>NC_045430.1:88133834-89351334 GCF_902635505.1 Sarcophilus harrisii | reverse complement strand
TTTGGATTTGGGTCATTCCTACTCTGCTAAGTAAATGTTATTGAATTAGTTGTGCCAAAGAAGGAGTGAATGGAATAGCAGAGTAGTTAGATGCTACTAGCAGAATGGCATGGGAAAATAGAATGACTCTGGACAAGTTATTGGTGTTAAAGACTCCTGTAACACCCAGCAGCCACTATCAGGTTGCTCCTGTAACAAATGGTGCCCAATATGAGGCACAAGAAACACAAGAAACAAAAAAAGCAGCAGCTTGAGAGCTGTTCGTGAGTAGGATCCTCCCAAGAGAGTTACTTTGATAACCCGCGAGGAAGGAAAGGGAGAAGAGACTCGGTAAGACTTTTTCAGTTGGGGTATCACAGGGCCAAGCCAAGAAACTGATGAGGGAATTATGCCTACTCTACTACAATCCTACTTCTCCATTTGTTAGAAAGTTTGCCTCCATGACATCTCACAAGACTCAACACTGGCTATAGCATCTCACCCTGCAACTATCCAGAGGAACAGGATGGGAAAGATTCAGATAACAGCTGCTTCACAACATTGGACAAACTTACTGACCATGCTGTTGTGGGAAAAATATCCATGTTCCCATAAAATAAAAAACGGAGAATTGTTAAGAACTGTACCTAAGTGTGAAAGGACAAGTCAATTCTCCAGAAAGCCCCACAGCTGTGAATCATAATACACTTGAAGGAACTGCAAAGCAGCCTTTACTGACACAAATATTGCTTGTGAATTGGGAATGAAATAAATCGAAGGCAAGAGGGAAGAGGAAAGAGGTCAGAGAATGCAACTGCCTCTCAGTCTCCTTTTATTATTATCATCCTCTCACGTGAAGGGATGTATTCTATGGTCAGAATAAGCTCCCCATCAGCTACTAGCAAGTGGCTCCCATAACATATTGTCAGGAAGAGGAGGAACAGTGTTATAATTGGAAGTAGTTTCATTCGTAGTGAAGGAATATAGCTTCTAGGGGAGACAACATTAGGGAGCACCCCCAAAAAAATCTTGGAGTGCTATTGTTCTGGCAATCTGTCCCATCAATGATTGTAAAAGTCTTCTGACCTAGGAATATAATATTTCTTCCCTTAGATTTTAGGGAAGATACATTAATGATCCTGAGGCCTTGTGACCTTAAAATACTATTGTTGTAAATATTTCTCTGTCAATGACTCTAAAGTCTTCTGGCTTTAGGATAGTCCTAGATCTGCTAAATCAGTGATAATTATGGAATATTACTGTTCTGTAAGAAATGACCAACAGGATGATTTCAGAAAGGCCTGGAGAGACTTACACGAACTGATGCTGAGTGAAATGAGCAGGACCAGGAGATCATTATATACTTCAACAACAATACTAGATGATGACCAGTTCTGATGGATCAGGCCATCCTCAGCAACGAGATCAACCAATCATTTCTAATGGAGCAGTAATGAACTGAACTAGCTATGCCCAGAAAAAGAACTCTGGGAGATGACTAAAAACCATTACATTGAATTCCCAATCCCTATATTTATGCACACCTGCATTTTTGACTTCCTTCACAAGCTAATTATACAATAATTCAGAGTCTGATTCTTTTTGTACAGCAAAATAATGTTTTGGTCATGTATACTTATTGTGTATCTAAGTTATATTTTAATATATTTAACATCTACTGGTCATCCTGCCATTTAGGGGAGGGGGTGGGGGGGGTAAGAGGTGAAAAATTGGAACAAGAGGTTTGGCAATTGTTAATGCTAAAGTTACCCATGTATATATCCTGTAAATAAAAGGCTATTAAATTAAAAAAAATAAATAAATAAATAAATAAATCAGTGATAATTAGATTCCTGAAACCACTCCTCAGCTCTACCTCTAAGCCATAAAATTAGCATATCAATGAAATGAACTGGATAAATTTGTCTCCATGCTCCAAGTTCTTTGTTAAATTCTTTTAGAACTTGGTCCACTTCAATTGGCCTTACAATTACAATAAACTTTGGATATGGATTCAAGCCTGTCAATTCTTTTGAAACATCTTGGGACTCTAGTCTGCAACCCAACTTTTTGGGGACCCTTCCCAATCTCAACATTCAGTGGCTCATATGGAGAGAGTTTGGCCTTCACTGGCTTGATTCCCTCCTTATCAAGGTTAAGCCCCCCATTTTTTTCTCCCTCAATCTATAGCTGGGACACCCCAAGTCACTGGGAGAAGTCTTGTCTTGTTCCACACTCAGCAAATTTTCCTTGACTGGCGATGCCCAGACTTGGAAATTCTTACAATTTTGGGCAAAGGTCCTAGGGAATTTTTGACACCTTTTCCCCTTCTCTGGGATGCCAGAGGAGACAAAGCACTACAGGATGGCTTTTGGCAACATTTTATGGCTTTTGGCAAAGATGGGACAGTCTTCTTTCATGTAACCTGGGAAGATTTCTTAACATCCTTGACTCCTAAAAGAATAATTTTTCCTATGGATTTCAGCTCTGGCCAAGCTGGGGACCTTCAGAAATAAGTTAGTTAATTAAAATTAAAATAACATCTTAGCAGATTCAAAAAATTTTGAGAGCAATGATTAATAAGTTTGGTAATTCATCATTTTAAGATGACAAGAAAAATTTCTAAAACATGGGGGAAAACATTCTAAACATTCTAACATTTCTAAAACATTTGGGAAAGTACCCCAGAAGATATTAAAGGACCTTCTCCATTCCACTCCCCAAAGTCCTGAGTGTATCTCAGTTGTGGGGATTGCTAACAAGATCAATAGAGCCCAAGTCCCTCTGTCTGCTAACTTTTATCATCTCAGATCAGATTAAGAAAAGAAAATGCTTTTATTGTAGGGAAACTCAAATTCTGTCTCATCCACAGAAATAGGGGAAGTCACAACCTATCGTGAGGACCCCACACAATCTTGCCCAAATACCTCCCCAACCTAGCTTGGGGGAATGGGGATGGAGTGAGGGTCAGAATCCATGGTCAGCATTCCCTGAGCCCTGGCACCTGAAGAGATCCTGGCATGAGTCACCCCAGCCTTGAGCAGATTCTGTCCATCAACTGCCTGGCAAGGATCTGGGCACCCCTGATGCCACCCAGCATGGCAGTGTGAAGTGAGAAAACCAATTGGCTTTTTCATTTGATAAGTCCACCATTCTCTGTTTCAGTTGTGGATATATATTAATTATGTAAACTTATGGCAAATTGTTTTATCTCTGCTCAGTTTTCTGATTTCTAAAGAGAAATAATAGTTGTAAGATCATATGATTGCAAAATTGCTTACCATAAAACATGCTATGTGAATGTCAGCTGCTTTATTGGATATAATTGCTTCATATTTGATAACTTTATGGGTTTTTAGAAGTGACCAACAGATAAATTATTCATGTGTGTGTAATTTGGAAATTTGTTATTTGAGATATAATAGTAAAAGCAGTTTTAAAGGAATGCTAATTAAAGCCTACAAAAGGGACATGTAAATTGTAATCTATTTGCACTGATAGTGTTACCAGAAAATTTAAGAGTTTCAGAACTTTAGGAAAATAGAAAAGCAGTTTGCAACTACTTTAAAGACTTTGGCAACAAACAGCCTGCTTTTAAGTTATGTAGAGTCATACTTCTGAGAGACCTGTCATTAAAAACTGGTACCTTTAACCCTTTTGCTGGCTCACAACAGAGAAATGATTTGAGTGAAGTGGAAAATAACCAAATGGCAATTCAGTTTGTCTAGAACATTTAATCAGAATTTAGGGAATCTCAATAACTAAAGTTAAGTCAATTTTAAAATCTGTTCTATATCAATTTAAGGATTAAGAAAGATTTAAGAATCTTAAGAAATTTAAGAATTAAGAATTCTTATTTTCTCCTTAAAATAAAAGGTAGGTGAACTGATAAGGCTTTCACCTCATCCCTCTTGTTCCACACATAGTAATTACCCATTTTAGATTTAACATGATGACAATAATTCCAAATAACTTAGTTAACAAGTTTAGAATTTTTCTACATAATAGCCAAATAGTCCTAGCTTTAATTTCTATTCCCTTGAATAAGTTTCCCTTTTGTTTTAAATTGTGAGTAGATACCATGAGTCCAGTACAAGTATCCCAGAAACACAATGATTTTCTACCTTAGATCATAAAGATGCTTTCTTTTGCATACCATTGCATAAAGATTCACTATTTCCTTTTGCCCTTGAAGGGGCAAATCCAGGGAACGTCATCCCCCACCAATTAACATGGACCCATATGTCCATAATATGGAGGTAGTCCAAGGCTTCTGTGACAGCCCCCACATATTTGGACAGGTACTGACTATCTAGTATGTAAATGACATTTTGATCTGCCGGCCCACCAGAGAGGCTTCTCTGGCTATAGCCATAAAAACCCTTAACTTCCAGCTCCCCTACCCCACACAGGGCTATGAATTTTCTTTGTCTAAAGGCACACATAGCCCATCAGTCTGTTAAGACTCTGAAAGCTAATCTCTTGCCCCAGTCTTAACCGTATCTAAAGCCTTTTACACTGTACATTGATGGAAGGCAGGGCCAGATCCTAGGGGTCTCATCTCAATCTCTGGAACCCTATCCTAGACCTCTTGCTTACTTCTCAAATAAATTGGGTATTTTGGGAATGACCTACCTGTCTTAGAGCTAACTGCTATAAGCCCTTCTAATTGAGGAAGTATCTAAACTCACCCTAAGCCAACCATTGGAGGTTCTAACATCTCCCCCCTTACCCCAAGTTCAGAGCAATTTTGGCCTCACAAGAGTTTTAGAATTGGAGAAAGTAATGAGAGGGAACATCTATACTGACCCCAAATATGCTTTTCATATTTTACATGGTCATGGGGCTACATGGAAAAAAAGAGGGTTTTTGACAGCAAAACAATTATGGCAAGCTCTCTGTGGACCTAGAGAAGTTTCTGTTATGTTTTGTAAAGGACACTAGAAGGGGGATTCACTTCAGGCCAAGAGAAACAGGCTTGCAAATTCAGCAGCCCGACCTTTAATTCCCCAATTCCTATACTCTCTTAACATAGCTCTCAAGAACAAGCCCTTGCTAAAAAAAATTTTAAAAAGGGCGGGGGGGGAGGTATACCCTTTTCCCCTCTGAAATGGTTTCAAACACCTTCAGGTCAACTTCTAATCCCAGAGGCCAGTCTGTGGAAACTTCTCTTTGGTCTAAACCAAACTACTCACTTGGAAAAAATACTCTCCAACCTCTTATAAGACCTATTTTCACTTGTCACAAGCTGGGAGAAACAATTAAACAGGTTTGTCAGCCATGCCCAATTTGTGCCCAAGTGAATTCTGAAAGGGCTTTTAATCCCCCTTCCTTCTTATGAAGCTCACTCAGAGGTAGGACTTGCAGATACATTTTACACATATCGCCCCCCCCCCCCCCAAGGGGCTTCAAACTAATTTTGGTTTCTGTGTTCACCTTTACTAATTGGGTAAAAGCCTTGTAAGTCTGAAAAGACTCAGAGGTTTTTGCTAAAGGAGATCAAACTCATTGATTATTATCTCTATTCTGTATATCATCCTCTCTACCCAATGCTTAATGCTCTTAAACATTATGGTGCTTGTACTTTAGGCCACCTGAACACATCTTTCCCTATGTATAATGCCACTATTCTACCCATTACTCCTACTCCTTTGAGGAAACAAAAGCAAGGATTTTGGGAAATGTTCTTTGATATTTACCCTAGGAAAAGTTATCTGGATGATGAGTCTTCATAATGATTATCAATGGTTACTGGTTACTGTCTCTAGTAACCTCCATAGCAACTCCACTTTTAATTATTCTTTTTGTTTTGCTCATATTTGGCGGCAATATTCTTCTCTAAAATATAATGTTCTCTGGAAGCAGGTTTCTTGGGGGGCTTCTGGGAGCAGCCTTCATTTCAGTTCAAAGTAATCACCCCAAATACAGCCAGGAGTTAAAGTCCAAATTCTTCATTTTCTCCTTCAAAGTCTTGTCTCTTTTCCTGGGGCCCAGTTAGCTTTAATAGAGACCTATCTCTCTCCTTGGTGCTGAGAGCTTAAGCTGCCATCTCTAGCTTGTGAATCCCCTCAATTGAATCAGAGCTTCTAGTGGGCTTCTGAGTCTGGCCCTGAGAGCTTTTTGCTTACATGCTGTACACTGAGGACACACCAATCATTATATCACTAGGAAACCATTATTTGTTGTAGGATTAAATCAATGATAAACTAGATTTAACCATTGTCTCCTCAATTCCACTTACTTAGCACCTTGTAAGAATCCTAACATTTGGCCCCTATATTTTTAACCTACTTGTAAGATTTGTTTCCCCCAGACTCCAAGCTATGAACTTCCAACTATCTGTTCAACCTGAATACCATCAGCTAACTGATTCTGACACTCAGCACCCCCGAATGCTCCTGACACCATCTTCAAGTTATATCCCTCCCTGACTCAGTTTGGACCCTATAAGGCAGGAACAGCTCTACACTCCTTATTAGCATGAAGCAGCTTCAGAAGATGAGATCTCTGTCCCTTTGTCCCAAATGAATTCTGGAGTTCAAATTGCTTGAGAGGGGAAATGAATGTCTCCAGGGGAGACAGCACTAGGGAGGTTCTCTCCCCACCCAACCTTGGAGTGCAATTATTCTGGCAATCTGTCCGTCAATTATTGTAAAAGTTCTCAGGCCTAGAAATATATTTCTTCCCTTAGATTTTAGGGAAGATACATCAATGATCCTAAGGCCCTCCGACCTTGGAATGCTATTGTTCTAACTGATGAGGTGTGAATGATGAGATGTGAGAACAGTGGGAAAGATCCCCTAACAGCAATGAGATCCCCTTGTCCATAGCAGGTTTTAGGAAAGAAGTTACAAACTCCAATGAATATGGGCACGAGATTTGGGGCAAAGGATGGGTAACACTACGAAGCCAGCTTGCTAGGAAAACAGACTTCTTAGGAGTAAGGAATATAACAAAGGTGGGTTATACTGAGAAGAAAATAACTTCAACAATGGGCAAGGTCCTGTTAGGATGTCTGGGAAAATAAGGTTGACTAACCCTTGATTATATCAGGTACACCTTGGCCTGGGGGTTGGGGAGTAGTTTGAGCCACTCAATAGAGGACTACTGACTATGAGATCTCCAGTTGAATAAGATCACTTAACTGGAAGTTTGAGCCACTCAATGTTATCTATGCCCTAGGCCTTGATTTGCAATTGAAAAGAGATTACTTATCTTGGGAGTTTCCCTTATGGACAGAAGAGTGTGCCCCTTCCAGGGGAGGGCTCCAGACCCCAGAGTCACCCTTCTCTCATATATTAAAAAGGACACAGTTCCAAGGCCCCTCAAAGGTTGAAGGGGACACAATTTACATCATAACCATCTGTCAATGATTCTAAAGTCTTCTGGCTCTTTAGGACAGTCCTAGATTTGCTGGTCAGTGATAACCAAATTCTTGAGATCATTCCTCAGTTCTACCTATAGGCGACAAAATTAGCATATCAATGAAATGAACTGGATTAATTTTCTCCTTGCTTCGGGTTCTTTGCTAAATTCTTTTGAAAATTAGCCCACTTTAGGGCAGCTAGGTAAGCACAATGATAGAGCACTCAGTGGATAGAGTACCAGCCCTGAAGTCAGAAGGACCGGAGTTCAAATTTGCTCTCAAATATTTAACACTTCCTAGCTGTGTGATCCTGGACAAGTCATTTAATCCCAATTGCTTCAGCAAAAAACAAAAACAAACAAACAAAAAAAAAGAAAGAAAGAAAATTAGCCCACTTCAACTGGCAATACAATTATAATAAAATTTGTTCCTTGATTTGGAAATGGGTTCAAGTCTGCAAATTCTTTTGAGACACTTCAGGACCCCAGTCTGTGACTCCCGACCTTTTGGGGTCCCTTCCCAACCTCAACACTAGTACAACCCTGTCAGAAGAATTAGCAGAGAATTCAAGGATTAATTTATCCATCCTGTGTGAGGAGATCTGTACAGGGGTTAATAGACTTATTATGAAGTGAGATGTAAAAATTAGCCAAATCTGTGGGATTTGAAAATTATGTGTAAACCAAATTATTAAAAAGAAAAAAAAAAAAAGGAAATTGTGAGAAATGGATAGATATTTGTTTTCTACAGTTAAAATTAAATTGGAGAAAAGAAAATTAAATTAGAAGGACATCAAGAAACAATCAAAAGAATGTAAATTTCTTAGGGGCAGAGACTTACTTTTGTAATGAAGAGTGGTGCCTTGAGATTGGAAAAGAATATTTTGTTCTCTGCCCTTAGCCTTCCTCTGTTGCCCTTCCTCCTTCTAGAATGGAAGCTCCATTGAGGCAGGGACTGGCTATATAACTTGGGGTGGAAATTCATGTTACGTAACTTCTGAAATATTCAATTAATGGGGAATCAGGGGAGGGACTTGTGTTTCAGGATAGGAAATAAAATGCTGCTTTTGGAGTTTCAAAGATGTATCTAGTCCGCTAGATATCCATTCTTGCAAGAATATAAAATAAAACTTTCCTGCATTCATCTATGAGTCAGTGAAGTTCTTTATATGATATTTTGTTTCTTACACTATAGATTAAATATATGCAATCCAGAAATAGATTTTGTGTGTGTGTGTGTGTGTGTGTGTGTGTGTGTGTGTGTGAGGGAATTGGGGTTAAGTGACTCTTTCAGGGTCCCAAAGTTATTAAGTATCAAGTATATGAAGTCATTTTTGAACTCAAGTCCTCCTGACTCCAAGGCCAGTGCTCTATTTACTTGTGCCATCTAACTGCCTCCATAAAAAAATTATATTTATTATCATTTAAAAAAAAGATTTCAAGCACACTAACACAAGAAACCTCAGATACCACATTAGAAAATTATTTTCACTTTGTTGCTCATAAACTGAAAAAAGGAGGAAGAAAGAAAGGAAGGAGAGAGGGAAAAGAGGGAGGGAGAGAAGGGAAAAAAGGAGGGGGGAGAGAAAGAAGAAAGGAGAGAGGAAGCTTTCCTGTATTTTCCAAGTTGTGTCAAATGATTTCTCAATTTAGAATGAATTACAACAAGGGAAGAAAAGATGGGCGCTTCACCTGCAAGGAAAAATGACTGCTTTGAAAACTGGGTTATGATTTCAATAGATTCTGATGAATCCAGGTGCTTAAGAAACATTTCCTAGTCCACTGCTCTAGCTCTCTTTAAAACCTCATCAATCCACAAACATTTCTTGAATTGCTTACTTTTGGCAAAGAAACTTATTATAGCATTTATTATGGAAGGAAATGGCTGGGTGCCCATGTTATTTGACTTGAGTGCTGAATAATGACAAGAAAACAAAGTGAAGAGAAGGCTAGTCTCACTTTTTAAATACTACTCATTACCTCTGTTATTGAGACATACAGAATGAGGCCTGGAATTGGAGTCAAAAATCTTGCATTCAAGTCTCTGCTATTCTACTTGAAAGCTATGGACTAAGTAACACATATTTAGGTAATGCTTTATGATTTATAAAGTTCTTTCCTCACAATAAATACATGACATGGATGCTATTGCTGTTTAATAGTTTAATTGTGTCTGACTTTTTGTGGCCCCATTTGGGATTTTCTTGGCAAGGATATAGGAATGTTTTGCCATTTCCTTTTCCAACTCATTTTACAGATGAGGAAACTAAGACAAACAGGATTAAGTGACTTGCCCAGGTCATACAATTAATAAGTATCTAAGACTGGATTTAAACTAAGATACCCCTATTCCTGGTGTAACACTCCATCCAAATACCCTTTCCTTTTTTTAAAAAACATCTGAGGAAACTGAGGCTCACATAAGTTGTGATTCCATTGCAAGGTCATACAGCTAATGAATGTCAAAACTAGGGTCTGAACCAAATCACTGAGTTTTCCTTGCCTGTAAAATGGTGACAAGAATATTTATATTGCCTATCTTTACAGGATTCTAGTCTTTATAAAGTATAAAGCACCATATAAAAGGGAGTGAACATTATTGCACTGCTGCTTAATCCTATAGGCAAGACACAAAATTTAGCTAGGGATCCTTTCTGCACCCAGCAACACCCTCCATCCTATACAAATTTCAATTATACTGATAAGACAGACACCAAATTCTCTGCACATTGTTCGAAACCATAGAGCTTGCCTTCACATCTGTAGTATTATGGGCTATGACCCTGACATTTATTTTGTCTCAGTCTTGTTTACAAATTGTCAATAACCTGGGCCACTTTTCAAGACCACAACTAAAAAACTCTCCACCTCAGAGTTCTATCTTATCTTTTAGGATAATTTGTTTCTTCTGGTTATGCTCAGAGAAGCTGCTACAAAGTGGTTAAGAGAGAAGGAAGTTTTCTGCAATGTCAACATTAGCTCTCATTTTTGGAGAACTGCAGCCTTGGGTTTCAGAGACCCAAATAAACATTATTCATAGATGGTAATGTCTTGCCGCTCATTTTCCTCCCACTTGAAGATTTTTCTTCATCTTGGGTAGATTTAAAGACTTTGTGTCTGTATACTAGTATCCTTACCCTATGAAAAAGGTATCTGAATTAGTATCACAGATATCAATTCTACCCTTAATTGCAAGCATTCTGCTGTGTGAATATTTTCTGAGAGTCAAGTCTTCTGCAAACCTCATTTCTTCTGTTGTCACACAAAGTCATATTCCTGCTTCTTTGGAGACAATGCTCTGCCTACTCAAGTTGGCGATTTTCCCTCCAGTATTTTTGCATATTTTTAAGCCTTCAGTTCAAGGCTTAAAAATGTACAATTGATTCATCAAACAGTAAATAACAAACCATTTAGCAATATTGGCTTCCCTGGAATGACTGTGTCCTGGTCATTGTAACTAAACCATGTCAGTGTACAGAAAGGAGAATTATCCATTCAACCAGTAGCAAATTGAAGTAGCAACTGAAATATCTTTCAATGTAATCTCCAGATACCTTTTACAAATTGGTCTTAGACAATGGAGACTATTTCTTTTTGCTACAGGAAATGTACCCTGTAATGTGATATTACCATATCACAGTTATTATATAAGTCAATTTGTATATTGTTAAGAGACTGCTATGAAACTAGATAGGAATAATGATACTTTAGGTGAATAATCACAATCCGGTATATTGATAGGGGCCATGAGCAAAAGTTGACAGACATTTTAAATGTTGTCTTATTTGTTCTTTACAATATCCTTGTGGAGCAAGTGCTATCCTCATTTTACAGATAAAGAAACTATAGATGAGAGAGGTTAAGGGCAATCAAAATTTATTAATTGTTGATTTTGTGCCAAGCAGGGCAGCTAGGTATTCAAGGATAGAGGGCCAGGCTTGGGGTGAGGAAGACCTGAAATCACTATACAACAACAATAATACAAAAGTGCCAGACATTGTTCTAAGCCCTGGGGATTACAAATAAGAAAAAGAAAAAGTCCTTGTCCTCAAAGAACTTACAATCTAGTAAGGGAAGTACATCCAAAAGAGAAAATAATTTCCAAAAAGAAAACACTAGAACTAAAAGGCGTTATTTCTTCTAGAAGGTGGGATTTTAGTTGGAACATAAAAGAAGTCAGGAGGTCAGCAAGTCAGTCAGAGGAGGAAAACCAAGTGGCTTGGCCAGGGTCACTCAGTCGGAACTCAAAACAATAGTGATTAAATACAGCCCTGATCAATCTGTTCTCTATTAGTCAATGGGTTTCAGTTTTGGGCAGCACATTTTAGAGAGGCAGCATTTGATGACAGAGTACTGAACTGTGGATCAACATGAACTGACTTCCACTCTTACCCTGGAAAATGCCCCATAACTTCTCTGTACCAATTTCCTCTGAAAATAGCAAACAACCTCTGTGGCATCTTACACAGAAGCTATATAACCACTCTGGGTTCAAGGTCTACTTTTTATAGGCCACCAGGGGCAAGTCCTTTACCTTTTTTGTAACCTTTCTCTATTAAAAACAAAACAGAAAAAAAAAAAAAAAATTAATTCCTACTCACAAGGTGCTCACAGTTCTAAAGGAGAGACAAGATGCAAACAAGATAATAGGATGAACTGGAAGTCATCTCAGAGGGAAAGCCAGAACTGGAGGAGGGCTGCAAAGACTTCTAAAGAAGGTGGCCTTGAAGGAAGACTAGGGAACAAGAAGAGCCTTCAAGGAATTGAAAGGCATGGATTGGTTTGTGGGAAAAGCAGCAAATAGGCCAACGTGGTTGGTGCATTTAAAAATGTTAAGCTTTAAAATACTTAATTTGCTAGAAAACAAATCCAACATATAATTTAAATTGTTTCATATGTTGACAAAATTCGATATAATGAAAAAAGTTTTTTGACTATTTTTATAAATCAATGAGGCCAAATTATGTAGCAGAAATCGCATTGATTCTGCAGTCAGCAGAACTGGACTTAACTTGTCTTTATTAATTACTATTAAATAATGGTACTCTTGGGTATGTCGTTTTACTCAGTTTCCTCATTTTGACAAATCGAGAGTTTGGACTACATAACCTCTGATGTCTCTTCCTAGTTCTCCTTTGGTTCTATTCGTTATTTTTACATTCCCTGGTTTGGGAGTCGATGGAGAACTGCTGCAAAGCTCTCCCGTCCGCCCCTTTTTCCATCTTTCTCTTGGGCGGGAGAACCCACGAATCAATTGGCCCCGCCCTCATGATAGGCCCCGCCCCATACGCTCCGCGTCACGCCATCCCTACGCGCCAGGCAAGTCACGCCCTCTGTCCCACACGTTGTGCTTCGTCCCTTTGCCTGACGCAACCCATCCGCCCTCGCGCTACGTTGATGCGCCCAGCTCAGCACTGCCTGGTCCCCCTGTCTCCCCTCCCCCTCACCAGGCCCCCCCGCCCAGCTTCGCGTCTCCCAGCCCGACGCGCTCGCTATAATCACGTGACTGCCTCATCCGGGTCCTTTGCGTTCTCTCTCCCTCTCCCAACATGGCGGCTTCAGGTGAGTGAGCGCCGGAGTACCGCGGACGACCGGGCCCCGAAACCCCGCTTTGGGCCCAACCCGCTGGTTCCCTTGGGCTGGGGAGCCGGCGCTGCCGCCGACCGCTGAGGTTTGAGGCTGCGCCTGGCAGGTGGCTCAGCCCTTTCAGGGTCTCCCATCGGGGATGGGGGGAAAGGTGTCCTTCCTTACCCCTCACACCCTTTTTACCCCGTCAGCTCGAGGCTGGAGTGGGGGCGGGGACGGGCTGCGGCGCGAACTGGAGTGGGGAGAGGGCGGAAAGAACCCGCGGGAGGCGCGAGAACCACCCCTCCTGCCCCCATAAGCGCCAGACACCGTGCGCGTGCGGGGAAGGAGGAGTCGGTGGGCGCGCCGCTGGGCGTGCTCCATACTAGGTCTGCGGGGCGCGAGGCCGTTGAGATGGTGGGGAGATCGCGGGGAGCGGTTAGAATGCTAGCTCGAGAGCCGGTTGCAGGGGGTGAGGGGGGGAAGAGGGAGCGGCGCGCGTGCGCGGGAAGCGGAGGAGTGGAGGCGGCGACGTTCGCGCACGCGCGCCGGTGCCCAGATGGGGAGCTCTACGCGGTCTGGGTTCCCCTCCTCTTCCCCTTCTTCCCCCCCTTTCTGTCTCTTTCACCGACTGTCCGTGTCTCTACAATGACCGACCGCGCATGTGCTGGGGGGAGGTGAAAGCCGGAGGGGTGACTCGGAGTTGGTCTGAAGCCCTAGAGTGCAGCGCCCACGTGTGGGGCCCAGCACGCGGGCAGAGGCTAGGAAGAGGAAGCTAAGCGGCGGGGTGGGGTTCGGCCTTTCCTCCACGCTCTCTTCCTGCATCCACAAGCCTTCATTGCTCCTGCCTTTCTGCGTTCTGGAAGAGTTAACAGCGTTGTGTGCAATTGTAAATGGTGGGACAAGATTCTTCTGTTTGGTCGGCCCTTTATCTGTGCATAGGCCCACCCTGGAGCAGCAACTACTGTGCCTCTAATCGGCATGTGGCTTTGCACCATTTCCCGGCAGTCTGCTGGAGTTTTCTATCACATCTCTTGGTGTGCTTCATCCTCTAGATTAGGAATTTTTAACCCCCAACTCTGTAATACTATGTATTCATCTAAAAACATTTTGAGACAGGAATCGGTAGGTTTTGCCAAAGTCAGGCTCCCCCGATCAAAAGGCTTAAGCCTTTCTATTGTTGGTTCCATTTATCTAGAGTCCGTTTTTTCTAAAGTTCCAAAAAAGTTAAGGAATAAGACATTGGGATTCTGGTTGTTTTTGTGGTATTCATATCGTATAAAGAATTACTTCCTTCCATAATTAGATACCAAGGACTTAATAGCTTTTTTTCCACGTTACTGAATTTTGCACAAATGCTGACGAGAACAGGTATTTTATATATATATAAATTGCCCTACTGGAAACAAACCATAATTAATAAAGCCTATTGCTGCTTTTGAAATGGATAAGGGCATAGGTTATTATTACAACCATTTTCCTTGTGAAAGTCATTACACTAGCCCATGATTTCTATTAGCTCTTAATTGTAAAATTACTGGTTTGAGTTTGCTATAATTAACCTAGCTCTTTCTAATTGAAGATCAAAATCTATGACCAAGAAAATGCCAATAATCCCAGAAATTGTTGAATGTATCTAATTGCTTTGTAAACTATCATTTTACACCCAAAGGAACCTTCCACATCATCCATCCATATGATCTTTGATGATCTTCAATATTCTATCTCCAAAATTCTCTTGTACCCTCATTTTGCAAATGAACTATTGTCCATTTTGGCTGAGATTACTTAATGACTTTATATATTTCTCTCATATTTGTCTTTTCTGTCTTAGAGTCCAGATGAATAAGCTTCACAAGGCAGAATGCTATATTCTGGTCCCCAGTCCCTGTCAGATGAACCAAGAAAGCTAGAGACAGTTTTCAGCATTTGGGTGCCCACCTGGCTTTTTTGTTGTTTTTTAAGGAAACTTTAAACTGGTCTTTGTGGAAGTGCTTAAGGATGACTTCACAACCAGTATTAGCCATTTAGAAACTTAGTGAAACAATACTGTTTTAAATTATGACCTGATATTGACCTTCAAGAATTGTGTAAGTATGCTAGGGCAGACTGTTTAATGAAGATCTAGATTCCTCATGAGCCAAATAACCAGGACTCATGATTGACACCTCAGAAAGACTCTTCAAAATTTGGGCTGTTCTTGTTTAAAAATTTATCTTTGTGATAGATTTAGCAGATTTGTTCATCAGCTGGGCATCTAGGCAGTCCTTTCATTTTACAGATAAGGAAACTTGAGGTCTAGAGAGGTTAAGTAACTTGCTTGACTTCATGAATATAGACTGTGGTAAATAATCAAGGAGATATAGATCCAAATCTCAAGACCCAGAGCAAGTCATTTGACCTATGTTGATCTCGAGCCTAAATTCCTGTGATTTTACAAGTTATAAGCTGTGAGCAAGAAATTCTGGATTTAAACTAGTGTTCTTTTAAATCTGCTACTGTTATTTGCTGTGCATCAGGTTCTTTCTATCTTTCTTGTGAGCTGCAATATAGTGGATTGAGACCTGAGTTTCTCTGAAATTTGGAACAGTTGCAAATCTACCTTGGTAATATAAATCACAGGTTTATACTAAAAAGATTACGGGGGAGTTTTTTTTTTTTTTTTTTTTTTTGGCAGCATATTTTACGTTATTACTTAAAACCCTTTTAAGGGCTAACCTGTGCCATTCACAAAATGTGGCTAGGGATAAAAAAAACAGAACCAGAACAATTTCCGGCTTAAGAGTCTTACCTTCTCTTGGGAAAAACCTGTGCACAGATAAGTAGATAGAAGATGCCCCCACTATCCTTTCAATTTTTATTTCCCACAACATTAAGGGGAAAATAAGAAATGGAATACTATTCTTGCCTGAGGTCACCCTGGTTCTTTTTTCTGCTCTGCTGACTGCACACATAATGTCTGTACGTTTTAAATAGAATATTCTGAAGTTTCTCAAACCTGTACAGTTTTCCCCTCCAAAAGTATTCCTTCCAGATTTCTGTTCCTTCTGTCATATAGTTCATAACCTTGGGCCATTGAATTCCTCATCTTCTTGTCTGACTCATTACCTTCATCACTTAATTGGTCCTATTGTCATCTCCCTCTATTTCTGTCCACCTTCCACATTGCTTTGTCAGTGCAATCTCAATGACCATTGGAATCAGAAATAAACTGATTAGCTTTAAAAATCTTTTCATAATCTGGCCCCTTCTTATTTTTTCAGTCTTGTTTTACTCCCTTCATGTGTTCTACTTACCTTTCCTGATCCTCTCCTGACCCTGCCTTTTTCACTGATTGTCCCTAATCCTCTTTTTTTTGCATTTTTGGTTTCTCTGTATATTTCCGTATGCTTATGTCTTTGTCTCCATATTAGAATGTAAACTGCTTGGGAGTAGAGATTTTTTTCTCCCCAAAGTCAGAGTAGGTAGGACTTTACTTGTGTATTTTTAATTTAGTATAAGATAAAGTATTCCTCAGTAATAAAAGGAATCATAAGTATTAATACTTTGAACTTTAATCACTTCTGAAGATCTCAAACCTGTCACCTGTGTTAAGAACTTGATATAGATATAGTTTGATGCTGACCACATCCATCCTCTCAATTACCCTGAAAAAGAAAAGGAAAAAAAGTCCTCAATTTCCAGATGGAGAATTTGGTCACAGAGAGGTCAGGTAACTTAAGAGGAAGGAGTGAAGATCCTAAGTATCCTGACTCCAGTTCTCCAGTGACACTAGACTTAATAGGAAGGTGAAAATAAGCTATCTTTAAGTACTATTTTATCCAATTAAGCATACTATGTTAGATTACACATTGGTATAATTTTCTGTACTCATGTTTTTAAAATGGAGGTCTATATTTTGCATTTACTGAATAATCCTAGGCCCACAGTAGTGTTTAAACAGGGTTTATTTCTGGCTTTCTTAGCCAGAGGGATGCGAGCTTATTCAGAAAGGGCAGATAAGTGGTTGGCTTGGCATGGTTAATAGAAACTATTATTTTGTTCATTTGAATCTAAAATTCTAGTGCTTATTTGGTTTAGATTAATTTCTTTACACGATTCTTGCTGAACATGAGGTTCTATGATGCATAACTAAGCTATTTTTGTAGAAAAGGCTGTTTCATTCATTGATCTTTCCCCTTAAAGTATTTCATTTATTTGTTTCAAGTTTGGTTTTTGTGTTGGGAGGTTTTGTTTTAAGCCTGCTGATTTTAGAATTGCAGGATCTGTCTTTTCCTGTATAAGTTGAGCCTTTGAACTTTACACATGGCTAGCTGATAAGAAAGGTGTACACATTCTATGCTAGATAGCATAATTAACACAGCCCTCAATTTTCACACAAATATGTTGCCTTCTATATTGAGGAATTTAAAAATGATTAAGGAAATTGTTTAGTAGTAAAGTTTCAAAAATATTTTTCCTCAAAAAAAACTACTTTAACTGAAGATCCTTCAATTATAAATGTGCCTCAGTTAGAGCTATTTATGAGACAGTTATAGGTATATTACAAAATATACCTATAAAAATATTGCAAAAAATGTTTCTTTTTTTCTAGATGGTTTTAAATGTAATAAGCCCATGCCTGACTTATTTAGAGCAAGATATATTTGGATTGTCTGGTTTCAAAAAAATATCTATAAAGTGTTTCCTTATGTGACTAAATTTGTAACTCATAGGAAAACAGCAGAGGGGTTACAGAATACAGATAACATACTCAACTTTTCAATTACCTACTCTTCAGAAATCTGCCTCTTAATGTCTTACACTGTTTATCTCACACTTGTTTGTATTCTCCCTTCCTCACTTGATTAGAGAATGCTCCTGCCCCAGGGTGCGTCTGCCTTTCCCTACAAGTAGACACTTGTTTTATTGTGTAAAAACTAGTAGATTACTAATGCTGGAGACTAATTATAGTTAATTTAATATCAACTCAGTTCTCCCTTTGCCACTAGAAACCAATGTCCTGCTCTCCTGTCTCTATCCCTTGGTACAAGGTAACCCAAACTAAAACTTCCTTAAGTTTCTCCTATTAGAATAGTATTTTATTTTTGGTGATCGAGGTTATTCTCCCCTCCTTCCCTTACCTCTTCCCTCCCCAACAGAGCGGGTAATCTGATACAGGTTATACATGTACAGTCATTTTAAACATTTCCCATATTTTTCATGTAGTACAAGAAAGGTCAGACCAAAAGGGAAAAAAACAGAAGAAAACAGACAAAAGGTGAAAAGAAGAAAAGACATGTTTTGATCCATTCAATCTTCATAGTTCTGAGTTTGTCCTAAAACCTAATGGAATTACCTTGAACTGATGAATTGTTACATGAATCATCTCAATCTTTTTGTTACTGTGTACGATGTTCTGCTGGTTCTACTTCACTTGGCATCAGTTCATGGAAGTCTTTCCAGGCTTTTCTGAAATCTACTGGTCATTTCTTAGAAAGCAACGATATTCCATTGCTAAATATGAATTCCTTAAGAACTAGTGCTGTCTTTAGAATTTGTTTCTCCTGAGCTTTGCCAAGACACTTGAAAATGCATTTTCTTTCAGTTTTCCAAAATTGGGCATTTGATATGGACTCTTTTTATAGTATCCTAATTGCTTTCTCTTCTCTATATCCTTCACATAGGTCTGGCCACCTCACTTTTCCTGCTCAAAAAGCAAACCATCCCAGTGGCACTCTGTTCCCTTTAGGATAAAAAACAAACAAAACTCCATGTTTGACATTTCATGTTCTTCATAATCTGTCCTTCACCTACCTTTCAAGATTGATTACACATTATTTCCGTTTATATGCTCTTAATTCCATCAAACTGATCTATTGTCTGTCCTCTATAATATTACATTTCTTGTCAGTCAACAAAAATCAAAGCCAAAAAAGACAATTTGTACACTCAAGGAGCTTACATTTTGGAGAAGATGCAAACAAATATATTACAAGCAAGATACAGAAAAGATAAATTGGAGATAACCACGAAAAGGCATTGGAATTACAGAGAATTAGAAAAGGCTTCTTGAAGGTGATGAGATTTTAGCTAGGACTTCAAAAAGGCTGGGCAACCTGAGAATGAAGAGAGGCAAGGGAGAAGAGAAGTTGGGGGAAATTCATCAAATCCAGAGATGGAATGTTTTGTTCAAGAAGGTTAGTGTCACCAGATTTCAGATTGCATAGAGGGAAAGGCTAGAAAGAAAAAATCAGATTAAAAAGTTTTGTTTCGTTTTTTTTAATGCAACAGGAAATGTATTTGATCCTGGAAGTTAATAGGGAAGGAGTGTGTGTGGCATGATCACACTTGGATTTTAAGAAGGTGACTTTAACATCTTAGTGGAAGGCAGAATGGGGAGATACAAGAGAGGGAGATCAGCCAGTAGATTTTTGGAGTAATACAGGCTACTGAGACACTACCAGGGTGGGAGAGGTTCTGAGGAGAAAATAAAGTATGCAAAAGATGTTCCAAAGGTAAAATCATAGGCCTTGGCAACAGATTGGATAAGAAATGTAAGATGGCACTTAGGTTACTAGCCTGAATGATAAGGAGGATTGGTAGTATTTTTGCCAATAGGGAAATTAAGTGGTGAGGGATTGAGAGAGAGATGACTTCAGTTTTGAACATATTGAATTAAAAATGGGTATATATGCAGATTATTTGTAGTGCTTGAAGCATGAGATGATGAGGGTCTTCTCAACAAAGTGGTTGACAATCATGTGAAAAAGGGGATAAATGGAAGAGAATGTTCTCAAGGTAGCATCTTGGACCATAGATGGGCTATGGGAGCAGGAGTCACCTAATTTGAGAGGTTGGGTGACTGGAAGGGTGGTGGAACTCTGAACAATAAGGAAGTTGATAAAGAAGGGAAGGCTTGGGGGGGGATAATTTCTGTTTTGGTCATGCTGAATTTAAAATGTCCATGCTACATATACAGTTGGATATGTTTATTGGGCATTGCTTCTTTATTTGGCACCATAGACACAATTATCCCTGGGATGTTCGTTCTTATCTTGCTATACTTTTTTAGAACCTTTAGTTCTTCAAGGCTCAACTAAAGTTCTCCTTCCTTCAAGAGGTCTTAACCTGTTTATTATTACCAGTTGTTATTCTCTTCAATTCTCTTTCCTTTCAGACTCCTTGAAATTCGTATATTTGTTTTGTATGTGTGGTGTGTGTGTGTGTGTGTGTGTGTGTTAAATGTCTTATACTTAACTATCAGTGAATGTGTTCTATCCCTCCAATACAATGAAAGGTCCTTGAAGTTAGATTGGCTTTATTTAAGTCTCTTTATTCCAAGAGCGTAGCACATAATAGGTACCTTATTAGTGCTTATTAATGAATTGATTGATATATTAAGTCACAAGTATATTTTCAGTGGATTAATCTGTTAATATTGCACACACTTGGGACCTCATGTGGATGGGAAGTACCTTTTCTTTTCCATAGCCTATCAGATTTTACAATAGTTCATCCAACATGGGGAGGGGCTCCTATCTCTTGGTTGCCTTTGGGTGGATGCCAAACAGTGCAGTTGTCTTGCAGGATTAACAAATACATTTTTTTTTTTTTTATTTCATGTATTTTATTTGAGTTATTTTATTATCATGTTATTTTTATTTTTATTATTATTTTTTTTTTATTTAATAGCCTTTTATTTACAGGATATATACATGGGTAACTTTACAGCATTAACAATTGCCAAACCTCTTGTTCCAATTTTTCACCTCTTACCCCCCCCCCCTCCCCTAAATGGCAGGATGACCAGTAGATGTTAAATATATTAAAATATAACTTAGATACACAATAAGTATACATGACCAAAACATTATTTTGCTGTACAAAAAGAATCAGACTCTGAATTATTGTACAATTAGCTTGTGAAGGAAATCAAAGATGCAGTTGTGCATAAATATAGGGATTGGGAATTCAATGTAATGGTTTTTAGTCATCTCCCAGAGTTCTTTTTCTGGGTATAGCTAGTTCAGTTCATTACTGCTCCATTAGAAATGATTTGGTTGATCTTGTTGCTGAGGATGGCCTGATCCATCAGAACTGGTCATCATCTAGTATTGTTATTGAAGTATATAATGATCTCCTGGTCCTGCTCATTTCACTCAGCATCAGTTCGTGTAAGTCTCTCCAGGCCTTTCTGAAATCATCCTGTTGGTCATTTCTTACAGAACAGTAATATTCCATAATTTTCATATACCACAATTTATTCAGCTATTCTCCAACTGATGGACATCCATTCAGTTTCCAGTTTCTAGCCACTACAAAAAGGGCTGCCACAAACATTCGTGCACATACAGGTCCCTTTCCCTTCTTTATAATCTCTTTGGGATATAATCCCAGTAGTAACACTGCTGGATCAAAGGGTATGCACAGTTTGATAACTTTTTGAGCATAGTTCCAAACTACTCTCCAAAATGGTTGGATTCGTTCACAACTCCACCAACAATGAATCAATGTCCCAGTTTTCCCACATCCCCTCCAACAATCATCATTATTTTTTCCTGTCATCTTAGCCAATCTGACAGGTGTGTAGTGGTATCTTAGAGTTGTCTTAATTTGCATTTCTCTGATTAATAATGACTTGGAGCATCTTTTCATATGACTAGAAATAGTTTCAATTTCTTCATCTGAGAATTGTCTGTTCATATCCTTTGACCATTTTTCAATTAGAGAATGGCTTGATTTTTTATAAATTAGAGTTAATTCTCTATATATTTTGGAAATGAGGCCTTTATCAGAACCTTTGACTGTAAAAATATTTTCCCAGTTTATTGCTTCCCTTCTAATCTTGTCTGCATTAGTTAACAAATACATTTTATTATCATGTGTTTTAATATGGACAAGTCAATTCTAGAAGATTAACATATATATAGGAAATAGTACTTCACTTAAAATCAGAACATTTCAATAAAATAAAATAAAAAATAGGGGCAACTAGACGGCGCAGTGGATAGAGCACCAGCGCTAAAGTCAGGAGACCCTGAGTTCAAATCTGGTTTCAGACAGTTAACACTTCCTGACTATATGACCCTGGGCTAAGTCACTTAACCCCAATTGTCTCAGCCAAAAGAAAGAAACAAGCAGGTTCTTCCACTTTGGTGTTTTGGGCCAGGTTATTTACTCTTACCTGTTTTAAAAAATAATAATAATTTGAAGTAGGTCAACTCTATCTTCTAACTTGATCTTATGATTCAATTTCAAAATTATATGAAACTTTGTAAATTATAAGGCATATATATTCTGTAAAATATAAGGCATATTGATATATATTAATATATCAAGGCATTGATTCTTAGGATCAAGATTCACTTTTCATTTGTTTAAAAGGGTTATAGACTTTTTAAGTGGGTTTTTTTGTTTTCTGTATGTACACAACTTTATTTCAATTGATTGAAGATCAAAAACCAGGGAATGGCATTTGTTTTTATAAAGTTTTAAAATTTGTAAACTAGTTTATATATCTTATCTCATTGGACCCTACCAATAACTCTTTGAAATAGCTCTTACAAATATTACCCATTTTAGTATCCGTCATACTTATAAGCGCAGTGTTTCACACATGTTGTTATTAAATAGGTTGAAAATATGTGTGAATTAATATTAGTTATTACTGTATCACAGGCTTTATTTCACAACCTGAACAACTGTACAGAATATTCTAAGACCTTTTTTCTGGTGTTAAGTGGCAAACCAAAATTGACACAAAGACCAAATTTACCACCTCTGAATAAACCTAGTAGCTGAATCACCAAAAATTATCTTTCCCTCTGTCTTGCAAAGGATTCTTTGCCAAAAATATATGAGCCAAGAATATATTCTCTTGCTCAACGTTTTATTTTTCCTGTCTTCCACTCCTAACCTGACCTGCTTGGCTACCACCATGAGTTTTGCTGTGGCTCTGTGGAGCACAGTTACGACTAACAAAGCATATAACAATCTATGACTTTTCATTAGAAAGTTGTCTTGTCTTTTCTCTTAATATGGAACCATATTACTACTTAATGTGGAACCAGTCCTACTATTATGTTGATTTTAAATTTCCTGCAAGGAAATCACATATTCAAAGTATTGTACTTATATCCCTCGGGAGGATTTGGGGGCTTCAGTATGCTATCTTAAAATTTTGTAACAGAAAATTCTCCACCATAGTGTTAGAATTGAAAAGGAAGATATTCAGTAAGGCAGATGCCAAGCTAGAAACAAATGGAATCTGACTTTTTCCTTATTCTTAACATTTGAGGCTACAGATCTCCTGGATGCTATACTCTGTCTAGGTTTTATGATTATCAGTTTTCTTATTGTTCTTTCTCTGTGTCTGGATTTTCCTCCAGGCAGTGGCCACTAACCATGAATGTACCTTAGGGATCTGTCCTTGATGCTCTCCTCCCTCCAATACTAATTCACTTGGTGATCTTATGAGCTCTCATGGAGCTTATCTATCTCCATGAAGAAGATTCTCTGTTTTATTGATCCACTTTAACCTTCTGACCTCTAGTTTTTTGGGGGGGTTTTTTCACAGCCACCTTAATCTCATTGTATCCAAACCAGAATTCTTTGTATCTTTTCATTCTTCCAGATTTCCTTATTACTGTGGATGACAGAAACTTAAGGCTTGTAACCTAGTGTCATCCTCAACTCATTCATAATAATTTTATATGCAATATGTAAATGAGTCTTATCATTTCTATCTTCATATGTTTTCCTTTCTCCAATCACCTTGGTTTTTAAGATTCAGATTTTGTTTAAAGTACTCTGGTACCCCCTTATTGTTTGTGTCTTTCCAGCTTCCCTCTAAGATTAGCTTCCATTTACACTGTATCTTGTATGTATATATAGTTATTTACATGTTGTCTCCTACATTAAAATGTAAACTTCTGGAGACTTGTCTTTGAATTCTCAGTCCTTAGCACCACTCTGAGTAAGTAACCTTTAATGATGAAGATAAGGAAAAAGAATGAATCTTGGGCCAAAATAAAAGTGACATGACTCTTGCAGTCTAAATAAGTTGAGGAATACTAGGCAAATGGTTATCAAGGAGGAGTTATTGAACTCAAGAAAAAGATGGAGCAATAAAGATAGTTTGCTTCTGTGAAACTATTGGGTTTTTTTGCTCACATCAAGAACACATACTTTAGCTCCTGCCAAAATCACTTCTAGAGCTTATCTTATTCTCCAATTATCCTGAGATAGCAGTAATAAATATCCTTTACTTGGTAGAGTAACTGCAGAGTAGGGTTTCATTTCTAGTACTGAAAGAGATTACTCAAGAAAATCCTGATGCTTGTTCTAAAATTAAACTTTTATCAGTAATGGCAAATCTTGATTTTGATGTCAGGTAACCAATATAGAACAATATAGAATTTAAAATGAATATTGTGCATCTTACAGCATCCATTAAAATTTCAAAGAAACTATTATACAGCATTGGACTAAAGCACTAGACTGGAAATTTAAAAACCTTTGTTTGAATCCAGATTTTTAAAGTGTTTACCCTGTTTTCTAAATGTTTTATGGTGACAGGATGTCATGTAGTTTTCTAAGTACAATTGTGTGGGGTATTAAGGAAAGGGCATCAAGAAAAGACAAGAGAAAGATAACCAATCTGGTCCAATCTTTCCATGTTCAGGATATTTAACTCTTAAATGCCTTAGTACTGCCCTTATTACTTAAATAGCAATTAGCAGAATCTCAGTATAAATATTAGATCTTAGGGAAGATAAGCACTTTAAAATTATACTATTAAATCTTTTAAATAAGAAATTGATTTTAATTGATTCCCTTTAATTTTGGACAGCTAAAAAGAAGAATAAGAAGGGGAAGACCCTCACCTTGACAGACTTCCTTGCTGAGGACGGTGGCACCGGTGGTGGAGGAAGCACCTTTGTGCCCAAACCAGTCAGCTGGGCTGATGAAACTGATGACCTGGAAGGAGATGGTAAATTTTCTATTCTTTCTTCTTAATACCATGTAGATAAAAACTGCTCCCTAATCATTTAAATCAGAATTCTTTCTTTCAAGAGGGGGCCTTAAATCATACCTGTTATTTATCAAGCCCAGCAAGTAGCCCAATAAGTGCTGATCAAGTGAAAAATGAACATGAGATGTGAAATAATTAGATTACAGGTATCTATAATTTAACAGATTCATTTTATAGAATTACATGCCCATAGAATTGATCAGTTAGGCCATTGATTCTATTAGAGGTAATCTGAAGCTTTGAATTTAAAATAATGTATAATAAATCGAATATATCATAAGTGGAAAGAGCACTGAACTGAGGTATTAAGAAAAGGGCATCAAGAAAAGACAAGAGGAAGATAACCAATCTGGTCCAATCTTTCCATGTTATAGAACTTCTCCACTTTGCCACTGTTGCCTTAATTAAGTCAACTCTTTGGGCTTCAGTTATGCTCACCTGTAAAATAAGGGATTTTTATTAAAAATCCATAACTTTCTATTACGTAGTATGCCAACTGTGACCAAGGTGTGATATTGCTGCCTTGTTTTATTGTCTTTAGAGTTGGAAGGGACCTTAGAGGTCATCTAGCCCAACCCCCTCATTTTGCAGATGAGGAAATTCAGGCTCTCAGAGAAGTTAAATGACTTGCCGAAGGCCATACAGATAGGAGGTGGTGGAGCCAGGATTCGAACTCGGGTCTTCTGACTCCAAATTCAACACATTATCCACTCTGCCATGATGCCCCTAAATCCCTGGACATGGGAGAAATTATCAGGTATTATAAGGGGCAGGGGAAGTAGTGGTGGTGATAGAGGGTGTAGAATCTTGAAAGTAGAAGGAATCTTTAGACGATATAATAGCTTCACTCTAGAGAGATGACAAGGTTCAGTTGGGTATAACAAAGAAATCTGCAGAAGACAACTTCCCAAGTATATTACTGTCATCATTGTTCCCCCCACCCTTCCCTAACCTTCACCCTGTTTTGTTTTGTTTTCATTAAACAAAATCTGGTGGGAATAGGAAGAATTTTTTTCCTTCCTCTTTCTTAGGGAAGATTAACACATATTACTTAGATTTAGTGCTAAAAGAAGTATTATAGAGGATGCCCTGCTTCATAGGGTTTTATATAGATAGGGAAACTTAGAGTAATAAGTGTCAGAGCCTGGATTTGAAACCAAATCTGGGTTATTTACATTGCATCCTGAATTCTCTTCCCCCTTTTGCAGTCAACTTTATTGAAAAACCAACCATTCTATCTATAAAGTGAGGAAGGCCACACGTATGGAAGGAGAACTGACTGCAGGGTAATTGACTTGGGCAATGGGCAGTTACTATTAGAGGGCTTAAAACTTTCAGTTCTTATTTTTAAGAGGTACCTGTTTACCTTCATAGACTCCCACCATTGAAGAGAAATCTCAAATCATTTCCTTTCCCTCCACCCCAATCCCCCAGCCTGAAACCTGGGGCAGTTCAACAGAATACCTAAAAAATAAAATTATCCAGTTCCTACTAAAAGTCCTGCAGTGTTAGCAAACATCCCACTTCTTGAGGCAGTACAGTCCATTTTTTAAAAACTTTTTCCTTACTCTTTGCGGAAAACTACACTCTGTAGATTGTCATTGTGTTAACCAAGGGAAAGAAGTGTATCAGGGTCTAGGATTTTGTTGACCTTTCACTTTTGTGACAGTCCTTCAGATGTTTAGACAAAGACAAATCACCTCAGCCCAAAGCCTCCACTAGGCTCTATGGTCTCTTGACCTGGAAACTAAATGGTACTTTGAAGATTCTTATCATTTGGTCCCACCTTATTCTTTCAATTTTATGTCCACTATTTTTCTGCAAGGTTTGAGAGGAGACAAATGATGGTCAAGGTGAATGTGTGAATGAATCACTTGAATCAATGATTGTTGCCACCTGAAAAGTCCCTCCCATCTAGCTTATCAAAATCTCATCCATCTTTCCAGGATTAGCTCAAGCCTCATCTCTACACCTCTTAAATTATACTGCATCCTTTGGACTGATTTAGTTAGGCTAACTCTAGGCTCTGACTTTGAAAATGGAACCTCACTTTTTTTTTTTTAATTCCATAATGTTAAGGATACTTGATGAATCCTGACTTTTTAAAGGATAAATTAGGTGAAAAGGAAACTTTCCTGTACTTTGTCTTGAATTTTTTTTTTTAAAGTGGAATATGTTTGGAGAAATTACCTTGAAGAAATATTTTGACCCTATATTGGACCTAAAGTCTCAAAGTTGGAAAAGACCTTAGCAAACAGTCTAATTTTACCTTTTCTTTCACATCCTTGGTAAATCCAGTTTCTGCTAGTTTAATAACATTGAAACAGAAAACTATATAATATTGTTAATTTTGTGAAGCATTTTATGTGCATCATTTCATTTAATCATCACAGCAATTTTTAGGGAAGTGCCACAATCACCCTCATTTTGAAAAGGAGGAAACTTGAGATTTAAAGAGGTTGTATGACTTAGTTGTTACAGAACTAGTGAATACCAGACTCGGTGACCTTTTCTAGGAAGCATATTGTCATTCAGGTTCTTCCTATTGAACTCAAATTTACGCATGCTTAAGTTTAATCATAACTTTTTATGTATTTTGAAAGCTGTCCTGACCCTCGGATCCTTTTTCATGTTGAAAAGTCTGGTTTAATATAATTAAAAATACTGCTATCAAAGAAGTAGTCCCTTAAAGTCATGTGCCCTCAAATCATTTAGCCTCTTCATTTTAGATTCCTTTATTTTAAAAGGAGAGCAATAACTGGGAAATCTACTTCATGACATAGTTAGGATTAAATGACACTGTGTAAAACTATTTTAGTATTTTAGAAACTAATGCACCTGATACATAAAATGGGATTTTTAAAAACATAATAACAATACTCTTCCTCCCATCCACCTTTTTGAATATACTTAAATCTGTCTCATAATCTAGCAGTAGATTCTAGGTTAAGTCTAATTGAGTGCAGAGTATGAGCAAAATACCTCCTTTGATCTGGATTACTATATGTTACTTTTATTGGTTTCATTTGTCTTATTTTCACTTACCTCTAATTTGATTATGTTGTAAATGAACTTATCCTCTCCCATATTTTTCTCTCAAAATTAAAGTATATCACATTTTTTATCCATTGATTTAAAAAAAATTTTTTTTGATTCACCCAAGTAACTGCATAAAAAGGAACCTTCTAAATGGGGGAGAATTTACTAAAAGTTAACAAATTCTGCCTGGTCAGTATCATTTTTCTTACTTGGCAAAATTAATTTCCCTGCTATTTTGTGAAGGTAAACCTAGTCCTAAGAAAAAGGTTTGGGCACATCTATGATGAATCCAAGATTTGGCTAAGTGTGAGGTGGTATTAAGTAGAAAAGAAATACCTCTGTACCTCTGTTTTGGGAACAGGAACAAAAGAGCCTCTCAAGCCATCCTTGTGGAACAATGTTCTCTGATGACCTATTGAAGCCTTTGCAATATAACAGCAAGTCTCAGAATAGACTGGAGGCTTTTTAAGTAAGAGGTCTTATCAGCAATTTTGAAAATTGGATTTTACATAATATCTTAAAAGAACTTCACACACTGTAAAGTTTCCACAGAGATCTGTCTCTTAAGGTTCCATAGATTTAAGATGGAGATTGTGTGTTGAAAATAGGAATAGGACACCTCAAATAAGTGGGGTCCAAA
Source organism: Sarcophilus harrisii (assembly GCF_902635505.1). Taxonomy (NCBI): domain Eukaryota; kingdom Metazoa; phylum Chordata; class Mammalia; order Dasyuromorphia; family Dasyuridae; genus Sarcophilus; species Sarcophilus harrisii. The sequence goes on along the minus strand of NC_045430.1, from coordinate 89,322,730 downwards.
TAATAATGGATCTTATAGACTGACTTGATTTATACATTGAATAGCACACTTGGAAACAAATGACAAACCTTCAGACTGACTTCTTTTTTTCTTACTTTTTTACATTTTTGTCATTTTATTAAAGGAATCTAGGATGATTTTAATGATTAAATTTGGCATTCCTAGATCTGAAAACATTAATGGGGTGGGAGTTGGGTTTCATCTTTTTGATTCTATGGAATAACTTTTGTCTTCTAGTTTCCACCACTTGGCACAGTAATGAAGACGACGTGTACAGGGCACCTCCAATTGACCGTTCCATCCTGCCCACTGCTCCACGGGCTGCTCGGGAACCCAATATTGATCGGAGCCGTCTTCCCAAGTCGCCACCCTACACTGCTTTTCTAGGGAACCTGCCCTATGATGTGACAGAGGATTCCATCAAGGAGTTCTTTAGAGGATTAAATGTATGTGTTTTGGGGTGTTTTTTTTGTTTGTTTTTTGTTTTTTGTTTTTAATGTTTTAAAACTGTTTGACTAGAGTATATAAATGCTTTCAGTTTCAGACTCGGACTGTGTGTCCAGTATTATGGTGCTTGGAAACTCCAAATTCTTTTACTTCATGTGGGTTTTAGTAGCTCAGCAGCATCAAGAAATGGATCTTGAGCTCTTATTTCACAAGAAGTTATATTGACTTAAATAGTACTCCATCATTGATTACAAAAATCAGTGGGAAGGTGCGCCTCTGGTTCTAAGTGGAATGATGCATAGCACTTAAACTTTAGGAATTGATTAAAGTAAAAACTTGAGTTGGGAAATTTCTTAGATTTGTTAGCCAGAATCTGATTTTACTAACTCCATTTTTATGTCTGTAAGAGAATAAATTGAATGGAATTGGTAAGAAATCGTATGCTACGTAATACATATATCATTAAGAAGTCTGACTAAAAATACCTATTTTTACACATTAATCTAAATGTTGATGATCATGGAGAAACTATCAGTTTTGTCTCTTCTCCTTGGTTTAACTTTTTGAGATCGTAAGAGCTTAGTCAAAAGTCATTTTCTTTTGTTTTACAGAAGTACATAGGGTCTCATGATAATTGAGTTAATTGTCTCTAGTTTTTGCTTGACTTTCTGAGACTTTTGGAAATTCAGAAAAGTGGGAAAACAGTAAACCTGAACATGAGATGGCAGACAAACACATTCTTTAAAGAAAACACATTGGGTAATAAAAGTCAGTTCTTACTTTTTTATAATAGAATGCCATTTAAATTCCTGTAGTATCATACTTACAAGGGAGTTGTGATTTATTGAGAAGAAACTAGGTGGATAAGTAGATTTTGAAAATTTGGATGTGTCCAAAACCTAAATTTGAGGATTCTTCAGTCATCAATTATCTCCAACTTAATACTAGGTTAAGATAAATGGTGGATTCCAAGAGATGTAAGATATAAGTAGGACATATTTCTTAATGAGAAAGATCTGACAGTATCCCATAAAGATAAATATACTGATTTTTGTGGACAAAAGGAAAATAACTTCTAATTTTTATTTATTTGTTTGTTTTGATGAGACAGTTGGGGTTAAGTGACTTTCCCAGGGTCACACAACTAGGAAGTGTTAAGTGTCTGAGACCAGATTTGCTCAGGTTCTCCTGAGTACTCTATCCACTGTGCCACCTAGCTGCCCCCAGGAAAATAACTTTACTTCATTTAACTGAAGTAGATGCTAAACATTTATACTCGACATAAAGCAAACTGTCTTGCCTATATAGTAGGTACTCCGATATTTAAATGAGAGAATTAATTTGTTGAACTAGGTATGTTTTGTAATTAAGATTAAGGGATTTTTTTAAAGTTGTTAATCAACAAGCATTAAGTGCCTCCAGTGTCAACCATAGAAGAGATAATCCTTCTGAACTGAAGCTTAAATTCTAATGGGGAGTCATGCATGGATGAATGCATAACTAGCAGGTTAGAGGAATCGGGAAAGACTGAAATTACAGCTTGTAGGGCTTATAATGAGCACAAAGAGGATCTGAGGATTATCAAGAACCAAGTGTGGCTGTACCAGAATGCAAGAAGAGATGTAATTGATAAGAAGGCTAGAAAGATCTGGTGAGACCAGGTTGTAAAGGGTTTTGAAGGTCAAACAGGAAGGGTTCACTTTGGTCCTGGTGATAAAAGGGAATCGGTGTGGAGTTGGGGAGTGGATAGAATTGAGTTTTTATCTTTGTTTTTGTATCCCCCCAGAACAGTTGCTGATACATGGTGGGTATTTAATAAATAAGTATTGATCTGTTAACTTTACATTAAACCACTTAGTGATCAGTTCTGTGAGGGTTATTAGCTAAGCTTATTGAAACAGAGGGTAAAGAACCATAAGCTTTTAAATACAGATGCCTGTTTTGTTTCTTCTAGATCAGTGCAGTACGTTTGCCACGGGAACCCAGCAATCCAGAAAGGTTGAAAGGTTTTGGTTACGCCGAGTTTGAGGACTTGGACTCACTGCTCAGTGCTTTGAGCCTGAATGAAGAGGTAAGTGTCATTAGAGCTTCTTTGCTGACAGCCTGAGTGAGATGCTCCTGGACACTAGGCACCCTTTCCGAGACTGGTAGTTACTATAAAACATGAGGAAAAGACAGACCCATTCAGTCTCATAAGTTCAATTAGTATGGGACTTATCAGGAGTTGTGGAGGAAAGCTGTCTCACCTTAGCAAATCTGTTTTTCCCTCTTCTACATCAGACAGGGTCATTGTCAGGAAAGAGTTTCAGAATCAGTTTTGTGCATACCCTCTTCCTTGTTCTCAAAGTTTTATCCCAGACTGTAAAGTAGGCTTGCAAAGTCCTGTTTGACTTGGGGCTGTAGAGGAACATAATCTCATCTCAGTTGAATGATTCAGTAGAGGTGAACAGGATTTTAGTAAATTGTGTGTATGAAGACATGTATATATATCTTTATATAGAGATAGATGATATATCTACATTGTGATGTAATCAAAGGATTCCTAAGAAATATAAAGCTTAATTTTTCGATATAATTATAGACCAAGACATTCTTAACATTCTTTTTTTTTTTTTTTTTTTTTAAATAGTAACTTTTTATTGACAGAATCCATACCAGGGTAATTTTTTTACAGCATTATCCCTTGCACTCACTTCTGTTCCAATTTTCCCCTCCCACCCTCCATCCCCTCCCCTAGATGGCAAACACATTCTTGGCATTTTTGAGAGAAGAGCAGCTGAACATAGACAGAAAAGGTGTTTAGAAACACCTTTTTAACTGAATGATAATTAATAAAGACATCTTTATGCCAGTTGGGAGGAAAGAGTGATGTTTGACAACTTCATATAAACAATTATCTTGTGGAACCAAGAATTTGGTTTGTTGGATAGGTGGAGGATAGGCAACCAGATTTCAATTCACCATAAGAACAATTTTTCAATCAATATTGGGTTTGGTTTGATTTTGTTTTTAATAGTTTAGAATACTCTCAGTGTAAGTGAGTTCACTGTCCAGGAGATAATTTAAGGAGAAACTATTAAATAAGAATGTAGAGAGAAGTCAGAAAAATTAAAGTGAGCCTCATTGATAACGTTGGAATAGAAAGAAATATTACAGTTAGCTAGAATAGTGATTAGATAAGCCTTAGAATAGCCCAGCTAATGGAACAGTTTTTTTCCTCCACTCAAATTTCTCTAATGTATCAAGGTTGCTCCTTTTGCAATCTCATACCCAACATGGCCTTTTACATGCATTTTTGCTATAACACATAGAGTGACATGAGTGTAGAGGTAGAAACTAAGCATAATTATGTTGGGAAAAAATAATAGATTATAGAGAAGTTACTTGTTAGGGATGTATAAAACTTGTAAGTAGCAAACTTGTAACATTTGCTAGTTATGCCTCAACAACAATACTGCTTGAGGATGTATTCTGATGGAAGTGGATTTCTTCAACAAAGAGAAGATCTAACTTAGTTTCAATTGATCAAGGATGGACAAAAGCAGCTACACCCAAAGAAAGAACACTAGGAAATGAATGTAAACTGCTTGCATTTTTGTTCTTCTTCCCAGGTTATTTATACCTTCTAAATTCTATCCTCCCCGAGCAACAAGAGAACTGTTCGGTTCTGCACACTTATATTGTATCCAAGATCTACTATAACCTATTTAGCATGTATAGGACTGCTTGCCATCTGGGGGAGAGGGTGGAGGGAGGGAGGGGAAAAATCCGAACAGAAGTGAGTGCAAGGGATAATGTTGTAAAAAAAATTCCCTGGCATGGGTTCTGTCAATAAAAAGTTATTTTAAAAAAAGAGAGAGAGGGGAACAAAAATTTGCTAGTTAACATGAATGTTGCATATACAGGAAAAGGAATATTGTATGGGTTAATTCTTTTTTATTGCTGAATGCTTGAAGTAAAATCCCTATTAGCTTAGCAATTAGGAAATTGTCTTTGAAACTCATTCTGTCACTAGAAATTTTCATTGATTGGTTTTTCCCAGTGACCATTTTTGACAGGAGTATGTCTCTAAGAACAAAAATTTATTTCTTCTCTGAATTTGTCCCATTTTCATTTAATAGAGAAGTCTATGGTGTTATAAACTTAACCAGAGTATTGTAACAATGGTTTGAGAATTCTATAGTTGTGGGAATCGTGGTAGGCATTACCTGAACTTTCATATTGTGGCTAGCTCCAGCATTCAAGGAGCCTTTGCTATAGGCCTCACAGACATAATTCTGGTGTGAAAAGTTGGTTAATATAGTTATATGCTCTTAGTCTATAGGCAACAGAAGAATACGAGTGGACGTTGCTGATCAAGCACAGGATAAAGGTAAGAGAGCTAATGAAGAAATTCAGGTGTTTGTCAAGTACCTGGAATTCCAACTAAGGCTTTTGTTGATTTCCCCAAAAGTTTTGAATAAAGGGATCCTGTTTTACCTAACATGATAGGCATGGCTGGCCTTGTTTTAAATAACAGTAATCAGCTAACTGAATTGGAATCAAGAATAAATAGATAGACAAGATTTTTGGGAAGAAGGTGCTAGCCTTACATTATTATGTGATGACAAATATGATATGGCAGGCAGGAACGAGGATTTTTTGTGCATCTGGGGCAGGTTGGGTAGAAGTTATCTTGAGAAGAAAATTAGTTCCTAGTAAAAATCATATTACATTTACTATATCTTCTATTATAATCAGATGCCTAGTATGAAAAGAAGAGACAGTTAATAAGCACCCTCTATGTGCCAGGCTTTTACAATTACTATCTCATTTAATGCTCACAAGAAGCCTAGGAAGTAGAGACTTACCTACTAAAGTATTCCCATTTTACAGTTGAATAAACTGAGGCAGAAAGATTAAGTGATTTGCTCAGCCTTTAGAGCTCTAGTAAGTGCCCAAAGTTGAATTTAAAGTCGGGTCTATTGATTCTTGGCCCCGTAATAGAGTTCATGCTTGCTGGACTTTACCAACTCTGTTCTCCCTAGCACCTCAGAATTTAGTTCACCTGTGCATAAATAAATGGCTCAGGTAGTAATAAATGGTACAGGGGGATGTCATTTGAGCACTGAGAAGGAATTATCTTTTCTTTGTGGACTAGAATAATCTTGGTTGTTGATCTTTAGACCGAGATGATCGTTCCTTTGGCCGTGATCGGGATCGAAATCGGGATTCTGACAAAACTGACACAGACTGGAGGGCTCGCCCTGCCACAGACAACTTTGATGACTACCCTCCACGAAGGGGTGATGATAGCTTTGGAGACAGTAAGTTCATATCCTAACAAATCACCTTTTGCAAATCAGACCTATTTAGGAGTGTGACCATATCCCGTGAATATTTAAAATTCTGTTAATGCATACCAGTTTCAATGCAACTTGGGATGGTAGGAATCAAAGATTGTGATTGAGCCTTGAAAAGTATATTCAACTGTGATAATAACTGTGAAGAGGAAAGTCAAGCCTAGAAAAGAGAGGAGAGTAAATTGGCCCTTAAATTGCTTCATGAACACCAGTTTTGGGAAACATTGCCATAAAGACTTTTAAAAATGAGTTTCTAGTAGAGGATGCTTGATTTTAAATATTTTGATGTCATCATCATTGGTTTCTTTTGTAATCACATATTTTTTTTTGTAAACACATATTTTGTGTTTAAAAACATTCTGAGGAAAAGGGCTCCATAGACTTCATCTGAGCTTCTATATCTTAATATCTATTATTAAATATGGTTTGTTTTAGGCAAAGGTAAAGAAATAGGAGTTGAAATTATAAGCTGTTACAGAGGATGATTTTCTAAGTAACTGGCTAGCTTGAAGATTGAGAATTTTCATTAAAGGAATTATTTTTTGCCTGAAGCCTTGAAATTAGTCGGTGGGAAAAAAAGAATGATATTATCTGGTTATTATCTTTTTGAGAAAAGATGAGCTTTAGTATGATAAGGGTACCACATAAGTCTGTCTGTAATTGAGGTTAATCTACTTTATTCTATGTTATCTCTAGATGAATAAATGTGGTTTGAGGAATGTCATGATGAAATAAGCAGTCATAACAATGGGATAACCAAAGTAGTGATTCCAGAGTCAGAATTTAAACTTAGTCCTCTGATTTAAAAAGTACTCTTCTACATTAATTTGGTTTTCTCTATCCTAAAATCTCTATCCAGAAAATCTTCACTTGAGCCTTACTTTTCCATGCTAGATAAACATATAGTGCCAAATCTGCCTCTTAGCTTCTCATGATTCAGTTTCTAGTCCTCATCATTTTCACATTTTTGTCTGTTTACCTCTGATGATAAATTAAATGATTTTCTCTTTTCATTTTCTCATTTCATTTTCATTGCTCTTTTCAATGATTTTCATTTCCCTGCTGTGTTTGACATTGTAGAATACTGATTTTTAAAAGTTCTATTGGGAAAATTAGTATCAAAATACTAAGCAGCAAAAATAAAGTTCTTTGTTGTCTTTCCATTCATATTACTGTGCATTTTTAACAAAAACATTTGTATAAAAAAGTTAAATTATTCATGATTGACAGAAGAGGAAAGATGTATTTCTTGACTAGCAGTAGACTTTCTTTTTTTTTGTTATATCTTTTTATGTACAAAACATATGCATGAGTAATTTTTTCAACATTGACCCTTGAAAACCTTCTGGTCCAAATTTTCCCCTTTTCCCTCCTCCCCAGATGACAAGTAGTCCACTACATGTTAAATATGGCAAATTATATGTTACATCCAATATATATACATATTTATACAGTTATTTTGCTGCACAAGAAAAATCGGACCTAGAAAGAAAAAACCTGAGAAAGAAAACAAAAATGCAAATAATAACGGGAGCAGTAGGCTCTTAGATTTGATAATTATATTTATTTGACATGATGGGGTCATCATGAGTTTTTGTTCTTTTAGCTTTGCTTTCTTCGTTCATATCACTTCATGAAAGTCTTGTGTATTTCATTGAATTCTTTATAGCTTTTAGCATTGTAAAGGTTCCATTATAATATTTATTGTAATTTATTCAGCCATTTTCTAATCATTATACATGTTTTTTAAAAATCACAAAGATTGGTACTATGAACCTTTTTTTTTTTTTTGATTAGTTTTTTTTTTCCCCTTTTCTATTAGTGTAGTTCCAGTAGTCACATTTCTGAATCAAAGAATATGAAGTTTAATGCATAATTCCAAATGGTTTTCCAGAGCTACTAAATGATGACTCTCTCAACAGTGAATTACCATGTTCTGTTTTCCACAGCCTCCCACAATGGGTTTGCACATGTTTTACATGATTTTTAACTTACTGGATAAATGTAAGCTTATATTTAAGATTGTACAACAATAATTGAAATCATCAGTGCTTAAAAGTATGATTCACATTTCTGTACTGCTTTTTTTGTTTTGTTTTGTTTTTGGCTGAGCCATTTGGGGGTAAGTGACTTGCCCGGGGTCACATAGCTAGGATATATTAAGTATCTGAGATCAAATTTGAATTCAGGTCCTCCTAACTTAAAGGCTGGTGCTCTATCCACTGTACCACCTCGCTGCCCATTGCTTTAAGTTTTACTAAATATTAATTTTCTGGTCACTAAGATTCTATGAAATGTAGGTAAAAGTTCCTTAAGGATCAGTCGTTGCCTGCCCTTCTGTGTCTCTACATTTCCTTTTGATGGGCTTGCAACTGTCCCATCAATCCAAATGACTCATTAATGTTTCCTAACAGTACAGCGTCTAGATTCTTTTGATCGACTACTGGAATTCCACCAGGAATTCCTTTCTGAAATTTAGTAAGTCTTTCTCAAGGGCAGGATCTTGATACTTCAGAAACATTTTGTAATGTATTTTTGCCATTTATACTGTCAACAGTTGTGTATATTGTTTTCTTAATTCTGCTTATTATGCTTTGTATTAGTTCATGTGATTTTTTTTCCGTGCTTCTGTATTCATTTCTTACAAAGCATAATATTTGATTACATTTGAGAATCACGATTTGTTTGACTAACTGAAAGGCATCCACTTTGTTTTCATTTTACTATCGTGAATAGTGCTCCTGTGAATATTTTAGCATACATAGAGCCTCTTCTTCCCTTTTTTGTCAGTGACTCACTTGGGGGTATGTGCCTATCAATGAAATCTTTATGCCAAAAGGTTTTCACTCACATACATATATAAATACATACATACTAGTTAATTTACTTGCAATAATTACACCAACATCAAATGTTGTCTTTCAATATCTGAAGTTTAATGTGTGTAACATGAAACTTCAGGGAAAAAAAAGAAGGGAAATAGAGAAAAAATCGGCAAAATCAGTCAATAACAAGTCTGAAATATGCACAATATAACATTCATGGACTCCAACTATGGAAAGGAAAAGGAGATAACTCTTGTCTCTTTTCTTTGCAAGTCATAATTGGCCTTACCTTGTTAACATTTGCTTTAAATTTTTTACTAATGATTCTTTTCCAGCTAAATGAATGGAATCTTTATATATTATTATCTTGGATCTTATTTAATTCTGCATCAATTTAATACTATATATATATATATATATATATATATATATATATATATATATATATATATATATATCACATTCACCATTTCTTATAGCACAGCATAACTTTCCATTATGTTCATTTACTATATTTAATTCCTTAAATAATAAGAATCTACTTTGTTCTAATTCTCTACTGTCATAAAAATACTGCTATAAACATTTAGGTATAGGGGATTTCTTTTTTTTAATTGATATTTAATTTTTCCAAGATAACTTTCAACATTTTTTGAAAGATTTTGAGCTCCAAATTTGCTTTTCTTCCTCCTTTCCCTTACCCTTCCCTTCCAAACAGCAAGCAATCTGATAGAGATTATGCATTCCCTCACCTCCAGACAGTAAGTAACCTGATATAAATTACACATGTGCAGTCATTGTAAATTTATTTCTATATTAGTCATGTTGTAAAAGAAAAATAAGAACAGAAAGGGAAAACCACAAGATAGTGGGGGCAAAAGCAAATTTAAAAAGGTGAAAATAGTGCTTCGATCTTCCATAGTTATCTCTCTGGTTGCAGGGGGCATTTTCCAGACCAAGTCTATTGGAATTGTCTTGGATCTTCATATTGCTGAGAAGAGCTAAATCTATCATAGTTGATCATCATATAATCTTACTTTCACTGTGTACTATGTTCTGGTTCTGCTTTCTTCACTCAGAATTAGTTCATGTAAGGCTTTTCTGAAATCAATCTGCTTATCATTTCTTATAGAACAATAATATATTTCAGTAAGTTCATATGCCATAACTTATTCATCTATTCTCTTATTTGATGGACATCTACTCAATTTCCAGTTCCTTGTGGTGGATTCTTTTTTGTCAGTGACCTCATTAAGATGTAAACCAAGGAGTCAGAGGGTAGTAACATTCTTTCCACTCACTTTGTTTGACTCTCTCTTTTTTTTTTTTTTTTTTTTTTTTTTTTTTTTTTTTTTTTTACAAATTGCATTTCAAAATTATTGCTTCACAGTTCCCCCAATACGTTAACCTGTCTTCCTCCAGCTTTTGCCACCACACTAGTTCCCTATTTTGTCATCTTTGCCAGCTTGCTTCTATGTCAGGTGAAACCTTAAAGTTGTTTTCATTTGTGTTTCTTTTTATCAATTAATGATTTGGAGCATTCTTTCTTGTAGTTGTTAATAAGTTTGTTCTTTTGAAAACTGCTCATATCCTTTGACCACCTATTGATTGAAGAATGGTTTTTGGATACTAGCTACTTGCTTGTTATGCATGCCTGTATTAATTATTCTAATATATTTTGGTTTGTGCAGAAGCTTTTGATTTCATGTAATTAAAGATGTACCTGTTTTATTTGTATAATTGCCTCTATCCTGGTTAAAAATATATTCATAGTTATGAAAAATAAATTATTTTCTAATTTTTTATTATATAAACTTTAATATTAAAATTCCATATCTAAAATGTATTTTAGGGTATGAAAATGTTCCATCTAATCCTTGCTACCAAGACTTTTCCACTTTAACCAGCAGTTTTTTACTATATTATAAAAGTGGCAAGCATCACATAAATTTAGGAAAAATTTGCATTTTTCTTATTAGCAATTTGGAACAGTCTTTTAATATGGTTTAAGTTTTTTATTCTTTTGAGAACTCTTCATGTCCCTGAGCACTTTTGATTTAATAGTATGGTCTTCTAGCTTAAAGGCTTAATCATTTTCAAATCTCTCGCTCTTCATACAGCTCAATCCAGCCAGCTCTTGTCAGAATAATTTACCCTAATTTCTAGATCTGACTATATTACTCCCTATCTCAAAAAAAGGGAGCTGTCTATTAACCTTTCACTGTAGTAAGTTATCTTGGTATTCAAGGATTATAATCTGGTCAGATCTCTCTCTCTTTAGTCCCATGTTTGACCTGGGGTGTTACTAAGCACTATTCAATGTTCAAATTAGACTGGGTTTTCCATTTCTGTCTTTTCCCACTTTTTGTCCTCTTTAGTCTCTACTTGGTGAAATCTTTCCTATCCTTTAAGGCCCAGTTTTTTTGTTTTTTTTTCATAATAGCTTTTTATTTTTTTAAAAATACCTGCAAAGATAACAACATGCACCCTTGTAGAACCTTGCATTCCAAATTTTTCTCCCTTCCCACCTCCCCCTTTCCCTTGATAGCAAGTGTTCTGATGTAGATTCTTCCAAACATTTTTTTTTACATTCATCATGCTGCACAAGAAAAAGTCAGATCAAAAAGAAGGGGAAATGGGGGGGGGGGGGGAAACAAGCGAGCAAACAACAACAAAGGTGAAAGTACTATGTTGTGATCCCCATTCACTTCTCCTACTCCTCTTTCTGGGTGCAAATGGTTCTCATTACAAGTTTATTGGAACAGGCCTGAACAACCACCTCATTGTTGAAAAGAGCCAAGTCCATCACAGTTGGTCATCACACAATCTTGTTGTTATGTACAATGTTCTCTTGGTTCTACTCATGTCACTTAGCATTAGTTCATCTAAATCTATCCAGACTTTTCTGAAATCATCCTGCTGATTGTTTCTTATAGAAAAATAATATTCCATTACATACATTCATATACAGTAACTTATTCGGGCATTCCTTAACTGATGGGCATCTATTCCATTTCCAGTTCTTGTAAGACCCAATTTAGATGCTACCTCATTCCTAATTATCTAATTTGTATCTATCACACATTTTCATTGTTTGATTATAAACTTTTTGAAAGCAGATGGTGGCATGTTACGGTGATGATATATTTAGCTTCACATATTTTTAGAGTTCGGTGGTTTATACATAATGAAAATATATATATATATAAATTTAATTTTGAAATTGTGTGTTAATGTTTTAGGATAAAACTCCAGAATTTCCACTTAGTAGTAGCATCTAAGTGATCCAAAGATTTTGAGTTCTGTCATCAGTATTGTTACATCCATGTTTTTCCCTAGAGTATCGTGATCGTTATGATTCAGACCGGTATCGTGATGGTCCACGACGGGACATGGACCGATATGGAGGCCGGGATCGTTATGATGACAGGGGCAGCAGAGACTATGATAGAGGTATGTAAATTCCTCTGAGATTGCCCGTAAAGAATTAGAAATTGAAATTTTGAGACTGAAAGAAGATTTTATCCTATTATTTTGATTATTGTAATTTCTGGTGACCTCAAGCTTTGTGCCAATACTAGGTAAGGTTTGTATACAATATTGCAAGCTTACTTTACTTTGTGATTTTACTGAAGAGTTCATTTTTTTTTTTTCTTCCAAGCATCCTTTCCATTAACATAGTCATTTTCATTTTAGGACAGTCATATCTTTTTGTCAGTACTATTCTCTTGTTCCACAGGCTTTGATTCTAGGATAGGCAGTGGTAGAAGAGCATTTGGTAGTGGGTATCGGCGAGATGATGATTACAGAGGAGGAGGAGATCGCTATGAAGACAGATACGATAGACGAGATGATCGGTCATGGAATTCAAGAGATGATTACAACCGTGATGATTTTAGGCGTGAAGACAGAGGTAACTTACTCATTTTACTTTTTTTTCAGGGCAAGGCAGCTAAAAAAATTTAATTAGAGAATGAGCGATGTTTTACGTAAAAAAAGATATTTTTATATCTTTGTAAGTTCATGTCCAGTCAGAAGCCACCTTTGGAAACAAAGCAAAAAGCTTAAGATCAATAATTTCCAGATTTTCCTTACAATGCATTCTTAGAAAAAGTAGATTGATTTCTCACAGGAAAAAATTACTATATCTTTTGTACAGAGGACATATTCTAAATGCTGAATCGTAATTGTGGGTTAGTTTTAATTTTTTTTTTTTAAGTAATTTTGAACTTAAGTCCAAAAAAAAAAAAAAAAGAACAGTTCTGTGTACACAGAACAGCATAAAAATAAGATTCCATATAAAATCATAAATTTCCATTTCCTAATTTTTTTTAAATCTGTAAATAGTACACATTTTCAAAGCTACCTTGCTTTTCTGTGCTTCCTTCTAAATTTTCTTTTGTTCTTTGCTATGTACTTTTTTCTCCCTCCTTCCTTACCCTGCCTTAGACTACCACAAATATGTATTATAGTTATCTTAAATTTTATCCTACCCATCAAGCTGTGAGTTATTTTATTTAGACACATACCTATGATCAGAAAGTCCAATGAAATGGACATAAATGGATTTATACACATTAGAGAACCACATGGTCTGAAGAGATCTGAATTCTAATTTCATATATGTTACTATACAAATTAGGGGAAGTCAATTATATTTTGTGAGCCTGAATTTATTCATCTGTAAAGTGTGAGATTTGTGTACTAGTTGATCTTAAGGTCCTTTTACAGTGGTGTGCAAACTAATTGGAACTAAATAAAATAAAATTATAGACAATACAGTAAATCTTACAACTTTTTACATCTTTTAAAAAAGCTTTTTGCTGCTATTATTTTATATAATTTGGCATGTTTCTTAAGATTTTGACACATTTTTTTAATTCATTATGAAACCAAACATATTAGTTATTAGGCATAGTTTAAGTAGGTTTTCAATGGAGCCTTTCATTGAGCTGACTTCTCTATTCGTTAGATAAACTTCTTACTTCTCTGACATGTAGCATGATGTTTCAGTATTCCGTCTCCACTTGGGAATTTTTGTAAATACAGAATAATTGTGTTTTTCATTACCTTAGTATTACCTGCCCTAATTCACCATTGAAAAATAAGACCTCCACAGAAAATCCCAAAATATTTTAGGGTAAATATTTTTTTCACAGTCTGATGCCCAGGTTTAGCAGGCTTTGGATTTTAGTCATGGAATTCTGGTCTTTTTATTTCTTTGCCCATGACAAATTTTTTCTACCAATGGTTAGCTACAGTAACAACCTGGCTGTATAAGCTAGGTGCCAAGTCCTCTAAAAATCTTGCTTTTTCATTTTCTTCTGTGCCATTGATTCGATTTCCTCACATTATTAATCCCTGCCATCTTTGAAAGTCTTTGTGTTCTTTAAGAGCTACACCCATCAAATATTTCCTTGGCAGTAATCAAAAATATACATTATTTGAAGAATTTAAAGCTTAAAAATTTAACAAAATTTAAAACTTAGCAAGAGAGCAATGTGGGGAAAGCCAACAGAATTAAAAGAACTAACTAAAAGTAGAGAAACCAGTTCAATCCAGTTTCATCGGGTCTAGGTCAGTCATCCAGGTGACAATAGAAGCACACATTATTCACACTTACATCAAAATTATTGCTTAGCCCAAGTGATTTGCACCACCCCGCTTTCATTCTAAATGTCTGATTATAAAGTGTTCAAACAGGTAGGTACTAAGATATCTCCTAAATTTGCTCTATGTGCAGCTAATAATATAGTAATTGAAAACATTTTAAAAAATTTTTTGGAATAAAAAAGTCCCTTAGGAGGTTGAGTTAGAGAAATGTATACTTCTCATTTTGACTTGACACCCATTCCTCTAAAACTGGAGGGATTCTTTCCTTTATCCAAAAATAAGACTCTTGAATCTGGGGGGGGGGGGGAAAGACTGTCTGACCCTTCCATACAGCATATAAAGTTTTGGCCTAGATGTTTTCCAAAAAATCGTGTGATTTCTTTCCCTCAATAAATTTTGGTACTTTAGATACCAAATTAAACTTCAGGTGGTTTAATATTAAACAGGATCAAACTATCGCAACAGTTGTCTTACTATTGTCCTGTACCTCATTCAAGACTGGCCAACTTTACTTCTAAAGCCCTTCATGACATATACTTGGCCTAAAAAGAAGGGCCATTTGTTTTTCTTAGTGCTCCTAGAAAAGGGAGATTGTGGAGTTTGATAGTGCAGAGTCTTTATTCTATTTAGGATTGGGCAGCATTAAGTGTCCTGACTGCTCTCCCTTCCATTAGGATTTCCCTTGTTCCTCTAGTATTCAAGGCAGCAACGACTGCCCCAGCCCTCTTTTGTTAATTGGGCTTCCTCTTCTCCCCCCCCCCCCCCCCCCCCCCCCCCCCCCCCCCCCCCCCCCCCCCACCTCAGCCATTTAATATGCAATGCATCATTATGCATTGGTGGTTAAAAATTTCCCCTTCTCTTCTGGAAAAAGAAGCATTCCTGCCTTCACGAAGTTTAAATTCTATTAGGAAGATACAATAATGGAAATGAAAATGGTGGTGGAGAAAACAATAATTGGGAAAATCAAAGAAAGCTCCAGTGAGGAAATATCTTTTGAACTGGGACTTGAAGGGACTTGAAGGGGAAGATAGAGATTCTGAAAATCGGAGAATGGATGAGCTGAATTTCTGGCCTAGGAGACAGCTGATCTTAGTACAAGGAGATGAAGAACAATGCAAAGAAAGTGGAACAGATAGTACTCCAAGCTAATTAGAATGGACTATAGGAAAGTGAGTGATATAAGAGAACATTGGGGAAAGCAGGTTAGCCAGTGCCTAAAGCTAATAGGGAGCTATTGAACAGGGAGTAAAATGTTGTGGTCAGATCTTTGCCTTTCTTTAATTGGGCATCCTTATAGAAGGGGAGAGACAACAAGTGGAAGCAATTAACAGTTTTTGAGGCAAGAAACATGGAGTCATGTTATTTTACTTCTAGTGTCTTATTAGAGCTCTGTTAGACCAAGGAAATTCATCAAGTGAATTAGAATTATTAATAAACCATCTTTTTAATAAAAAGAAAAGAATATCAATGAGGGCCATGGCTCCTAGAGTATGGGCTAGAAATGAAAAGAAGATGACTGGGTTGATGACATGAGTCCCTAAAAGGAGGGAGGGTCAGAAATTATACCAAAGTTGCCTGTTAAGTAAGTACAAAACTTACTGTCTAACAGTATCAGGACTATCTTATTCTTCCAAAGTTCTAACTTACCTCAGGTTGCTTGTATGCCTCTTTCACAATTCTGCCAGAAAAAAGGCCCTCCTATCCCAGATCCAGTTGTCAGCAACTCTTATTCAAGGATATTAAATTTTTCTTATACTAGTTTTTCTTAACAGGGTTTGGTTTTGCTTGCATAAAATTTTTTTCTTTTTATTAAGTATTGCTCCGTGTCATCCTTCCAATCAGTCTTATTAATGAAGAGAAAGTTAAATAGAGCCTAAGAAAGCAACTGTATATTTCTCACTGCACTGAGATTTTGGTTTTCTTTCTTCAATTTTGCCATTTAATTCAAATGTTCCCATCTTTTTCTATATCCCTAACATTCATTGGTGTGGTGGTTTTTATGTCACAGAAATTTGTTTTTTGTATCCCTATAAAGGAGGTCAGCCCCTTAGAAATAAATTTTTTTGCTACCAAAAAGAGTAAAGCCATGAATTTTGTAGTATGTGTAAGATCTTTGTCACAAAGTGATTTTATGGTTTCTGCTTATATTTCCCTAATGTAGAATCATTCCAGTGATTTATTGGGGTAGGTTATTCACTCTAGTATAATCATTCATGAAGCCCCATAGTGTCTATCATAAATATGTAAGTAGTGTGTGGTTCAGATAAGATAGACTTGGAAACTCCAAAACATTGTATATGTAAATATTCAGAAACTAAATCGTTTTCTGTCTTTTCAAAGAACACATTGTAACTATTTTTTGCTTTGGTAGTTTTTTTCAACTTTGATCTTTGCATAAAAGCAATAAAATTATGGGGGAATACAAAAAGGAAATATTTAATTTGCCTAATATGTGCTAAGCTCCTGGATTACAAAAACAAAAGGTGAGCTTTGCCATTAAGGAACTTCCATTCAACTGATAGATGTAACATAAACATATATATATTATAACATAATGATAGTTAGCATTTATGTAGTTCAAGCAAAGCACTTGAATAATATTATTTTGATTCTCACAATTCTGAGGGGAAGATGCTGCTATAACCCCCATTTTACAGTTAAAGAAACAGATTAAATGATATGTATGTGGACCCATAGCTGCAAAAAAATTGTTGAGGCCAGATTGCCACTGACAAGCTCTTTTAAAAAGAGAGCTCACTGAGGGGATCAGAAACGGCTTTCTATAGGAAATGCCACATGAACTGAACCTGGAAAAAATTTGGGGGACTCTGCAGGAGAGCTGAAGAGAGCAGGTTTTGTTCTCTTCCCAGAACTAGATGATGATGGCTTACTAAGTTTAGGAAAACCAGTGTATTTAGCATCCAGCTTCTTAAACTTATTCACAGACTTCATATGGGGTCTCATAATAGAATGTGGGATTTTGACAGTAAATGTTTTATTTGTATGCCAATAGTTTGATAGGATTAGAGGGGAATAGGAAGTGTATTAGAGATGAGATAGCCAGGGGACATATCTATTTGAAGAAATGTGACAGGCAATCAGCTGAGCAGTGCTAGAGTTAGTTATGGAGAGCTACCGGGCTAGTTATCTAGTTTAGGTTGCCATCTGTTTAGAGGTGATAAAATCTCTGAGAACTGATAAAGAGGATCAAAAGGAAGGTGTACAGCAAGAAAAGATGGGCCAGAGGAAAATTTTTAGGGCATGGAGTGAATTGTGAATAAAGATCCAACTAAGTACTTTAAGTGGCAGCAGTCAAGTAAGTAGGAGGAGGAATGAGTCATTGATCTTGGAAGAAGATAGTTTTGGTTGTGATAAAGTTGGAAATCAGATCGCAGATGTTTGAGAAATGAGTGAAAGCAGACAGAAATTGGAGACAATAACTGTTAAGTGACTTTTTCAGTAGGGTTTGGCTATGAAAGAAAAAAGATTCTAATTCAGTAGCTTAAGGAAACTTAATCTGAATGGAGAAAGGCTCTGGAGAACAGCTTATACTGTTGCCATTTTTAAAGATGATACTAATTGGGTGGGCCAGTCATTGGGTTAGAATCTGGAGCAGATGCTTGTGTTTGAGAATCTAGTTTTAAATGAGCCTGTAGTAAATAGATTTGAGGAGACCTTACTAGGGTTTTCTTTAATTCAGGTCCCCCCCAGAGACCCAAACTGAATCTGAAGCCCCGGAGTGCCCCCAAGGACGAAGATTCATCAGCTAGCACCTCACAGTCTAGCCGAGCTGCCTCCATCTTTGGAGGAGCAAAGCCAGTGGATACAGCTGCTAGGGAACGAGAAGTAGAGGAGCGACTACAAAAGGAGCAAGAGAAACTGCAGCGTCAGTTGGAGGAGCCAAAACTAGAAAGACGGCCCCGGGAGAGGTGAGGTGGGAAATACATACTAGGAGTTCCCTGTTCGGACTATGCTTTCATCTTCTTTTTCAGAAAAATATTAGTCTGCTCCTGCCCTCAGCCATGTGTAATTAAGCTGAAATCAAGTGTGGTACTAATGACTCCAGAAAGTCCAGGCTCCTGTCATTTGGGCAATAGATACTGATATTGCATCCTCTTCTCTCTCATAGACACCCAAGTTGGCGAAGTGAAGAAACTCAGGAACGATCAAGAACAGGAAGTGAGTCTTCACAGACTGGAAATACAGCTCCATCTGGCAGAAGTAAGTTAAAACCAGATAAAAAGAGGGAAAGTGTACCTTGTGACCAACTTAGTTTTCTGTACCCTTTGAAGCCAGAAATAGTATGCAGAACCGAAATCTACACAGAGTATCCGAAGAACATGTTTTAATTAGTTTTCCCAAATACTAGAGCTTATTTAGAATAAACTTTTTCAGTTGTTTTATTGAGCTGAATGTATTAGTGCTTTCTTTCCCAAGTCTATATATACCATGCTAAAGTTTCTCCATCTAAATGTTCTATATTTGAAAATATATAAAAGAGGCCTCACAGCTGAAGTTGTATGTCATTTTTTTATGCGTATTGTAGGAGTTTGATAGAATGTTTTTAAAAATAGCTTCTTTTTCAGATGTAAACCCTAGTTTTATAGGTCAGAGTGTATGTAAATTGTTTTGTAGATACATATTCAATTGTGTGCTTATTTATATGGATTTGCACTTAAAGAGGAATTGATAGCTTGTGGAGAACACATGGCATTTGTGTCCAAAAATCAACATACTAACCTAATAATGTATCTTAACCAATTTATTTTTATTTTAGATTAGATTTTTATTGCTCTAAAGGACCTGGCAAAGCCACATATACAAACTAACTCTTGATACAATTTGAGTAGGTGGGGGTTTAATCTTGCCTATGATATGGTAGTCATTAAACCAAGACAAAAATCTCAACATCGATAAAATAAGGCCAGTCATCACAGTGATTTACCAATACTAAGTAGTAGTGCCTTACTACTGGGAAAGCTCTTTTAAATATTTTTACATTTGACAATATTCTTGGGAACAGTAATGAGGAAAAACTCAAGTTGCTTGTGAAGTATTTATCATCCTGCTGTAGCATTAATAGATAGAAAGAAAATGAAGTCACTGTGATGAGCTTGTACCTTTCTGTTGATGGGTTATTATCATACTGTACCTACAGACACACGAAGGAGGGAGAGTGAGAAATCTCTAGACAATGAAACATTCAACAAGGAAGAGGACTCTCAGTCTCCAACCTCCAAGCCTTCTAAATCAGATCAGCTTCCCTTAAAGGTGATGCCCGCACCCCCACCAAAGGAAAATGCCTGGGTGAAGCGGAGCTCCAACCCTCCTGCGCGGTCTCAGAGCTCAGACTCTTCAGAGCAGCAGTCTCCCACAAGGCGAGTCTGGCTCAGCTATGGGGATTGGGGTCTCCTTGATGATGGCTATTTTATTGATGCTGTAATACCACAGATTTAAGATTACCAGTAAAAACGTAGTGATAGCTAGATGGTGCAGTGGATAGAGGACTGGCCCTGGAATTCAAATCCAATCTTAGCCCCATAACACTTAAAGCTGTGTTACCCTAGGCAAGTCACTTAACCCCAAATGCCTCACAAAAGGGAACAAAAAAGTTAAAAGGAGAGGATAAAAGCATTTTGGGATATACTAAGGACCTTACAAATATCTTGGTTGATCTTTCTGAGATAGCTGCTTTTATAATCCATTTTACAATAGGAAACAGACTTTCCTGGGCTCAGACAAACTAGGAAGTATCTAAGGCTAGATTGGAGCTCAAACTCTTATATCCATTGTGTCGCCTCACTGCTCCTGATAAAACATTAGCTATGAGGTTTTCCATGTTATCTTCCCTTTTCTTTTAAATATCATGATATTCGTTGTAATGTTAGTGCCTTTCAGAGCTTTTGACAACATATTCCTAAATTTCACCACATAGACCTCCTTGGACAATTTTGATAAATCTTGTTAATGTTTGTTTTTCTCTAGTGGTGGAGGAAAAGTAACATCCCAGCAGTCTGAGGAAGGACCAGCTAATATTTCAAGGAAAGGTGAGGTATTTCCTGGAAATGGTTCAACAACTTGTAGCCTATATAAAATGTACTTTGCCTCCCTGTGCCCTAAGGCTTTACTGATGCCTGGTCAATGCCTTCTGCTTGACACTAGAGGGCAGAAAAGCTCTCTTGAGATAGTCCAGGGCCCTGCCCTTTCCTGGTAGAACATTCATCTCTGAGGGGGGAAGAAAAAACAAAGGGAAGGAAATGAACATTCTCAGTCAGAATTGAAAGACCAAAGCCAAGGTCACTTTAAAATGTCATGGCTCTTTTTGAGAGAGAGTGAAAAGAAACCTTTAATTAATCCATCCAAGTATTGATTTAAGGGGGCCATGTCCATTCTAAACCACTTTTCCCCCTTCACCCAAGCCTTTAGAAATGGGGTGAATAATTACTTCATAATTTTGTAATTTCTCTTCCCGCAGATGAGAATAAGGTAGATGGGGTGAGCGTGCTGAAAGGCCAAAGCGGGAACTCCAACCGTGGTCCAGTGGAAGGAGGAAGCAAAGACCATTGGAAGGAGTCTGATAGGTATAGTTGTGTTCTTGTGTTCTCGTTCTCTCTCCCTCTCCCCCCCCCCAAAAAAAAAAAAAAATCCACTTCCTTTCTGTCATGAATATGTCTGGCGTCACACAAAAAAAAATGAATGGCTTTATAGCAAAGAAACCATAATTCTCTGCAGCCATAATTCCCAATACAAACCTTAATTTTATCCCACTATAGGATTTAGGACCGTTAAGATCATTTAGTTCAATTCTGACCTTATAGATGATAAAACTGAGACACTAGGAAGATAACTTGTCCAAGTATAGAGATTCTGAGCCCAGTTGTTTTCTGTTCTCTATTTTGTGTATCTCTATCTGTCCAGATGTGGCCTCTTTTGCTGTCTCAGATTGTAATTGCCAAAGTTAAGCGTCCATGAGACTAGGATCCCATGGATACATTTTTGCTAAACTCAGTAACATCTGTAGTCGGCAACTTCAGGTTTAGGAGATTAGAAATTTCGGAATGTACAGATGTGAGGATAAAATGGGATGTTCATTTTTTTCCCCCTTCATCTCCTTTTGCAGGAAAGATGGCAGAAAAGATCAAGACTCAAGACCTGCATCTGAGCCAAAGAAACCTGAAGAAAATCCGGCTTCTGTAAGTATTAATGTGTTAATTTTTAGGTTTTGTTTGCTGACATCTTTCTCAAATATAACTTATACCTTATAACTTTGAATTGAGTTAGCTTACCCATGATAAAGGTAAATAGGAGTGGATTTGGTGTTTTGTTGGAATTGATCTTTCTGCCCTTATTTGGGATAGAATGAAGAACACTAACAATAAGTGCTTAATATATTTAACCCTTTTCCCACCCCTGAGATGGGGGGAAAAAGAAAGAAAGAAGAAAATTGGCAAGTATCCTAAAAGACAAGACACAAAGAAGGGCGGAAAAGAATAGCAGATACTATATGACTAGCCAAAGCCTATTTATTACAGTACAAATAATGTTTGATTTTTCAGAATACATGCCAAGATAGTTTGAAACATTCACCCTTGCAAAACCTTGTTTCCCAAATTTTTCCTCCCTCTTTCCCCATCCCTCCTCCCATAAACAGCACGTAATTCAATATAGATTAAATATGTGCTATTCTCTAAACATTTCTACATTTTATGCTACACAAGAAAAAAAATCAGATCCCCCAAAAAATGATCACTCTGATTCTTTATAGAAATTCAGTTCTGCAAGCAAGTACGCAGCTCTCTCTGTTGATGGTGAGGATGAAAACGAGGGCGAAGACTACAACGAATAAACCTCCACATCTTGTGCTTTCTCCCCGTCTCTCGCCAACCTGCAACATTCGAGAGCAAATCAAACCTCTATCCAGACAAGACAAAATAAAACTCACCATCTCCTGGAGACCTTTCTTAACTTTTTTTTTTTAAGGAAAAAAAAGGAAAACAAAATGAAATTCTTTTGCATGCTGCTGCAGCCTTTAAAGTATTAAACTAACTGGAGAATTTCCAACCAGTGTAGCCAGAGAGAGAAAAGACGTACAGCTTTTTAAAGGAAAAGTTCTGATGTGTTTTAGCAGCACCATATAACTGCCTGTATGATTAGTGCCTAGGGTCCTCCTTTTAGCAGAAACGTTAATAATATTAATGTGTTGGTTTCTGAAAGCTGGTTGGGCGATAGGACAGATACAAGGAAGGAGGTGGGTTTTCTCCCTCTTAATTCTTGCTATCTTATTATGGCATATATGAATTCTGAAACATTATCTGAATAAAACTTCCATCCTTGAAGGTAGGATAACTAGTCTCTGAGGTTATTTTAGTCTCCAGGAGGCTGCCAGCCCCCTCCTCTCATTTTATCCCAAGCTGTTGGGGGCCAGTAACAGAGGGAAATGTCAGTCCAGTTTTACCCCCCAAGGGGGTGGTTGGGAATTGGTGCCAAGAGGACAAGACATACTGCTTGGTGACCAGATGCAGTGGGAAGGGATATCTGGCTCTGAGGGTGAATGTAAATCCTTTTGGACCAGATAACAGTGAAAGGTTAGAATCTCCAGGAAACAGATAAGCGATTATTTCTTGGAACATAGGTGTGGGAACTTCTAGATTCATCCATAAGCTGTTGCAAATCCTGAATCTTAGGAATTTCAGGCCTTAAGTACAGTTAGTCTTGTGTACTTCCTTACTACCCACTCCCCTTTTCTGCAGTCTCCCAACTAACATCTTCTGTTTATGTCATGTAACAGGTCATTTCTTGGGCCTCAGATACCAGGGAGCTGTCAGGTGAGGAATTGAATTGCAATTAAAGCAAAAGAGCCACCCATTGCTCCCTTTTGACCCCTCTTGCTACTACTCGTTCCTCACCTTGGTCTGTGACAGCACCAGCTTCCTTGATCCCTTGTGAGCACCAGCAAACTGGAAGAGGTGATCTTAGCAGGTGAACAAGGAATGGATTGATAGAGGCTATTAAATTGGTAGCCTTTGCTCTGCCATTTTCTCCATTCCTTTTGATGATTGTTGTTTTTAGGAGTTGTCCTTCTCTCCACTGGAACCCCACACTAATATTCAGATTTATTATGTGGCCTAGACCAGTGTGTGGCTTTTTATCTTCCCCTGAGAGAATAAATGATGATTGTAAGAGAACTACTCAACAGGGCATTGGTTTCTGTTGCGACACAAAAGACCATTGTACTTGATTTTATGTGCAACTTTGTGAGGGTCAGCTCAGTGTAGATACTTTCTTCCCCTTCACCAAATATTAGCACCTATGAGAGGAGGATGCCACCCCAGTCTCTAATACTCGCACAATTCTTCTCCAGGCAGTCTTAGATTGTTCCCAGCCCAGCCAAGTTGGCGGGCTGGTGTTTGTGCGGCTGCAGCAGTGGGTATATTGAATCATTTTATAAGGTGGAAATAAAAGGTAGACAAATTGAATAAATTACTAAGTACGAGTAATTGGTATGGATTGGCCATTAGCTAGGAAGTGGACATTTAGAAGGCATATCCAGACTTAGGCAGTTACCGCCCATCTGCCATAGGTGTTGATAAGGTAGGGATTGCCCTCTTCATTTCTACTCTCCTTCCAAATAGTTGTATCCAAGAAGCTGTTCTCTCCACTTCCCTTCTTGCTCCCTCTGTTAGACCAGGTACAAGGATTGATTTGCGTCCAGCACCTGAAGACATGTAAAATTTGTACAAAGATATCTTCTATGAAAATGATTTGTAATCTGTAGACTTACTACCTGGGAGATGTCTTATGATGTAAAATCCCCATCCTTTGGGCTGTGGGATTTGGTGGTGTTTTTTTTTTTTTTTCCGGGTTTTTTGTTTTGTTTTGTTTTGTTTTCTCCAAATAAACCTAATCTTTAAAGTTCCTTTTTAATGCTGAAATTCTTTTATTTGCACATTTAGTGCTTATAAATTTTTGGTACATGGGCATCCTACCACCCCCCCCCTCCCCCCCCCAGTTACTGAAAGTTCATATTCTCATAGCTTACAAATGGATGCTGTTCTTTGAAGAGGACCACTGTAAGCAGCATCTCATTGAATGCAGACTAGGAATTGAGAGCATTTAAATATTGGTCTCTGCCTATTTCCCATGGTGTTGCCCTTGAATATCTTTTCTAAGGTTATCCCAGCCCATTTCCTCTGCTGTTTCTCTTAAGTCATACATGAAGGGCCAGGAGTTCTTGAGAGTGTGTGATCAGCCTTTTTTTTCCTCCATATCTTCAAATAGTTCTCCCCTCTCCATTGCAATAGAAACCAGAGGTTGACAGTCTGCATATAAAAGGCTAAGACCCAAGGTCGCAGTTAACTGCACCATTTGTGATAAAGTCAGAGGAGCCACAGCCCTTCCATCAGACCTAGTGGGGAAAGATAGGTTAGAAACAAAATTCTGAGGTTGGAAGGAATCTTGAAAACCTCAGGCATCAGAGCTGGGGGGATGGGACTAGAGCCACGGATTTCACTTGGCCTAGCTTGCTGACATTTGTGGTTCCTCCCCTTCTAAGAGGGTCGGTCAGTGGTGCCCCCAGCCAAAGGTGAATGAGAATGAGGACCTTCTGCTTAGGGCTAGCCTGAGGTTATGAGTAGAGAACCACCTTTCCACCTCTCTTAAATCCAGCTTTAGCTACTTGTAAATGTCTTTCTGTAATCTTAGCTATATTGGCCTGGTTAGGGATTGGATTGGTAATGGGTAGAAATGAAGAATGAGCCAGTTTGGAGTTATTATCCCTGGTCCTGGTCCCAGATCAACTATTAAGTGCCTTTGTGGCTGGGAAAGTCACAATCTCTATGGGTCTGTAGATTCATTTTTAAAACGCAAAGGATAGTTTAGCTTCTAAGGCCCTGCAGAGCTTCAGATTTTGTTCTCAGAATGAATGCTGTAGGAATAAGGCAATCTTAATAAAGGTGATATGTCTTTGGGCCAGTTGACTACATTCTTTCCCATTTTGATGGTCACCTTCCCTTCCAAAAAACTTGTGTCCAGGACACAATGGTCCCCAGAGCATGAAGTTGGGGGCGTTGTCTTAATTCCATCAGCCAACAGCATCTGGTTTCCCAGGGCGCTGCTAGGGTTGCACATCTGCTCCTAGAAAGTGTGTTTGCCAAATAAATTTTGTCTCCTAGCAACAATATGGCCCATAGAGCTGGGGGTGGGGTGGAGGGACTCCACCTTCCTTACCCTAGATCCCCATTCCATGAGGTTCGAGAGAGGGTGGGGGGCGACGAAGAGATGGAGAGGATGTAGCCGTGTTGCTCTTCACCTGCCAGGCTGGACACCGTTTGGGGTCAGACAGACAATGCAGCCTTTGTCTTCAGCTTGGAGACCCGCCCTTGGAGCCAGCTCGGTCCCTTCCCTTCCACTTCCCAGTTTCCCTCTCAGTACCTCTGCTGATGAACTCCCCCCATCTCAGCCAGTGGAACCAGGGATCCTCACCAGTCTTTGGAAGAACAAGACAAGTGCTTGCGGGGAAATAGGTGCCTACACCAGATCATGGAAGCGGGGCATGTTCCTGCTGTGACAAGGTGGGCTGCCCTCTGTGGAATAAAGGTGAGCATAGATTAGATTGGACGGGGTTGGGATGGCTCATGAATCCCCCCTCATGGGCTGTGTCAGCTCATCAACATCCATTCAACTGCCTTCCCCCGCCCCGGCTCAGCTCTGAGCTGAATTCCAGAGTGCCCAGGTCATCCCTCTCTTCTACCACTCCACTACCTCCTCACCTCTAGTACTCCTTATGTCATCTCTGCCCCCCATTCGCTTTATCACCCCCTTTCTTCCTCCCTGCAGCCTCCTCCAAGCTAAAGCTACACCTCTTGTCACCATCTTAGCCCAGATTCCTGGTGACTTTACCCCATCTCCACTGGATTCTCTTTGGAAGGTCAGGGTATCGTTATTCCAACCTAGAGCTAGCCCCAGTGGCTGGCACAGAGTGTGTGGTCCTTGAAGAGCTGTTGAATGAATGAATTTCCTGATGAGGTCTGGAATAGCATGCTTTTGAGAAATGTTAATATGTCCCTGAAGAATGAGTCCAATTCAATAAATAAACAATTCTGCCTTATAAATTATTAATGCTGGAAATTCTCTGTTTTACTGAAATCTTAAAAGAAGTGACTTATCCAAGACCACACAGCCAGCTAATTAGTGAGCAGATATCAGGTAACTTACCCCAAGTCTTCCTAAGTCTAGGAAGAGCTAAAAAGAAACTTGGAGACCCAGAGAGGCTGCCTCAACCAAAGTCAGTTCCAGGTAGTAAGGGAGGCAGGATTTGAAGAGATTTTAGTTAACCCCCATGCCCAGGACTCAATTCACTGCAAGAGCAGAAAAAGGACAGCCCTAGACCTGCCACATGCTTTGTCCTTACTGCTCAGCTTGTTCTCTCAGATCTCCTCCCAGCCGCTGCTCCCTCTCATCCAGCCTCAACCCGTTCTTGCTTTCCCCCCGTCCTTTCTCTCCCCTCAGCCTTTCCCTTCTCCAAAGACTGACCAAAACGCATGACCATGTTTTCTTGGGCCCCTCTCCTTAAGGAATAATGAAAACTAAGGGTCCCTAGGTCCCAGCCACACCCATAAGCCCTCTCCTAAGGCCTCAGGGGTGACCTCTGCAGCATGTTCTTCCCCCAATCTAGCTCTGAGTCAGGGACTCTCGGGCCCAATTGGCTTTGGCCCTGTAGACCCACCCCTTCATAAGCAAGACCAGATTTCTCAGTCCCTGCCAGAGACCAGATGAGGTAGGAAAGACAATGACAGAATAGAGGCAAGTACGGCCAGAGAGGCAGCCCTTGGAACCATTAGGGGCTTTCTCTTCACTCCGCATTTATCTGTCAGTGTCCATTTCTCCATACACACATTCTCACTTTTGCCTTCATCATGGAAGGTAGGGAGAATTACGGCAAATAAGGAAGGCAAGAGAGCCTGGGAACAATGATGGGCATTGAACTTTGGGATAAGACAGTTATTCTGAACAGGGGTTGGCGTAGCCCAAATAAACACACACAAACACACACAGCCTATTAATCTGCCTCCAGTCATCTGTAAAGACAGAAAACTAGGTTAGGCACTAGGCATTTTTGTCTCACAGCTACCATCCTAGTCCAGACCCTCACTTCTTATCTGGATTATTACAATAATCTCTCTGCCTAACAACTCTCCTCTTTACCATCAATCCTCAGTCCAGATGCCTAAAGCTCTAGTCATCCTCATACTTAGTAACCTCCGGGATCAAAGTCCCGTGTTTGGCAGTTAAAGCTCTTTATGGCCTGGCTCTTCCCAAGCCTTCCAGTCTTCTCACCTTCTCACCCATGATTCCACACTCTCCAATTCTGACTGTTTCTCACAAAACGACCCAATTCACAATTCTGCTTTTTGCTTGGGCTTCCCCCTCTACTCCCAAACCTCATATTCTCTCCTTCATCTCTTCCATCTCATCCTCAAGGATCCAGTTACTCCAACCTTGCATACACAAGGATTCTCCATTTATGGATTCTGTGGCGTTGCATTTTCTGCCCCCTTGTCTAGAATGCCTCCCTTCTCCCCACTCCCTCACCTCCTGGTTCCTGGTATCCTCTAATACTCAATTCTGCAGGAAATCTCAGGTCCCCACATATAGCTACTAGAGCCTTCCTTCCCTCTGAGATTACCTTTCGGTTTTACACTGTATGTAACTTATATGTACTTAGTTATTTGGTTTTTTGTTTATTTTTTGGAGGCAATTGGGATTAAATGACTTGCCCTTAGCTGGTTAGTGTCAGAAGTCACATTTGAATTCTGGTCCTCCTGATACCAGGTACTCTATCCACTGTGCCACCCAGATGCCCCTGTACCTAGTTATTTACATCTTGCCTCCCTGGAGGGCAGAGACTCCTTTTGTCTTTATATCTGAAGTGCAGCACAGTGTCTAGTATATGTAGTGTTTATTATTTGTTGACTATCATTAGCAAACCATTTATACGTAAATAAGAGAAGTATTAAAGACCTGGGATGTGGAAGATTTGAGCCTCTTTGTGGAATGGGGGAAGGAAAAGATAAAAGTTAGGAAGGAATCTTTAAAAACAGGAGATTGTCCAATGATTGGAATGAAGTAGGATAATAGCTCTGCTCAGAGGGAGAGAGATGAAATAATCTCTAGGTTTTCTTCCTTAGTATGTCCCTTCCCTGGGCCCTTTTAAGAAATAATAATTTTTTCCTTCCTGATAAGAAGAACTGAAGGGAAAAGTGGGAAACATCCTGGCCAAGGAGAGGAAAAAATAGATCACTTCCTGGGTCCTCATCTCTGTTTCAACTCGATTCAATTCAGCAACATGATCTGACTTGACCTAAAAGCAGCAAAATACTGATATATGTTTAACTTGGGGATGAGGGAGATAATATAAGACACACTATAAAATTTAATCTACCTTATTATAATTTTCTCAATTACTTTTTTAAAGCTAGACAATCAAAACAATAAATTAATAAAACAAGCCTCAATTTGGAGTATTTGCTGATTTCTGAGGTATAAATGCCCATAATGAAAACTCAGAAAAGCCTAGAGTCAATTAAAGGTGGCTCCTGCTCACCCCAGCCTGAAAGACACAAGACCAGCATTCAAGGCCCTCCACAACCTAGAACCATTTTCCAACCTTCTCTTATGTACTCTCCTAAGTAATAATCCTTAGGTTTTAAGTATTTTCTCCTTCTCTGTTCCCTAACCTTGAGTTTATCCATTTGTTGAATTCCTACTCATCCTAGATTCAAATATGTACTTATACATATATGAATATAAATATGCAAATATATGTGTAAGAAATATATACATATTTGTTTACATATATATATATATATATATTATTCATGCTTTTTGTCCTTTGTCTTAACACTAGTCTTCTCCCACCCACCAGATCCATATAAAGCTCTCCCTTATGACCAAAACAAAGGAAAAGATCTGATACAAATGGATAACCTATACAATATTCCATCTTAATAGTCCCCACTACCTTTTTATTATAAGAGCAATCTCTTTGTTTCATTATCCTTTATTAGTTTTTCCATTACTTCATGTTCAGTTTCATTTTTATTTTTACAATAAAATTTTTTAAACAGCAAAAATCCATCTTTTCTCTTTCCCACCCCAACACTCCCCTCATCCTGCTGAATGAAAAGAAAAACAAAACTCTTGTTACAAACATGTATAATTGAGCAAATAAAATTTCTACATTATCTATATTCAAAAGAATATATCTCATCCTTCACTTTGAGTCCTTCATCTCTCAGTCAGGAGATGGTTAAATGTTTCATCATTAATCTTCTGGGATTATGATTGGTCATTAAACCAATTAAGAGTTCCAAATCTAAGATGTTCAGTTATTTGCCTTTGCCATATTATTTTCATTGTATACTCTCCTGCTTCTTTCTGCCTCTGTTCATATAAATCTTTGCAGATTTCTCTAAAATTGCCTTTGCCATTTGTTATATAGCACAATAATATTTCATCTTATTTATATACATCATTTGTTCATCTATTCCCTAATTTATGAGACCCCTACAGATTGCCATTCTTTACCATCTCAAAAAGAACTATAGATTTTTTTGGTACATCCGTAAGTTTGTTTTGCTTAGAACCAATCTCACCAGAAATGCATTCCCTATAATCCTCCCTTTCTCTTCTCTTCTTTCCCTCCTTTTTCTGTTGACTGAAATGTATTTCTGTCTTCAACTCTGTGTGTTTGTGTGTATGCTTCCCACCTTTGGCCAATTCAGATGAAAGTAAGGTTCAAGCTCAGTCATTTCCTCCATTCCTTGTTTCTTTTTTGTGTAGATGATAACTTGCACAACCTTGTTATGTCCCTCACCCCATTCCAATATATCCCATTTCTTTCCATTCTTATAAAATCATCAAGAAATAATTAATTGCCTAATTATACTCCCTCAAGGGTTCCTGATAATAATGGGGTTAGAGGAAACACATAGAATCATCTTCCTATATTAGAATGTAAGCAATTCATCTGTATTTAGTACCTTATGCTTGTTCATTAATGTAAAATCAAATGTAAGAAGACTAGATAGGTCAGAAAGGGCCAAAGGTCTGTCATCTGGAGATTATAAATTGGAGCCATTGAAATCGGTGTCAGTGACATGATCAGACCTATGCTTGATGACTACATTTTGTTTGTCATTTCTCACTGCATAATATGATTCATTCACATACATTTTCAAAAAAATTTTATTATGGCCCTTTCATTACTTCCCCCACTCTAGCAAATAAAAAAAGAGTAATGAAAAATCAAGTCCTCAGTGCCTAATCCAGCAAAACAAATTTCCACATTGAATGAACATTTTATTTATTTTTCTTTATTTTAAGCTCATCACCTCTCTACGGGAGATGTTTCAAGCTCATCGTTTTGGATTTATGGTTTATTATTGCATTGATCAGAGTTCTAAAGGTTTTCTAAGTGTTTTTCCCCCTATGTTGTTATCATTGCACAAATCGCCCTGGTTTTGCTCTCCTCACACCGCATCAGTTCATACATGTCTTTCCAATTCCTTTGAAACTGTCCCTTTTGTCATTTCTTATGACAGAACAACATTCCATTCCATTCATATGCCTGTTTGTCCAGCTGTTTCTAAACAGGATGACATCCTCTTAATTTCAGTTGGGGCTACCACAAAAAAAGATAATCCATCAATATTTTGAGTTTATAGGTGCTCATCTCTTTTGGGAGTTATAGGCCTCGAATAGTGAGATAATGGGAGATGTAGTCATCTTCAGTAACTGTGAACATAGAGTTCAAATTGCTTTCCAAGAGTATCCGTAGCCGCTCCAACAAGGTCCCAATGTCTGCTCTCCGGCATACGTTGGTATAGTCTGCCTTTGGCCTCCCTTCCGAGGCGTATTCTTTAAGAAGCGCCCACTCATCCTTCAAACTTATTCCTCCTCCGTCGGGTCCTCCCTGCCTCCTACACGCCTCGCGCCCGCCCTTTATTTCCCATCATAGTTCCGAGTTGTATCTGGGACCCCGGCGGGCCTGTACGCTCCCTGGGGCAGGGGATACATAGGGGAAACGCCAAACGCCAGGGCGGGCCCACCAGCCCCCTGCTTTCGCACCGCCCGGCGCCAGTGCCGGAGTTTGCTGCCCCTGGGGATGGAAAGCTGCAGGGCTCCCGGCCCTCACGAAGCGCTTTTCCTTTCGGAGAACGCCACCGACGTCAGTAACGGGGGCAGAAGGCTGCTGATGCGTCCTCTGCCTATCGCCTCTGGTTGGGTGCCAGGCCCGGCGGGGAAAGGGGGGGAGAAGTGTGTGTCCGAGGGCTTGGGAAACAGGAAGCCAGAGGCCGTCTAGGCCTGACCCCAAGCCCAAGTGCCCCGACGCGGGGCCTGGGAGCGTCCCTGGGTGGGCCGGGGGAAGGGGTGACCAGAAGGACCCTAGAACCCCATGGCCGCGTCCCACCCGGCCCGGCCCCAGGCCCCAGCTGCGAGTAGGAGGGCGAGGCCGGGCCGGGGCGCCCCCACTTCCCCGCCCGCCCAGAGGAGGCCTGGCAGAGTCTCGGGGTCTCTCCCCATCCCCTCTCTCCAGTCTGGGTCTCGTTCGGGAGAAGGTGGGGAGAAAAGAGGACTAGGGGGCGGGGAGCGGGGCGGGAAGTGGGGATTGGAGCTGAAGGGAGGGAAGGAGGGAGCAAGGGAGGAAAAGAGGGAGGGAGGAAAAGAGGGAGCGAAGGAGGGCGGCGAGCAGCCGAGCCCAGCGCAGCCGGGCCGGGCGGCGGAGCCAGTGGGGACGCAGGGGCGCGGGCTGCGGCGGCAGGCGAGCGGAGCTGCCCCGGGAAGCTCTCGGCCCGAGGTGGCTCCTGCGGTGGCGGCGGCCGCGGGTCCCTCCTCCCTCCATCCCTCGCTCTCCGCCCCGGCGGCGGGATGGGCTGGGCGGGGGGCTCCCCCTGCTGCTGCCCCCCGCGTTCCCGCCCCGCAGGACGGCCCCCCAAGGTGAGTGGGCGGCGGCTGCGTCACGGTTGGTCGCGGGGCCAAGGAGGAAGAGGAGGAGGAGGAGAGGGGAGGAGGGCGGCGCCCGGGGCGAGGCCTGGGAGGCAGGGAGCCCCGCGGAGCGGGGCTGGTGGGGGAGGGGAACTTTGCAGCCCAGCTTGGGGGCGGCAGCCCCTATTTCCACCCCCCTTTCTACTAGCGCGGGACTTGGGAAGTTTGTTCTTCCGCAGCCACGTCCAGACTCCGAGCTCGGCAGGCAGGGCTTTCGGGGATACAGACTCACGTACACGGCACAGATACGCGCGCACACCCCCTTCCACACGCGCCTGCCCGCCAGCACACCCCCTCACCCCACCGTCCCGGGCCGCGTCCTGCCAAGCCCTCTCGGGGCCTCGAGCGAGCCACCTCCCCGGAGGCAGCCTCTTACTGACTGCTACCTGGCGGCGCGTGTGCCCACAGACACACTCAGCGGCGCCGGGGGAAAGTGACTGGCACCGAGATTCCTGGAGGTCGTTGGCAGTGGCCGGGGATTCTTTCTCCCCCCCCCCCCCCGTCATGTTTGGGGAAACTGAGGCAGGAGGAAGGTCAAAGCGAAAGCCGAGATCGTACATCCTCCGCCAAGCTTCTGTCCCGGCCCCCCGGTCCCTGCTCCCCATTTATCCCCCCTCCCCCGTTATCTGGCCTCTCTGCCGCTCCCACCCTCAGCACCACCACCACCCCCATCCCGGGGAAGGCCTGGATCCTTCTTTCCTCTTTCCTTGGCCCTTTCACCCTTTCCCCCTCCCCTCCAGCCAGGCCTGGGCTTCCAGCCTCTCTATCCAACCACAGCTATTTCCAGGAGGGGGGGAGCAAGGGGTGGAGGGGGCTTCTCCAAACAAACCAAAGACTTCCTGGCCCAGCATATGAGGGGGCCAAATCAGGGGAGGGAGGAGGCAGGCAAACACTGGAATGTGCCCAGCAAGGATGGTTAGACAGGAGGGAGCAGTGGGAGAGCCCGAGTCCAGCTGAGAACCGAGCTTCTTGTGGGCTGGGGGCGAATACTCCTGCTGTCCTCCTCCCTTAACCCTTAGGTAGCCACATCAAGGTGAGTTTTCTCACCATACAATATGGCAGGGGACTAGAGCGCTCTCTCTCCGGATCCCACCCATCTTCTCCTATGAAGATGCCAGTCGGGAGTCCCCCGCTGACCCCAAATCACTTCTGTGATATAGTGCCTTATGTCTGTCCCAGCACCGAACTCAAGTCGGTAACTGATAACTGAGGGAAGGATTTTGGAAGGTTTTAGCAGGAGGCTGCTGTGATCCAGTGCCAGGCGATGGAGATGGAGCAAAGTAGTCCAGAAGGGAAGGAAACTAGGGGCCACAGATAGAGTCCAGGTTTTTGTAGTTTGACCAAAGGGAAAGGAGAAATTCGATTTAGAGGTGATGAGAACCAGAAAGAAAAAAAATCACCTGCCACTCCATCTTCTTGGTAACAGCCTTTCCCTACGTACAGTATCATGCCAGGGTCCTGCTGCCACATTGGTACAATTCCAGGAGTGTCCTGAAACCTGGCCAGACTTAGTGGCAGGGATAAGGGCCCCAAGATCCAGTGCCTTCCCCTTTTGAATTTCAGTGCAGAGAGCATAGCCTCTTTGGATGTTTCAGACCTTGTTCCTAATTCCGATTTCTTCATCGCCATCCTCTCTGGAAGGGGCGGATGCTGCCCGAAGCAAGGGACATTAGGAGGCTCTGGTTTGATTTAGCAGCACCCACTCCCTCAATCCAGTTAGGAATTGGAGGAGATAAAAATAGTAAAGAACAAGATTTTTGGTGGGGGTTTCCTAGTTCTCTGAGGTTAGTATCTCAGTGGTCTGTTAGGACACGAAAGGGACAGCTGGGCAGGAGAAGGATGGGCCTAGAACCAAGATACTTTTCAGGGTGGGCCAGTCCTAACGGGGAAGCAAGGAGTGATGGGCAAGCAAATCCTTTTCCCTTCCCTAAGCCCACTCCCACAATTTAACTCAACAAAGATTAAGTATCTACTGAAAGAAGAACACTGTTAACTGCTGGGGGAGACAGTTTAGATAAGTCAAGGTGTCTGCCTTCTCGGTGTTTACAATTTAGTAAACTAACTGGACCCTAAGATCTTTTCCAGTCTATAACATTCTATATACAAATTCAGTGCCTCCCCCGCATGGGGCTTAGGGACAAGCATGGAGGGGCGGGTGAGGAATTTCAGGGGAAAGAGGGCAGGACGGGGGAATCAGAGGTAGGACAGATACCGTCAGAAAGGAGGGCTTGGGCGGACAGCCTGGGCAGAGGCTGACCTTCAGTAAATACCATGCAAACTAGATGCAAATGAAGGAGGGGGTGGCACATTCTTTCTGAGTGATTGCTCAGGTCCTGGGAGTTCAAAGCTTTCAGGTCGTGGTTAGGGCAACTAAACGGTTAATCCTGGAAATCCAGGTCTTGAACCCCTTGTATTCAAGGACAAACTTAGGGTTTCCTTAGTTCTCCCCTTCTACCCCCCACCTCCACCCCATTCCTGAGACAGGAAGCTGGCTGAATTCCCAGGAGGCCGGAGGCCTGTGGTAGGGAGGGGAAAGAAGAGGAGGGTGGGAAGGAGGGGGAGAGACTCTGGTCCTGTCCTCCTGGACTCTTGGAGCTGAGCTGGGTGAAGAGAGGGGAGCCATCCAAGGGCAGCCATGAAGGTGACGAGAGGGAGTGGAGTAGGGTTGATGGGGGGGAATAGGAGTGGGTTGGAGGGCTGCGGAGTGCTGGGAAGAGGTGGAAATGGGCTTGAGATGAAGAGTTGTCCCCTTAGGCCACCTTTAGGCTCTCATCTCCTGTCACTATGATGTGGGGAGCGAGGATGAAGCCGGGATGGGGAGGGGAAGGAGCCGGGACTTGAACCAGTCAGCCAATGGGAGACGAATCAGGATGGTTAAAGGCTATGGTTACAGAGTCAGTAATGACACCAGGAAGAACTCGGGGCTCAACGATTGTTCCCAGAGGAGGGCTCTTTGGTGATCTGGGCTAAGGGATTGGATGGTCCCTCAGGTCAGAAAACTACCCCCCAGCCCCTATAGCATGGCCAGCTTGGCACAAGCAGATCAAAGGGTTCCCCTCTTACCCACCTCCCCAGAGAAGGATTCAGGTGTCCAGGGGTCCTGCTCCTATCCCCTTCCTAGGTTCCTGCCAGACTACAGGGGAGGAGGGGGAGGCAGGGAGAAGGTGATAAGAAGCCAAGGTGGCTCCCAGGGCCCTCCTGCCTATGGAGGGAGGGGCCAGGAAGTCCCTGGGGGCACAAAATGTTCCCAACGCGCTAGGCTAACCGGGACACTCTGTCCCCACTTCTTCCTTTGCCTCCACGTTGTTCACGAACTCCCTGACATCTGGATCCCGGTCAGGGGGACCAGCTCCAGATCCCAAGGGACTGACTAGGATCGGACGTGGGCAAACACCAACTATGAGGATCCTGGGATTTCCCCTTCCATCGATCCCCTCCCCATGAGATAGATTCCCTAGAAACAGCCACCATCCGTTAGATGGGAAGGATATGATCCGATTGGATCCTTGAACTGACCCAGTGGGATAGAGTTTGGGAATATAATCTGATATTGTCCCCACCCCCTCTCCCCATCCTCTCTTGCCCCCCCCCCCACTTCCTGAAGCCTAGCTGTGCCCCCTCCCACTCAGCACTCCCCTCCACCTCCAGGCAGGGGTGGACCTCCAGATCTGACACAAGCCAGACCCACCCTCCCCCCCTTCTTGTCCCAGCCCCCGCCCAAGGGAAGCAGCCGCCTCCATCCTGCGGCTTCCAGGAAGCCCCAGGCCCGGTCATTTCATTGTTCCCGGCTCCCCCGCCCAGCCGGACACCCAGTGTCCACCCAGCACTGCCCCAGATATCCCAGCCCGGGTGGCCTTTGGCCTCCCGGGGAAACATGAAGTCCAGCAGCCCAGTGGAGAGGTTGCTCCGAGCCCTGGGGAGGAGGGACAGCGCCCGGGCTGTGTGCAGGGTAGGAGGGGACAGGCACCGTGCGGTCGGGTGGGCGCGGGGGTCCTAAGTGGGACTGAGCTTGGAGGACCAGTTGGGGAAAAGGGGAGAATCCCACAGAGGCAGAATGAGGGAGCGGGGCTTTTTTCTCTTTGGGGCATGGCCCCCTGGCAGAAAGGTAGAAGGTGGCAGAGGGCGGAATGGGAGAGGAAATATGGGTATTGAGAAATGGGTTTTGAAATCCTTTAACCCGGTCCCTCCTAGGTCCTCTTCTACCTTTTAATTTTCCTGTTAAACCGGCCACTTTCTCAATCCATCTGCGGACAAAGCAGGGGGTGCTTGCATTCCACAGAAATTTGGGGTGGGAGTGACTCCCCAGCGGGGAGAAAGCAATGGCACAATCCCGGCACTCCTACTTCCCCTAGCTTGGGGCTAGGGGCACTTAGTTTGTCCCTCAGGATGGGTTCTTTGGGACTACTTTCTGCTTCCCTGGTGGGCCTCCGCTTAAGCTGGAAGGCTGGACAGGAGCGACCCTTTCCTCCCAAAGGGTTTGTGGGATTCTGTGGAAGTGAGAATTTTGCTGGAGTTAGGATGGAGTTTTCTTGCCCCAGGATATGGAATAGAGACCTGGGCAGTGTTAGAATTTGTACTCTTGCCCGCGGACATAATCAGTTCTCACTGTGCGTTTGCATCTTATGGGCCGACCTTAGTTAATGTCAAAATGTACCGACACGCTCTGATCCTGCCTGGGTTTCTGAGAAAACCGATAGGTTTGGTGGAGTCGACCCAGTGTGGAAAAACTCCTGGGTTCCATCCAGTATTTTAGGGGATTGCAAAAGAGAGGGTGAAGGGGGAGGCTGTTTGGGCTGGAGTTGGGAACACGATGGTTAAGGCAATAATGAGACTGTGGTGGGGCAGATAATTAGAAAGCAAGACCTGCCTCCCCCAGTCTTTCATCCCAGCGCCCTCCCATCCATGGTGGGACTATAGGACGAGCAATTTGCCTCGAATCCTGTAAGCCTGGATATGGGAGGATCCCCTCTCCTTGAGAGGACAGAAGGAGGCCATACAGCTCAAATGACAGGGAAAATTGAAGCACGACATTTCTCTAAACCTGAACTGTTTAACAGGAAGTGATCTTTGTCAGTATGGGTGGGCTGG
The DNA here is from genome assembly GCF_902635505.1 of Sarcophilus harrisii. Lineage (NCBI taxonomy): Eukaryota > Metazoa > Chordata > Mammalia > Dasyuromorphia > Dasyuridae > Sarcophilus > Sarcophilus harrisii. The sequence goes on along the minus strand of NC_045430.1, from coordinate 89,285,370 downwards.
GGCTATGACCTAAAACGGAAATTTAGATGTGGAAAAGGCAGATCAGTGTTGGAGAAAGAACCAGATATCAAGTTAAAAGACGGGGTTAAAATTCCACCTCTGGAATCTGTGTGACCACGGCCAATCATCTTTTCTCAGGTCTCAGTTTCCCAATCTGTAAAATGAGAAAGGGTGGGACTAAATGACCTCTCAGGTCCCTTCAAGCTCTAAATTAGTGAAAGATATTTGGGGGGATGGGGTGGGGTGGAACTAATCATATTAGAAAAGACTGAATTTGGGATAAGAGTATTGTTTTTGGTTGTTGGGCTATTGGGAGTGGGTTGAAGATGTCATCAATTACCACACCAATTTATCATTGAGGAGAGGGATGTTGACCCCCAAAAAGCAAAGCCAGGAAACCCAGAGAGTCTTGGGGACCATTGAACCAACCCCTTCATTTTGCAAACGAGGCCTCAGTCACAGAACAAAATTTCTGAGTTTTTGTCATGGGAAGGAGAGCTCTGGAATTAGAATGCAGTCTCGGACTCCGAGGCATCTATCCAACCTGAGAAGCTCCAGGCTGCTTCCTAGGTCTACTTAATAATAACCACTAACATTCATATGGCATTTTCAAAGTGTAAAGTCTACCGTACTAAAGACTGTACAACCCCTAGGTAGGTGCTATTGTTGCCATTTTACAGATGAAGAAATTGAGACAAACGGATGTTCAGCAGTGTTTGAACCCCTCTTTCTGGCTCTATCTATTGTACTACCCCGATTTTTCCTTCCTTGTTTCTCACTCTTAAAGCAGCCACCTCAACCCAGTCAATGAGCAAACCTGACTAAGCAAGCAGTTGGTAATGCCCCATGGAAAGGGGAGAGAGGATAGAGAGGAGGGATGTCCGGTAATGTTATAAGGGGGCAAGGGACTGGGGGTGAAATCCCCAGCTCAGGCCACCTCTCTAATGAGGGCCAGATGAGATCCAGATGTCCCAGACCTTAGATTCAGGAACACCACGGGAGGTCCCATCTGCTGAATTCGGGTGACTTTCCCAGGAACTGCTGAGGGTGAAAAGGAGGGAAAGAAGGCCTCCCTGGGGCAGAGGAAATGGAAACAGGGTCAGGGAACTGAGGGGGCCTCCGCAGCCCCTTGCAAGAAAAGAGGAAGCACTGGCGATTGATTTCCAGGCTCTGGTTTAGATCTAGGGAACCCAGCTCTTAGGCCCCTCCCTGGGCTTGGTGCCCATGTTCCAGCTTGGCCAGGTAGGCAGGGATCGTGAGGGCACTGTACCATTGATGCCCACGTGATGTACACAAGTGTGATCCTGGGAGGAGCCCGCGATGTCCGACCCAGGTTAGGAAAGGAAGCAGATTCCAAGCACATTCCTCCTCCCTGGGGAGGAGCGAGGGGAGAGACTGAAAGGCCGGGGCCAGGGCTCCACCCCAGAATTAGCGGCTTCCTAGGGGGGTCTGTATACCTTCCAGGCAGGGAGGGAGGGCTAGGGGTTTGGAGAGTTGTGAGATTGGGGGGGAAGGAAAGAAATGTGGATTGTAGCCCTTTATAATTTCCGGTTGACAAACCCAGCCCTGATAGAGAGATAGGGGAGGGGGAAGGGCTCAAGGCACGGACTCTGGGGACAGCATCCCATCCAAACTGTAATGAATATCTGTCCATTTCTGTGTCCCCAGCCTGGGAAGGCTGAGCCACACAGTTTTAGGGAGAAGGTTTTCCGGAAGAAGCCACCAGCCTGTACTGCCTGTAAGGTGACAGTTGAAGGGACCGGGCTGGTGTGTCGAGGTGAGAGCCCCTGGCATTCTCCCTTACTCGGGAGATTCCCCACCCCCATTTAAACTGAGCAACCCCTTCCCCATATTCCCAAGCTGTCCTCTTCCAGGAGTTTTCTCCCACCCCTACTACTCTTTCCTTCAGCTGCCCCCTTAGAAACAGTCCTTGTCCCTCCAAATCCATCAGAACTCACTGATGACCACTCGTCGTCCAGACAACACTCTCTCCCCCCAAACCAGCCTCACTCCAGAGCCTAATAGCTTCTCTCTTTTTATTAAAAAAAATTAATGTTTTTCTGCTTATACATGTATGTTAACTTTTTGAATACACATTTCTTTGTGACTCATGTTAGAAGCCCCTCTCTCTCAAAACCAGCCTCACTCCAGAACTATCCAACTACCTCACTCAATGTCCCCTCATCACTCAGACAGCTCCCAGGACTAACAGTCCCCCTCTTTCTCATATATATACATACATACATATATATATATATATATAGAGAGAGAGAGAGAGAGAGAGAGAGAGAGAGAGAGAGAGAGAGAATTTTTTTTTCTGTTTATAATATTCACTTTTTGAATACCCATTTCCTTATGAATTATGTTGGGAGCCCATCTCCCCCCAAACCAGCCTCACTCCAGAGCCATCCACAAAACTCAGCGTTCCTTATCACTCAGACAGCTCCCAGCACTAAAAGACGCTTCCTCCCTGCCCCTCAGACACAGGCACCCCATTCCCAGCCTTGTATTCCCTTCTAAAAACTCCTAGGCCCCCGCCCATGATATTCAAGTTCTATCTATTCCTCTTCCTTACTCTCCACTTACAGCACTCACCATTCCCTTTTTCCTTTTTATCCCTGTCAACATCCGTTGTTGAGGAAATCCATGTTTCCTCCCTATGTTCCCAGTAGGCTCCCTTCTGCTGCATCCCTAGGTTTTCCCTTCCAGGGTCAAGGAGAAAGGCCCTGGCCCAAAGCCATCGTTTTTCTTCTTATTCCCTCCTTTTTCTCTTCATCCTTCTCCCCCCTCAGTCTGCAAAGCAGCGGCGCACCGGAAATGCGAGTCCAAGGTGAGCCCCCTGTCCCCCAGCCTGGCATCCAGAGATAACCCTGGGCTTAGCTGACCCCCAGGCCCCCCCAGCCTGGCACCCAGGGAGGGCCCTGTCCTCTCCCTCCCCCACTTCCCCCCTGTGTTGGGCCTCGTTACCCCCACTTGCACTGGCCGGGGGAGGCTGTTTGTCCCTTTAAGGGCTGTCAGGCTCCACCTCCAGGGGGTGTCACGAGCTGGGCGGAGGGGGGAATTGGGAGTTTGTCTTGGTGATGTGCCCAGGCTGCAGCTGGACTGAGGACGGCAGTAGAGAGAAGGGGGGCAGAGGGGTGGTGAGCCCGGCAGGGAGGAAGGGGAGCCGAGCGTGGGACTCCAGGTGACAGCCTCAGCTTTCTCCTCCCTTCTCAAAGAAGGCTCTGGACTCCCAGAGGGGCCCCCAGAGCTGGAGCAGTGCTGGTCATCGGGACCTCCAGATCCTGCCCACCCACCCCCAGCCTCTTGGAAAGGGAGCCCCACCGCCCAGCAATGTCACCGCTTTGGGGATCGAGGGTGTGGAGAAGGGGGAGGGACTCAGCAGGAGGGGGGGAGCTCTGCCTAGAGGCGGGTTCTCCCCCATGAAAGACACTAGTGTCCCTACTCAGCCACTGCCCGCCTGTGCTGTGCTATATATAGCTCCTCGGCCCCAGGCTGGGATGAATGGGGGTCTGTGTGGGGAGGGGGCTGGGAGCCAAGAGCAACAAGCAAGGGGTCTGGGGGGGTGGGAGGCCGAGAGGCCGGAGGGGAGACTGTAAGAGCTCCGTTATATAGAGTCGGTGCTCAGCCAGTGCCCACAGCCCTTCAGCCATCTCACCTTGAACCGGGGAGACCCCCAGTCCCCATCACTGCAGGGAGTGGGCCTCGGTGGCATAGGTCCCCATTTCACTAAGGCCTCCTTCCAGGTGACCACGGCTTGCCAGGCCCTGCCTCCGGTGGAGCTGGTGAGTATGGATAAAGAAGCCGTACAAGATATGATGGGTGGGTTGACTCCTCTGGATCACCCTTCAATATTGGTTGTAGGCGCATTCAGGGAGCAGTTGGCATCTTGGTGCCCATCCGTATTCTCGGGTCTCATTCTCCTGGCATAGACAGTTTTCTAGCTGCCCAGAGACTGTCTCGGACTGCTCCCACCACTAATTCATCCAATGCCTCTTTTTCCTCCTAGCGGAGAAACACTGCCCCGGTCAGACGCATTGAACACCTGGTAAGATGGCAGTAAGAAGGAATGAGGAAGGGGGTTACTCAGGGAAACAATGGCCTTCGAACCTACAAAGGGGCTGGTGGGGAGGTGGGAGAGGAGGGGAGGGCCGGGAGACCCAGTCAAAGTTTTTCTCTCACCAGGGATCCACTAAGTCTTTGAATCATTCCAAGCAGAGGAGCACCTTGCCTAGGTAGGGGGATGGGGAGGATGGGGGGTGGTCCGACCCCCTTCAGTTCCCAACTCTAAGCAGACATCTACCTGCTTGCCCAGCTGTAGATGAACAACTCCTGTCCCTTGGCCACTTGTTTCCCAACCCTGCCCAAAGTCCAGCATGATGCAGTGGAAAGGATTCTGGAGTAAGAGTATTAGGCACTTGATAAATATTGATCAATCAGTTTGTTGATCTGGATTCCAAGGCCAGCTCACTAGGACTTATAGCCTGTGTGATTTCAGAGAAATCGTTTAGCAGGTCCAGAGATTTCTTCTCTATAAAATAAAGAAGTTGGAAGACACGATCTCTTTCTAGCTCTAAATTCTGTATCATTACTTCTCTGCCCAATGTCACAGGTATCCTCCCCATTCCTCCCCCACTGTGACATCTGCCATTTCCAGGTTGCGTGATTCCCCAACACCCATGACCACCCTAACTCCTCCATAATTTTAGAGAGGAAGAGATTCAGATGTTCCAGGGAGAGGAGATTCTCTCTCTAACCTCCCCAGGAGTCCTATTTGGAGTGCCAAGGAGAGGAAAATTCTTCCTAACTCCTTCCCACTAAGAGCTTTGAGATCGACCCCAAGTCTGCCCTTTTAACGGTCATTTCTCCTACATAATTCCTTTATAACTTTCCTACGTAACTATATAACTTCCTACATTCCTCCTATATAACTGCCAGGAGTTTTAGCCTGGACCCACTCATGGAACGCCGCTGGGACCTGGATCTGACCTATGTGACCGAGCGAATCCTGGCCGCTGCCTTCCCAGGCAGGTTCGATGAGCAGAGGCATCGCAGCCACCTTCGGGAGCTGGCCCACGTGCTGCAGTCCAAGCACCGGGACAACTACCTGGTGAGAGACACGGCCGTACCTGGGAGAGTGGCTTGGAGGAGGGGACTGGCCCGGTTGGGTACGAGCTCCAAGGCTAACAGCTTTGGGCTGCCCCATGTTAGTGACCCAAAAGCTTGATTTGTAATCTTAAAATCAGGATGCAAGCCCTCTCTCTGCTATAAAATGAGAATAGAGTTTCAAGACCTTGAAGTAGCTCAGTAGAGTACTGGGTATAGAATCAGGAACACCTGAATTGAAATCTAGCCTCAGACATGTCCTAGCTTGTGACCCTGGGAAAATGACTTTACTTCTGCCTCAGTTTCCTCAAATGGGGTTAATAATAACACCTAATATTTCCCAGGGTTGTTATGAGGATCAAATGAGATAAAGTTTGTAATAGTGCTTAGCATAGAGTGTAGAATATAGAAAGTACTATAAATAGAAATGCTTACTCCCTTCTCTATTTCATTTTTATATGTATTTATCTCCAGCACTTAATGCATATTACTACATATACTATATGTCTGGCATACAGTAGGTGCTTAATAAATACTTGGATAGATTGATAGATACTGACTGTATGACTTTGGGAAGTCACTTAGCAGCTCTCTTTGAAGACTGCAAGTTACAAAACAGAGGTGTATTTTGTGATCCCGGGAATTCCCTATATCAATGAAATCACAATTCCAGCCCTTCTTCTGTCCCTATCTTTTGCAGCTCTTCAACCTGTCAGAGAAACGGCATGATCTGAACCGACTGAACCCCAAGGTAGGCTAGGGCCGCCCACACTGGGCCTCCAGATGGAGGAAACCTGGCCAGGCTGCCCCTTCCCTGTAAAGGGGAGCTTCCTGTCTGCAGAAGTTGGGCTCTCAGGGGGAATCCCCAGCCCTCCAACAGACTCTCTGAGAGCAGGATTTCTGTGATCTGCCAGAGAGAACAGATTCAGGGGGCATGGGGGGGAGGGGGAGATGTGACAGAGAGATGGATCCCAGGCTACAGGAAATACAGAGGAAAGGCATTTACTGCCTATATGACTTTGGTCTAATCAGTTGACTTCTCTGGGGCCTCAGTTTCCTTATCTGAAAGATGGGGAGTTTGTACTAGCTGACCTTGAGGTCATCGTTAAGGATACTTCCACCTTTAAATCTATGATTCTCTGGGATCTAAGTTTAGCACAGATCATCAAAGAAGATCCCAGGATCTCTTCTCTCCCACCCTCAAGCAGTTCATACTCATCATTCTATATGACACCCCCAAGGGCTCTAGTCATTTATACCTATCCTTTTAAAAAATTTATTTTAATAATATATTAATTTTCCAATTACTTGTAAAGATGGTTTTCAACTTTCATTTTTATACAACTTTGAGTTTCAATTTTTTTTCTTCCTCCTTCCCTCATCTCCCCCCTCCCCAAACTAGTGGACAATCTGATATAGTATACCTACCTTTTGGCACCCCCCAGGGCTCTAGTTGTTTATACCTATCCTTTTAAAAAATTATTTTAATAATATATTAATTTTCTAATCACTTGCAAAACTGGTTTTCAACTTTCATTTTTATACAACTTTGAGTTCCAAGTCTTTTTTTCTCCCTCCTTCCTTTCCTTATCTCCCCCCTCCCCACACTAGTGAACAATCTGATAGAGTACACCTACCCTTTTTTCCTGGGCGTTGACTGGGACAAACAGCCTGGGAAGGACCTTACTTAACAAGGTCAAGGTCACTCACTGGATCTGGGGCCCTCCGAAGTCACCCTGATCCATATCTTGCCCCTGGATCCAGATGGCTCCAGAGAAGAGACTGAAGCTGCTGACTTTGCACAGCCCCACCTCACGACTTGTGGGAAAGGACATCTCCTTCCTGATGTCATGGTCCCCTTTCGAGAAGGAAGGACAAACAACAATAATAGCCCTTAGTCCAGTTCCTGTCCTATAGTTAGAATTTAATAAATGCCTGTTGACTGATTGATTCCTGCAGGTCCAGGACTTTGGCTGGCCAGACTTACACGCACCCCCCCTGGACAAGTTGTGCTCGATTTGCAAAGCCATGGAAAACTGGCTTAGCTCCAGCCCCCAGCACGTGGTGGTTCTGTACTGCAAGGTACAGGCGGGAAGGCTGAGGGCTGAGAGGGCTGGAAGCTGAGGGCTGAGAGAGCTGAGGGCTGAGAGGGCTGAGAGAGCTGAGGGCTGAGAGGGCTGAGAGGGCTGAGAGAGCTGAGGGCTGAGAGGGCTGAGAGGGCTGAGAGAGCTGAGGGCTGAGAGGGCTGGAAGCTGAGGGCTGAGAGAGCTGAGGGCTGAGAGGGCTGAGAGGGCTGGAAGCTGAGAGGGCTGAGAGGGCTGGAAGCTGAGGGCTGAGAGAGCTGAGGGTTGAGAGGGCTGGAAGCGGCAGGGCTGAGAAGGCTGGAAGCTGAGGGCTGAGAGGGCTGAAAGCTGAGGGCTGAGAGAGCTGAGGGTTGAGAGGGCTGGAAGCTGAGGGCTGAGAGGGCTGGAAGCTGAGGACTGAGAGGGCTGGAAGCGGCAGGGCTGAGGGCTTCGTCCAGGTTCCAGCCCTCTCTCTGTCTCTCTCTCTCCTGCTCCAGGGGAACAAGGCCAAGCTGGGCGTCATCGTGGCCGCCTACATGCATTACAGCAAGATCTCAGCCAGGTGCGGGGCGAGGGTTCGGAAAGCTTGCCCTCCACTCCCTTACAGTCACCGCTCCTCCTCTCACTGTTATACAAAACCTCATAGGTTAAACGCAGCACCAATTAAGAAAGCATTAAAGCTCAAACTCCTCTTATTTAATCCCCCAGATCCATCTCCCTGCGCCCAGTATTGTGGGGGTCACTGGGAAATGGGTCGGGGGGCTCATCCAGATGCTCCCTCCATAACTCTCTTGCTACTCCCTCTCTTCCCAGTGAAGACCAGGCTTTGGCCACTCTCACCATGCGCAAGTTCTGTGAAGACAAGGTGGCCTCCGAATTCCAGCCCTCTCAGAGAAGGTGAGCAGAGGGTCCTCAGGAAGGGAACAGTGGCTGGGGTGAATGTGGGCTGGCCGGAGGAAGGGGGCCTGTCTGCTGGGAAGTTAGGGATTCCGTGCTAGGAAAAGAGCTCTTTGCAATGATCCAGGACACAAATTTTTTTTCTTAAAGTGAAAAAATTACACTTTAATTTGTATTGAACAAAGCTGGGGAAAAACATTACAGCTGGTATTTCTAATAAAGGTCTCATTTATAAAATATATAAAGAACTATGTCAAATTTATAAGAATGTGTACTGATTTTCTCATTTCTCTCTCTGGAGTGAGATAGCATTTTTTTCATCATGAATCTTTTGGAATTGTCTTGAATTGTATCGATTCAATTGGAATAGCCAAAACTCAGTTGATCATCATTACAACATGGCAGTTACTGTTCACGATGATCTTCTAGTTATAGATCTTTTAAAAAAATTTGTCTTAGTGGTGTATTGTTTTTCCAATTACATGTAAAGATGATTTTCAACATTCATTTTTGTAAGATTTTGAGTTCCAATTTTTATTTTCCCCCTCTGTCCCTTACTCCCTCCTTTCCATTCTAGCAAGCCATCTGATATAGGTTATATATGTAAACTGGTTTTTAACATATTGAGGACAGGCATTCTTAACATGGAGTCAATCCACAAATCCTTAAGAGAGCTGTGAATAGATTTCAGAGGATGCATTTAGATGGGGAAAAAAAAAAACCTATACATTTTTATCTTACTAATCTCTAATCAAAATTAAGCATTTCCTTCAATTGTGAATTTAAAAAAACCCAAAATAAAACAAGAAACAACAATCTGTGACTCAGGAAAGGGGACTGCCGCAGGTTTTTATGATTAAAAAAAAAAGCTTGGTACAGAATAGAGAGAGGAGTATATAGTTCTCTTCTCTGAAACAGCCATCTCTGCTGTGAAGCCGTGTTGACTCCAGTTAGAAATGTTCATTCCTTGCTCAGACCTCATGTAACTTTTCTCCCCCCATCTTATGCACTTTTGTTTTGTAACCTCATGATCTGTGTGCCTAAACTACCTTCCCTACTAGTCTAGCACTTTTCCTCCCTCTCGTTGCCCTGCCCAGTGCCTTCCATGAATTACATGTGAATTGACTTGACCCATCCAGGTACATCAGCTACTTCAGTGGTCTCCTCTCTGGCTCCATCAGAATGAACAGCAGCCCCCTGTTCCTCCACCATGTGCTCATGCCCGTCCTACCTGCCTTTGAGCCAGGCACAGGTGAGTCCCACAAAGGTGGGGGCTCAGGGAGGGGCCGGACTTTTTCTGGTTCCTCCTCCTCACCTCCTTCTTCTCCACATCAGGCTACCAACCATTCCTCAAGATCTATCAGTCCATGCAGCTAGTCTATACATCCGGAGTCTAGTGAGTTGTCCTCTACCCCTACTCCTCCCCACGTACCTATCCCCTACCCTCAGTCCCTTACCTTTTTAGAGGCTCCATCCCCAGCTGAGAAACCTGATTCCCTGCTCTCTCCTGATTCTTCCAACTTCCTCCTTACCCCCCAAAGCCTCAGTCTCTAACCTCAGTCTCTTCCTCCCCAGATGGTTCCAGGTCCTAGCTCCCTGGGCATCTGGGTCCCATCTCATTAGACAGAAAGTGGCTAAGCTCCCTCTTCAGTCAGCCTCCTGTCTCATCCTCGCCTTTCCTCTCCTTTTCCCCTAAGTCACATCTCAAACCCAGGACCCCAACAGCTTTGCATCAGCCTGGAGCCTGCCCTTCTCCTCAAAGGTGATGTCCTGGTAAGAAGAGCTGAGCCAGGGGAAGAAAGGGAAGGTCTTGGGGGCATCGAGGAGAGTATCCGGACTTTGAAGCAGGGAGAGGGGATCTCCAGAAGATATTCCTTGTGGGTGAGCCAAGGTGGTGGCTGATATGGAGGCCGACTGCCTAAAGGCCCTTTTCTCTCTTTGCCCCCAATAGGTGACATGCTATCATAAGGGGGGCCGGGAGTCAGAGCGGACCCTGGTGTTCCGGGTTCAGTTCCACACATGTACCATTCATGGATCCCACCTCACCTTCTCCAAGGACCAACTAGATGAGGCCTGGACTGGTGAGTATGTTGGGAGCAGGGAACTGGGATGGGAGAATACAGAGATAATGTTTGTGCTGAGAGTAGGGGAAGGGACTCACAGATGCAGAAGTGGCTGAGGAACTTGGGGGTGATCTCGAAGGTCCTTCTGCTCAGGCTTCTTGTCTTCCTGCTTCCCCAGATGAAAGATTCCCCTTCCAAGCCTCAGTGGAATTTGTTTTCTCCTCTGGCCCTGAGAAGATAAAAGGTGAGACCCAAGTCCGGTGCTTCAGTCAGTTCTGTTGTCTGTGCTTCCCCACTTCCCATTTCTCTCTTCTGGGTCTCCGGCCTGCCCACCCTCTGAAACTAGTACTTATGTTCCCCCTCTTTTAGGTCGGGAACCCCCACGAAATGATGCATCTGTTTCTGTTGACTACAACACCACAGATTCAGCTGTTCGCTGGGACTCCTATGAAAACTTTAACCAACACCATGAGGACAGTGGGGATGGTATGAGGGGCAGGAGAAGAGGGGGGGATGGTCCAAGGGGGTGGTTTGAGATCATTCCAGGGTCCCTGATGATCCTCTGGCCCCCATGACCACCTTTTTTGTGCTCTCATTCTCTTCTTTTTGATCTCTCCTAGCTCTTCCTTTATACTGACAGCTGCTCTTTGTTTTTATGTTTGTTTTTAAGAAAATTCTGAACTTTTAAAATGCCAAACAAAATGATATAATTTCCCACATACACAATAGACAGGGAAAAGGAAACCGTGCACAAGTCTGAAGATCTCTATTATGTACACTTTACTTTTCTTTTTAAAGCACATAATAAACAGAATTTTCAAGCGCCCCTGTTTCTATTCTTCTTCGGTTCCCCTTCATTTCTTAAGACCCTATTCCTGCCTTTTCCCCCCTTTTTTTTCCCCCCTTCTTTTTTTTTCTTTTCCCTCCCCTTCACTCTTTCCCTTTCTTCTTCCCTTCCCCCCTCCCTTGCCTTTTCCTCTTCCCCCCATTTGTTTTTCCCCCTTCCCCTCCCTTTTTTTTTTTTTCTTTCCTTCCCCCTTTTTTTCCTCCTTTCTTTCTTCATTCATTTGTTCTATTTTACTTCCTTCCTCCCCTTCCTTCTTCCACCTTCCCCCTTTCTTTCCCTTCCTTTTTCCCTTTTTTTTTTCCCCCCCCTTCATTTTTCCCTTTCTTCCCTTCCTTTCCCTTGTTTTCCTTCTTCCCTTTTTCCTTTTTTTCTTTCCTTTTTCCTTCCCTTCTTTCCTTCTTTTTTCCCCTTTTTTCTTCCCTCCCTCCTCCCTTTCTTTCTTTTTGTTCTCTCCCTTCTTCCTTTTTTTTTCCTTTTTTTTTTTTTTTTTTTTTTTCTTTTTTTCCACATTTGTTATTTCCCTTCCTCCCCCTTCCTTCCTTTACCTTTCCTTTCCTTTTTTCCCCCTTTTCCTCCTTTTTTTTTCCTTTTCTTTTTTCCCTCCTTTTTCTTCCCTCCCTTTCCCTTTCTTTTTCTTAGCCCTTCCTTCCTCCTTCTTCCTTTACCCTTCCCTCCTTTCATGCTTTTTCCTCCCTTCCTTCCTTTCCTTCTTTTTTCTTCCTCGCCTTCCCCCTTCACTTCTTTCCCTTTCTTCTTCCCTTCCTCCCTCCCTTGCTTTTTCCCTCTCTCCCTTTCTTTCTTCATTTGTTCTCTTTCCTCCTTTCCCTTCCTTTTCTTTTCTTCCCTCCTTTTTTTTCCCTCCCTCCTTTCCCCTCCCCTTCCTTCCTTTTTTTTTTCTTCCCCCTCCCCCTTCCTTCTTTCCTTTTTCTTCCCTTCCTTTTTGCCTTTCCCTCCTTCTCCCTTTCTTTCTTCTTTGTTCCCCCTTCCTTCCTCCTTCCTTCTTTTTATCTTCCCTTCCTTTTTCCCCTCCCTTCCTTCCTTTCCTTCTTTTTTCTTCCTTGCCCTCCCCCTTCCTTCTTTCCCTTTCTTCTTCCTTCCTCCCTCCCTTGCTTTTTCCCTCTCTCCTTTCTTTCTTCATTTGTTCTCTTTCCTCCCTTCCTCCCCTTCCTTCTTCCTTTATCCTTCCCTCCTTTCATGCTTTTCCCTCCCTCCCTTCCTTTTTCCCCTCCCTTCCTTCCTTTCCTTCTTTTTTCTTCCTTGCCCTCCCCCTTCACTTCTTTCCCTTTCTTTCCTTCCTCCCTCCTTTTTTCTTCCCTCCCTCTCTCCCTTTCTTTCTTCATTCATTTGTTCTATTTTACTTCCTTCCTCCCCTTCCTTCTTCCTTTATCCTTCCCTCCTTTCATGCTTTTCCCTCCCTTCCTTCCTTTCCTTCTTTTTCTTCCTCGCCTTCCCCCTTCACTTCTTTCCCTTTCTTCTTCCCTTCCTCTCTCCCTTGCCTTTTCCCTCCTCTCTCCCTTTCTTTCTTCATTTGTTCTCTTTCCTCCCTTCCTTCCTCTCCTTCCTTCTTTTTCCTTTTCTTTCCTTCCTCCCTCCTTTTTTCTTCCCTCCCTCTCTCCCTTTCTTTCTTCATTCATTTGTTCTATTTTACTTCCTTCCTCCCCTTCCTTCTTCCTTTATCCTTCCCTCCTTTCATGCTTTTCCCTCCCTTCCTTCCTTTCCTTCTTTTTCTTCCTCGCCTTCCCCCTTCACTTCTTTCCCTTTCTTCTTCCCTTCCTCTCTCCCTTGCCTTTTCCCTCCTCTCTCCCTTTCTTTCTTCATTTGTTCTCTTTCCTCCCTTCCTTCCTCTCCTTCCTTCTTTTTCCTTTTCTTTCCTTCCTCCCTCCTTTTTTCTTCCCTCCCTCTCTCCCTTTCTTTCTTCATTCATTTGTTCTATTTTACTTCCTTCCTCCCCTTCCTTCTTCCTTTATCCTTCCCTCCTTTCATGCTTTTCCCTCCCTTCCTTCCTTTCCTTCTTTTTCTTCCTCGCCTTCCCCCTTCACTTCTTTCCCTTTCTTCTTCCCTTCCTCTCTCCCTTGCCTTTTCCCTCCTCTCTCCCTTTCTTTCTTCATTTGTTCTCTTTCCTCCCTTCCTCCCCTTCCTTCTTTCTTTCCTTCCTTCCCTCCTTTTCTTCCTCCCCTTCCTTCTCTTCCCTTCCCTCCTTCCCTCCCTCTCCCCCCTTCCCCCGTTATCCCCTCTCCGCCCACCCCTCAGTCAGGAAGAACAAAGCCCGGGTAACAAAGCGCGCCCCCACCTGGGCCGGTCCTGGCGGCCCCAAACCCAGCCCCCCCTTCCCCTTCCTCCGGTTCCCCCCCGCCGAGGCCCTGGGCCAGCCGTCCTGTCCGGGCCCCGGCCCCCTGGCCACCAGCACCCCCCCGCTGCTCCCGTCACAGTGACGGGCCCTCTTGCACCCAGAGCCGGCCGCTCCCCCCGCGCCCCCCCCCCCCGGGGCTCCAGGAACCGCCTCCTGGGCCTTGGAATCAGCGGCGTCGGCGTGGGCGGCGCCATTCTGGGCGGGAGGAAGCTGCCCGGTGGGGCCCCCTCGGGCCCGGGCCGAGGCCGGGCCTGGTCAGCCTGCTCCTGTCGCCATGCTCGGACCCTCGGGGCCCCACGGGCACTACCGGCGGGGGGGGCTGGGCGGCGGCCGGCCCGGGGCCCGAGGCCTCCGGGCCGCGGGGCGGCCCTGGAGAAGAGGCCGCTGTGCCGGTCACTCTCGGAGGGCCCGTACCCGTACCCGCCGAAGCTGGGCAAGCAGGCCCACGGGGAGCTGGGCTTCCGCCTGCCGGGCTACCGGGACGTGGTGCTGCTGGGGCGGGGGCTGCAGCGCTGTGCCCCCGCGGCCTCCCGAGAAATGGCTGCCCGGCCGCCCTTCCCCTCGCCTGGAGAGGGGCGGGCACGGCCGCGGGCCGGGAAGCCCCTGCTGCACCCTCTGCGCGGCCGGCCCCGCTCCTGCTGCCGCCTGGGCACCTCCCAGCCCTTGCCCATCCCCTGCCGAAGCCCCCAAGGCCGCCGGGGGCGGAGAGGTGCCCCGCCCCTCTGCCCGGGGGTTGGACACCCCTACCCGCCCCTGATGGCCCTACGGCCCAGGCGGTAGTACCCCAGGTCTTGGCGCGCCCGGCCGGGCTTTGGGGCCGATCCACCCCCTGCCGGGCCTGCCCGGAAGCCCCTCCTACCCGCCGCCGCCGCCGCCGGGCAAGCTGAGTTACGTGGTCCCTCCCGAGGAGGGCGGGGATGGGTACCCGCTGCCGGGGCACCTGGCTCAGACGGGCAGCGTGGCGCCTGCAGGTGAGGGGCCTTGGGGCTGCGGCTGGGGGAAGGGCAAAGCGGGTCCGGGAGAGCGCGGGGCCTTTGGTGAATGGCTCGGAGACTGGGGAACTGAACATGGAGCCGCCCCGGGGACGGATGGTTTTGTGCCCGTTTTCCTTTCTTTCACTGTGCCCTCCCTTCCGCAGATTCCCCGGAACCGGGCTTGTGGCAGGAGGGCCCCGGGGGGCACGTCGCCCTCCCCCGGGCAGCCCCAAATGCCCAGGGGGTGGAGAGTGCCCCCTCCGATCTGTCGGGCTCCCCTACCCCTCTCCATACCAGTAGCCCCGTCCAGGGAAAGGAAAGGTACGGAAGCCGCGGGTGGGAGCCGGCGCCGGGCCCCCTGGGAAGGGCCTGGCCGAAAGGTCCGCATCATCTGAGCTCTACCCTCAGTTTCTAGGAGGTGGTGAGGACCTGAGGGTCTCCATGTTGATTTAGTCCCTCCATCCATTTCTGCACAGCCCTCAGAATCAAGAGAATCGGTCGCCTAGCCTGGCACCTGCCCTGAGACTGGGCCCTGGAGACGGCGCTCGCACCACTGCCCAGGGGAACGTCGAAAAGCCTCCGGAGCTGCCTTCCGCAGCAGGGAAGGATCCCCCGGGCTCGGGCCCTTTCCACTCGGCCTCTCCTTCCGGCTCCCCCAGGGACTGGGCTCAGGAGAGGGGCCAGGGCGTGTACCCTGGCAGTGCCCATCCCCGGGTGCCGGTGCCCACCACGCTGCCCGGCCTGCGCCATGCCACCTGGCAGGGTCCTCACGTTCCCTCAGACAGCCCGGACGGGTCGCCCCTCACGCCCGTGCCGGCCCAGATGCCTTGGCTCGTGCCTGCCCCCGAGCCCCCCCAGTGTTCCCCCACACCCGCCTTCCCGCTGGCCGCATCCTACGATTCCAACGGCACTGTCCAGCCCCCCCTGCCTGAGAAACGGCACCCCCCGGCAGGTGGGCAGCAGGCCGGGCGGCCGTGGGGAGGGGAGCGGGCGTCTCCGCCGGGCCGAGGGGCCACCCATCACGTCACCTTCGCTCCCCTGCTTCTGGATGAAGACCCCAGTTCTCCAGGTACCCGTGTGGGCTCCAGGATGCTCATTGTTCTGCCTAAAACAGCACTGGCGCATGGCAGGCCCTTAATGTTGGTGGGACAGTGGTTCTGAGAGACTTTGGCAAAACCCTTTTTGTTGGGGAGGTGGCTAGAGAGAGAAGGTAGGTTTCCAGGGGGAGGTGGGCGCTGGAGCCACTATCCCACTGTTCCTAGATCCCTCTCCCCAAGAGAGCCAGAGCAACGTCAAGTTTGTGCAGGACACGTCCAAGTTCTGGTATAAACCACACCTGTCCCGAGACCAAGGTAAGCGGGCAATCTCTCTCTTCGGCCCCCGGATCCCTCCAGCTCGATCCCCACATCGTCCCTCTCTCTGTCCCTTGTCACTCCCACCTCGGGCAGGGGGAAGGAAGGTTGGAGAGCTCTTTCTTGGGAGGGTCGGAGAGGAGCAGGCAGGAGGCTCCAATCACTCTCCTTCCTGCTTGTCAGCCATCTCCCTGCTGAAGGACAAGGAGCCTGGCGCGTTCCTGATTCGAGACAGTCACTCCTTCCAAGGGGCATATGGGCTGGCCCTCAAAGTGGCCACCCCCCCACCCAGTGCCCAGGCTTGTAAAGGTGAATGGGGAGCACAGAAAAGTCGCACCACCCGGGGGGGGGGGTTCCCCAGAAGCAAGAGCACTGGAAAGGGCCGAGGAGAAGAGAAAGAGGACCCTTTTTTTCTCTAAGGGAAACTAGGACACAGAGGGAATTCTGGAGTAGAAAGCATTTCCTGCCCTCCCTTTCTTAGGTGACCCCCTGGAACAGCTGGTCCGTCATTTCCTCATTGAGACAGGACCCAAAGGAGTGAAAATCAAGGGATGCCCCAGTGAACCCCACTTTGGTGAGAAGGGTTTGAGAAATGTGGGGGGGATATGGCTGATGAGGAAGCAAAGAGAAACCAGGGTCCTAACTTCCTTCTCCACCCTACAGGCAGCCTGTCAGCTCTGGTCTCCCAACACTCTATTGCCCCCATCTCCCTTCCCTGCTGCCTCAGAATCCCCAGTAAAGGTGGGTACCCTGGACTCCCCTTCTCCTTGCTGGTGGCTGAGCTTGCAGGCCACTGGCAAACCTGAAGTAACCCGGCTGGAAGCATCTTGACTCCCATCCCCAAGAGGGAGATAGCTGGGATTCTGGAGAGCCTCCCTTCTGACTCCATTCTTTATTCCCCATCCCCTCCCCACTAGATCCCCTGGACAAGACCCCCGAGGTTTCAGTGCACACCAACATGAGCACAGCTTCAGACCTCTTGCGGCAGGGAGCAGGTACAGACCCCCCCCCCCCCCCCCCCGCCACTTCACAGGGATCCAGGGTGGGAGCAGCAGCTCGGGGGCCCGTAGAGCTCTCTCTGCCGGCCTTCATGATGTCTCCTCACGGCCCTAATGCCCCCAGCCTGCAGCGTACTCTATCTGACATCTGTGGAGACTGAGTCCCTGACGGGCCCCCAAGCCGTGGCCCGGGCCAGCTCATCCGCTCTGAGCTGCAGCCCCAGCCCCACGCCCATCACCGTCCACTTCAAGGTGTCAGCCCAAGGCATCACACTAACCGACAACCATCGAAAGTGAGTCCTGATGAGCCCAAACCCAGATTTATTTCACTCAGAGCCCCGAGGCCCCAAGGCTGACGTATGTCCCATTTCTAGGCTCTTCTTCCGGAGACATTATCCAGTGAACAGCATCACCTTCTGCAGCACAGACCCTCAGGACAGAAGGTAATGGCCCTACAACCGGCCCGCCCCGGCCAAGGCTTTGCACCTCCATTCCCTCCTGGAAGGAAGTCGGGTAACTTCCCCGCCCTCAGTATTATTACATCAGGCTCCTAACACGAGTTATTCTTCTACTGCAGATGGACCAACACGGATGGAACCACCTCTAAGTAAGTTCTCTGCTCCCCTTGGAACCCGAGCCCACCCTCTCCCCCGCAGAGCCCAAGCATTTCCCACGCTGCTCCCTTCCCATGCCAGGTATCCTCCTCCTTCCCCCACAGACAGCTTCACCCCAATGTCTAATGTGTTTCCAGGACTCCGCCCACCCTCAATCTCTGCCTGTTCATTTCCCAGGATCTTTGGTTTTGTGGCCAGGAAGCCAGGCAGCCCCTGGGAAAATGTATGTCATCTCTTCTCGGAGCTCGATCCTGACCAGCCAGCAGTTGCCATTGTCACTTTCATCACCAAAGTTCTGCTGGGTCAGAGAAAGTGAAGAGGGAATGATGAAGGCCAATCCTGAATGAATGTCCCCTTCTTCTCCTGGCCTCCCTTCCCACTGACCTTTCCCCTCACGTGGATTAAGAAAAAAGCAGCAGCCCTCACCCCCATGCACGAGCAAGGGGCTTCCCTGTGACACTCCCCACTCCTCACCCCCACCACATCCCCCAGCCTGCCACACAGACCAGATGGGCACAAGTGATGGCAACTGTAGGTGAACAGAGGGGAAGGGGAGAGCTAGGGCACAGGAGGGGGTGGTGTCAGAAACCAAGCCACAGAGGGGTCTGCCTGAGAGGACCCTGGTCTGGGAGGGGCTGCAGCCAGCTGCAGGCCAGAGCAGAGGGAGAATGGGAAGGGGAGAGGACTGCACCCCTCCTCCTATTTACTCCCACCAAACAGAGAGAGCAGGATGGGAATTATATGAAGAAAAAGAAAAGAGTCTATTTTTGTCTAATAAAGAATTTCTATGAGCTTTAGTAAGAGCTGGTGATGTACTGAAGCTGTAGGGGGCCGCAGGGGGACGAGTCACTTGCTTCTGTCTCCTCCACCTTCCTCTCCCTGCCTGGCTGTAGATCATGCATGTGCCTCCCATTTTCCAGTGACTGCATCTGAGTACCCCTTGTGCACAACTGAACTCCCCGTGTCCCCAGTGCTAGTCCCAGTCACTAAAAGCCGCTAGGTCCCTGTCCCATACTACACTGCAAAGCCAACGTCTCCTGCCAAGGATGTGGGCATCCCAGCCGTACTGATAAATATGGAAACTCCATCTTTATTGGCTGTATAAACATCTCTGGTCTGTACATACATTTCATACATCATAGTGCAGGGAAGGTGGGGGTAGAGGGAGGCCAGAGGTCTAGGTCCCCCAGCAGCACAGCAGCTCAGACCCTCCTTTCCCCTACAGGCCCCATTCCTTCTGTGCCAACCAGGGCAAGGAGCTCCTGTCTCCCGTCACAGAGAGGAGGAAGGGGAATGGGAGAGCCCAGAGTGGGAATAGGGGAGAGAGCATAAGAGTCGGAATCAAACACTGACGCAAACTGGGCAATGTGAACAAGCAGCAAGCAGACATCCCACTCCCCCGAGAGGAAAAGTGGGAGGGGGATACAGGGGAAGGAAGGGAGGGCCTAGAGCAAGGGCTCTGGGGTCACTGCACTCCCCCACACCTGTCCTGGGGCTGGCACCAGGAAGAAACTCCAGAATAAGCCAAAGGAGCCGCGTCTTCCCCAGCACTTGGCACCAAGTTGTTTGGAGAGGCTGGAGAAATGCAGGGGTTTCTCCATGGGTCAATGGTACAACAAGAGGGCGTCCCTAGACTACTTGGGGCAAGAGTCAGTACAAGCAAAGAGCCTCACCCCAAGCCCTGCCAGCAGGGGCGGGAAGAGGGACAGACCAAAGCAGCAAATATCACAGACATTCAGTAGACAAAAGAGATGGAAGGAAGCAGAGATCTTTGAGCAAGACCAACTGGAGTGGTCTGGTTCTCCAGTCCCACCTCGGAGAACTGCCCCAGGTTTAGGCAAAGCTGGCATTTTAAAAACTGCTAGATGCTCTGTGCAGTGTCCAGCCCTTGGGTCAAGGGAAGGATATTGTAGCTTTACACTGAGGCACAAACCTGGCCCTTTTAGGCCGGTGACCGGGTCTCGCCCTGCTTTGACCAGGAGCCAGGGGCCTGGGAAAGGAGAGGGCCTTAGAGCCACTGGCAAAAATGTCCAGGGCAGCATGGTCCTGTTGGTACATCCCTGTTGTATTGGGGCCTCAGCCCTAAGGAATGGTGAGAAGGGGACACCAGGACCAGAGAGGCCGACGCTGGAGAACCGCCTGACCTGGCAGACTAGGCCTGGTGCTCAACCAAGCCAGGGCAAGAGACAGAATAAAGCCCTCCTCAAACCAGGAGGAGGAGGGCAGGGGCCAGGGGAAGGAAGAGGGCGGGGAGGAGAGGCCACGAACTGGGTGTACGGTCCTGGAAGGAGGGAGAGAGGGAGTGCCGTGGGAGCCCTAGCCACTCAGAGGGTGCAGGTCCACTTTGACCTTCTCCCCACTACTCAGCATCCCAATAGTGGGGAAGAAGCCTCCAGGGGGCACAAGGGCATCCTTCTTGCCGATGATTTTGCCATTTCGAGTGAAGAACACCTGTGGGGACAGGAAGCGGGCTGCGTCTGAAGTGCTCCCAGCCCTGAGGGAGCCTTCCCCATGCCCCCACAGGGAGGAGGCACACTGGGGGCAGCAGCACAGAGCAGCCACGAGGGGGCGTGCTGGGGCCGGCTACCCAGAACATCCTTGCCCAGGGCTGACCCAGGGCCACTCTCTCCTGTGGCTTCCTCCAAGCCCCAGCCCAGCTCCCCAACATCTTAGTGTCCCCCAAAGTCCCTCCTATTGCCTCCCTCAAAATACTCAGCTGCCCATACTTACCACCACCTTTTTTCCCTCATGCTCTTGCTCCATCTCTTCCCCATCTTCTTCTTCCTCTTCTTCCTCCTCCTCCTCCTCTTCTTCCTCCCCCTCCTGGTGTAGGTACATTACATTTCGGACGGCTCGAGGAGTGGGAGACAGGATCACCGTGTCACAACTGTCATCACTGTCTCCTAGGAGAGCAGGGAGCAGGGGCTGGGGTCCTGTCCCCAAGGTCTGTGCTTCACCCCCCCCTTCCTTCCTCCCACCTACTCACCTTCACTGTCCAAAATGTAATCTCGGGGAAACATGATCCCACAGCCCATGATATCTCCTTTATAACAGCGTGGCCCAAAAGGGTCCCCTACACCACTGCCATGGAAGATCTTTCCATCATCTAGTTAAGAGAGGCAGAGGGAGAGAAAAAGACTCATTTGTGGGGAGGTGGGCCGAAGGTTTAGTTGTTACTTTAATGCGTTTTTGAAGAGATCCCATCAACTTTACAAAAACCCTTCGAGGATCCTGTGGAGTGTGCAAGCTTTATGGGCCTCATCTTATTCATGAGGATGTGGGTTCAGAGAAGTTAAAAGTCATCTGCTTAACAGTCACACAGCTTGTCAGAGGTCAAATAGGGACCTGAAATCCAGAATTTCCAGCTTCAAGTCTACTTCAGACTGGTCATCTGAGGGATTGGAAAATGGAGAGCTCCAGGGAATTGGCCTAAGGGATAGATGGCCCAAAGTAAGCAGTGAAGAGACAGGGAGAATGTGGCCCCTCAAGGGGACTCCAAATGACACATTTAAAAAGACAGAAGGAGCAGAAGTGTAACAGTGGATCACTGAAGTAAACCAGTGAGTGCTGGGACTATCAGGTTAAATGTAATATGGACTTTAAGAAATA
Source organism: Sarcophilus harrisii (assembly GCF_902635505.1). Taxonomy (NCBI): domain Eukaryota; kingdom Metazoa; phylum Chordata; class Mammalia; order Dasyuromorphia; family Dasyuridae; genus Sarcophilus; species Sarcophilus harrisii. The sequence goes on along the minus strand of NC_045430.1, from coordinate 89,264,497 downwards.
AATAAGCTCATGAGGAATTCATGTCTCTCATAGAATCCTCATTTTCTGTTCTGATGTCTGTCAGGTTTGTAATACCAAAAAAGAAAACATTCAAAAGAAAATTTTAGTTTGGAAAAAAGTGTTTAAAGGGAACAAAACACAAGAAAAAAAAAAAAAAAGGAATCTGCAGGGGTGGGGTAGGGAGAAAGCCAACTCAGAGCCCTGGAATGTCCCAGAGCTTGGCCCCCAGGTCCCCCCCTTCCGTCTTGCTCCTAGGGCTGGGAGGAAAAATACCCAAGTGTTCAGAGAAGTGGAACAGAAATAAGGCAGAACACTCAGGGTAGAAGGGAGGGAAGAAGAAGAGCAGGCTCAGAGGTGGGGTAGGGATGAGGGGCACGGATTGACACACAGAAACATAAGGTTTTCCCTCCATGATATCATGTTCCCTACATCATTCCCCACCCCCACCCCCAGCTTCCTCCAAGGTAGACCCAGGGAGGGAGGAAAAGGCCCTCACCCCCAACCCAAGGACCCAGATCCCTCCAATTACCTGCATGATATGCCACGGAACCTCTACTCCAGCCAGGATGCCTATTCTTGGGATAATCCTGGCCAAGGCAGGAAGAGAGAGGTCTGGGGTACTGGGAAAGGGGAAAGGCCCTCCCCAAACTTTCTCCACCCACGTTTGAACCTTGTAAAAAATGCCAATCACCCACCCCCACCCCAGCCAAAACTTCCCCACGTGAGAGTGAGTGTTAGGAGAAATGACAGGGTGCTCAAATGCCAAAGGACCGAAGCACAAGAGCTGGTACTCTTTGGGCACCAAGTCCTTGGGTCTGTGACTCTATGTAGGTAGGCCTGAGAAGGTATATGTATGACTGTGCACATGTGTGCAAAAGGAAGCTCTTCCATCTTCTCAGGCAAACCTAGCCTCCAGTTGTGGCTCTGCACCCACCCCCCCCCATTCTTCCCTCCCATAGCCACAGGGGCAAGTTAGGCCCACCCTAGCCCTCCCGCTCCATTTTAGGTCTACTCCTCACCTTTCTTGCCAGCCCCAAGGCAATGTAGCACTTTTCCCCGGGGTCTACAATCTCCACCTCAAAGTAGTGACTTCGAGTGCTGAGCGGGTGGCGGGCTTGGGCCAGCCCCACATCAATGATGCTCTTGCCCTTCCCCACATACTCCAGCAGCTGTGGAGGGAAGCAGGCAATGATAGGGTGGTTGATGCTAAAAAACCCACCCCAAACTTCAGTGCCAAGGAAACTTAAGTCTTCTCTGAGAACAGGGTGGGCTGCTAGAGGGACAATAAGCCTGAATGTCTAGGAGCAGGCTTGGGAAACAGTACTAGATGTGGCTAAACAGGACTGGAATCACTTCCTCCCTGCTGCTCCCCAGCTTGTTCCCTGAGCTAGAGTTCTCTTGGGGTTGGTCAACATTTTTCTCATATTACTGGCTTAAGAGTGAGGAATAGCACAAAAACCAAGGTTAATGGCTGAGCCAACCAGAGGAATCTTCACGAGGTAGCCACGTCTACCCTGCCCATGTCACCATCTTCCAGCCAGTGTGGTTTGCTTCTCCATGTCTGAGAGGAGCCTTAACTTTTAAGGGGGAAGAGAAGCAGGGAAGTTGTACAGGAAACCAGGCAATGCACTAAGAGCAATTTAGGTATGATGCTGGTCTGGCCTGAGAGAGCCAGAAGGGGGACAGGGGAAAGAGGAACTCCAGATGCTGGAGGAAGAAGACCAAGAGCCTTCTGTCTGGGTTGGGACTGACACAATTTTTCAGGGTCATCTCCTTGCTACTGGGCCAGGAAAAAGCCAAGGGAACGTAGGCCCTGGGACTCCTGGTACCACTCAAATTTAAGGCAGAGAAGGAGAGAGGTCAAATCCAAAATGCTTCTGGCATCCTCCTTTTCATTCAGGGGCCCCTTCCCTCAACTTTATCCTCAAGTTTGGAATGAAAAACTCCTCTTCCTAGCCTCCATCCCTCTTCAAATTGCTAAGGGAAGCGGGAGATGGCTTGTGGATTCTTGGGGCTCCTTACTCCCACAATGGCACTCCTTGGGCATGATTGAACACCCCCACCTTGGGTGTGTATATTTATCAGCTGCCATGGTAACAGAAGACTATGACTCACTCCCTTCTTCCAATATCACCTGGGATTCCTTAATCCCCTTTTAATTAGCCAGAACTACCCCCTGAGATCCACCTCCCCTGAAAAAAAAAATTTGTGCTCAGGAAAATCACCAACCCTCGCACGTCTTGAGATTTCTAGAACCCTCTGGAATCCTTTTACTGTCCCCTAGCTTCAATGACAGGGGGATCTCTTGCCTACTCCGTCCCCTAATGCAACACACCCAAAGTTATTCTCGGCCTTTCTCCTAAGGCTTCAGAGATGAAGGAAGGAGGGAGCACAATTTTCCCTTGGCTTTCTGTTCCCAAAGCTCCACTACCTCAAACCTGGCTGCCCAGCCTCCCCTGAGAAGAGATGCTGTGAGACCGGGAGGAGGCAGGCAGAGTTTGGGACAAAGCCTGCTGTTCCCCACGAGCTCTCCCTTCCTCCCATGTCACAGGAGAAGCTGTCAAATAGCCTCTTACAGGCAGAGACTCCCACCTCAGCTTCAGTTCCATTACAGCAGCAGATCTGCTCCTCACCTGCTCCAGACCTTTCCGGCTGGCTCTACTCTCTTATCCTCCAGGGTGTCTTCTCCTAACGCTACTCATTCCTTTATTCCATCTCTTCAGCACGAATGACCTGTGTGGTATTCCCCTGGCCTTCCTTTCCTCCCTGCTTCTCACACAGGCCTCATCTTTCCCATCAGCTGGGCTCAGTGTCCCCTTCTTCTAGGCTTTGTGGGGCCAGCAGGCAAAGGGGTCAGGAGAAAAGGCAGGATAAAGAGTGGCTATTTTCCTCTTTCAAGAGCACTCCCAGTTTATCATTTCCTTCCAATACTGCAGCACTGGGAATGGGAGTAGGGGACCCCACACCACAGCTGCCCTTAACCCACACTATTCAATTGGCCCTAATGTAGGAAACACAACGTTCCCCAATCCCAGGCCAAGAGACATCTAGTCCAGACCTCAATCCCCGAGAAAAACATGCTTCAAAATTCCCCTCTGCCCCAGCCCTAGGGAGGGCAGCTGTTGTAGTTTTGTCCAAGGAACATGAGGCTTTATGGACTAGAAAAACTAAGGAAATTCCATAAGCCAGGAAATGGGGGAAATCAAAAGATCTCTAGATGTATCTGGAATGTAATAATATAGGAGACATGAGTATTCTGCATAAATCCCTCCTAAATCCTGGAAAACCTAGACATGTCTTCCGCTACAGAACTTTTTGTCCTGTACTTTCAGCTTTCTCCTATCCCAGAAAAAACCACCAACTTCTTCCCAAGTCTCTATGGTACCCTAAAAATCAATCTTTCTTCAACCAGTTCAGATGGATGAGAAAAATTGTGTGTGGGTGGGTGGGGGAAGGTGAAGAATAGAGAAGCATAAAAAAGCCTAAATCTTCTGTTCTAATCCAATCTGTTCTGCTTCCTCAGGAAGAAGTATTACTGTGGTGATAGGAATAGACAGGGTAGGATTCTCTTTTGATTATACCTTTCTCCTGTCCTATGCAATACCCAAAAACTGAGAAAAGACAGAAACTGTGTTGGAATACATGGGAGCTGCTGGAATTCATGGGAGCCATCTGACAGTGGCTGCTGGAGATCCAACCCGGAATGGATCTCCTCTTGTGAGAGGATGATACAAGAAGACTGAGAGGCCGTTGCTGGTCTGACCTCTCTCCCCTTCCCTCGGCCTCCAACTTATCTCATTCCCAGTCCGCAACACCTGTGTCAGCAAAGGCTGCCCTGCAGCTCCTTCAGATGTTGTGATCCACAGCTGTGGAGGCTCTCGAAGAACTGACCTGTGCCTTAACAAAGCTGTTTACAGAGCACTGTGCTAGGCACTGAAAGAAATACTGCTCCTACTTTCTCAGAGGCTTGACAAACACAGATAACTATAATAAATCATTCTCTCTTCCTCTCTCCCTTTTTCTCCCTCCCTCTCCAAGTCTCTGTTCTCTATCATTGGATCTCATGGGTCTCTACAGACAATGAAAGATCTCATTGTGACACACTACTCTACTTCACCAGTCTGGAAGCTCTCTAGGACACACTGTAACCCACCCACGCTCTGTCATCCTATGTGAGTTTTGTCCAAGTCGGTTGACAGCCTCCACAGAAGAGTTACTGATCACCCTGCGCCTTGTCTGGCTCGCTCCTGTGTGGCTGAGGAGTGTAGGGTTGAGCTGCCCATACCCTCCTCGGCCTCAGTCATCCTACTCAGCTACTGCTGTGGGAACTCCCATCCTGGGGGGGTGTGGGTCTGCTCAAATCGGCCAGTCCCAATTCCTGCCCTTTTCATTTTTTGCTCTAGGAACTAACATCAAACCAACACCACCACAGCTTCTGGAGAGGACATGTCAATCAAATCCCTTAAGTCTTCACACATTATTTCTCTGTTACCCAGAAACACCTCTCAGGGATCCTTGATTTTGTATTTGTATTCCCAGCACCTGGTATACAAAAATCACTTCATAAATGCTTTGGTTATTCTTCTCTCTTGTTACTCGGCTAACCTCTGCCAGGTATACAAAATTTTAAATGTTGACCTTCCTGCTGAATGGGAGCTTCACCACTGGTAATACACAGTGCCTTTTCTCCAAGGGCACAACCTCCACCTCTAACTCAGGCCCTTCCCACTTCTCTAAGGACCCAAGAGCCTCGTAAAGATCTCCCCACCTCAATATTCTCTCTAAAAAGAGACACAGCTGCAAAAGTAATTTTCCTAATTCACTGGCTTTATCATGTCATTTCCTTGCTCAATGAGCCCCATGACTCTCTCAAAATCCTGGGATAAAACACTCACTCATCAGTTGGACACCCAGTTGCTAGCACATTACATAGTCCTTCTCTTCACATATCCCAAGCTGCAGCCAAGCTGTCCAATGTGTTTCTCATCCACAACACTTGGGTGCTTTTGCATGGGCCATCTGCCAACCCTGAGAAGCGTGCCTTCCTCCTCTCTGCCTCTTAGAATGTAGAGCTTCAGCTCACAGGACCCCTCTTCCAGGAGGCCTCTCCTGATGTCCGTACTAAAGTTACATTTTATATTTACTATGTATGCATTTACATTTATGCACCAATATTGTCCCTGTCCCCAGAAGGATGGTGGTTCTTTGAAAGTAGAAACCATTCCCTTTTGTTAGCTTCACATTCCCAACTGATGCTAGTAAACGTTTGTGGGCTGATGCTGCAACCCCCTTCTGCCCGCCAGACATATTTCTATTGCCTCTGGGTGCCCCTAGTCTGATTTTTCAAGAGCCTATCTTCAACTTCATTGAACTGAACTGAATAGAGTCTGTAATGTGATAGGATGGGTGCTATAGTTTATTTAGATTTCATTGATTTATTTTGTTTTTATATCTAAAATTTCCCCAAATATTCCTCTTCTCTGCTCTTCCCCCCCCCCCCCAAAAAAAAGATTTCTTATAAAAGAGAGGGAAAAAAAATCCAGAAAAAACAATGTATACACTGCATTTTTCTTGAAGAGGGCTGTCAGCAGTCCTCTCAATGTACTATCCAAAATTAGAGATGCCAGTCCCTCAGGAACGTATGGCCACTGAAGGTGCTCAGAGCCCCTCTCATTCCTTTCTACTATCATCTCCCACCTACCTGCTCCCCAACCACTGATTGTTAGCTCTTCCTGTATAATTCCAAATTTATTCCACTGTCCAGTAAACTATTTGCTTAATCCCAGTGAATCAAAAATGAAATCTTCCCCTTTGGGCTAGTCTATACCACCAAGACCTCCATTATAAAGGGCTTGGGGACCAGTTTAGCAATCCTTCTCTAAGAAAGCCCTGGAGGCCTAGGAAAGACAAACAATGGGCCGATGCTACAGAGCAGTAGAACTGAGAAGTGCCTCCTAAAACCTGCTCCCTTCCCCACACCCCTTGCCCCCAATCCATCACCACCTTCCCTGCTTCCTTTCCCTTATTGGCACCTGCCCTCTCAGCTTGCCAGCCCAGACCCTAATCCCCTGTGACAAGAGCAAGCAAAGGCTCAGCGCCCCAGGGCCCTCTGCTCTCTTCTCTCCCCTCTCTTCCCCAACAGCTACACAGAAAACATGAACATGAATAGGTCAGGCTTCAACACGGTTTCCTTCTGGGGTGGGTCTCCATGAAGGGCTCCTCCCCCTACCCCATAACCCCAGGGTGGGGGCCAGTACTCACTCCACTTTGTATACGTTGCCCTGTCTCTAAGGAGTTGTCAAAAGGAGTTTCCAACAGGAATAAAGAATGAAATGAGTCTAATCCCCCAGAGCTGCCTTCCCCTCCCCAAGCATTACCTCATAGCACTAAGCCTGGAGGCAAGGAGAAGGCAGGTGTGTCTGCCTTCACTACCACTTAGCAATTCTCAGAGAAAGTTAGAGCTTAGGGGCATGGTTTTGAAGAATAAAAAAGTGAAATCCATCTCAGGGAGCAAGAATCACCGAATAAGCAAAAGATATGAACAAACACCAGATTCACTTCCCAGACCCACCCGATGAAGCCATGGGTCAGATCACAAACAGTAAGAGAAATGCAATTTAAAACAATTCCAAGCTTTTAGCTTTCTCACCACACAATCTGGTTAAAAGGACAAAAACTGGAAACAGTCAATGTTGGAGTTGAAGGAAGAAACACACACTAATTCTCTGTTCATGGAACTCTTCCAGAGAGCAATTTAGAATTAAGCAAGAAAAGAGACTAAATTGTCCAACCATTTCCTTTGACCCGGCAGCCTCACTACTTCTTCAAGACAAAAAGGAATGATCATTATATGCCAAAAAATTCATAACAACACTAGTTGTGGGAGCAAAGAATTGGAAACAAAGTGGGTACCCATCAATTGAAGGATTATTAAAGCAAAACTGGGCAGGGAAAAAGAGGGAGGAATGTTTCAGATTCTTTTGGGAGGAGCCCCCCAAAATGAGCTGGAGAGAAGAGAGAATGTAGAAGCACTCACATGAACTCAAGTGCCAAAAGGAAGGGGGTAGGGGCTGCCAGAAAGGAGAGTTAAGTTCAAGGACTCGAGCTTTATCTTAGGAGGAAGAGAAAAAAAAAAAAAAAAAAAAAAAAACTGAATAGAAACCGGAGGCAGAAGCAACAGTCTGACAGTGCTCTGTACATATAATATCTTGATGTAGGTTCCCAAATCACGAGCTCCATATCTGGCAGGGGAAGCCAGGGCTGGATGCTCTTCCTAGCTCTGCCACTTACTTACCTGCTCTATGGAGCTCTGGCCAAGTCCCACCTTTCAGCTCCAAGCTCCTTTCCTATTTCATGATTTCAAACATAGGGCTTCTCTTCCATGGTCTGGTAAAACCTATGGACCCTTCTCAGAATCACATTTTTGAAGGCATAAAATACATAGGCTCACAAAGGAAACAAATTACATTGAAGTAATTGTATTTATTTATTTTTTGGTGAGGCAATCAGGGTTAAGTGACTTGTCCAGAGTCACATAGCTAGAAAGTATCAAGTAGCTGAGGCCAAATTTGAACTCAAGTCCTCCTGACTTCTGGGTCAGTGCTCAATCCAGCATTACCTAGCTGCCTCCCAAAATATTTTTAAAATCAAATTCCAACACTATGCATTGTTGGCAGAATTGGTGGAATTCAACCATTCTGGAGAGCAACTTGAAGCTATGCCCAAAAGACTACTAAACTGCATACCCTTTGATACAGCAGTGTCTCTACTGGGCCTATATCCCTAAGAGATCATAAAAAAGGGAAAAGGACCCACATGTGCAAAACCATTTGTAGCAGCCCTTTTTATAGTGGCAAGGAACTGGAAACTAAGTGAATGCCCATCAGTTAGGGAATGACTGGTTAAGTTATGGTATATGAATGTAATGGAATATTATTGGCTCTATTAAGAAATGATGAGCAGGCTGATTTCAGAAAATCCTAGAAGGACTTACATGAACTAATGCTGAGTAAATCGTATACAGCAATAAGATTATATGATGATCAATCATAATGGACTTGGCTCTTCTCAACAATGCAGTGATTCAAGACAATTCCATATAGACTTGGAATGGAAAATGCCAATCATACCCAGAGAGAGAACTATGAAGACTGAATGTATATTGAAGTTTTACCATTTTTTTTGATCTGATTTTTCTTGCACAACATAACAAATATGGAATATTTAATTATCTAATCATCACACAAATTATTAATTTAATTATATATGAATATATATAATTATTAATTAAATATGCACATATTGAATCTATATCAGATTGTTTGCTGTCTTGAGGAAGGAGGAGGTAAAGAAAGGAGAAAAATGTAGAACACAACCTTACAAAAATGAATGTTGAATGAATAAGATGACTGCCTGCCATTTAGGGGAGGGGGTGGAGGGAGGGAAGGGAAAAATCAGAACAAAAGTGAGTATAAGGGATAATGTTGTAAAAAATTACCCATGCATATGTACTGTCAATAAAAAATTATAATTAATTTTTTGAAAAGTAAAAAAACAAATGAATGTTGAAAACTATCTTTACATGTATTTGGAAAAATAAAATACCACCAGAAAACACACACACACACACAAAAGTTCCAGGACTCCCTGAAATCTACCCATGCACCTCTTAGGTACCAGGGGCTCTCAAGGGTTAAGAGGTTAAGAACCTCTGTTTTAAAAGGATATTTGACAGAGGAAAGGTTCTGTTTGTCCTCCATCTCCACCAAGAGCACAAGGCAACAAAGCCTCAAAAAACATTTCTTCTAGCGCTGACATGAGTAAGGATTTACCAACAGTGAAAATTACAAAAGACAGGCAAACTAATGGTGGTATTCTCTTTTTCTGAAAGCCTGAAACAGGAGGCAAGAATATGGCCAAGATGATTCCTCCCAGGTCCTTATAGACTAACAACTCTTTAGAGTTAGATGATAAAACTGTGGTAGTTAAAAGGAAAGAAAATGATCATATTTGGGACTAGGGAAAAAATAAATAAGGATAGTGAAGTCTCTTCAATTCAAGACACAGTTGAGAAGACTGTGGTGGCCCAAGGCCCTGGGGAGCGATGCCTTAGGTGTGAGTGCCAGAGAGAAAAAAATTACTCAGGAATAGGATTCCTGCAATGCTGTTCCCAAAGAAGGGATGGGAATAGGAGAGAAGAGCCAAGCTCAACAGCCCACAACAGAAGGAAAGCGTTCCTGAGCCTGCAGGGGTGTTGGGGAGGGGGCCCAGGGAAAGGAAGGGAGTAGAGGCAGGAAGGAGGGAAGACTATTTATAAATGTGGACAGGATCTTCCATCAATTAGAAAGGATTGGTTGGGAGGAGCTGGAGTACTTTGGGAGGGGAGCAAGGACAGGTCCAGGCATGAGAGGGCAGCAAGAGAATGCCAGGAAAAAACTCCCTAAGGAAAGGTCAGAGATGCAAACTTGAAAACTGAAATATCTTCCTGGCTTTGTACTAAGTTCAGTTTTGCAGATGTTGTCAAAATGATGAGGAAGGGGAGGAAAGAAAGAAAATTGGTAAGGGTCAAAGGGATGGGTATCTTATAAGACAACACAGAACCTCTAGTCCTCAAACCCCAACACAGGATGGGTAGCACCATCCCCACTGTAGCAAAGGTGCTCCCTCCTCTCCTCACCTGTCCTAGGCCCGATTCACCCAGAATTCCAGTTTGCTGGGGACCTTTCTTACAATGGACACTCCACTAGGCTACCATTGTGTTTTCAATCACAGAACATTATCCTGAGAACATCATGGTTTCTAAGAGAGTTTCTGGTGAGACTGGCATGTGCAAAAGGTCACATCCACCCACCTAGGGTCAGGTAGTAGACCAGGGAAATCCTGAGTAGCCACCCTAGGACCTGGAACTGTGGGCTCAACCTTTGTTGAAGAAAAAATGTCCTGATTTTTAATAGTCTATGTGTTTCCTAGGATCTGAAGTCCAGAGAATCGTGGAAATAAATCTGTCTGCCTGGAGGAGGAAGAATGATTTACAACCATGCAAATTTATTTTAAATCTACATTTTTATGTCTTATAGTCTTACAAAGCTAAGTAGAGAGAGCCAAAACCAGCAGTATTAAAATGTTAAACAAAATGAAATTCAGGTATTCTGCCTTCAAATAAGACGTGTTCCTCTAAACATAAACAAGATGAATATAGGGAACCTTGAGTAACGAGAAGTTAAAAGCATCAAGGAAGACACACAAAAAGAAAAAATACTGATTTCAGAGACCAAAGAATTAAATGCAGTTACTACAATCACCCTGCTCCCAAATTACGTAGCATACACATAGAAAGAAGCAGAGAATACAGCTTAGGGAATCACATCTTGGGACACAACAGGATTGATTGACATTAATCTCCTTATCGTCCAAAGCTTCAGTTCTTTAAGGAGATCTTTCTAATCTAGGGACATTCATTCACATCTATGTGACATACAAAGACTAGGGACTGACACAAAGAAGGATTAACAGAAAGGGGTATGGAAGACAAAACTGGGCAATCAAACTGTGATGGTCCCCCTGCTAGTGTAAGTCTTGCCATCTTCCCAATTCCACTGCTCCATACTGCATCCCCGAAGGCAGTCCCCAACTCACCGTTCCACATACTTTGACATCATGTAACCGTCCCCACTCATCCTCATAACTGTCCACCATCATCACACTATCATCCTCTTCACTGCCCAGTTCGGCATTCAGGTGTAACCGCACTTCTTCCCCCAGGGAATGCATGCCCACCGCAGGGAAGAGTCCATCTGGGGACACAGGCATAATGGTAGAGCCCACCTGTAAGACAAGAGAACGGACCCACAGGGTTTAAGAAATAAGAAATACTGCCTTACTTATATAGGAAATATTAATAAGTCCCATTTCTTTAATGCTTAAAGGTTTACAAAACTTTCTTCACAATAACTGTAATAAAGGGGGTAGGGCAATTTACTTTACTAACAAAGACAGAGGCTCAGAGAGATCACATGGTAAGTAAGTATCAGAGACCATTCAAGCCCAGATCTACTGACATCAAATCAAGCACTACTTCCTTGACATCACCCACTATATCTCCCCACACATCTCAGCACCCCCACAAAATGGGTTAGAGACATATCATCTGCACTTCACAGATGAGGGACAAGAAGGCTCAATGTCTTGCCCAAAATTAATGACAGAGATGGGCAGCTATTATTGGGACTAAAACTGAGGCTCAGCATCTGGGCCTGGGGTCCTGAAGCAATCCTAGACTTTGGGAAACCTATCTAGAGATTGAGAGCTCTGTCTGCCCCTAAACCTTCCCTATAAACCCTTCTCTGAAGGGATGAGAAATCCAAATGGAGGCAAAGGAACATCAGACAAGATGTACAAAGGAAGGATAGAAGCCACAAAGTTATTTCAAGTCTAAAAGTCCAAGAAGGGCACCTTCAATGGCCAAAGCACATTCTGCTCCCTCTGTCCTCAGGGATGCCCTCTACTTCTCACCATCCCCAGTTGTGAAGGCTCTGGTCATGCAGCTCTGGGTCAGTGCCCTGGGAGGCAACTCGGGGCCTTCTCTCTCTGCATGCTATATACGATTTGTCTATCTCCTTCAGCACATTGGGGGCTTTCTGATGGCTGAGACCATACCTTCTCTACCTTGATTTCACCCTAAAGCTCAAGACAGGGTGGTACTGATGATGCAGTGGGCCAAACAATTCCCTCAGTGCTGTCCCAGGGATCACTGAAAAAAGGTTGACTCATGGCTTGTGACCACGGTATGGTCCCGTCCCACCTTGGGAAGCCTGCAAGCCCTGGCTAGCTCCTCTCACAGGGCACTGACCCCCACTCACCCGCTTCCCATTCTTAGTAAAGAAGATCTGAGCTGTCTGCACATCAAAGGAGACGGGCTCGATGCCACAGCCAATCCGGTCCCCAGAGCTACATTTCGTCCCAAACTGGCGGCCTTTGGCTCGGCCACTATACAGCCTACAGACAGATGGATAAATAAATAGAAAGGCAAAAGCTGAGACATGGAGCAAAGGGGAGGGCCCTTCCCGGACTCGTCCTCTGTCCACTAAACCTAATCCTCCCCATGCCACAGCCCTGCTGGGTCCAGAAGTCACTCCTTTTCATGTTCATCTTGGTAATCTTCAGTGTCCTGTCTTTCTCTCCCCACTGGCAGTGCCCAGTAGGAAGAAATCCTATCTCCTCTCCTCCCCCTTTTAGTGGGCTCTCAGCATCTGAGGGAGAGGAAGTCTCCTGTTCTAGGATGCATCCACCTCAGTCACTTCCCGTAGCACAAAACCCCCACTACCCCTGTTCCTAGCAGAGAGCTCTGAAGGCCCGAGCAAGCTACTCACTTGCCATCATCAGCATGGTAGGCAACTGAGTCAGGCAGCCAGCCAGGCTGGTGGTCTAGGCTGTAGTACTGAGGAACCAGCCCCACAGCAATGGTGCCCCGCACCCCACTGTCCACAATTGACACCTAAGGGGAAAAGAAATATAATCAGCAGGTGCTGAGGATATCCAAGGATTAGAAGAATTAGATGTAAGGTGAGTAAAAGCATCAGGGGCTCAACAGAGTTTAGGTGAGAAGAAATGGAAGTGTAAGGGCTAAGAAAGAGACATGGTCCATTAAAGGGAAGGTACTAGAGAGAGATACTGAGATAAGATGTAGGGGTACCAGGAAATGGATTGAAAATAAGATGGAAGGTGAGGGAGGTCAAGATATGATATGCTTGGTTGAGGAAGGGAAGGAGATGATCAAAAGAAAAAATGGCAAGAACCCAGGTCACCTTCTTCTCAGATTTAGGGACTACAACAGCCTATGACCTGAAACAATAGTCTAGTAGGACTAGGCCTAGAATTTGGTAAAAGGAGTCCACTGAAGGTCAACCAACCCCTACCCACTGTCTCCATCACCTCAAAATAATTGCTGTCCTTTGTCAGAGGTCGGGGAGCCACATAGCAGCCAACTTCACCAGAATTTCCATGGTAACTGTGGAGGGAAAATAAATTAGTTAACTGACCCAGCTCTCCAGGGAAGGAGAGTTCAATACATTTACCCCTGAAGGGGCAGGCATAAGGAAAGGGGAAAGAACTGAAAAACCAGCCCCACAGTTCTGGATCATATGTATCATGATGTATATATACTACAAGATACTTAAGAGGTCACCCCAGCCCTCCCCTTTCCTCCATTCAAGCTTTAACTCAGACCACACAGAGGTCTGATTTCTTCCATGTTTCCAGGGGAGCACAATTTGAAGCCTCCCTTAGTTGCCCAGATGGAATCTCACAACCCTGTCTAACCTCAATCCCTCATGTTGTGGCTTCAGCCCTTTTCCTCTGGCTCTGTCCTCAGTAGATCTGGAGAACGGCTGGTCTCTATCCTCTGTACCAAAGCCCTTCGTTGATTTGAAGATGGTTATTCAGTCCCCTCTCCTCAGCCTTCTCTTCTCCAGGCTAAATAACCCTATTTCCTTCCCCCTTCAGCGACAACTTTAGGAGAGAACTTAGGGCTGGGAAAAGGGATACGGAAGGGACTCAAGCAGGGAAAGAGAGAAAGCATATACAAACACACGCAAGCAGAGGGTGAAAGAAAGACATGGGGAGGGGGCATAATACCTTTGAGTTCTCCCCAACATCATCCTCTGGGTACACATAGAATTGTTCAAATCGGGAAACCCCACACCTCTAAAGCAGGACAACCTCCTCCACCCTGTCCCTTGAGGCACTGGCAGAGGGAGAGTTGCCTGCCACCAGCTATCCTGGTGATAAGAAAAGTAAGATCCCCTCTTCAATGCAGGACCAGGCAGGGACCCAGTCCATAGTAACCCTGAAGCACAGGCCAAGGGCAGGATCCACTGACATCCCACCCCATTGGACTGATCCTTCGGAAACCATCCCCCTCTTCCTTTCCATTCCCAGAACCCAGGCAAGAAGGAAGGTATGAAAGCCCTTGCTCACACCCACCTCAATGTGTCTCCCTCTACCAAGATGTGCTTGAATCTCTCCTGGTAGCGGACAGCCCGAACCTCTCGGATCTCTCTTATTCGCCGCCGCCAATTCAAGAACCGGTAGTGCAGGTTGAGGTCATCCATCTTGTCCAAGTGAGCCAGCCTGCTGGGGATAACGAAGCATCGGCCTCAGCTGGGGCCTCGGAGAGGAGGCAGTGACAGGAAGGCCAGAGGTCTGCTTTCTCACTCCAGAAGGCTTGATCCCCGTCAGGAGCCCTCACTCTACCCGAGGCGGAACGGCACAAGCTGGCACATGCCCCGATTCCTGGAACAAGCCGCGCTCCCTGGGCCCCCAACAGCGAAACCCCAACAGCAACTACACGAACCCATTGCCTATCCGTTAAGGGAGGGAAAAGGGGAATTATCTTGTTCCTCATCTCCCAAACCACTAAAGAGTGTGGTCAGCGCTGGCCACAGAAATCCCCAGCACCCTCGTTTGTGAAATGAAGAGGCAAACTTCCTAAATGACCCTTTACACAATCTTCCTGAATGACTGAGGGACAGGACTGTGAAGTCCCAGGGTGTAGTACTGGGTCAGGCCCCGGTCAGACTTTGGCCCAAATTGGAACACTACGGGGCCCTGACCCCCATTACAGAGGGAGGCTCCCCCACAGCTGGGCCCCAGGACCTCAGTGCCCCAACTCTTGTTACATATGGAGGTTTTCCCAGGCCCCTGATCCTCATCACAGAGGGAGGCCTTCTACAGGTGGGCCCCAGGACCTCAGCACCCTGACTCCTATTATAAATGGGGGCTCCCCCACATCTGGGCATCAGGACCTCAGTCCCCTAATCCTTATTTCAGATAGAGGCTCCCAGCCATGGGCCTCCAGGACTCCTAGAACAGATGGAGGCGATGGAGGCCCCCTGCACCGGCCTGCAGGACCCCATTACAAAGGGAGGACCCCAGCCCCTGGCCCCCATTACAGACGGATGCTCCCACACCTGGGGACCCCAGGGCCTCAGCACTTTGACCCCTATTACAGACGGAGGCTCTCCCACATCCGGGCCCCAGGGCCTCTGCCCCCTGACCCCCATTTCAGACGGATGCTCCCCCATATCCGGGTCGTGGGACCTCTGCCCCCTGACCCCCATTACAGAGGGACGCTCCCCCACCTGGGGACCCCAGGACCTCAGCCCCCTGACCCTCATTTCAGACGGACGCTCCCCCACATCCGGGCCCCGGGACCTCTGCCCCCCCCCAGGGCCTCAGCACTTTGACCCCCATTACAGACGGAGGCTCCCCCACATCCGGGCCCCGGGACCTCTGCCCCCTGACCCCCATTACAGACGGACGCTCCCCCACATCCGGGCCCCGGGACCTCTGCCCCCTGACCCCTATTACAGACGGACGCTCCCCCACATCCGGGCCCCAGGACCTCTGCCCCCTGACCCCCATTTCAGACGGACGCTCCCCCACATCCGGGCCCCGGGACCTCTGCCCCCTGACCCCCATTTCAGAGGGACGCTCCCCCACCTGGGGCCCCCAGGGCCTCAGCACTTTTACCCCTATTACAGAGGGACGCTCCCCCACATCCGGGCCCCGGGACCTCTGCCCCCTGACCCCCTATTACAGAGGGACGCTCCCCCACATCCGGGCCCCGGGACCTCTGCCCCCTGACCCCCATTACAGACGGACGCTCCCCCACATCCGGGCCCCGGGACCTCTGCCCCCTGACCCCCATTTCAGACGGAGGCCCCCTGCACGGGCCTGCAGGACCCCTGTTACGGAGGACGCACCCCGCCCCTTCTCCGTCTCCCCCGCCCAGGGGCCGGGGCAGCCGCCCGAGCTCCCTCCCCCTCAGCAGGGCCCCCAGCGCCCACAGCAGTTCCTCCCTCGCCCAGACCGCAGGAACCCGGTCCAGGGCCGGGGGTGCTGAGCACCCGCCCACCAGCCCCGCAGGCAGCCCGCCCCCTGATCCCCGCCTACCCCAGCAGCCTCGTCCTCCTCCATGGGCCTGCCAGACCCTCGCCGCCGATCGGCTCCAGGCCTCCAACACCGACATCCGGGTCCCCACCCTTCCTACTGGGCCAGACACTTGCCCCGCCCCCAGTGCTCCCACCGTAGCCAATCAGCGATGTCGCGCTGACAGGCGCCAGAAGCGACCAATCCAAGAGTCAAGAGTGAAAGGGGCGGGAGGCAAAGGCGGGGTCTTGAGGGGGAGCCCTGGTCGCTAGAACGAGTTAGGGGGAGTCTTTGTCACGTGACGGGGGACCGGCGGGCGGTGTGAGATGACGTCACAGCCTGGGTTTTCTCCCTAGCTCGCGTGGCTGTGCGGGAGGAGGCAGCAGGGGCGCGGCCTCCCGGGCCGGGCACCCCAAACCCGCTCTCTACCTGACCCCTGACCCCGGCGTTTGTCAGGCCTGTTATTACGCTCCTTCCGGCCCGGCCCGCTGTAGCCCTGCCTGGCACGTGCTCTTTCCCCCCCCCCCCCCCTCCGCTCCCTGGTGTCCAGCGCGGACGCCGTGACCTTGTCCTGGTCACCTCCTCCCCCTGACCAGCCCCTTGGGGAGGGGGGGGGGGGGAAATAAAGGCCTGAATTTTTAAAAAAAGCACTTTCGTGTATCTCCAACTCTTCCTGACCCCATCTGAGGCTTTCTGGCAAAAAGACTGCAGCGGTTTGCCTTCCGGCTCGTTTTACAAATGAGGAAATTGAGGCAGAAGTGACTGGGCCAAGGTCACACAGCAAGTATGGGAGCCCGGATGTGAGCTTAGCGAGAGCAGGCGCCCTCAGTGCAAGGCCGGTAATTGTTATCATTTTATTAACAAGCACATAATTAATTTTGCAAATAACGATAAATTTCATGCTTTAGTCATGTCATCATTTTACGCCTGTTGCAGAATACCCAGGAAAAGCGGAGCTCATGTCTGATTTTCAACA
Source organism: Sarcophilus harrisii (assembly GCF_902635505.1). Taxonomy (NCBI): domain Eukaryota; kingdom Metazoa; phylum Chordata; class Mammalia; order Dasyuromorphia; family Dasyuridae; genus Sarcophilus; species Sarcophilus harrisii. Next base: position 89,247,594 of record NC_045430.1, on the reverse strand, counting down.
TATCCTGAGGCCTCTAGGAAACTTAAAGCTTAAAACTCTACCAAGTATTAAAGCTTATTATCTCCTATAATATTATTATATTTATATTTATTTATTTATTAAATTTATATTTATTATTATATATATAATAATATTATAACTGTATTGCTAGATTTTACCATTCTAATTCCTCCTACTACTCTTTTTGGTTCTCAGAAAAATCACAGAAGAAAAGAATAAAAATGTATCACTATTACCTTTTTACATCTATTATAAACCTCTCCATTAGTATTTTTTTGTTGTTCATTAGTATTTTTAATTCTTCAGGGACTGTGGTGTTCCATGATTTATAGAGAGACTAGTGGTGTTAAAAAAAAAAAAAAGAAGAAGATTGATTCCTAATATTGATTCTGAAGAATACATTTCCCTCCTATCAGTAGAGGTAGCAGCAGAATATTGCAAGCATTTTTCAGATGTGATTGGTTATTGATTGTTTTCACTTAACTGTTTTTCTTTGTTTAAAAAAAGAGGGATAGTTCAATTCCAGGGCAGCACAGAGAAGTAATGGCGCCATAGCCAAGACAATGATCTGTTCTGTAAAAACAATAGACACCAATAAAACTATTTTAAAGGTAGATTTTCATGTTAAGGGTATGCTTGCAGATGCTGAAAAAGCTTTGCAATTTACTTATGCTGTTCAGAAACATGTCTGTGTTTTTGTTAATATCCTCGGTGAAATGAATACTCTTATTACTATGTATGTGACCAATATTTAGGCTTCATCCATGTGCTTTTTCCTGTGTGTATTACTAGGCCAATATCTCTTGAGTAGCTGTAGATCTCATTGAGAAAAATCTCAAGGATTTGATTTGTAGTTAACATAGTATCAAAACAAAAAACAAACAAACAAAAAAAAAAACATAGTATCATCACCAAGTAGAATTATGACTTTTATAGGGAATACCCCTTACATTGGACTTCTTCCATGAAAATGGCAAATATTTAGTAAGTAAATATTTAGTATCTTGCTTTATACCTTACTTGATTTTAAAATGTTTTATTTTTTTAAAAAAGGGAAAAGAACCTAGATATACAAAAAGATTTATAGCAACTCTTCTCTCAGGGCAAATAATTGGAAATCTAGGAGATACCCCATCAATTAGTGAATGGCTGAATAAATTGTGATATATGATTGTGAAGACCCAGTTAGCACGCTGGATACCTTAGAATCAGCTGGAGTCAGGATAAGCAAAAGTCTTTGATCTTTATTCTTTGTCCAAGTGAGAGGAATGGACACAGCAATCTCCACCTTCCTCCCCTGGCCAGAAGGCACTTGATTCTCTTACTCCACCCTCTAATCCCTCCTACTAGTCTCTCTCTACACCAACAGATCAAGCCAGCAATAGGATAGTGGGGCAGGCCATTTTCCAAGCATATTCTAATAGAGTATTGTCCAATAAGTAATTAGCCTTAAGTGCTTGGCTGTCCAAGTGTACCTTCTCAGTTTCAGCCCATTACATGTGATTAAGATGGAATATTTTCTATAAGAAATGATGAACAGGATGCTCTAAGAAAAACCTGAAAAGTTCTCCATGAGCTCAAGCAAAGTGAAATGTAATGTGTACAGAACAGCTGGATGCTCAGCTATGAATGACTTTGCTATTCTCAGCAACACAATGATTCATGACTATTCTGAAGGACTTAGATGGCTTATGATGAAAAATATTATCCATATCCAGAGAAAGAACTGATTGTGTCTGAATACAGACTGAAGCATTTTTTTTCCTTCAGAGATTTTTTTTTTTTGGGGGGGGGCGTGGGGGGTAAGATCTATGTTTTCTTTTGCAGCATGACTTTTATGGCAGGCTAGAAGAGATTTGTCCTTCATTCTTGAAGAGGACCATGACATCAGGGAGGTGATGCCATGACATCTAAGTGAATTGGATTGAAGTGAGGGAGGGCTGGGCGAGGTCACCTGCCTCACTTTCCCCTCCAGAGTCATCTGGGTTCAGTGGCCACATACAGATCAAAATGACTGGAGATAGCCCTGGATGAAACCTTGACCTTTTTAAGCTAAGGTCTTCAAAAGGTCCCAGTTTGACTGAAGCTGCACCCATTCAGTGATTAAGGCTGGGTAGCAACTGAGGCAAAAAATCTCCTCTTTCACCCAGTGCAAAAAAAAAAAAAATCTAAATAAATAAATCTGGTAGGAGAAGATCTTCAGAGTTTCTGGTCAAAGCAGAAATGACTGGTATTTACATTCAATCTGAGAAAGAAAAGAAAAAAAAAAACCCTAACTACTGTAACACTGAGCAAAAGAAGAAAAAAAGAAAAGCAGTTTCAGTAGAAAGCTACATTGTATCAAAGAGAAACATTTTTGAGGACTCCAACAAAATGACTTCCAGGGATTATGAGTTAATTTACTCCTTTGTAGCATGTTCTCTAAAGTTGAACCAACTTTTTCCTGGACTCTCTGTACTTGTGGGAGAGTGTGTCACAGACTTGGGGATAAAGATGTTTTGGACCAACTATTTTTTGTCACCTTAGTATAAAGTCCTTTCTAAAGGCTAATTTAGTGTGGCTGACTAATTGACATGAATTGATAAACACTGGGGTGAGCCCAATGGCAAGAGTTTATAAGTTATATAGTATTAGAAATATATCCCTATATACTGCAACATATTCAGCATATATAGGACTGCTTGCCATCTAGGGGATGGGGTGGAAGGAGAGAGGGGAAAAATTGGAACAGAAGTGAGTACAAGGGATAATGTTGTAAAAAATTATCCTGGCATGGGCTCTGTCAATAAAATGTTATTATAATAAAAAAAAAATATATATATATATATATATATCCCTAACCTCTCAGGGTTACCCCCTAGAACTCCAAGGAGATGCATGGTAGCCACCATCAGGGGATCCAACATGCCATTTCAAGTAAGATTTGGTAGAGGAGGTCTAACTCATCTGCTATATACAGATGATGAAACCAATAGGTAGGTTAAGCATAGGAAGGTTAAGCTTGCTCAATGTCCCATGAGTAGTAAGGGTCTAAGGCAGTATTTTGAATCAGGTCTTCTTAGCTCCAAGCCCTCTGTCCACACCATGCTAACTGCCCAGTTGATAGATACCCACATTATTTCCAGCTTTTATACTACCCCAAACTACCCCTAACTATGAATATTTTAGTATAAATCAAGTATTTTCATCTTTGATTTTTGTGGAGCTAAATGCCAAGTAATGGAATTATTGGGTTAAGTGGTATTTTACATTTTAGTCACTTTCTTACATAATTTTTATATTCATTTTATTTTTATGGAGGAATGATGAGACAATTATTGAACAATTATCTTTATGGAGAATATTTTAATATATACATAGGAAAAACTTGGTTGAGGGAAAGCTTTTAAAATTGCTTGATACATACTTTTTTTTTCTCTGTAACTTTTAGTCAATTGGGTAAATTCTGCTGCCAAAAAAAAAATCTGTATAATCTATTTACTTCTCATAGTTTCAGTAAGGATCTCCTTAATATGTGTATAAACTATTCTCATTAAGATTTTGTAAAAATGAGAAAGTAGACACATGTCATTAGTTGTTGATTTTTTTTTTGATAACTTAATGTCATTGATTCAAGCCTCGACCAGTATGCTTCCATCTAAGATTATCAGTTGAGAATCAATTAGCCAGTTTTCACTAAGATGGAAAGTTAGATGATGCCAGTATATAGAGTACCATATATAGAGAAGCCTCATCTCCCTAAGTTCATATCTGGCCTCAGACACTAGCTCTATGACCCTGGACAAGTTCCTTTACCTCTGTTTGCCTCAGTTTCCTCAGCTGTAAAATGAACTGGAGAAGGAAATAGTAATGGCAATAATCACTTCAATATCTTTTCCAAGAAAACTCCAAATGGGGTCACAAATAGTACTGAAAAACAAATAGACAACATTTACTTAGGTAGTTCAGTAAAAGCAATTGTTATAAAACATCTTCCCATAATAATCTATGACAGATCTTCCAAAAATAATATATGGTAACAAGAGGAAAGTGGGCCAAAACCAGGAAAACACAGGTAGCCATTCACAGCTACTGATTGCTGAAAGTCTTTTGTGTGGTGCTTGGGGTGCTTAGACAAGGTTTTGCAAGGATCAGTGTTTTTTTTTTTTTTTTAAATTTAATAGCCTTTTATTTACAGGTTATATGTATGGGTAACTTTACAGCATTAACAATTGCCAAACCTCTTGTTCCAATTTTTCACCTCTTACCCCCCCACCCCCTCCCCTAGATGGCAGGATGACCAGTAGATGTTAAATACATTAAAATATAAATTAGATACACAATAAGTATACATGACCAAAACGTTATTTTGCTCTACAAAAAAAATCAGACTTTGAAATATTGTACAATTAGCTTGTGAAGGAAATAAAAAATGCAGGTGGGCATAAATAGAGGATTGAGGAATTCAATGTAATGTTTTAGTCATCTCCCAGAGTTCTTTCTCTGGGCATAGCTGGTTCAGTTCATTACTGCTCCATTGGAAATGATTTGGTTGATCTCATTGCTGAGGATGGCCAGGTCCATCAGAACTGGTCATCATATAATATTGTTGTTGAAGTATATAATGATCTCCTGGTCCTGCTCATTTCACTCAGCATCAGTTCGTGTAAGTCTCTCCAGGCCTTTCTGAAATCATCCTGTTAGTCATTTCTTACAGAACAGTAATATTCCATAATATTCATATACCACAATTTATTCAGCCATTCTCAACTGATGGACATCCATTCAGTTTCCAGTTTCTACCACTACAAAAGAGGCTGCCACAAACATTCGTGCACATACAGGTCCCTTTCCCTTCTTTATAATCTCTTTGGGATATAAGCCCAGTAGTAACACTGCTGGATCAAAGGGTATGCACAGTTTGATAACTTTTTGAGCATAGTTCCAAACTACTCTCCAAAATGGTTGGATTCGTTTACAACTCTACCCACAATGCAAAGGATCAGTGTTGAAAAATTTTCCATGCATATGTTTTGAAAATAAAAAGCTGCAATAAAAATAAGTAAATAAATAAAAACTCTGACAGCAAAAGAAAGAAAGAAGCTTAATTCTATAATCAAACTAAAAATGAAAGAAATCAATATTCATTGATTTCCTTTTCAAAGATAAGAAGACAAAAACCCTCTAAACCCATTTAGGCTCCCTAGATCTTCCTATGGACAAAGTGGGGAGCAGGATGGGAATAGGGAGGGAAAGATGCTCAAAGTAAAAGCTAATGCCTCTCCTTCCCAGAAGATCCCTTCCCAAGATTGTTAGGAAGCACTCCATGAAGTCTCTACTTCTGGCTGAATGCCTTTAATCTGGACCCAAAGGGCTTGAGGAAATCCCCTTAGCAATGAAACTTCCTATCTGCTCAGTTCACTTTATGCAATGACTTTCAATGACTTTTCTGGCTCTTTCTGCTCCTTTCCTTCTGGTATTTTTGACCCTCCTTCTTATCCCTGCTAGTTTTGGTCCCCACCCTGCTAGAATCCTTTTCCTTCCCTTTTTTTTTTTTTTTTAATCTTTTCATTTCAGAATCTTTTAGTTGGTTTCAGAAAAGCAAAGAAAATCATATTTAAGAATTCCTTAACCATTTCAAATACATTACCAATGGAATTAAAAAAAGGAATTTAAAAAAGAACAATATTGGGCAGCTAGGTGGTGCAGTGAATAGAGCACCGGCCCTGAAGTCAGGAGGACCTAAGTTCAAATCCAGCCTCAGACATTTAGTTGAGAGTAGAGTTGGTTAGAGATGGGAAAAAGATTGATGTAACCTTGCCCTCAAGCAAATGAGGAACATTGAGTAATATCAACCAATGAAGAGCATTTTATGCAAATTGCTTTTTGAGACAAGAGTTATTATGTATTGCCCAGCAAGAGTATGTTGAAAAACATTTCTTTATATTGGGTTTTTTTGGTTTTTGTTTTTGTTTTTTTGCTGAGGCAATTGGGGTTAAGTGACTTGCCCAGGGTCACACAGCTAGGAAGTGTTAAGACCGGAGGACTCTAGCAAAGTGGTAACAATAAAGATATCTTCTATTTTGCTCAAATTCCATGACCAAGACAAACATGGAGAATTTGGTACAGAAAAGCCTCCAATTTGTTTTGCTTGTAGCATCCCCTCTTGTTCGATCTGAAGAGAAGCCCATCCATTTTATGACCAGCCAGTGGAGATATTCCATATTTCACCAAATTTATGATGCCTATCATAAATACCCCAAAATACCATTTCTAGCTAATGAATCATTTTTGGCCCTTGAAGCAAGGTCTATCAACCAATGGGATTCTGTCTTCTGTACTCAGCTCCTTCAGAGTGTTTAAGTGTTGAACTTGGGATCAAACCCTATAAAAACAACATCCTGGGGACCAGAAGTATCTCAGACCACAAGAAAGGTCCACTTTATTAGAGTGGACTTATTCCCTTTAATAAAGTGCCATTGGCTTGAAGCTCTGTCTCAATTTCTCTTTTTGTAATTTGGGTGTTATTATCTTCACATGCTTGACTTTCCTACCTGCAAGGGCCCTAAAAGATAGCATGTCATCAGAATGTTCACTTTAGGCTCCATGATAAATTCAAGCTCTGTAAGGTTGGATTCCTTTTGCTATTCACACCTATATTCTCGGAGCCTGAGGTAATGAAAAAAAAAAGTCACTGATTGGTGAGTTTGCCTTGATTTATTTCCAAATTCTTATCTTTTAAGTAAGATTGCTAATTGAGTTAAAAGGGACAGTTCAAATTTATGATTGATTTGTTTTAATGTATAACCTCCAGAGCACTTAAAAGTATCTTATGACTGATCCAAAAGATTCTGGAGAACAATCTGGAACTATGCCCAAAAGCCTATCAAACTGTGCATATCCTTTGATCCAGCAGTATTTCTACTGGGCTTATATCCCAAAGAGATCATAAAGGAGGAAAAGGGACCCACAAGTGTAAAAATGTTTGCGGCATCCCTTTTTGTAGTAGCAAGAAACTAGAAACTGAGTGGGTGCCTGTTAGTTGGAGAGTGGCTGAATAAGTTAGTATGAATGTTATGGGAATATTATTGTTCTATAAGAAACAGATGATAAGATAATATATAATATATAATAATAATAAGATGATAAGAAGGATGATTTCAGACAGGCCTAAAGAGACTTACATAAATTGATACTAAGTGAAATGAGCAGAAGCAGGAGATCATTATACACGGCAACAAGATTATACACTAGTCAGTTCTGATAATATGGCTCTTTTCAACAGTGAGATGATTCAGGCCAGTTCCAATGGTCTTGTGATGAAGAGAGCCATCTTCACCCAGATAGAGGACTGTGGGAACTGAGTGTGGATATGACATTTTCACTCTTTTTGTTGTTTTTGGCTTGCATTTTTCTTTCTTATTTTTTCCTTTTTGATCTGATTTTTCTTGTGCAACAGGATAATTGTATAAATACGTATGCATATATTGGATTTAACATATATTTTTACCATGTTTAACATATATTGGATTGCTTGCCATATAGGGGAGGTGGTGGGAGGAAGGAAGGGAAGGTTTTGTAGGGGTCAATGTTGAAAAATTATCCATGCATATGTTTTGAAAATAAAAAGCTTTTTAAAAAAAGTATCTCATGGCCATAATCTTACTTTTTAAAACTTAGACTGGTTTTTTCTTCCTAATTTTTCTTTACTTTCTTTTCTTTGCTAAAAGAAACTGCTCAATGAAGTCAACAGTGAGAATGTTTATTCCTTTTTTATTTCCTAGCCAACTAGTTAACAGGCTTTCTTTTTCAGGAGACTTGAAATAGATTTTCTTTTTAAGCTGCTACTGGCAAATAAAACTGGATATTTAGAAGTTTTTCCTCTGAGAAATTGACATCAATTTTATTGAAGTATAATTGGCTCTAAACTAAAGATAGTTTGTAAGCTTAATCTTTGGATCTCTTCAGTACAGAAGAGCATGACATGAAAGAGAAAGGGCATTATTGCTGGCAGTTGTACCTGGGGCTGGGGGAGAAGCACTATCATTCCAACTATAGAAAGCAAGGGCTGATAGTGAAACCCAAGCAGTTCTCATTGATAATGGCTTTGAAAGCAAGGGTGATCAGTCTTAATACCACGTATAGCCATAAGTGATCACAGTCATAAATGACCAGGAGGGTCCCCAGTTAGGGCCTCTTAGTTTCATGAGCCTGGACATCAAGTATGTGACTATCTCCAGAAAGCTTTCATAAAGATTGAAAGGAATTAACCTTTGTGATTCCCTAAAGATATAGGGAGCAGTTTAGCTTCAAATCAGAGTTTCCTGAGTCCAACTACCTGGTTCTAGTCATTGAAATATATAATATCCCCATTAGAAGATTCTCTGTCCTTAACCCTGCAACATTGTTCTCTGATTTTCCTACTTTAGAGAAACCTGACTGTGCCTCAGTTGTTGACTTGGCTGAAAAGTCTCATAGTAACCTTATTAATATCCCTTTAGATAATCCAGATTTGGCCCTCTTTAGAGGAGCTGCCATTGTGTCTGATCACAGAGTACTCACACACAGCCTCACTTGCTTCCTACCTTAGTGCCCAACATACTAAACTGATGATATAAGGTCTCCAGGATTGCTCTTAGTCAGATCTGCCGCCTTGCAGGCTTGTCACCATGTATACTGACTCTTGTCATACTTTTGGAAAATTCATGCAATTAGCATGTTGTGATTACAAAAAGGATTTTTGACTTTCCCTGGAAAAGTAATTGCCCATTTTGACTTAGAAATCTTTTTCTGCTATAAAATTGCACAGAGCACTTACTCTTGTGCAGTGCTCTGCTCATACTGATAGAACTGATCCTGTTTCTCTTGGAAATGCCTGTGAAGATGCAGCTGATAAGTCTGCAACTGTGGAAGACCTATTATGATCTATCTCTGTGATTCATTGTCATCTTCAGGCAAACCTTCTGACAACCATGAAAAAGGTAAAATAGTATGGGAGAAATTAGAGTAAAAAAACTCCTGTAGGTTTAAATAATTCGACAATTCAGAGCTTTAAGTGGAATATATTTACTTAAAATTTTATATTGATGAATTAAAGAGTGAGATTAGATCTCTAATAGCAAGAGCATTTACTCCGCAGGGAGAGAGGGGAGAAGGAAAGGAGGAAGGAGGGAGAAGGGGCTAGACAATTGGGAATAAGTGATATTTCTTTTAACATGAGCTAACAAAAACAATGAACCCTTGTGAAAAATGAGGTTTAAGTATTGCCAGTATAGTAATTATAAATCAAGATTTGATTTGGTCAAAATTTTTGTTTTGAAACTTACATTATAATTGTAATACATTAGAGAATTTAATCAATATTTGGATATAAAAGGGAATAATAAACATTTTTACCTCCCAACTTATTTGGAGAAGCACATAATTATGAAAAGGATGAGCATTATAATATTCAGATCTTATATGAATTGAATTTTGCAAAATTCTCTTAGGATGAACTATTTTCTCTGTAAGATAATTTATTGTATATCAAAATTTTTTCTAGTATGATGAAAGCTGAGAAAAGTTGTTAAGGCAAGTTACGCTTTTAAATTGAATGATGTTATATTATAACTATATCTGTTATATAATATATGTTTGAAAACTGCTAATTATATAAGAGGTATATTTTATTTTAATTTAGAAAATAATATTAATAACTCAGTGCTGTGAGAAAAGAGTAGCAAAATCCTCATACGATATCTGTGTGAGAGATATAAACTTAATAGTTTTGCTGATATGGCAACATTTTGTGAAACTGTAGCACTGTAATCTAAGGAACTAGGACTTCTTCCAGCCAAAGTAAAAATATTTGCAAATTAAGCTTTGAATAATAAGTGAGTTTCATTTAAGATAATTTGGAAAATTATATAATTTTCCATTATAAATTGTATCTGTTAATAATTACTATATAGTGAAGTATATTTTTGAACCAGCTATTACTACTGAAGAAACAGTTGAATATGTATCTGAATCTGTTACTAAGTCTTTTAGGAAACAAATTATTGTGCTATCCAAATCTTCATGAATTGCTCTTTTACCCATTCATTCTTTAGGATTAGATTATTTAATTTTCAATTAATTTTCAATCTCTGTTTTGTCAGCCCTTTATTTAATGCTGTTTGTATTGCATTGTGATTTTAAAAGGATATATTTAATATTTTTATTTTCTGCATTTGGTTGTGAGTTTTTTATGCTCTACTACAGGGGTCCTCAAACTTTTCAAATAGGGGGCCAGTTCACTGTCCCTCAGACTGTTGGAGGGGCGGACTATAGTAAAAACAAAAACTACTTTTCTTACTTTGAGCTAAAGTACAATAGATTCTGCTTCATCCCCTTACCTTTTTCTCTGTATATATAAATATCTCTGGTTCAAGGGTGTTTTTTGTAAATAACGTATTAACTCACTCTGCTATTTTGCTTGTTTTATGAGTAAATTCATCCTGTCTGCATTCACAGTTATGATTACCAATTGTATATATCCCTCCATCCTGTTTTTCCTCTGTTGATCCTTCTCTTTCTCTCCTTTTACCCTATCCCTCCTCAAGTGTTTTTGATCATTGCCTTCTTCAATCTGCTTACCTTTCGATCTGCCCCTCTTCTTCTCTTAACTCCTTTCCCTCCTACTTCCCCAAAGGGAAAGATAGATTTCTATAGCTAAGTGTGTATGTTATTCCCACTTTCAGGCAATTCTGATGAGAATAAGTTTCCCGCATTGTTCTCCACCCCACCTACTATCTCCCTCTTCATTGTAAAACCTCTTTCATGCCTCTTATGTGAGATAACTCATCCCATTCTACCTCTCACTTCCCCTTTCTGCTGGCATATCCTTCTTTCTTACCCCTTAATTTCGATTTTTAAAAATATCATTCCATCATAGTCAACTCACATATGTTTCACAACTGCCCTCTGACTATATATACTCCTTCTAACTATCCTAATAATGATAAGAACCCTAATAAGTATAAGGTTTTAAAGAATTACATGTCATCTTCCCATATAGGAATGTAAACATTTTAATCATATTGACTTCCTTATGAACTCTCTTTCATGTTTACCTTTTGATGGTAAACATGAGTCTTATATTTAAAAATAAGATTTTTCTATTCAACTCTGCTCTTTTCATCAAGAATGCTTGAAACTACTTCAATAAATGGCCCTTCACCCCTTCTCCATGAAAAATTATACTCAGTTATTCTGGGTAGGTGATTCTTGGTTGTAATCTTAGCTTCTTTGCTTTCTGGAATATCATATTCCAAACCTTTCACCTTTTTTTTATGTAAAAGCTGCTAAACAGCGGTTACTAAAACCATTTGGTATTTGCTAAGAAATAGACTAGTTGATCAGTGGAATAGGTTAAGTTCACAGGACAAAATAGTCAATAACTATAGCAATCGAGTGTTTGACAAATCCAAAGATCCCAACTTTTGGGATAAGAATTCACTATTTGACAAAAACTGCTGGGAAAATTGGAAACTAGTATGGCAGAAACTAGGCATTGAATTGGAACAAGAGGTTTGGCAATTGTTAATCCTGTAAAGTTACCCATGTATATATCCTGTAAATAAAAGGCTATTAAATTTTAAAAAAAAAAAAAAAAAAGAAACTAGGCATTGACCCACATTTACCGCTGTACACCAAGATAAAGTCAAAGTGGGTTCATGATCTAGGCATAAAGAATGAGATTATAAATACATTTAAAAAGCATAGGATACTTTACTTCTCAGACCTGTGGAGGAAGAAGGATTTTATGACCAAAGAAGAACTAGAGATCATTATTGATCACAAAATAGAAAATTTTGACTATATCAAGTTCAAAAAGCTTTTGTACAAACAAAACTAATGCAGACAAGATTAGAAGGGAAACAATAAACTGGGAAAACATTTTTACAGTCAAAGGTTCTGATAAAGGCCTCATTTCCAAAATATATAGAGAATTAACTCTAATTCATAATAAATCAAGCCATTCTCCAGTTGATAAATGGTCAAAGAATATGAACAGACAATTTTCAGATGAAGAAATTGAAACTATTTCTATTCATATGAAAAGGTGTTCCAAATCATTATTGATGAGAGAAATGCAAATTAAAACAACTCTGAGATACCACTATACACCTCTCAGATTGGCTAAGATGAAAGGAAAAGATAATGATGAATGTTGTAGGGAATGTGGGAAAATTGAGACACTAATGCATTGTTGGTGGAGTTGTGAACTGATCCAACCATTCTGGAGAGAAATTTGGAACTATAATCAAAAAGTTATCAAACTGTGCATACCCTTTGATCCAGTAGTGTTACAACTGGGCTTATATCCCAAAGAGATGCTAAAGAAGGGAAAGTGACCTGTATGAGCCAAAATATTTGTGGCAGCCCTTTTTGTAGTGGCTAAGAAACTGGAAATTGAATGGATACCCTTCAGTTGGAGAATGGCTGAGTAAATTGTGTATATGAATGTTATGGAATATTATTGTTCTGTAAGAAATGACCAACAGGATGAATACAGAGAGGCTTGGAGAGACTTACATGTATAAGTGAAATGAACAGAACCAGGAGATCATTATACACTTCAACAACAGTACTATATGAGGATCAATTCTAATGGAAGTGGCTCTCTTCAACAATGAGAGAATCCAAATCAGTTCCAGTTGATGAGTAATGAACAGAACTAGCTACACCCAGCAAAAGGACACTGGGAAATGAGTGTGAACTACAACATAGCATTTCCATTCTTTTTGTTATTGTTTGCTTGCATTTTTGTTTTTCTTCTCAGGTTATTTTTTACCTTCTTTCTAAATCCAATTTTTCTTGTGCAGCAAGATAACTGTATAAATATGTATACATATACTGTATTTAACATATACTTTAACATATTTAATATGTATGGGGCTACCTGCCATCTAGAGGAAAAGGTGGAGGGAAGGAGGGGAAAAGTTGGAACAGAAGTTTTTGCAAGGGTCAATGTTGAAAAATTACCCATGCATATGTTTTGTCAATAAAAAGCTATAATAAAATGAAAAAAAAAAAGCTGCTAAGTCTTATTTTATTCTGTCTATGACTCCATGATATTTGAATTATTCTTTCTGGCTAATTGGAGTATTTTTCTCCTTGACCTGGAAGCTCTGAAATTTGGCTATAATATTATTGGGAGTTTTCATTTTGGAATCTCTTTTAAGAGGTAATTGATGGATTCTTTTATTTCTATACTATCAGGACAATTATCATTAATAATTTCTTGTAATCTGGTAATCTGATATCTAGGCTCTTTTTTTGATCATAGCAGGCAGGGAGTCCAATGATTCTTAAATTATCTCTACTGGATCTATTTTCCAGGTCAGTTATTTTTCCAATGAAATATTTTACATTTTCTTCTATTTTTCATGCTTTTGACTTTATTTTGTTATTTCTTAAAGTCTCATGGAGTCATTAGCATTACTTACCAAATTCTAATTTTTAAGGAGTTAAGTCTCTTCAGTAAGATTTTGCATGTTCTTTTCCATTTGACCAATTCTGCTTTTTAAGTAGAATTTCTTAGCGAATTTTTGTATATTTTTTACAAATGTCCTTCTGCTCGCATCATCCACCATCAAGATCTGTCTAAAAGATCACCATCTCCTTCTTCAGTTTCATCAGAAGTTTCCAGATTAACCTGGAGTGTCAACCCAATATCAACTTGAGGTAGAATATCTTGGGTTTTCTTGTCCAGTGGGACACATTTTGTTTCCAAAAAACATATAGGCTTTTCAGAGACTGATAAACTGAAACTGCTTTGGAAATATTTTATTGATCAAAAAGTAGACATAGGGGCAGCTGGGTGGTTCACTGAATAGTGCACTGACCCTTGACTCAGGAGGACCTGAGTTCAAATTCAGCCTCAAACACTTGATTCTTAATAGTTGTCGAACCCTGGGCAAGTCGTTTAATGATGATTTCCTTGTGCTGCCTCCCCCATCCCCCAAAAAAGTGGCAGCAATTGCTCTTGCTATTAGAAATCTAATCTCACTCTTTAATTCTCCAGCATAAAAGTTTAAGCAAATATATTCTACTTTAGAGCTCTGAATTGTGGAATTATTTAAAGTTGAGCCAAGTCTACTTTTTAAAGAATTCTCTTCAATCGATTTTTGTGTCTCTTTTACCATTTGGCCTATTTTGCTTTGAACTTATTATTTTCTTCTATCACTACCATTTCATCTCCCACTTTTTCCTCTTCCCTTCTTATTTGATTCTTGAAACTATTTTTGAGCTCCTCCATGAATTTTTTGGGGACCTGAGACTAATTCAGATTTTTTTCTTTGAGACTTGGCATGTAAGTGTTTTGACATTATTGGTCTCTTTTGAAATTGTGTTTTGATCTTCCCTGTTACATAGTAAGTTTCTATGATTAGGTTTTTTTTTTTGTTGTTGTTGTTGTTGTTTGCCCATTTTTTCACTTTGTTTCTTGACTTTTAGCTTTATGTTAAAGTTGGCTTCTGCTCCTTGGAGGCTACTGTCTGAAACTTTAGATTTTTTGTTTTATTATTGTTTTTAGAGCTAGTTTTGTCAGTCTGTAACTTTTTAGTTCTTCCAAGGTAGTGTGATCTAAAGAAAAGTATGATCACTGTTTCTTAGACTGTATTGTATTGTACAATACAGACAGGACTGGATTGTAAACTTGAGCAATCACAAGTACTGTTTCCTGTCCTGGTACTGTGACTAGCATCCCTGTTCCATCCTGTGAGCTTTAGTATGCTACTGTTCCTCCTTGCCCTGGGATTGTGACCCAGAATTGAATATTAACAGTGGAATAGAACCAGCACCCAATGTCAGCAAAGGGCCCCTTGTAATTTCCTCCTGATCAGTTGTCTGATCCTCTTACCATCTGTGGGTTAAGGATCCTGGAGGTTGCTGTCTCAGATTCATTTACCCCCAGTGCGGGCTACTGGCTTATACTGAGCCATGCCCACAATTGGTTGTCTTGTACAGGGACCCAGTGCCTCAGTGCTGACTTGCCAGGCACAGTGTGCACTAAAATGTACTGCTCTCTCAGTTCAGTGAGATAGATCTTTCCTGCCAATCATCTATGTTGTACAGGTTGTCTATTTCAAAGACTATGAAGCAAGTATGAGTCATCCTTGGAGCATTAGGATATTGTGAATCCCCTTATTTAGTGAGATTACCAAATCACTTGTTGCTATGACTAAAGAAGCCATTGTGGTCAGTAAAAATTTTCAAGAGACAGAGCTTCTAGATAAATAATAATTAATTTTATCAACTACAGCTAGCACATAGCTAGCTGTACACATAGCATATAGCACAAGAAACAGGACTCATTTGTCCTCCTGAGGACCAAAGAGGCCTAACTTGTGAAACCTTCAATATTTATACAGACTTTAGAAAAGGGAGTACTCTTGGGGGATGGAAATTGACTCTGAATGGTTATCCAGTAATAAGAGAATGAATATAATAATGAGAGGTGGATTTATTCTAATGAAGGTGTGGGGGATCATTCAGTCTTGGTCAAAGAAACTTGTCTGTACCCATGTCATTCCATCTAGGATAATTTAGAAAAAAGGAAGAATTCACTTTTCCCTAGACATGCCTAATTAAAACACAATGGGCCAGAATCTACCAATCACCTAAACTAAAATTTCTTTACCTTTTGAACAGACCTGAGTTTTTTCTCTCATTATCAGCTCTGAACCCTAATATCCTAATTCAATAATTGGTTATTAATACTAGAGAAATAATAATTTCTCTCACAATTATTTTACTTTTGTAGCTTCAGCCTGAATATCTTGCCATCTTGACCAATCTTAAGAAAGAATTAATGTCTTCTGCTCTAGAACTCCCAAATTACAGTAAACCTTTCACTGTCATTATATGTGAATGAAGGGGGGGTGACTTCTGAGGTTTCTTATTCAACCATTAGGACACACACTTCATCCTGTGGTTTATTATTCAGTTCAACTGGACAATATAGCTTTTCTCTGGGCAATGGCCGTCACTGTCCTTTTCATGGAGAAGATGTGTAACCTGGTTCTAGCATGTCCCTTAATGGGACAGTGCCTTAATGAGGAAGTTGAGCCTCTAATTACTATACTATCATACCCAACCCCTATCTGA
This sequence comes from Sarcophilus harrisii, assembly GCF_902635505.1. Taxonomy (NCBI): domain Eukaryota; kingdom Metazoa; phylum Chordata; class Mammalia; order Dasyuromorphia; family Dasyuridae; genus Sarcophilus; species Sarcophilus harrisii. The sequence goes on along the minus strand of NC_045430.1, from coordinate 89,231,478 downwards.
CCAGAGGCTTGCAAGTATGAGTTGATTTTCTAGGGAAAGAGAATCTTCATTTAAAATGGTTTTCTATTCTCAATCCTGCAGCAGTACTACTCGACCTACCTCTTTCTGGTAAGCCTTTGTATGATTGAACCTCAAGAGTTGACTTGGCTGAGAAACCTCATAGTGATCTTTGCCTCTTAAGAATCTAGACTTTCACCAGCTACGCCCAGAGAAAGAACTCTGGGTGATGACTAAAAACCATTACATTGAATTCCCAATCCCTATATTTATGCCCACCTGCATTTTTTATTTCCTTCACAAGCTAATTGTACAATATGTCAGAGTCTGATTCTTTTTGTACAGCAAAATAATGGTTTGGTCATGCATACTTATTGTGTATCTAATTTATATTTTAATATATTTAACATCTACTGGTTATCCTGCCATCTGGGGGAGGGGGTGGGGGATAAGAGGTGAAAAATTGGAACAAGAGGTTTGGCAATTGTTAATGCTGTAAAGTTACCCATGCATATAACCTGTAAATAAAAAGCTATTAAATAAAAATTAAAAAAAAAAAAGAATCTAGACTTTCTTCTAAATTCTGTAGAATGCTCTTCCTTCATGAAAGATGGTGAGCACTACTCTGGAGCCTCCAGGATACCTCTTTAGCCATCTAATGGCAGCCATCTTTGGCTAACAGGCAGAAGTTAACTCTGTAGCTCCAGTGGCTATGGAGAATCAAATGGCATAAATATTCTGTGCAGAGGGAACCTACACCATTATTTACCAATTGTTTCTACATCAACTATTCAAGTAACATTATCACAAACATCCATGAGCTTCAAAGAATTTTGAATAATATTTGACAAATAGCACATGAAACCTATATAGCCTCCAGGTAGTAGAAATTGGTGAGACTCTTCAATGTGGTCTTCTTGGCTCATCTCTTGGTTCCAATCTCTTGACTCATCTCTTGGCTCCAGTGGTGGAATTTTTTCTTTTATTTTCAGAGAGGCACTAACTAACTATCTTATGCATTATCATTCTTTTCTGGCTGCTGCATTATATGCATCTCTAAATTGACTTCAAGGTTGATTTCAAAGTGTGACTATGAATACTGATTATTTCTTTTTTTATTTCCAAAGATTTTATTATTCATGACGATCTTGCTTGCTGTGACTGCAAATTGTGAAGCGCTTCAACTATCTGAATCCCTGAAAGATCTAATAGAAGTCATTACTTCCTTAGGACTCTACAAGGTTGGAACTCATAGGCTTAAAAGATGTTCTGTTTTTCCTACATTTGATTGGATTTCCTTATCAAACTGCTGTTCTTTCCAAGCCCAAGCATAAGGATTTTGAGTTGCTCTAGCAAGACCATTGTATGGTTTGTGGTGACAAAACTATTAAAAGTTATTACCATAGATAACTATATAAATGTGTATACATATATTGGATTTAACATATATTTTAACATATTTAACATGTATGGGGCTACCTGCCATCTAGGGGAGGGAGTGGGGAGAAGAAGGGGAAAAGCTGGAACAGAAGGTTTGGCAAGGGGTCGATTTTGAAAAATTATCCATGCATATGTTTTGTAAATAAAAAGCTATAATAAAAAAAGGCATAACAAAGGTGTTGCTATAAGAGTCTTACCTGTGGTTTCTATGCATGCTTTGGAAGCCATAGTTCAAAAAGAAGTGAAAAAAATCAGTTTTATAAGACTTCTACCAGTAATTGTAAAATCACCAAATCCACCAAACTAGATTGTAGAGCTTGCTGCCTTAACCAGTGTTATCAAACTGGAATGGCTTCTCAAAATTTTAAAAAACATCTAGCAATTCTTCAGCAAGAAATCCAGTTTCTTAAGCCTGGAAAGACTTACATGAACTTACATGATGTTAAATGAAGTGAATAGAACCAAGAAAACATTGTACATAGCAACAAGAAGGTTACGTGATGATCAACTATAATGGACTTGGCTCTTTTCAATAATAAGATGATTCAAGTCAATTCCAATAGACTTCTGATGGAAAGATCCATCTTCATCCAGGGAGAGAACTATGGAGACTGAATGTGAATTAGATTATAGTGTTTTTGCCTTTTTTGTTGTTTGATTGCTTTCTTTTTTTTCATCTTTTGATCTGATTTTTCTTATACAACATGACAAATATGGAAATATGTTTAGAAGAACTGCACAAGTTTAACCTATATTTTATTGTTCATTGTCTATGGGAGGGGATAGGGAAGAGGGAAGGAGAAAAGTTTGAAACACAAGATTTTGCAAAGGTGAATGTTGAAAACTATCTTTGCATAGTTTTGGAAAAATAAAAATAAAAAGCTATTACATTTGGAAAAAATAAAAAGCTATTAAAATTCAATTTATTTCTCAAGAGAGAATTTATTTCTTGATTCATGCAGGCACAAATCAACTTCCTTAACTTTTTGCAAACCATGGGTTCCAAAGTAGTATATTGTGTGACGTTTTAACGATGTCCTTTTATCTTGACCAATTGCTGTTGCCTACATTAAAACTCCATATTTCATGTTCTCAATAGCAGGAATCTCTCTTCAACTCCTCCAGAAATAACTCTGTCAAGACACATCTTCAGCTATAGATGCCTCTTACCTTAAAAAGGGGGCTATGAGCATCTCTCCAACTCTTCAGTATCTCACTCTGGAGAATCAGACTATTCTCCATTCTCTCCTGAGACTCACCCTGCTACTTATGCATCTGTCTTTTCTTTACCCTCAAATTTTTCCTATGTTGTTGGAGATTTTGCTTTTGAGTATCATTATGGAGTACTTGTAACAGTTGTAAAGTGGTATTATGGGAAGATCCACTAATACAGATTTGATAGAACTACAAATTTTTGCAATCATTCTGGAAAATAATTTAGAGTTATGTGAGAAAAGTTAAACTATTCTTACCTTTAGCTCATTTGAACATAGCTATTTGCATGTAATACCCCCTATCAGATTATGAGTTTTTGCCTTCCTGGAATGCTTATTGACTGACTAATTCCCCTATTGTGAATATTTCCCAGAAAGTCAAAAACAAGGCACATATTAACCAAAATATTTATAGTAGAACTTGCTTAGTAGTAAAAAACTAGAAACAAGTGGGTACCTATTGAAGGGCTAAACAAATCATGGTATATGAAATAGATTATTAGTAATAAATGATGAATATAAAGAATTCAAAGAAACAAGTTCTAGATTAGTATTCCAGACTCATGTTAGGTCACTTTTTCAGATTCCAGTTTAGAGCAAAATGAGACATTCCTTGACTAGCTAACATTTAACAAAAATAAGTTTATTTAACATTCCTGTGAAAAGGACAGTCAGCAAAGATACAACATTAATTCAGCAAGACCACAGATCCCTTACTGTGCAGTTTACCATAGCAAAGCCTAAAGAGCCCAATTCTTTGTGTGTTGAGCTTTTTGTGTTTATGTGACCAGGGAACTGTCAATGTAAACCACTGGTTTATATGGCTTAGTTTCCTGGACCAATTGAATCTTGGGATCATTGCCTTTTAAAGAAACCTTAGTAAGGGTTCAGGGACCTTAGTAAAAGTTGTTTCTAACATACATAAGAAGACTTATATGAACTTATACCTAAAAAATAAGTAGAACCAGGAGAAAAAAGTTTTTAAATTCACTTAAATGAATATTGAAACAACACTAAATAGAGTCAAACTCACAATAGTTGTAATGATCAATCTTGGCCAAAGAGAAGCAAATAATATCTCCTTCCTTGGGAGATCATAGATACAGATTGCAGCACATATTGTTAGGTTTCGTCACTGTAATTACTGAGCTTATTTATTGGTTTTCTATACAGGGAAAATTGAAAACAGGGTTTGTAGTAGGAGAAGCTGTATCCAAAAACAACTATGACATTAAAATATCAATAAATTGTAATGGGCTGAGGCTTGAGTTGATGCACTGAGATCCCAAGCACATGAGGCTAAATAGTAATTGGACTATACTCTATTAATATACATGATTGGATAAAGAATGGCCCCCGCCCACTCTCTGTGCAAGTCCTTATGTGTTGTATAGGAAATGACCATTTTGGTGGGTAGAGGCAGAGAGACAGCAAGAGAGGCTGGGAGAGATTGAGCCTGGGTTCCAGACTCCTAGCTGCTGGTCGTGTGGCTGCTGGTCTAGCTAGCTTCTTGACTCAGCTACACACATTGCTATTGCCACCTCTCTTCCACCTCTGATCTTTCTTCACTGAGAATAAAGATTGATGATTTTCCCCTAACCTGAATTCCTGACTCCGGCTGATTTTAAAATACGTGGTCTTCACATTTGGTGCCCAATGGTGGGAACCAAGGACTGAAGAAGTCTCCAGTGACCAGGAACTTGGGTGAGTATTGTTAATAGACAAACAGGGAACTTATTTTCTTAAAAACTAAACCAGTAATCCTTTTTTGGCTGAAATGGGACAAATGCTAGCTAAAGACTCTCCATCCCCGCCCCCAACCCCTTCAACCCCACCCACGAGTGGCCCTATAGAAAGCATGCTTAAGCTGATAGAAGGACAAGGGCTACTTATAACTTGGGAACAGGTAGCTAGACTTGTGGGTACATTAAACCGCATCTCCCCTTGGTTCGTAGAGCAGGAGCAGATCTCTCGAGATAACTGGTCCCTGGTTGGACAACAGTGGTCCCCATATTGCAGTGAAAACGGTCCTCATTCAATTTCCATCAAGGCATTCTATTTATATAATATAATTTAGTTAGCACTAAGAAACCCAATCCCTAGAAGAAAAAAAAAGTTGCTGCTAGGAGTAGCCAAATAGGGAAGCCTGATATTAATGAGGAAGACAATGAAGAGATTAATGACCATATCCCCACAGGGAATGGGGACTTAAATGAGCAAGGGTGTGGTGACTTTCCACCTCAGGAGGCAGCTTCAGCCCCACCTCAGGAGCAAGTGATTGACTCTCCTCCATCAACTCCACCCTCCAGGATGGAGGGAAGAGGGGCAGTGGGGGGTGGGGGGGGCAGTGACAGCACCAGTACCTCCCCCTCAACATCCAACTATTCCTATGAGTAGATTGCAACAGGGCCAAAGAAAAAGGTATAGATGTGAGGGAACTACAGCCCCATATTTTTCCTGTAATTTCCCAGTTTAATTCCTCCAGTCAAGAAAGTCAAAGATATGCTCCTTTTAACATAGAAATCCTCAAAGACCTGAAAAAGGCTTGCAGTCTTTATGGGGCTACATCAGCTTATGTTAAGATGCCATTACAGAATTTGGCTTTTGAAATCTTGACTCCTAATGACTGGCAATCTATAGCAAGGGTATGCCTAGAACCTGGACAAAACTACATGTGGCTTTCTGAATATAGTGAGCTCTGTAGGATACAAGCCCAACAAAATAGTTAAAATGCAGTTCATGCTGCAACCACCTATGACCTACTAAGAGGTATAGGTCCCTATGCAGATGTCACAGTACAGATTAATTATTCAGTAGCAGCATATGAGTAAATTGCTGCTAATCTCTTTCAAAGCGTGGGCTTCGATTCACAATAAAAATGACAAAAGTGAAGCCTTCACAAAAATAACACAAGGGCCAAATGAACCCTTTGTTGACTTTGTGGGACGTTTGCAGACTGCTATCACAAGAGCTAATGGGGAAAATGCATCAACAAATGTTTTAATAAGGCAACTTGCTAAGGAAAATGCTAATGAGGTGTGCAGAAGAATTATACTAGGACTGCGCAAGGATGCTCCTTTAGAGGAGTTCATGAGACGCTGTGCCATAGTGGGCACAAATGCCTTTTATAGCCAGACTATGATGCAGACCTCCCAAGATCCCAACATGGGTAGACAGGGTCCCTTCTGGCAAGGGACTTCCAGAGAGACTCGTCAGTGCTTTCAGTGTGGTAAAGTAGGGCATCTGAAAGCTCAATGTTGGTATAGAGGCAGAGTGAGAAAACAGGGTGGGAGAACAAGACCCAGTACCCCATGTCCAAAATGCAACAGAGGCTTCCATTGGGCCTCAGAATGTAGACAGGTTTAGGGAAACGGGATGAGGGGCCCAGCCCCAGGGCCCCAGGCAAAAAACACTTGGGGCATGATGGCAGCCAATGGTGCATCCAGAGAGTGCCTAGGCGTCCAATACCCCAATATGATCAATCATCCAGGAAGCCATATGATGGGAGAAAGGGATTACACAATCAACCAGCCAGGAAACAACCTGATGGGAGAAAGGGATTACAATTAGGAAGAATAAAGTTGTATGCAGCTGAGACCACTGAGATGCCCCCTGGAGAGGTGAAATCTGTTCCTCTCCAGCCCTGTTCCAGGGAGGAATCCCTTGCCTCCAGGCACAGTAAGGCTTGAACATTTCATCTCCTGAGAGTACGTACAAAACAGTGTCCATCCACACACTGATGTGGGAAACTGAGGAATGTGTAGTTAATATCCCAGTCACCAATACAGGCAGACAATGTGTAACTTATCACCCAGGAGAAATAGTAGCATCAGGTTTGCTCATACAGAATCCTAATAAGCAACCTGGTGATAGTCACCCAGATTCTGATTCCAGATCACAAAATCCAGCAATATACTGGACAGCAGCTGTAACAACTGACTGACCTATGCTCATGATCTATATAAATGGCCTTCCATTGGAAGGACTGGTAGACACTGGTGCAGATGAGACAGTCATTAGAGGTGCCATTTGGCCCAGTCACTGGCCAAAGATTAAAGCAGACACCTACCTACATGTCTGGCGTAGGAGGATCAATAGCAGCTGAAGTTAGTGCTACCCCTATGAGATGGATTTTTGAAGGCAAAACAGTAGTTTTTACTTCTTTTATAGTTGAAAAAATCCCCATCAATCTGTGGGGAAGAGACATTTTACAGCAGATAGGATTACAATTAAGTACTTCGGCATTTTAGGCAGGGCTGCTGTTGAAGGCCTGCCAACACTGTCACCTGTTCCTATCCAATGGAAAACTGATACACCAGTGTGGATAGAAAGTTTTTAGGTAACATAAAATTCAGGGCCTTTTAGATATAGTACAGAGCAGCTTGACCCAAGGATACTTACAACCTTCTAAGTCCTTGAATTCGTGTTTGTTGTAAAAAAGAAATCTGGAAAATGGAGGATGTTAACAGGTTTAAGAAAGGTGAATGAACAGATGGAAACTATGGGCACTGTTCAGCCTGGACTTCCATCTCCTTCTCACTTGCCTAGAGAATGGCCTCTTTAGGTCATAGATATTAAGGATTGTTTCTATTCTATTCCTCTGGATAAGGAGGATATGAAAATATTTGCTTTTCAGTGCCCAGCATTAACTTAGTGAGCCTTTTAAAAGTTATGAATGGACAGTTTTCAAGGGAATGAAAAACAGCCCTACTATGTGTTCAAATGTATGTTGCTGCTGTTTGCTCCAGTAAGAAAAGATCCAAAAGTTATGTATTACATTATATGGAGATATATTGGGATGTGCACCTGAGGAACAAATGTTAGAAGCATGTCTACAAAAGACCATAGAAAACTAAGGAATTACAAATTAAATAGCACCAGAAAAATTAAAGACATGCCTTTTCAATATTTAGTAAAGTAAACCCTAAGGTGCTTAAGTTCAAAACTGTCCTTAAGAACAGAAAGTAAAACATTGAATGATTTTCGAAATTGATAGGAGATATCCAATGGATGCACCAGGTTAGCTTGACTACCTATCAGTTAAACGTTATAGACATTTTAAGGGAGACAGGCTTTAAATTCACACAATTAAAAAGAAGCTAAGAGCCTTTTAGAGAAGTTGAACTGGCTTTATCCAATGTGGTTGAAAGAGCACCAAAACTTTGAAATACGTTTTGCCACACAAGAGGCACCACAGCAGTCCTTCATCAAGGAGACAGTGTGATAGAGTGGGGAACCTCCGAACAACCAGAACAAAGCCTTACCCCTACCCAGTGCTTGTGGTAAATTTTATTAAGGGCCACTAATGAGCAGTGCAATTATCTGGGACAAGACCTGACAAGATATACCCTTTTATACTAATACACAAATTAATGTGTTTGGGAGAATCCCAGGGTGGCAAATTATTAGCCATGGTCCAAATTTTATACATGGGTTCCATTAAAGATAACCAGATATTACATAATTGGGATGGATTCTTGAAGAAAAGTTTCTAAAATTCCTCTTAAAGGGACCAATATCTTCATGGATGATCCAAACATAATTTTTGGGACCTCAATATCTAACTATAAAGAGAGATAGAACTCCTTTTATCCACCAGAAATGAATTATATGCATCATTCTAGCTCTTACTTATTATCCAGGGAGACATAAATATAATACTGATTCGGCCTATTCAGTAGGTGTGGTACAAAGAATTGCCAAGCCCTAAAATTTGCAGCCTCTAATATATATCATTTTGCTTCAAGAGCAAGTGAGAAAGCACCGGTAAGATCTATATAAATGTCCCTCTTTATGGGCTTCCAGGTCCCATTTTTGATGGCAATGCAAAGGCAGATAGCCTTTAATATGTTGGCCAATACCCATTTATTCCAAGCCCAGGAATCTCATTCTAAATATGATCAGGCTTGAGCTAGCCAAATTTGGAATAAAAGAGAGGAAACTAGGGATAGTAAAAGCTTATGGCTTGCCTTCCTTTTCCACGCCCTACACTGCCCCAGGGGAACCTCGTGGTTTGAGGCCCAATGAAATTAAATGGATTGACCCATTATAAATCTTTGGTCATTATCTTTTTCCCGTTGTAGACCTTTTGGGTTACTTTTTAAATAAAAAGAGACAGCCCAGTGGTCACTGAATTCCTCACAAAATTTCCAAGGGTGTGCTAAATAAAAAAGACAATGGTCCCTTATAGTTTGAAACATTTTGACACTTTTGTGCACAGTATAAGATTTTAACAAAAGGATACCTTTTAATCCTCAAGGACAGGCAATAGTAGAGAAGAAAAGAGATATTAAGATGTCCTAAAAAAAGAAAGGGGAAGCCACAGGTAACCCTAGAGAACTTCTAAACTAGCCCTTTATATATTAATTCTTGATTTTGCAAATATGCACGGGCTGCAGACAGGTTTGGTTATAACCCACCGGAAGGTCAGTGTCCAGTGGAGCAGCCCACTATCTTTAGATAATCGCCAGGGATGTGGAGAGACCCAGGGGATGAATGGAAAGGACCAGAAGGCTAACGTTTGGGGGAGAGGGTTTCTTGATCTCCACAGGTGGTGAAGGAACAGATGGGTGCCAACGAGCCATATTCGCCTTGTCCATCACAGAGAGGAGCAGACCCTTGAAAGGGAGAAGACCCAAGAAACATTTGTTCTGTTCATTGTGCTTCACCAAAAAGGTAGTTATGGATTTGACCATGGACATCAAAGATTGTTGGACTTGAAAACCCCTAGGAATCATTGGATTCTCTGAGAATGATGATTGTTGTAGGATTTTGAAAATCTCAGGAATCAGTGGACTTGAGAATGGGATTTTGAAAACCTCAGAATCATTGGATTTCTGAGAAAGGTTAAGACTGTTACAGGACTTCAAAATCTGCTGGAATCATTGACCCCAAACATAAAAAGACTTTTAGAACTTCAAAAAACTCAGGGGGATTTGATTCTGAATGAAGCAAATGGACAGTAGATTGGTTTTACATCTTTTGTGAAGAAGGTGTATGTGGAATGTTGTTTAATACCCTTCTTTAGGGACTTCTGGTGATCTTTTGAACACCATGTTGATTTTATATTGTTTGTTATTCCGCTACTTACGTGTACAATTCATGTCTGTTACACCACATCGAGCCTGCGCTGACTGAGGGCAGGGTCATCCCTAATAGCCTCTGTGTTATTGCTATGTGCTTGTGTAATACCTCCCATGCTGATGGGTTTGTGCATAATAAGACCCTTCAGCCCAGAAACCCACTAGCAACCCCCACTTCCCTTTGGTGCTTTTCATCTCTCTTCCTGAGATGTCAGGGAGGGTGTGATCATCTCCTTTTTAGTGCTTTCACCATCTTTCCTGAGAAGTCAGGGAGGCTGTAATCACCTCCCTTTGGGGGCTCTGACCGCCCTGAGGAGTCAGGGATGGCATGACCACCTGTGTTCTAAAACAAAAGAAAGCGGGAGATGTAATGGGCTGAGGCTTGAGTTGATGCACTGAGGTCCCAAGCACATGAAGCTAAATAGTAATTGGACTATATGCTATTAATATACATGATTGGATAAAGAATGGCCCCCGCCCACTCTCTGTGCAAGTCCTGATGTGTTGTATAGGAAATGGCCATTTTGGTGGGTGGAGGCAGAGAGACAAGAAGAGAGGCTGGGAGAGATTGAGCCTGGGTTCCAGACTCCTAGCTGCTGGTCGTGTGGCTGCTGGTCTAGCTAGCTTCTTGACTCAGCTACACACATTGCTATTGCCCATTCTCTTCCACCTCCAATCTTTCTTCACCGAGAATAAAGACTGATGATTTTCCCCTAACCTGAATTCCTGACTCCGGCTGATTTTAAAATACGCGGTCTTCACAATAAATTTTAATTTTAAAAATTCATTATTTATTTCTAGCATACATTTAAATTTTTTTTTTAGTTCTAAATTCTCTCCTTTTCCCTTCTACCCCAACCATTGTGAAGGCAAGAAATTTGATGCCAATTATACCTATGAAATCATGCAAAACATTTCCATTAGCATATCCCCCCCAAAAAAAAGCAATAAAAATAAAGTGAAAAAATTATGCTTCATTCTTCACTTAGTTTTTTTTCTGAAATTGAATAGGCTTTTCAATCATAAATCCTTTATTACTGCCTTGGGCTATTATATTGGTCAGAAAAGTTAAGTCATTTGCAATTAATCAGTTATCATATAATATTGCTGTTATTATCCACAATGTTATCCTGGTTCTGCTCACTTCACTTTGAATTAATTCATGTCTTCCTAGATTTTTCTAAAAAATACCTTGCTCACCATTTCTTATAGCACAATAATATTCTATCACAATCACATACCATATCTTGTTTAGCCATTCCTCAATTGATGGGCATCTCTTTGATTTCCAATTTTTTTGCCACCCCAAAAGAGTTGCAATAAATATTTTTTGTACATGTGTTTCCTTTCTTCTTTTTATGATCTTTCTGGGATATTGACCTAGTAGTGATATTGCTAGATCAAAGGATATGCACAATTTTAGAGCTCTTTGAGCACAATTCCAAATTGCTCTTCAGAATTGTTGGATCAGTTCACAACTCCACCAGCAATGCATTAGTGTCAAAATTTTTCCACATCACCTCCAACACTTGTTATTTTCCTTTTCTGTTATATTAGCCAATATGATAGATGTGAGGTACTACCTCAAAATTCTTTTAATTTACATTTCTCTATCAGTAGTGATTTAGAGTTTGTTTTTTATTTGTCTGTAGATAGCTTTGACTTTTTTTTTTTTTTTTTACCTCAAAACTGCCTGTTTTGGCAGTTTTGATGTCACTACATTCATCAATTGGGGAATGACTCATATTCTTATAAATTTGACTAAGTTCTCTATATTTAAGAAAGAAGACCTTTTGTTATAGAAACTTGCAATCATTTTTCCCCTTGTTGGTTTTGTTTATGAAAAACCTTTTTAATGTAATGTAATCAAAATTATCCATTTTACATACTATGATCCTCTTTATCTCTTGTTTGGTCTTAAATTTTTTCCTTAGCCACAGATCTTTCAGGTAACTTTTTCTGTCCCCTAATTTACTTATGATATCCCTCTTTACATCTAAATCATGTACCTATTTTGATCATGTCTTGGTATTCCCTGTGAGATGCTAGTTTACACCTAGTTTCTGCCAAACTGCTTTCCAATTTTCCCTACAATTTTTGTCAAATAATGAATTCTTGTCCCAAAATCTCAAATTTTGGGTTTTTCAAAGACTAAATTATTATGGTCATTTACTACTGGGCAGCTAGCTGATGCAATGAATAGAGTGCTCTGCCTTGAATCTGATGAATCTTCCTGAGTTCAAATCCAACCTCAGAGATTTATTAGATGTGTGACTCTGGGCAAGTTACCTAAGTAGCTTTTTGCTCAGTTTCCTCATCCGCAAAATGCAAGAAAACTCCAAATAGGGTCACGAACAGACATGACTAAAATGACTGCACAAAGACAACAAAAAATGTATATAAAACTAAGAAAGAAATGCATATAAATCTAAGAAAAAAAATGTATATAAAACTAAGAAAGAAAGAAGAAGGAAAGGAATGAAGGAAGGAAGAAAAAGAAAGAAAGAAAGGGAGGAAGGGAGGAAAGAAAGGAAGGAGGGAGGGAGGGAGGGAGGGAGGAAGAAAGGAAGGAAGGAAGAAAAGAAAGAAAGACAAAAAGGGAGGAAAGAAAGAAAGAAAGAAAAAATTTGACTAGAGAAAGGTCAGACACAGGAGGTAATTGGGCCCTTGGAGAAAAACTTATAAATCCTGTTAGCCCTCCAAGGGACCATGTACATCAAAGAACTGGCACCAGGTGATACACAAAATGATAAGGGGTCAGAAACACAGACCTACCTAGTCATACGAGGATCTAGAGGGAGATCTCTGCATGTGAGCAGATATTCTAGGAAAGAAGGAACTGTGCCCAGGAGAGAGACATGAACAAGCAAAAGGACTTTGTATAAGGAGAGAGAGGAGATACAGACCCTCTGCTTCACTTGGACCTGCATTGACTGTGCCATTTGCATGACCCTAAAGGAGCACCAGTATATACTGATAGGAGCATAGTGGACTTTGTTCAATCACTCAGTCATGCCTGACTCTTCATGACCCCATGGACCTTACCAGGCCAGGCCCGTCTGTCCCCCACTATTTCTCAAAGTCTGTCCAAATTCATGTTCATTGTTTCCATGATACAACCTATTTATTGCATCCTCTGCCATCCCCTTTTCCTTTTACCTTCTATCTCAGGGTTTTTTCCAATGAGTCTCATTTTCTCATTATATAACCAAAACATTTAAACTTCAGCCTCAGTATTTGATCTTCAAGTGAATGGACTGAATTAATTTCTTTAAGTATTGACTGATTTTCTCTTCTTGTCATCCAGACATCCAGACTCTCAAAAGTCTTTTTCAGCACCACAATTCAAAAGGATCAATTCTGCAATACTCAGCTTTCCTTATACTCCAACTCTCATAACCATAATACATTGCTCCTGGAAAAACCATAGGACTGATCAAACTGACCTTTGCCAGCGAGGTGAAGTCTGCTTTTTAGTCTGCTGTCCAGATTTGCTATAGGTTTCCTTCCAAGGAACAAATGTCTTTTAATTTTAGACCGGCAGTCCCCATCTCCAGTGTACTTTGAGCACAAGAATATAAAGTCTGATATTGTTTCCATTTCTTCTCCCTCTGTTTGCCAGGAAGTGATGGGACTGGTTGCCAAGACCTTAGTTGTTGTGAGTTTTTTTGGTTTTTTGTTTTTTTGTTTTGTTTTTTTGAGGGGGTTTAGGTCAATTTTCAACCCAGCTTTTACTCTCTGCTCTTTTACCTTCATCAAAATGCCTCTTAATTTCTTTTTACTTTCTGCCACCAGAATGTCATTGTCTGCATATGTGAGATTGTTGGTATTTATCCAGAAACCTTAATTCCAGCTTTTGATTCATCCAGCCTGGCATGTCACATGATGTACTTGATATATAAGTTAAATAAATAAGATGGCAAGATGTCTATGTTAATTTTTAAAATAAAGATTAGGTCCCAGATTTTAGGGACCACTCAATCTTGGATTGAGTAGATGCCTTTTAGATATATTTCTAATAACTTACTTTGTTGCATTATTCCTGAATTTGTGTATTTTCTTATTTCTTACATAAGTTTGGCCAGGGGTTGGAAGCACCTACTTCTTTTCTTTGTTCCCTACCCTCATGAGTGTGGAGCCACTCTTTCCTAATCCCTCTCTTTAGGACTTTCTCCTCTTCCTTCCCTGACCTTCACGTTGTCAGGGAAGGGTTTCCTTGAACTTGCCTCAAATAATGGAATTATGAAGAGGAAATAAAAATACTGGAGATACTAAAGCAATTGTGAGGAAAATGACTCTGACTTCTTACTTTTATTAAGTCTCTCTTCCCTGTTAGCTCATTCTTTGTCCAGAAGAATCCATAGATGATCCAATTTCATATTTTTTAAATCTCTCTTGGGGAGTTAAATAATATGCTATAAAAATCCCAGATCTCTTTAGGCCTCCAGCTGAAGATCCTGGCAAATCCAAAAGAAGTTATTTTACATTACTTTTCTTTTTGTGTGTACAGCTGACTATGATCTCATGAAAACATAGAAACCAATAACACTTTTGGACTAATCACAAATTGAAATTAATACTTCTCTTCAAAACTAAATGAATGAAAAAATAAGTTGGGCTTTTTTTTTTCAAGAAACAGGGGGTAGAATGCAGAGCCAAAATGGTGAAGGAGAAAGAAGCGATATAGCTGAGCTTCTAGCCACAGTTCCTTCAGCAAGATATAAAATGTATCAGACCACATCTTGATGGAGAAGTCCAGAAAAAGTCATGGTAATTCCTTTGTCTGGCCTAAGTTAGAATGGGGGACAGACAGTTCTGCAGGCACTAGGGACAGGGTGGGGACAAGAGCATCTGGCAACAGACTCCTCCAATGTCCAGGGAAAGCCTGCACAAAAGGAGGTCCTAGGACCACACTGGAGCACTTTGAAAGGGGCAACTTTGTCACCTTTACTACCCAGTCTCAGGTTCTTGCTCCAGGGAAGAGTGGGAAGCAGAGCTAAAGAAAAGGGAATACTAAGAAAGTATGTGGAGGAGGAAGAAATCTGTAGCAGCAGCAGTGGTGGGGTGGCTGAGACCCCACATCTGGAGCAATTTCCCTTTCAGCATTCAGCCCAGCCTGCAAAGGAATAACTAAAGCAAAACCAAGACCAGAGGGGCACTTATAATTCTGCCATGAAGAAATAACAGAGCTTTCCAGGTGGCTGATAGGGACTGAACCCAGACCCAAATCCATATTAACAACTTGTAGAATAGCAACAACAAGATTGTGTGTTGATCAGTTCTGATGGACAGGGATCTTTTCCACAATAAGGTGATTCAGACCAATTCGAATAGATTTGTGATGGAAAGAGTCATCTGCATCCAGAAAGGGGACTGAGGGGATTGAATGTGGATCACAACATAGTATTTTCACCTTTTTGTTGTTGTTTGCTTGCCTTTTTTTTTCTGGCTACGGGAGAGGGCTGAGGGGGGAAGGGAGGGAGAAAAAATTTGGAACACAAGGTTTTTGCAAGGGTGAATGTTGAAAATAACCTTTGTGTGTATTTTGAAAATAAAAAGCTATTATTAAGAAGAATAAATAAATAAAAAGAAGGGGAAACAAAAAAAACCCAACAACAACAAAAAACAACAACAACAAAAAAAAAAAACTTGTAGACCTCTAATCAAGGAATATAGCAATCAGACTTTACTCTGGATCAGGCCATTCTGAGAGTACTGAAATCTTTCCAGTGGAACAACATAATACCCCAAGAGAATAGCAACAAGGCAAGCTCAAAGCTTCCTTCCAGAAGGGTGGCAACCCTAATATGAAGTCTGAAGTCCAAAAGTAGATTGAAACAATGGACAAACAAACAAAGTCCACCATAATGAGGGACGTTCAAGATACAAACCTAGAAGCAGAAAATGAATCTGAAACATTAACAACTGTGTCTCAGTGAAAAGTACAGTTGGGCATCCACATCCATCCCCCAATCATGGTAGGAACATTGGTGGTTCCCTAGAGATCTGGCCCTTTCCTTTGTTCTTTAGTAAATTATCTTCTTGTAGTTGAAGCAACCGAGGCATGTTGGAGGTGGGGAGGAGCAACTTCCCTTGCCACCACCTCCATGGGGACTATGCTATCTTTCAGAGGAGCTCCTTAATAGATTTCTAACATTCTTGCCTTTCCTTGATGCCATCCCTTCTTGTTCTTCTCATCTCTCCTGGGGAAGGGCGAGGCTGAGCTTCAAGTCTCAAAGTCTCAATTCTAGTGTTCTCCAAATAGATTTATGCTGGTGAGCTCTTAGCTACATATCTTTGGAAACAAATAGTAGGAAATATAGTCAGGGACCAGGATGATCAGGGCACTTGGGGTTTCATGCTGGAATTCATTCATTAGGGAAGTTTAAAAAACAATAAAAGAAACATACATTGTGCACAGCAGAAAGAGGAGAGGCTATTGGGACATAATAGTACATATCTGTAAGACGAGATCTTTGTATCAGATGTTCTTGATGAATTATTTTTCTTTCCCAGAAGGGAAAGCTCAGTCTGGAGAGTGGATAGGAAATGACTCTGGTATAAAGATATTAAACATGGTTTTAAAAATTGTTTATAAAAAAAAAGAAAGAGGTGAAAAAATCTCAGTGTCAGATTCAAAGTCTTCAAGATCAGCTCAGAAAACGGGCAGCTACTGCTTTAGGAAGCTGCCTGTAGATCACTGGGGTCAAAGGCTGGATCCTTTATACAATTTAAGATGTGGGTAATATATATCAATGACTCCCAACCCAAATATAAATGGGAGCCACTAAACCATACCTAAGGATCCCTGTGGGCCACATATTGAATTAAAAAACCACAGATTTCTATTAGTTGTGTTTTATTATGTTTTTATTTATTGTTAAATTATTTCCCAATTACCTGGTGGACTTTGTAATGTTTATGTACATTCACATTTGTATGTATACATACATACATATACATATATATACTATATATATACACATACTTAGAGGAAGGGGTGTGGGATAGTGGCTGACACTTAAACTTCATTATCATTATCTATTCTTTGCTACCTCAAAAAGAGTTATATTTTTGTTTATTCTTAGAATTTTTTAGTCTTATTTAGGACTAATCCTTTTCTTAATCTATTTTTCTTTAATTTCCCTCCCCCTTCCTCCCTGTTACCCAACTTTTTGTTTATGTTTTCTTTTGACTAATTCAGATGATCATGAAGTTTAAGCGTTAGCCACTCCATGTCCTCCACTCCTTCCTTCAAGTATGTGTGTGTATGTATTATGCATGTGTACACATATGTATAACACACCTGTGTATTATATAAAGATGTATGTGTGTGTGCATATATATTGTTTGCTCTTTGTTCTCAAAGAGGACCATAACATCAGGGAAGTGATGCCAGACAGGCAAGTGAGTGAATTGGATTTCAATGAGGAAGGTCTGTGCAAAGTCATCAGCCTCACTTTTTTCCTCCATAGCTATCTGGGTCCAGTGGCAAAAATATAGATCAGTGTGATTGGAGAAGATCCTAGATAACACATGCATATGTGTATATACTTATGCAGCCTAATTATGAGATAATTTCTCCCCTACCCTCACCTCCAATGCATTTCTTTCCCCTTCTTCCCTTTTCTTTAGATCACTAAATCATAGCAGAACTACTCTTAGACTTTGCTTAATTAGATTTCCTTTATGGACCCTAACTGGACTTCCTTTATGGATCTTGATAGTGTTCAGAAGACACAAATGTAAGATTTTGCCATATTTGAATGTAAGCATGTATCTTTATTTAGTTCTTTATCATTGTTTATTCAAGTCTACATTTTTATGTAGCTCTTAACTCCTGTCTTTACACTTCAGAATTTCTCCATATCTCTGATCTTTTCATCAGAAATGCTTAAAAGTCCTTTATTTCATTAAAAATCTGTCTCTCTTATAGTACTATACTCCATATTGTTGGTTAAGTTATTCTTGACTGTAAACCCATATCCTTTGCTTTCTGGAATATTATAATCCAAGTTATTTGCTCCTGCTACAAGGATGGCTTGTGTGATGCTGACTGTGGTTCCTCAGTACTTGAATTCTTTCTTTCTGGCTTTTTGTTCTTTATTTTTTCTTTGGATGGGAAGCTCTGGATTTTGGCAATGATGTTCCTAGGAGTTTTCATTTGGGGGATTCTTTTAGGATTTTTCTTCTACTTTGGCTTCTGATTTTTAAAAGATATAGATAGTTTTCTTTTAAGATATCTCTATATATTATGTCTAGGCTCTTTTTTTTTTGGTCCTGGTATTCAATTATTCTTACTTTTTTTCCCTCCTCAATCTGTTTTCCAGGTCAGTTGTTTTTCCTGTGAGCTTATTTATACTTTCTTCTATTTTTTTAGCCTCTCTTTGTTTTAATATTTCTTGTTGCCTCATGGAGTCATTGGTTTATTTGGTCTATTATAATTTTGAGGGACAGCTAGATGGTTCAGTGGATAGAGCACCAGCCCTGAAGTCAGGAGGACCTGAGTTCAAATATGATCACTTCCAGTGTATTTCTTTCCCCTTCTTCCCATTATTTTCTTTGGATCACTAAATCATAACAAATGGACCCTACCTGGACTTCCTTTATGGATCTTGATAGTGTTCAGAGGACACAAATGTAAGGTCTTGCCATATTTGAATGTGGCAGACACTTAACACTTTCTAGCTGTGTGACCCTGAACAAGTCACTTAACCCTAATTGCCTCAGCAAAAATTTTAAAAATAATAATAATTTTGAGATTGTTGCTTGGGCAAGGTTTTGTACTTCTTGTGCCAACCTGTTAATTCCCTCTCCAGTTCTTTCTTTCATAGCTTCTATTTCTTTCCGTTTATTGTTTAAAAAAAAAAACAAATCTTTTTTAACTCTTTCTGGGTCTCTTCCAAGAATTCTACCTAAGTTTTGTGCCCAAGTTATGTTTTTCTTTGAGGCATTGTTTGTAGATGTAGAGTCATTCTCAATTTCTGGTGTTGTGTCTTAAGTATCCTTGCTGCCATAAATAATTCATACTAATGGAGGTCTTTTGTTGTTTATTTGTTTGCCCATTTATTCAGTTTACAACCTGACCAGACTTGATGCTGCCACACTTTTAGAGGGAAGGTCTGGGCTGATTCTGTTGCTGCTTTTTTGAAGTACTGGGTATTGTGTAAGATCTCAGAGACAGGCTGGGGACTTGCAAACTTTCAGTACTCCCAGAGTTGTCTGATCTAGGAAAAAATCTTATTATTGCTTTCCTTGATTGGAGGCCTGCAAGTACTTGATCTGAGTTTAGGTCTGAGAAAGAAAGGACTGCTGCTGGATTCAGTTTCCATAAGCTACCTAGAAAGCTCTATTGGTTCATCATGGCAGAATTATAGGTTGGGGGAGTTTGGGCCTGGGTTCTATGCTAGTAGCTGCTGGTCGTGTGGCTGCTGGTCTAGTTAGCTTCTTGACTTAGCTACACACATTGCTATTGCCACCTCTCTTCCACCTCTGATCTTTCTTCACTGAGAATAAAGATTGATGATTTTCCCCTAACCTGAATTCCTGATTCCGGCTGATTTTAAAATACGCGGTCTTCACATTTGGTGCCCAACGATGGGAACCAAGGACCGAAGAAGTCTCCAGTGACCAGGAACTTGGGTGAGTATTGTTAATAGACAAACAGGGAACTTATTTTCTTAAAAACTAAACAAGTAATCCTTTTTTGGCTGAAATGGGACAAATGCTAGCTAAAGACTCTCCATCCCCGCCCCCAACCCCTTCAACCCCACCCACGAGTGGCCCTATAGAAAGCATGCTTAAGCTGATAGAAGGACAAGGGCTACTTATAACTTGGGAACAGGTAGCTAGACTTGTGGGTACATTAAATCGCATCTCCCCTTGGTTCATAGAGCAGGAGCAGATCTCTCGAGATAACTGGTCCCTGGTTGGACAACAGTGGTCCTCATATTGCAGTGAAAACGGTCCTCATTCAATTTCCATCAAGGCATTCTATTTATACAATATAATTCAGTTAGCACTAAGAAACCCTATCCCTAGAAGAAAGAAAAAAGTTGCTGCTAAGAGTAGCCAAATAGGGAAGCCTGATATTAATGAGGAAGACAATGAAGAGTAATATATCCCACAGGGAATGGGGACTTAAATGAGCAAGGGTGTGGTGACTTTCCACCTCAGGAGGCAGCTTCAGCCCCACCTCAGGAGCAAGTGATTGACTCTCCTCCATCAACTCCACCCTCAGGATGGAAGGGAAGGAGAACGATGGGGGGGGGGGCAGTGACAGCACCAGTACCTCCCCCTCAACATCCAACTATTCCTATGAGTAGATTGCAACAGGGCCAAAGAAAAAGGTATAGATGTGAGGGAACTACAGCCCCATATTTTTCCTGTAATTTCCCAGTTTAATTCCTCCAGTCAAGAAAGTCAAAGATATGCTCCTTTTAACATAGAAATCCTCAAAGACCTGAAAAAGGCTTGCAGTCTTTATGGGGCTACATCAGCTTATGTTAAGATCATTACAGAATTTGGCTTTTGAAATCTTGACTCTAATGACTGTATTCATAGAGGTATGCCTAGAACCTGGACAAAACTACATGTGGCTTTCTGAATATAGTGAGCACTGTAGGATACAAGCCCAACAAAATAGTTAAAATGCAGTTCATGCTGCAACCACCTATGACCTACTAAGAGGTATAGGTCCCTATGCAGAATGTCACAGTACAGATTAATTATTCAGTAGCAGCATATGAGTAAATTGCTGCTAATCTCTTCAAAGCTGGCTTGATTCACAATAAAAATGACAAAGTAAGCCTTCACAAAAATAACACAAGGGCCAAATGAACCCTTTGTTGACTTTGTGGGACGTTGCGAACTCTATCACAAGAAGCTAATGGAAAATGCATCAACAAATGTTTTAATAAGGCAACTTGCTAAGGAAAATGCTAATGAGGGTGTGCAGAAGAATTATACTAGGACTGCTTAAGGATGCTCCTTAAGAGGAGTTCATGAGGGCCTGTTGCCATAGTGGCACAAATGCCTTTTAGCCAGACTATGATAAGACCTCCCAAGATCCCAACATGGGTAGACAGGGTCCCTTCTGGCAAGGGACCCAGGAGACCGTCAGTGCTTTCAGTGTGATAAAGTAGGGCATCTGAAAGCTCAATGTTGTATAGAGCAGAGTGAAGAAAACAGGGTGGAGAACAAGACCCAGACCCCATGTCCAAAATGCAACAGAGGCTTCCATTGGGCCTCAGAATGTAGACGAGTTTAGGGAAAGCAGGATGAGGGCCCAGCCCCAGGGCCCCAGGCAAAAACACTTGGGGCATGATGGCAGCCAATGGTGCACCCAGAGAGTGCCTAGGTGTCCAATACCCCAATATGATCAATCAGCCAGGAAGCAACCTGATAGGAGAAAGGGATTACAATTAGGGAGAATAGAGTTGTATGCAGCTGAGACAACTGAGATACCCCCTGGAGAGATGAAATCTGTTCCTCTCCAGCCTATGGATCCCTTGCCTCCAGGCACAGTAAGCGACCATTTCACCTCCCTAGGTATGTACAAAACATTGTCCATCCACACACTGATGTGGGAAACTGGGAATTGTAGATAATATCTGAGTCACCAATACAGGCAGACAATGTTGACTTATCACCCAGGAGAAATAGTAGCATCAGTTTACTCATTAGAATCAATAAGCAACCTGGTGATAGTCACCCAGATTCTGATTCCAGATCACAAAATCCAGCAATATACTGGACAGCAGCTGTAACAACTGACTGACCTATGCTCATGATCTATATAAATGGCCTTCCATTGGAAGGACTGGTAGACACTGGTGCAGATCAAACAGTCATTAGAGATGCCATTTGGTCCAGTCACTGGCCAAAGATTAAAGCAGACACCTACATGTCTGGAGTAGGAGGATCAATAGCAGCTGAAGTTAGTGCTGCCCCTATGAGGATGGACTTTTGAAGGCAAAACAGGAGTTTTACTTCTTTTATAGTTGAAAAATCCCCATCAATCTGTGGGGAAGAGGCGTTTTAAAAGTAATTAGGGTTAAAAATGAGTACTTTGGTTTTAAGCAGGGTTGCTGTTGAAGGCCTATACTTTCACCTGTTCTGTCAATGGAAAACTGATACACCAGTGTGGATAGAATAGTGGCCTTAGGTAACGATAAAATTCAGGCCTTATTAGATATAGTACAGGGCAGCTTGGCCAAGGATACTTACAACCTTCTCTAAGTCCTTGGAATTCCCCAGTGTTGTTGTAAAAAATCTGGAAAATGGAGGATGTTACAGATTTAAGAAAGGTGAATGAACAGATGGAAACTATGGGAACTCTTCATTCAGCCTGGACTTATCTCCTACTCAATTTACCTAAGAATGGCCTCTTTGGGTCATAGATATTAAGGATTGTTTCTATTCTATCCCTCTGGATAAGGAGGATATGAAAGATTTGCCTTTTCAGTGCCAAGCGTTAACAGCTGAGCCTTACAAAAGATATGAATGGACAGTTTTGACAGAATGAAAACAGCCCTACTATGTTCAAATGTATGTTGCTGCTGCTCTTGCTCCAGTAAGAAAAGCATTCCCAAAGTTGTGCTATTACATTATATGGATGATATATTGGGATGTGCACCTGAGGAACAAATGTTAAACATGTCTACAAAGACCATAGAAACACTAGAATTACAAATTATACATAGCACCAGAAAAAATTCAAAGACATGCTCCTTTTCAATATTCGTCCAAGTAAACCTAAAGGTCTTACAGTTCAAAAACTGTCCTTAAGAACAAGAAAGCTAAACACATTAAATGATTTTCAGAAATTGATAGGAGATATCAATGGATGCGACCAGTGTTAGGCTTGACTACCTATCAGTTACAACCGTTATATGACATTTTAAGGGGAGACAGTGCTTTAAATTCACCACACCAGCTTACAAAAGAAGCTCAAGAGCCTTTGAGAGAAGATGAACTGGCTTTATCCAATGTGGTTGAAAGAGTCACTCAAAAACCCTTGGAAATATCAGTTTTTGCCACACAAGAGGCACCCACAGCAGTCCTTCATCAAGGAGACAGTGTGATAGAGTGGGTGAACCTCCCGACACACAGAACAAAGCCTTCTCCCAGTGCTTGTGGCTAGAATTTTATTAAAGGCCACTAAGTGAGCAGTGCAATTATCTGGGACAAGACCTGACAAGATATACACCTTTTATATTAATACACAAATTAATGTGTGTTGTGAGACCATCCCAGAGTGGCAAATTTTATTAGCCATGGCTCCAAATTTTATACATGGGTCTCCATTAAAGATAACCAGACTATTACATAATTGGCGATGGATTCTTGAAGAAAAAGTTTCTAAAATTCCTCTTAAAGGACCAACTATCTTCATGGATGCATCCAAACATAATATTTGTGCTGGGTACTCTCATGATCTAACTATAAAGAGAGTAGTCAGAACTCCTTTTCAGTCCACTCAGCAGAATGAATTATATGCGATCATTCTAGCTCTTACTTATTATCCAGGAGACATAAATATAATATCTGATTAGCCTATTCAGTAGGTGTGGTACAAAAAATTGCCACAGCCAAATAAAATTTGCAGCCTCTAACTATATCACTCTTTAGAAACTTCAAGAGCAAGTGAGAAAGCATCCAGGTAAGATCTATATATTACATGTCCACTCTCATAGTGGACTTCCAGGTCCCATTTTTGATGGCAATGCAAAGGCAGATAGCCTTTTAACTATGTTGGCCAATACCCATTTATTCCAAGCCCAGGAATCTCATTCTAAATATGATCAGGCTGCTTGAGCTTTACGTTTACAATTTGGAATAACAAGAGAGGAAACTAGGAGCATAGTAAAAGCCTGTATGGCTTGCCTTCCTTTCCACGCTCCTACACTGCCTCCAGGGAAGAACCTTCGTGGTTTGAGGCCCAATGAAATCTGGCAAATGGATGTGACCCATTATAAATCTTTTGGTCATCTATCTTTTATCCACGTTGTGGTAGACACCTTTTCGGGATTCACTTTTGCAGTACCAGCAGCAAAAGAGACAGCCCGAGTGGTCACTGAATTCCTCACACAAGCATTTGCCATTATGGGTGTGCCACAAGCAATAAAAACAGACAATGGTCCTGCTTATAGTTTGAAACATTTTCCACACTTTTGTGCACAGTATAAGATTTTACACACCACGGGCATACCTTTTAATCCTCAAGGACAGGCAATAGTAGAGAGAAGAAACAGAGATATTAAGATGCTCCTCCAAAAACAAAAGAAAGGGGGAGCCACAGGTAACCCTAGAGAACTTCTAAATCTAGCCCTTTATACTATTAACTTCTTGATTTTTGACAAAGATGCACTGGCTCCGGCAGACAGGTTTTGGTTATAACCCACCGGAAGGTCAGTGTCCAGTGCGAGCAGCTCCACTATCTTTAGATAATCACCAGGTGATGTGGAGAGACCCAGAAAGTGGTGAATGGAAAGGACCAGATAGGCTAACTGCTTGGGGGAGAGGGTTTGCTTGTATCTCTACAGGTGGTGAAGGAATCAGATGGGTGCCAACGAGCCATATTCGCCTTGTCCATCACAGAGAGACAGAGCAGACCCTTGAAACAAAGGAGAAGACCCAAGAAACATCGGGTCGTTCTGTTGCTGATTGTGCTCACCATTGAAAGAGCGTGGCAGTTATGGCATTTGACTCAAAGACGTCAAAGATTGTAGGACTTGAAAACCCTCAGGAATCATTGGATTCTCTGAGACATAGGACTTGAAAACCCTCAGGAATCATTGGATTCTCTGAGACATGATAAGATTGTTGTAGGACTTGAAAATCCTCAGGAATCATTGGATTCTCTGAGACATAGGACTTGAAAACTCTCAGGAATCATTGGATTCTCTGAGAAATGTTAAGACTGTTACAGGACTTCAAAATCTGCTGGAATCATTGGATTCCCTAACACATAAAAAGACTTTTGCAGGACTTCAAAAACTCAGGGGGATCATTGGATTCCCTGACTGTGAAGCAATGGACAATAGATTGGTTTTGGATGATCTCTTGGCTACTGAAGAAGGTGTATGTGTGAATGTTGTTTACATACCCTCCTTCTAGGACTTCTGGTTATCTTTTGCAACACCATGTTGATTTATATTGTTTGTTATTCCGCTACTTACGTGTACAATTCATGTCTGTTACACCACATCGAGCCTGCGCTGACTGAGGGCAGGGTCATCCCTAATAGCCTCTGTGTTATTGCTATGTGCTTGTGTAATACCTCCCATGTTGATGGGTTTGTGCATAATAAGACCCTTCAGCCCAGAAACCCGCTAGCAACCCCCACTTCCCTTTGGTGCTTTTCATCTCCCTTCCTGAGATGTCAGGGAGGGTGTGATCATCTTCTTTTTAGTGCTTTCACCTCCTTCCCTGAGAAGTTAGAGAGGGTGTGATCACCTCCCCTTGGGGGCTCTGACCTCCCTGAGGAGTCAGGGATGGCATGACCACCTGTGTTCTAAAACAAAAGAAAGCGGGAGATGTAATGGGCTGAGGCTTGAGTTGATGCACTGAGGTCCCATGCACATGAGGCTAAATAGTAATTGGACTATACCCTATTAATATACATGATTGGATAAAGAATGGTTCCTGCCCACTCTCTCTGCAAGTCCTAATGTGTTGTATAGGAAATGATGATTTTGGTGGGTGGAGGCAGAGAGACAGGAAGAGAGGCTGGGAGAGATTGAGCTTGGGTTCTATGCTAGTAGCTGCTGGTCATGTGGCTGCTGGTCTAGCTAGCTTCTTGACTTAGCTACACACATTGCTATTGCCCATTCTCTTCCACCTCTGATCTTTCTTCACTGAGAATAAAGGTTGACGATTTTCCCCTAACCTGAATTCCTGACTCTGGCTGATTTTAAAATACGCGGTCTTTACAATAGGTTCCCCTTTGGTCCAGGTTTCCCACTTCGGTTATTCCTCTGCAAGTTAAGCTTAGATGGTAAAAGTAAGACCCTATGGTCTGAGTCACACTATTGCTACTATAGCTATAGACTTGAATTTTTTTCTTCCTTCCATATACTATCCTAGCCCTCCCTACTCTGCAACACCATTGCCCTGAAACTGTAATCTGGGACTGAATAATAAATGACAAAGCTACCAATAAATGACAAAGCTACCAACTGACAGCATAATACTTTGCTGTGGATTTGAATTTGTGACCAGGAGCCCACTCTATTACTTCCTACCATTCAACAATCTTGGTTTCCCCCATACACACACACACACACACACACACACACACACACATACACACAGAGAATTGACTTCAATCTATTACATGGAAGTTGGATTGGGTTGGAAGGTAGTTTGTGTTCAAGAAACCTCTCAGCCCCTAAGGTGGCAACAGTGGTCACTGAAGAACATCCTCATTCTGACTATCTCTAACCCAAGTCTTTCCCCTTTTCAGTTTTCTAGGCAGAAAGCCTAGACCTTGACTTCACTGGTCTCCTGAGTTATGTGTATAAGTTGGGGGAGTCAATTTTTTAAAATCAACTTTGGGTTCTTATTCTTTTCCGGAAGGCTTCATCTATAGCTGTATTGAAAATCTGAAGGAATATATCTAGGTTCTTGGGAAGGT
The DNA here is from genome assembly GCF_902635505.1 of Sarcophilus harrisii. NCBI lineage: Eukaryota > Metazoa > Chordata > Mammalia > Dasyuromorphia > Dasyuridae > Sarcophilus > Sarcophilus harrisii. The sequence continues at coordinate 89,205,106 of NC_045430.1, read as the reverse complement.
AAGGCTCCCCAGGAGGAAATGGTGTTTTATTCTCTAGCAATTCTAAAGACTTTTCCTTTTTTTGGGGGGGGGGTGGCGGGGCTCAGCCCTAAGGTAGCAACATAAATCTGAAGGATCTGCGTAGGTCTCTAGAAGGAGATGTGCTAACCTGAGGGAGAAGAAAGGATGGTTGTTTTGATCATTGGAGGTGTGAGCCCTTGGAAAGACTCAGTGGGGCAATGTGAATGCTAGATTGGAATCTGTCACCTAACACTTTGGACAAATCACCCTTCCTGGGCTTCAGTTTATCCATCTGTTCAATGAAGAACTTGGAGTAGGTTACTTCCATATCTCCATTCTCTTTCTAGTCAATGATCTTATATGATCATTTGGATTTCCACATGTTTACTCTACATGAGACCTGAGGGTCTTTTTCCTCTTGTAACAGAAACCTAGACATTCAAGTTCTGTCTGATGTTTCCAGGCTAGGAGCAAGATCCAAAGAGAAAATTTCTGTGAGAAATCCCCAGAATTTGAACCAGGTCTGTGATTGTGGGCAAAGCTACATATAAAATAAACAAACAAAAAAACCTCTTCATTTTCAGATAGCAGCTGGGATCTGAAAGGGGACATGAACATTTCTTCTCCAAACCTCCCTAATTTCCTTTTCCTCTCCCTTTCTCAGTGTTAGAGGGTGGAGCTGGAACCCCCCGGGGGCAAAAGGCCTGAGTCAAGAACATCCAGAAACAGAAATAAATAATGTTGAAAGTTTGAGGACATGAACACAGCTCCTCTTTCCTCCAGTACTGACACCTGGAATAAGAGAATTTTTAGGGAAACAGAAGGGATAGATGAGAAGATCTGATGTTTCAGTTAATGCTATTTGTTGAATTGAATTGAATTCCAAGTTGATAACATTAGTGGGTTGGTGGTGAGTGACAGCTGTTTGTTGAGCTGCTGACCTGGACCCACTTGCAGTGGAAAGGGAAAGACTGCCATCAGAATACACTGATACGAACCCCAGTGCTGTTCAGTTTCCTTCTTTGTAAAATAAGGGGGTTGGACTGAACTGTAGTTGATAGCTAAGGGCCTTTCCAGCTCTTTAATTCTATGGACCACATCTCTCCTTTTCCTCAAGTCCTACCCTCTTCCCCAAATTTTGCAGCAGAAATTCTAAGTAGCTCAGTATCAGGGAAGGGTGGGAGAAAGGATTTCACCAGACTAGAGCTTCTTTTGTGATTAAGGAATAGCTTGAAGGCCCTGGCTGAAATTCTTGCTTGGGGGCCCAGAATTTAAACTTAGTCACAAGCTTTGAGCCTTGTTTTAGGAAAGAATGAGGTGGCTGTTGCATAATGAGGAGCTGGGAGGGTGTGGGCTGAAGAAGGAAACGATGCTGTCTTCCTGTGGCCTGAGCCAGGAGCACAGAGGGTGTGTATGTGTGAGATCGGAGGGGAGGAGGGAAGCCAACAGTGGGGGGAGATGAAGGGGAATCAGAAAGGGAATATGAATTTCTGAGCTGAAGCAGAATATGCTTTTGACTAGTTCCAGCCCTGATGGGCCCTAGCCGCAACTCTCGCACATAAAACAAATCTTCCTTTCTGATGGAGTTGGTCCCAGAGAGTTCTCTGCAAAATAAATGAAGTGGAAAGTGGAATGATATTAGGGAACTGATAATGAGCAGCCGAAGGAGACGATCGGTTCTGCTGGAAGGTTCGGGGTTCTATCCCTTCTCTATCCGGCCACGAAGCACTCCTTCCCCCTTGTCCCCCAATCACTCAGTGTTCCCTTAACTTCTATCCCAATCTCAGGTTCACAGATACTCCGGTCCTCTCGGGCTCACAACCCTATCCCAACCCCCACACGAGATGAGCCTTCCTCCCCAGCCCACAACTGTCCCCATTGTACCCTTTATCCCCCGAAAGCTCTCCTCTGCCCTCTGGGAGATAATATACCTCGTTCCCCTGGACACTCCTCCCAGCCCCATTCAACTCCGCTATCTCTTCCTTCTCTAACCTTAACCCTCCGAGCTTTTCTCATTCTTACTTAGATGGCTCATTTCTTGCTCTTTATTCTCCATCCCCACCAGGCTTTCCCTATAACTGCCTTCAACCCTATTATCCCGTCTAGCCCAGTTCCCTATCTGTACTCTGTATCCTCCTTTTAATGATTTCCACAATTGTCTCATTCTTTCTCATCTCAGCCTCAGCTCTATTTTTTCCCTTCTTTCTCTCAAAATCCCCACCAACTTCAGGCCGCCTTTAAGTCTCCCAAATACGCACTCTCTCAGGTTCTCTCTCTTCATCCCAATTCCCCGCCTCCCCTTCCCCCACACTCTCCTCCCACTCCCCCAACCAGCTGCCCTGTTCCCAAATTCCGGGCGAGATTCCCAGGAACAAAAGCAAAAAAAGAAAAAGAAAAAAAAAAAGACAATTTTGGAAATAAACAATGAGAAGAGGGAGGAGAGAATACTCAGGTGGGGGTGGGGCCCTCTCGAGTCCCACCCAGTTTGGGGGATGCCCCAGCCCCCCCCCTTCACCTGGCTCTTAAAGGGGCCGGCCCAGGGCTGGCCGGTTACTTAAGGCAGAGGGGCTGCGGGAGCCTGCAGATGCGCTCCGACAAAGGGGTGGAAAGCCAGGCCATGACCCCCCGCGGGCTCTTGTTGCTGCTGCTGTCCGTGCTTCTGAGTGCCCGCCTGGGTACCTCGGCACGGTGTCCGGACTGTGGGCAGGGGGCGCCGGCGGGCTGCCCTGGGGGCTGCTTGGAGGAGGAGGAAGGGGTACAGCCGCAGCCAGAAGGGTGTGCAGAGAATGGAGGGTGCGTCAGACGGGAGGGGGAACCATGCGGGGTCTACACCCCTAACTGTGGCCCAGGGCTACAATGCCATCCCCCTGAAGAGGATGAGACACCACTCCGAGCACTGCTGCTTGGCCGGGGTCGTTGCCGAAGGTCCAGGGGGCCATCAGGTGAGTTCCAAAGCCCAGCCTCACCTCCTTCTAGGTGCCTGGGTGAGCTCAACTCCCAAAGGAGCGCACCGCCCTCAGAATTGTGAGTCTGTGCCCCACCCCAACTCTACCCCCTCATTCATTGTCTTTGCACCCATCCCTGGTCCTTCTTCTCTTCTACCGAGCAGCACTCCTTCTTCAGGTTAAGTACAAAGGGGAGCCTCCAGGGAGATAAAGCTAAAGTGGTGGACAGAGGTGGAAGTTACAACTAGGGGAGGCAGAGTCCCACACCGTATTACCGTTACCTATATTTTATTACTCCTTGTCCCCATGAGGTAGATTGTGGAATCTGAGTTGGGGGCCCAGAAGAGATTTTGGAATACATGCAGGATTTTTATTTATTTATCTTGAGGGAACTCCTAGTGTCAGAATTCCCAAGTGCTGGGAAGCTGCCAGAAACTCCCACTACATACATCCTGCCCCCCCCCCCAAAAAAAAAATTGTGACTTGCCCAGTCAGATAGCCAGTAAGTGCAAGAGAAGGAATCTGAATCCAGGTCTTCCATGACTGATCTCCAACACTTTTTATTCACTGTTTTACAATGCCTTTTTAGATTCACAAACCCTCTTATTCCTTTCCTCTTGTTTCACTGAGGTGGCAGGCAGAGTTGGGAGTCTAATTACAATATCCCAGTTCACTATGCCAAGCTCTTCTTGCTCAAGACTCGGCAATCAGGGAAGGGGCGAAAATTCCAGCTTCCTAGATTCCACTTCTCTGGGATGGAGCTAAGAACACAAAAAATCTCCAACATATTTGTAAATGCTTTTCTTCCCTTATTCCCGTGCAGTCAGCCACCCATGGTATGGGGAGCAAGTGGGGGAGAAGAAGAATTAGGATAGCAGTCTCTATATTTCCAGCACCCAGGGAAACACATTTGGAAATGGCATGGAGAATAACCCAGCCTGCAGAAAGTTTTCCTGATCTGTTTAGCCCTCCCTAATAGCACTAGACAGAGAAGGTCAGTCAGTCTAGAAGCATTTTTAAAATGCTTACTAAATGCCAGGCACCGTGTAAGTGCTGGAGATATAAAGAAAGGCCAAAAAAAATCCCTATTCTCCAAAAGTTTTCAGTCTAATGGGAAGACAAAATGAAAGCAACCACATACAAACAAAATAGAAACAATATAGATTGGAGATAATTAACAGAGGAACGGTACTAGCATTAAGGGGGAAAGAGAAAGGTTTCTTGTAGAAGGGAGATTTTAACCCAGATTTAAAGAAAACTAGGGATGTCAGGAGGTGGGCAGGAGGAGGGAGAGAATTCCAGACCTGGGAAAGAGTCAGTGGAAATGACCAGTGTTAGAATATGGAGCATCTCAATCAAGAAGTGGCAAAGGAGGTCAGTGGCAGGATCAAAGTAATGAGTTTGAGTGAAGTTTAGAAGAGGAAGGGAGGGGGCACCAGGTTATGAAGAGGGCAGAGTTGAGGCAGAATTTAGAGGGACATTAGGGGATTTCTAGGGACTGAAAGGGCATCAAAGGAAAAGGGATAGAAGAAAACAGCAGGGAAAGGATATGGATATGACTAGGTTGAGTCAGAGGGTGGAACAGAAGGATTAAGTCAACCCCAAAAAGTGGTGGAGAAGAAGATAAGAAACCCTCACCTCCCCCCAATATATATGAGTTTATAGTAGGTGGTGGGACAAGGCTTACAATCACTTCATGATAGAAAATAGTTAGGTCTAGGATGTCCAGCCTCAACCCAGGATTGACTATGTGACTTGGATTGAGGTTAGTCGTGTGGTATATTTGGATACCAAGGAAATAGAAAGGTAGGCTACTGTTTGCCAAACACCAGTGTTAGGCAGTTCAAGAATTTTGGGATTTACAAAGAAAGATTTATGGATTTAAGCTGGTGGAACTAGAAAAAGATAATGTTACACAGGAGACTTTCTCACTGGTCACAAGGAGATGGAGGAAAGGTCAGCTTTTGCTTTTGGGGCAAGAGGGACATAGACCTTTTAGAGCTAGTAAGGAGATAGAACTGATTATTACTCCTTTACTTGGGATAATTCCAAGAAGTACACAATCCTCCCTCTCTTTGTCCTCTGCTGCCCAATGAATATCATATCCTGCATCCCACAAATCTCTTCCCACCAACTCCCTTGCCTAGACTTTCCCTATGGTGAGAAGTAAGTGTACAGCTCAAAAGACACTCCCCATTCTCTTTCCTAATCCTCCCCACTCTCTCCATCCTAGATTACCACACCCTCCTTCCACCTCCGGGACCGGGTTAAGGGACCAGAGAGAGATCCAACAGGGACCCCTCCTCCACCCCCTGCTGGATTTCTCTCAGTGAAACCAAATCTCAGGCACCGGGAGGGGTAGGGGTGAGTCACAAGCAGGGTCAGGAAGGGGACACACATTCCTTTTCTGTCCCTGCTGACCCCTCCTCTCTCCCCCGCTGCATCCCATCAGTTCCTGAGCTTGGGATTCCCCCTTCTGGCCATTTGCAGAATGCTCACTAAGAAATCAGAGCTAGTGAACTTCCTGAGAATGTTACACATCCAAACAGAAGAACAATTTCTCACATTTTTTATATCACTTTACATTTTTCAAAATCCGTTTACATCTGCTTCCTCCTCACTGCAACCTAATAAGGTAGGTAAGATAAATAATATTAAGCACCAACTGACAAATGAAGAAATGAAAACACAGAAAGGTATTAGGACTCAGTATTTCTGATCCCCAAACTTGGGCTCTCCACAACTCAACCCAAAGCCTTTCTCATCTTCTCACTTAGCAAAGAGCTGAAGATTAGGGGGTCTTCATCTCTTTTCCAAGTCTTGGAGGAGGGGCCTCCTCTTATCTCCCATCCTGAATACAATTCTCCCTTCCTCACTCTCCACCATGTCTGTCCACAGGGGAGAATCCCAAGGGAACCAAGCCCAGTACAGGGGGCCCCCAACAGCAGGATGTGAACCGTGGAGGTCGAGAGAAGAACTTGAGCACCCCCTCCACTACTTCCCGAGCCAGTCCTGGGGGTGGACAAGACAGTGAGATGGTGAGCAATAGGGATGATAAAGGGTGGGATGTGCTGAGGGCAACCCTGTGGGGAAAAGGGGAGGAAATAATGATGGAAACAGAAAGATCTTGGGAACAAACATCCCTGAATCTGCCTCTTAGGGGAGGGTTCCATGGATCACTCTCAGCTCAGAAAGGTCCAATCTTTTAATTCATAATGGGTTAAGCTTGAAGGGTAGAGGTAAGCCTCTTTCCAAGCAAGCAAGGTAGGCTTGCTTGGCTAATTTTCTCTTTATTAGTAAGGACCACTCCAGAGTGATGTATCACAGAAGAAATGGAGGGAAGCTGAGTCTGCAGCCCCTCCTACCCAGGGATGTCAGGGAAGAGGGAGTATATGGCCTCTGGAATTTAATCCAGTTCTAAAAACCTCTTGTCTCCCCACCATCACACCATCCATGTTCCGCCAGGGTCCGTGCCGCCGCCATCTAGACACAGTGTTACAGCAGCTCCAGGCTGAGGTCTACCGTGGGGCCTGGACTCTTTATGTGCCCAACTGTGACCACAAAGGCTTCTACAGGAAGCGGCAGGTGAGGATGCACTTTCATCCCCTTCCCTATGTCCTTCAATTAGCTCACAGACATTTATGGAGCTCCTATTACTATTCGTATAAGGCATGGCATTAAACACTAGGGACATATGACAAAAGCACAAGGTACAGTGGCTATTCCCAAGGAGCTTATTAAATAAGTAGAGGCGATAGGAGAAAGAGAAAGTAAGAGAGATAGGGAGACACAGAGAGAAAGACAGAGAGACACATACAGAGAGATAGAGAGAAAGAAGAGGGAGAGAGACAGAGAGAGAGTGAGAGAGACAGAGAGAGAGAGAGAGAAAGAGAGAGAGAAGAGAGGAGAGAAAGGAAGAGAAGAGGGGAGGGGAGGAGAGGGGAGAGACAGAGACAGAGACAGAGACAAAGAGACAGAGAGAGACAGAGACAGAGACAGAGAGAGAGAGAGAGGAAGATAAAGAGAGAGGGAGAGAGAGGAGGAGGAGGAGGAGGAGAGAGAGGAAGAGAAATGGAGAGGGAGGAAGAGAGAAGAGTTAAAGGGAGGGGGATACATGGGCATGAAGAGATAACTAACAATTATTCAAGGCAGTATTGATTATTGACCAAGGAACTAGTGAAGGTTTAAGCAGTAGGAGGGAAGGAAATATCATTTTGTGGATCAGAATGGTTAAGGAACTTGAGCTAGGTTCTGAAGGATAGACAGAAATTAGATGGTGAGAGAAACTAAGGAAAACTGGGAAGAACAGAGGTCATGGGTGGGTGAAGGCTAGGAGCCTAGAGAGCATTATTTATATATATATAAGCTAGGTGTCCAGCATTTCCTTCCCCAGATCCAACTTCTCCCACCCCATTGGCTTATTGACAGTCTTCTGTGAGAACTGAGATCCATTCACTTCTAACTCTGTGTCTCTATCCAGTGCCGGTCATCTCAAGGGCTGCGTAGAGGACCATGTTGGTGTGTAACCCGAATGGGACAAAACCTGACCAGCCCCACTGAATCAGATGCAAACTCCCTCTGTCTTTCTGACTCCAGTGGTTAAAGCAGAGGCAGGGAAGAGCATCTGGGGCCCCTGATGGAGCTGGTTTGGGGGGGCACCATCATGGTCTATTTATTGTGATGAAGAACTCCAGGAAGAAGAGCCCGGGGTTCCCCTGCCCCCTCCCCCCCCAGCATCTCCCCCTGGTTCTTTCTCAAGCTGTGTGTATGTCAGTGACTCAACTACATGATAATTGGGAAGACTGTTGGTGTTGGGTTGGATTGTTAATAAAGCTCAACTGGGGTCTTGGTGTCTATTATGTGTGATTATCTCCTTCCCCTGTCCCACTTCTCCTCACACACATACTTATAGCCCTTGGCTCATTCTTTCTTCAATTCAGCTCAATCTCCCATTTCTTGAACATTAGACTTTTCCTGTTGACTCATCTCTATCCTTCCTGAGACATTTAGAAGTCCTTTGGTTGAAAATGTTCCAGACCAATCCCATCCCATCCCCAAGGCAGAGGGAGCAATATCTGCCTTTTGTCATGTTCTCTATCCTTCTTTGGGGACTTTGTCCCTGACACTGATCTCTGAACACATGGAGAAAGAGAAAAGTTAATAGTTAATCTCCAGAACTACCTCCCCCAATCCCTACTCCCATTTTCACAGAAGAAACAATAAAAACAGAGTCTTATTCCTCCAGGTTTATCTCAGGGAAAGTAGGATGTGACCCCACACGGACCTAGCAGGTGGTTAAAAAGAAGCTAGATAGCTTCTTGTAACTTTCTTGGGTTGGGAATGGGGGAATAATCTCTTCCCTAGACATTTTCCAATTATTCGTATCCTCTTGGGTATTTTTAGTGCCACAGAACTAGGGAGAGAGAGCAGGTATCTCTGGGGTTCCATGAGTCAGCAAGGAGACAACGTGCTTCCCATCTTTTCTTGACCTTCAGTCTTCTGGGTGGGAGGCAGCTGAGAGAACATCAGATTGATAAAGACTTTAGATGGGCAGAGCCCTGCACAACCAACAATCACTACCATAGTCAGTGGATGGCATATAGAGGGGCGGGAGGAATTGGGAGACAGGAAGCTGAACTGGAGGTAGGGGGTGGACTCCTAGATCCCTTTGACAGAGGCAAAGTTCATTCTTAGGAACCCTCATCCTCATAAGATAACTTATCAGGGGCCTAATAGGCCCCTTCCTCCAGAGAGGACTTTAGTCCACACTGGTCACACAGTGCCGGGACGCCGATTGGGGCAGGTGCTGTGAGGGGAGCTGGTTGTTTGTTCACACACATCATGGAACCAGCAGGGCCCCAGCTTCGGAGGAGAGAGGGGCTGGAAGAGAAACAAGGGAACATCTCCCCCCTCAATGGTGAGTCTTGAGAGAGTACAGGAAGACCCGTCAGACAGGACATGGGGGCAGCCCAGGGAAGGATCGGACAATGTGTTGTTGAAAAGGCCTTATGAGGGTCAGTCCTTTCTACTGCACTGGAAGAACAGGAGGTTCTAAGTGAAACCTATAATTTCAGACTTTGTTTGCCTGAGAGAAAATTATCTAATATTGCAATCTTTGCCCAATTAGTCTGATCTCATATTTGATGCTGGCCTTGAACTCTTATGGAAGAGAAGCTGAAGGGGTGGGCAATGAGAGAAAGGAAAGGAACATAAGAATCTGTATTCTAAAAAGTCTCAGTGTAGGTGGCTCTGGGTCAAAGACAACATGGCCTACTTTGGGATGTGGCCAATGGCCTTTCTCTCTCTTAGAAAGTACCAAAGAACATGGGGTTCCTGACCTGGTACAACTGACAAGGCACATGAAGGTGAGTGAGACTGGGTTAGAGGTCAGAGATAAGGTCCCAGAGTCAGAGGTCCAGTTGGACAGGACCTGAGGTAAGGGAAAGGATGAAGACTGGGTTAGAGGGGAAAGTCTTGTCTTGGATTTAAAAAATCAGTCATGGGTCAAAGGTTAATAAGGAGATGGGGTCAAATAAGCCTAGAGTTTGGTCAAAAAAGTGTTGGGGGCGGAGGGGGAAGAGGAGAAGGCAAGGACGGAAGGAATCAGTAGTCAGTGACGATCCAAGACTAAGAAATGAAGAAATCTGGCCGGGCTGTTTTACTTTGGCTCTAAGTTCCTCAGGCGGTGAAAGAAGAGTTGCTGGAGCAAGCCCACCAGCAGCTGAATGAGCTGTTTGATCGGGCCTTGTGGGAAGCTGTGCAGTCCCGCCCACCTCAGGGCTGGACCTCAGCCCCTCAGGAATCCCCAAAAAGGTAAGGGCTGGAAGGTGGGCAACAGAAGCCCTCTCATTCTGGAGCAGAAGCACCACTCCTGCTCTCTGGAATTTCTCTGTTCCCCATCTCCATTCAGAGCTCGGGAATCAAATCTGGAGAGACGGAAAGTTTTCATCCACCGCAAGTCATTACTTGAGTGAGTCAGGGGTCAGGGCAGTAGTTAGTAGGGGAAGGGATGAGTGCAGATGGAAATCAGGAATCCTGACCTCGGGACATGGGTGGAGCAGAGAAGATGCTCTAGGTCTTGATTTTCCCATACATTTCCAGGAGAGGAAGGGGAGGAAGGAATAGCAAGATGAAATATGATTGAGTCAGAAAGATGTTTAGACAGACCAATGACCACCCCTTAATCTCATCCGACTCTGGTCCTTCCAGCGAGCTGATGGAGGTGCAGCATTTTCGAACCATTTATCATATGTTCATTGCGGGACTATGTGTCTTCATCATCAGCACACTGGCCATTGACTTCATTGATGAAGGAAGGTATGAGTGTCCTGGGGACCACAACCTATACTAGGATAACAGCCTTTCTCCACCTCCCAGACCAACCATTTTTATCTTTCCTTAAGCAGTTCCATCCCCCAGATGTGTCCCACTCTGTTTTAAGTTTTCTATGAGTTATTACTGAAGAGAAAACACAAGGGCTAATTAGGTAGGAGAAAGGAGTAGGTGAGAACCCAAAATCTTGAGAAAGATGGCTTGGGTGGGAAAAGCAATTGACATAGTTAGGAGGTTTGGCTTAAAAGTCCATCCTAGACACTTGTTTGACTTTTTTGACTTGTCATTTTTCTCCCTCCCTCCCCATCTCTCCCTTCCCTTAGCGAGCAATCCAATAGAAGTTAAACATGTGCAATTCTTTTTTTTATAATAGCTTTTTATTTTCAAAATATATGCAAAAATAGTTTTCAACATTCACCCTGGCAAAATCTTGAGTTCCTAATTTTTCTCCCTTCCTTCCCAACCTGCCCCTCCCCTAAATAGCAAGCAATCCAATATAAAACATGTGCAACTCTTCTAAACATATCTCCACATTTATCATGCTGTTCAAGAAAAATCAAATCAAAAAGAAAAAAATGAGAGGAAAAAACCCCGACTTAAATGTAAATTTTTCAAATGGGTATGATAATACTTTCATTAAAGGGTCAGTATAAGGAAACCAGCAGACCTAAAAGCTTTATATTTTGTATCATTAGGAACATTTATATCTAGACAGGGGGTGTATGGAAGGGTATAAAAAATACTCAGACCATCAGGAAAGATCATTGTCCAAAATTCCACCTCCCCCAAAAGACCCTACTTAATTTAGTCTGCCCATAGGCATTTGTTAATTACCTAAGTGTAAGTCAAAGAAATTCAAAAGACACTTTCTTACCCTCTAGGAGTTTACAATCTAATGGGGGTAACAATATGCAAACAACTATGTACAAAGAAGCTATATATGGGATAAATCAGAATAATCAACAGCACTCAGGGGAAGGGTGGGGAGCTATGAAACACACAGTATTTCATGTAGTCCAGGTTGGATCAGATGGGAAGATCAGGTTGGGAAGTTGAAAGGTATATCTGAGGTCCAGGTTCTGTTGGGGTAACATGGAAAGGAGAAAATCAAGAATGGCAGTTAGTAAGTCTACCGTTCCTGTATCTCTTCTTTCCACCCAAGGTTAATGCTGGAGTTTGACCTCCTGATCTTCAGCTTCGGACAGCTGCCCCTGGCCTTGGTGACCTGGCTGCCCATGTTTCTATGCACACTCCTAGCCCCATACCAGGCTCTCCGGCTATGGGCTAGACGCAGGGGCCAGTGGACCTGGTATGTAGGGGCAGGACTGGGAGCGGGGCTCCTCACCATCCAAGCTTTGGTGTTGTGTGCCCTCCCAGTCCACGTGGTCCTGAAGTACCAGCTGTCTCCTGCCTCCCGCTGCATTCTAGTCTTTGAGCAGGTAGGGGCTGAACCTGGAAAGTGGAGGGGGAAACTCCTATGGGTGGGGAGTTTCCACAGAAACAGTTAAATCTGTGAGGGATGGGCTAACCTTGAGAAAGAAAAGGAAGAATAATGAAGGCAGGGTCAGATTAAAGTCTCTTTCAAAGAAATCAACTGAGAGGAAGTCCAAATACTGAATGTTTAGGTACAACTAAGGAAAACCCAGTACTGATCTACTATGTTCTGCCATCTTTACCCCTTGTCCTCCCCGCCAGGATCACAGTGTGTTTTAAGTGCCATAAGGCAGAATAAACCTGATTTTGAGTCAATATTAATCAATCATTATTTATGAAATAGCAGCTGTATTGTAAGGACTGTCCTAAGTGTTGGGCCAAACAGTACCTTTTCCTCAAGGGACTTACATGGAGTGGAAGGAAGGGGTAGAAATATGTATACAAATAGGTACATACAAAGTAAATCAAGATTAGTTTTTTTGAAAGTAGAAGGCAACAGTAGCTGTGAGATTCAGAAAAGATTTCACGTAAAAGAAAACAAGGAGTTTCTGAGGGACTGAGATACAGAGGCAGTGCTTTCCATTCAAAGGGGGATGGCAAGTACAAAGAGCCAGAGATTATGATGGATTGTCCTGAATAAGTAGCAGCAAGAAAATCAATCTGGCCAGACTTAATGAAGAGGAGTAATGTTTAAAAAGGTTGAAAAGAAGATTGGGAGGCTACAGAAAAGTTGAGCTGAAAAGAGCACGCAAAGAGCTTTTAACACTGATATTTAATACCAGAGAATACTATTTCCTATGCAATCTCCCCCATCCCAAATGCACTAAACTGGGTTATCGTAAAGCCTGTGTCCTAATTTTGGTTGAACCACTAATTCCTTTTGTAACTCCTTTCCTCTCAATTTCCTCATCTGCAAAATGGGAATACTCCTACTATCTACTTCCCAGCATTGTTGTAAAGATGAGATGCTATCATGGCTATAAACAGTGCTATGTAAATACACTGTACCTAGCACAGAGCCTTGTATACATCAGGTGTTTAGTAAATATTTGTTGACCTCAAGCTCTAACATCCCTTTCCAGTTTTAATATAATACGATTCTCTTCCAACTCCTACTCAGGTTCGGTTCCTGATGAAAAGTTACTCCTTCTTGAGGGAAGCCACACCTGCACTCTTCCATGCTAAAGGAGGTGAATCCTCTGATAAGTATATCAACTCTTCAGCCCCCATGCACCCTACTTCCCTAAAACTCCTGCCCCATCCTTCTCATTCCTCACCACAATCAGCTCTTCCCAGGCAAAGAAGGGAGACCTTAACACAGACACTGGTCTTTGTTGCTTCCCCTCCAACTTGACTTAGATTTGTCACCCACCATTCTTTCCCCTGGAATAGACCATAAAGATGGTAACACAGAGCCCAGAAGGCTCCTGAGGAAAGAATGACACAATCAGAATTGTTAGGAAGATAACTGAGATGATAAGTGAGACAGGTTTCCTGTAAAAGGAAGAAGGATGGGAAGCCTGAGGACAGACGGGTGCCCTGGGTGGAGTAAAACCTGACCTCAGGAGATAAAGTACCTCTGAGTAAGGTCACGGAAAATAAGATTGCCTGCTACTAGTTGGCTTGGAACAGATTTTTATTTCTTATATTCTTCCCTTAAAACCATCATCTGCCTCCTCCTCTCATTCCTTGTGTCCTTACTCTCCTTACTCAACTCCTACTAGATCTCCCGTCAGAGTCTGGTCCTTCTCTACATTTCTCCTTATTAATCCATTAGTCTTCAGTATCCTTGCTCCCCTAACCTAGACTCTTCCTCCTTCTTCACTTTGCCCTTGTCTCCATCATCACTACAGGTGAGAAAACCCAAGCTCCCAGTTTCTCCAGCTACCTCTACTTCCTCTTCTGCCCCACACTCATGTATAGAGAGAATTATCCCAGGTGAGAGCTTTCTGTCCTACCCTGAATGCCCAACTCACCTAAAACCCTATCTTTCTGATTTCCCTTTCTCCCTGGGGTCCTTGACCCTGCCCTGAAGCTCTGGATCCCTCCTTCTACCCGAAGGCACCAGACATCCCAGATCCCTATCTCTCAGGTATTCCCCCACCTGAGGGGGGATAATTAAGCAACTGAGGGAGAGGGGACTCCAAAGTTTCAAAAGTAAGACTTCTTGGGGAGACTGTGACACAACCCCATTACTGCTCCAGGACAACCCATATCAGGTGGAATTATGTGGCCAAGAACTTTGCTCAGGTCAGAGGATGGGAAGTGATGGAGGTGGTGGGAGGGAAGTAATCTGTTGTTGGGGGGGAAGGAGAGGTACTAGAGAACTGGGTGGGAAAAGGTCTGGTAGATTCTTTGGGCACAAAAAAGGTGGGGGTTTAGGGAGAAGGATTCAGAAGCTGGGGGTCCAGATGAGATAAGATATGTAGGATGGGTGGATGCAGAAAATACTTGCCAACGGTGTCCTGTGCCTCCATCCTCTCCCCAGGCCCTGGGGTGTCTGTTCTACGCCTGTTTCATACTCGGTCGCCTCTGTGTGCCTGTCTTTGACAACATGAGCCGTGAGCCCTTCAGTACCCGAGCCCTGGTGCTCTCCATAATGCATGCCACATTGCCCGGTGGGTCCCTCCTGGAGACTGTGGATGCAAAACAGGATGCAGGATACAGGATGCTTCTCTTGGCTTAGTGGCTAGGGGGGAGTGGGAGGATGTGAGCAGCTAGGAACAGTTCTTAAAACTAAGAAGATTATTTGGGGCATGAGATACTGAAGGAAAAAACTTCCACAAAAAGGGAAAGCAAGAGTCCTAGAAGGGGAAACACTCTCACACACAGAGAGAGACTGAGAGAGAGCAGAGACAGAGAAAGAGATTTTGATCTGGGTAGAACAAGATTTGACCTCAAAAGATGGGAGGGAGAGGGGAGAAAGCGGCTGTTCTAATCTCCTGCCATCATCCCTAGGTATCTTCATGCTATTGCTCATATTCTTTGCCTTTCTTCATTGCTGGCTCAATGCCTTTGCAGAGATGCTACGGTTTGCAGACCGAATGTTCTACAGGGTAGGTAGAAAGAAGGGGAGAGGGAAGTAGAAGTGAAGGGAAAAGAGAAAACTTCACTAATAAATAAAATAGGTGATCTCCCAGGGACATGATCTCAGAAATTGGGAATGTCCCTCTCCCAAAAAAAGTCTCTCTCCTTGGCAATGCTTTTTACATCTATCAGGACTATTGTTAAGCTGTTTGGACAAGTTTCACAAGTCAGAAAGCCCAAAGTTCAAGGCTTGTCTCTGACACATACCAGCTATGTCAGCTGACACATACCCTTGACCTCTTAGCTTTCCAGGCAAACCTAATATATCCCATGCCTAAGATCAACTTACAAACAGCTTCTCTATGGAAGAAATTTCAGACATATGTACAAATCAATGGAGACAGAGGCAGAGACAAAGACACACACAGAGAGACAGAGAGATAAAGACACACAGAGAGAATCATTCTCTTGCTATAATAAGACTTTCCCCCAATTGCTGTTATTGAATTGTGTCCAATTCATCGTGTCCCTTATTGGGGTTTTCTTGGCAGAGATACTGGAATGGTTTTCCATTTCCTTCTCTAACTCATTTTATAGATAAGGAAGCTGAGCCAAACAAGGTCTTGAGTAGCCTTGTGCAGGGTCACACAGCTAGTAAGTATTTGAGACTGGATTTGAATTCAGAAAGATGAAGCTTCCTGATTTCCAGGCCCCAAACTACAATCCACTGTACCCTCCAGCTGCCCTGATTAAAAGTACAAACTCCCACAATGAGGAGTGAACTGTTCTCAAACTTTAATGATCACTGACTTCTTAGTGTGAATTACTTTATCAGATCCTTTTTTAAAAATAATTTTATTTTTCCCCATTAAATGTAAAGAAAATTTTTAACCATATTCATTAAAAAAAATTTAGCTTCCAATTCTTTCTCTTCCTCTCTCACCTCTCCCTCCCTAAGACAGTAAGCAATTTGTTATACATTATACATGTTCAATTATGCAGAACATATTTTCATATTTGTTGTGTAAAAGAAGACAAAGACCCAAAGAAGAAAAAAAAATAGAAAGTAAAAAAAGTATAGATCTGCTTTGATATCAGATCCTTTTCTCTTTTTTCCCTTATTCTAATTTTTTTTTAATTAAAGCTTTTTCTTTTGTCTTTTTTTTGGCTGAGGCAATTGAGGTTAAGTGACTTGCCCAAGGTCACACAGCCAGAAAGTGTTAAGTATCTGAGGTCATATTCAAACTTAGGTCTTCCTGACTCCAGGGCTGGTACTCTATCCATTACCCCACCTAGCTGCCCCAAAGCTTTTTATTTTCAAAACATATGCATGGATAATTTTTCAACATTAATCCTTGCAAAACCTTGTGTTCCAAATTTCCTCCTCCTTTCCCCCACTCCCCTAGATGGCAGGTTACACATGTTAAAATATGTTAAATCCAATATATGTATACATATTTATACAATTATCAGATCCTTTTCTAAGATTAAATCTGTATAAGGAACTAGGAATGTTGAAGGATAGTTACTTCCTTAAGTTGGTATCTCCAGAAAAGGTGAGGTTTTGGCCATTTCACAGCCTTCTGGAAAATTCATGTGGTCCTTGTTGGGACTGGGGAGCACTATGACAGAGTCATTAGGTGATAGGAACTCTCTGGTCGGTATTAAACAGCCCAATCCTTGACCCTGCCCTTCCATCCGCAGGATTGGTGGAACTCAACATCCTTCTCTAACTACTATCGGACCTGGAATGTGGTGGTCCATGATTGGCTCTACAGCTACATCTATCAGGACGGACTTCGGGTAAGAAAAAGCCCCACGACCACTCTTACTCCCCCAAACTCTCAGACCTTCTGGGACAAGTCTCCATGTCCCTAGTCAATAAGGTTTCCCTGTAAATATCAAAGAAATGAGATTAACCTTCTTAGTTTAAATTACTTAGCCTTCCCAGATCCTGTAGACTTCATCTGTAAATGAGAAGGTCCCACCACACAGTTTATGAAATCCCTTCCATTTTAGGGTTCATATCCTATAACCTCCTCCCAGACTTGTTCCAACTTGCTCCTCTCCTCAAACTCAATTGCTGGAAAGTCCCTGGAGCTTTCTAACTTCCTTTTCCTTTGCTGTTATTTGTCCAACATTTTATTCTTCAGCCCACCTCTCTCCCTGACCCATCATCCCTCACTCAGTTTTAGAACAGATTCAAGATCAGAACTGGAAAGGAAGCCATCGAGCCCTTTTTTAAAGGCTTCCACACACCTCCTTTTAAGAACTTAATTTTACAAATGAAGGAACTGCACCTTGTGCTCCCCTTCCCTCTTCGCAGTTCCTTACACAAAGATTTGGCTAGGTTCCTAGCTAATGGCCACCATAGACCTCATGATTTTCTGCCTCCTATCCATCATTTCCAGTATCATTCCTTCTTTTACAAGTCTCTGGAATTGCAAAGACCTGAGATTATTGAAAATTGGGACCCTGGAGATCATCTAGTGCAGTTCTTAGCCCTTTTTTTTGTTGTTGTTCCACAGACACCTTTGGCAGGCTAGGGAAGCCTATGGACTCCTCCATTTTTCCTTTTTGCAAGGCAATTTGGATTAAGTAACTTGCCTATGTCACACAACTAGGAAACTTAAGTGTCTGAGGTCATATTTGAACTCAGGTCCTCCTGACTTTAGTGTTCTATCCACAATGCCATCTAGCTGCTTTGAGTCCTTCTCATAGAATATTTTTTTCAAATTTATTTTTTAGGCAGAGTTTTTTATACTTTTATTTTCAGCTCCAAATTCTCTTCCTCAACCCACCTAATCTCCATCTAATGAAAAGGCAAGAAAAACAAAACCTCTTATTAATATGTCATATAATGTTTTTAAATGCATAAAAAACATAGGGTTACAGAGGAAATAAAAATAGGGTGACAGAAGAAATCCATCATATTTAAATAGTTATAAAATTTTAGGGGGCAAGTTCATGAATCCTAGTGCTAATCCAATCTCTTGATTTTTGAGTTGAATAAACTGAGACCAGAAGAAATATTACTTGTTTAAGTCCACATAGTTAATCAATATCATAAAACTGGACTCTTCTGAGTGAGTCTGATGCCTTTTTCTTCTCCAGTCCTTGAGACCCCATCCCTTTTGCCTCCTGGCTTCCTTAGGAAGGCTTCAGGGGGACAGAGTTCACAATACTGCCTGATGGACTCACTCCTCTGCCCTCTCTCCCTGTCTAGCTCCTAGGTGTCAAGGCACGAGGTCCAGCCATGCTCAGTGTGTTCCTGGTCTCCGCTATTGTCCACGAGTACATCTTCTGCTTTGTTCTGGGATTCTTCTACCCTGTAATGTTGATTCTCTTCCTCATTGGAGGTAGGCAGAGTCCCAGCCATTGGCCAGGGCTAGTTAGTCTCTTTGATTTTCTGTGTGACATCCTTTTCCTGGGTGAATCGTGATGGAGGGGATACAGAGGCACAGGGACACCAGAAATCCAGAGGGAAGAATTCTCAGCTTCACAACTGAAGCCCCCCTGCTGTTATTGGACACAAGGGTCCCTTAAAAATGAAGCATGAGGGGCAGCTAGGAGGTGTAGTGGATAGAGCACCAGCCCTGGAATAGGGAGGACTGAGTTCAAATCCAGCCTCAAACCCAGTGTAAATCATTTAACCCAATTTCACCCATCATGAAAACACACACACACATATTTTAAAACTAATCACAATCTGAAACAGCAAGATGTGGTAACAAGATGGTGGAACTTGAAGACCAAGGACTTGGGTTTGAGTCATCATTCTGCCATTTATTATCAATAGAATCTCAGGAATGCTATTTTATCTCAGTTTCCTTATCTATAAAAATGGAGGGGGGGAACGGTTTGGACTAGAGATGACTGCTAATAACCCTTCTAGCTCTAGAACTATGATCATATGACATATTCAAAAGCCATAACACTAGCCCCAACCTCCATATTTCTTTTACCAGGCAATTCGAGGCCATATTGGTTCAAAGGAAGGAAAGGGAATGGAAAGAAAGAGAAGAGAGGGAAGAAACATTTCTATAGCACCTACTATATGCCTGACCCCATGCTGAGCATTTTTAGAAATATCATCTGATTTGATCCTTACAAAAATTCTTAAGAGATAGGTGGGGGCAGCTAGGTGGCCCACTGGATAGAGCACCAGCCCTGAAGTCAGGAGGACCTGAGTTCCAATCTGGCCTCAAACACGTAACATTTCCTAGCTGTGTGACCCCGGGCAAGTCACTTAACTCCAACTGCCTCAGCAAATTAAAAAAGAGAGAGAGATAGATGCTATCCTTTATCCCCATTTTACAAATGAGGAAACTGAGGCAAACTGAGTTTAACTGACCCACCTAGGGTCACACAGATAGAAAGTGTCTGAAATTGAATTTGAACTCAGGTCTCCTCAACTCCAGGTGCTCTACTGGCACAAAAGACACATTATAAAGCATAGGAAGAGAAGTGACAAGACCCCACCCATACTCCTATGGGAACACCCTTCCACAAGTGGTCATATACCAACAAAAATAGGTAGGAGCACATGTGGAGGTAACTCATGTATAAAGAATTTGCACATAAATGCAAAAAAAGGTCACTAATATCTGATTGGAATATGAGAAGGAACTTGTCACTTACTTTGCTATGGTTTTAATTGGTCTCTATGTGGTCCCTTGGTATCCTCAGATGCTGTCTTTTGGCATTTGATAGCTTCTTTCTTGACTTATTATCACCAGGTATGCAGCCTCTCTTACAGGTCAAAACTTCCTTTTTAATTTTTTTGAGCAGGAAGTAGATAGGGGAGGGGACAAAACAGAGGTGACTCCCAAGATTCTTTTAAATTACTCTGTGAATTTTGGTCAGAAAATCATTTTGGAAATTCTCCTATACCTCATAATTCACTTTGGAAATTCAGTTTAACAAAACTTTTCCCCAAAAACTCACCCCAAATCCCAGAAGGGACTGAGTAAAGCTGATGGAATTGCTCTACTTTGCCCCATCAACCAAATTCCATATATTAGTTCAATGCAACATGGATGCAACAAATACATACATATAACACAATCATAAACACAGACATAAGTTGTTTCTCCTTCATTCTCAAAGAGGTTCAATGGCATTTTGAGTGATGCTTTGACTTGCAAGTGGATTGGATTTAAGCCAGAGTAAGTAAAAAGTTCCATCTCATGCACGGATCAACCTTATTCTCTCCTTCAGAGACAGAGTCCAGTAAGCAAGACAAAAGTCAAAATGAATGGCAATGGCCCAGCACAGATACAAGTATAGGAAGAAGAAGATAAAGATGGCTTATCCTTTGTACAAATCCAGTGTAGCAGAGATGGACAGTTAGACTGCAGATGAATCAGACTATGCTTCTTAGAGGAGGAAATTATGGAGCAGTTTTTGGAGGCAGAGACAGACAGGACGGGGGGA
The DNA here is from genome assembly GCF_902635505.1 of Sarcophilus harrisii. NCBI lineage: Eukaryota > Metazoa > Chordata > Mammalia > Dasyuromorphia > Dasyuridae > Sarcophilus > Sarcophilus harrisii. Next base: position 89,184,932 of record NC_045430.1, on the reverse strand, counting down.
AAGATGGCTTCTGAGTGCCAGAGCATCAGATGTTCAGGTTTTTATTGTTTGGTTATTTTTCAGCCATGTCCAACTCTTTGTGACTCCATCTGTGGTTTTCTTGGCAAAGATATTGGAGTAGATTGCCATTTTCCCTCTCCAGCTCATTTTACAGATGAGGAAACTGAGGAAATCAGGGTTAAGTGACTTGGCCAGGTTCATACAACTAGTAAATGTCTGAGACTACATTTAAACTCAGGAAAATGAGTCTTCCTGACTCTAGCCCCAGTGCTCTCCCCACATTTAGCCACTTCATGCTAAATGAAATACATCTTGGCTAAGAATCCTTAACTTTACTTCTTCCCAGCATTGGGAAGAGAGAAGGGAAGTGAGACGAGTTCTTTCCCTCTGGTAAGACAAGAAAAAGGTAGATGGGGCATAAGGAAGCACAAGCACTTTTTTTCTTGTTTGTTTTTTTTAATAATGACTTTTTATTTTCAAAATTCACAGTTTTCACCATTCACTCTTGCAAAACCTTGTGTTCCAAAATTATCTCCCTCCCTTCTCCTAGATAGCAAATAATCCATGAGCTCTTGGATTTTTCATTTAATAGTTTGGGGAGATGGTGTCTAGGAGTTGTGGAGGGGTATCATGGCAATACTCCAATGTCTGGGGGCCAAGAATGGAGCACAGTTCTTGAGGAATTAGAGAGACATGATTAGGGTAGTGACTTGGGAGGAGCAATTCCCAAGGATGAGCTGGGATACCTGGGAGAGACGTTGAAGGCAAGGGGGAAAGAGGGCCAGCTGGTTGGGGAATGATCAGGGAAATGGAATTCCAGATCCATCTAATCTCTTCTTTCTAGCAATGCTTAACTTCATGATGCATGACAAGCACAGTGGGCCTGTGTGGAATGTCCTCCTATGGACTATGCTTTTCCTGGGCCAGGGAATAATGGTCAGCTTGTACTGTCAGGAATGGTATGCCCGGAAACAATGTCCACTGTCCCAGGTAAGGGAGCCCTTCTGTAATTCTTTCTTTCCTCCTTCCCTTCCCAGGCCAAGGCGCTCAGATTTTCCCAAATGTAACCTGTTGTTCTAGGTGAATGACAAGGCCCCAGTTTACTTTCCCCACCCCTACAATGCCTTGACCTCCCCACTCCCCTCTAACCCTTACCCTACTCACACACACTGGCTTTCAGGCCAATGGAACTCCTCTTTCTCTAAGCTCATATATTTAGAACTGGATTGATATTGGGGAATGGGGTGTCAGCTTAAATTCAACTCAGGGTGGAGGGAATTCTTCCCCATCCTTCCTCCTCAGGGCCTTTGCTCATAATCTCTCCTCTTTCACACAGATGACCTTCTGGGGACTGGTTACCCCACGATCCTGGTCCTGCCATATCTAAAGGTCAACGTGCTGCTTATGTTCCTCCAGCCAATGTCTAGTCCTGGGATTATACTTCCTAGAGTCTCAGCCCCATCCCCTGGAACCAAGGCAGTACAATTGCAAATACCCCTGGAAAAAAAATTTAAAATAGCTGGAATACACGAAACCTGCCACTGGGTGCCAGTGGAAGCCATACAGGAGACATACCTACAGCCAGATTGAAATAAAAGTCCTTCCTCTACTCCAGGTTTCAGATACAGGCTCTGCCCACTCCAGACCTCTCTAAAGTTAAAAAAAAACTTGGAAAAAAACTTGGAAACTCTTAAGAGCATAATAGAACATGAATGAACTGGGAGGTGATTGGGGTATGAGTGGGTGAGGATGTTGTCTTCTCTTCCTCTTCCTCCCAACAATAAACTTCCCTTTCTGAATCTATTCATTGTAAAATTGTCCCTGCAGACACAGGTAAACTCTGTGGGGAGGGAATAAGGATGGGAGTGCCTTAATGAGTGAAAACCTGGTAGAATGGCTTCTGTGCTCTTCAACTTCCCCTCTGCACTTGGTCCCATATATACACATCCTTAGCTTCTATCCCTAGTCCTACAGCTCTGCACCTCCCTGCTGACCCTTTTTCTCTCAGCCATAGTCCACGCTCCCAACTCCTGATACCACTCCTGTGCTATCTACATGTAAATGTATATAGGACTCAATAAATAGTTGTTTGATTCTGGGGCAATATGGTATAGGAGAATGAGTACCAGACTTGGTTTAATCACTAGCTCCTATGTTTACTAATTGTGTGACTGTGAACAAGTCAACTATCTCCTTTGATCCTTGGGTTCTTCATCTGTAAAATGGGAATAACACCTATCTCAGTATTGCTGGGGAGAATAACACTTTGTTACTCTTAAAGCACCATAGAAATTTGAGTTATTATTATAGATATTATCTTGATAATGGAAATAGGAGATAGACCTGTGAACCATGGCATAGGGAACTTTCAGGAGAGGATACTCCCTCTACCAATGCAGATTAGCATTTTATCTGCAATATATCTTATCTAAGAGAGTTGCCTAGAACAGTGAGAGGTTAAGTGACATGCCCAGACTCACATAGTCAGAATGGGTCAGAAGCAGGCCTTCCTGATTCTGAAATCAAGCTCTCCATTTATCATTATTGTTGTTGTTGATAGTGTTGTTCTTGTATTGTTATTATTACTATATCCTGGGAAAGGTGGGGGTGGAACTCATGCCAGTCATGGAATAGGATTCCTTTTGTCCAAACACTGGACTAAAAGCAGGCTAAGTAAATCATGGCAAACACCTAGAACTGTGGAAGATCAAGATTCCTGGGTCTGATCAAGAGAAACACAAATCATATGTAATCTATATCAGATTGTTTGCTGCCTTGGGGAAGGAGAGAGGTAAAGGAAGGAGGGAGAAAAATTTGGAACACAAAATCTTACAAAAATGAATGTGGAAAACTATCTTTACATTTAGTAAAATAAAATACTATTGAGGAAAAAAAAGAAAAAAATGCAAATCCAGGGAGAGTTTAAAAAGGCATCCTGATGATGATGATGTTATTAATAATAATGCCTATTGATACATACTTTAATAATGATGTACCACTTTTTTAATACATTGGTTACTACTTTAAGGTTTGCAAAGAGCTCTATATACATTATCTTATCTTATTCTCATAATATCACTGGGATTGGTGATGTTATTGGGAGTATATAATAATATCAACCATTGAGTGATATTATTATTCCCATTTTATAGATGAGGAAACCGAGGAAAAGAGAAGTTACATGAATCATCCAAGGCCATAACATTCATGAGTGTTTTTATGTAGGAGTCACACTCAAGTCTTCCTGACTCCAAGTTAAGGGCTCTCTATCAACTATTCCACCTGCTGTCCCTAAAAAGGATATCTTTGTGCAACTCTTCTTACTTGTATAATTTCATTATTGAGTCTTCCTTCCATCTGTGAAGATCGTAGCCCATGCACATGTCCTCATCCTTTTTGTCCATGCACTAATGAAGCCTCTGAAGCTAAGAGGCAACAGAGTAATGGGTTCATTCTGTGCTACTTATGCTAATTTTGGCTTAACAGTTAACAACAAAACACAGGTCCTCCACCAGCCTATAATAGCACACCATCCATATGTGGAACCATCAGTTACAGCAAAAGGGGAAATTCTGAATGCTGTGGATAAATAAGTTCACTTACCTTGAGAGTATACTTTCCAAGGATGAACATATAGACAATGAGCCTGGCTATGCATTGCCAAAGCTAGCTCAATGTTCTGGAGGCTCTAAAGGAAAGTGTAGGAGAGAAGTATTATACTGATTACCAAATTGAAAGTCTACAGAGCTGTTGTGCTGATCTCATTGTAGTGTGCCTTAGATAGTATACCCGTGCTTTTCCAGGAGACTGAATTGCTTCTATTTTTCAAATGATTTAAGATTTTTCAAATCTTAAAAAAATTCTGAAAATCAGCTGGCAAGATAAGATACGTGATATTGAGGTTCTTTCTTTTTTTAAATAAAATTTATTTAGTATTTTTTCCCAATTACATGTAAAAATTTTTTTAACATTCTTTTTAAAATTTTGAGCTCCAATTCTTCTCCTTCTTCCCTCCCCACCTCTATCCCCTATTGAGAAGGCAAGCAATTTGATATATGTTATACATATATGGTCTTGCAAAATATTTCCATAACAGTCATGTTGTAAAAGAAAATATAGACCAAAAAAATTTTTAAACCTCAAAAAAATAAGTTGTTTTTTTAAAATTATGGTTTAATCTGTATTTAGGCTCTAACAGTCCTTTCTCTGAGTATGGATAGCATTTTTCACCATAAGTCCTTCAGAGTTGTCTTGAATCATTGTATTTTTAAGAAAAGCTAAGTCATTCACAGTTGATCATCTTACAGTACTGACGTTACTTTGTACAAACTACATTTCATTTTGCATTAGTTCATATAAGACTTTTCAGGTTTTTCTGAGAGCATCCTGCTCACCATTTCTTTATTCTTTTTGTCAACAATGTTTGAAAGTCCTGTATTTAACTAAATGCCCATTTTTTCCCTTGAAGAATAATAATTAGTTTTGGGTTGTAATCCTAGCTCCTTCATCTTCTGGAATATCATATTCTAAATCCTCTAATCTTTTAATATAGAAGCTGATAAATTTTGTGTTATCCTGACTGATGCTGCATGATATTTGAATTATTTTTCCTGGTTGCTTACAATATTTTCTCCTTGATCTGGGAGCCCTAGAATTTGGCTGTAATATTCCTAGTTTTCATTTTGGAATCTCTTTCAGGAAGAGATTGGTGGATTGTGAAGACCATGTATTTTAAAATCAGCCAGAGTCAGGAATTCAGGTTAGGGGAAAATCGTCAATCTTTATTCTCAGTAAAGAAAGATCGGAGGTGGAAGGGAATCGATAGCAATGTGTGCAGCTGAGTCAAGAAGCTAGCTAGACCAGCAGCCACACGACCAGCAGCTACTAGCATAGAACCCAGGCCCAATCTCTCCTAGCCTCTCTTCCTGTCTCTCTGCCTCCACCCACCAAAATCATCATTTCCTATACAACACATTAGAACTTGCACAGAGAGTGGGCGGGGACCATTCTTTATCCAATCATGTATATTAATAGAGTATAGTCCAATTACTATTTAGCCTCATGTGCTTGGGACCTCAGTGCATCAACTCAAGCCTCAGCCCATTACATCTCCCACTTTCTTTTGTTTTAGAACACAGGTGGTCATGCCATCCCTGACTCCTCAGGGAGGTCAGAGCCCCCAAGGGGAGGTGATCACACCCTCCCTAACTTCTCAGGGAAGGAGGTGAAAGCACTAAAAAGAAGATGATCACGCCCTCCCTGACATCTCAGGAAGGGAGATGAAAAGCACCAAAGGAAAGTGGGGGTTGCTAGCGGGTTTCTGGGCTGAAGGGTCTTATTATGCACAAACCCATCAGCATGGGAGGTATTACACAAGCACATAGCAATAACACAGAAGCTATTAAGGATGACCCTGCCCTCAGTCAGCGCAGGCTCGATGTGGTGTAACAGACATGAATTGTACACGCAAGTAGCGGAATAACAAACAATATAAATCAACATGGTGTTGCAAAAGATCACCAGAAGTCCTAGAAGGAGGGTATGTAAACAACAGTCACACATACACCTTCTTCAGTAGCCAAGAGATCATCCAAAACCAATCTATTGTCCATTGCTTCACAGTCAGGGAATCCAATGATCCCCCTGAGTTTTTGAAGTCCTGCAAAAGTCTTTTTATGTGTTAGGGAATCCAATGATTCCAGCAGATTTTGAAGTCCTGTAACACTCTTAACATTTCTCAGAGAATCCAATGATTCCTGAGAGTTTTCAAGTCCTATGTCTCAGAGAATCCAATGATTCCTGAGGGTTTTCAAGTCCTACAACAATCTTATCATGTCTCAGAGAATCCAATGATTCCTGAGGCTTTTCAAGTCCTATGTCTCAGAGAATCCAATGATTCCTGAAGGTTTTCAAGTCCTACAACAATCTTATCATGTCTCAGAGAATCCAATGATTCCTGAGGCTTTTCAAGTCCTATGTCTCAGAGAATCCAATGATTCCTGAGGGTTTTCAAGTCCTATGTCTCAGAGAATCCAATGATTCCTGAGGGTTTTCAAGTCCAACAATCTTTGACGTCCTTGAGTCAAATGCCATAACTGCCACGCTCTTTCAATGGTGAGCACAATCAGCAACAGAACGACCCGATGTTTCTTGGGTCTTCTCCTTTGTTTCAAGGGTCTGCTCTGTCTCTCTGTGATGGACAAGGCGAATACGGCTCGTTGGCACCCATCTGATTCCTTCTCCACCTGTAGAGATACAAGCAAACCCTCTCCCCCAAGCAGTTAGCCTATCTGGTCCTTTCCATTCACCACTTTCTGGGTCTCTCCACATCACCTGGCGATTATCTAAAGATAGTGGAGCTGCTCGCACTGGACACTGACCTTCCGGTGGGTTATAAAACCTGTCTGCCGGAGCCAGTGCATCTTTGTCAAAAATCAAGAAGTTAATAGTATAAAGGGCTAGATTTAGAAGTTCTCTAGGGTTACCTGTGGCTCCCCCTTTCTTTTGTTTTTGGAGGAGCATCTTAATATCTCTGTTTCTTCTCTCTACTATTGCCTGTCCTTGAGGATTAAAAGGTATGCCTGTGGTGTGTAAAATCTTATACTGTGCACAAAAGTGTGCAAAATGTTTCAAACTATAAGCAGGACCATTGTCTGTTTTTATTGCTTGTGGCACACCCATAATGGCAAATGCTTGTGTGAGGAATTCAGTGACCACTCGGGCTGTCTCTTTTGCTGCTGGTATTGCAAAAGTGAATCCCGAAAAGGTGTCTACCACAACGTGGATAAAAGATAGATGACCAAAAGATTTATAATGGGTCACATCCATTTGCCAGATTTCATTGGGTCTCAAACCACAAGGGTTCTTCCCTGGAGGCAGTATAGGAGCATGGAAAGGAAGGCAAGCCATACAGGCTTTTACTATGCTCCTAGCTTCCTCTCTTGTTATTCCAAATTGTAAACGTAAAGCTCAAGCAGCCTGATGATATTTAGAATGAGATGCCTGGGCTTCTTGGAATAAAGGGGTATTGACCAACATAGTTAAAAGGCTATCTGCCTTTGAATTGCCATCAAAAATGGGACCTGGAAGTCCACTATGAGAGTGGACATGTAATATATAGATCTTACCTGGATGCTTTCTCACTTGCTCTTGAAGTTTCTTAAAGAGCTGATATATGTTAGAGGCTGCAAATTTTACTTGGACTGTGGCAATTCTTTGTACCACACCTATTGAATAGGCCAAATCTATGTCTCCTGGATAATAAGTAAGAGCTAGAATGATCGCATATAATTCATTCTGCTGAGTAGACTGAAAAGGAGTTCTGACTACTCTCTTTATAGTTAGATCATGAGAGTACACAGCACAAATATTATGTTTGGATGCATCTGTGAAAATAGTTGATCCTTTAAGAGGAATTTTAGAAACTTTTTCTTCAAGAATCCATTGCCAATTATGTAATAGTCTGGTTATCTTTAATGGAGACCCATGTATAAAATTTGGAGCCATGGCTAATATAATTTGCCACTCTGGGATGGTCTCACAACACACATTAATTTGTGTATTAGTATAAAAGGTGTATATCTTGTCAGGTCTTGTCCCAGATAATTGTACTGCTCACTTAGTGGCCTTTAATAAAATTCTAGCCACAAGCACTGGGTAGAGAGTAAGGCTTTTTCTGGTTGTGCCGGGAGGTTCACCCACTCTATCACATTGTCTCCTTGATCAAGGACTGTTGTGGGTGCCTCTTGTGTGGCAAAAACTGATATTTCCAAGGGTTTTTGAGTGACTCTTTCAACCACAGTGGATAAAGCCAGTTCAACTTCTCTCAAAGCCTCTTGATCTTCTTTTGTAAGCTGGCATGGTGAATTTAAAGCACTGTCTCCCCTTAAAATGTCATATAACGGTTGTAACTGATAGGTAGTCAAGCCTTACTCTGGTCGCATCCATTGGATATCTCCTATCAATTTCTGAAAATCATTCAATGTGTTTAGCTTCTCTGTTCTCAAGGACAGTTTTTGAACTGTAAGCACCTTAGGGTATACTTCAGTGGATTCTTTCAATTTCTATTTTACCTTCTGGTTCTATAATATCAGGACAGTTTTCCTTGATAATTTCTTGAAAGGTGATGTCTAAACTTTTTTTTTGATCATGACTTTCTGGTAGTCAGTAATTCTTACATTATCTCTTCTGGATCTATTTTTCAGTCAGTTTTTTTCTACTTATCTTCCATTTTTTCATTCTTTGGTTTTCTTTTATTTTTTCTTGATTTCTCATAAAGTCATTAGTTTCTATTTGTCCAATCCTAATTTTTAAGGTATTATTTTCTTCATTGAACTTTTTTTTTTTTTTTACCTCTTATTCCATTTGCTCAATTCTAATTTTCAGAGAATTATTTTCTTCAGTGCGTTTTTGTACTTCCTTTTTCATTTGACCAATTCTGTTTTTTAAGGCATTCTTTTCCTCATTGGCTTTTTGTCCCTCTTTTATTCCTTTAGCTTAATCTGTTTTTTAAGATGTTATTTTCTTCATTATTTTTTGTGTCTCCTTTACCAAGCTATTGACTCATTTTTTAAAAGATTTTCTTGAATCACTCTCATTTTTCTTCCCAGTTTTTCCTCTGCCTCTCTTACTTGGTTTTCAAAATCTTTTTTGAGATCTTTCATGGCCTGAGACCAATTCACATTTTTGGGGGGATGTTTTAGATGTAAGAATTGTAACTTTGCTCTCTTCTTCTCTGTATATTTTGATATTCCTTGTCACCATAGTAATTTTTTTCTGGACATAATTTTTCTATTATTATTCATTTCCCCAGTCTATTACTTGACTTTTCACTCTTTGTTAAAGCAGTACTCTACTTCCAGGGTGGAGGGTTCATTGTCCCAAATTTCAGGGAAGTTAGACAGATGTTTTCAGAAATACTTCTAGGGTCCTGTAAGTTTTCACTTCTTCTAAGGAGAGGTATTTACTGTTCTCCTAGCTTGTGCTCTGCTCTGTGAGTGACCACAATCATTCTTTTCTATCCTGGAACTATACGAAGGGTCCCTGCTCCAATGTGACTGCAAACTTTGGCATGCTAGTGCCCCTTCTCACTCTGGGACTACCACTCTGGACTGAGTCCTTTTATCTTAGTGTGGGCAAAGCAAGAGTCTTGCCTCAGTGCTAGCAAAGAGACGCCTGTAATCTCCCTTTGACCAATTGTTCGACTTCCTTACGGTCTGTGAGCTGAGAGCTGCTGCTGATTCAATGGCTCCCAAGGCTTGTTCCTGTTTTACTGGGGCTGGGATTGTACTGGCTAGACTAGGTCCACTGTCACCCAGGATGCAATAGATTTTGTGGATCTTCCAAAATGTCTTTGGGTCTGTGGGCTGAAAGTTTGGAAATCACCACTGCTGTGTCCCCCAAGGTCTGCTCCTGGTTTTCTGGGGCTTAACCTGCATTGTACTGTGCTCCACTCTCACCTTGGTACAACAAAATTTTTCTGCTGACTTTCTAAGTTGTCATGGGCTGGGAAATTATTTCACTCCATCTTTTTGTGGTTTTTGCCATTTTAGAATTTGTTTAAAGGAATTATTTAAAGGTATTTAGAAGGGTTTGGGAGAGAGCTCAGACAAGTTCTTGCCTTTACTCTGCCATCATGGATGGCTCCACTTCCCATTGAGGTCCTTTCTCAAGCGAAACTGCCAAGTATTCAAACTCACCTGTAGAGAAAGGGACTTCAATGGGCTGACCACATTGTTCTAATGCCAAATGTTCATTTGCCTTAAAGATTATTTTATAGAGAACTCATACAAAGAAGTCACAGGGAGGTGAGAAGAAAAGGTATAGGATCTCCTCCTGTCTGTCCAACTCCATTAGCAACTGTTTTTAGGTGGATTTCTAGACATGACTCAATTATTTATAAATGTTAATAAGTTAAGTTACTTAGTTTTAACTTAGTTTATTTACTTTTCTTTTATTCTTGCAATGTTTCTCTGAAGAATTTTGGAATCATTGCATGAGATGAGAGACACTGGCAAAGGACCACCTACTTGGTGTGTAAAGGAAGGCACTGTGCTTTATGAGCAAAACAAGATTGCAGCAGCTCATAAGCAAATTTAGAGACATCTCTACTTCAAATGTTCATGTGGACTATCTGTGCCTGACCAGTGGTGGAGCTTACTGAGCTGGTATTGGTCTGAACACATTTGACCGCAATTTTATGATGTCATTTTGATCCTCTTTGAGAATGAAGAACCCATCTCCATTTTTTACTAAGTATTTCTTTGGTTTTCTTGCATACAGGTCACCATTGGAAATATTGCTGTAGCCTATTTATGCCTACTATGCATCCTCTCTGTCACCCTTTTGCTCAACAATAGCTTTAATCTCTGGATATTTTGTTCCAAATTTTACAGCAGTACTTCAGGAAGAATTTCATAATGAATATTGGTCCCTGTGCTGGGAAACAGTATGAGAACATGAAAAGCATTATGTACCTGTCCAAAATCAATCCGATTTTCTTCTTGCTATAAAATTTTGGAACCCAATTTATTGTTCATTTAGGTGCCAATTTCAGATCTATATATTGATATACTCACTCAGGAGTGTAATAGAGTATTTGATAATGTACATCTTTAGTTTTCTTCATTAAGAACTTGTCATCTTGAACATTGTCATAACTAATGAATTAACTGTTCTCTTTGCCTGATGCTTATTTTTCTTTGGACTATCCAACTTTAAGTTGCAGTCTAGGAAATAGGCTTTCTACTATATCCATTTATTTTTCCTACATAATTAGGGCATTCTTTTTGAGTAGTCATATGTCTTGTTAAAGAAGTTCTTTAATATTCTTGAGGTTCTTGTAATCCACACAGTGTCATCTATAAAACTTATAGTAAGTAAATAAAAACTGAATAAAAGTAAAGTAAGTAAACTAAATTAAAACTAAGTAACTTAACTTATTAACATTTATAAATAATTGAGTCATGTCTAGAAATCCACCTTGAAACAGTTGCTAATGGAGTTGGACGGAAAGAAGTGCAGGTTCAAAAGATGGTCTATTAAGAAGGTAATTGGACTGGGAAAGATGATGTCCTGTTTCCTCTGAGAATTCCACCATATACTCCTTTATAATTTGGGGAGTGGAGTCTGGAAAACAGAAAATATGATATGGAAAGGGCGTGACTGAATATGGGAGCAGATGCATACCTTTAGCCTTTTTTATTCCCCATTCTAAGCATTAATGGCTTATTTAAATAGTTTAAGTTGAAGCCCCAACAATTGTTCACAATATATTCTTTTTCACTTTGTGAAAAGCAAAAGAAAAGCAAAATAATTGTTTTAGCTTTATTAAAGAAAATCAGAGTAGCAAAAAAAGATGGAGTGTTGTTGGGGTGGATTTTGCTCCTTTTTTTTTTTAAACTACTGAAAAGTGATGTTCAGTGAGGATGATAAGTTTTGACCAAAGTTTCTGTCACATTAGTAAAAATCTAGCTATGATAAGAATCCAGGCAAGAGAGCTGAGGTAACTGAGTGCAATATCTGGATAAACCATTAGGTGGCTCGTTTGTCCTGTTCTGGAAACACACTTATAGTTTTCATCCCTCTATACTTACTCACACAGAGCAGCTAGATGTTTAAACTTTTTCCATACCCCTTTTTGCCCAAGAAACTTTTACTTGACCTTAGATATATAGAAACATAAAATATGTATACAAATCAAACATTTACTAATAATAAATCAAATAATAATATAATTATAAACAATGTATGTATATAATATATACATAATATGATCATAAATAAAATCATGAAAAATTCTTTGGGATACATTTAATTTTACTATTTATTAAAGAAGAAAGCAAATTTGCATACTAACTCCATATGAAATCACAGTTTAAGAAATTTTGGGATAGAGCACTGAGTTTGGAACCAGAAAGATTCATCTTTAGGGTTCAAATCTGGCCTTATACATTTAGCTATGTGATCTTGGGCAAGTCATTTAACCCTGTTTGTCTTAGTTCTTCATCTGAAAAATGACCTGGAACAGGAAATGGCAAAACACTACAGAATCTTTGCCAAGAAAACCCAAAAATGGAATAATGGAGCACGGAACACAGCTGAAATGACTGAACAACAAAAATACTCACATTGATCCAGACATCCATTATATGAAAAATGAAAAAGGAAATTTATAAATCCACTTTTCTTCCTTAGACATAGAATTTGTTCCCTACCTACTTTCATGCCCTGTATCTTTTCAATCTGTTTTGATCAGGAAAAGTCATATAATATATACATTCCATAGGTCATGGAATTGCTCCCTTGGAATTATCTATCACTAGCGCATGGAATGCTTTCAAGAAGCCATGAAAATGAAGGGGAAAAAATCCTTCAAAATAATTATCCCTGCAAGCATAATGATCTTCAGCCTAGAAAGTGCAAAAGAAAAAATGATTAAAGGAGTTGATATCTAAAGATAAGTAGGGCGTTAGTAGGAGAGCAGTTCAATGCCTGGAATAAGCTCAAGTCATCCAAACTAGAGTGACCAAAAACCAGGATGCTGAGGGAACAGGACCCTGTGATGACTGGTCTACTTTTAGTAATCTTGTAACACTAAGGAGAACAAGTTATATATTAGTGTTGGCACCCATTCCTCTCATTCCCTTTTCCTTGACTTTATTTCATAGAATTGTAGGATTTATAGGGGATTTTGATAGTTCTTTTAAATTACGTCAGATTCAAATCTCAACTGAATATTTCCTGTCCATTTTCTATGCTTGCATCAAAAAAAGTCTATGCTTTATGAGCAAAGCAGAATTGCAATAGCTCAAAAGAAACAAGAGATGCACAAATTTCAAGACACCTCCACTCTAAATATTCATATGGATGCTTCTACCTGACAGAAATTGAGTTTTCTTAGCTTGTATTGGTCTAATTAGGTATAGTCAGATACACTATATCTTTTTTTTTTAATATAACTTTTTATTGACAGAACATATGCCTGGGTAATTTTTTTTTACAGCATTATCCCTTGCACTCACTTCTGTTCCGACTTTTCCCTTCCCTCCCTCCACCTCCTCCCCTAGATGGCAGGCAGTCTTATACATATTAAATATGTTACAATATATCGTAGATACAATATAAGACACCCTATATCTTTTTTTTTAATAGCCTTTTATTTACAGGATATATACATGGGTAACTTTACAGCATTAACAATTGCCAAACCTCTTGTTCCAATTTTTCACCTCTTAACCCCCCACCCCCTCCCCTAAATGGCAGGATGACCAGTAGATGTTAAATATATTAAAATATAACTTAGATACACAATAAGTATACATGACCAAAACATTATTTTGCTGTACAAAAAGAATCAGACTCTGAATTATTGTACAATTAGCTTGTGAAGGAAATCAAAAATGCAGGTGTGCATAAATATAGGGATTGGGAATTCAATGTAATGGTTTTTAGTCATCTCCCAGAGTTCTTTTTCTGGGTATAGCTAGTTCAATTCATTACTGCTCCATTAGAAATGATTTGGTTGATCTTGTTGCTGAGGATGGCCTGATCCATCAGAACTGGTCATCATCTAGTATTGTTGTTGAAGTATATAATGATCTCCTGGTCCTGCTCATTTCACTCAGCATCAGTTCGTGTAAGTCTCTCCAGGCCTTTCTGAAATCATCCTGTTGGTCATTTCTTACAGAACAGTAATATTCCATAATTTTCATATACCACAATTTATTCAGCCATTCTCCAACTGATGGACATCCATTCAGTTTCCAGTTTCTGGCCACTACAAAAAGGGCTGCCACAAACATTCGTGCACATACAGGTCCCTTTCCCTTCTTTATAATCTCTTTGGGATATAATCCCAGTAGTAACACTGCTGGATCAAAGGGTATGCACAGTTTGATAACTTTTTGAGCATAGTTCCAAACTACTCTCCAAAATGGTTGGATTCGTTCACAACTCCACCAACAATGAATCAATGTCCCAGTTTTCCCACATCCCCTCCAACAATCATCATTATTTTTTCCTGTCATCTTAGCCAATCTGACAGGTGACACCCTATATCTTGACCCCAACATAGTGATATCATATTGGTTCTCTTTGAACACAAAAGACAACAACCAACTATCACTATGTAGTATTTCTTCTGTCTCCTCTAATAATGATAAATTTCTTAGAAGTTACATGTATCACCTTCCCAAGTAGGAATGTAACCAGTCTGATTTTATTGAGTCTCTTATGATTACTTTTTTCATCTTGTTTCTCTTGAGTCTTGTATTTGAATATCACAATTTTTATTCACCTCTGGTCTTTTCTTTAGGGATGCTTGAAAGTGTTCTGTTTCATTAAATATCCATTTTTTCCTGAGGAACAATACTCAGTTTTGCTGAGTATATAATTCTTGGTTATAATCCTAGCTCCTTTGCCTTCAAGAATGTCATATTCCAAGCCTTCCATTCTTTTAACATGGAAACTGTTAAATCTTGTATGATCCCAACTCTGACTCCACAATATTTGAATTGTTTTTTCTGGATGCTTACAATATTTTCTCCTTAATTTGTGAGCTCTGGAACTTGCCTATAATATTTCTGGAAATTTTTATTTTGGAATCCTTATCAAGAGGTAATTGATGAAGAGATCATAAAGAAGGGAAAGGGATCTGTATGTGCATGAATGTTTGTGGCAGCCCTCTTTTGTAGTGGCCAGAAACTGGAAACTGAATGGATGCCCATCAATTGGAGAATGGCTGAATAAATTGTGGTATATGAATATTATGGAATATTATTGTTTGGTAAGAAATGACCAACAAAATGATTTCAGAAAGGCCTGGAGAGACTTACACGAACTGATGCTGAGTGAAATGAGCAGGGCCAGGAGATGATTATATATTTCAACAACAAAACTATATGATAGATCAGAATTGACTGATGGACATGGCCATCTTCAGCAATGAGATGAACCAAATCAGTTCCAATGGAGCAGTAATGAACTGAATCAGCTACGCCCAGCGAAAGAACTCTGGGAGATGACTAAGAACCATTACACTGAAAACCCTAGTCCCTATATTTTTGCCCACCTGCATTTTTGATTTCCTTCACAGGCTAATTGTACAATATTTCAGAATCTGATTCTTTTTGTACAGCAAAATAACAGTTTGGTCATGTATACTTATTGTGTATCTAATTTATATTTTAATATATTTAACATCCACTGGTCAAAAAAAAAAAAGAGGTAATTGGTGGATTCTATCAATTTCTATTTTATCTCCTGGATCTAAGATATCAAAATAGTTTTCCTTTAAGTTTCTTAAACTATGATGTTTTCTGGGCTCTTTTTATCATGGGTATCAGGAAGTCTAATTAGTAAACTAATTCTTCTAAATCTGTTTTCTAGATGATTTGTTTTTTAATGAGATATTTCACTTTTTTTTCTACTTTTACATTCTTTTGGCTTTGTTTTATTATTTCTTGAAGTCTCATTAAATTCCACTGGTCTAATTCTAATTTTTAAGGAATTATTTTCTTCAGTGAGTTTTTGTGCCTCTTTTCCTATTTTGGCTAATTCTGTTTTTTAAGGAGTTCTTTTCTTCAGTGAATTTTTGTGATTCTTTTACCATTAGGACCAATTCTGTTTTTTAAGGCATTATTTCCTTTCATTCTTTTTGTGTCTTTTTACTAGACCGTTAATTTTCTTTTCATCATTGTTTTTGCATCACTTTTCTTTTCCCATTTTTTTCTACCACTCATCACTTTCTTTAACTCTTCCTTTTGGACTGGAATCCAATTAAGATTTTTCTTTGAGGCTTTGCTTGTAGATGTTTTTACATTATCTTCTGAGTTTATATCTTGGTTTTCCCTGCTGCAGTTGTATGTAGCTTTTTATGATATAATTCTTTTTTGTTGTTGTTTGTTCATTTCCCCAATCTATTTCTTTTGAATTTTATGTTAAATTTGGGTTCTGCTCATCTGGGTTTGGGAAAACACTGTCCCAAGCATCATACTTTTTTTGTATTGCTGTTTTCAAAGCTAATTCTGGGAATGTGAAAGTTTTTGGTGCTTCCAAGGTAACTATGGTGAAAGGAAAGGTGTAGTCATCATTTTTTGTGAACAGTGCTTTGTTCTTTACCCAGGAAAGGCCCCCTGCTCTCCTGCAGCCACAAGCACTACTAGTACTTTTCTCTGCCTTGAAACTATGATTGGGTCTCTGCTCCCTTGTTACAGACCACAAGCGCTCCTGTTAGCCCCAGAATTTATATTAAGAATTGCATGTGGACTATAGGGTTGCTAATCAACACCAACTCCACCCAGTGCCAACAAAGGGTTACCTATAATTTCTTTCTGACCAGTTATCTGACCTCTCCCCCCTTCTCATCTCTGGGCTGAGAGCTCCCAAAGCGTTGCTGCTACTGCTTCTGCCACCACTATTGCTGGCAATGCTATTGGGTTTTGTTTTGTTTTGTTTTTTACCATAGACATAGACTTTTTAATTTTAATTTTTCAAATTAATGATTTATTGATTTGTTTGGTTTTTTTAATTTTATTTTTTTATTATAGCTTTTTATATACAAAACATATGCATGGGTAATTTTTCAACATTGACCCTTGCAAAAACTTCTGTTTGAACTTTTCCCCTCCTTCCCCCCATCCCCTCCCCTAGATGGCAAGTAGTCCCATACATGTTAAATATGTTAAAGTATATGTTAAATACAATATATGTATACATATTTATACAGTTATCATGTTGCATAGGAAAGATCAGATTTAGAAAGAAGGTTAAAATAACTTGAGAAGAAAAAAACAAAAATGCAAGCAAAGAGTAAGAGAAAGAGTGGAAATGTTATGTTGTGGTCCATACTCATTTTCCAGTGTTCTTTCGCTGGGTATAGCTGGTTCGGTTCATTACTGATCCATTGGAATTGATTTGAATCCTCTCTTTGTGGAAGAGAGCCACATCCATCAGAATTGATTATCATGTAGTATTGTTGTTGAAGTGTATAATGATCTCCTGATTCTGCTTATTTCACTCAGCATCAGTTCTTGTCTTTTCAGGCCTTTCTGAAATCACCCTGCTGGTCATTTCTTACAGAACAACAATATTCCATAACATTCATATACCACAATTTACCCAGCCATTCTCCAATTGGTGGGCATCCATTCAGTTTCCAGTTTCTGGCCACTACAAAAAGGGCTGGCAATGCTATTGTTGACACCTCCAAGACCCTTGGCTAGTGCTGCTCCCTTACTCTGAGCTATCCCCCAACTCTGATGTCACATCCCTCTTCTGCCAATTTTTTCAGTTGTTTTAGCCTGTACCAAAAAAGTTTTCTTACATTTTGTTGGCTCTACCACTCCAAAATTTGATTTTAGGTGTTATTTTAAAGTTGTATGGAGGGGAATGCTGGGAACAATTGGGCTCCTGCTTGTGTTTTGCCATCTTCAATTTCTTACTATTTTATCTTCAGGAAATATTATAAGTGTTCTTAAGACTTAATTTGTTCAAAGACCTAAGGCTCAAACCATTTTTACATAGCTTTCTGTTAGTCTAAATACAAAAGTTAGCTCAGGAAGAGTCAGGAAGGAGCTATATGATTGGCTCAAAGAGGAAGAAGAATATAAATATTGATATTCGTTTCAGTTCTTCCAATATGTCAAGTCATTGGCCACTGGACAAAAATTTGTTTAAAATCTGACAATTACATCAATTTTTTATGAATAGTCTGAAAATTGTATGATTACCCTGGAAAAACTTGTAGAGGGCCACAGATAGTGGGGGAACTCTGGGTAAGTTAGGCTACAAAACAGTCCACAATGCATCCTACTGCTTCTGTTTAGAATGAACATTTCTGGGAGTATTTTATAGATTATTCTCACAAAAAAAAGAGTTGAATTAGAATTGAATTAAAACAATGTTTCTTGGAAAGGGGTATTGAAAATTAATGTAATTGATTAGTATAATTAATTAATGTATTTTATTGAGCTGAAATCATCAACTCCCATGAGTTGTTACCATCTCTAAGCAAATGAAATCTAAAATCTATAAATTCAGTTCCTTTTCTCTCCTGAGCTCCACTTCCTTAACTGACGTTTGGACATTTTAAACTGAATGCCCCAAAGGAATCTCCAACTCAATTTGTCCAAAACTGAATTCATTTTCTTTTCTCAAACCCTGCACTCTTTCAACCTTCCCTATTACTGTCCAGATTTAACAGGGGTCCTCAAACTATGGCCCGTGGGCCAGATATGGCAGCTGAGGACGTTTATCCCCCTCACCCAGGGCTATGAAGTTTCTTTATTTAAAGGCCCACAAAACAAAGTTTTTGTTTTTTACCATAGTCTGGCCCTCCAACAGTCTGAGGGACAGTGAACTGGCTCCCTATTTTAAAAGTTTGAGGACCCCTGGGAACATCATTGTCTTCCAATCACCCAGTTTTAAAATCTCACTGCCATCCTTACATGCTCCCTCACGCCAAATAGTCAATCCATTGCCTAATCTTGTTTTTTTCTGTCTCCATATCTTGTGTATACATCCATTCCTTTCTAATAGTATAGCTACTACTTTAGTTCAGGTACTCATCATTTCTCTTCTGGGTCATTGAGAAACCTTCCTATTTGATCTTCCTGTTGATAACTTCATTCTAATCTATTCTCCACATAGCTGCAAAAATAATGATCTAAAGCATGGGTTAGATCAGGGCCTTCCTCTATTCAACCATTTCCAGGATCTCCTTATTGCTTCAAGAATAAAGTATGAATTCTTCTGTTTAGCATTTAAAGTTCTCGAAGACTTGGATCCTCCCAGTCATCTTATACTTTATTCTTCTGCCATGCATTCCATCCATACCGGCCAGCTCTATGTTTTATCCACACCATACACTGTCCTATTTGACAGTCTGCTTTATAACACTCCATCTTTTATCTCCATGTCTTTGAACTAACTACCCTCTCCTCTCACATACCCCCATATCATAGAATCTCTGGTTTCCTTAAAGACTCAGCTCAAGTACCATGTGCTTCATGAAGCCTTTCTTAGTCCCCTTGACTGCTAGGGCACCCTCTCGTCAAGCTAACTCATATTTATTTTATACATATTCCAAATATATTTATGTATGTACATGTTGTCTCTTTCATTAGAATGTAAGCTCCTTGAGGATAAGTACCATTTCCCTTTGTCTTCCTATCATCATCCTTGAGCTCAATGCCCAGCACTTAGTAAATGCTTAATAAATGTTCATTCTTGATTGATTGAATTAATAGAGGAGAATGGGGGTGAGAAACAGACAGTTGATATTTCAGTTTAGTTTAGCTGACCTAAGTTTGCTCTCTCGTTTTTAATCTTTGTTACAAGGGATAGCTCTCTGGGCAGGGGTAGAGAAATATATATTTGGAAAAATAAAAATAAAAAGCATCAATCAAAAATTTTAAAATATAACTATAAAGTTATACATAAAATATATTTAGAATTGAGGAACTGCTGCTGGAACTTCAACAAAAGTTGCATCACTCTTTATTCCATAACTAGATATGTTGTTTGGACAAGATTAAGTGGATGGACGTAAGAAGCTTGCTTCTAATTAAGAGAACTTAGGCTCTCTATTCTCATATTCATTGGTTCATTACTGAATTGCTAATAATCTATGGAATAAGGAAATAGGACCACAAAGGGACTCTTCTGGGTTGAATCGAGGCAGACACATCCAGTTCTTTGGACACTCACCAAGACCACAATGGTAGCAAATGTTCCGATTATACTTCAGTAAGGCACCGAGTACAGAGGCAAATAGCACAGAAAGTGTAGGGGAATAATGGTTTGAGGAGTACAAAGGCAGACAACATGAGGACAGAGATGGAGTAGTTGAGGAAGGCAGGTAGTATGAGGAAAAGAATGGGCAGGGAGACTTATAACCACAGATTGCATCTGAAAGCAATTAGGAAGCATGGACCTGCAGGAGGTGTTATGAGTTTTGTGGGGCATTCTTGAAGAAGGTAAAGTCCACCTCTGTGATAATTAGAGGACATTTCAAGTTGATCAAGAAAGGTATTTTGAGTATGGATATAGAAAAGGTACTGGGAAAGTGGTAGACACATGCCTACCATGTTCCTGTTAGAACTATCATTAAGGCTTGATTTATTCAAGCGTGATGTGGGAGTTTGCTGTCAGTCCAGATTTCATCAGTGGGAGCACATAACTTCATCTTGTATCATCAGGACAGAGTCCAGTGCCATTGGGCTGAAGTAGTCTATGGACAATTACTGGATGAAAGCTAAAAGGTGTTTTTCTCTCATCTGTCTGCAAAGCTTAAGTGAAGTTTAGATGTACAAGAATCAGTTGTGGTAGTAAATCATCCTCTCCCAAATTCTGGTGGGTTATAGTATGCTTAGCACTGAATGAGGTTCTGTATGAAAACTGCCTTTTATTATTTATTTGGTTGTTTTTGCTGAGGCAGTTGGAGTCAAGTGACTTGCCCAGGGTCACACAGCCAGGAAGTATTAAATATTTGAGACCAGATTTGGACTCAGGTCCTCCTGACTTCAGGGCTGGTACTCTATGTACTGTGCCACCTCGCTGCCCTCAAAACTGCTTTTTGATTGGGAACATCTTTAGTCATTGAGACAGGAAACAGTATCATCTTTTCAGCATATTGTTCTTGGATGAGCTCAGCATTGTTCAAGAATTTGACACAGTTCCGAGTTTTATACACTCTGGCTCGCACTGTGGGTACTTGTGAATTTCTCACAGAAATGTGAAAATAGCCTGGACAGGGGTTCAGGGGCATGGATCTAGATGGTTTCCACATTGACCTGGATAGAGTGTTGACCCAATTAGATAAGACAGGTCAGGTTAGTTTCGTATCCCAAAAAAATCTTCTCCATCCCCACCCCCCCAAAAAAGGAAAAGGTCTATTCTACCAAAATATTTACAGAAGCTTTTTTTTTGTGGTGGCAAGGAACTGAAAACTGAGGAGATGCCTTTCAATTTGGAAATGATTAAACAAGCTGTTCTTATAGCACAATAGTGCTATAAGAAATGATGAGCAGGATGCTTTCAGAAAAACCTGGGAAAATTTACATGAACTGACATAAAGTGAAGTGAGTAGAATCAGGAGAACATTGAACACAATAACCAATATTGTATGATGATCAATTGTAAATGACTTAGTTATTCTGATCAATAAAAAGGTGCGAGACAATTCTGAAAGACTTAATGAAAAATGCTATCCATCTTCAGAGAAAGGACCATGGTAGTTGTATGCAATTTGAAGCAGATTTTTTTTTACTTTATTTTTTTGTGGGTTGGGTTTTTTTTGTCTGTGTTTTCTTTCACAACATTACTAATATGATTTGTATGACCCCACATGTACATCCTATATAAAATTTGCTGCTGTCTTAGGGAGATGGGAAGAGAAGGAAGAAAGAGTATTTGAAATTCAAATCTTTTTAAAGGTTAAAGATGATTTTACATTTAATTGGAAAAAATAAAATATGTTAAAAAAAAAAAAAAAAGATAGATAGAATAGGCCCAATATATCTATCTCACTGAATAAATAGTCTTATGTCCACTAGGCTGATAAGACTAATGGAATGGAATGGATACAGTCAAGAAGATTTTTACCAGTATTCTAGTTCCTGGACAAATAGTATCTTGACCAGCAGCCTTGGAGGCTGGTTTCTTATGTTCTGGTGGAATTTGGGCCCAGGTCAGAATAGGATACAACTCCAAGTGCCTCTCCAGCATGTACTAAGGGTGAGAACGTTCTTAAACAGGTGATGGCCAGGAGATCAGGGGAGGAATCCAGTGTCGAGATGCACCAACAATGGAGTAGTTTCCATGGCAGTCTCCATGGTGCATACTGCCTCCTCCATGGTGGAGTATATTCTTGAATTCCTCTGTAACATGGGGTCAGAGCTCCAGTTGAGTTGAAAACTGTTATCTTGTATTATTGGGCAAGTGACTTTCCTGGTTCTGTGGCTCCCTCGCTCCCCTCTGAGGCTTAGCAGTTACTTGGGTGGCAATCGTGCCGTCAGTGCTCACCTCATTGTCCTAATTGTCCCACCTGTCAGTGTGGCAAACATGTTGCCCCTAGTGGTCTGGTCACTGGTATTGTGCCAGTATCCTTGCTCTCCTTGTTTAAGGGATTCTGTTGCATCAATCAGTCTTGTCTGCCTCCTATACTCACTTGCTGGTCTCCATCCTCTGAGAGGAGGAAGCAGCATAGAGTCCCCTTGAGTTGAGGATTGGAGAGGTTAGGACTCCTTTAGGGAGACCTTCACCTGCAAAGGGACCGGGACCTGGATGTGGTTGTAGGAGCTCAAGGAGTCATAGGGACAACTGTTCCACATGCAAAGTACTTTAGGTACCATATGTACCCACTTGGAGATTCAGTTTCCCCCTAGAAGTTTGAGCAAGATGGTTTTTAAGAAGCTATTATGGGGCAGCTAGTTGATGCAATGGATAGAGCATCCGCCCTGAAGTCAGGAGGACCTGAGTTCAAATCTGCGCTCAGACACTTAACACTTTCTAGCTGCCAGACTCTGGGTAAGTCACTTAACCCCAATTGCCTCATGGGAAAAAAAAAGAAGAATCTATTATGCTTATCAGTCAAAATGACAAGATACCATTGTCCTCTGCCCACTGATGCGTGGCCTTGGTGGTAAAATGTGTGACCTGGTCACTGTGGGTGGGTGTGGGAAGGCCAAAAGGTCCAGTGATGAAATTACAGACTGTGGGGTCCCTACAAAGGTGACACAGTCAAAGTCCAGTATAAGCAGCTGCCAAAACGAGGAAATTTTTAACAGCTGAAGTCTGAGAGGGCAAAAGTCCTATAAGATTCACTTAACATATCTGGTAAGATGCCTGCCTCTTAATAATGCTCTCCTTATGGCCATTTTAGCCAGCCAGGGCTGTCTCCCTTGTAATACCCTGTTCAATGCACCAAATGAATTGCCAGTTAATTTATAAACTATATAATGGGACCAAAAGAGGGTCCTTCTGGGCCGAGTGGAAAGTGGTATGCCTAATTCTTTGGATACTTGCCAGGAGACACCACAATAGCAGATATAGCGAGTAATACTCCAATTACCCTTTAATTAAGCACAGAGAGTACAAAGGCAAATGGCACATATAGTATAAACACAAATGGTGTGGGGATGAGGTACAGAGGCAGTCAGCATGGGTACCGGGATGGGGTGGTGGCAGATAGTGGAAAAGAGGGGGAGAGTCACTTGGGTAATGGAGGATCAGAGTTAGGAACAC
Source organism: Sarcophilus harrisii (assembly GCF_902635505.1). NCBI lineage: Eukaryota > Metazoa > Chordata > Mammalia > Dasyuromorphia > Dasyuridae > Sarcophilus > Sarcophilus harrisii. Next base: position 89,161,688 of record NC_045430.1, on the reverse strand, counting down.
TCAGGCATAATGGACCATTGGAGAGAGGAATGTTGGGGGAGGGAATTTGGGGGTCTCATTTTTTCAGGATTTTGATAAGAGACTGCCTCTTACCCATTCATTAACTTATCTATGTTATCTCAAAATTATCAGCAATACCATAGAGTTAGTTCATTAATATATCCACATCATCTCAAAAGTTATCTGCAAGGCTAACTGTACACTATTTCAAAGTCCAATTCTTTTTATACAGCAAAATAACTGTTTGGACATGTATACATATATTATATTTAACTTATACTTTAACATATTTAACATGTATTGGTCAACCTGCCATGGGGAGGGGGTGGGGGGAAGGAGGGGAAACATTGGAACAAAACGTTTGGCAATTGTCAATGCTGAAAAATTACCCATACATATATCTTATAAATAAAAAACTATAATAATAATAATAAAAAGTTATTTGCAAGAACTGGTGCTCTCGTGGTCTTACTATGGTTGTCTGGACAAAGAATGGACAGTTAGTAGAACCAAAGAGCTTTTATAGCTGGCTTCTCTGAATTGAGCATATAGTTTTAGGATATGAGTTCTAGTTAATTTATGAGACAGTTTTCAAGTAGCTGTTATGCTCCCTTCATCTATGAAACAGTCTGTAAGTGTCTTCTAGATTCCCTTTTGCAATCTTAACCCAGGTAGGTTAATCCCGCTATCATTACCTTGTCCTGGATATTTTAAATATATTCACTACACTAACTGGGAGAGAGAGGGAAGGATGGTCAGGGAGACTAGAACAAGACACAATTATCTATTTATTTATTATAGTTTTTTTATTTACAAGATATATGCATGGGTAATTGTTCAGCACTGACAATTGCAAAACCTTTTGTTCCAATTTTCCCCTTCTTTCCCCCCACCCCCTCCCCCAGATGGCAGTTAGACCAATACATGTTAAATATGTTAAAATATATGTTAAATACTACATATATATATATATATATATATATATACATATACATAGTTATTTTGCTGCATAAGAATTGGACTTTGAGATAATGTACAATTAACCTGTGAAGGAAATAAAAAATGCAGGTGGACAAAAACAGAGGGATGATTCTAAAATTAAAAGGAGAAATTGATAAAATTGAAAGTAAAAAAACTATTGAATTAATAAATAAAATTAAGAGTTGGTTTTATGAAAAAAACAATAAAATAGATAAACCTTTGGTAAATCTGATTAGAAAAAGGAAAGAGGAAAATCAAATTGTTAGTCTTAAAAATGAAAAAGGAGAAATCATTCCCAGGGATGAACTTTCCACCAATCAAGAGGAAATTAGAGCAATAATTAGGAATTACTTTGCTCAACTTTATGCCAATAAATTTGATAACCTAAGTGAAATGGGTGACTACCTTCAAAAATATAGGCTTCCCAGATTAACAGAGGAGGAAGTAAATTAATTAAATAGTCCCATTTTAGAAAAAGAAATAGAACAAGCTATTAATCAACTCCCTAAGAAAAAATCCCCAGGACCAGATGGATTCTACCAAACATTTAAAGAACAATTAACTCCAATGTTATATAAACTATTTGAAAAAATAGGGATTGAAGGAGTCCTACCAAATTCCTTTAATGACACGGACATGGTACTGATACCTAAACCAAGTAGGATGAAAACAGAGAAAGAATATTATAGACCAATCTCCTTAATGAATAGTGATGCTAAAATCTTAAATAAAATATTAGCAAAAAGATTACAGAAAATCATCTTCAGGGCAAGGAGGTTACCAGCTTTCTCTGTAGAACAGGGATAGATATATGGACAGTTGCTGTCCTGCAAACAGGCTGCAAAGAGTGGCTGAGCTGCAGAAGTGCCCTGGGAAGAGCCCTGCACCAGAAGTGTCTCTGCCCTGGGAAGTGCAACCATGCTGTGGAAGTTCTATTGCCCCAGGCAGAGCTCCCACTCTGTGCAGATTTGTGGCTACCCTGGGCAAAAGCCCCTCACTGCAGAATGGGGCTGCACAACTATGCTGTGGTCTGTGCTGAGTCACTTCCTCTGTTGGGTGGGTATAGCCAGATCCCGTTAGAATCTGGCTTTTTTTGGAGTACACTCTACCTTTGGCATTTGTGTAACTTCTCTGCTGATCTATTGCTTTGCAACCAAAGCAGAGCAGCCAATCTGTGGTAGAATCCTCCCTGCAAAATCTCCACCCATGGAGACCGCCCCTGCCCCATCCACTTAGTGTGCTAGCCTCCATGTTCTGCCTCCCTGCCTGCACTGGCCTGCTCCCGCTGATCAGGACAAACCTTTTCTGGAGATCTTCCAGATTATCTTTGGCTGGTAATTTGTTGTACTCCCAATATTCGTGGATTTTACCAGTCAAGCACTATTTCTGAGGCTGAATTTGGTCATTAGTAGTGAGGGCAGAAGAGAATCTTAGAATGATGTGTGTGTCTTCTCCACCATCTTGGCTCCACCCCAACAAGATACAATTTTAACAAAATTAAGTACTCCACCTCAATGTCCTGGTGAAAAACTGCTTAAGGTTATGCCTTACATCTAGGGATTCCCCAAAATGCGAAAGGAAAATGTAATAATAATAATCAATGTACAATGTAAACAGAATATAGGACAGGATGATTTACTTATTATACAACATATATTACAATATATAATACAGTATATATTATATATACAAGAAAGGCCAGTAGCAGAGTAGGGGAAAAAGTACCCCATTTCCCAACAAACTTAAACAGAGTGTCAAAGAACAGAGCATTGTACTTGCCACACAACATGGAAAGTTAAAGCCATGAGGGCATAGTTCTTTTGAAAACATATAATATTATCTATCTGGTTCTGTCAGAGGATGGGAGTGACCAGAAGGTCTCTCAGAATTTTATTCTAAAATACCAGATCTTTCATTTCTGGGCCCCACATGGTTGGGAGCATACCCCCAAGCTCCCAAAAGATCAACAAGATATAGAAAGCGATACTCTTAAGTATATTCCATCTTGGAGTGAGGAGGAGGGCATTAAGTAGGGGAAAGGGAAGGAATGGTCATCAATACACATATTTAAATGCATATATAGGCTATAAAATTGTATGATTATTAGCATTCTCTGCCCTCCCCTTCTCTAGTATTCTACCATCTTTATGGTAGAAATGGAAGCTAATAAATCAAGAGTCAAAAGATCTTGAAAGGCTAGAAAATTGGTCTTATATCAATTGAGTTAAATTTTAATAGGGACAAATGTAAAGTCTCATACTTGAATTCAAAAAATCAGTTTCACAAATGTGTCATGTGCTATAAGTAGCTCTTCATTGTTATTTTTGTAATATCTGAGGCCATAGGGAAGTTCCAGGGAGATTTGCCTGATCAAGCCCTTGATGGACACGTATACTATTTTCTAGCTTATGAGAAGGCAGATGAACCAGCAAAAAAGTATAATATAGCTAGATCCTGAGAATAACAAATCCCTTGAAGTGGTCACATTATTTGAATTTGCATTATTAAGTATTTTTAAGGATGTGCCCTTTTCAGACTTGGAATAATTACATTTGCACTTTTCAAAGGATATTCATAAGCAGCTAGGTGACACAGTGGATAGAACATAGAGCCTAGCATCAGGAAGATTAAAGTTCAAAAACATCCATGGTATCTGTATGATTCTGGGCAAGTCATTTAACTCTTTGCTTCAATTTCCTCACTATAAAATGATTTGGAGAAAAAATATGGCAAACTTCTCCAGAATTTTTGCCAAGAAAACCCAAAATGAGATCCTACAAAGAATCAAACACAATTGAAATGACTGTTCAATAACAAAAAGGATATTCACTTTTCTGATTTGAGATTCTTTTTCTTTTTAACCTAGCAAAAGTTGTAAAACTTGGACAAATGGTAGTGACAATTTTTTAAATTAAATTTTATTTTTTCTATTATCAAGAACTTTTTTTCCCTCTCACCTCCCTTCCCCCACACTGGGGAAGAAAAATTATTATAACAAATATATGTAGTCAAGCAAAATGAATTCTCCTATTGATAATCTCAAAAAACACATGCTTCAATCTACGCCCAGAGTTCATTACTTTTCTGTGAAAAAGTGGGTAGCATTCTTCATCACTGGCCCTCTACAATCCTGGTTGATATTTCATTGATCAAAACTTTACAATAATATTGTTATAATATAAACTATTTTTCTGGTTCTGTTCACTCAATTCTGCATCTGTTCATACAAGTCTTTCTATATATTTATTTTAAAACATTTTATTCATTATTTCTTACAGCATAATAATATTTGATTATATTCATATGCCATGATTTATTTACCTATTCCCCAAGTGATGAGCATTTCCTTATTATCTTCCTCTTTGCTATTAAAAGAGCTAAATATTTTACTCATTATTTTATTTTTGGTAGGGTTTTTTGAAGCAATTGCCCAGGTTCACACAGCTAGAAAGTGAGATTGAATTTGAACTCAGGTCCTCCTGACTTCGGGGCAAGTGCTCTATCCATCTAGTTGCCCCTATAAATATTTTTGTACATGAGAATCCTATTCTTTGATATCTTTGGGGTATTGTCTACTACTGCTGTGATCATAGTAACTTTTGGGGCATAATTCCAAATTGCTTTCCAACATATGGCTAGAACAATTCACAATTCCACCAACAATTGTCATTTTTCTCTTTTGGCAACTTTGCAGAAGCTTACAGTTTAAAAAACTAAGAAACCTTGTACTACCTTACAAAAATGGACTTTTGCAAAATGAACTGTACTGGATAGTCACCAAAAATTATAGCAAGATTTTTCACTCAGGAGTCTCAGACCTTTACCAGATAGAGATAGCTAATCTTAAAGCTTTAATTTTGCAGGGATGATCCTGATCTCTTTACTAAAAACTAGATGTAAAAACTAGATGAGTGCACCATCTTTTAAACCAAAAACTTGGTTCACTTTTTTAATAAGTTTTGAAAAAAACGGAAAAAATACAAAAAATTTAATACTATCAGTTTATAAATTCAAATTTAGACCAAAGATGACAGAACTCTGATTGAATCCAGCAAACACTGGTAGAAATGCTGTACTCAGTGAGAAAGCAAGCTCAGCCTAATAAAAATAATGCTCTATTCAGCATACCTAAAGGAGAAGTAGAAATGAAGAGGGGAGCCCCAAAACTCTCTCTCTGACTTGGGGGGAGGGGATGAGGTAGAAACTCCTTGAAGGAGAAAGTCTCCTTGAATCCTTCCCTTTGCAATAGACCTGCCCCAGGGAATCAAGACAAGTAGTTTCATCCCGTTAGACCGCCACACCCCCTCCCCCCCATTGATAGATAACAATCACTACTGATTGATTAAGAAGATTAGTCTAGACCTACTCATTCAATTCGAAGATTCTCTATTCAGATTTCAACTCAAAACTGCCCCCAGCCTCTAGCCAAAGTTTCAGTTTAAAAAAGAGGTAACTGGGCTCAATTCCTTGCAGAAGACCTAAAAGCAGGAATCATGCCAGGCCTTGGCATAGCTGCCTGAGAGGGACTCTCGGCCCTCTTTTCATTTTCTTTTCGGCGTTAACCTCTCTCATCTCTGTCTCTGTCTCTGTCTCTGTCCCTAACAGGACTACATCCCTCTTTAGCTCTCTGTGGGGATTTCTCTCCCAAGAACTTTCTATCTCTCTCTGCAAGGACTTCTCTGCTAGACCTTTACTTCTCTGTTGGAACTTTGCCACTAAGGAAGTCAGCCTGCAAAAAGCTGACTTCCCAGTGCTAATAAACTTTTTTGCCAGTCTAACTTTTCGGGTTCGTAAATTCATTTACAAAGGACCTGTGTCAACCACAAGGGGGTTCCTACAACTCTCTGCCCTGTGCCTGAATGTCATCAGAAGGACTTCTGAACCTTGGATTTGAATTGCCTTCTCTGTGCTATTGTCCTTAAAAAGTTGTGTCCCTTCTTCCCATTACCTATATATTTGTTTTTCGGTTTATTGTAGGGAATTGTTAAATGACTTGCTGGTATTCCAAATTTTTCTCCTTCCCTCCCTCATCTCCCTCTTTCCCAAGATAGCAAGCCATCTCATATAGGTTAAATATGTACAATTCTTTTAAAGATATTTTCATATTTGTCATGGTGTGCAAGAACAATCAACCCAAAAAGGGGAGGGGAGAGAGGAAAAACAAACAAAGAAACAAAGGTGAAAATACTATGCTTCAATCTACATTCAGTCTCCATAGTTCTCTCTCTAGATGTAGATGAGATGGTATTTTTTCCATCTCAAGTCTACTCACTTCACTCAGCATCAGTTCATGTAAGTCTCTTCAGGCCTTTCTGAAATCATCCTGCTGGTCATTTTTTATAGAACAATAATATTCCATAACATTCATATACCATAACTTATTTAGCCTTTCTCCAACTGATGGGCATCCACTCGGTTTCTAGTTCCTTGATGCTACAAAAAGGGCTGGTACAAACATTTTTGCACATGTGGGTTCTTTTCCCTTTTTTTATGATCTCTTTGGGATACAGACCCCATAGAGATGTTGCTGGATCAAAGAGTATGCACAGTTTGATAACCCTTTGGGCATAATTCCAAATTGCTTTCCAGAATGGTTGGATCAATTCACAACTCCACCCACAATGTATTAGTGTCCCAGTTTTTCCACATCCCCTCCATTATCTTTCCCTTCGATGTTGTTTTAGTAAAGGGAATGGGCTGTAAGAGAATGGGAGGGGAGGATTTATAGGCAATTACTATTCTCATATGGGGGGTAGGGGGATTACATACTATGATTTTAAGAGTAGGGATCCACAATTCTGATGGACATGGCTCTCTTTAGCAATGAGAGGATCCAATTCAGTTCCAATTGATCAGTGATGAACAGAACCAGCTACATCCAGCGAAAGATCACTGGGAAATGAGTGTGGACCACAACAGAGCATTTGCACTCTTTTTGTTGTTGTTTGCTTGTATTTTTGTTTTTCTTCCCAGGTTATTTTTACCATTCTAAATCCTATATTTCTTGTGTAACAATTTAATTGTATAATTATGTACATATATATTGCATTTAACATATACTTTAACATGTTTAACATATATGGGACTGTCTGCCATCTAGGATAGGGGGTGAAGGGAAGGAGGGGAAAAGTTGGAACAGAAGTGTTTGCAAGGATCAATGTTTAAAAATCACCCATTTTGTCAATAAAAAGCTATAATTTAAAAAAAGACTTAAAATCAAAAAAAAAAAAAAAAAGTAGGGATCCTTAGAATACTATGAACTTACAATAATCATCCCTTCAACCTAAAAATTTGTGGTTGTTTTAAATGTAATGGCCAATTAAGTGGAACTGATGTAATGTGATTTTGGGGTGCCCTGATCTTGGGGCTTCTGTTCTAATGAGTGCTTGATCTTCTAGTTTTAGAATCTGCCTCAGGAAACTGAGCATACCCAATCTATTTGAAGACCACCCTTAATTCATCTGGAGATTACTTCCTAGCCTTATCCTAGGGTCATAGAATTAACGTATCCATGATTGAAACCTGTATATCTTCTTGTTTCAGTCTCTTTACTGAATTCTCTTGGAATTCAGTGCGATCAGTAATGGTGTCACATTGCTTTTAATAAACTTTGCCCCTAGACTAGGAGATGGGTTCAAACCTGCAAATTCTTTTGAAACTTCTTGAGACACCCGTCTGCGACTTTTGGTGTCTCTCCCCCCCGCCTGTCCCCCTTATCAACTTCAACACTAGGAACGTAATTTTTTTTTTTTTTTAAACTCAATGCCTAACTGGATTGCTTGCAGTTGGGAGGAGGCGGATGGGGGGGGAAAGGAGAGAGAAAATTTTGAAACAAGATTTTACGAGGGTGAATGTTTTCAACAGTGTTAAATGTTGAAAACTATCTTTGCGTGTATTTTGAAAATAAAAAAACTATTATCAAAAATTTCTTAAAGTGGGGAGAGGGGAGAAGTCAGTCCCTGCCCTTAAAGGGCTTACAACTGAACTTGTGGGAGGTCTCCGGAAGCTACGATAAAAATCGGAAAACTCCAATAGCATTGTAGCTAATGGGAAATAGGAAGACTTAACGGAGCCCCTTAGCTCTCCAGTCAATCAGAGGGCCAGAGTTCCGGTAAGACTGAAAGGCCACCACTGAACTGCCGAAGACATATCCACAGCCGTTTAGGAACAACTGGAATCTGGCCTCCCAAAACATAATTATTACTACAAAACTTCTTTTGGAAAACCGTAAATTCTTTGAGGGCTACTTGAATTGGATAAAGCCAAAAGGAAAATGCAAAACAAGCCATTAGAAATGGAATTGGAAGGTAGCTCTGGCTCCCTCCTTCCCCCAAAGCCACTGATTGTTGTCCTTCGTTTTGGAAGAGGGCCAAAATAACATCACTACGTAGAATCCTGTTACAGTGTGTCCGACCATGGCTTAATCAGACCGATTTGAGCTCAGAATGCTCCGCCACTGCTCAGACACAAATAGTCCTTGTGAAACATGGGGGGGATTCCCTAATTTTGCGCATCTTGCGTTTCCTTTGGGCTAATTTAATCCTGTTTTGCTCATAGAGCACCGCCACTTCTCCGAGGAGGGCGCGTCATGCTAGGAGGTCCTGTCTTCGGGGTCTCCCTCGACTTGCAATGGATTTTAAAGTTCTTAAGAGGGAGCCTAGCGAGCTAAAGTCAAGCCCTTTCTTCTCCAGGTGAGTCTCTCTGGGATTCTGGGGCAGATTCTTCTTGAAGAAGCCCAGAGCCTGTAGTTGGAGGCCCTGAGGAGGAGGAAGACGGCCTCCGAGCTCTCCCCCCAACTTTACACTTTCGTTTTCATGCTGCTAAAAAGAAAAAGTGCCGTGACTTGGGGGGCGGCGATAGTTTGTTTTTTCTAATCCCGCCAGGCGGGGAGCGGGACTCAAGCCTGATTGGAGCCCGCCTGGCTCGCTCTGCGTCGGGGGCGGACCTAGCCAGGGGAAGGGCTGTCTTTGTCCATCGACCCTCGGTTAGAACGGTACCTGGGAACCTCCTTAGCTCAGGTTTCGCTCGCTTAACGGGCAGCTTCAGGTGAGACGCTCGGGATGCCCAGGGCCACAGTACGGGATAGTTAGCCCCCTCTGTCCCTCTTGACTAGGAGGCGGGAAGAGAGAGCGGGAGTGGCCAGTTAAGAAATGTTGCGCCTGCGGGGTTTGGGAGGGCGGAAAAACGGGAGCTACCTAATTCATCTTCCTCTTTTCCTGTTCCCTCCTCGATACCCACGGTGTAGGGAGCCTACCTTGAGACAATGTGTTTAGGGTCCGGGCTTGTTTGGGAGAAGTCCTCGGAGCTAAGCCTAAAAAGGAAGCTGAGGGAGGGAGGGGACCTGCCTGATGCAAAAGCTTGAATTTCCTGTGGTTTGCGTTCTCCAAGACCCGTAGTGAGTCCCCAGCCTTTGCTTGCTCCACGTGGGTCCACTCCAAATTCTTAACCCTCCGGTGTGACCAACACACGTCATTCTATGTGTCCCGTTCTTCTATAACATGTTCCTACCACCTACTCCATCTTTTTCTTTGCATTGTCACCCTGACTAGGGACGCAACACTCCCTCCTCCTTCCTCTTCCCTCCTCCCTCTCCCGCCTCTTAACCCGATTCTGTTGGTCCCTCTCCGCTCCCCCGCCCCCTTCCCCATCCTTACCTAGCTCCCTCTTGCCGCAAGTGGCCACATCTGTGACCTAACTCTCTGCCTTGCGGTCCCCTACCCTGCTTGTCTAGGTGAGCTGGTCTCATGAACCGGGAAATACAAATTTTAGAGATACTCCAGGAATTGAAAGATGAAGAGTTCGAGACTTTTAAGGAAATTGTGTGTCAGCAAGAGGCAGAAGCATCAACCTGGGCACTGCCAACTACCCCCCGGGAAGATATTGCCCACCATCTGGTGAGGTTCTGTGGCTCCAGAGCCCTGAATGTGGTGTCCCAGGCACTGGACCGTGTCCCTGCTCGGCACCTCTTGGAAATGCTTGGAGAGCCTAAACTTGAAGATAGTACTGGGAAACAGAAGACCGCCATCAGCTCCCATACTAGAAAAAAGCCTCGGGAAGGATTAGGTAAAATCTGATACTCATTCTTAGTTTCATTGTCTCCCTTGTTCTCCTTAAAGCTTATTAATACCACATTATTGTGTTGCCTGAGGCTTAATCTATTTCTCAAATACTGATGTAATGGAATCAATTTTGGATTTGGAGACGGAAGTCAATTTATAATCCCAGCTCTGCTATTTTATGTTTTTGTGACAATAGGCAATGGATTAATTGGCCTTGGAGGCTCCTCCCAGCTCTAGAGTTGTGCATCTATAGTTTGCTTAGCATTACACTTTATTGCCTATTCAGTTAGTATTCTTATGCCATTATTTTTTTTAATTTTTTTACCTTAAATTTATCTTAAAATTTGAAATTAACCAACAAACAATAACAAGAAAGGTGAAAATATTATGCTTTGATGCACATTTAATCTCCATAGTTCTTTCTCTGGACGTGGAAGGTATTTTCCATCTCAAGTCTATTGGAATTACCTTGAATCACTACATTGTTGAGAAGAGCCAAGTCCATCACAGTTGATTATCACATAATCTTCTTGTTGCTGTGTATAGTGTTCTCCTGGTTCGGCTCACTTCACTTAGCATCAGTTCATATAAATCCTTCCAGGTTTTTCTGAAACGAGCCTGCTCATCATTTCTTATCGAACAGTAATATTCCATTACATTCATATGCCATTTTTTTGTTACTTCATCTTCCCTCTGCCCATTAAAAAAAAAAAAAAGTCAAAATCCTAGGAACAAAGATGCACAGGTAATCAAGCAAAACAAACTCTCCTGTAAATCATATCCTCAAAGGTGTCTTATTCTGCATTTTAAGCCTGCATCAGTCCTAAGAAATCATAGTTGGTTATCACATTTCATAAGTGTACCTACGCTATTTTTATTGACAGTGTTCTTACTAAAAAAATCCGTCCCCGTGTTCTATTCATTTCACTTTGCATCATTTCAAGGAGCTTTTCCAAGGTTTCTCTGAAACCATTTCTTTTATCATTAATGGAACAATAATATTCCATTATATTTATATACCATAATTTGTTCAGTCATTTCCCAACAAATCAGTGTTTAACCAGTGCCCATTGCCTTCATTCTCCCCTTCCCCCCATTTAATCAAGGCTTAGGAAGTGGAGACATCAAAGATGACCAACTTTGCCTTGCCTTGTCTAGCAGAGCAACTGGTGACCCAAAAAATGCTGATGAAGCTAGCCCAGCATGTGGGGAGTGAATGGAAGGAGCTGGGTATAATGTGCCTGGACCTTCAGCAACACCAGCTGGATAGACTGGATGAAGATCACTCTAAAACCACTACAAGCACTCGAATCTTCAACATGTTCCTGCTGTGGAGGAACCGAGAGAAGGAAAAAGCCACAGTTCTAAGTCTCTACAACCTTTTGTCTAAGAGCATTTCCATTAGCCCTGAGGCCCTTGCTGTACTTCTGGAGGGAATGTGACTCCTGCTCCAAAGGGTAGTGAACTTCAGATCCTTTTTCTGGTTAAAGGTGAGATTCTTCTACTATAATTATAGGTAAGACCTACCTGAACTCTGGACCTCTGTTTCCAAGTGGGAATAGAAAATGTATATAAAAGTCATACAACCATGGGATTTAGCTTATATAGGAACAACTGACTGTCACCTAATACTCAGCATATCTGAGCCCACCCTGATATTCCCTCTCTACCTTTTCCTATTTACCCATTCTGTTAATGGCACCATCACAATCTTAGTCTTCCAGGCTAGAAATCTTTTTGATTTGTTGTGATAAAAATCTATGATGAAGAGAAACTGAAGCACACACACACACACACAAACCAAGCATAATCTATTTTTTAAATTATAGCTTTGTATTTACAAGATATATGCATGGGTAATTTTTCAGCATTGACAATTGCAAATCCTTTTGTTCCAACCCTTTTCCCTCCTTCCCCCCACTTCCTCTCCCAGATGGCAGGTTGACCAACACGTGTTAAATATGTTAAAGTATAAGTTAAATACAATATATGCATACATGTCCAAACATTTAATTTGCTGTACAAAAAGGGTCAGACTTTGAAATAGTGTACAATTAGCCTGTGAAGGAAATCAAAAGTGCAGGTGGACAAAAATAAAGGGATTGGGAATTCAATGTAATGGTTCATCTCCCAGAGTTCTTTTGCTGGGTGTAGCTGGTTCAGTTCATTACTGCTCTATTGGAACTCATTTGGTTCATCTCATTGCTGGAGATGATCACGTCCATCAGAATTGATCACTATATAGTATTGTTGCTGAAGTATATAATGATCTCCTGGTTCTGCTCATTTCACTCAGCATCAGTTCATGTAAGTCTCTCCAGGCCTTTCTGAAATCATCCCCAAGCATAATCTATTAGCAAGGCTTGTAGTTGCCAATAATAGAGATCATTGGCTCCTCAATAAGCAAAAATACACATTATGATCAAAGCAGCCTTTTATACAATTTAGTTATACACATCTAGAAAAAAAAACTTTAATAGTATTTTATTTTTTCAAATACATGCAAAGATACTTTTCAACATTCACTTTGCAAGACCTTGTGTTCCTAATCTTTCTCCCTCTCTTCCACCCCCTTCCCAAGACTTCAAGCAATCTGATATAGGTTAACCATATGCAGTTCTTCTAAACATATTTCCATATTCATCATGCTGCACAAGAAAAATCAGATCAAAAGGAAAAAGAAACATGAGAAAGAAAGAAAAAACCAGCAACAAAAAGATGAAACTACTATGCTTTGATCCACATTTAGTCTCTCGTTTTCTCTCTGGACACAGCTGGCATTTTCCATCCCAAGTCTACTGGAATTGCCTTGAATCACCAAAGAGCCACGTCCATCACAGCTGATCATCACATAATCTTGTTGCTATTGCTGTGTACAATATTCTGTTGGTTCTGTTCACTTCACTTAGCATCATTAATTATGAGACATCTACATAGTTTTTGCAGTATGGTTAGTAATAAGGAAGACATACCAAAAAGCATTGCGGTACTGGGAAAAATATCTCCTGACCAGATTAGATCATCTTCCATCCATCTTCCTCATCTCCCTCAAGAGGCAAGACCACTTTTATTTGGGTATAAAGTCTCTTCCAACTTATCTATACAAAATGTATCCCAATCTAACCTCTCGAAATGGGTTACAATGGTTGCTAAAAATTTTAACCATTAATAATAAATTTTACACTCCCTCCCTCCTTTTTTCTTCACAGATTTTTATTACAATAGATTCTTCTAGATTAATAATGCTGCGTTGTATTTGATTCTTCCCTTTCTGTCACCCTCCTCTACCTAATCACTAGATCCTGTCAAATAAGGGAGATTCTAAAATAGGGGCTTCTTTACCCTAGATCCAAGGCTCTTACATCTCATTATTTTAAGACTGAGTATTCTTTAGTGTGGGGTATGAGCACTTTCTCCCCTAGCCCAGCTTTCAGCCCTTTCACAGTGCAATGTGTAGCTAGCCTTTTTTTTTTTCAAATTAGGTTCAAAACAGCCCCACAACACAAGAAACTGGAAAGCCACAGTAGCCCATAAACAAGCAAAAGTTCTTTCTGTCTTCAGTGAAACACTTTATGCTATTAGATATCTACATAGTTTTTGCAGTATGGATAGGCTATTTTAATGCAGAAAAGGTGAAAGAGAAATAGAAGTGACATTATATGAGGAAAACATTACTCTTGGTCTTAGGGACAATGATATATTGATGATTTATTTTATTTATAGGATTTTATTTTTCAAATACATGCAGAGATAATTTCCAACATTCACTTTGCAAAACCCCATGTTCCAAATTTTTTTCCTTCTCTCTCTCCCTCTCCCCTCTTCAAGACAGCAAGCAGTCAGATAGGATAAATATATCCAATTCTTATAAACATATTTCCATATTCATCATACTGCACAAGAAAAATCAGATCAAAAGGAAAAAAAAAACACAAGCAAGAAAACAAACAAGCAAACCAATAATAGCAAAAAATGTTGAAAACACTATGCTTTAATCTACATTCATTTCTACTTCTTTTGCTCTTGATTTCAGTTGAACAAATGTTCCTTTTTTTCCCTAGGCCAACTGGTACCAAGGAGGAGATGCTCTGGAGTGCTAACATGATGTACCCTTGAACATATTATTCCCCCACTATGTGAATAAATTAATTTTCTATTTTAAACCTTGGCTCACTTTCCTAGACGATATCCCTCCCCTGGACAAGCCACTCATTTAGGCTCTGGACATGCATAATTCTTTCACAGTGCAGTTCCCCTGTGAGGTTCAATCTGAAAGACCCAGTTGATGTTACCCATTACATGGTTCCTCTATTAAGTTGCAAGTTAGGGAATTCACTACTCTTTCCTTAAATTTCCTTAAATTCATCAAGAAACAGGGACAGGATTGCACAGGAAAAAAATGACCATATTATTTCATTTGCAAAGGACATCAGTGGATCTCTGAGCTTATTGATTATAGTAGCCAAGACTTATTTGAAACAAAACAGGTTGTCACTGAAAAGCACAGTAACTTTTAAAGGCAATTATGTGACAGAAGAGAAACAGCACAAGAATCAGGAAGACTTGAGGGCACATCCAGCTCAATTCACATCCTAGCTGTAACCTCCTTGACAAACCAGTTAACTCCTATTAACTTAGTTGTAAATGTGGCAGTCCAAATGGTCCCTACCTCAAATGGTAATTATGAGAATCAGTTAAGATATTTGTCAACTGTTTGGCACACTGCCTGACACCTGATACCAATTCAGTGGTAGCAAACTCCATGACCCTTTTGGGGTTTTCTTGGCAAAGATCAGTATAGAGTGACTTGCCATTTCCTTCTCCAGCCCATTTTGCAGATGAGGAAACTAAGGCAACCAGAATGCTGTGACTCATCCAGAAATATAGGGCCCCCTGTCCCTACTACCCTGGCCAAGAAGTAGATGTAGTTTATGGAAAGAAAAACTTGGGCTGAGGATGAAGTCACAGGAAGTTTGGAGAGAAGCATTTAAAGTTAGCAAATTTAGGAGGACTTGGAGGGCTGTAGGATAATACATATTTTGAGCTAGAAGAGAGATTAAAAATCATTTAGTAGAACACTTTTTTCAAAGGAAACTAAGACTGTTATTTTCCTGCTGCCATATCTATTATTATGTCAATAGGAATATTAGATAAGGGCTTTATTTCTGTTCAAGCCATGTAATAGAGGACATTATGGAATGAGGTGTCTTAGATGAGAGGGAGCATGTGAAGAGCAATCTGGGTGGAATAGGTTTATTTTGTATATGAATGATTTTTAATTATTAATCCTTATGATGATTAAGCAATAATCATTAAAGTAAATTTAGAAAATTTGAAAAAAAAAAAAAAAAAAGGAAACTAAGACTGAGAGCTGAAGTACACTCCCCATGGTCATACAGATAGGCATTTAGTAAGAATTGGGTTTTGAACCCATAAACTGATCTTCTACAGTCCTTTTCCCACTACAAAGCCTCTTTAGGAAGACGTAAGCCCCCTAAAAGCTTGTTGAATTGAATAAAGGCAAAAGGAAATTGGAAAAAACTAGGCAACCAGAAGCAGGATTGGAAGGTTAACTCCTATTCCCCCTTTCCCCTAATCACATCAGTTGGCTGACTTAGAGCCCTTTTTCTCCAGGTGGATCTCTCTTGGAATCTCTTAGAGACAAGAATCATCAGACTCTGTTTGAAGGCAGAGAGAATGGTGAGAACCATTTCACTGATCCTTCACTCAAACTCACCCTTACAACTTTTTTTACTTCTAATGTGTGTGGGGGGGGTGGGTGGGAGGGGGAGGGAAAGTACTAAAATCTGGGATTTCCTCCTACATACTCACCCATTTCCCTATCAGGTAAAAAGCTCTAATCAAGGCTGAATTTTGAATCTAGCTTCCCTTGTTGATAAAAGTAGATGCTTTGACCTGGTAGATCAGTTAAAACTTTCCTAGGAAACTGAAATAGTTGAGGTTTATTCATCTTAAAAAGACCAAGGCAGGAGATCAGGTGAGGCATGGAAGAACAGAGGGAAGTAGAAGGTGTTTAATCTGCTCTTAGTCTCTCTAGAATGGTAGGGGAGAGTCCATGAAAAATATTAGGAAAATTATTAGCATAATTGACCATATCATTAACAAAACCAACAGATGTAATGATTATTTCAGTAGATAAAGAAAAACCTTTGACAAAATACATGAAAAACATTAGAGAGCATACAAATAAATGGAGCTTTCCTTAAAATGTTAAGTACCTATTTAACATGATCAGCAAGCACTATCTATAATGAGGATAAGCCAGAAGTCTTTCCAATAAGATGAGGAGTGAAATAAGGATGCCCACTACTGACACTATTATTCAATATTGTACTAGAAATGCTAACTATATAAATAAGAGGAGAAAGAGAAATGGAAAGAATTAGAATAGGCGATGAAAAAACAAAACTATCCCTCTTTGCAAATGATATGGTATACTTAGAGAATCAGCTAAAAAACTAGTTTCACAATTAACACATTTAACAAAGTTGAAGGATATAAAATAAACCTATATAAATCATTAACATTACTACATGCTGCCAACAAATAAAATTCATTAGTAAGAGATAGAAAAAGAAATTCCATTTAAAATGACAATAAATAGTATTAAACACTTGGTAGTCTACTTGCTAAGACAAATTCAGGAATTATATGTATACAATTACAATATTTTTTTCATAGAAAGTCAGATCTAAATGGAAAAATATCAATTGCTCATGGGTCTTTCATGACAATATAATAAAAATGACAACTTTGCCTAAATTAAATTACTCAGTGTCAAACTAATCAAACTACCAAAATAAAAACAAAATTAATTTGGAAGAAGAAAAAGTCAGGAATTTCAAGGGAATAAGTGGGAGGGGGAAAAGGGTGGAATGAAGGAAGGTAGGTTAGCTGTATCAAAACAATTTGATAGTGACTAAGAAATAGAGTGGTAGACCAATGGAATAGATTAGGTACATAATGCACAGTAGTAAGTCACCATCGTGATCTAGTGCTTGATAAGTCCCACTATCCAAGCTTTTGGGACAACTCCCCTATTGGACAAAAATTGGAAACTAGGTACAGACTTCATACCATATATCTCGATAAGGTCAAAGTTGATATATGATTAAACACAAAGAGGGATGATATCTTAAGCAAATTAAGGGAACATGAAATAGTTTACTTATCAGATCTAGGATTAAGGAAAAAATTTAATGCTGATATCAGTAAAACTGATAATTTTGATTACATTAACCAAGATAGAAAGAAAACAGAAAGCTGGGGGGGGGAGAGAGGGGGAAATTACAGTTAAGTGTCTGATAAAAGCTTCATTTATCCACGTAGACAATTTAGGCAAATTTTTAAGACTACAAGTCATTCCCCAATTGATAAATGACCAAAGGACATAAACAGGGAATTTTCAGAGGAAGAAATCAAAACTCTATATAGTCCTTTAAAAAATATTCTAAGTCATTATTAGAGAAATACACGTTAAAACAACCCTGAAAGCCCACCTCACATTTATCAGAATGGCTAATATGACAGAAAAGAAAAATGATAAATATTGGGGGCGATGTGGGAAAATTGGAACACTAAAGGCACTGTTTGTTAGTGAAATTGTAAACTGATCCGACCATTTTAGAGAGCAATTTGAAAATATTCACAAAAGGCTATAAAATTGTTCATACTTTTTGATCCAGCAATACACTACTAGGTCTATATCCTGTAGAGATTTGAAAAAAAAAAAAAAAAAAAAGGAAATGAACTATGGGACAAAAACATTTATAACAACCCTTTTTGTTTTCAAATTGAGGGGGGTGTCCATCAATTGGGGAGTGGCTGAATAAATTGTGATAATATTATTATGATATTAAAAAAAGAGGAGCAGATGATTTTGAAAAACTTGAAAAGGGGAGGAGGATTCTGGGAAGAAGGAGGAATAGGTTGGTAAATTTCAAGCTCTCCTAATTTCTCCCCCAAATAGAACAAATTTGCACCTGAGGGTGAACATAGACGCATGAAAAATCCAGAAGACTTGGGACAGAACAGGGGTCCTCCAGATACAACCCAAGATCTGAAGAAAGACCCCAGGCTGAGGATTAACCTATCTGAAGTGCAAACTCCTCCAGGCTGGCTCCACAGAAACATCAAATGGGGACCCTTGAGACTAGCTGGGTGTGGCTGGAGCCTCAGCAGGAACCAAAGAGACTTTCACCTTCCAGACTGTTTGGCAAGTCTTAGTCTGAGTCCAGGAGGACTGAGGGAATCTCAGTGGATCAGTCATGTTAGGCCCAGCTGGGCTGCTAAGATTCAGCCTGGGTGAGAAGGAATCAGCACCCAGGTGAGTGCAGAGGCGGGGCTTGCTGGTTTTGGGCACTTGCAGGAGGGTGGAGATCTTGGTTTGGGGTTCCTGGTCAGAGTGGAGAGTTGAAGGGAAGCCTACCCCTATTCCCTACCCCACAATTAGAGGTACTTACACTAATACCTCTTATTAAAAAAAAAGAAAAAAGAAACTCACAAAGAAGAAAGAACCCCACCATTGAAAAATATTATGGGAACAGGGAAGACTGGGATTCATCATCAGAGGAGAACATGTTAACAAAAAAAAAAAGCTTCTACCCAAAGAGTAATGTAAAATGGCTCCCGAGAGAATTTATAAAAGAACTCAAAAAATAATTTAAAAATCAAATGAAAAACATTGAAGAAAAAATTTAAAATTAAAAAAAAAACCATCCAAGAAAACAAGACTATGAAAAAAAAAAGTTAACCAACTAGAAAAGGAGGTAGAATCTCAAAGATGAAAATAATTCTTTGAAAATTAGAATTGGGCAAGGAAAGTCAGTGAAGCTATGAGAGACCAAGAAAAAACAAAACAGATTATAAAGAATAAGAGGACAGAACCAATCTTGTCTATGTGAACATCTTATAAAATGTGAAACATCTTATAAGAAAAATGACAGATCTGGAGAACAAACAAGAAGATAAAGTAAAAGAATAATTGGACTCTACAAAGTTGTGACCAAAAAGAGAACTTTGACACAATAAGGCAAGAAATAATCCAAGAAAATTGTCCTGGAATAATAGAACATGAAAGTAGAAATAGAAAAAAATCCACTAATCCCCACTTCGAAAAGATCCTTTGTGGAAAACACACAGAAATATTATTGACAAATTTTGAAACTTCCAGATCAAAGAAAAAAATTTTGCAAGAATAAGAAAAAAATAATTCAAATATGCCAGAGCTACAATTAGAATTGTACAAGACTTATCAGCAGCTACAATAAAAGACTGCAAGTCCTGGAATTTACCAACAATCAAAAGAACTAGACTTGCAGCCAAAAATATCATATCCAGCAAAATTATCTATAATTTTGAATGAGAAAAAATGAACATTCAATGAACTTGAAGATTTTCAGGACTTTCTGTCAACCAAACCTGAACTTAAAAATTTTAACATATAAGAGCCAATATCAAAGATCAATTTTAAGAAATTCAACATGAACAATCTATTTAAACACTGACAAATTGCTAGCTTTTTTAAATAAGGGAAATGTATGCTCCATGTTCAAGATTCACTTCAACAATTGAGTAGCTCAAAAGAAAGATTGGCAAAGTTATGAATACTAGAGATGTTTATTCTTCCATTATAAATAAATAAATTGACATGCCATTTTTTCAAGCTAGTCTTGAGTAAATTTTGGCAATGCTTTATTTGGCATCAAGGCTCATGTACAAGTAATGACCTGGATTCAAAATTAAAAGGAAATTATACTGGGGACATTGGAACAAACAAGAGCTATATGATTATACAGGGCAGCAAATAGATAAAATATACATATTCTCTCTCCATAGTAAAACATTAGATAGATACATTAATTCACCCACCTTAGAGAAATGCTTCATGTCAGGGAAAGTGTACACTCAAAACTGGTTTTCGAGCAGGGATGTTTTACCCTAAACATCTGTGTGATGGAAAACAGAAGCCTTTATAAATAAATTACATTAACGTTCTGTTTATAACCTAGCCTTTTGTGAGTTGGAGTAGTATGAGCTATTTTCCTAGACCCTGTCCCTCTCCTAAACAAAAGTTATTTAAATTCTCCACATGCATAGTTGAGAGATTAGACACTGGACTCTTTCTCTATGAGGCTCAGTCTGAAAACCAGTTGATTTTACCCATTAAATGTATCATCCATTACATTCAAGATTGACGAGTATAGATATAAGAATTTAGAATCAGTTTAAATCTTAAAATCTCTAATTCATCAAGAAACCAGGACAGAACTACACAAAAGACAAAATTTTATTTTATTTGCAAAGGATCTCTGATCACATTAGTAAGAATAGCTAAGAGTTAAATTTAGCTAGTTACTTGAAGCAAAACACTTTACTTACAATGTCATATAATTGAGGCTCACACTAACCCCAGAGGCAGCTAAGTGGTGAGTCTCTAATCAGGAAGAACTGAGTTCAAATTCAGCTTCAAACACTTACTAGATGTGACTCCCTAGGCACAGTAAAATGAAGATCACAACAGCAACTATATCACAGAATTGTTGTCAGCATTAAATGTGGTAATATTAATAAAGTACCTTAGTGCCTGTTGCTTAGTAGATAAATGCTTGTTCCATTTCATTCTTATTTCCCTTTGAAGAAACACAAGTATTATATTGTATTTAGTTTATACTTTAACATATTTAACATGTATTGGTCAATCTGTCATTTGGGGCAGGGATGGGGGGAAGGAAGGGAAAAATTGGAACAAAAGGTTTGGCAATTGTCAATGCTATAAAATTACCATGCATGCAACTTGTAAATAAAAAGCTATTAAAAAAAAAAAAAAAGGAGCACAAGTATAATTATACTTCCTTTATAAATGAGAAAACAAATGCTCAGAAAAAAGGACTTACCAGCAAGCTCACTAAGTTTCAGAACCCACCTTTTTTCCCTGAGTCCAAACCCAACACTTTTTCCATTGTTGCCTTTTGAAGAAGAGCCTTGAGAATTAATAAATAACCAACCCCAACTAACAGGCACTTTTTATGGTCTGAATGCCTCTGTTCTCCACAATATTCTACAGAATTATATGTGATTGGATAAAGCAGTTCAAGGTATGATAAAACACTTTCAGATATTAAAAAAAAAAACAAAACTCCATTCATGTGTTATTGTCCTAGAATTGTCCTCTCCTCTCCTCTCTTGAGGTGTTGTAGTATAGCTGAAAAAAGTTTAATTATAATTATCTTAGTAAAGTCTAGATTAAAATCCATTACTAGTCGTGTTACTTGGAGTGAGTCACTTAACCAATGAACCCCAGGGAGTTAATTACATACTCTCTCATAGGGCTTTTGTGAAGGTAAAATGAGATAAATGTATGGAAAGCATTTTGTCAGTGTAAAATGATATGTAAATTATAATTATATGTGTAGCCTCCCCTATCTTGATCCCCATTGAGAGGTCTCTTTCCTAAGACAAATGAAAAAGCCCAAGAGAAGAGTTTCTGGGAAATTAATAGTCAAGTTATTAATTAGGCTAGCTGACAAACAATAAAGTAATGGTCAGTGGAGACAATATATGCTTTAAATACCTTTGGAAAAGGGTGTGCTCCTGACAGATGAAAATCAGCCCTGATTGGTGAATAATTAATGAGGGGATGGGCTAAAAAGTTGAACTTTTCCAGCTGAGAACTTGGCTTTATCATGAGACTCAGTCACTTCTAGCATGCTTTATAAAGGAATCCATCTTTACCCAGACCATTCTGGTTTTCTTTTTTCTTTCAGGAGTTGGATCATTCTAAATTCCAAGAGGGGAAAGGGAAAGATTAGTAAAATTGTTCTGTGCTTTGGGATTGAAATTCACTTAGATTAGATTCTATATTTACACTCTAAATAGAAGTAAGATCCCTAATTGGGTGGAGTCCTGCCCAAGACCTCTGAGTATGTTCCCCAAGGTCTTCAAAGAAGCTAACCTGCTCTAGAGGGGCTAGTCTCAATAAGGAAATTAGAAAAGCCTGTATCCCATTTTAATAATTGGTTTTTAATATAAATAGAAAAATAATAATTTTTCTCATTTCTAACCCTAATTTGCACTGACAGGTTAGTTTCCTATGTTCTAAGAGTAACCCTAAAGTATTGAGAATGTTTTTCTACTATAGCATCTTATGAACCGCATCAGTGGGCTCCCCATTAATGACCAGTTAGTTCAAGTTAATTAGCTTTTTTGGTAGGGATATTTACTGCTAATAAAAACACATGTATAAAACATCTCTAAAAGATAGGATATACTCTTATACAAGTACATAAAGAATACTGAGGAAAGTGAGTTCAAGCTTACTTGAGGAATGGAAATCTTTTTATTTTCCTTCATGGAATTTTTATGAAGTTTTTTTTTGAAGGTTTTTGCCCTAGTAGAATTCTCAACCAAACTTTCCTCTGTATTTCTAGTTTCTCTTCCAGCCCCTGTTGCTCCTGGAATATTACTTACTATCTTCTATGAGATGTCCACATCTTTGACCTATAAAAGTTTATAGGAACATTTTCTTTTTTTTTTTTTTTTCATCATTTTTTTTTTTATTTTTTATAATGTCCGGACTAACTCTCTGGAGAGTCTCAGGATCAGTCAGAATCAGGTTCAATCAAAGTTATTGGTCTTTAGGGGGAAAAGTGAAGGAGACAGACAAACCCCCCACGAGGCTCACCAAAGATTGACCCTTGCAAAAACTTCTGTTCCAACTTTTCCCCAACTTCCCTCCATCCCCTCCCCTAGATGGCAGTAGTCCCATACATGTTAAATATGTTAAATACAATATATGTATACATATTTATACAGTTGTCTTGCTACACAAGAAAAATCAGATTTAGAAAGAAGGTAAAAATAACCTGGGAAGAAAAACAAAAATGCAAGCAAACAATAACAGAAAGAGTTATATGCTATGTTGTAGTTCACACTCACTTTACAGTGTTCTTTCGCTGGGTGTAGCTCATTCTGTTCATTAGTGATCAATTGGAACTGATTTGGATCCATCTAGTTTTCTCCTTTTAATGATTCTGTAACTCAAAAAGGCATTCTCACTAGGTAAAACAGATCATCGCTTATTAATTACATTAATTAGGGTTAAGGGGTCTGTTTTTTTTATACCTCTACTTAGAATAATACTATGGGATAGAAACTGTTAAAGACAAGAGTAAACAAGCAATATACTATCACTGCTTTTGTGAAATAAATACAAAGCTTTCAGTATCTTCTCTCGATATTATATCTAGAAAATGGCCTCAATTCCACTCAAAAGGAGGAAATAAAACATTCTTCTTTGCTCTCCTTATTCTCTTCAGTATTAGGTAGATAAATCTCCTGTCCTGTTGATCAAATAATTATACCTTGGGGTATAAAAGATTCATATTTGATAATGAAGAGTTTTCTTTTCTATAGGAAAAAAGTCACCCAAAAATTCTGTGTGTTGTTTTCTGTGCTCCCAGGTAACATTTATACTGAACTGTTTTAAAGAGTGTGATCTATGATTCTTTACCTTGACAGTATTCAATTCAAGCAAAACTTTGCTCTTTCCCTGACTTAGTAAAAAGATGATTTTTCTGTAAAAGTTTTTAGCTAAAATCAAAAATACTTTAAGCCAAAATTAAATTTTAAAATTTAGGGAACTACAAGAGTGGAGGGGTCCACACTGCATATTATTTGTACTTCCTTTTGTCCTCTAATCAGAGAGCCAGAATACCAGAATTTGTTCCCCAGGAGTCTCACTAACTTTGACCTCATCCCACTCACACACATTTGTGTGTATACAGACAGGCACTGGTCATTGAGTAATTCCCCATCATTCAAGACAGTATTATGCAAATGATCTTTATAAAAGCCATGGGTTATATTGTCATTATTTTTATGCACTTCTCCAAGTTTAGCGAGACTACTCCTCAGACATCAACCACAATGAAATGGTATAATATTAAGAGAACACCAAGTAATTAAGTAGGACAGCTGTTTGAGACATAAAGAAACCACAAAGCATTTATTACAGGACAAGATTTGCCATTTATTACAAGAAATAGCTCACAGGCTCAACCAAATAAGAGTAAGCCATGTAGAATAATATAAGATTAAGCAACATGCTTCTGAGTTCAGGAACTTTTAAAATCTCAGGGAACAGGAGGATTAAAAGCAGTCTTGGAAAATAAAGGGCCATATGGAGCCATGGCCCACTTAAAAAGCTTTGACCTAGAGTACCAAGGGCCCAGGAGTCCTGCTGGATACTTGGTAGAAAAATCAATCCATCACCTTTCACTGAGGCACTGCCACAGGTTTCAGGTTTGAAATTAAAGAATTCCTTCACTACATAGCATTCTACATCCCCACTGTCACTGGTTTCTTTCAACTCCATTTCATTTTATACACATTTATTAAGTGCCTACTACATGCATGTAGGTTACAGGAAGATAGAGGCAAAATTTCTTCTCTCTTGTAATTTAATCACTCAAATATTTGTTAATCTTAAATTTTAGTTTCCATTTTGCAGCTCAAGTCTTTATTAGTGACTTTGAGTCTGTCTCAGAAGTCTGAAACTAAAGACTAAAAAAAAAGAAGAGCAGATTACAAGAGATCAAGAGACGGAGGAATAGACAAACTGTTATGAGTTGGATTTATATTTATGGATTCCTTTTGGAAATTTCCAAAAAGGAATCTTATCAAACTGTTAATATTCATAGACTCATAGACTAGTGTAGGTGGAAGGGATGGTTCAAGAAAAAAATGTTAACAGCATTCTATGTAAAATAGGCAGAAGTCTGCTGAGTACAATTTTTATTAATTTATCATTTTTCTAAATTAAAACATGGATCTGATTGAAAGAAATGATCAGATTTTCAGAGTCTCCTCATTCCCCAGTCATATCTCTGTAAAGATTATTTTAAAATTTCCATTTTTATTATTAATCTTCATAAGGTGTTCATAATGCTATATAAAATTTATATATATATATATACATACTAGAAAAGAAAAATAAGATTGTGTATCTCTATTATGAATAGCTTACTTTTCTTTTTAACTATACAAGTTGAATTAATAACTTTCAAAACTGTCCTCCTTGTCTATATTTCTGATTGACTTTCCTTCTATTTTCTACATTTTTATAAAATATTCTACAGTGGGCCTTTTTTTCCTTTTTTTTTTTTTTTTTTTGTTTCTCTTATTCCTATTCCTTCCCCCTCTTCCTATTCTCTCCTGTATGTCTATTTTTTTTTCATTAAGGCTTTTTATTTTTGAAACATATGCATGGATAATTTTTCAACATTAATTCTTGCAAAACCTTGTGTTCCAATTTTTCCTCCCCTTTCCCCGACTCCTTCCCCTAGATGACAAGTAACCTAATATATGTAACTTAGTAACATGGTAAAAATATATGTTAAATTCAATATATGCTGTATGCCTAATTTCTATTCATTAGGAAAAAGAAAAAGAGAACTAAGCCTTTGTAACAAAAATTCTTAGTTGAGCAAAAAACATTGACTGGTCCAAAGAATCAGAAATTGTATATCTCATTTTGTACCTTCAGATTGTTATTTCCAATAACACATCCCAAAACCTGAAATAGTTTTAGAAAGAAATGTATTAGGTCATTTGGTAGAGGAAAGCAAGCTGGAAAAGAGATGTGGCTTCCTTAATCCATTTTCTGAAGGTTTACATTATATAGAATTTAGACTAGTATGCCCACCTAAGAACCCACAGGTACACAATTAAGCAAAGTTGCAAGAGGGCAACTTGAAAGCAAGGTAGATTGAGATAATGTTAAAGACCAATGAGGGGTCATTTGAACCCATCTTTTTGAGTTGCCATATTTTCCAGAAATACTGGACCTAGAGTATACAGGAGGCCCTCAATGTGCCAAGGACAAAGCTCCCTCTGAGCTGACATAATTTGTTATTGTACCCTAAGCTGAGTTCGGTGTGTGTTTGAGGTGCCAGCCAATCTGTGCCAGGCTGGAATAATACTTGTGCAGCTGGGGTCCTCTGAAGATAAACAGACCCTCCTATTTTCATAGCATAGCAGTTTCCAAAGGAAAAGAATAAGGCTTTTGCCATCACATTGCTCTTTCCATGAAGAGTGGACTTTTCTTCTCTTCCCTTGTTTTGCTATTATAAAAATGTAAATTTCTGTAAAGACTGGGAATGCTTTGGGCTCCATATGCATGTTCATTTTTCATGTAATAAATATGGTTTTCACATAAGTCTTGTGACATTGTGATTGCTTATTTTGTGAGTGGAAAACTAGCCAAAGGGCTAAGATGCTGCTACCAGCATGGTCTCCTTTCACTCCTGCCCCTGTATTGAATCTGTATCTGATCTCGGTTTGGGGAGTTTCATTTCTCCACATATATCTCAGATTCCCCTCTTTGGGTTGAGTTCCTTGTTACAAGACAGAGTAGGTTGTCCACGGTAAAGGGGACAAAGGTAAAGCCTTATTTGGTTAAGAGTATCCCAGCTGATGGAGATATGAGAATCCAAAATTATAGATAAGTGGGCTGTTTGGATAAAGGTTATCCTAGCTAGAACAAGATTAGGGTTAGTTGTCCCTAGTTGGATGATTCTGCTAAAAAGGGCTTTGGGAGGAGCTCTGCTATAGTTTGTCCAGCCTTTGGGGTGGCTAAAAGGGGCTGGGGTTTTGGTCTCATTTCCAGGGTTCAGACCAAAGTAGATGCAGTCAAAGAAGGCACAGTAAAAATGAGTGCTTTAGTTTTTCTGATAGCCACCTTTATAAATAAATATGCTAATAATACCCATGGGAAAAATACAGAGATAGAAATAAAAACAAGATAAATGAACACAAATTTTTGTATTTCCTATTCATACACATCTTTTCTTCTTTATTTATAAAGGTCATATATAGGTCATCATAGATAGCAAATTTTACAGTTATATGGCCCTGAAACCTGAAGATATCCATGTGATAAGTGAAGATATTTTAACTTGTTTTGTTGATCTAAAGCAGGGGTCCTCAAACTTCTTGAATAGGGGGCCAGTTCACTGTCCCTCAGACTGCTGGAGGGCCGGACTATAGGAAAAAAAAAAAACTTTGTTTTGTGGGCCTTTAAATAAAGAAACTTCATAGCCCTGGGTGAGGGGGATAAACGTCCTCAGCTGTCGCATCTGGTCCGCCGGCCGTAGTTTGAGGATCCCTGACTAAAGCCTCAGTTAAAAAAGAATTTTCAGTACTGTTAAAGTTTTCCTCTATGTTTCTTGTAATTATCCATGCTTCCTTTTACAGGCCTTCCACAATGACTGATTTATTGTTTTACAGCTAGAAAAGAAGGTCATGTCATTGATTATAGAGATAAAGATTTGTCACTGAAAGTTTCAAGGCTTGCACTTCAGAATTTAGAAACATAACAAACTATAAGCAAAATTATGTATTTGAAACTTGAAACAAACCCATTTCCGATCAAGTAACTCCAGTCCTATTGAATGAATTTATAAATTGCTTTATAAAGAAAATAATAAATCTCATCATCACTGACATTGTATACTAATCAAAATATTTTAAGAAAATTAAAGATTGAACAAAGTAATATATGATACAAGGGAAGAAGCTGAAGGTAATGGGGAAGGATTAGGTCTTTTTATAAAAGATAGTTTAAGTATGTTGTCAGAAAGTGTTCAGAAAGTTTTGGCTTTAAGAAGGAAGATTGTGAAATGTCATGTTTTTATTTTAGTAGGAACTATAGAAATTAAAATTGCTGCTTGATTTGAAATTATATAGGAACAAATCATAGAAAGCTATGAGTAAATTGATAAGCTATAGGTTCCTTCTGAGATTGTGGAACCTAAATTTGAACTAAATTAAAACATTCTCTTAATTGTGGTAATTGGGTACATTAAATCAGACTGCCACTTTTACAATCTTTGGCAATGAAGTGGCTGGAAACTTGTTTAAGGTTACTCAGTTAATAAATTTCAGATCTATGCATTCTTAGTGCCAATTTGTCTTAGTGCCAAATAATATAATAAATTCTGACTTATCTTAAACATCAAATTAGGAAAAACACATTCACTATTCAACAGTGATTTAGAACATCTTAAAAATAAAACTACTAATAGTTTTGATTTATTCTTCTGAAAACTGCCTATTCATATCTTTAACCATTTATCAATTAGGGATTTTTTTTTTTTTTGATAAATTAGATATGTATTTGAGAAAGGAGGCCTTTATCAAGAAAAACTTGCTTAAGACATTTTTTTATATTATTTCCTTGTCTAGAATACCTGTTTGAAAATGTAATTTCCCTGATTATCTCTTTAAATTAGATCTATTTTTGCTTTTGCGTTGACTGAGACCATGACTGCTATCCCTGACATTTTTAATTTAGTTGACATTTTGCTTCAACCCTTTATTTTAACTCTGTGTGTGCCTTTCTGTATCAAAAGTGTCTCTTATAAACAACATATTGTTGGATTCTTGTTTCTAATCTATTCTGCTATCTATCTGCTATCTGTTATATGCGTGAGCTTATTCACATTCACATTCATAGTTATAGTTACTAAGTATGTATTTCCCTCCAACCCAGTTTCTTGTTTACTCTATTCTCTTTTTATCCTGCCTGTCTTCCAGTCTTCCTTAATTACCTTTTATCTTTCCCACCTGTATCCCCTTCTATTTACCTATTAGGTAAGATAGATTTCTAGATTCAACTGAGTATGATATTCTTTCCTCTGAACCACTTCTGATGAGTGAGGTTCAAATATTGCCTGGCATTCTTCTCCACCCGCATGCATTTCTCCCTCCACCAAAAAAGCTTTTCCTCTCATGCCCCTTTTATGTGAGAAAATTTTCTCTATTGTACCTCTATTTTCTCCCTTTTCCTAGTGTATCCTTTGTTCTCATCCTTTCATTTTCTTGGGGGAGTGAGAGAGGTCATCCCAATATAATTGACTCACACTCATGTCCTCTCTCTATGTAAACTTCTAATTGCCCCTAATTCTTCTAATTAACCCTTAAGACACAGTTTTTGGGAATTAAGTGTATCATCTTCCCATATAGAAATGTAAACAGCTTGCCTTAATATTGAGTCCCTTATAATTACACTGATTCTATATCACTTTATAATTGATTCTATTCTCTAATTGGTCTAATTTAAGCCACATTTCTTTGTCTCTTTGGCTAGAAGCTGTTTAGAAGTTTGTTTCTCTACCTAATCATTGTGCTTTTTTTTTTCTTGGTGCTGAGGCAATTGGGGTTAAATGACTTATCCAAGGTCACATAGCTAGTATTGTTCTATTTTTTTGACTCAATTTATGGTTACTGTTTGTCTAATAATTTGATCATGCTCAGAACTCTGTTGCTCTATTTTAATTTTTAAGTGTGAATCATGCTGATCAGTGCCAGATGTTTTTATGCTTTTCTTGAGTCTTAAATTTGAATGTCAAATTTTCTATTCAGCTTTGCTCTTTCATCAGGTATGTTTGAAGGTCTA
This sequence comes from Sarcophilus harrisii, assembly GCF_902635505.1. Taxonomy (NCBI): domain Eukaryota; kingdom Metazoa; phylum Chordata; class Mammalia; order Dasyuromorphia; family Dasyuridae; genus Sarcophilus; species Sarcophilus harrisii. Next base: position 89,132,171 of record NC_045430.1, on the reverse strand, counting down.
CTTCATCAAATACTTATTTTTCTCTCTGAAAGATTATATTCAGTTTTTCCAGGTAGGTTATTCTTGGTTGTAATTTTAACTCCTTTGCCTTCCAGAATATCATATTCTAAGCCTCCAAGCCTCCTAACATGTAAGCTGCTACATCTTGTATGATTGCTACTATAGCTCCACAATATTTAGATTGTGGTTGCTTGAAATATTTTCTCCTTGATCTGTGAACTCTGGACCTTGCCTATAATATTCCTGGGAGTTTTTATTTTGGGTCATATTTCAAGAGGTAATTAGTAGATTATTTCAATTTTTATTTTACCTTCTACTTTTAAGATATCTAGATAGTTTTATTTTATGATTTCTTGAACTATTATGTTTAAGTTCTTTTTTTTTTATTATTATGGCTTTCAGAGAATTCAATAATCCTTATATTATCTCTCTTCAATCTATTTTCCAGGTCAGTTATTTTTCCAATGAATTATTTCACATTTTCTTCTAATTTTTTTTGCATTTTTAAATTTGTTTTATTGTCTCTTAAAGTCTCATAGAATCATTAGATTCCACTAGCCCAATTCTAATTTTTAAGTAATTATTTTTTTCAGTGAGCTTTTGTACCTTTTTTTCCATGTAGCAAACCCTGCTTTTTAAGGAGTTCTTTTCTTCAGTGAATTTTTGTGTCTTACCATTAGACTAATTCTAGTTTTTAAAGTGTGATCCTCCAATTTTTCTGCATTCCTTTCACCAGGCTGTTAATTCTCTTTGCATAATTGTCTTACATCACTCTCCTTTCTTGTCATGATTTTTCTTTTTTCTTTTTCTTTTTTTTTTACTGAGGCAATTGGGATTAAGTGCCTAGGGCCACACAGCTAGGAAGTCTAAGTTTCTGAGACCAGATTTGAACTCAGCTCCTCCTGACTTCAGGGCTGGTGCTCTATCCGCTGCACCACCTACCTGTCCCTTGTCATGATTTTTCAACTACCCCTTTTATATTTTTCTTTAATTCTTCTAGGAATTTTTCTTGAGTTTAGGTTCAATTAGCATCTTTCTTTGAGATTTTGCTTGTAGCTGTTTTTACACTGTGGTCTCCTTCCAAGCTTATGTCTTGGTCTTCCCTACCACTGTGGTAGATTTTTATGGTAATATTCTTTTTTGTTGTTCTTGATTACTCTTTTTTTTTCTTTCTCTGCTCACCCAGGGTTGGGGAGACACTGTCCCAAGTTTGGAGCTTTTTTATGCTGCGGTTTTCAGAGCTATTTCTGAAGGTCTACAAGTTTTCAGTGCTTCTTGTTATCTTGGGAGAAATGTAGTCATTGCTCCCCTGGTCTGGGCTCTGTTTTTTACTCAGGGAAGCAGCCAGAAGCACTAATAAGCACCTAGTAACATACTCTTGTATGTCCTGGTACTGGGAACAAGGTCCCTGTTACCTTGTGACTGATCACAAGTACTCCTCTCAGCCCTGGAACTAACTGCAAGTCATAACTACTTATGAGCAATAGAATTGCTGATCAGTGGCAGATGTACCCCTTGCCAGCAAAGGATTCCCTGAAATTCTTTCTGACTTGTCCAATCCCCTTACTGTCTCTGGGCTAAGCTCTCAAAGCTGCTGCCACCACCACTGCTGTCACTGCCACCTCCAAGGTCATCGCTAGTGCTGTTGCTAGGCTCCAGTCCAGCTCCCATCCTGGTGAAAAATGTCTCACTCTGATCTTTTGTTTGTCTTGTGGTCCAAATTTTGATGTAAGGAGTGATTTTAAAATTATTTAGAGGGGAATATTGGGAAAGTTTAGTTAGATTACTGTGTGTACTCTGCCATCTTGGCTTGACTCTCTCAAGATTTAACAATTGAATAGATAATTGTGTGAAGAAAATTGAGGAATTTAGGATAATGTCAAAGTTTTAAGCCTAGATGACTGGAAGGATAACAATGAAAGGGATAATTTTGTGTGAAAGATAATGAATTCTGTTTTTAACATACTGAGTTTGAGAATACATCCAGTTTGAAATATCCAGTTAGTAACTAGAGATGTATGATTGGAATTTGGGATGGAGATTAGGATTGGATTCACTGGTCTAGGAGTCATTTCCATAGGGATGATAGCTAAACGCTTGGGAATTGATTAACTCACCCCATGTAGAAAAGGGAAAAGGGCACAGGACAGAGCCTTGAGGTATACCCACAATTAGGATGATGAAACAGTAAAGAAAACTGAGAAAGTGATATCAAATAAGAATCAATAGAAAGCAGTGTCACAAAAACCCAGGGAGAAGAGAACACTCTGGAGAGAGTAGTTTCCTTTGAACAGTGCACTTAGAAGCCAGATTGCAGAAGGAGAGGAGGCAGCAGGGATTTTTTTTAAAGGATTTTTTTAAAGATGGGAAGACTTGACAGCTTAAGACATAGAGAAGGAATCTGTAGCCAAAGAGAGACTGACCATTAGAGGGGATGGGGAAATTTGCTAAAGAAAACTAGGGGATTGTATCCAGAATACTGACTTTAATGAGAAAGGTAGTCTCTTCCATGGTGGCTAGAATAGGAAAAGAAATAATGGAGGATGTTCTCATAGGGTTTTTTGTTTGGTTTAGAATTATTATTGTTGTTTTTGGAGGTAACTGGGGTTACCTAAGTGACTTGCCCAGGGTCACACAGGTAGTATCTGAGGTTGGATTTGAACTCTGGTCCTCTTAACTCCATAGTTAGTTGCTCTATCTCCTCTGACATAGAGCTGCCCTGTCATGGTGTTTCAAAATGTAGAGGAGAGAAGAGAAAGCTCAGAGCAAATAGTTTTTTATTTTTCTCAGTAAATTATAAGCCACCTAACAGATTTAGGTGGAAAGTGGGATACAGAATTAATTGTGGGGGCAGTCAGAAGGACCTGAATTCAAATCTAGCTTCAGACACTTAACATTTCTTAGTTGTGTGGCTCTGGACAAATTGTTTAATCACAATTGCTCAATTGTCCCCCCCCAAAACAAAATAATTAGAATCAATTGTGGGAGAGGGAGACAGAGAAAAGTGAGTGTTCTTGTCGCACTCTCCCAACATTCTCTTCTAAACAACTTTAAAAAATACATTGACCTATATTCTAGGTGGAATAACCAACAAAAGCAATTTTTCTAACTTTGGACAGCATAGCAGGACAGAAAGCATTAGTAGATAAGAGGTCTTGGAATGTGAGAGTAAAGGACAATGTAACATTAAACTGGCTTAGTTTAATTAGTTAAATTAAATATAAATCAATTTAAAATAAGTTAATTATACGGGTTAAGATTGGGAAAGAAGGCAATGAAATATTATTGTTCTATAAAAAAAATTATGGCAGTGAATAGAGTACCAGCCCTAAAGTCAGGAGGACCTGAGTTCAAATGTGACCTCAGACACTTAACACTTCCTAGCTGCGTGATCCTGGGCGAGTCACTTAACCCCAATTGCTTCAGCCAAAAAAAAAAAAAAAAAAAGTACAAGCTGATTTTAGAAAAGCCTGGAAAATTTTACACAAACTGATGCTGAGTGAAACAAGTAGAACCAGGAATACATTGTATTTAATAACAGCAAGAATGTGCAATGATCAACTATGAAAGGCTTAGTTCTTCTCAGTGGTTCGATGTTCCAAAGTAATTCGAATAGACTTTGGACAGAAAATGCCATCCAGAAAAAGATCTAAGGCGATTGTAAATTAGTACATGCTATGTTCACTTCTTTTTATTTTTTTTTTTCTTTGCCATGGTTCTTCCCTTTTATTCTGATTTTTCTCTCCCCGCATGATTCATAAAGTAACATGTATTAAAAATAAATAAACTTTAAAAAAAGATAAAAAAAATTAACTTAAAAAAATAAAAGAATTAAAAGGATAGAAAACTTTCAGGTCCCCATGAGATCAAAGAATAGATTTTAAAAGGGTGGGGCATAGGGAGGAATAGAACAAATAGGTTTTTTCTTTAATAAAGGAATCTCAGAGGGGATTCGTATCCCCTCTGAATCATAGAAGGGGATCACTTATGAGTGATACTGGAGATCAAGGATGTGGATCATCCCTTTTGTAGCTGAGGTAAAGGGGAATTTATTGTTGCTGTTGTTCAGTCATTTAAGTGAAAATGGGAATAATAGTAGTACCTACCTCCCAGGTTGTTGTGAGGATCAAAGGAGACAAAGTACTTAAAAGCTTATTCCCATATCATTTGGGATCTACTAATGACTGTGTTGAACAGGAATTGGGGTAAAGAGAAAGACTGAGCTGAGTATTGACCTCCTTAAGAAAGAGGGAAGGGGAAGTTAGGTGGTTCAGTGAAATCAAGAGGACTGAGTTTAAATTCAGCCTCAGACATTTAATAGCTGTGGGACACCGGACAAATCATTTAATCCCAATTGCCTCCAAAAAAAAAAAGTTTTAAAAAGAGAAAGGAAGAGTATAACCTGGGGCCCAGCAGATAATAGCCATTAGGATCTGGATTGGGTGATAATTTGAATAGACTGAACCTTAAAGGAAGTGAGGTTGGTGAATATTAGCAACAAAGGAAATCCTGGCAATAACAGTGGTTCGAGGATTTAGGAGAAAGTGCAGCTAGTGATGGAACAGTGGTTGGAGATTCAAGGTCACCTGGGAAAAAATGATTGGGTAAATTCTGGAAGATGGAAGGAGGAAGAAGAAGAGTTTAAACCAAAAGGAAGTTTTGTCACTTAAGGAAAGGAAATTCCAGAGAGTAAGCAAAAGTAGAGTGGGATATTGGAGCAGAGTTGGTAGGTTAGTGACCATCCTTTCTTACAAGACCCCGGTGGCCAGAATAGAAAACATTCCTAGCTCAGACCACACAGATACAAAACATCATAAAGACGAGGGAGCAATAGAAATTTAACTATAAAGTTATAAAATAATAAGGAATAAAGTAGTAGCAACTAGGTATTACAGTGGATAGAATGTTGGGTCTGAATTCAAATCTAGTCTCAGATACATATTAAAAGTCACCCTGTTTTCCTCAATTTCTTCATCTGTAAAATGAGCTAGAGAAAGAAATGGCTAACCCCTCCAGTATCTTTGCCAAGAAAACCCAAATTTGGGTCACAAAGAGTTGGATAAGACTGAACACCATACCACCTACCTCCCAGGATTGTTGTGCAGATCAAATGAAATAATTGTAAGGCACTTAGCACATAATAAGGAGCCTAGCATGTGATAGACACATGATAAATGTTAGCCATTATTCTTATTAAAGTCACCAAGTCTTGTATCACCTTGCCAAACTAAAAGGAGCTTTAAGATACATAGCTTGATGCTTTCTTTTATAATCATGTTTGGGCAATTGCCTCTATTAGACAGTTTGCCCCAAATGGTCCCTAGAAATTGAGAAGGGGAATAAAAGCAATCATAAGAAGGGAACCCGGTTTTTCTGACCTTCACTGCCAAGAAGAATGTAATAGCATTCCACTGAATTCAAATACCATAATTTGTATAGTCATTTTCCCAATTGATGGATATCTCCTTGATTTGCCACCACAAACAGAGCTATTATAAAAGAACTTTTCCTCCTCTTTTGATCTCCTTGGTTATTAAGCTACAAGCAGTATTGCCAGATCAAAGAGAATACACAGTTTAGTAACTTTGGAGGCATGGTTCCAAATGGCCTTACAACTTCGTAGCCCTGCCAACAGTGCCCTCATCCTCTAACAATGAATGATCACTTGTCTTTTCTTTCAGTTTTGCCATTCTGATAGATGTATGTGTGTATAATCTAACAATGGATTTAATTTTGATTTCTCTAATAATTTCAAGAATTTTTGATACAGCTATCCATAGCTTGGGTTTATTTCCTTGAGAACATATCCTTCAACCATTTATCAATTAGGGAATGGAGAAATTATAACTTACTATGTTGTTCAGTCACAGTTGAGGTAGAGTATTCATATAAATTCATGTAGTAATCTGTAAAAGAGATTTCTTCATCCACTTCCTTTTCCCCTAACATTTATACTAGCTAACATTCATATGTAGTATCTATTATGTGCCAGCTGCTTTACAATAATTATCTCATTTAATCCTCATGATAATTGGGGGAGAAGGGGGAGTGTTTATTCCCATTTTACAGAAAAAGAAACTGAGGCAAACAATTGAAAGAGAAAATATAGATGGATAGTCCAAACTTTTTTGATCAATTGAAGCCCACTTCTCTAGGAGTCTGCAGTGTTTTGGGGCTAAATGGAATCAGTATCATGTTCCCCACAAACGATAGCATCTGAAGGATACCCATAGGGATATCCATAGGGAATCCATCTTCCACTTGTTTTCTAGTTCTTTTCCATGACTCTGGCTAATTCTGATGCCCCACCTGATGTTTCTGATCAAGAATAGTGAAAAGGATTATTTCTGTTACTGTCCCCACCTCTACCACCACCCTTTCTTATCTCATTTTGTTTGTTGCCTGTCCCCATTAGATTGTAAACTTCTTGAGGTTAGGGATTATCTTTCTTTTTACTAACTGTATTCTCAGTAGGTATTTAATAAATTGGATTGGATTGATTCCAATTAAATCCAATTCAAGGAATTTTGAATGTAAACACCTTGTTGGAAAAACAATATTTTAAAAAACTGCTTAATTATATATTTTAAATTTTTTATTTTATTATTCTGATTTAACAAACACCAAAAAAAAAATATTTTCATATATAAAGTAGAATGTAAAAAGAGACATATATGTGAAAGTACAAATCTTTTACAGCCTGCTTTAAAAAAAAAAAAAAGATAAGAAATTCAGAATAGTACTTCCTTTTTTCCCAGTTGACAAACATTTATTTTATTGCATCATCACTTCCTCCCACAATTTAGCAACAATAACAACAAAGAAGATTCTCATAATAAATTAGCATAAGAATCAAAAATAATTTCCTCATTGACCATGTCTAACAACAAATGTCTTATTGTGCAGAAGATGGATAGCTCTGGCTTTACCTTTGGCCCCCCAGATTCATCATTTGTCATCACATTTATCAGAGTTCTCAAATCTTTCAAAGTTATTGTTCTTTATAATGCTGTCATTGTTTCAGTTGTTTTCCTTATTCTGCTCACTTAGTTCTTTATCAGTTCATAGATATTCCTACAAAACTACTGCTTGAATCATTTTGGAAGGAAGGAAGGAAATTAAGTGACTCGTTTAAGATCTTACCTAGCTTGTAAGTGCTGAAGTTACATTTGTCTTTCTGACTCTAGATCTAGCCCTCTACCTACTGAGCCACCCAGCTGTAGTGTAAAACCTAAAACAAAAGGAGAATAGCCATCACTGAAGCAAGAAACAAGAGATGAGGTATCTTCAGAGAAAGCCAGGTTTCTGTAAGCATCAGAATATAAATGTGTGAGAGGAAGAAATTTATGATAAAGAGTAGTTTGATCATAAAGGTTCCAGAAAGCACAGTGGAAAGGTTGGGGCAGATTGGATAGGATGAGAACTAAGGAATGTTTCAGGAGAAAGAGGTTTTGACTTCAGCAGAGGGTGACTGAAGTGCAGGGATTAGGAGAGTAGGATACTGGAATTTCCTCATCAAATTCTGCCTCCTTTTCTTCTTGTCCATAACAGCCCTTGATCTATGACAAATTCTTCCCTCTCCTACACCTTTTCCTAGACAACAGAAATGACATTACACCAGTTGTCATCATTTTGTGCAGTTTAAGCAAAGTAAATTAATTGTTACAACACGGAGGCCAAAAGAGCTCAAAAAAGTATCTTAGTCAGCAAACACCCATCTTATTTGCTAAGAAATAAAAACTGACAATGGCAACACAAGATTAATATAGAAAGTGCTTTTAAAATATTACAAATAAGGTTGATGGATAGCTCTAAATGATATTATCTCATAAAGCAAAGAGAAGAAAGGAGAGGGAAAACCGGTTTTTAAAAAGTTCAGCAAGATATACAACTAAGTCAAGGCTAAAGACATCCAAAAGGCATTGAAGGATAAAAATGGAAGGAAGATAACAACAACAAAAAAAATGAAATATGTTTTTAAACAATTATTACAGTGAACTATTTTCTCACTCAAGAACCTCTACATTTGGACCTTGCTATCACAGTCTCTATAGGGAATGTAGAAATGACACTAAAGGGAATAAAGACAGTAAATGCAGGTAGAATGGACCAAATATATAGAAAGAAATTCATCCTGACAGTGATATAATTGTGAAGAATTGAGGGATCAATATACAATATACAAAAGGAGAGGATGACACAAAAGGCATGGAAAAAATCTCAGATCATATTAATACTGACAAAAGCAATAAAAATACCACAGACAGACATAAACCTACTATCTTATCTATAATCCTTATGAAAGTCATCTATATATAACTTTAGGACATCTTTGAAGAAAGTATTAGTAAGGAATTATCCTTTGGAAAAAAAGTGATAATCAGTCAATAGACCATAGCTTTTAATAATTTACAACTGGATTGAAAGGTGGAGGGAATATAAAATCACACTGTGTTTTCTGTTTATTGATTATGAAAAATCATTTGATATGTATAAGACTGCCTGCCATTTAGGGGAGGGGGCAGAGGGAGGGAGAGGAAAAATCAGAACAGAAGTGAGTGCAAGGGTTAAAAATTACCTATGCATATGTAATGTCAATAAAAAATTATAATTTAAAAATTAAAATAAATAAAATAAATTTTAAAAAATTTAAAAAAAAGAAAGAAAAAGCATTTGATGCAGTAGAAAAATTATCCAAATCACTAAGACAAATTAAATCAATTCTGAGGTTCTCTCTTGCACCCATAAGTTTGGCAAAAATGACAAGCAAAAAAATGAGTTTTTGGTGGGATTGTAAACAAACAGGCTCGATAATTCATTCTTGATGAAATGTGAATTGGTCTAGTCATTTTGGAAAGTAAGTTGATATTATACCTCCAAAATCCTTAACCTGTAGATACAGGTATTCGGGTAGTACAGTAGAATGGTGGTGGGCCTGGAGTCAGAAAGAGGTAAATTCAAATTGGATCATAGACACTTATTTATTAGTTTTGTAATCACTTAACTCTTGCCTACCTTAGTTTCCTCACCTGCAAAATTGGAATAATAATAGTATCTAATTCCCATGGTAGTTGTGAGGATTGAATGAGATATTAGTGCACAGTGCCTAGCATGTAATAGGTAGGCACTTACATAAATGTTTATTCTTTTCTTCCATTCTTCTAGAATTCATTCATCAACTTCCCCTCCTTTAAAATTCATCTTCCCTATTTAGCCCATTCTGGTCAGATCCTCTTTACCAGCATCTTTTAACTTCTAGTTTCCTTTCCTTAGGGATCTCACGATCTGGCTCATAATCTTCCTTTAAAACCTAAATCCTGCCTTGTTCCTTAATGATTTCATTATTTATACCAATGTCCCTTTAAATATTGCCTATTATTCTCCCAATTCCACTGACTTCCACTTCTATTCACCATTACCCGTCAACAGAATTGGTGACACCTTAGACTTCAGTCACAGAATCCAAAACTTTTACCGACCTCCAAGATCTTGAATTCCAGAATTTCCACTTTCTAATCACACATCTCCTATCCATCTGTGTTTTTGTCTACTTCACTCATAAATCTATTCTTTCTGTCACCTACAATTTCCCTCCCTTTCTCCTAATCCATCACTTCTTCTCTGTTCATATTTTTTGTCTTTGTAGCCTTTACCCTAGAGCTGACCAATTCAACTATATGCTATTTGCCCTTGAATCCCTTGTTCTTCCACTGTTAAAGCTGCTAAAAATTCAGCTCTGGATCTGCGCCCAAGCATCCACTTCTGGGCTTCTGATGGAAGAAATCAGAGAAAAATTCTAACTTGGTTCACTGTAAATTCATTGTTTCCACTGCCTCCAAGAACATATTAGCATCAAAGTAGTATAAGCAAAATTAATCATAGCATTAAATTACTGCCTTAAAAAGAAAAAAGGAGGTTGGGGAGAGGGGAAAAGGAATTCAAGAGACATGAACAGAGGAAAATAAACTTCTAACTTTGAAACTTAAATGTGAATGGATTAAACAATCCTGTAAAACTAAGGAATGATAGTGGATAAGAAAACAATATCCAACAATCTAGTACATACAAGAAACTTATTTAGGAAGGCAATTAAGTATTAAGTATTTATTAAAAGACTACTATGTGCCAGGTATTGTGCTAAGTGCTAGAGATACAAATATAAGTGAAAAGAAAGACAATCCTTGCTTTTGAGGAACTTACATTCTCATGGGGGAAGACAACACAAAATCGGAAGCTGGAAAAGGAAGATAAGAGGGATAAGGTACCTGAAGGAACTTGAAGTTAGGAGGATCAGAAAATTGGTAAGCATGGATCGTTTCTCCAATAGAAGCCCCAGAAGGAACTCACCAATGGAAGAAGGGAACCAGTTAAGGATATTTCAGAGTAAGAACTCATGTACATGAAAATGAAATACCTCAATAAAATTTACTATATATTATAAACATAATATATATATAAACATAAATAAATAAATAAAATTTAAATATTATTAAATATAATTATATATATATATATATATATATATATATGTAAAGTATAAATATATAGGTCAAAATCTGCCCTACTTGCTTTCCCATTTATTGTGTATTGCTTATGTGCTAAATGGTAATTATAAGATGGTACAGTGGATAGAGTACTCAAACTGAAATTGAGAAGACCCAAGTTGGAAACTACATCCAACACTTACTCATCCTGAGCCTCACTCAGCCTTGGGTAGTTCACCTGTAAAACAGGGACAATAATCTTCCAGGTGAGGTGGAAGATAACATTCTTGAAGTTAAAAAATAAAATGAGATTTTTTTTCCCCCTTTTTGATCTGGTTTTTCTTGTGTAGCATAATAAATATGTATAGAACAATTGCACATGTTTAGCATATATTACTTGTTGTCTAGGGAGGGGGTGGAGGAAGGGAGGGAGAAAAAATTTGGAGCACAAGATTTTGCAAGAATGAATGTTGAAAACTATCTTGCCATGTATTTTGAAAATAAAAAGCTATTAAATAAAATGAGATAATATTTGTATAGTAAGAAAAAATCTTAAATGCTAGAGCTATTATTATTAAGGCACAAGGTTTTTTTTGTGGGGTTTTTTTCCTGTTAGAAATAATAAGAGATTTATTGTTCTGTACAAATTTACAGCATTAGCAGAACGGTTTTCTCAAGGTCACTGTCTGTCTCTTCCTTGGATAACCTTAAATTATGTTGCTTTCAAGAGTATAGGCCAATGACTAACTGCTCCCCTCCCCCCATCCTCTCTTATCTCATCTGAGCAGCTGAATTGTATATATTCTCTAAACCTTCTCCTGCTCAGTGTCAATTCCTGGGATTGTGTACCACAGGGAAAGTAAGGATGTGTCCTTGAAGACCCTTTTCCCTCTCCCAGCCCATGATCTCATTAGACTCTGCTCCTTGACTTTCCTTTATGTTTGTAACTGTAAATGTAACAAGGAGACCCTCCAGTGGGATCCCCATCCTCAGAACATGCCCTGCCTCCTGCCAGCCCACAGGGAAGACCCTGTTTCCAAAAAGGAATGATGCTATATAATGGAAGGGGCTTGCTGGTCAGATTCAGAACGGGTGTTCTGTTTTGACTGTTTCTGAATTAGCTGTCTGCAGAATGTAAATGAGGTGGGAGTTGAGGGATATTTAGTATGCAGATAAACCAAAAAGGTCAAATCCTCACTGTTGTACAGTCACTCTGTTGTGTCTCTTTGTGACTCCATTAATCATAGCAAGGCAGGCCCTTCTATCCTCCCTTATCTCTCAGCCTGTCCAAGTTCAGGTTTATTGCTTCCATGACACTATCTATCCATCTCACCTTCTATCATCCCCTTTTCCTTTTGCTTTCAATCTTTCCCAACATCAGGGACTTTTCCAGTGAGTCCCTTCTTCTCATTATGTGGTCAAAGTATTTAAGTTTCAGCTTCAGTGTTTTACCTCCTAGTGAATAGTCTGAATTAATTTCTTGTTAACCAATTTTTGCCTTCTTGCTGTCCAAGCGACTCTCAAAAGTCTTCTTCAGCACCATAATTCAAAAGCATCAATTCTGTAATGTTCTATTCTCCTTATACTTCAATTCTCAACTAAACATTGCTACTAGAAAAAGCATAGCTTTGACTATATGGAACTTTGTTGGCAAGGTGATGTCTACCTTTTAACATGCTGTCCAAATATGTCATAGCTTTCCTCCCAAGGAACATATTTTAATTTCATGATTGTCTACATTGATCTTTGACCCCAAGAATATAAAATCTGACACTGCTTCCATGCCATCTCTTTCTTCATCATGAAGAAAACAGACTAGAAACTCATTTCAGTTCCCAATCTCATTGATAAGTCAGATTGCCCGAGAAGATTCGTGATTCACCACTTCTCTTCCTTAGAGTTTTGGGGTATCCTTGAGGAGTGGGGAGTTCTTCCTTAGTGCTTTCGGCCTAAGCCCCCATTCTGGTGTGTTATCTCAACAGTATCAGCAGTAACAGTATCTCCCTTGTATCATCAATGTCTTCAAGCAATTAGCATTCTAGTATCATTTAACCAATTAATATCAATTAATTTTTACAAGGGGGTGTTTACTGAGAAGATAGAACTTAATTATAAATCATCTCTCCTCCTCAACTCTCCCCAATGCTACCTGCATTTCTTGTCCACCCACCCATCAACTTAAGACCTTAGTCCTTGGGGAGAGTGGGCTCACACTTAAAGCAACTGCTATAATGCAATTATCAGACTCACTTCCAAATGCAGCACAGCCAATGGATAAATTAATCTTATTGCCTTTGATATACTTTTATATTGGGTCAAACGTGGACTTAGTGCTTCATCAGGCTCAACTATTGGTAAAGTCCAGCATGAGCTCCAGACTTTTATAATGACTCATTCTTCCAAACTTTTGAAGCTCATAAATTAGTCTATAGGGGAAAAGACTAAATCCTGAGACCTTCCTCCTCTCTAGGAGGTTTACAGCACGTCTTCTCAATCATAGGGAGGAAAAAAGGCTCCAACTGCCCTTCTAGCAATCTTTTGTCTGATGTATACATATTTTGTATTTAACTTATACTTTAATATATTTACCATATACTGGTCATCCTGCCATCTAGGGGAGGGGAGGGAGGGAAGGAGGGGTAAAATTGGAACAAAAGGTTTGGCAATTGTCAATGCTGTAAAATTACCTAGACATATAACTTGTAAATAAAAAGCTATAATAAAAAAAAAATCTTTTGTCTGTCTCTCATTTCATGTTCAGAAGTGTAAGTCAGCCAAAATGTAAGTAGATTAGAAAAAGTCAGAATACCTACCTGAACATTCTCTGAATCTGGGAGCAGGACCTTTCCATTATATCACATCTTTTCAGAAATAAGGTCCCCAGTCTCCTTCCCATAGACTGGTAGTAGGTAGAGCATGCTAGACATGGGCCCGTTTACATTTATAGTTACATAAGGAAGCTAAATCAGAGATGGGAAGTACTTGCATATGTTGGGTTGATCCATAAAGTTCAAAGACATTATTATTATACAGTATATTCAAAAAGTCAGATACCCAATAGATCTTTACAAGTCAAATCTGGAGAGTGTGCATATGTTTATGAGGAAGTCCCGTAAATTTTGCTTATTCTATTTGGCTCATTGATGTGAAGAAAGGTGGGCTTTCCTTTGGGGTCTCTGGAGGCCTAAGTGAAAGACTGGTCCCCAAAAAGAGAGGGGTGGGATGGGAAGAAGGGAGAGTTTTTTCCAGGTTCTTTTTACCATGGAATCTAAACCACACCCATCACTATTTTGTAAATCTACCCCACCAGGTTTAGGCCTAAACTCAATAGTCTGCCACACCTATTAATTGAGCTTTAAATGGATATTAAGGGATATTAGGGGAATATTCTAGCTGGATGTGCAGGTTTTCTATCCTTTTAATTGCACTGACAGATACCAGGGCAGGGACTTAAGCTCAAAACTGCTCTGGCTTTCTTCTAGACTGAGTCCCTTTCTTCCCACAGGCTTATAAGGGCTCTTTTGTTCTGGGAACCCAGTGGACCAGACCACAGCCAGTAAATGTCTGGCTTAGTCTGTTTAACTCACTTTGAGCTTTTGGCCCACCTAATTTTTGACAAGAGAGCTGAGGTTCCAAAGTTATTTTATTTCACAGAGATTTATTGTACAAAATGCTTAGACTTGGAGTTTAAGAGCTTACTGGAATAATAGAATTTGTAAATTCCGAGGGAGTGGCTAGTATTCCCTTATAACCAAAAGCAATTTATATTACCACCATCTTGAAATTAGAATGTGGATATGTCACACCTGGGATTTTTAAAAGGGACACATGGGCTTCCAGAGAGCAAAACAGCATCCCCAGCCACCACTAAGACAGACTGGAATGCATTTGCAGGACAATTTTGACTACACAAAATTTAAAAGGTTTTGAGCAAACAAAACCAAGACAACTAAAAGCAGAAGGGAAACAGTTAACAGGGGAAAAAATTGTTTGGAACAAGTTACTCTAGTAAAGGTCTTATTTCCAAGATATATAAGGTATTGACTTAAATTTATAAGAGAATCCTTCCAACCTGAACTAAAAAATTGCCCAAAGATTGGATATGATGTTGTAGTTGAGTTGTGTTTGTTTTTTGTTTTGTTTTTTTTTTCCCTTGGCAAAGATACTGCAGGGGGTTGCCATTTCCTTCTCCAGCTCATTTTACAAATGAGGAAAATGAGACAAACCCGGTTAAATTACTTGCCTGGAGTCATACAGCTAATGTGAGGCCAGATTTGAACTCTAGAAGATGAGTCCTCCTGGCAATGGCTTCATATACTTCATTACTTACCTGCCTGAGTATGATGGTATACTTCTTTAATTCCTGTTACTTCCTAAGTTCAAATTTGACCTAAGATACTATCTGTGTGAGAGAATCACTTAACCCTACTTGCCTCAGTTTCTTCAACTATAAAATAAGCTAGAGAAGGAAATGGCAAGCCACTCCTACCTTTGCCAAGAAAATCCCAAATAGGGTCATGAAGAATCAGATACAACTGAAAAAAACAAAAACAAAACTCAACAACTAAACAACAATAAATCAGAGAGGCTGGGGCTCATGGAATTCTTGAATTTGGGAGTTCCCATTTCCAGCACACTAAATTGATCAGGTATCTGAATACAGCATTAACATGGTGAACCCCGATTCTCTGGAGGCTACTAGGCTGCCCAAGGAGGAATGAACTGGTACAAGTCAGAAATGGAGCAGGTGAATCCGTTTTTGGATCCAATAAGTGGCCTGGGCTAGATACGGAGACCCAGTTGTGGTAGTAATGGTAATTTTGTTTTTGTCTTGTTTTTTTTCACTAATAATTAGAGAAATGATCACCAATAATTAGAGAAATGCAAAACAAAGCAAGTCTGAGCTGCCAGCTCACACCCATCAGATCAGCAAAGATGCCAAAAGAAGAAAATAAAAATGTTAGAGGGATTTCAAGGAAAACAGACTAATTAATGTTTTTAATATTGAGAAATTTCAGACACTCTCTGTGACCCCAGTTAGGGTTTTCTAAGCAAAGATACTTGAGTGCTTTACCATTTCTTTCTCTAGTTCATTTTACAGATAAGGAACTGAGAGCAAGAGTAATTTGCCCAGGGTCATACAGTTCAAAAGTGTCAGAGGTAAAATTTGAATTTGGATCTTCCTGGCTCCAGAACTAGAGCTATAGCCATTTCTACTGCTAGCTATCCTAGCACTCTTCGTGCAATATTGGTCCAGCCATTCTGGAAAGTAATTTGGAACTATGCCAATCTATGTATACTCTTCTGACCAAGTGATATCACTACTAGACCTATTTCCCAGAGCAAAGAAAGATGAAAAGGACCCACATAAAAATATTTATAGCAGTTCTTTCTGTGGTGGCAAAAAATCAGAAACCCAAGGAGGTGCCCATGGAATGGTGAACAGCTCAGCAAATTATAGTATTTGATTGTAGTATATGAATATGATTGTGCTGTAAGAAATGATGAAAAGAACAGTTTCAGAGTAACCTGAGAAAATCTGTATGAAGTTATACAAAGTAAAATATATATAATAATATTAGAAAGACAATTAAAAAAGATACAATGACATACTTGATACAATGACAAAACTACAAGTTCAAAAAAAAAAAATTGAATGACAAATCCCAAGTCCAAAAGGCTAAAAAAATGAAACACATTAATCACCTCCTGCCAGAGATGATGAACTTAAATGTAGACAGAACAGAGAAACATATTTGGGGGCATGGTCAATGAGGGAAATTGTTTTGCTGGACTTTGCATATTTGTTTTTTTTTTTTTATTCTTTTTATTCATTGAAGAAGAATGATATCTAGTAGGAGGGACACATTATAAAGTATTAAAAAAAAACAAACCTTTATCAATATAATGATTAATCATGATTCTAGAAAACTGATGATGAAGCACGCTGCTCTTCTGATAGAGATAATGAGATGTTTTTGGACATAATCAATGCAAGAATATTTTTTGTTTCACTATACATTATTTGTTTCAAATGTGTTGTTTTGCTTTGTTTTGTGTTTAATGGAGATGAGAAGGAAAATAATTTTTTGTTTATTGAAAAATGTTAAAAAGTTTAAAAGTAAGAAAACAAATAAAATTTAAAAGGTAGAATTGGCAACAAGCAACAGAAAACTTAGAGAAAAACTAAAAGGGAGCAGCTAAATGGTACAGTGGATAGAGCACCAGCTCTGAAGTCAGGAGGATTTGAGTTCAAATCTGGTCTCAGACACTTAATACTTCCTAGCTGTGTGACCCTGGGCAAGTCACTTAACCCCAATTGCCAGAGAGAGAGACAGAGAGAGAGAGAGATAGACAGAGAGAGAAACAGACAGACAGAGAGAGAGAGAGAAAGACAGAGAGCAGAAAGACAGAGAGAGAGACAGAGACAGAGAGACAGAGGGAATGGAGCTTCTGTAGTGAAAGGAGAGATTTAGGTGAGCCACTAGGTCTTTTTAGGCACCTCAGAACAAAGGACTTGGGCTGAAGGCTCCAATATCACCTCTTCAAAGACAGCTAAAAGTTCCTAAGCTCTTTCCCCAACTTCCTCTTCCATACTCCAACCTCTACCTCAGTCTTTATAGACAATGGATCACAGAACTCTTCTGATAATATTGTTTTGTTTTGGGTTGGTTTTTTTCCTAGATAGTTCCTTAAATATATTCAAATACCTTGTGGATTTGAAAGTTCCCTCCAATAATACATTCATACTTGCTCAACCTGTTCCTTTCTTGTTTTTGTCCTCATAATTTTGCCACAGGGGTCCACCCAACATGCTGGCAGTCTTTCTCATGTAATGTACTGTTCCTTTGTTATATGGGCATTTTAGTCGGTAAAAGGGAAAGAAAAACATTTGTATGTAGAACACTGATAAAATCAGCCTAAAAAGAAACAGCTCATCAGATAAAAATCCTCAAGGAGACCCACAAAATGTTCTGAGTGGAAAGAGAGAACCATCTCTTTCAGATTACAGCTAAAACAGAAGGTTGGAATGACTGCAAGATATTGTTGTCCATCAGCTCATTTACATATTACTGTTTTCAGCCTTGTGAAAGATATAGCTCCCTATAGGCTGCTGGAAGCTAGTGAGAGGAGAATTTTCCCATATAAAGAGCCAATTGGTTTATTAATCTTTAGTCTGAAAGATGGGAAACCTGTTAAACTTTTGTCTGTGTTGCAGACTACTTTATTTTACTACTACTCTTTGTGGTTTATGGAGTAGGAAAGGCAGACAGACTTTTCATTTTTTTTTTTTTGTGAACCGTGCTGGATTGGAGAAAAGGCCTAACTTTGTTGAGAACATATTGAAGAAAACAGAAAACCATGTTATTTGAAGAGCTGGCTAGGGAAAAGCAGCAGGGAAAAGTTCTATCACTATCTATGGAACAAAAGGGGAAAATTGGCCCAAAACAGATCTGAGAAACTTTGCAGTTCTCTAGAGGTATTTTTTTATTCCTAAAACAGCATAATATTTTTGTCAGTGTCTTGCCAGGAATATCTATATGCTAAAAGAATTTGATATTATTTCAGTATCCAGAGGGCAACAGAACCAGTTTTGCCATGAAGATGACAAGTAGTGTAGACTGTCTGACATCAAGGGCACCAAGACCAGTGATTCAGTCATGGATTGACCCAGGTACATGCATTCCACTAGTCAAGTATATCTTACTATAAAGTTTCTGTAGGTATATGTCCATTCTTCCTAATACTTTTGTTCTAACACTATTAATGGGAGATTCTAATTTGGGTTTATAGGTAGAGTGTTATATTTTGAGTACTTCTGCTTTTACCTTCTACTGAGAAAATGTTATGATTATTTTTGCATTTTCATTAAATAAACTTTTAAAAAAGAGATAGTTTATCATTGTCATTGATTTTTGTATAAATGGGAAGCATTCCAGTGGGGACTCAAAATTACAGTAGCATACAGTAGGACCCTGAGAATGATCAGTACTCATGTGGAACCATTCCAACTTGTCAAAGTAGATATAGGTGGGGTGACTGAGCCAGCCACAACCCAGGAAGGGAGAAATCCTGGCTTAATCACTTCAACTGCAAGGGGAGATAGATATAGAACAAAAGCTAGTAAGGATACTTGGACAATTTTTTGCTTGGTTTTAGGAAGAGAAGAGGCAGGGAAATGTTTGTAGGTAACAGAAGTGCCAATTCTGACACTTATTATCTGTATTACATGCACAAGATTCAGGGACAGAAGGGACTTTACAGACCTTGTCTAAAACCTTAATTTTACAGATGAGAAAAGTGAGGCTCATGAAGGCTGTAGGTAGTCACAGAGGTAGTCAGTAATAGAGCCAGAATTCAAACTGAGGTCATACCATTAAAAAAAAAAAAATGAGATATCTATCACAGGTATAGACAAGAGATGAATTTTTAACTAAATAAGAGATAGAAGCCATTACAAAATAGATGTAACAAAAGTCATCCAGGCTTCTACTGCCTGAAAGAATCCCCCCTTTTAGGGTGGGGTTCTCTGATACCTTTAAGCGTGTTTAGCATATGTCCAGGCTCTCTGCCAATGATTTCAGCCTCCACCAAAGTTATTTCCCCAAGTGCAAGAGGGTACCCTGATTCCACTTAGCCACCAGCTAACACATTAGCTTTGACACAGAAGAAAAAAAAAAAACAACTTACTCCTCCAGCACATGAAAGATATAATCTTCCTTTCCTTTACACTACCTCAGTCTCTAGGGATAGAAAAGGGATCATGTTCACAGTTTAGCCCAGTACTTATAGAGTACAGTCCTAGCTCTAAGTGCAAAATTGAATCCCTGTCTTCTTAGGGCTGCTACATTGGGTGGCTGCATGTACCACTCCACTTACAAACCTGGACCCAAGGTCACTGGGGCTCAAATTCTTGACCCATGGGAATCACTTGAAACCCAAGGAGGATAAACAAAGAACAGAAACAAACAATCCAGATCCATTTCAAGGAGGTAGGACAAAAGAGAGAAAGAAAAAAAAAATCCTTTCCCCTCACTGGTTCAGTTCATGGCATCCTCACTTTGGGTAAACTAGGATCTTCCCCCTTTGGCTAAAACTATTAAGAGAACTAACAACTAAGTCTCACTAGTTTTAAACACACAGGCAGGCTAAGGGACAAAGAAGCCTCCATGTCAGGCAATCTAGACATGTTCCAAAGGTTCCTAAAGATCCCCTCCAATGTTAGGACTGGGTATCCAGGCCCCAGAAGTGAATCTAATGTGTGTGAACCCAGACCAGGTTGGGCCATGGATTTATTTGGGACCATCTTGCTCCCTGAGTTTCTTTATGATTATATATCGGATGACTTCTAAGAACCCTTTCTAGTACCAGATCCAAGATCTTATAATCCCTCTCCTCTGATCCCAGTTCACCAAGCAGGCTTTTTCTATTTATTGGTTCCCAAACTTTCTCACAGTGTTAGAATGCTTCTGATGAAATAAAAGTTTGACAGAAACATTGTAGTAAAATCTTTTAAAGTTATTATTTCTAACATCTATTAACAAAAAACATAAGGATCTTTTTTTTTAATGGGCTGGGATATAGTGGGCCAGAACTAGCTCCATTAGTGCTGGCCCTCTACCCTGAGGATCAGGAAAATTCATCTTCATGAATCTGAATCCAGCCTCAGGCATTAACTGTGTGATCCTGGGCAAGTCACTTAACCCCATTTGCTCCAGTTTCCTCTAGTAATTTTGCTAAGAAAACCCCAAGTGGGATCATGAATAAATGGACATGTCTGAAAGGATTTAACAAAAAAAGTATGTTGATAATGGGAAGGGAGAACCTTGGAGAGTAGACTGCGATAAGTTCCCCTCTATAAAGGAATACCGTTGCAGTGTTCTTTATAAATGTCCCATATGAGTCTGAATTGTATGAGACAATTTATAGAACCAAATCACCTCTTTCAAGAAGTTGGATAATTGGGAAGATAAGAAAAACTGGAAAAGACTTCCTGTAGAAAGCAGGATTTTAAGTTAGGACCTGAAGGAAGCCAAGAAAAGGTGATGAGGAGGGAGAACTTTTCAGGCATGGGGAAGAGCAAGTGTCTAGAGTTGGAAGATGGAATATGTCTTGTGGGAGAAACAAGAAGACCAGTACTACTGGATCATGAAGTAGGTAAGATGGTAAAAGGTGGAAGAAGACAGGAAAGGTAGGTAAAAAGGGGAGATGATAAAGGGAACTGAGTGTCAAACAGAGGATTTTATTTTAGCTATAAGAAATGACAGCGAGTCACTGGAATTTATTGAAAGAATGACATGGTCATTCCTGCATTTTAGTAAGATCATTCTGACAGCAAAGTGGGGTAAGGCAGAGAAACAACCAGATACCTATTGAAACAGTCTAGATGGGAAGTGATAAGGGTTTGTACCAAAGTAATGGCAGTGTCAAAGAGGGGGATATACTCAAGAGATGTTACAAAAGTAAAAAATTAAGATGTCAAAAATGATATCTAGATTGTGAGCCTGGGGTCCTGGAAAGGTGATGGTGCCCTTGACCATAAAAAGGCAGAGAGGTATGGGAAGAAAAATAATTAGTTCAGTTTTGTTATCTACAGTTTGATATCTACAGAACATGAAGTTCAAGATGTCCAATAGGTATGTGCAAGACTGAAGGTCAGCACAAAAGACTGAAGAATCATCAGCATAGAGATAATTGAATCCATGGAAGTTTTTGAAATCACTAAGTCTTATAGTTAGAGAAGTGAGATACTCCCAGTTAGCAGGATGAAGATCTACCAAAGGAGACAGAAGGGGTCAGATATATAAAGAGGAAGGATCAGGATACAATAGTGTCACAGAAACCTCAGAGAGAAGGGAGTATCAAGAAGGTGATCAATGGTGTCAAAACCTATACAGAGGGTAAGGATTGAAAAAAGGTCATTTGATGTGATAATTAAGAAATCACGGGTTACTTTTAGAGAAAGCAGTTTAGGTTGAATGATGAGATTAAATGTTAGAGAGTAAAGAATAAAAGAAAATAAAGGAGAAAAAATCATTTTGTATATCTATTGTGGATGGCCTTCTCACAAAATTTAGCTACAAAAAAAGAGACATATGGAGGGGCTAGGCTAGGATGGATGGATTAAAGTGAGAGTCTGGGATTGGAGTTTTTGAGTGTGATGGGGAAAGAGGCAGAGGAGAGAAGAGCATGTTTATAGGCAGTAGGGAAGCAGCCAGGATGAAGGAAGGCATGGGGGTGATAGAGCAAGCTACTAAAGGAAAGAGATGGAATAGAATAACCTGTGCATAAAGAGAACTTTGCCTTGGCAAAGAGAAATGTCAGTTTATCAAATAAGGTGGGAATGAAGGAGGTAGCAGAAAACTTCTGGGTGACATGAGATGAGGGGAAATGGAGGAGCTCTTAGAGAATGGACTCAACTTTTTTCAGTAAAATATGAGGCAAGGTTCTCAACTAAAAGAGGGGAGAGGGGCAGTCAAGGGAGATTTCACAAGGGATCTCTATCATCATCAGCCTTCTAAAACTACTCTAAGAACATAGACTCCTCTAGAAGGATTTGGGAATTTCAAGAGAAAATATTTTCCTCCCCTCCTCCCCCAGGCTTTTATACACACACACACACACACACACACACACACACACACACACACATATTTTCAAATAGCATTTTATTTTTTTCCCAATTGCATGTAAAGATAGTTTTCAACATTCCTTTTTTTTATGATATTTTGAGTTTCAAATTTTTATCCCTCTCTTCCCTCTCCAAGACAGCAAGCAATCTGATATAGATTATACATGTACTATCAAAACATGTTCCTTTCTATGGAATCCATACTATCTGATTAACTCATAGTATTAATAGAAGACAAATTCCAGTTCCCTTGCTGCCTTTTGTGACTTTAATCTCTTACCAATGCTTCTCCCAGTAATGTTTTTGATTCTCAGCATCCTAATGAGGAAATTCTCCTTCTTTCATCTGAAGGTCATATTCCAGAATTTTACAGCCCAGGAAATCCTCTCTCTTCTATCCAGGAGGTTGAAGGCTCAAGGCTTCTTTAATTTAAAGTCATCAGAAGCAACACTCAAGAACTTTCACCACTTAACAATGTGGTTCCCTTTACTGGCTCCTATGTCCTGGACTAAGAGATTATACCACTGCCTTTGAGTTTGAAGCCAAGAATTTAGAATCCAGGAAATATTCTTTTCTGTATACTTCTGTCCCAAGGCAACCATTAGCAGATTATGGGAGTGGGTGGAAGTAAATCTCTCCAGAACCAACTTCTGATATTAACTCAGATCTGTATTTTTAAGATCTTTTTGGAAAAAAGGCAAAAGGAAGGGGGGAAAGTCCCCCCAAAATCTGTTTTATAAGCCAGTATAACCAGAGACTCTTTGTTATTAAAATGTGTCCCACAATAGCAGCAGCAAATCAATTCTATTAGCTTTAGGGTGACATGCCCATATATTCCACACAAAGATACAATTAAAATCTCAAAAGCTTAAATACCCTGTAGATCATAAAAATAACGTATAAAATCAGATAATATGTGTTTTGGAAACTTTATGAGATCATTATCAAGTTGATAGGCAGTTCCCTTGATCAGCTCCTGGTGTATAAAGAGGCAGCCTGGTAGAGTGGATAAGGCCCTGCATGCAGAGTCATAAAGATCTATATGCAAATCTGACTCCAGGTAAGCCACTTAACTTTTTGGTGCCTTAGTTGCCTCATCTGTAAAATGAGAATTGAACTTGATGACTTCTAAGGTCACTTCCAGATCTGAATTTGTGGTCATATTATCTATGAGATCCCTCTATATCCATACCTTACATGTCCTTCAAGGAGCAGGTGAAGCTTCTGCCTTCCCTGATGACTTCAGATCACACTGATCTTTATCGCATTGTATTCTATAACTGTATGAGTCACACAATTTAGTATTTGCTAATGCCATTATATGCATACAATACAGATATAGTCCAGAACCCCTATGCAAGTTTCTTCTGTCTCCTTTAACTCAACTATGTCTCATACTTCTTCTGTATTCTATAGTGCCCAGCACAGTGTTAGGTTCATAAATCCCCAATGTGTGACTTTTGAAGGAGACCCAGGATTTCTTGGAGAACTAAAAGGAAAGGCAGGCAGAAAGTCTCAGCCCCATATACTATGTCTTAGAGTCTAGGAAAAGGTGTATCCATATAGATGTGATATTGTATGAACCAAATTGGGGATGTAAGTAGT
Source organism: Sarcophilus harrisii (assembly GCF_902635505.1). Classification (NCBI taxonomy): domain Eukaryota; kingdom Metazoa; phylum Chordata; class Mammalia; order Dasyuromorphia; family Dasyuridae; genus Sarcophilus; species Sarcophilus harrisii. The sequence continues at coordinate 89,108,450 of NC_045430.1, read as the reverse complement.
TGATTCTTCCATTTAAAATGTTAAGTTATGAAATATTATTGTTCTGTAAGAAACAACCAATAGGATGATTTCAGAGACTTGGAGAGATTTACATGAACTAATGCTAAGTGAAGTAAGCAGAACCAGGAAATCATTGTACACTTCAACAACAAGACTATATGATGATCAATTCTGATGGACGTGGCTCTCTTTAACAACGAGATGATTCAGACAAGTTCCAATTATTCAGTGATAAAGAAAGCCATATACATCCAGAAAGAGGCCTGTGGGAATTGAATATGGACCACAACATAGCATTTTTTTTGTTTTGTTTTGTTTTGAATACTTTTTATTTACAAGTTATATGCATGGGTAATTTTACAGCATTGACAATTGCCAAATCTTTTGTTCCAATTTTTCCCCTCCTTTCCCCCACCCCCTCTCCTAGATGGCAGGATGACCAATACATGTTAAATATATTAAAGTATAAATTAAATACAAAGTAAATATACATGACCAAACCATTATTTTGCTGTATAAAAAGAATCGGACTCTGAAATATTGTACAATTAGCCTGTGAAGGAAATAAAAAAATGCAGGCAGATAAAAATATAGGGATTGGGAATTCAATGTAATGGTTCTTAGTCATCTCCCAGAGTTCTTTCGCTGGGTGTAGCTGGTTCAGTTCATTACTGCTCCATTGGAACTGATTTGATTCATCTCATTGCTGAGAATGGCCAGGTCCATCAGAATTGATCATCATATAGTATTGTTGTTGAAGTCTATAATGATCTCCTGGTCCTGCTCGTTTCAGTCAGCATCAGCTCATGTAAGTCTCCCCAGGCCTTTCTGAAATCATCCTATTAGTTATTTCTTACCAAACAATAATATTACATGATATTCATATACCACAGTTTATTCAGCCATTCTCCAACTGATGGGCATCCACTTAGTTACCAGTTTCTGGCCACTACAAAGAGGACTGCCACATTTTTGCACATACAGGTCTCTTTCCCTTCTTAAAGATCTCTTTGGGATATAAGTCCAGTAGTAGCACTGCTGGATCAAAGCGTATGCACAGTTTGATAACTCTTTGAGCATAGTTCCAAATCGCTCTCCAGAATGGTTGATGTATACACAATTGCACCAATAATGTATCAATGTTCCTGTTTTCCCACATCCCCTCCAACATTTCACATTATCTTTCCCTGTCATTCTAGCCAATCTGACAGGTGTGTAGTGGTATCTCAGAGTTGTCTTAATTTGCATTTCTCTGATTAATAATGACTTGGAGCATCTTTTCATATGGCTAGAAATAGTTTCAATTTCTTTGTCTAAGAATTGTCTGTTCATATCCTTCGACCATTTATCAACTGGAGAATGGCTTGATTTCTTGTAAATTAGAGTCAATTCTCTATATATTTTGGAAATGAGGCCTCTATCAGAACCTTTGATTGTAAAAATAATTTTTCCAGTTTATTGCTTCCCTTGTAATCTTGTCTGCATTAGTTTTACAACATAGCATTTTCACATTTTCTGTTGATGTTTACTTGTATTTTGTTTTCCTTCTCAGGGTTTTTTCTTTCTAGATTCAATTTTTCTTGTGCAGCAAGATAACTGTATATGTATATATATATATATATATATGATTTAACACATATTTTAACATATTTAACATGTATTGGACTACCTGCCATCTGGAGAGGGGGAAAGAGGGAAAAATTTGGATCAGGAAGTTTTGTAAAAATCAATGTTGAAAAATTACCCATGCAATGTTTTGTAAATAAAAAGCTTTAATAAAAAAAAATAGAAGAAGAGAATAAACTCTAGAAAAAAAAATAAAATGTTCATTGAATCAATCCTGGAAAAGTGATACGAAAACACATTTTCCCCTCAATAGAGTTGAACTCTATGGAAATGGGATGCACTACATATAGTCAGACACAGTCAATGTGTTGGTGGAATTTGCTTAAATATCTTGCTTTGTTACAAGAGAGGATTCAGTGGAAAGTAGGGATGGGGGTGAGAATGTTTAAAGGATAATGCCTAAGAACTGGAAAATGAGTCCATCAGTTGGGGAATGACTGAATAAGTTATAGTATATAAATGTTATGGAATATTATTGTTCTGGAAGAAATAATAAGAGGATGATTTCAGAGAGACTTGGAGAGACTTACATGAACCGATGCTAAGTAAAGTGAGTAGAACCAAGAGAATATTGTACAAAACAAGATGATTATACAATGATCAATTCTGATGGGCATGGCTCTTTTCAACATGAGATAATTCAGGTCAATTCTAATAGACTTGTAGAGAGCCATCTGCATCTAGAAAGAACCTTATGGGGACTGAGAGTGGATCACAATATAGTATTTTCACTTTTTTGGTTGCTATTTGCTTGCTTTTTGTTTTTTTTTTCTCCTTTTTTGATTTGATTTGTCCTGTGCAGCATGATAAATGTGGAAATATATTTAGAAGAATTGTACATGCTTTTTTTTTTAATTTATTTTTCATACACATTGCTTTATGAATAATGCTGGAAAAGAAAAATCAGAGCAAAAGGGAAAAACCACGGGAGAGAGAAAAAAAAACAAGGTAGAGATAAAAATGTACACATGTACATTTAACATATATTGGATATACATTTAACATATATTGGATTACTTGCTTTCTAGGGGAGGAGGTGGGGGAAAGGGAGGGAAAAAATTTGGAATACAAGGTCTTGCAAGGATGAATGTTGAAAACTATTTTTGCATATATTTTGCTTAAAAAAAAAGGGAATGCCTATGCTGTCACAAAATAAAGGGCAACAATAAATCACAAAAAATAAAATTTCCATTGAGAATTGTTATAGGCTTACATAAAGTTTCCCTACTCAATCCAGATCTCAAAACTGCCTTAGGCAGTTTTACCTTTGTCAGCTTTATGTAAGGTTGAGGGAAGAGAGGTTGGCTCCTCTCCTGATCAAAAACCTGCCTCTACTACCCAATCTGCTCTTCCAGTTTAACCTCTTAGAGGCAGATTTAGGGTCTATCCTCACCATCCTAAACTTCCCAGACTTCCCTAGAAAGAAGACTCAGGATTATGATTGCCATTCATTTAAAGGGGACCCCCATTTGTTAGGATCCATATATGCATGTGAGATATTCATGGCCTATGGGAAAGATACACCAACACATATATGTATTCATGTGATGTCTATAGACAGGATGTTCAAGAGGGGAGGCATGGATAGATATCTGAGGAATCTTGCCCACTCCTCTCCAAAGGAGATTTCTATTCTTATCTTTGGGGAACATGGAGACAGAGAAGGATAAAAAGGGACCCTGGGGCTGGTCATAAACAAGAATTTTATTTATCTACCTCCCCACTGTTGGTCTATTGGGGATGCCTACTTTAAAATAAAAAAACTATCAGCTTCCTTGGTAGCACTCTCTTAATAGGGATGGAGACCCATAGTTTATACCCACCGGCTTGGTCCCTTTCCACCAAATGCTGGTTACACAAAAAAACCACCACAAACAGTGAAGAGTGAGTAAATTCTTTTATATAAACAGTCAACAAAGATTAGAGAAATTTTATAGATTAGAATATATCAGGAAATACACGAGTGAATTAGGTAGGCAATCTTGCTCTTTAGATAGAAGTGAGATGAGATCTTGCTTAAACCAAATGAATAGCCTCAACCTAAACCAAGAAAAAATTCCCCAACGTCTCTAAGAAAGCAGACTCAGAATCAGGAATATATTGAGAAGCTAGCTTTTCCTACATGTCTACAAGAAAACCTTGTTATTTTTCCTGCCTGGACTTAGTCTCCCAAAGAGTCTAGAATCATGATTGTCATCTTTTAAAGAAGGAAGTAAAGAATGCCTCTCTTCAAAACTTTCTGCACCAACTCTACCCCTCACACAGGAAGAAATCATTTTTTCTATCAAGTAGAATAATCTTATGAAAAATGCTGCAGGCTTAGTTGGAAACCCTTCCTGTATACTTCTGTTCCAAGGCAACACAGCTTACTACTTTCAGTCCCTTACGTTCATTACCATCCATCCCTACCACTTAACAAACAGCCGCAGAACAAAAGCTGGAGGAGGTGATCTACTTTTCTGACTAGGCACATCATAAATTCATGTTTTTCATCTGCAAGTGGGTCCTCTCTACAGCAAAACAATCCTTTTATTCCTCTCTAATTGTGTGTGTGTCTCTCTCTCACTCCCCACAGAAGCTATTCCAATTCTTTGCCCCTTCCTTTAAGCCTCCCCATTATCACCTTCCCTCAAAAACTTCATCTGAGGGCCTCTTACTTTACTCAGAAAAGTAAGGCCATTTTACCTGGGTTCTCTCATTTTCACTCATCTTCATCTCAAAACCTACTTGACATCACTCCCTATTCTCTCATCTTTTTTCTTAGTCTCTAACAATTCTCCTTGCCAAAACCAACCCTTCTACATGTTATCTTTGATCCCCTCCTCTCTCCCATATTCTCCAACAGATTTGCAATCTTAACCAGCTCACAAACCTCATTTCCTCCCTTCAAACGTATCCAGGTCTCCCTCATCCTTAAAAAAAAAAAATCTTCCCTAGACTCTACCATGACCTCCAGTAATCACCCTCTATCTCATCTTCCTTTCTTGGCCAAACTCCTAAAAAATCTGTTTTACCTGCATTGCCTCCCCTTCCTCTCCTCTCACTCATTCATTCCTCACCCTAACTGAAATCGCTCTCTCCAAAGTTACCAATGACCTCTTACTTGCCAAGCCTGATGATCTTTTCTCAGCTTTCAACCTTCCCAAACCCTTTGAAGCATAGGACACTACTGACCAACCTGTCCCCTCCTCTCCGGGATTTTGTGACATTTCCCTCCCCTGTTCTTCCCCATCTCCTTTCCTGGCTCAGCAGCCATATGATGTGGGCACACACTGCCTTGTTCCCTTCTTTCTCTGGCTGAACTCCTGCTCCCATGCCGATGATCAATGTATTTATGTGTGATGCCTAGCAGTCCTCATTGGACATTTGAACCTGATATCCCAGAGTTGCCTCAACTCAACACATCCAATTCACCTCCCGAATCTTTTTGGTTAATACGGCTCCTTGCTCTCCTGCTATTCACAAATCCAACCAGTTGCCAAAATCTGTTGTGTATCACTCCTTGCATCTTATCTCTTCTTTCTACTCACAAATGTCCATCCTCCAAACAGCTGCCAAAGAGATCTTCCTCCAGCCCCCATCTGACTGTCACTCCCCTCCCAAACGCCAACGGCTTCCCACGGCCTCCTGATGGCCGGTCCCAGCTCTGAGATCTGCCCCAGCACTCCTTCTTCTGACTGTCACTCATGCCTGGAATGCTCTTCCTCCTCTCCTGCTCCTAGACTCTCCCTGCTCCTTCAAGACTCAGCCCAAGCACTACCTCTACATGAAGCTTTCCTGATCCCCCTCACTACTAGTACCCTCCCTCCCAATCTAACTTGGATTTAGCTACTCTGTTTTCATCCTTTATATATTTTTCTGTATACACCTAATGCATATGGCTACTATCTTTTCCATAAGAAGGTATGCTCCCTCAGAGCAGGGATGGTTCCACTTTTTGTGTCTGTATTCCCAGCACTCCGTACAGTGCCTAGCACACACTGGGCACTTAATAAATGCTTGCTGATTCACTAGTTGACTCCCTCCTCTTCTTCTACCCCTCTCATCATCACCAATTAGCATCAGGGCAAACAAGTAGAAAGAGAATGTAAAGAATACTTTGCATTTATAAGAACTGCAGCTCATTAGTCAGCCCAGGGAAGTTACAAGTCCTGCCCTAGCAGCTCTAGCTCATCCAAGAAGAAGTCTAGGTCGGCCATGCTCAGGGCTGGGTTAGCCACAATTAGGCGGAAGAAGTTGGGCCAGCTTCTGTGGGGCTGGTAGCCCACCATCATGGATCCCTTTTTGACCATGCGCTCTTTCAGCAACGGCGCCACCTGCAGGAGATGTTGGCAGGGCTCAGAATTCAACCTGCTGGGGAGAAGGGGAGCCCCTTGGGGCCTCTCTCCTCCCCATTCTGCCTGCCCCAGCCCGCCCCTCCCCCCCAACCCCCTTCCTTCACACACCAGAATGCTATGGAGGCTCCAACTGTCATATTCTGGGCCATCTATCTGGGCTCGGTGGCTCTTCTGTGGTCTGATTTTGTTCCCCAGAGCCATGGGGTCCTTTCCGTTAAGTAGGCTGACCTGGTCCTCAATGGCAGTGCTGACCTGATCCTCAATGGCACTGCTTCGCCTTTCTTCCTCATAGGGCCAAAGGATTTACAACTAAAGAGTCACCTAATTCAACCTCTGCCTTTTGCAGTTAGAGAAACTGAGGTCAGAAGGCTATATGACTTGTCTTAAATCACCTAGGGTAGTAAAAAGCACAGGTGGGATTTGAACCCAGATCTCGTGACTCTCTTATACCATAAGATTCCCCCTCCCCCGACACTGGCTAAATTTTCCACCAGTCCTACTCTCCCCACCATGCCTTGTTGTCTCTGACATCTTCTTCTCATTTCCCCTCTATATATCCAATCAATTAATACACTAATTAGTGTTAGTAGTTAACATACTAATTAGTACAATTAATACACTAATAAGTTCTGAGTCCTTCCCCTTCAAAGCTTGAAGATTGTTGAGAATGACAGAATGAACCTCCTTAATGGCAGTCCTCATATCCCCTTCATCTGGAACAGGGTCAGTACCATAGTAAGTCCCTAAGAAATGCTTTCTGATTGATTTATTGAAAAGGACATAAATATGAAATAAAAGGACAAATTTATGGCACCAGAACCATGTGCTATAGGAATTGGGAGGAGAGAGAGAGAGCAGCCTTCAATATTCATCCCTTCTTCTCTATTCTTCTAGCACACCCTCATTCAGGCCCTCACTGCTTTGTATTTGGGATACTGCAATAATACTCAAGCTGCTCTCCTCCAATCACATCTCCCCTCAGCCATTTCTGAAGCTACGCTTCTTTAAGGACCTAGTGTGGACTTTACTGCTTACTAGGTCAACTGCAAACTCCTTAGCCTAGAAATAAAAATTCTTCCCCTTCCCTTGTATCTAACTGCATCTCCCACTATTCAGTAAAGAATATAAACTATAGTGTGAGAAGAGAACTTACAATCCAGCCTCTTTGTTTTACAGATCTTAAAGACCCAGTGAAGTTAACTATCTAGACAGAGATTATATGGACAGTGTAAAATTAAAATCCAGTTTCTGGAACTAGAGAATGGGCTTTTCATTACCACACATGGTCTCTGCACACATGAAATGCTTTGCAGTCAGATGGCACTCCCTCTCCCTTGACCATATACCACCCTCCTTCCTGACTCTACTCATGTTGACTGGAACATCCTCCCTTTTACCTCTGGCTTTCCAAATTCAACTCATTCTTTCACTTCCAAGTCAAGCCCCACCTTCTCCAAAAAGCCCTCACTAACTTCTCCAGTCCATGTTTTCTTCTCCTTTTTCTCAATTTCTGTAGTTCTCAATCTTGACCACAAAATTGTCTTTTGTAGGGTTTTTTTTTTTTTTAGTCTAAATTATCAAAGACTATAAGCCCCTAGAGAGCAGTAGCTATCATACAATCATATACTCCATGACATTCTACAGTTTGAGGCCCATCTATTTGAGTATTTCAATAATCTGAAAATCCCCTGGTGTGGGTACCTCCTCTGCCCAATTAGCTCAAAGCCATGTTACAAGTCAGTAGCTGGTCTTTGAGAGCTGCTCTTACTGAAAAATTCATTGTTGAAGGGGAAAAAAGATGGAGGCTGTTTTCCTCCTTCCTTCTGCTTCAATTCTAGTGATGAATTCCCCAAATTTAACTAAGCTGCCCTTTAGCTGACAAATGCATGTGGGCATCTCTAGATATAGTGGGCACATAATAATGCTTGGAAGTATTTCTCTTTCTTCTTCTAGTGCAGGGTTTCTTAATCTAGGTTCCAATGACAGATTTCAGGGGGCCAATGAATTTGGATAGGAAAAAAACTACAACTTAATTTTCCTTAACCTCTAGCTAAAATTTGCCCTTTTCCTCAATTATGAATAAACTATCATTCTGAGAAGGGGTTAGAAGTTTCTTCATACCTCACCGGTCTATGCCCCTGAAAGATTAACAACTCCTGCTCTAGAAAGAGACAGTATGGTGTCATGGAAAGAGCACAGGCTATGGGCCAAAAGACTTGGGTTCAAATCCTGACACTGCTGCTTAGTGTCTGACCTTAGGCATTTTTTCCTTCTTCACCCTGACCTTTGAGTCACCTGCCCATAAACAAGGGGGGAAGGGGTTGGATAGATCTTCTAACTCTAAATCTATTACCTCTTTTCAAATTAACTACTCAGTTCTACAATTTTCAGTTAATTCTATTAATACATACTTCTTTGTGCTCTTGTCCTCATTTGTCAAATAAAGGGGTTATACAAGACAATGTCTAAACTCTCTTCCATTTCTACCATTCTATGACTCCCTAACAGAATCTCTTACTTCCCACAATTATCAAAATCAGTTTACAGATGAAGAAACTAAGGCTCGGGTTCAAAATCCTATAGATAGCAGATAGCAGAGGTGGGGTGCACTTAGCTCTTCTGACCCCAAATTTGGGTCCTTTGGGAACCAAATACTCGACAAGTCTTTGAATCTCCTTTTCTAGATGAGGAAACTGTGCTTTGTAAACTGAGGGGGTTATATTAGCTTACTAATCTCTAAATCCTATGAAGCTAGTATTTGGCCAGAGTCTCACAGCCAGCAAGGAGCAGAGCGGATCCCCAACTAGGTCTCCTTCCTCCCAGGCATGCTTGTTAGTCCAAATCTGACCCTCCTCTCTGTCTCCTTGTTCTTCAAGTGAATAATTCCCTTGCTGCCCCACCTCACCACACCCCCATCAGACTATAAGCTGCCCGACTAAAAGAACTGGGTCTCCTTTCTCACCTTAGTTTCCGCTAAGGGGTATATGTCTCTTCACGGCACATGTCCACATGTTGGGCCTGGCTCAGGATAAGCTGATACAATTCTGTTCATTCTTTTATTTTCATGTATTCCAGGAACAAGCCTTTTTTACTCTCTTTTCTGCTTTTCCAAACATTAGTCCAAAGAACCAATGAATGGGGGCTTGAGGCTCTTTCTGAAAACCATTACCCCTCCCAAGGACCAAAGGTGAGTGGTCGACTATGTACTACATATTTCTGACCACCCAGTGGCAGAAGTGAGCTGCCTACACTTCCCTCCCAGCTGGAGGCCTAGAGAAGAAATACGGAAGAAATTGCTGACCACCACCCTCAGCTCTACCCACCTTGGCCAGCTTCATGCAATAATCAGCACTGTCTTCTTGTCCACGAAGGCTGGGGGGCACGTACCAGAAGCATACATTTACAAATTCTGGCTGCAAGGGAACAAAGGCAAAGTACAGATTACTGAAACAGGTAGACTGTGGAGAAGACAATTCACATCTCTCACAGGAAAATGAGTTAGTACAAAAAGAAGAGGGAGAAGAGGAATTATACCTCCATGACCAGTTCAAAGCCCTTCTGCAGCTTCATCTTTTCTACGAGGTACCTACAAAAGAGCAGGGGCCACAGTGGAGTGAGGAAAAGGAAGAAAGAGTGGAATAAACTATGGCCTATAAACGTAATAGAATATAAGAAATGGTGACTATGAGGAATTTGGAGAATTCTGAAAGAAAGCAGGACCAGGAGAACAATATACACAATGATTATCATAACATAAATGAAAACAACACTAAAAGACACCAAAGGTTAAATAAACCATAGTGGTCAATTGGACTAATGAAAAGCAATTCTTTTCTCTTGCTTGAGATGTTGTGGAATATGGGTACAGAGAACAGTGAATGTGTAATGTCTGTTGATCTGCATGTTTTTCTCTGTTATAAGAGAGAGTTCAGGGAAGGGGAGATTGAGTTATTGGGTTGGGTTATCTATGACATGAAAAACAGAAAAAGTATAAATAATACTTTAAATATCTAAATTTTACATAATTAGGGACAGCTTGGCACCATAAACAAGAGGCTTAGGTTCAAGTCTCCCCTCTGACAAATATTAAATGAACCAGGGAAAGTTACTTTTGTTCTTCTAGGCAACTCTCTCGGGCTATAAGTTGCAGAGAAGATGCTAACCCACACTGGCAAAAGGAGTCTCTTCATTTGGGAATTTCTGATACCAGTGAAATCATGAGTGCAGACTTCAACCTGAAATTAAATAATAGGTTAATAGAAAAAGAATGAAGAACTGGACCATGGAAAGACAGATAAAGAGGGAAACAAAGATAATAAAGGATTAAAGAAAGCCAAAAACAAAAATAAAGTGAAATGGAAGAAGAAAAGGAAATGGAAGAGGCAAGGAAGAAAAAAGAAAAGTAAGGATACAGAGCACCTGGTTGGGCACAGAGCCAGAGAGAGACTTCTTGGAGAACAAGGAAACTCAGAGAGAAAGACGCTCTACAGGGCCAAAGCCTTGGTGTGCTGCCATACCGGGTGAGGGTGAAAGCCCAGTCCACTCGTTGCTCCAAGCCGGATCCCCCGAGAGCCTTCCACATGAGCCACAGCTTCAGGCAATCCACACGGCGGCCACACTGCACAACCTTGTCTCCTGTGTCCAGAGACACATCATAGAACTTGTCTTGCTGAAACAGGTAGGTGGCCTGGGCTCCATGACAGTGCTTTAGCAAGTTCTACAGAGAGGAAAGCCAAAGAATGACCCCAACACCCAACACCAGTTTCCCTGTCCGGGCTGGGAAAGAATCAAGGCCAGCCCCTTCATCACCATCCTGGTCATTGGAATAATAGAATCCTGAAGCTGGAAGAAATCTTGGAGACCATCTATCTATGTAATCTGATCCCCTCCAGCTAGACCCTGGCCTTCAGAGGGCCCCTAAACGGTTCAAAGCTAGAGCACACAAGTCAGTGCTGTGGAACAAGAGCTGGACCTGGGACCAGAGAATGAGTTTAAATCCCAGCCCCTGTTAATTGTGTGATAAGGATTCAGTTTCTCTCTCTTTCAGGTAACTTCTAAGATCCTTATAGCTTTAAATCTATGATCCTGGTTTTTCTCCCAATCTTGGCTTTTTTTGCATAAAAGCAGGAGAATGGGAGAGACTTTGGGAAAGTGAGAGGTATTCAATCAAGGGAAATGGAAGAGGACAGGGAATGCTCTGAGGAGGTGGGGGGAACAGAGTACAGCAGTGGGGCTCAAGGAGACCCACCGAGGTATCCCGCAGGAGGAGAGCTGAGCACTGCAGTCCAGTTGCCAGCAGCTTGTGGGGATTCCAGGATACTGAGTCAGCCCTGTGGGGAAAATAAGGCCAGCATCATTCTGATTCTCCTATGGCGGCCCTCTACCCAAACCATTCCAATTATTTCCTCCTCTTCAAGATTTCTAGGGGCTTCCTTGCTCCCTAATCTTACCTCATATCCTGCCAGTTAGGAAGTACTTCCTTATATTTATCTCCTACCTCAAGACCCCTCAAACATTCCTTTCTCCAACATCTGCCATACATGACTCCCTTCTTTCACAATTTTTAAAATAATAGCTTTTTATTTTCAAAATACATGCAAAGACAGTTTTCAACATTCACCTTTGCAAAAACTTATGTTCCAAAATTTTTTCCCTTCCTTCCTCCAATCCCCTCCCCTAGATATCAAGTAATCCAATATATGCTAAACATGTGTCACAATTTCTTTAGTCCTCATTTCTTAGTTCTAGACTCAGAATGTGTTAAGTATTTTATTTCCTCTTCTGTTAATATAGGAAACCTATATTTTTGTAAATATCCATCCATTTCACTTAGATTGGCAGATTTACTAACATACAATTGGGCAAATGGCTCCTAATTATTTTTTAATTTCCTCTTTATTAGTGATAAGTTTTTGATACTGGTAATTTGGTTTTCTTCTTTCCTTTTCCTAATCAAATTAACCAAAGATTTATCTATTTTGTTGTTTTTTTCATAAAACTTAATTTTATATGTTAGTTCGATAGTGTCTTACTTTCAATTTTACTAATCTGTCCTTTGATTTTCAGAATTTCTAATTTGATATTTAATTAGGGATTTAATTTAGTTGCACATCCAACTTACTGGTCTCCTCTTTCTCTATTTTATTCATGTAAGCATCTAGAGATATAAAATTTCCCCTAAGAATTTTTGGCTGCATCCTTTAAGTTTTTGGCATACTGTCTCATATTGTTATTCTCTTGAATGAAATTATTGTTTCTACGATTTATTGTTTGATTAGATTATTTAGTTTCCAATTAATTTTTGGCCTATTTTTTCAGGCCCTTTATTACATCATAATCTAAAAAAGGGTGCATTTAATATTTCTGCCTTTCTGCATTTGATTGTGAGATATTTATGCCTTAATATATAATCAATTTTTGTCTAATTGCCATGTAATGCTGAGAAAAAGGTATATTCCTTTCTATATGCCCATTCAATTTTCTCCAGAAGCCTATCAGACTCAACTTTTCTAAAACTCTATTCATTTCTTTAACTTCTTTCTTGTTTATTATGTGGTTAGATTTATCTAGACTCAGATTGTGAAGAGTGCAGTTCAGATTTTCTTAGCTTCTTCTTCTGCAGTCTACATGTAGTCATTCTAAATCTTTTCCCTTTTCCTCCAACTTCTCCCAAGGCCCTTTAATCAATCCTGGATTCACCTCCTCCTCTACAGCAGGACCCAGAGAAGAGAAGAGGAAAAAGAAAACTAGGAAAAGAAAGGGCAGAAACAGACACTTGTATAAACAAAGAAAGACAAAAATGCAAATGATGGAGAAACAAGAAAACATAGAACAGAGGCAGACAACAGGAGAATCACAGAAAGTTTGAGACAGAGACATCCATGTAGCACACAAACATGTATACCCACACACATACTGGGGAAAAAAGGGGCAAAGTGTACCCAAGAAAGGATCCATCAGCACCCCAGCCTCCACTGGACAGGGGCCCTCTCAGGCATTATGCCAGCACTGGAGAGTCACCCTGTGCCTAGGGACGGACACACACACACACACACACACACACACACACACACACACACCTCTCAATGCCATCCAGGAGGTGCCGGTGTGTCTGAGATAGCAGGACACTTCCACCCCAGGCTGCCTGTTGGGAAAGGGAATAAAAGTAGGGGATGCAAAGCTTTCCTTGAAAGCCCACCCCTTCCCCCAGCCAGCTGGCACTGCCCCAAGAGAAGGCTAAGCACTCACATCCACATGCAGCCACAGCCCATGTTGCTGGCACACATCAGCAATAGCCTCCAGGGGGTCAAAGGCCCCCAGCACGGTGGTACCTGAGGTGGCACTGACAAGGAGTGGGACTGCACCCTGGGGGCAGGAGAGGGAAGGATAGCATTGGAGGATCTCCTCCTAAAACATTTTTGAAGTCTTCCCAGCTTAGTTCTCCCCTCCATCCCCATCATTTGCTTTACATATCACCACACTCTATGATCTCAGTCACAGACCTAGAAATAACCTGAGAGATCATGTAGTTAATTTATGAATGATGGCTAAGGCTCAGAAAGACTGAGTGCTTTGCTCAAAAGTCATAAAACAAGCTAGACATAAAGTTGATTTTCAAGTCTCTCTCCAGAAGCTTCTTCTTTTTTAAATATATATTTCAATAGCATTTTATTTTTTTCAATTACATATAAAGATGGTTTTCCACATTCACTTTTATAAGACTTTAAGTTCTATATCCAGAAGTTTCTTAATCTTGTTCTCTCTGGTATGTACTATACGCACCCTTCAGTCTCTCCTACCAGCATGGAAGCTCCCCTTCCCCTGACGGTCCCTCCCCCTTCCCACAATCCAGGAGCTTAAGGCTAAGCTCTGTACATATGTGAGCAAAGAGCTGAGAAGTACCACAGTGAGCCAACACAGCAGAAAAGACAAAGAAATGAAGACCTCTGAACAGGCTGCTTCCTCCTTCCTCCACCCCAACCCCCCTTACTTACCTCTGCCTCAGCTTGATTAATTTGTTTTTCCAAGTCCTCTGGGATCATCCTTCCCCTAGAAAGGGAGGCCAAGGTGACAGGAGCTCCAAATCCCAGCATCAGAAGGGAATTCCAAGGCTGTCCCTGGGTCCAGCTCATACCTGAGCAGAGCCCTCCCCTCCCCAATCATTCCCCTCCCCCCCTCACAAATCATTCAGCCTGGGGAGCATAGTGACCACTGCTCCCTCTCCCAGGGGCCTCTTCCACTTTCAGGACACTTAATTATCAGCAAGATTTCATTCCAACAAGTCACAAACTGTCCTTGCACATTTTAGCCACTATTATTGCTCTATCCATTGGGGCTGAGTAGAATAAAGAGATTTGAAGCAATGTGAACTCAGACTCTAAACGTGGTGTGACTACAGCCCAGCCAAGGAGGGCAGACATTCAGAGCTCCCATCCTTTCCTGCAGGGCTGACTAAAGAGCAACAGGGCCAGGGATCTAGAGCTAAAAGGTTCTCAAGAGGCCCCTGGAAGCTGAGATGCCTTGTCCAAGGTCAGCCAGGTCACTTCCTCAGAGGAGATTTGACTATGGAGCCCAGAGCTCTTTTCAAGGTACCACACTTTGGGAAGAGAGAGCTCTCCCGGCCTGGCGTGGAGGGAAGAGAGGAACATCCTGCTTGAGTTGGGGGGAACTAGGCTCGATGGCAGTAAAGAAAAGATACGTCAATCTTGGGTCATTTCACCTGTCATCGGCCTTCACCAGTCGGATGCTGTCTGTGCCCATGCCCAAGAAAGCAGCTCCTTTCTGAACAGAGTAGTGACTCTGTGGAAGGAGAGAGAGCAAAAGAGAGAATGAAATACAGAGCCAGGGAGGAGAGAAAGGGCCCGGGGTGGTCACACCCAGGCAGAGAGACCCCTTCCCTCCAGGCCGCCTGAGGTTTGGCCAGCCTTGGCTCTTGACAACTAAAGGGAGATGGAGAAGAGCTGAGAATCTCAGCCAAGCTGGCAGGAAATAAGGGATGGGGACCTCCAGCCTCCCACCTCCTGCGTTGTGAAGATAGCCAAGGGTGGCAGGGCCCGAAGTCCCCTTTGTTTGCAGTCAGGATACCGCTGATACCGGGCCAAGTTCAGTGCATACATGTTGGAAATGGAGCCGCCTGTGGTGGGGAGCACATGTGTGGGGAAGGATGATAGGCAGATCCCCTGCTACCTCTTCTCCCTTCCCCCTCAGGAGAGAGCCCCTAGAATGGTTAATAGACTGAAGGGAGACTGTTTACCAAGACAAGAGTTAAGAAGAACCTCTGCATCCTCCCTTTGCCTGACGTTGGGCCCAACAGGGAGGAATACGAGGACGGACACCTAGCTTTCTGGAGCTCGGTGCCTGGATATGTGCTGGGTCAGAAAAGAGAAGAAATACTCCCCATCCCCCATCTCTCCCACTCTCCAGGGCCATACCCGGGCAGAAGACCCCATCCCCGCTGCTCCAGCCCACCAGGGCCCGGAGTTTCTTCAGCACTTCTTCTTCCATGAGGACAAACACGGGAGCAATTTCATAAGTGTACCTGGAGAGAGGAGGGGTGAGTGAAGCAAGGGCAGGGGTGCTACTCACTCCTCCCTTCAGAGCACTCAAGGGGTGAAAAGGAAGGAGAGCAGGACAAGGAGAGACCTGAAATCTGACAACCAGAGGACTCTTCAGATCGAGTGGCTTGCTCTGCAGAGGAGGGCACCCAAGCACGGTACGCAGGTGATGTGCCCTGGGCACCCGTGGCAAAGCTCTCAGCCAGGAACGCAGCTCAGAACTGCTGCTTCTGAAGAAACCCAGCACCTTTCAGGAGGATGGAGGAGCAGAAGGCGGAGAGAGGTCGATAAAGAACAAAGGAAGGAGAGGGGCATGTTGGGAAGAGAGACAGGAAAAGGAGGAGAATCAGAAAGAGAGGCTTCCCTCAGAGATTCTAAGGTTGTGTGGGAGAGGGAGAGATTGTGATCCTCTCATCCAGTCAGCCTATTCCCACTCCACTTTTCTGTGGGGGATTGGGGAGGGCACTTACTGACTGGTATTAAGACTCTCTGTGATGATCCGGCCAGCCAAAGCATGAGGGTCCAGCCCTGAGAAGAGCTGGTTGAAGAAGCGAGGATGACCTGCAGTCGAAGAAGAGAGCAGGGAGGCCAAGACTGAGCCAGGTTCACAAGCCTAGCTCTCCCTGCCTCCTCCCTAAGACCCAGACTCACAGGTCTTCACACTATACTGGATGATGGTCCGGCACCGATCAAGGATCTGTTCCTGCTTCTCTCCATGGCTCCGCAACTCCAAATCGAGCAGCTTTTTCAGCTCCTCTGGCTCCTTCCACTCACAAACCTAGGCAAGGAAAGTTGGTGATGGGTGTGAAAATAATTCGTCAAAAACATTTTGTTTAGAGTTCAGAAATAAGTACCATGGAAGAATTCCAAAGAACTTCACAACACTAGAAAATGAGACCCATTCATATGTAAAAGTAAAAGTCTCTCTCTCTCTCTCTCTCTCTCACACACACACACACACACACACACACACACACACTCTTACAAAAGCAATACTGTAGTTGAATATGGTAAAAATTTAACTGTTGAGGGTTTGCTGGGCAAGCAAGATATCAGAATTAGGGAGAATTAACATTTTTTGACAGAGTAGAAAAGGCAGCAACATACCTTATATTTTTATCCCTTTTTAAAAATAAAACTTTTATCTTATTTTTTTAGTTACATGGTTAACATTTGTTTTTTATACTTCAGTTTCATGTTCCCATTCTCCCCTCCCACCCACCTCCTTGAGAAGTCAAGTACAAGATTTTACATGTGAAGTCATACAAAACATATTTCTAAGAATATACTTTATGACAAAGGAAGAGGACTCACCTTCTCAGAGGTGTCAGTTCCTTTTCGTACAGCCTCTTCCATGATAATGCCAAAGACATTTTGAAGAAAAGCTTCCCCAGCTGGTAGGTCCCAATCGGGGGAGAGACAGTTGGATTCAGCCATCTGCATCTGCTGAGATCTGCAAGTTAAAAATGACACATCACCTGGTCTGGGAATCTCCACGGGCCTGAAGGAACTGAGCCTTATGAAACTACTGATTCAGCCATGGGAAACCCAAGTGTTCTAAAGAACACCTAGAAATAGTGAGACTTTAAAAAAAAAAAAAAAAAAAAAAAAAAGGGACATGAGGAAGACTAGTAACTACTCTCCATTCTAAATTTCAATCAGATTTAGGGGAAGGAGAACTCTACCTTCCCAGTCAGCTGTCAGTTCAGCGTTCACCAGAGCTGGAGAACGAGAAGCAATGAGAATCTCCAATACTTATTTGGAGCAATGGACAGTAGATACAACAGAGAAACCAGAGGTATAGGCAAGTCATGTGGTTGTGACATCACCTCTGATGACCACTGGGCCAAATAGAATTTAGTAGTCTGTTATGGGGGAAGGGGAGAAGGTTAGAGAAGGGTGAGAGATAATCAGTCTTTCAGAATAAACATTAGCCCAAAAGCTATAACGTGAAAAAGAGAAGAGCAGGGTCCAAGTTAAAGGCTTATGTATAAGCTCTATTTACTATGGGGGTGGAAGGGAGAGGAGAGGGCCAAGGAAAGGGGGAATTCACACAGAATCAAAGGGATTTTGGTTGTAAATAATTAAAACTTGAGGCAGGAGCAACAGGGAGTCTCCGTGAGCTGAGGATTTCCCTCAGCTTGACTCAAAGAAGGACAGTAGTTTCATTTTAATTTTAATGTGAAGATTTTGAGAGAACCTTATCTCCCAACCATAAAAAAGGAAGCCTAAAAGCATGCTGCCCACTACCCTGTCCATATATTTAGACAACCCATGTGGGCACAGTTTTGATCAATTCATACTCAGAAGGCTTATTTCCAGACGATAAATGGTGAGAAAATGGAATTGGCCCATTCACAGCTTATAAAGGAAATATTAAAAGTTTATGACATCCACTACTTTAGAAGGTATAAAGAAAGAAGTTCTTCCATCAATTTGATATAATTATAGGGTAACTAGTCATTGGCCAGGAGGACAAGCTACAACCCTGTTGGCCTTTAAAAAATCAACCTAGACAGCTCTATAGTAAAGTGAGAGGGTCATCTCTGGCAGGTAAAGAGATTCGTCTGGGAGAATACTTTCTGGCAGTAGAGAATAAAGCCAATTTTGGAAGAAGAATCCTACTCCTTAGAGAAGTACCTTCTTCACCTTCTCCCTGATGTTCTTCTAGAGTACACAACTAGGGAGGTGGGGATAGGGGAATGGGACAACAAAATGTCATTCTTCTCCATCACTCACAGAGTTTGAGAGCCCTACACTCAACAGAGAGGAGACTAAAGAATTCCAGCTGCTTAGTGGAATTGGGCTATGGAGAGGAGTAGACCCAGGAAGGCCAGTTGGATGAGCTACCCCACACACATGCATGGGGCCCAAGAGGAGCACTGTGAAGACATCATGAGAAAAGCAAATTCGTAGAGGATTTAGAGCGCTAGAGTGTAGTTTCCCAGGTCATGGGTTTTTCCTACACATGTATCCTTCTGCATGTATGTATGCCCATTCTTCCCACTCATTCTGTTTTTCTATATTCCACCCTGAGTTTATGGAAGAGATATTTTGTTGCCATTTTACTAAGTGCCTTTGCCTTGAGAACACTATGTCCTCTGGCTGACTACTTAATCATTAATCAACAGTGTTTCTCAAGTCTGTACCATGAGTCAGATACCATGCTAGGCACTGGAGATAAAAACAAAACAAAACAATACCTGCCCCCAAAGAGCTTATAGTCCATAAAGAGAAACAACATAGACATAAATATGCATATACAAAATAAATATCAAGTAATTTTCGAATAGAGAAAACTAGGAGCTGGGTAGATCAGGAAAGGTTTTGTGTAAAAGACACTTCTTGATCGCAGTCTTTTATTTATTTGTTAAGTTGAGTCTAAAAGGAAACAAAGAATCATAATAGACACAGGTAAGAATGGAGACAATTACAGGAATTGGGGTGAGGTGTGGCAATTCAGTTTAAAGGAAGAGAAATGGGAAATGAAGTGGTATATATAAGGAATAACAAAACAGACCTGTCTGCCTAAACCAGACTGCAAGAAGCTAGAAACCACAGAGCACTTATCATGGAAAATCCTTATCCAGGTATGAGTTAGACTAAATATATTTTTGAGATCCTTTTCTGAAACGGGGAAACAGAGAAAAGATGACAAATAAAAAGAATTATGCTCTCCTTTAAAAAAAAAAAAAAAGCTCAGTGGGGGCTCATGAGCTAAATTTTTTTTGGAGCAACATCTAGACTTAGCTACAATTACTATATCAAATGAACCAAGCCACACAGGCAAAGCTAGTTTTTTTTAAAACAACAAGTACCACAACAATTAAATTGTCATCAATTCTTAGGTGGCCCAATAAATTAAGACTTGGCTTACTGACTTAGCTTGCTAGTTTCCTGAGTGGGGGAGGGAGGGAGAGAGGGAAGGAGGGAGACAGGGGAGGGAGGGAGGGAGAGAGGGAAGGAGGGAGACAGGGGAGGGAGGGAGGGAGGGAGGAAGGAAGGAAGGAAGGAAAGAAGGAAGGAAGGAAGGAAGGAGGGAAGGGGGAAGGAGAAGGGGAAGGGAAAAGGCAAAGGGAAGGGGAAGGGAAGACAACTCAAAAGGAATCAAAGCTCCTTGGACTCGATAAACTCTCCAATGCCATGTAAATCACACTTTCCCTATACAAGGAAAAGTATATGTGATACATTTCCCTATACAGTGATGAGAGCTTCATTCAAATGAATTAATACTGTATCTTTGCTGAATATCCTTTCCATGTAATTAAAGTAAATCTTTTGTAAAATGTTAACTGTCAATAACATGTTTCATTTTGTTCTAATTCCAAACCTGAACCATTAGAGAGATTTGAGATAGTTCAAAACAAGTGCAGGACCACCCTCAACCTGTAGGAATAGTTTCCGGGGCACTTAGCTCCTTGAGAATTAAGACTAACCAGACCAAAAGAATGCTATATTTATGTTTCCTATAACAAAGACAAGTGTTTAAGAGAATCAATTCAATTCAATAAACATTTTTACTCCTGTATATAACCACAGGTACTAGACATATAAACTTTAGAGATGACTTTCTGCCCATAAAATCTTTTTTTTTTTCATTTTTATTTTTATTTAATAGCCTTTTATTTACAGGTTATATGCATTGGGTAACTTTACAGCGTTAACAATTGCCAAACCTCTTGTTCCAATTTTTCACCTCTTACCCCCCCCACCCCCTCCCCCAGATGGCAGGATGACCAGTAGATGTCAAATATATTAAAATATAAATTAGATACACAATAAGTCTACATGACCAAACCGTTATTTTGCTGTACAAAAAGAATCAGACTCTGAAATCTTGTACAATTAGCTTGTGAAGGAAATAAAAAATGCAGGTGGGCATGAATATAGGGATTGGGAATTCAATGTAATGGTTTTTAGTCATCTCCCAGAGTTCTTTCTCTGGGCGTAGCTGGTTCAGTTCATTACTGCTCCATTGGAAATGATTTGATTGATCTCATTGCTGAGGATGGCCAGGTCCATCAGAACTGGTCATCATATAGTATTGTTGTTGAAGTATATAATGATCTCCTGGTCCTGCTTATTTCATTCAGCATCAGTTCGTGTAAGTCTCTCCAGGCCTTTCTGAAATCATCCTGTTGGTCATTTCTTACAGAACAATAATATTCCATAATATTCATATACCACAATTTATTCAGCCATTCTCCAACTGATGGGCATCCACTCAGTTTCCAATTTCTAGCCACTACAAAGAGCTGCCCATAAAATCTAATAGGGATACATGCCCTATACAAAAGTTATTATATACCAAATATCTGTATTAACACATAAGTAATATATAAATTGTTATCTAAGAACTTGTGTAAAGGGTTACTCCAAAAAAAAAAACAAAAAAACAAAAATGGGAAACCAACAACAGTCATGAAGAAGATGCTATTTTAAGTTGGGCTTTAAAGGATAGGTAGAAATTCCACAGGTGAGGAATGATTATTCAAGGCACAGTGAATAGTGTAAACAAAGGGAAGGGTAGGAAAATATAGTATGCCTGCAAATACAGAATAACTAGAAGGGACTGTATTAAGGGGAGTAGTCTGAAAAAAATACTGGAGAAGGTGAATGAGAAAGATTTCAAGTGACTGCAGAAGGATTTGAATTCCAAACAAGGAGTTTAATCATTACTCAGAAGACAAATAGGCAGGCTTGTAAGCATAGGGATGATAAGATTAATTATATAAACAAGGATATAAAATAAGAACTCTGATCAATGAAATTACCAATCATGACTCCAAGGTATTTATGATGAAGCATACTACCTTCATCCTGAAAAGGTGGTGAAAGAGTCAAGATATAAAAACATTTCTGGACATGGCCAATGTGGGAATTTATTTTTCCCGACAATGTATATTTGGTCACAAAGATTTTGCTTTCCTATTTTTTCATTCGGCAGTAGGCTACAAAGGGAAAAGAGACAGGGGCAATAATAAAAACGACGAGAACAAAAAACCCCAAACAAAATGAGAAACGAGAAAAAGCCTTGTCAAGCAGAACAGCTCTGAAAGTTACATGTTAACTTTATTATATACTTAAAAAGCAAACTGTACATAATAAAAATTCACTGTTTCATATAAATCCTTTCTAGTTCATTTTATTTGGTATTTGTTATGTTTAGAACAAAGAAAAATGGGAAAAGGTAGAGGAAAAAGTGTAAATTTAACAGAGGTAGTAAGGATAGTTCAGAGGAGCAAAGAGAATTGACAACAAGATCAGTTAAGATACTATTACAATAGTCCAGATAGGAATGATCCAATAGAAAATAAGGCCCCTGAGGACAGGGCCTGTTTTCCATCTTTATCTTTTTATCTCCAACACTCAGTATATGATCTTTCATATAGTAAAGTCTCAATAAATACTTATTGAATTGAACTATTGGGGAACAATAAGGGATTCTTCTAGACCAGTAGCAGTGGGAATGGAGAGAAAAAAGGATCAGAAATCTTGTGGAAAGCTTTGATAAGTGACTTAATACAAGTATGAGGGAACTCTCAAAGACAGCTCCAGGTTTGAGTCATGTTGAATTTGAGGTGTTCAGAATATATCCTGATAAGTGTTATAAAGTGGTTTCAGTGTTCAGGAATAGAAGTGAATGAAATTGTCAGAGTATAGAAAGAGAGAAGGGAAGGTTCAGAGTTATAAGATATAGAGCTGGAATGGACCTTAGAGGATTATACATTCCAACTTCCTAACTTTACAGAAGAGGAACTTGAAAAGGGAACGAACTATCTTGACCAAAATTAGGCAAGACTGGAAAGGAGAATAAGGGAGAAGAGGAGTGAGAAAGACTAAGTTTTGGATAACATCCATCTTAAGGCTCCAAGAGATTTACAAGGAGTCACCAGAGATGACCGAGATAGAGTCTTTGGAGAAGGTCAGCAGAGCATGATATTTCAAAAACGAAGGAAAAAGAGTTTTTTCAATGTCAATATAAGATCAACTAAGAGGAGGACCAGAATTAGGATAGTCCATTTCATGATTAAAAGGTTGACTAGGATTTTTGAAAGAGCAATTTCAGGAGAGCAGTGTGAGATGAAGGGAGGTTATTAGTAATGCTGCCCCCCCCCCAAAAAAAAAAAAAAAAGAGAGAGGAAGAGACTGAAACATTCTTTAAAATTTAGAAAAGAAAATAGACCATTAAGAATGCAAATAGAAAACATTCCTTAAAGGAATAGGGACAGCATCTATGATTTCCATGTACAGAGAGCGAACAGGGAGAACCTCTTGGCACCTATCCTACAATTTATAGTCTCAGACTAGTTTATAGATAAGATAATTGTCTAGATCCTGGGAGGATGCATGTACAAAACTAAATACAAATAATTTAGAGAGAGATTAATTGCCCATGGTTGGGACATGTCAGTATGGAAAAAAAAAGTGTTAATACTACCTAAATGAACATAACTCAGTACCATACCAACCAAAACACTGAAGGGTTACTTTATAGAACAGTAGAAAAAAAATAACAACAAAACTCATCTAGAGGAATAAAAGTTAAGAAATATGGAAGGAAAATAATGAAGGAAAAAAGTGGGAAGGAAGAGGGCCTTGAAATTTGAAGGGGACTGGGGTATCTTTGCCTTCTATTCAACCTCTGACCAGAAGAAACCCTTATGTCCCCCCCCCCTTTTTTCCTTTTAATTAAAGCTTTTTATTTACAAAATATATGCATGGGTAATTTTTCAACACTGACCCTTGCAAAACCTTCTGTTCCAAACTTTCCCCTCCTTCCTCTGCCTCTCCTCTAAATGGTAGGTAGTCTAATACATGTTAAATATGTTAGAATATATGTTAAATCCAATATATGTATACATAATTATACAGTTATCTTGCTGCACAAGAAACATCGAATCAAGAAGGAAAAAAAAACTGAGAAAAAACAAAATGCAAACAACAGAAAGTGTGAAAATGCTATGTTGTGGTCCACACTTAGTTCCCATGGTCCTCTCTCTGGGTATAGATGGCTCTCTTCATCACTGAACAACTGGAACTGGTTTGAATCATCTCATTGTTGAAAAGAACCACTTCTCAACAAACTGGGAGAATATTTTCACAGTTAGAGGTTCTGATAAAGACCTCATTTCCAAACTATATAGAGAATTGACTCTAATTTATAAGAAATCAAGTCATTCTCCAATTGACAAATGGTCAAAGGATACGAACAGACAATTTTCAGATGATGAATTGAAAATATTACCACTCATATGAAAGAGTGTTCCAAATCAGTACTGATCAGAGAAATGCAAATTAAGACAACTCTGAGATACCACTATACACCTGTCAGATTGGCTAAGATGACAAGAAAAAATAATGATAAATGTTGGAGGGGATGTGGGAAAACTAGGACACTGATGCATTGCTGGTAGAGTTGTGAACAAATCCAACCATTCTGGAGAGCCATCTGGAATTATGACCAAAAAGTTATCAAACTGTATCTACCCTTTGATCCAGCAGTGCTACTACTGGGCTTATATCCCAAAGAGATACTAAAGAAGGGAAAGGGATCTGTATGTGCCAAAATGTTTGTGGCAGCCCTATTTGTAGTGGCTAGAAGCTGGAAAATGAATGGATGCCCATCAATTGGAGAATGGTTGGGTAAATTGTGGTATATGAATGTTATGGAATATTATTGTTCTGTAAGAAATAACCAGCAGGATGAATACAGAGAGGCTTGGAGAGACTTACATGAACTGATGCTAAGTGAAATGAGCAGAACCAGGAGATCTTTATATACATCAACAATGATACTGTATGAGGATGTATTCTGATGGAAGTAGATTTCTTCAACAAAGAGAAGATCTAATTCAGTTCCAATCGATCAATGATGCACAGAAGCAGCTACACCTAAAAAAAGAACACTGGGAAATGAGTGTAAACTGTTTGCATTTTTGTTTTTCTTCCCAGGTTATTTTTACCTTTTGAATCCAATTCTTCCTGTGCAACAAGAGAACTGTTCGGTTCTGCACACATACATTGTATCTAAGATATGCTATAACATATTTAACATGTATGGGACTGCTTGCCATCTAAGGGAGAGGGTGGAGGGAGGGAAGGGAAAAGTTGGAATAGAAGTGAATGCAAGGGATAATGTAAAAAATTACTCAGGCATATGTTCTGTCAATAAAAAGTTATAATTATAAAAAAATTGTTTATTTACAAAAAAAGAAAAGAAAAGAAAAGAGTTGCTTCTGTCAGAATTGATCATTGTATAATCTTGTGGTTGCCTTGTATAATGATCCCCTGATTCTAGTTCTGCTCATTTCACTTAGCATCAGTTCATGCAAGCCTCTCCAGGCCTCTCTGAAATCATCCTGCTGGCCGTTTCTTACAGAATAATAATATTCCATAATATTCATATACCATAATTTATTCAGCCATTCTCCAATTGCTGGGCATCTCCTTATGACCTTTAAAAGGTTGTTAGAAATGCAAATTAGACAACTCTGAGATACCACTACATACCTCTCAGATTGGTTAAGATGACAGGAAAAGACAATGATAAATGTTGGAAGGATGTGGAAAACTGACACACTTATGAATTGCTGATAGAGTTGTTAAATGATCCAACCATTCTGGAGAGTAATTTGGAACTATGCCCAAAGGACTATAAAACTGCATACCCTTTGACCCAGCAGTGCCATTACTGAGTCTGTATCCCAAGGAAATAAATCATAAAGGAGGGAAAGGACCCACATGCAAAAATGTTTCTAGCAGCCTTTTTTTTTTTTTTTTTTTTTTTTTTTTGCTAAGGTAATTGAGGTTAAGTAACTTGCCCAGGGTCAAATAGTTAGGAAGTGTTAAATGTCTGAGACCGTATTTGAACTCCGGTGCTCCTGACTTCAGGGTCGGTACTCTATCCACTGTACCATCTATCTGCCCCTGTAGCAGCCCTTTTTGTAGTAACAAAGAACTGGAAAATTAGTAGATGTCCATCAATTGGGAAATGGCTGAACAAGTTTTGGTATAAGAAGATAATAGAATATTATTTTTTTTTATAAAAAATGAACAAGTTGATTTTAGAAAGGCCTGGAAAGATTTGCATGAACTGATGCTGAGCAAAACAAGCAGAACCAGGAATGCAAGAAAGTAATCTCAATAGACTTTGGATAGAAAATGCCATCTGCATCCAGAAAAAAAGAATTAAGGAGACTGAATGTAAATCAATACATGCTATGTTCACTTCCTTTTTTTTTGTTTGTTTTTAAACTTATGATTTTTCCCTTTTATTCTGATTTTTCTCTCCCAACATAATTCATAAAGCAATGTGAGTTAAAAATAATTTTAAAAAAAGAAGTTATTAGACTTGCATTTCCCACTGGATTTAGCAGCAGTGTCCCCAGAAAAGCAGTGGCTGAGCAACATCTGCAGTGGAAGATGAAAAACAAATCAGATATAGGAGTGACAATTTTATTATTCTAAAAGTATATGGACCCTAGGGATCTCAGAGGAAAGTTATGTGCAACTCAATACACTTCTTTGTGAAGGGTCCATAAAGAAAAAAAAAAGACTTGCAGAGCTTTGAGTTTACTTTTAGCCATCTGATCTCTCCAAGTCTGAGCTTACTTTCTCCCCAGAGCTTATGTGTGTTTATTTTTTTTTTAATTTTTTTTTTTGAGGAGTTTGAATTTTTTTTTTTTATTTAATAGCCTTTTATTTTTTTCACCTCTTACCCCCCCCCCCACCTTATGTGTGTTTAAAGGGAGAATATATTTCCCACCCATCTACCATATCTCCATATCTATGGGTTAAGATTCTATAACAATTATCCTGGCTATATCCTGTCAGTAAATGCCCCTTTATGGGGGGCCTTGCATGCAAAGCACTCAGTACTTCTAGTAGACAATGTTTTTTGAAAAAGAATGAAAGAATTTTGAGAGCCAATGAAGGTTTCTGATCAGAGAAGTAACATAATGGAATTGGTTCCACAGGATGATTAGCTTGCCAGAAAAAAATGGAGAAGGACATGGAAGAAGAAAATTAAGACAATTATACTGATCAGATAAGGAGCTAGAAAAAAAGTATTTCAAAACTACGATCATGAGTGCCAAGACAAGGAATGAAAAGAAAGAGACTGATCCTAGAAATGTTTCAAGGGAAGAAACAATGAAACTGAATTGCAGAGAAGATGGAAGATAAAGACAAGGAAGAATCAAAGATATGTAGCTCTTCAGGGTACCTTCTCCTTTAATTCCCAAGTACCTGGAATTTTTGAAGTACTCATTTCTTTGAAACCATTATTCCCCCCAAAAAACTACTGATATTTTGTTTACTAAGCCAAATCCATTGACTCCAAGTTCAAAACAAGGCTATTTAACAGAACAGAATAATGGGCAATAATATTAAATATAAGTCTTTAATTCACCAGGTACACATTCCCAAATGGCTATTATCCATTCCCTTAAACAATATCTCTGAGGGAAGGTTTAGTCTTATTCCTAATTAATCTCTCACTCTCTCTAGTATGAAGGGAGAGGGATATATCAATCACTCCATTTGACTACACATCCTGCTTTCTAGGTGTCCTACAACCCAGTTCACTCCTGAGATCTTTCCAGCCTCCATTTACTTTTCACTCTTTGCCCACACTCTTTGGCAGCCTCTCATATCTCACTCCTCACCCTAACTCCAGCTAGATTTCACTATTCTTTGTAAAATGGCTTGCTAAAAGCATATCAATACATGCAAAGGCTTCAGAAGATTATAGTTCTCAAAAGTAAATATGGCATCCAAACCCTGAGTCTGAGAATGTACAAATAACAAATTTTAAATTTGAATGACTAGTAAAATGGTGATAGCAGTAGAGGAAATAAAGATGTCAAAAGGGGAAGCTTGTTTGGAAGGCAAGATGGAAAAGTCAGTTTGAAAAGTGATTCAAGTGAAATCTTGTAGCCAGAAGACAAGATCCATAGAGTAGGAGCATGGGCTTTTGCATATATAGTGAGAATGAAACTCAAGTTATGGGTTTGAGAGTTACAAGTACCAGAATGAAGCTATGATACAAGATCAGATCACCTAGAGGAAAGGGAGGGGGAAAGAGCAGAGAAGTAAAATATTATGGTAAATACCCACCACTGGGAATGGAAGGAAACAGAAGAGAATATAGGAAAAAGAAATTAAAAATATAGGCAGAAAACTTTTAAATA
The DNA here is from genome assembly GCF_902635505.1 of Sarcophilus harrisii. Taxonomy (NCBI): domain Eukaryota; kingdom Metazoa; phylum Chordata; class Mammalia; order Dasyuromorphia; family Dasyuridae; genus Sarcophilus; species Sarcophilus harrisii. The sequence goes on along the minus strand of NC_045430.1, from coordinate 89,080,739 downwards.
CATAGGGCATTATGATAGTCAAGGAAAAAGTACTTCAAGTTCAATAGTGCAAAAAGCTGCAGAGGCCAAAGAATTAGAACTGAAAAAAGGCCATTTATTTGACAAAGATATTATTAAAGACTTCAACAGTAAAGGAGACCTTGCTGAAGTGATAAAAGCAGAAATTATATAACTGGGAATTAAGAAAATAGAGGTAACTATTGTAGACCATTACTGAAAACTTCTGTGCCTTGTGCATATTAAGTGTTTGATAAATGCAACATTAAACTGAATTGAAATTGATAACCGAGAAGACAAGATTTATCCAGAGTGTGTTTAGGGGCCTGAAGTTGCTAGCATGACTTAATGCATTCTACATTAAGTACAGGAGCAAATACCCCAGAGAAATAATGAAGATTTAGTACTGGAGACTATGGATCTATTGGCATTCTTTCCAAAAGGAAGCTAAACTAAGCAAATCATCATCCTACATTATGACTTTTCCTAATCCATTCCTTCCTTAACACACCAATGACAAATTAATCTTCTTTATGTCACTCTTCTACTTAAAATCATTTAATATTTACCAAATATAGTTCAAATTCCTTAGCCTGTAATCTGAGGAGTCACCACATTTGGCAGCACTTTTTCTTTCATGTCTGTTCTCTACCAATTATTCTATACTCCATACTCCAGCCAAAATGGACTACTTACCTGTCCCTTAACACATTTTAAGTTAGCTCACTTCCATGCCTTCATTCACGCTTTTCCCTAGGCTCCCTTATTTTCAATTCAAAGATGGCTTTCTCCATGAAACCTTCCTTGATCTCTGAAGTTAGAGAATATCTTTCCTAAGACTTCTTTCTTTACTTATAAACATTTAACAAACACCTATTATGTGCAAACACCAAGTATTCTAAGTATAAAACATCAGAGTCCCTATCCTCAGGAAGCTTTCATTCTACTAGGGGAACAAAATATAGGAGAACACCCAGATAAGTATGATTCTTGGAACAAGTTGGCTCATCATTTAGCCTCTAAATATACTTAGATCCCAAGGAAATGATTCACAGAGAGAGGCTGATGAAGCAAATTCTGAGATTCTGGCACAGGAAAAGAACTGCCCCCTTACCCTTCTGAGGTCAAAATGGTCCTTTTGCAAGAGGATCAGGATTCCCGTGACAGGATAAAAGATTGCTCTCTGAACTTTGTACTCTCTCTTCACCTGTATCTCTATTCACACTTCTACAGAGATGTCCATATCAGTTGTCAAGAGATAAGTATCTCTATTCACACATCTACAGAGATGTCCATATCAGTTGTCAAGAGATAAGGGATGCTATAACAGCCAGGCAAGGACCAGACTACCAGGGAGTCAGTTCTACACTATGATCATCATTGTTTAAAATCAAATAAAAAGCTGCAATTATTATCTAACTTGTTCAAGTGACTGCATTACAATCCAACTTCTCCAATAGATTGTCCCTTCACTCATCCCTACTCATTTATTTTTAAAAATGCTTAAAAAGTATGATTTATTGATTTTTAACATTCATTATCTGAGAAGGTAAGCAATAAGATACCAATTACAAGTGTCTTTCACTTATTTTCAATTTTTCAATCTTCCCTTTCTCCTGACTCATTCTCTATTGCCTACAAACATGTAGGCATGTCTCTTCTAACCTGAAAAAAAAAACAACAAAACCTTCACCTTAATCCTTCCCTACCCACTGACTATGCACTTTGTAGCTAAAATCCTTGAAAAGGTCTTCTAGAGGAGGGATCTCTACCTTCCCTCCTCACCCTTAAAATCTGCCTTCCAACCTTGTCCACTGAAGCTGCTCTCTCCAGAGTTACCAGTGATCTCTTAGCTGCAAAACCAGTGTTTTCTCAATACTCATTCTCCTTAACTTCTCCTGTAGCCCTGAACATTGTGGATCACCCTCTCTTCTGTGATACTGTCTTCTCTAGGTTTTCAGGATCCTACTCTGTCCTGGATCCTTCCTCAGTTTTCTTTGCTGGATCCTCTTTAGATCATGCTTACTAACCATGACTGTCCTTCAGGATTCTGTCCTAGATCTTCTCTTCTCCCTCTACTTTACTTGGTGATCTTATTAGCCTCCATGGATTCAATTACTATCTCTATGCTGATGATTCTCAAAGCTAACTATCCTGCCCCAAACTCTCAGTTGAAATCCAATCCTCCAGCTGCCTTTCACACATCTCCAAATGGATGCCCAGTAGCTTTTAAACTTAATACATCTCCTAAAACCATCCTCCACACTACTACCTATAACCTAAGAGTTATCCAGGACTTTTCACTATCTCTCACCCCTATATCCAAACTGTTGACTGTTATTTCACCTTTGCAACAGATCTTGAATATGTTCCCTTCTCTCTTGTGATCCTGCCATCACTCTGGTGCAGACTCTCATCAATTACTGCAATAACCTGCTGGTAGATAGATAGCCTGCTTGGTCTCTCCCTAGACCAAACAGGCCTGCTTCAAGTCTTTTCCCATTCCAAGCATTCTCCATTCAGCCACCAGAGTGATTTTCTTAAATCACAAGCTTAAGCATGTCAAGCCTACTCAATAACCTTTACAGGAAAAAACTAGCTTATCTTAGTTTGGTCTAGGGAGGGAAGAAGTCTCTATAACCCAAAGGAATCAGGAAAGACTCCCTGAAGAAGGTCCTGAAGAAGGACATCTATATTGTTCCCTAATGACTCATTTCAATAAGATTTCTAAGAAGGACGATAAGAGGCACTAGGAACAATCTGGGGAAAGACTCAAAAGTAAGGAATGGAATTCCAGGATTAGGATAATAAATATCCCAATCCTTCTGAAGATCCAGCCCTCTCATGCTTACAGGACTAAGTCACAAACAAACAAAATGTTAAAGTGAAAGTTATAACATACTACCAAAATAAAATTTAAATTAAAAAAAAAAATTAAATAATAAAAAAAAAGTTTCTTCTTCCCAAAGAAGGAAAACTCTGTAGGTTGCTAGAGTACTTCCCTACATGAATATGCACTCCACTGATATTCCAATCCAGCCCAGACAAGTGTAACCAGGCCTGTGTGTATCTAGAGCATGGGGTTCAGAGGTATGAATGACATTCAATTGTAAGAGATGAGTTCAATTCATCTTTTTCTTTCTAATAAAAGACTCTGCCCTTTCTGAGCACTTCAGGAAGAAAGGAAATGCAGAAAAAGGAGACATGGGCTCTCTTCAGAGTTCCTCATACATAAGGGAGAGGAGTGTATACAAAAAACAGTAACGAAGAAAAAGAACTGAAGGAAGAAAATGAAGAAATTGTCTGAGATTGATTCTGGAGGTCATTTCTATCGGAACGTTTTATGAGAATATGAGAATTAGGCCAGACACCAATGCTGGACACAATGAGGAAGTTCAGTTAGGTTTAGTTCAGGAAACATTTGTTTCTAGAAAAGATGAGGAGGGGCCTTAGAGGCAGAAAGACCAGGCTTCAAATCCCACCTGAGACACATAAAGGCTGTATGGACCTAGACAAATCATTTAATCTCCAGAGTGGGGATGTCAGGAGTTATAATTTTGACTCCAAAGGGACATGGGATTCATGAGTCACAGGGTGGGAAGATTGGTTACATCCCACAGTCCTTGTGACAGCTAATTGTGGACCTATCTCCAACAAGACAACTGGGAAACTGAGGCACAGTCTCCAGTAGTTGTTGCTGAGCCTTTTATGCTCATTAAAGAGAAGGTACCAACCTGAACTGGGAGATTCCTATCTCAATGAAATCACAGGTCCAATTCCTATTCCAATCTTTAGAAGCACTGACTGAGAAACTGAGTTTAGAAGGAAAGGGAAGCCTAGACTTCTCAAGAAAACTTCAGCCTAGATCACCAAACCAGAAGCAATTTGATCTCTAACAAGATCTCCAAAAGATTCACAGTTACACTAGTCATAGAAAGATAATCTGGAATGAGAATTCAGGAATGAATAGTTTTCCCAATAAGCCAATGACAGGGTACAATTCCCTACCTCACTAAGTGTTTATCATCACAAATAGTAGAACTGCTTCAACTTCAGCCTTGATAAAATGCCAAAGGGTCGGATAAATTTGAGTTGTAGGCTGAATGCCCCCTTTGACCGAATTTAAAAAGTTAATCTTCAAAGGGTCAGAAAACTGTTATCTCTTTCCCCCTTTACAAACATCAACCCATTACACAGAAAACTGAATAAGCTTTCCCTCTCTTCTCTATGTTGCAATATTTTCTTTACTAAATAAAGTGGTGAAAATCAGGGAATGTCTCTAGTCCATTCCAGCCCAGCTGCAAAGATAATCATTTCTATTATCCAACCAATGTGGTCTCTTCACAAGAGACAGTGGAATAGTGAAGAGGAATAGGAATGGGAGCTAGACAAGGGGCTTAGGCTTAGGATTTAAATATTGAAGGAATCCTAGAAGACAAGAGATAAATAAGGAAACCAAGATTTCAGAGAGGGAAAGTAGCTTTCCCCAAGAGTAACTTCAAATCCACTCATTTCATGGACATCCGATTCAGTGCTGTTGCCACTATTTAAACCCCACTACTTGAATGTCAGCTCCAAGAAAAAAGACAGGAAGTATGTTGCATTTCCCCACAGGATAGAGGTATTAAAAAAAAAAAAAATCTCACCTCCCCAGCCCCAGGTGACTCCTAGAAAATACAATTAATCGGTATTTGTTAAGCAAGACATTTTGCTAGATTCTAGGGATACAAGATATTTATCCCTGCTCTGATACAGCTCCTGGACTATGTCAGGATGAAGGGGAGGAGGGTGTTCATGTACTCAACTAGCTAGAACATGGTATTGAGTTAAAGAAGATATAGACCAGAGGAGTGCTCTAGGAAGGTATCAGTACTAAGAGGAATGCTGAGAGAATGTGGCAAGGCTTATAAGAGAAGGTGGCCTCTGGGGGGAAAAAAAAAAGTCCTGAATAATGACTCTGAAAAGCAGGGATGAGAAGCCAATTCATTCCAAGCTCAGGAGACAGGTTCCAGGGCATAGCTTACTGAGTTTTAGGAGCAAGTGTTTGTTAGATTTGGCTGAAATACAATTAAAAGCAAGTAATGTTAAGGCTGGAAAAAAAGCTATATCAATGATGCAATTAAATAATCATTGAGAAGACTATGTTTTGTGTTACTACTGGGATTATATCCCAAAGAGATTATAAAGAAGGGAAAGGGACCTGTATGTGCACGAATGTTTGTGGCAGCCCTTTTTGTAGTGGCTAGAAACTGGAAACTGAATGGATGTCCATCAGTTGGAGAATGGCTGAATAAATTGTGGTATATGAAAATTATGGAATATTACTGTTCTGTAAGAAATGACCAACAGGATGATTTCAGAAAGGCCTGGAGAGACTTACACGAACTGATGCTGAGTGAAATGAGCAGGACCAGGAGATCATTATATACTTCAACAACAATACTATATGATGACCAGTTCTGATGGACCAGGCCATCCTCAGCAACGAGATCAACCAAATCATTTCTAATGGAGCAGTAATGAACTGAACTAGCTATACCCAGAAAAAGAACTCTGGGAGATGACTAAAAACCATTACATTGAATTCCCAATCCCTATATTTATGCACACCTGCATTTTTGATTTTTCACAAGATAATTGTACAATAATTCAGAGTCTGATTCTTTTTGTACAGCAAAATAATGTTTTGGTCATGTATACTTATTGTGTATCTAAGTTATATTTTAATATATTTAACATCTACTGGTCATCCTGCCATTTAGGGGAGGGGCTGGGGGGGGGTAAGAGGTGAAAAATTGGAACAAGAGGTTTGGCAATTGTTAATGCTGTAAAGTTACCCATGTATATATCCTGTAAATTAAAGGCTATTAAATAAAAAAAAATCAGCAAAAAAAAAAAAAAAAAAAAAAAAAAGAGAGAAGACTATGTTTTGTCTTAGAGGAAATAGGGAGCTACTAAAGGTTTTAAAGTACTGAAATGATATGGTTTGTGGTATGCCTTGGGAAGATTTTGTTGTTGTCGTTGAGGCAATTGGGGTTAAATGACTTGCCCAGGATCTCATAGCTAGGAAGTCTTAGTGTCTGAGACTTAGATTTGAACTCAGGTCCTTCTGGCTTCAGGGATGGGGCTCTATCCACTATGCCACCTAGTTGCTCCTCTTGGGAAGATTTTTAAACAGCACATATGGAAAAAATCCATGGGAACAAATGAGATTCCTCATAACCTAGAGCAATTGTGGGGAAAAAATCTAAAGAGAAGTAAAAATTACAGAAATGAATCAGGCATGGAAAAAGAAATGACAGTTCATTTTTACAAGTTAAGATGAACTTTATGCTTACTCTTTCAATGTTGTCTGAGTCATTAATATCCCCAATGTGGAGATGAGGAATCTGAGGCTCAGGATCACTCTGCTAGTAATGTCTAAAGTGCCATTTAAAGTTTTTAAAGTCAACTCTTTCTTCACTGGGACCCCTAAGAAGCCTATGAGTTCCAACCATCCTTGGAGGCAAAGATACTCCTCTTTTTTCTCATGGTACTGCTAGAACCCACCAAAGTCCCTTGCTTAATAAATGTTTGTTGAATCAGTTCCCTACGATTCTTTTTCCCTTTCTCCATTACTGTGAGGAAACACGATGAGGCTCCTGCTTTCGTGAAGCCATACCATGGTGTACATGGCACAGTCTTTTGTGACATCAGAGAAATGGACTTACATAATTAGCTTAGATAGCCCAGCTAGTAAATAATCATCTCTAAGTAATTAAGGAGATGAGCTCTAGAGCTCCTTCCAACTCTGACTCCTGTGATTCCATGGCCTTGCTCCTCACTCTGACCCTACCTTTGACTTCAACAGCTATTCCCGATACAAAACATGTGCTACCCCTAGCATCCTTAAAAAAATGTTCATTGAAAGGAGGAAAAAAGTTGAGAGATAATTCGAAGAGTTACTCTGCAGAAGATAAGAGTTGGTTGCTTTTTCTGAGAGGGAACACACTCTATTGTTTTTCATCATCATATTCCTACACATAAAATTTGTTTGCTGAATCTAAGTGAAGGGAAATTGAGTACAATGGAACTAAACTGGGAACTTTCCATTTCTATTGTGAATAACATAAAAGCAAACATCTTAACATTTCCTCTAGCTTGTAAATTCTTTCCTGACTTGGGCCCATCCCTAGCGTTTCCAGTCTCAGTGCACCCTGAGGTCTAGACAAGAGACTTCTTCCATTCACCCTATCTTTATAGCTAGCCATCCCACAGGCCTAGAATGAATTTCCTCCTCCCCTGTGCCTCAGAGTCCCACTTTTCCTTCAAGATGAAGTTCAAGAACTATCTTCTACATGAAACCTTCCCTGATCTTGCCAAGTACCTTGTTTTAACTACTTTATATTTATTTACTCTATGTTTACATCCCCACATATGTCTTTGCTGACTTCCCCATTGGAACTTAAGGTCTTTTCACACATAGTTTCCTTCTGTGTCTTTGTATACCCAGGAATTAGCATACCTAATGCTAGGCACATAGTGAGTACTTAATAATTGCTTGCAGACTAAAGGATTGGAGCAACTTGGGCTAAACCCATCAAATAACTTTTCCAATCAAGAAGGCTGAGAAATACAAAAAGGGGAAGTTGAGAGAGGATTGAGGAATGAATATTTTCCAACTTACAGATAAATGGCAGCAAAGATTAACTTTTAACTGAGGTGAGAGTCAGCTTAAGGCACCAATGGCGATACCTATCTGGAGAGCATCTGTTGAAAAATTAAGATTTAAGTCTAACTTTAAAAAAACTAATGTTTTGCCCTTCTCAACAGAGATCCAAACCCCTCAGTTTACCAGTTTACCAATTATCAAATTGATAATGTTGCTACAGATAAGCTGGAACAACATGGCATGATGCCTCTTATCCCAGCAACTCTAAAAGGATCAGTTCTCTTCACTGAACCATATGCCCCTAGAGAACAGAAATTGTCACTCATCTAGGGTCTTACCCAAGAACCAGAGTCCTCCACAGAATACAATGTGTATGTTCCATTCCAATGGTTTTTGTTGTGGTGGTTATTTTTTATTACAATGTTTATGAAATGAATCAGCCATTATTCTGAATATTATAATTCATCTATAGTGAGCTTACATAAACCAAGAAGCAAAGAAGATCACCCAGCCAGAACTGCTCTATATTGGTAAGGGGGATTATTATTTACCTTCACTTTTTTTTTTTTTTTTTTTGGCTGAGGAGGAAATTGGGGTTAAGTGACTTGCCCAGGATCACACAGCTAGGAAAAGATTTGAACTCAGGTCCTCCTGACTTCAGGGCTGGTACTCTAACTACTGTACCACCTTGCTGCTTTCATTTTCACTTTTACATTTGATTCTCTCATTACAGAATCAGAGTAAGACAGAAGCTAGCCCATTCACTTTAAGGAGGGGAACCTGAGATATAAAAGGGTATCATGGAGTCAAGCTGTCATATAGGGAGGGAAACTGGGCTTGAAATACAAGTCGCCCAGTCCTTAACATTCTTTCTATTGTGGCTGTTCAGAAGTTCAGTCCAATTTATTGTGACTGTGTTCACCGTTGGGCACATCTGGGAGGTAGGTGTTGTTATCCCCACTTTACAAATGAGAAAACTGAGAAAGATAGAAGTGAAGAGATCTATTCAGAATGGTGCCCAGGCCACATTTGACTTCCGGTTTTTCTGATTTCATGTGCCATCTAGATGCCTAGCAATGTAATATAATATCCTTATATACAAAGAAATGACAAAATAGGTATCTGCAAAAATTAAGACCGGCATGAACTGACTGCAAAGTGAAGTGAACACAACCAGGACAATTTATACAATGACAAATGCATAAAGAAATAACTTTGAAGGAGTAAGAACTTATCAATTCAACTACCAACCATATTTTCAACCAAGGCAACACGTGTTTTCCAGTTCTCAACAGAGAGGTGATAGGCTCAAGACACAATGTTAGACATTTTTGTATTTGGCCAATGTGGAAATCTGTTTCCTCTGTTCAGCTGTAAAGTTATGCACCTCCTGGTGCCAACCTATCTTTCTGATCTTTATTGGACACTGCCTCTTCTGCATTCTGTGGTCCTGCAAAACTTGTCTTCTCCCTGTTCCTCACATACCAGACTCTCACTCCTCATTGTGTCCTTGCACTGACCATCCTCCACAGCTGGAATGCTCTTCCTCTTTCTTCTGATTCTTAGAATTCTCTCTTCCTTTAAGAAAAAACTTAAGTACTATTACCTTCTACAAGTCTTTCCTCATTAACTCAAACTATTTTGCAATTAGGTATTTTGTGTTTACTTCTGTTTATTCTACATATCCTTAAATATGTATTTGTTTCTCTAATAAGAATGAAAGTTCCTTGAGGGTAGATTATTTCATTCTTTTCTATCTGTATTCTCAGGCACAGCAGTAGGTATCTAATATTAACCGACTGATAGGAGAATATAAAAGAACTTAAGAGCCAGACTACATAAGATATCAAATGCCTTGGTAAAGACTAGAGAGACCCTGAAAGGTTTTGAAGCACTGGGACCAAACTACAGTCTGATTTATCCCCAGAAAAGGTTTACCTGTGCTATAATCCAGATGTTGACCTGGAGTATAACAACTGGGGGAAAAAAGAGGTTCAGATGAACTGGGGAGATATTGTTGAAACATTCTTTTTTTGATTCTTCTCTATTTTGTTTCCACTCTTAGCGCACAGAAGGCTTGGTTTTGTATGACAGAAAAGTTGAGCAAGCAGTAAGTAGGAGGAAGCCCAAGGAATTTTATACATAAAAATAGTCTGTTATCACTTGCCAAATATTTGTTGATTTGATTTATAACACCACCAAACAGAAGAGAAGTTAAAATTCCTTAGCTACTTGCATTAGCACCCAATTTATTCCCTTAAATTAGACTTCCATCTTGTCTTCTCCTTCCTTTAGTCCTTTCCTAATTTCTCAGCTTCAGAACCAGATAAAGAACCAATAAAAATGTTGAGCTTCTATCTGGCTATTCTGCAGTCTTACTGCCCTTGGGGAAAGGGAGGGTTGAAAAAAAACACCAATAGCTTTGAGAGAAATATTTATGAATTTCCTTCCCAACCACATTAAGAAGTCCAATTAATTATGAATACCAATCCTTTACTCTTTCTCTGCTGAGGATCCAAAGTGTTAGAAAAGACTTCTAAAGCAAAGAATAGAGTAAGAAGCCTTGGTTTCTTTCCTAGCTTAGGTTCCCAAAATTCCCCAACTGATATAGTAAGTAATCACAGTATTAATATAAATAGTTCTTAAAACAATCGCAAACAATTAATATATGAAAGACTATTCCAAATCATCAAAAGAAAGGAAATCAAAACAATCATAAGGTTTGCCTCAATTCAGCAAATTAACAAAGATGTCAAAAGATAAGAACAATCCATGTTTGAGGGACTATGAGAAAACATACTCATAAATGTAGGGCCCAAATAGAACTATTAATTGATAGATTTACCCAGGAAAGCAATCTGAAATCATGCAAAGAAAGTAACCTAAAAGGCTCCACTACTAGAACTGAAAACAAAGTAGATACTCAAATAGCTAAACAAATCTGGCAACATGAATGTAATGGAATGTCACTGTTCTCTGTTCTATAAGAAATTATGAATATCATGAATGCAGAGAAGCCTGGAAAGATTTATATAAACTAATGTAGAGTGAAAAAAGCAGAACCAATAACTACGAAACAACATAAATGGAAAGAACAATTATCATAGTCAAAGGTGAATGTTGCAAAATTGCACAGAAAAAGCTCCTTGTATGGAACATTACATATATTTTTGAACTTTGAGGTATGGATTGGTTTTGCTAAATAGTTTCTCTCCTTGGAGAGAAAGGTCTGGAGAGACTTACATGAACTGATGCTGAGTGAAATGAGCAGGATCAGAAGATCATTATATATCTCAACAACAATACTATATGATTATCAATTCTGATGGATGTGGCCCTCTTCAACAATGAGATGAACCAAATCAGCTCCAATAGAGCAGTAATGAACTGAACCAGCTACACCCAGTGAAAGAACTCTGGGAGATGACCATGAACCATTTTTTTTTGTTTGTTTTGTTTTTACATTAGAGCTTCTTTATTTGGTATGATTATTGATAGTTTGGATTTCTTCCTCTAAAAAGTGCCAATTTATATCCTTTGACAATTGATCTTTCACTGATTACTTTTTTTATTCTGATAAATTTGAATCCATTCTTTTTTTTTTTTTTTTTTAATTTAATAGCCTTTTATTTACAGGTTATATGCATGGGTAACTTTACAGCATTAACAATTGCCAAACCTCTTGTTCCAATTTTTCACCTCTTACTCCCCACCCCCTCCCCTAGATGGCAGGATGACCAATAGATGTTAAATACATTAAAATATAAATTAGATACACAATAAGTATACATGACCAAAACGTTATTTTGCTGTACAAAAAGAATCAGACTCTGAAATATTGTACAATTAGCTTGTGAAGGAAATCAAAAATGCAGGTGGGCATAAATATAGGGATTAGAATTCAATGTAATGGTTTTAGTCATCTCCCAGAGTTCTTTCTCTGGGCGTAGCTGGTTCAGTTTATTACTGCTCCATTGGAAATGATTTGGTTGATCTCGTTGCTGAGGATGGCCAGGTCCATCAGAACTGGTCATCATATAGTATTGTTGTTGAAGTATATAATGATCTCCTGGTCCTGCTCATTTCACTCAGCATCAGTTCATGTAAGTCTCTCCAGGGACCATGAACCATTACACAGAATTCCCAATCCCTCTATTTTTGTCCGCCTGCATTTTTTGATTTCCTTCACAGGCTAATAGTACACTATTTCAAACTCCAATTCTTTTTGTACAGCAAAATAACTGTTAGGACATGTTTGCTTATATTGTATTTAATTTATACTTTAACATACTTAACATGTATTAATCAATCTGCCATCAGGGGGAGGGGATGGGGAGAAGGAGGGGAAAAACTGGAACAAAAAGTTTGGCAATTGTTAATGCTGTAAAATTACCCATGCATATAACTTGTAAATAAAAAGCTATAATAATAAAAAAAAATTTTTTTAATATTTTCTCTCCTTTTACTTTCTTTTTTCTTTTATGTTATCTGTGATGTGATGGAGGAACAGGAACGTTGGGGGAAATTTAGTCAATATAAAAAAAAGTGATTTACAAAAACTTATTTCAAAGAAAAAGTAAATAAAATGAATATGTACAAGACTCATATGGACAGATATAAAATGAAGTAATTAAAACCAAGAAAACAATATACACATGTCTACAACAATGTAAGTGAAAAGAATAATAATACAATTTAAATTGAATACTGTGAAATCATAATGATCTAGCCATGACTAAAAGATATATAAAATAGACCTTTTTTTTTAAATTTTTAGGATATAAATTCTGTTTAGACTTTTTGGTATTATGAACTGATTTCTTCTCCCTGACTTTTTTTATAGGGGTTTTTTGGAAGAAGGAGAGGCTATACTGGAAATGTAGGTGATTCAAAATTATATTGCAATACAAAATACTAAATGGTACAATGTTAGATAGAGTGTCTCAGACTTAAGAAGGCCAGTAATCTAATTCTACCTGGGACACTCAGTGACCCAAAGGCAAGTCATTTATCCGTCCAGACTTGCTTCCTCACTAGTAAATTGTAGATTAACACCTGTCAGATTGGCTAAGATGACAGGAAAAAATAATGATGATTGTTAGAGGGGATGTGGGAACACTGGAACACTGATATATTGTTGGTGGAGTTGTGAACGAATCCAACCATTCTGGAGAGCAGTGGATCTATGCGTTATCAAACTTGCATACCCCCATCCACAGTTTACTAGGGCTTATATCCCAAAAGATTATAAAAGAAGGAAAGGACCTGTTTGTCAGAATTTTGTGCAGCCCTTTTATAATGTGAAACTAAACTAGTAATCCCATCAGTTAGAAGCCAGAATAAATTGTGGTATATAATATTATGGAAATTATTGTTGTGTAAAATACCAACAGGAAGATTTCAGAAAGGCCTGGAGAACTTAATGAACTAATCCCGAAGAAATAGAGGGAAGAGATCTTATATACTTCAACAACAATTATATGATAAGTTCTGATGGATGCCATCCTCAACAATTGATCAACAAATATTTCCAATGGAGCAGTAATAACTGACAGCTACACCCCAGAGAAAGAACTCTGGGAGATGACTAAGAACCATTACATTGAATTCCCAACCCCATATTTTTTGCCCACCTGATTTTTGATTTCCTTCACAGGCTAATTGTACAAACAAGTCCATTTTTTTGTACTGAAAAAATAACGGTTTGTCATTATACTTATTTATCTAATTTATTTTTAATATTTAACATCTACTTTCATCTTGCCGCTGGGAGGGTGGGGAAGGAAAAATTGGAACAAGAAGGTTTGGCAATTTCAAGCAAAGTTACCCTTTACATATAACCTGTAAATAAAAGGCTATCAAATAAAAATAAATAAATAAATAAAAGTAAATTGTAGATTAATAACAATAACTATCTCACAATGTTATGGTAAGGATCAAATGTGCAAAATGCGTATGTAAAATACTATATAAACCTTCAAGAGTTAAATATAAAAAAGAAGCTCACTGGAGAGAAGAACAATGAGCCACATCTCCAGAAAGATAAGTAGGAGAGAACTTTGGGTTTTATTTATTTATTTGTTTGTTTTGGTAAACAATTAGATACCTATGGTATCAAGGCTCAGAAGTGAATATTAAAAAAAAAAAAAAAAAAAGCCTAATAGTCCTGCCCTCAAAGAGCTTACATTTAAAGTAAGACAAAAAAAATAATAAACACATGCAAAGCAGAAGCAAAGTAAATTTGTAAGAGAACCACAATGTACCTTCTGTGCTTAAGGCCCAATGAAGGAAGACTACATATTAGTTCATCCAGAAAAGAGACGCTCAACTTTGATACCCTTCTAGGGTAACTAGCAGTAAGTGATTCTCAAATAACTCAAAAAATTTGGTATGGAATAGGGAATTAGTGAACATTCTAACTTTTAAAACCAACCAATTGCAGTGTATACAAAATTCCAAGATGAGGATGAAGTTATAATACTTGATAAGATAATATAATAAGCGTACTCTCATGATGAAAATGACAGTTAAGTAGGAAGATACAATTATGAACTCAGAATCTCCAGTCTTTAATAGCACTGGGTAAAATGTTTTCTGTAATCAATTCAAAGTAATGTTGCAATCCTAATATGCCACTTGGTATATATAGTCATAGAATTGAGTATGCTGTATGTGCACGAATGTTTGTGGCAGCCCTTTTTGTAGTGGCTAGAAACTGGAAACTGAGTGGATGCCCATTAGTTGGAGAATGGCTGAATAAATTGTGGTATATGAATATTATGGAATATTACTGTTCTGTAAGAAATGACCAACAGGATGATTTCAGAAAGGCTTGGAGAGACTTACACGAACTGATGCTGAGTGAAATGAGCAGGACCAGGAGATCATTGTATACTTCAACAATACTATATGATGACCAGTTCTGATGGACCTGGCCATCCTCAGCAACGAGATCAACCAAATCATTTCCAATGGAGCAGTAATGAACTGAACCAGCTACACCCAGCGAAAGAACTCTGGGAGATGACTAAAAACCATTACATTGAATTCCCAGTCCCTATATTTATGCACACCTGCATTTTTGATTTCCTTCACAAGCTAATTGTACAATATTTCAGAGCCTGATTCTTTTTGTACAGCAAAATAACGTTTTGGTCATGTAGACTTATTGTGTATCTAATTTATATTTTAATGTACTTAACATCTACTGGTCATCCTGCCATCTAGGGGAGGGGGTGGGGGGGTAAGAGGTGAAAAATTGGAACAAGAGGTTTGGCAATTGTTAATGCTGTAAAGTTACCCATGCATATATCCTGTAAATAAAAGGCTATTAAATTAAAAAAAAAAAAAAAGAAAAAAGAAAAAGAATTGAGTATGGCATTTGGTGGCATTTGGAAAAGCAAAACCGAAATAATTGTCCATATGTTGGACCAACTAGACTAATGTATCTTTCTACTGGCCATCTAGAATAATGTATCTTGCTACTAGCCAGCAAATACAAAGTTGAAATCCTAATATTAATAAGTATAGACTATGTTTCAAATTGTTTAAAAGCAAGTTGTTCAGAAGAATTTGTGAAAGCATATTAAAAAAACTTTTTTTTTTTAGTTTCTCTAGAAATAGTGAGAAATTTCTCCAGATGAATACTCTTTCCACACTATTCCTTTTGGTAAAGTTGAAAGCATAAAGGATAGGGCCTTCCTGCCAATTAAAGAAAGGGTCATAACCAAACTTGACTCTCCTCTTAATGGGATCATTGCCTACTTTCCCAGCTGGGGTGCTGGTGTCATGACCCACATGAGGACACTGTCTTCTTTTGAATTTAAAAGTACTTAAGGGGAAGAAACACACAGGAAGAAATTGAGTACTTTCAGAAGGTTAGCCCAAACTACATTTTAACATGTTAAGATCTCTTCCTTTTTCTAGATTCCCAGAAATGTCATGTCAAACCCTCTTGGGGCAAAGATTTACATCAGAGGGCCCGGAAGATGACCATTTCTGGATATCTGTCACTCCAAGCCTCTTTGCCAGTTTGATGAGAAAGCCTACGAACCCCTGCTAAGAAAAATGCTTTTTTCAAAGTCATAAAATAAAATATGGCAAAGGAAAACAATTAAACTAAAACAGTCATAACAAAACAAGTTCACGGAGCCAAGTGAAGCAAGCCCGGGCCTTGTGCTGCAAGGGAACGGGGGAAACAAGAACTGGTCACAGGCTCTGACAGCAGGTCATGCAGTCTAACGGAGGGAGAACCAGAAATCCCCTCAAAATACATTTCAGACCAGTGGTCATCCAACCCAGAGTTTGAGACTTGCTAAATGTCATGTAAACAATGAAGGATTCTGGGAGAGTTATCAGCAGGAAGAACTAGGAGAACAGTGCTTTGTCTGAAAAGAGAAGGATAGGCAGATCCTCGAATTACTTCTCACTTTTACAGCTCCTCTCGGTTGCCCACTATATTGCCAACTCCCCCCAGCCCGGCCCCGCCCCCTCCTCCGTCCACGTGATCTACACCCCGATGCCCTCTACCAAGATGGCTGCCGGAATGGGTCCTCTTTTCCTCTGCGCATGTGCGCTCCCGCCCCGACTCCATTAGTCCCGCCTCCCTGGCTGCAGCTCTAGCCCTACAGCTTGCTTTCCCTCCCGCTTTCTCTCTCCTACCCGAGTCGACAGGGCCCGGAAGTGGATGCCGCTGCTCGGCGGAGAGGACGAGGGGGAGGGGGAAAGTGCTTCCGGGGAAACGGGCCCCGGGCTGGTGTTTGTAAACTTGCCTCGGTCCCTGCGGGGGCAACGGCAGCGGCGGGGCTGGCACCGGAGAGTGAGCACTGGGGGAGGGGTTCTCCCGCACGGGAACACTGCTGGAGGCCGCGCCCGGCAGGTAAGAGCCCGTCCCGGGGAGCAAACCGCGGCCCAGGCCGACGACTGTGCCTCAGGCCGCTTCGCAGGCCGCGGGGGAGAAGCGCGGGCGCGTGCGAAGCAGGCGGGGGAGGAGGAGGAGCAGGAGCAGCGGCAGCGGCAGCACCGGTGGCGGCGGCAGCAGCAGCAGCAGCAGCAGGAGTAGCTGCACTAGCAGCAGCAGCAGCCGACGGCAGCGCGCGCGCGCGCACTCCTCTCCTCTCTCCCCACCCCCCTCCCGACACCCTACACCCCCGGCCCGGGGCCCGGCCAATCCCGCCCGAGCGCGCGCGCGCTCGGTCTCCTCTCTGGGCCGGGGTGGGCGGGGGGCTCGAGGAGCCTCGGGCGCGAGCACGCAGCCGGGCCGCCTCTCCCTCGGCGCCGTCGCGGCCTCGCGCGCGTCCTCAGCGCGCCGCCCGCCTGCCGGGGAGCCCGCGGCCCGGCCCGGAGCCCGCACCCACGTGGGACTGGGTCCCACTTCCGCCTGCCTTCCCTTCCCAGAAAGTTTTCTCGGGCTCGGCGCCGCTGCCGGGAGGCCCCCGCTCACCTCCTCGCGTCTGCTGGCTCCCTCCCCCTTACCTCCCCCGTCGCTTTGTTTCCGGACTCGTGCAGCCCTTCCCCGGGGGACCGGCCTCCGGCCGCCGGGGCTTTTGTTCGTCGACAGGAGGAAGAGGCTAACTTGGTCCCTGCTGCGTAGACCCGGGAGAAGCTTCGGGGGATGAGCCCCTGGAGCCTTGCCCGCCCTCACCTAGCGGGGGCACCTTGGCATCTGTCAGATGGAGAGGGTAGAGCGGAATTGTATTCCGGGCCTCCTACCTGTAATCTCCAGAACGAAGTGAGGGATAATAGAGTGAGGGGAAGAGGAAGGAGCCCCAGTGCCCCTCAGTCTTTAAAATAAATGTAGACCTTGCAGTCCTCCTAAGCCCAATCCTACTTCTTTTTTTCCCCCCCTTTTTACCACAAGGACCATACTCGTATCTCTATTTAACTCCCTATCTCAAGCCTGTGCAATACGGCTTCTTCCCTCCAGAGGCACCTGTGACTACCAAAATGCCAAATCCTTGGGCTTGTTTCAGTCTTCTTCCCATTTGCACTGTCTGCAGGATTTACTGCTTTCTTCCCGGATGCTCTCGGTTTTGGGGGATACTCCCAACCTGTTTGACAGCTTTTTTCTAGTCCTCACGGACCGCGAGCTCATTTATCTTTATTTGGGTGACTCCCAAATTTACATATCCATCCACTCCTACTCTAATCTTTGAGTACTTTTTGGACATTTCTAATGAAACTCATGAAATTAGGCAAATCACTTCATCTCCCTAGACCTGATAGTTTTTTCTTATGCAAAGTGAAGAGCTAGACAAGCTGGCCTTTGAGGACCTTTCCATCTCTAGATATACGATCTGATGTCCAAAATAAATTTCCCTGACCATTAGACCCTCTTAATTTGCCCCATCCAGGTTAAATGACCTGAGACGCCAGTCAAGTCTTGTGAATTCTACCTCCACTGCATTTCTTACATCTGACCCCATCTCTCCATGAATGTGGTCATCACTCTAATTCAGACCATATCACCAATAACATCCTCCTGATTGCAGTTTAACCCCTCCCATCCTTCAAACTGCTGTCCAAGTGATGGTTCTAAGCACAAGTCTGCTTCTAACACATCCTTGCTCAAAAAGCTTCAGTACAGTAGTTCATAATCCCTTTTTGTGTGTGTTATGGACCCTTTTGGTGAAGTTCATTGGTTTCTCCAAATAACATTGAATGCATAGAACCATCTATTGAAATAAAGGTGTAATTCTTTTCCCTCTTGAGTTCACAGGCATATATACCCTTGAGCCCTTTCCATAGATCCCAGGTCAAGAAATTCTATTCTACTGGTTTCCTCTTGCTTCTGAGATAAAATATAGTTTCCTCTGTCTGGCATTTAAAGCCCTTCTCTAGCTGCACTCTCCAAACAAGCCAGACTGGTCTATTTGCTGTCCCTTACATATAGAATCCATCTCCTGTCTTCATGTCCTTGCATAGACTGCCCCCTAGGCCCAGAATTCCCTCCATCTTCACCTCCTTTTTGTAAAACTTAGCATCTTTCAGTACTAAATCCACATGCTACTTTCTACTAGAAAGGCTTCTAGTAGAAAGCATTCCATCAGCTTTAGCTGACTCCCCTAAAAATTAATTTCTACTTACTTTCTATGTTATTTCCCATAATTGTCTCTGCATTTTTAATCTTTATATTCCTAGCCCCCAGAACAATGCCTGATGCTTGTTAGGGGCTTTAGTAAATATTTGTTAACTGATTTGCTAGGAGTTAAATTTCCGTTTCTGGTTTTAATATTTATTTGTTTCTTGGACAGGTAACCTCTCGGGGCCTCAGTTTCCTGGTCTATAAAATGAAGAAATTGGATTAGATGATATCTAACATCCCTTTCAGCTCTAATGATCTATGTATGCCTGACTTAATGACTCCTTTCTATGAACTTTGTAGAACAACTCACAAAATAATCCCACCCCATATTATTGTAGTCCATGTCTAAGTAGCCGGATCTCAGTAACCCCTGTCTCACTTTCTAGTTTCAGGTTTCTGAGACAGATTCAAAGCTACCTCCAGAGACTTGAGCTGGATACTGAAGACGGGCAGGTTTTCATTTTATTCTGAGAACAGCCAGGATCCTGTCAGGAAACAACAGCTGAAGTTCAGCATCATCTTCTCTTGGAGGGGCTGAGCTCCAGTGGCAGTCCAAGGCCTCTCAGTATGGCAGCAAGGGCATACAGAAGACATGGAATGAGGAAGCCATAATGAAATGTTGACAGTTGCCTCTGAATACACACTAACCAAAGGAATAAGAAACTCTTGAACTGTTGGATCACATTAAGTGAAGTGGGCGGCATGGCTCAGGTAAGGCAGTCTAGAGTACTCTTGAATCTATGCCACGCCAGATATAGACTCTGTGCAGTGGTCTCAGTCATCTTAGATTGATGACCTAAGTGCTGTTCTGAGCACTTAGAAATATTTTCCCACCAGAACTGTCTTTTGAATATAATGTCTAAATTTTCTCCTGAAAACTGTCCAGCTCTGCAACCTCAACTATGAGGTTGTAGGTACCTTATAGGATGGAGATGGGAAGGGTAAAGGATCCATTTTTACATTTAAGATTCTTTATAAACATGAAGCACTTTGCAAAGTTTTTCTACCATACAAGAAAAAATATGCCATGAACTTATGGCTAGAAGTTGGGAAATGCTGGCCTAGAGAAAGGAAGAGAGGCAATCTATGGTCTTTACCTTCACTGAGCTCCCAGTCAAAACTAATAAGACACATACCTCAGGAACAGATAAAGTGCTTAGAAAGTAACATATAAGTAAGTGCAGATAAATTGTAAATTGAGTACTTACCTACTAAGGGAAATAAAAAGCCTGATTAGGGAATTATGGTCAAAGAGTGGAAAAAACAGCAGATGCAGATGTTAAGAGAACTTTATAGACTTCCTCAGACACTAACCATGTGATTTTTGGCAAGCTCTTTAAGCCTTAGTTTCTTCATCTGTAAATTGAGAATAATCACAACTACTATCTGTAGTCTCTATCATTTGGGATTTTTGTGAAAATGCAATGAGATGAACATGTAAAGAGTTTGTATGATTGTTAAATATCATAATTATTGGTAACGGTCTAATAACATTAATAAAGGAAGACTTCCAGGAAGGTAGTATAATTTTAAATAGGATTTTGAAGATGGAGAAGCCTCTGGGAAAGGCTGCACTATCAGCTAAACTCTGACTTGTCCATACAACCTACTCTTCTCACCAGGCTGTGTGCTCAGGGTGCAAGGAGGTGTGTACTTCAGCCCTCAAAGAGTAACTTGCTTTAAGTCATCTGTCCCTGCTCTTACTGTCTTTTTACTTTCTAACAATATGGATTTCCCATTTACTATAAGAAGGATTCTGACAATTTTAGCATCCTGTTTGCCTGTGCCCTTTGATGGAGCAGAAGAATCCTTAAGATTGTCCAGGCAGCTATAATTTCTTTTGTGTCTTCTTGCCCCTTCTTTAGTGAAGTGGTTGGACCCTATTTATACTGTTTAAAAATATCAAGCAATAAGGATCTTCAGAGGCTTTTACTAATAGTATGCCTTATTTAGTCATTAATAAATACCCCTGCTAACCTATGAAAGTATTTCTGGTTAGTTATTTAGCCACTGACCACCAAGGTTTCTTCTATCTCTAGATTTTTCTTACATATTCAGAACATTTTGCCTTGAAAGGCATATGGTCTGTAGAATATGATGATATACTGATGAAGTTGCTAAAAGCACACATTCAAGAAGAAAGTAGTTTAGAGTGCTGAATCTTTCTAGCATTTACTTCACAGCTATTATTGGTTATGTAGTTTCTAAGAAACCAGCAGGCCTCAATCTTCCACCTTCCACTTTTACTCAGAGCCTTAATATGCTTACTGGTATGTGGAAGCCCTAGTTGAATTTAATGTTTCCTTTCCTTCTTGGTCTAGACCTGCCTACTTAGTATTTTCGAGGTCACGCTTTCAGGTAGGGGAGGTAGGGGATGCCAAGAGTCATATAGTTGTTAATTATTTGAGGTCACATTTGAACTCAGGTCCTCCTGATTTCAGAGCTGGTGCTTTGTCCACTATAACACGTAGCTGCCCCTCAAGGCCACTCTCTTAATCTCCCTACCCGAAACTTTACTGTGACCATTGTTGACTATTTGGGGAGAATGTCAAAATTGTCTTATCTTTGCTTCTAATAACCTCTCTTGTAATTATTCTTTGCTCCTAAACTAATTTGGACAGGCTAGCTCTCCAGTGAATAGTGCTCTGGGCTTAGAATCAGGGACACTCAATTTTTGAGTTCAAATCCCACCTCAGATACTTACTTTCTATGGGACCCTGAGCTCTTTGCTAACTCTCTTTGCTTCTGTTTTCTCATCTGTAAAGTGAGCTAGAGAAGGAAATGGCAAACTGCTCCTCTATCTTTGCCAAGAAAACCCCAAGAGTCGGACATGACTGAAATATTTGAACAACAAAAAAAATCTAAACTAATTACTAAACCCAAGTAAAGGTCCAATATATAACTATTCTTTCATTGCTTCTTAGTGTCCTAAAATTCATTGTGTTCTCTGTGAAGATTTGTGTTCATTTGTTGTCTACTTTGAATGAAGCCACTCTTAGATGATAGGTCTCTTTCTATAAACATTAGTCAGTGCTGTCTTGGTCTTGGACTGAACTTGGAGTCAGCAGAGGCTAGGAACAATAGTATATCTCTGATACAGGGTTCCACATGCAAGTCATGACCCCTTTCTGAACCTTGTGTGTTTAGCCTTTAAAGTGTGATTATTGTGAGGGTCCAGCAACTTCATCTGTGGCAAACTCTAAAGTGCTATCTGAAAATGTCTCTTTTTATCATTAACAAATGAAAAACTATGGACCAAGAGAATCTCTGTCAAATGTTAGTAGCATACTTCAATAATTTCACAGTAACAACAATAATGTCAAAAATTGCATAAAATAAAGACAGCAATAATGAGAACAAGAAACACATAGGCAGAAATAGAGATGTTATAGTTCATTTTCTTGTTCTCCTGTTGGCCCACTCGTGCCTTTCATGGATATTACCCATCAAACATCTCTTACTTATGTACAGTGGTAAACCAAATCTTACATCAAACTGTACACTGGACAATCACAAATATCAGGTATAAAATCAAAATGCTAATCAAGCAGCATAGGATTGGAAATGAAAAAAGATAATAGAATGGTAACAAATATTTCCTTACTGTTATGCAGAAGTTGACGTGTTCATAATGATTTATGAATTTCTGAGAAATGGCTTACAAAGTCTTTCCTAACCTATTGATAATTCTCTAGATTAGGAATTTTTAAATTAGGGTCTGAGAATATGATTGTGTTTTGTTCCTTTTTTAAATTTAGATGTCTATTTTAATATCATTGTTTTCTTTGTAATCCTATGTATTTTATGCACTTAAAATACATTTTTTATTAAAGCTTTTTATTTTCAAAAGATATGCATGGATAAATTTTCAACATTAACCCTTGCAAAACCTTGTGTTCCAGGTTTTTCTCCCCTTACCCCCTTCCCTCGATGGCAAGTAATCCAATATATTAAACATGGTAAAAATATATGTTAAATTCAATATTGCATTTAAAAATATTATTCTGAAAAGGGATCTGTAGATTCCACCAGACTACCAGAGGGATTCATGCCACCAAAAAAAGATAAGAATACTAAATAAATCTATCAAAGGTTCCTATAAGTACTGTCAGAATTTAAGTCCATCCACTTCAACCATAGTTCAATAATTTTCAGCTTTAATTATATAATGAAATTTATAGTTAGTAGGTGCTTAATTGTTATTGTTATTACTGTGAAATTATTGATGTATGCTACTAACATTAGACTGAGATTCTCTTGGTCCATAGTTTTTCATTTATTAATGATAAAAATAGACATTTTCAGATAGTACTTTAGAGTTTGCCACAGATAAACTCACTGGACCCCTATAACCTCCCTCCCCCCTTAATGTTTAAATGTTTAATATTGATCTTTTGGTTGTCCTTAAGCATAATTGTATTCTGTGTGGATCTACATTTATTCATGCTGGTGAAATACAGCCACATCATGACTTCTTTCAGCCTTTCCGTGAAGATAACATTCAATTCCTTTTTCAGCACCTATATGAATTAGACCCCATTTTCTACCAGATACCTTCTATGGTAACAACAATCCTGTATGCCACTAATGATGAGAATAATAGCTCACATTTACATGGCACATTAGGATGCATGGAACACTTCCTGATAACAGTCAGCTAAGAAATCTAACCACCTTCTTCTGTAAATGAAAAACTGAGTCACCCTTATTTGCCCAAGATTACGTAATAATCAACCTGTGTCTTTAGAACTTGAATTCAGGTCTCACCTGACTGATTAGCATTACTTCTGCTTCATTCTAAAACAGGAAAACCAAATATAGTACTAAAAATTAAAAAGTTGAATTAAAATCTTATAAGTATACAATTTTATATCCAATTATGCTTTAAAGTTGTCCAAGTTCATACTTCACAAAATTTAATCTATGTAGAATTCCTGTTGAGCTAAAATCTCTCCAAAGACCTCTAGAGGCATCCCCTCTCACCACCTCAATTGATTTGCTTGCCTCATTCTTCACAGGAAAAATTTAGCTCATTGAGAAAAGCCTCTTTGCCTCTCCTTTTCATATCACATCATTCAGATGTCTTTCCCTACTATCTTCTTCACCATATCTCATATCAAGAAATATGAATCCTTCTCTTTGTCAGGGCAAATACTTCTATATGCAAGAGGGATACTAATCCATCCCATGCACTATTATTCTCACTCTAATTCTTCTCCAGTCTCTCCCTCTCTACTAACTGTGGACTATAAATTCTCCCCTAGTCTTTAAAAAAAAAAATAACAAAATAAAACTTTCACTTTAATCTATCCCAGCTACTTATGTCCTATATCTCGCCTCCCTTTCTTGGCTTAACACATTTAAAAAGCTGTCTCCTCTCACTTTCTTGTAAAACTCTAAACTCTGCAATCTGGCTTTTGATTTCATTCAACTGAAACTGCTCTCCAAAGTCACCAGTGATCTCTTACTTGCCAAATCTAATGGCTTCATCTAAATCCTCATCCTTCTTGACCTTCTCCAAATCTTTGGAGTGTCAGTCACTCTTCTTGATCCTTTCCTTGCTGATTTGCCTTCTACCTATCTTAATTCTTTAATTTTTTTTTTTTTTTTTTTTTTTTTTTTTTGGCTAGATCTTCCAGGTCACACCACACACACTAGTAGTTATTTTCCAAAGTTCTTTCCTGAGCCCTTTTCTCTTTTTCTTGACAGAGTTTCTGTAGTAAAATCCTCTGAAGTTATCATTTTAATGCCTATTAACAAACATAAGTTGCATTTTCTAAAATTTGGCATGTATTTCGGGTTTCTTTGTTGCACAGTGTTAGAACATTGCTTTATACTACCTAATTCACTTGTTCATCTCTTCAGCTCCTTTAGATTCAATTGTCATTTTCATGCAGACGATTATGGATCTATTTACCCAACCCTAACCTCTCTCCTGTCCTCCAGTCTCACATCAACAGCAGCCGCCCATTGTGTATCTTGAATTGAATATCCAATAGACATTTCAAATTAATACATCCAGAACAGAATTTGTTATCTTTCTTCCCAAGCCCTCTTCCTTTTTACTATGTCTATTACTTGCTCCAGTCCATCCTACACAGAGTTACCAAAGTGATCCGACCTCAGCTCTTCTAACTCCATCTATTCCATTGGCTCCCTCTTGCTTCTGCTTGCTTTTTAAAACCCTTAACTTCTTCTGCCTTTCCCACCTTTAAGGGAGGGGTTGTTTGGGGGGTTAGCATTCTTACACATACTGTATGCTTATTGAATGTTTGTTGACTGACTATTGATTGGCTTTGCTTCCCTTGTTGTTTTCTTCAATATAGTGACAATGACCTGCTTGATGTTTTTTGAACATAACATTAAATATCCTGAATCATGCCTTTTCACTAGTTCTCCTCCATGGCTAGAACACTCCCCCTTCTTGACTCTGCCTCCTGACTTCCTTCAAGACTCTGCTCACATCTCATCTGCAAAAAGCATTTGCAGGCCTTTTCTGCTTCTGTCATTCATCTCCATCTCACTATTCACACAACCTCTGATTTTGTTTAGGTCCTCAGTACCTCTTATAGCAGGAGCCTTCTGATTGATCTTACTATTCCAAGAATCTCTCCACACTGGTCCACCCTGGGCACAGCTACCAAATTGTTTTCCTTAAGCAGAGGTCATTGCCTTGATCAATTAACTGCAGTGTCTATTATCTCTAGGATAATGGTCCTTCTAGTTACCTTCTAGGTAACTCGTCTGTTGGCCTTTTAAAATCCTTCATAACTTGATCTTAGCTGCCCTTTTCAGCATTATTGTTCATCACTTGCTTCCACGTGTTCAATGTTTCCTTGTTGTCCCTCATACATTGTACACCACTCCTCATCTCAGATCCCTGGTTACTTACACCCCCTTTAACATGAAACCTCTGGGTTCCCCAGATGCTCATTCCCTACCTCCTTAAAGGATCTTCTGTTTATTGACAATGTGTATTGTGCGTTTGTATATACCTGTGTATGATATATATATATATATACACACACATGCAGTCTATATGTTTCCTACAAATACACTGAAGAAAACTAAATGGATTCAGAAAGGAGTACACTTTCTTCTTGGCAATTCATGGAACCTGTATAAAATTGACCATATATTAGGACATAAAGACCTCAAAATCAAATGCAGAAAGGCAGAAATAGTAAATGCATTCTTTTCAGATCACGTTGCAATAAAAACTACATTCAACAAAAAGCCAGAGGAAAATGGACCAAAATTGGAAACTAAATAATCTCCTCCTAAAGAACGAATGGGTGAAACAGCAAATCATAGACACGATTAATAATTTCACCCAAGAAAATGACAATAATGACACAACATGCCAAAATTTGTGGGATGCAGCCAAAGCGGCAATAAGGGGAAGTTTTATATCTCTAAAGGCCTACTTGCATAAAATAGAGAAAGAGAAGATCAATGAATTAGACTTGCAACTAAAAAACTAGGAAAAGAAGCAAATTAAAAACTCTCAATCAAACATTAAACTTGAAATTCTAAAAATAAAAGGAGAGATTAATAAAATTGAAAGTAAAAAAAAACTTGAATTAATAAACTAAACTAAGAGTTGGTTTTATGAAAAAACCAACAAAATAAACTTTTAGTAAATTTGATTAGAAAAAGGAACGAGGAAAATCAAATTGTTAATCTTAAAAGTGAAAAGGGAGAACTTTCCATTAATGAAGAGGAAATTTAGAGCAATAATTAGGAGTTACTTTGCCCAACTTTATGCCAATAAATTTGCTAACCTAAGTGAAATGGATGGATACCTTCAAAAATATAGGTTGCCCATATTAACAGAGGAGGAAATAAATTGTTTAAATAGCCCCATTTTAGAAAAAGAAGTAGATAAAGCTATTAATCAACTCCCTAAGAAAAATTCCCAAGACCTACAAATAACTCTTGAGAGTGTGTACATACACACACACACACACACACACACACACCCCTACACATAATCTATGTAGAATTCCTGTTGAGCTAAAATCTCTCCAAAGACCTCTAGAAGTATCCTCTCTCACCACCTCAATTGAGTTGCCTGCTTCATTCTTGACAGGAAAAAATTTAGCTCATTGAGAAAAGTCTCTTTGCCCCTCCTTTTCATATCACTCAAATGTCTTTCCCCACTATCTTCTTCACCATATCTCATACACACACCGATTGATGTGTTGTTCCAGTAGGATACAAACTTGTTGGAGCTGTTTTATTTTGTTTATTGCAAGTGGAGGAAGACCTACTTTGTCTTTGTGTCTAGACAGAGGCTCTTTAGCTAACTCTTCGATGAAACAAAAGTCTTCTAGTTACAAGGAGCTTATAATTTCTCTACAGTGTTGTTAGTATCAAGTTAATTCTTGTTGCTCTCTTTCTATTATGCTTTTGGTCTCTTTACAAGAAGACAATGACATATGCCTATATGTAGGCTTCCTAGAAGTAGGAAGGCTTAAATCACCCTTTTCTTTCCTCACTTTGGGGAAAACTCCTTGGCCTGGCTTCACAAGTTTTACCACAACATGCCTTGAGTTTTTTCCTTGTCTGCCTTTACCCAGGTGCTTTTCCCTTTTTGTGCTGCCTTAGAACAAACACTCTTAGTTCCATTTCTAATTCTTACACTACATATCCCCATTTATTAAGTTTCCCTTACTCAGATGACTTTGAAGGCTCACATAATTTTCAGTCCTCAAAAAAGGAATTTGTTCTTTCCATACTTAAGTGTCCCAATAAGCCATTTATTTTAACTAGATGACATAGTGCATGGAGTACTGAGTCAAGACCTGAGTTCAGCTCCAACCACAGACACTAGCTGTGAGATCCTAGGCATATCACTCGATCTCCACCTGTCTTGATTTCTTTTTCTGCAAAATGGGGTTATTAATAATAGTATCTAACTCTCAGAGTAGTTGTAAGGACAAAATAAGATATTTGTAGAGCACTTTGCAAACCTTAAAATGCTATGTAAATACTAGCTATTATTGTTGATTGCATAGATTTCCATTTTGGAAGTTAGGGTGGGAGAGAAGAGGTAGGAACTCTCTTTAGCATCACTTTATAGATGAGAAACCATGTGATTTTTAGTCCCCTAAGTTGTGGGAAAATTATATCTGGATGTCTGCCTTTAGAAAATATTCAATCAGGTACAATTATCATATAGCCAACCTTCAGATTCCCACTTTCTAATTATCTTAGCTCTGGGGAACTCTCAGTTTAAAAGTGAGATGGTTGTCTAGCAGAAGTAAATGCTCATGTAGAGATATACATGTATATATACATATATATATATATATATATATATATATATATATATATATATATATATATATATATATATATATATATATATATACACACAATCTAGCTCCAATAAAGTTCCTTCCAGAATCTCATTTTGTTTTGGATAGATGTCATTCTCCATTCTTAAATGTTGAGATAGGTACAAACTCTAGTAGATTCTACTAAACAGAAAGCTTTAAATAAAAGTCTGGTGATGAATTATAGATTATATGTCTTTTATCTCAGTTCAGGGAAATTCAGAGAAAAACCACCTGCAGAGTAATGAATTTTTTGGCCATCCCAATTCTGAAATATCTAAAGTTAGAAAAGATTTGAGATGCATCAGAAGAGAGAATGTTTACCATATTGAGATTATCCATTGAGATGTATACAGAACCTGAAAAAATAGGACAAAGATGAGCTGCAATCAATTACTGCTTATCAAAAAGAAATTTCTTTTGGTCAAGAAATTAGTAATATAGATTGGACAGAGCAGGAACAGGCTGTGAGATGATATGAAAATAACAAAAGATGAGAATTCCCTCTGAACTGTACTGTATTAGAAATAGGACAAATCTCTTCGGGGGGGGGGGGGGGGGGGGGGGGGGGGGGGGGGGGGGCGGGGGGGGAGAGGGAGTGCAGTGGACAGGGCACTGAACTTGGCATCAGAAAGACCTGAATTCCAACTTGGCCTCAGACACTTACTATATGACAGACTATTATTAGGTTTCACTTGGGGCAAGTCACCTTTCCTCAGCTGCAAATGGGGGTGATAACAGCCCCTACTTCCCAAGATTGGGGTGAGGATCAAATTGAGGTGCTTTGCACAGTGCCTACCATATAATCAATCTCACAATAGATAATAAATACTGGTTGATGGACTCAAACTGACTATAGTCAAAACTAGTCTTTTCTAGCCTATTCATTTAACGAATAGGCTTAAATACATTTAAGTAATTTGGTCAAGGTCTGTCCTCTTCCTAGAGTTAGAGTGAAAAATGCACAGAATTTGGAATAAAGAGACCATAGCAAAATGATTTAACCTCCAGGAACTTTATTGATTTCATATGATAGATGGGGGTGGGGGTAGCAATATTTGCATTGCTAAGGTATGATGAACCTTATTATATTCTGGAATAACTAGTCCTAACTTATTAATGATCTGAAGATCTTCAGGGATACCAGCTCTCTTCTGAAGGTGATATGGAGACTTTCCTGGGGCAGAATTCTCTTCCCCCTTCCATAATCCTTTCCCCTTACATTTCAGCTGAAATCTGAACCTTGGCCCCACTCATGACATCTTTGAGACTGGAGATGACCCAAGGGCTGAGCAATATCTCTCAAGACTATTCTGAGTAGGGTTAAACTTTGGTTCAGAGCAAGCCCATGGCTAAATTGAAACCAAACCAAACTCTAGCATACAGATTATTGACAAATATGTCACTGCTGAGGATTCTATATATCCAGGTTCTATTATTCTTCTTAGTTTCTTCTCATATAACAATAATAACAGCTACCATTTATATAACTCTGGCTAGTGTCAGGCACTATGCTGAGCACTTTATAATTATCTCATTTGATTCTCATAACAACCCTGGGAGTTGTATCCTATTATTATACCCATTTTACAGATGAGGAAATTGAGGGAAACGGGTCTTGCCCAAAATCAACACAGATAGTAAGTGTCAGAGTCTAGATTTGCGCTTTTTCTGACTCCAGATCCAGAGGCACCTATATTTCCCTTTTTTATTTTAGGTAAAATAAAAGATCAATTTTCAAAGCAATCAGCATGAAACAAGTACATCAGAGTAAAAGAATGACTAGTTCCTGGTAGGATCAGTCAAGATTAATCAATAAGCATCTTAATAAGAGTACCTTATGTGCCAGGATAGTCAGAAAGGGTGTCCTGGAGAAGAGGAATATCAAGTAAGGATTAGAAAAAGCTGAGGAATTATGTCTTGAAGAAAAACAGAAGCCATCTCAGGCAGGAGGAATGGTAAGCTTTATAGCTATGCTTAAAGAAAGATAGTATTTGATGATGTTGGGAAAGAAGAAGGCTGTTCAGAAATAAAGGTTGGCTTGTACAGAGCAGGGGACTAGTTATATGGGTAAGGGAACATCACCAAGATTAGTCAAACCTGTCGAGTCATCTGACCTCTCTTCTCCCAATCTAGGCGAGTCTCCTAGCCTGTGAGGGCCTTGCAGGTGTGAGTTTGGTCCCCACGGCAGCCAGCAAGAAGATGATGCTGAGCCAGATTGCCAGCAAACAGGCAGAGAACGGGGAGCGAACGGGCAACCCAGAGGTGCTGAGGTGCTCAGGCCAGGTACAGCACTGCGAGTTGAGTGACCTGGGTTTTCCGTTAGAAAACTCTGGGCTTTTGTTCAGCCAGATAGGGAGATGTCCCTTCCTTTTCTCGGTGCCACCAGCTCCCATTGATTGCACTGAGGTTGGGCAAACAGGTATTTTTGTATTTTTGAGGGAGGGTCTTTTCCCTACCTCTAGCCTTTGGACACCTCAGCCTGAGGAGCTATGAGAAGATAAGAACAGAGGTTC
This sequence comes from Sarcophilus harrisii, assembly GCF_902635505.1. Taxonomy (NCBI): domain Eukaryota; kingdom Metazoa; phylum Chordata; class Mammalia; order Dasyuromorphia; family Dasyuridae; genus Sarcophilus; species Sarcophilus harrisii. The sequence continues at coordinate 89,050,151 of NC_045430.1, read as the reverse complement.
TCACCAAGGCCCCACTCTCTGATCTTTGGAATTGGGAAGAGAAAGGAGTCCATCACATAAGACTCATTTTTGAGTTTATCATGTGTCAGAAAATAGTGAGAACCTCTCTTCTTATACTGTCTCTGCCCGTTTTTATCTCTGTGGAGTAGACCAAAACTTTAAATATGATCTTGTATTTAAAAGGGTCATCGAAAAGATGGAGAAAAGTCACGAAACCGAAAAGATGACAGCACTGCAGCTGAAGCTCCTCCACCGAAAAAAGTTAAAAAGGCAGGTAATGGGGCAGGCATACTTGGGGCTGAGGGATCCCCTCCACTCCTGCTTCATAAGGAGCATTGCCCCAAAGTCTAGATCGTTTCAAAACTCAGTGCGTAAGCAGGGGGTGACTAGGAAGACCTGCCCTGTATTGGAGGGCCAGCTGGACCAAATCACTCTCCCCTCTGAGCTTTAATGTCCTCTTATATAAAATGAAGGTAATCAAGTCCGAGGATGACAAAATAGAGAGGGAAGAACACTGCTCTTGGAGTCAGAAAACCTAAATTAGGGCCTAACCCCCTTAGCATCATGAAGAGAAGAGGCAAGTCATGTAAGCCTTCTTCCCAATCAGTAAAATAGAGACAATGGTTCTTGCACCATTAATCATAGAAGAGTTGCTCTTCAGCATAGGAAGGAAGTGATTGTACAGCAGAGAGTTCTTTTTACCAAGGTCCATACATACCTTCTGTCCCCCCTCAAAAAAAAAAACACACTTAACATGCTTCACAGATTGCTGTGAAGATAGTGTTTTGTGAATACCTTAAGGAAAATATTGAGGTTACCTAATTAAAGTTAGTTAAGATAAAGTTACCAAATAATTAATGTAAAGGGTTTGTTAAAATTGGCCCTTGAACTATATGGATTGCTGTTATTTGGTTTCTGATTTGGGTTAATAAAGACAGAGAGGAGGTAATAGTATATAGGATTCTATAGGAAAGACCAAACTTGATCCTTCTCAGATTATCTGTCATATTCCAGGTTTGCTAAGGTAAACAATCTCACCTTCATTTCCAAACTTGGACTGACCTAATCCCAGTAATGGGATTCTGTAGTATAAACAGAAAGAAATTAAAGCTAAGCAACTACTGGAAATGCTACAGTAGAATAGGGGTTTTAAGGGATAGGGAAACATTAGGGGCTCCCCCTAAAGAAACATGTCTGGTTGTCATCCCCCAGATGGTGGTTGTGGAGCAGAATGGCTCTTTTCAAGTAAAGAGCCAAAAAAACTTTATTTGTGAGCAGTGTTTTGGAGCCTTTAGAAGTAGTTATCACCTCAAGAGGCACATCCTCATTCACACAGGTAAGCCTTCTGTCTATATCAGGAGAGAGAGAGAGAGTGTGTGTGTGTGTGTGTATGTTAAGACACCCCCCAACCCCCGTACAGTTAAGTACAAACAAGGCCACAGAGCCTGTTCTGTACTCCCAATCTCCAAAGAGGAAGAATATTTAATATATATAGAAATGTGATAGAGGGAGGTGGGCTCATCCATGAGCCCAATGATCTTTGGAGGATTGTCTCCCACTTCTCCCCCTGCTCAGATTTTACTAACTAGGGAAAGAGTGAAGCAATCAGTGCAGAGTTAAAGGGTGATACAGATTTCATGAAAATACCTGGGATAAGAGTGTCTAATATATTAATTTTTCCTTGTTCATCTTTTCCCTGCCATGCCTAGGGGAGAAGCCATTTGAATGTGATGTATGTGATATGCGATTCATTCAGAAGTACCATCTGGAGCGCCACAAACGTGTGCACAGTGGGGAGAAACCCTACCAGTGTGAACGATGTCAGCAGGTACTGCGTGTGATCTCTCCACACTCATCCTATTTCTCTTTGCCATCAGTACCCACTGCCCTTCCTCAGGATTGAGGTCCATGCAGAGTTCCTGGTTGCTATCAAAAGCTAATACCCCCAGCTCCCTCACCTGCCCTGGAGTTAGCATTTCAGGGTGAGCTAAATTGGCTCTTCCTGACCAGTGTGGGACAGTGTCTATTGTTGTGGTATCCATCGTCCTTTTGACTGGTCTCACGGGAGATCTTTTGGGAGGGTACCGAGGGAGTCTGAAGGAGCATGTTATTGAGCATCTCCTAGTGTGGTAAGAGATTTAGAGCCCTGAATTTAGACAGCGTAGGAACAAGTGCTGTGTCATCTAAAGGCAAACCTTAGGGGTCAGGTCAGGATGGAATAAGGGAAGGGGACTGGGTCTGAAAAAGAGAGCCCACTAGCTGGTCTTTCGCTGTCTTCTTAGGAGCTTACCTTCTTCTTTTTTCTCTTCCCAGAGCTTTTCCCGGACAGATCGTTTGCTCAGACACAAACGGATGTGCCAAGGGTGTCACTCCAAAACCCTTGATGGGCAGTTTTCCCTCTAGGCCTGGGGCCCAGGGTGGTGGGAAGGATCAGAAGAGCTTGCTGAAGATGCTGCCCCCTCTGGTTCTGATGGTGCCACCACCTCCCACACCTCCACATGCCTCTTCTTTCTTCTCTTCACGGAGGAGGGGAGCAGGAGAGTCAAGAGACCTAATCTACATCAGGGGACAGGGCACCAGAGCCACAGCCCTGTAAACAATCTGAGATTTTGGTGGCTGGAGGGCTTTCTCCACCAATTCCTGGGAGGGTTGACCAATCTCTGAACCCTTGATTAAGCCATGGAAAGGGACTCAAGATACAGGACCAAGACAGAACAGTGGATCACACAGCCATGAACTCCACCTGGGAGTGAAGACTGGGAAGCGGTGTGTGTGAATGTGTGTGTATGTATATGTATACAGAGACGTATATATGTACATTTGTGTGTATGTTTGTGTGTATACATATATATGCATATGTGTATGTATGTATGCATATATATATTTAATCCAAAAGTGATTTCACCAGATGAACTGTGGACATAGATAACATGAAGGCATGGTACCCCAGGGCAAAGCAGGGACCGTGATTATCCTGGTCATCCCCCACAGGTGGCATTCTGGTTGCATTTTGCCTTCAGCGTTTACATGCCCTGTACCTCACCTTCTCTGAGGCAGGTGAGGAGCAGAGATGGCCGGCAGCTGAGCTTACCATGGGCTATGGAAAGGTCCCTGGGAGGCAAGGGCAGTTGGATACAAGCAAGAGTGGATAGGTATCTCCTTTTCCCCAGTGGAGTAGCAAGAGTTGTGCCCATGTGTGTTAAAGCAGTTTGCGAGACACAAATACTTGATAGGGCTGGCTCAAGTGCCTTTCGGAGGAAGCTATGGAAGGAGGCCTGGGAATCACCCCCTCCCTCTTCTTAGGGATCCTAAATCTTGAGGGTGGCTTTTATGTAGCCTAATTTTCTGATTGCCTTCCCCCATTGCCACTGATGTCCAAATAAAAGTGGATGGGTTGGAAGTTCTGGGTGCCAAAAAGTGAATCAGCACTGTGCCCTCTAAGGAGTTCAGCTAGCTGCTCTGTGTCAATTGAGTTGGGTCACAACCTGCTGAAGAAGTAAATGAAACTGGAGTCTGCCTCTTATCTTACTCCTGAAGGGGGGAGGGGAACAGCTTTCCCCTGTACCTACCTACCCAAGTCCTATCACTGTATTGAGATGAAGATGGTTGCTTCCTCATAAAGGAAAGAATAAAGAGGCTCTTCTCCATAGCCCTGAATGTGGGAGGGAGCACAGGAGGCTGCTTGTACTGACTGATGGAGCTAATGTGGACTTTACTTTGCTCAGTACTCTAGGTTCACTTGTTTCATGCCCCAAAGTCTGATCTGTTATAAGTGTTTATCTGTGTGCAGCACCTATGTGGATGTCTCAGAATAGATGGTAATGGCACCTCTTCTGTCCTAAACCCAAAGGGTTCTTGGGAAACTGATTAGCATCTATGTGATTTCAGGGGATTTGTATAGTGAGGATTTTGTTATTTAACAAACTGAGGGCTCTGGTATTTCTGGCCTGAGTTGAGTGAGAGCTAGAGATTCTTGAACAATGTTACTTTGGAAAAAAATCACTCCTTCCCGTAAGGCAAAAGGTGTAAGGGATTTTTTTGGGAGGTGCGGCAGTGTCTCTCCCCATCATCTTAGACTGGAAAGTTGGGTCAGTTAACTGTGTCTTGTGAGTAGGGTAGGATAGTAGGAGGCAGGACTAGATGAGAGCAGGGCTGGAAGTTTGTGTTCCCATTAGTCCTAAAGCTGGTGAGTGGGGGTGGGGCAGCACACTTGTGGCCATTCCCTATTGACAGGCAGTGGGGGCCAGAGGGAGAAGGAAGCAGTCCTGCTTGTCTGAAAGGGGAGTTCTCAAAGTCAGAAAGGGATCCTTGGCTCTTGGATTCTGCACTTGACAGGAACTGAGATTTTGCTCAGTCCTCCCAGTTTTATTTTCACACCCATTTCCCTTGGTCTGAATTCTATGCATTCTCCCTCCCCTGAGCAGTGAATGATCCCTGGAGGGGGAGTCTTAATGAATTTCAGCCAGCTTCCTGGGTGTTTGGGAGGTGAATCCTGGTTGCTGGGTCTAGGGTTTCCTTAAATGTCAACAATGAGGAGTCTTAGGAAAAGCAAAGATGGATTTAGAAAGATAAACCACAAACAGCTCTTAAAAACCGGGAAGGCTTATTCCCACCCCCTTGCAAGACTAATTTTTTTTGGGGGGGAATCAGGGGGGTTTTATGGGGGGGGGGTAAAGAGTGGGAAATCATGTGAATAGGTCGTGTGCTGATTCTAAGTCAGATTACTGCTTCAGCTTTTGCCAGAGCAGCTGAAGAAATGGGAGGGAGCTAATGAGTGTAATAAGGGACCAGGCCAAGACAGCTCACAGCCATCACTGGCATGTAGGGGAAGCCTGTGGCTAATTCTGTTGCGATGGGTGCTAAGACTTGAGAGGAAGGGGTGCTGCACACCTACCTGGCCAGGCCTAGGAGCCTCATCTAGTGGAAGAAACCACAGTAGATTTCAAGGACTCCTGGATTGAATCCTTCCCACCCTCCTTGGTGCTGCAGACGCTACAGCTGGGAGGAAGGGAAGATGAGCCAGTTTATAGGGGAGTTGCTACACCAATGTAGCATTTACCCAATACCTATATCTCCTCCAGCCTTTGCCCTTCCTTTGTCCACCCTGGCATTGGAGGGTCATAGAGACCCCCTTACCAGCCCACTGTGGCTGTTTAGCTACTGATAATGCTCCTAGGCTTGGTAGCCAGAGGGGTGGTAGTCTCCCTGGCCCCCTGTTCCTAAGTCCTTCCCACCATCCTACACAGGCCTTGGAGCTTTTATTTTCATCATCCCCTTCACCCTCTCACCCTTCCCCCCTTTTTTTTAATACACTTATTTTGCTATTGGGGGGCGGGAAGGGAGTAACAGATGGACAAGAAATTTTAAATGGTAGTTTTTATAAGATGTTATAAACTTGTATCTTTTTACCATTCAAAGTGCAGTGTATGTTCCTTTGTGACATATTTAGAATATTTAAATAAAATGGGGGTTTTCTACATTGTCTGCCTTTGTTGGGGAGGGTTCCATTTTAGATTGCTTTCATCACCACAATTTGGGGAAGGAAAATTTGGCATCTTCATTTCAGCTCCACTTTTCACCCTATCATTCCTTGCCTACCTATGGGTTTAACCAATGTCAGGCGGTTCACGATGCTGTCCTTTGCTACAGAGGGACAATAGGGTAGAGATGGTGGACTTAAGAAGGGGAAGATCTCCAAAGGTCCTGAATATAAACAACCATCTAAACAAGAAACCTACACTCTTCAGAATCAGGCAAAAGCAGCTGTCTACTTAGGATAGCCCTCTGGTGGCTTCAGTACAATAGTTTTAATTTGAGAAGGACTCTTTTGGGTAGAGAAAGTGCCCTGGCCTTTGTGGGGTGAGGGAGGGTTTGGGGGTTTTTTTTGGTGAGGCAATTGGAGTTAAGTGACCCCAGAATCACACACCTAGTAAATGTCTGAGACTGAATTTAAACTAACATCCTAACTTCAGGGCCAGTGCTCTGTCCTCTATTGCCATCTAGCTGCTCTCCCCCTTGCACTTTTTTTAAAAGCATATTTTTGGGGTAGGAAGTGGACAAAGGGATTGGGTGGTAGAGAGCTCTGACTAAGGAACCCCTCAGCTTGGCCATTGTGTGGGGAACAAGGATGGGAAACGAGTCCTGAGAAGACCCCCGAGTCAGGTTTAAGAGAGGCCCTGTTGCTGTTGTGTGAAAGGGTGAGCTTCTGCCTGTGCATGGCTCCTTACTGCAGGTTCTCGTTCTGGAATCGAGGATTGATGGTGGTAGTGACAGCACTTCTATAGAGAGGGTTGTCCTTCTAGGTACAAATGAGAAGACAGCAATGGGATGAGGGTGGCAAAAACTAGTAAGGGAAGATTCTGTCTTCCCTAGTCCAAGGTTCTCGTGAAACTCAGACTGCCGTGGATTCCGGCATGACAAATTGGAGTGAGAAGGGACAGAAGCGGGACAAGACAGAAAGAACTATGGGACAGGCCCCAGGTTGTGGGGCCAGTGGAGGGTGCTGTAAGTAAGCAGTCAGAGTGAGGGATGTGAAGCAGTGAGGGAGCCGCTAAGGTTGGCTGTGGAGCTTTCCTTGCTCCTGTGGGGACCAATAAGTTACAAAGTGACTCAGAGAAGAGGAGAGCTCTGGGGGCAGGAAATAGGAAAAGGGTGGGAGGGAGAACAAGAGTAGCTCCTCACCTGGTTCCAGTTAAGTTGCTTCCTTTCCTTTTCAAACCGATTGTACTCTCTCCGGTCATAGATTTCCACGGTGAGTCGATAGGCCAGGACAAGCAGCAACCCCACTGCCACGATGCCCCCTGTACAGCCCAGCACAATGGCCTGGGTGTGGTCTGCTCCTCCTGAAAAGGGGAAGATTGGCTTCCAGAGGGCGCCTCGGCTCTGCCCACACACAAGATTCACCCCCCTTCCCCACGGCCCCCCATGGCAGTTCCACCTGTACTCACTCTCTCGAGATTTCACCCTCAACACAACCTTGCCCTCGGCCTCGCTCTCCACCACAAAGAAGAGCAGCTGGTTGTCCACACTCCTCTCCTTGCACCAACCGTCATCTGGCACGGACATTGGGCCCACTGTGACGTTGGCATGGGCACAGGCCAGACTGCAGTTGCTGGCCAGGGGCCCCGTCTTGAAGGCCCCGCACTCGGCACAGTCCCTGTCCCACCGAAGCCAAGAATTACTCGCTGCACTCCCCAGGAATCCCTCCTCCCCAAATGCCCCCCAGCTGGGTGCACAGGCAATACCCTGGCACCCACCCTCTTCACCTGTGCCTCTCACACGCTGTCTTGCAGCCTGGGCACTGATCACACGTGGCACCGTAGTAACCCTCCAGGCACTGGCACTGGTTACAGCGACAAGAGCCATGTCCACTGCAGAGCCCGCGCGGGCTTTCGCACCTGCTCGTCTCCTTGCTGCACTCACAGGCTTGGCCCGTGTGGTTGGCGTCGCAGTGGCAGACCCCACAGCGGCACTGGCCAAAGCCTGCAGCGGGAGAAAGGGAAACAGGCAGAGATGGAGACTCCCCGGGGGTCCCCGGACCGTCCCACTCAGCCAGTGTCTCCTAGAGCCAGCAGTCACCTGCACAGAGGATGCCTTCGTGCCGCTCACAGCTGGCGTTGTCACACTCGCAGAGGTCCCCGGAGCTCTGCCCGTTGCAGCTGCACCGGCCGCACCAGCACTGACCCTTCCCGCTGCAAAGGGGCCCCGTCCCGTTGGGCGCTCGGCAGCCAGCCTCCAAATCCGGGGAAGACAACTCGGCCTCGGAGCACTCACACAGGCGACCAACGCGGCCTGGAGCACAGCTGGGGGAGAGGTGGGAGGACAGAGCAAGAGAAAAGGATTTGGAGGGACTGCTATAACCCACAGCCTTCTCCCTCAGCATCCTCCAGGCCCTACATTCTTCCTTCTGTGTTCCTCTTTCTAATCAAGGGAGACTTAAAATGACAATGGGAGAGGGCGAAAGCCGACATCTATCACCAATCCAGATACCAGAGGTGTACAATGGTGAGAAGATTTCACGGAAATACTATCCAAGAAAAGATCCAGTAACAAAAACTATGGTCTCAGATTTCTAGCCAAGGTGTACATAATATTCAAAGCGAATTAACATGATACGGTACATTCAATTTTATGGCTATCACTGAACTTTGGTGATTGGGAACTCAGAACTGAAATATGGCTTTAGAAGGAGTATATTTGCACTCAACTGAAACAATATGTTAGAAGCAGCAGTGTTTACAAGATACACTCTCGTGACCAAGAGGAGAAATTTGAGTGAGAATCATTGAAAAGATCCAGAGAAGCAATATTGTTGTGTAAGTAAACTATTGATCAACTAGTCAAAAGGAGGAAATAGAGGAGGAATTGGGAAACAGGTCACAAGTCTGGTACAAAAGTATGAGAAAAGAATGATGGGAACCTTCTGCCCATCCAGAGTCTGCTGAAGCACTCTCTCTCTCTCTCTTCCTCACTCTCTCTGTCTCTCTCTGTGTCTCTCTGTCTCTCCTCTCTCTCTTCCTCATTCTTTCTGTCTCTCTCTCTCTGTCTCTCTCTGTCTCTCTCTGTCTCTCTCTTTCTCTCTCTCTCTCTCTCTCTCTCTCTCTCTCTCTCTCTTTCTCTGTCTTCTCTCTCTAACAAAAGAAAGGTAGCTAATTCATTCTTGATTTGACTTAGTCATAATTTGATTTTTTTAAACATGGAAGAAGTGACTAGGGGAATTGTTCTTTGTGGCTTGATTCTGATCAATAAAGAGGAACTGATTATTGAATTAAATATCATAAGAACTTTAGAAGGGTTCTTATCTTAAATATTTATGAAAGAAAATTAGTTGGGCAAAGCTTGATATTAGCTTTTGATTGATTGAAAACAAACTTCAAAAAGTCAAAATAAAAAAAATAAGTTGGATATTAGGGCTTAAAATTCTAAAGGGTAAATGGGAAGCACTCAAGAATGCAATTTTAAATATTAAAAAAAATGAAAAATTCCTATAAAAAAAGAGACACTGTTTCAAGAGTCTAATGTGGTTGCATAGGAAAGGTACTCAGGAATCAAATTAAGTTTTTAAAACATACATACAAACACAAATTTTACTGAAATTATTTGTTATGATGTGAAAGTATCTTTGGGTTCTCAAAAAAGTGGACAATTTGGCAGGTTCTATTAAGCTCATAATGCAGAGTCTCATCACCAGCAGGTTGGACCATTCGATTATGAATTCTTTGGCCATAGTGATCCTGAAATAGGTAAGAAAAAAAATACAGTCCTGTGCAGCCCAATCTCACAGTGAACTTGACTATTTCAATCAACAAATGTTTACTAACACCTACCATGTATCAGATGCTGTTAGGCAGGCCAGAAAATCCTAAGAGCCACATTGTTTTTTAGACCATCTATAACATTACCTTAAATACTGGCATTCTAACAGTGATATTTTGTCCAATGACCAGCAGTTAGAATGAAATAAACTTTTATTAAGTGACTGCTGTGTACTACTGAGCACTGTGCAAAGTGCTTTTTACAAATATAATCTCACTTGATTCCCACAACAGTCTTAAGAGGTAAATGGTATTATTATCCCCATTTGTATAGTTAAAGTTAAATGCTTTTTCCAGGCTGCAACGACTAGTAAGTGCCTGAGGTCACATTTAAACTCAGGTTTTCCTGACTCCAGAGCCAACACTATCTACTGTCCCACCTAACAAGTGGTTTAATCCATACTGACATTCTCATTATAAATGAAACCAGAAGACAAAGGGAATTTGTAGCTCAGTGAAAGAATATTTCACAGGTTCTTGTTTAAAAGGCAAGCAAAGGTTTTTCAGTGTGCTCAAAAAGATGCAGAATTTCAAGGTTCATTCAATCACCTTACCTCTCAGTGATTATGATAAATATAAACAGAATAGAAGTGAATTGTAAATTATATGCCAACATCTGTTGTAATAAATAACTGAAAAAAATTCTATAAAAATCCTGAAAGCCTCCCAACTAAGTTAATACAATATTGAAATTTGGTGATTCAGTACAAAGGTGAACAGCAAGGAATGGATAGTGAAAAGTATGGCAGAAACTATGGTTTAGGATTTAGTCATTAAAAAAAAGGCAAAAGACTTGTAGAAACCTCAAACTTACATATCATGAGGTGGTGGGATGGAGATGCTGGATAGGATTTGTTATCAAAATGCATTTATACCAAAATCAGCTGTTTGGTGGAAAAAAAAAAAACCAGAACATTGTACACAGAACCAGAACATTGCAGAACCAGAACATTGTACACAGTAACAACAACATCAGGTGCCGATCAACTATGATAGACTTATTTGGCTCTTCTCAGAAATACAACGATTCAAAACAGTTCCAAAAGACTGCTGATAGAAAATGCCATCACATCCAGAGAAAGAACTATGGAGTCTGAATATAGATCAAAGCATATTATTGCAACTTTTTTTTGGCTTTTGTTTTCCCCTTTTGTTCTGATTCTTCTTTCATAACATGATTAATGTGGAAATATATTTACCATTATTGCACATACATATTATATCAGATTGCTTGCTGTCTTGAGGAGGAAGAAAGAAAAAATTGGAAGCTAAAAATCTTACAAAAATAAAAGTTGAAAACTATCTCTACATGTAATTGGGAAAAATAAAATATTATTAAGTGGGGAGGGGCTTGATGAGCAGGATGCTTTCAGAAAAAAAAAAAACTTAAATGAACTGAGGCAAAGTGAAATGATCAAAACCAGGAGAATATTGTAAATGATAGCATCTGAATGCAGATCAAATCATATCTTTTCTTTTCTTTATTCTTCTTGGGATTTTTTGGTCTGTTTTCTTTTGCAACATGACTAACATGGAAATATGTTTTGCATGACTGTACATGTATAACTTATATCAAATTGCTTGTTTTCTCAATGAAGAAGGGAAAGGAGGGAAAGAGAGAGAATTTGGAACTCAAAAAATTTTAAAAACAAATGCCTAAAACTTTTTAAATATAATTGGAGGGAATAAAATAAAGTACATTAAAACTGTTTACACACAACAGCGAGTTCAAATTAATAGCTAACAACTTAGAACTTAAAGTCAGACTTTAAAAGACATGGTGATAGGCTAAACAGGATGATTCTATTAAAATATAAATATTACAATAGGCATTAATATAAAGTCCTACATTGCAATTCAAAAAACCCAATTGAACAAATAAAGGACAAGGGAGACAAGGTTAGACAATATGAAAAATACAAAAAAGATCTGAAAGTTTTAGTGGATAACAAACTTGATATATACCCAGAGCGTGACAAGGACACCAAAACAGGTAATATGATCTTAGGCTGCATCAAGAAAAGTACAGAAAGAGTTAGATGTACTCTATCCTAGTCAGATCATATCTGGCATATGATGACAATTCATATTAAACTAGATCTTGAAGCTTATTTGACCTTATCCCCATTAAACTGATAAGAAAACAAAAACTCAGGGAACTTAAGTTGCCTTCAGTCACTTTGCTAGACCATCCTGAATGCAAATCCAGAGAATATTGGATGTATTCTCTACTTGTGTTCAATATAGTTACCGCCCTGTCAGGAAGGACTTCCATAAACTAGAAAATAGCCAGAATGTCAAGGATACTGGAGCCCACAAAAGGACTGATTAAAGAAACCAGACATGATCAGTCTGGAAAGAAAATAATTTAGGGGGACACATTATGGGTCTGTATCTCAAGGAAATCATAAAGGAGAGAAAATGTTTGTAGCAGCTCTTTATGTGATAGCAAAGAATTGGAAAATCAGTAAATTTGTTCATCAACTAGGAAGTGACTGAACAAGTTGTGGTATGTGAAGCTAATGTTCTATATTGTTCAATTTTTAAAAATGGACAAACTGATCTTAGAAAGGCCTGGAAAGATTTATATGAACTGATGCTGAGCAAAACAAACAGAATCAGAAATACATTGTACACAATAATAGCAAAAATGTGTCATGATCAACTATGAAACACTTGGTTCAGTGATCCAAAGCAGTCCCAATGGACTGCATGGAAAATGCCATCTGCATCCAGAAAAAGAATTAAGGAGATTGACTGTAAATCAACACATGCTACAATCACTTCTTTTTTCTGTTATTTTTTTTTTTAATCTCTCCCGTGGCTTTTCTCTTTTGCTTTTATTTTTCTCTCCCAACATGATTTATAAAGCAATTTGTATTTTAAATAAATAAATAAACTGGGGAAAAATAATTTAAAGGGGCACATGATCAATACTTCATACCAGATGCTAGAATATTTTAGCTCAAAATAAAACTCAAGGGACATCCATCAGTTGGAGAATGGCTAAATAAGTTATTTATTATTATTAATGTACGGAATATTATTGTTCTATAAGAAATGATGAACAGACTTATTTCAGAAAAAGCTGGAAAGATACATGAACTAAGTAAAGTAAACAGAACCAAGAGAAGACTGTCCACATAACAAGATTATATGATGATCACCATGTGGTGATTCAAGACAATTCCAATAGACTTGGAAGATACCATCTGCATTCAGAAAGAGGATTATGGAGACTGAATGTGGATCCCAACATAGTATTTTCACCTTTTTTTTGTTTGTGTTTTCTTTCTTGAGTTTTTTTTCCTTTTTGGTCTGATTTTTCTTGCATATGACAAATGTGGAAATATGTTTAAAAATATTATACATGATATAGGTTATAACCTATATCAGATTGCTTGCCACCTTGGGGAGGTGGGAGATGAAGTAGGGAAGAAAAAAAAAATCAGGGACACAAAATCTTAAAAATATGAAATGAGATGATTCAGACCAGTTCCAATGATCTTGTGATGAAGAGAGCCATCTACACCCACAGAGAACTAAATAGGAACTAAGTGTGGATCACACATAGCATTTTCATTTTTTTTGTTCTTTGCTTGCATTTTATTTTCTTTCTCATTTTTTTTCCTTTTTGATTTATTTTTTCTTGTGCAGCAAGATAATTGTATAAATATGTATGTATGTTTTTGTTTTTCTTCCCAGGTTATTTTTACCTTTCTAAATCCAATTTGTCTTGTGCAACAAGAGAAATGTATAAATATGTATACATATATTGTATTTAAGATATACTTTAACATGTTTAACATGTATGAGACTGCTTGCTATCTAGGGAAGGGGAGGAGTGAAGGAAAAGAAAAGTTGGATCAGAAGTGTTTGCAAGGGTCAATATTTTTCAACATTTCAACATTCAACCATGCATTATGTTCTGTCAATAAAAAGCTATAATAAAAAAAGAAAATGTAAAAAAAAGAAAAGAAAAAACAAATAAATATGTATGCATATATTGAATTTAACATATATTCTTACCATGTTTGACATATATTGGATTGATTGCTATCTAGGGGAGAAGGGGGAAAGAGGGAAATTGGAACACCAAGTTTTGCAAAGGTTAATGTTGAAAAATTATCCATGCTTATCTTTTTAAAATTAAAAACTTTTAATATAAATAAATAAATAATTTTAAATGGATGTTGAAAACTATCTTTTATATGTATTTGGAAAAAAATAAAATATTATTGAGAAAAAATAAAACTCAAATGTTTCATAACAATTCAAGAGCTACCTCCCATAAATAGTATAATCTGTCTTAGTCGAGATAGTGGGTTCTCTATCATCGGTCAGGGATGCTATAGAATGGATCCCTGTTTGGATACCGACTGAATAGGCAACCTCTGAATTTTCTTCCAATTCTGGGATTCCCTCATGGGTGCCTTCCCCCCCCTCCTTTACCCCTCCTCAGCATCAATCCCAATTTCTACCCCCTCAATGTTTCTCTAGTTTCTACTCTTCTCCCCTCAATATTGCCTCAGGTCCAACCCCTTTTCTCCCTAAATGCTCCCCAGCTCCTTCCTCTCACCCTTCTATTCCCCAACCTTACCAAAAAAGAATAATGGTGAACTAAGACCCTGGCAGTTTCTCAGGATACAGAAGGGGAAAGGGTAAACAACCTGAGGAACAGGAGAATATCAGGAGGAGAATCCTGGAATGCTGAGTATCAAGGGATAGAATTGAGGGTAAGCCATGGGTTATCTGTGGATGAATTGTGGGAGAAAAGTCTGGACAGAGGCAGCTCTAAGAGGGCAGGAATGACTGGAGGGGAGGGGCAATGTCTCACCTGCAGACTCCACACTGGAGGTCGCCTTGGCCATGGCTGCAGTGGGGGGCTTGTAACTGTACATCACTGCAGTTACAGTCACACAAGGTGTGCAGCTCCACGCTCACCTCCTCAGAGAATCCAAGAACCCGGAGCTTCAGGAGATGGGGTGTGGGGAGGCAGCTAGTAGCATGGATATTTACCCAGAAACTCACCTGGTGGAAGGAGACAAGGTCAGAACAGAAAATCCAAGCGGGAGGGAAGAACACGGAGGTCTGAGTATTTTATACACACACACACATATAAATACTCAGCCTCCAAAATCTCAAATCACTCTTATATAGCAATTCAGTAAAGCCCCCCAACAAGGAGCAGGGTCCCTGTTTTTCCTCCATTCCTGACAACATTTATCCCTTTATCCCCCAAACCCACATTGTTCTATTTCCCACCACTGCTCCCATCTCACCGTTTGGTTAATTTGGACTTGACTACATTGGCCTTGATCATCTTTGCCTTCCCTTATCTCAGAACTACCACACTGGGACTCATAAGAAATGTGGATCCCAGGAGGAGGTGGTGAGTGCTCCAGAGTCACAGTGGAAGACAGCCTCTGGAGAGGAGAAAGGGTTGAGAATCACAATGTGGAAATGAACCTCTCCTTCCTCCCCCTCATCCTGACCCCACATAAAACTCCCACTAGTCCAACAGCCAGTTCCTAACCTCCTTACCCATCTTATGAACCCTTTTTTATTCAACACAAGAAAATAAAAATTTATTAAGTTTCATGCATTAGTTCTACAAAACAAGAGAGTTTGAATACAATGTCCCTGCCCTCACAGAATTAAGAATTAAGACAGTGTAAATCAAAAATCAGTGGTCTAAAGCTCCGGAAACTGCATGCTACTATTCCCCACATGAGTTTGGACAAATCCCTACCCCTGGACCTCAAGTTCCCAATTGCAAAACAAGGGGATTGAGCTGGAAATAAGGGGTTCTCTACAATCCACAGCCCTTTTGCTGTTTTTGTATCATCCATAAGCTAAGAAGAATTTTTTTATTTTTAAATCTTTTTTTTTTCTATTTAAACATATTAAGATCATTCTTAACTCATGGGGCATGAAAACAGAGTGCTGGTTTGCCCTCAGGGGTAGTTTGCTGATCCCTGGTCTAGAAGATGATCTTTAAAGAAGTCCCTTCCTACAAGTCTTTTTGGGGGAAAGAATTGCCATGCAATAGAAATACTAAAAGATATAAGCAGATTCATAAGGAAACATGTAAAAAAAAATGTACACATATAACCAAAAAAAATTGTGTTTTTATGTTTAACTGGGGAAAATTTTTAAAAATACTTTTAAGATATAAGCAAATTAAATTAGATTTGCTCTACTGGACTGTAAATTGTTAGAGATTAAGGACTATATCTTATTTGTCTATGTATTTTGTGTGTTGCCACACAATAGAAATACTAAAAGATATAAACAGATTCATAAGGAAATATGTAAAAAAAAATGAATGGACATGTATAACCAAAAAAAAGTTGTGTTTTTATGTTTAATTGGGAAAATTTTTAAATACTTTTTAAAAAGATATAAGCAAATTAAATTAGATCTGCTCTACTAGACTGTAAATTGAGATTAAGGACTATATCTTATTTGTCTATGTATTTTGTGTGTAATAGGGGCAAAGGAATGAAGTGAGTGATTATGGTTCAATTATAGTATATGAATTCAAGAAAAGATTTCTTCCTCTTTGTTCTTCCTCAAGGCCCTTGAAGGGTGCCCTTCTCCGTCCCCAACCTCACCCCCATGCATCTTCTTTGCTCTTCCAGTCCCTGTGTTCTTCTCCCCTCCCCATGATGTGGTTCCAGCCTTACGTTGTATGCATCCATGATGAGCTGTACAACATTACTGGAGTCCTCACTCAGCTCCCCCACAGCTGACTTAGGGATCAGCTTACTCAACTCCTAAGGAATCACAGGAATCATTAGAGGTTTTAAAGTGGGGAGAAGCTGAGAAGAGTGGAAGGATGGAAATGGAGGATATAAGAGTATGGGGTCAAGAAAAGCTTCACCTTGTAGACTGGCAATGCAGGACTAGTTACAGCAAAGATGGGCTGGATGTTGGCAGCAGATAGAACATGGGCTACTTGACCCACAGAAGGGTAGTCCTGAGGAACAGAAAGATAGAATAATTTTACATATACATATATACATTTATGATAGCCATGGGAGTGGGGGGGAAGGAATGAAAAAAGAAATTTGCATGATTAGTTTCTTATATATTTAAAAAGGAATAACAAATTGTACCTAATAGATTTTCAGTTCCATATGCAATCATCTTTTTAAAAATTATACAGTTTTATGAAAATGCTTGTTTTATTCCATAAATTAAAAATAAAATAAAATTTAAAAATACAAATAATGTACTCTGTAAAACTTATTTTTAAAAAAAGGAAAAGGAAACAGGTTGTTCCCATAAACCCATGATCACCTCCATTCTGGATGTCCTGAACCCCTTTTGGCAGTGTCTGGTAAAACCTATGAATCCCTTCTCAGAAGAATGTTTTTAAATTTATTAAAAAAAAACAAACACATAGGATTTTAACGAAAACTAATTCTATTGAAAGATAGTGATCTTTTTTTTTTTTAATTCAAGGACCCTAGATGAAGATTTACTATTCTAGGAGGGGAGGACTGACCTGTGGCTAGGTAGTTCCAGGGAACAGAGAGGCAGAGAATGAAAGGGACCTGGCTGAAAGGGGCTATAGATGGTGAAAAAGTTGGGGCTTATCTACACTCAGAGAGAGGACTGTGGGAACTGTGGGTGGATCACAACAAAGCATTTTCACTTCTTTTGTTGTTATTTGCTTAAATTTAATTTTCTTTCTCATTTTTCCCCCCTTTCCGATCTGATTTTTCTTGTGCAGAAAGACAGTTGTATAAATATGTATACCTATCTTGAATTTACATATGTTTTTACCATGTTTAACATATATTGGATTACTTGTCATCTAGGGGAGGAAGGAAGAGGGGAGAGAAATTGGAATACAAAGTTTTGTAAGGATCAGTGGTTTAAAAAAATTACCCTTGCATATGTTTTGAAAATAAAAAGCTTCAATAAACTGGGAAAATATTTTTACAGTCAAAGGTTCTGATAAAGGCCTCATTTCCAAAATATATAGAGAATTAACTCTAATTTATAAAAAATCAAGCCATTCTCCAATTGAAAAATGGTCAAAGGATATGAACAGACAATTCTCAGATGAAGAAATTGAAACTATTTCTAGTCATATGAAAAGATGCTCCAAGTCATTATTAATCAGAGAAATGCAAATTAAGACAACTCTAAGATACCACTACACACCTGTCAGATTGGCTAAGATGACAGGAAAAAATAATGATGATTGTTGGAGGGGATGCGGGAAAACTGGGACATTGATGCATTGTCGGTGGAGTTGTGAACGAATCCAACCATTTTGGAGAGTAGTTTGGAACTATGCTCAAAAAGTTATCAAACTGTGCATACCCTTTGATCCAGCAGTGTTACTACTGGGATTATATCCCAAAGAGATTATAAAGAAGGAAAGGGACCTGTATGTGCACGAATGTTTGTGGCAGCCCTTTTTGTAGTGGCTAGAAACTGGAAACTGAATGGATGTCCATCAGTTGGAGAATGGCTGAATAAATTGTGGTATATGAAAATTATGGAATATTACTGTTCTGTAAGAAATGACCAACAGGATGATTTCAGAAAGGCCTGGAGAGACTTACACGAACTGATGCTGAGTGAAATGAGCAGGACCAGGAGATCATATATACTTCAACAACAATACTATATGATGACCAGTTCTGATGGACCAGGCCATCCTCAGCAATGAGATCAACCAAATCATTTCTAATGGAGCAGTAATGAACTGAACTAGCTATGCCCAGAAAAAGAACTCTGGGAGATGACTAAAAACCATTACATTGAATTCCCAATCCCTATATTTATGCACACATGCATTTTTGATTTCCTTCACAAGCTAATTGTACAATATTTCAGAGTCTGATTCTTTTTCTACAGCAAAATAACGTTTTGGTCAGGTATAATTATTGTGTATCTAATTTATATTTTAATATATTTAACATCTACTAGTCATGCTGCCATCTAGGGGAGGGGGGGGGGGGTAAGAGGTGAAAAATTGGAACAAGAGGTTTGGCAAATGTTAATGCTGTAAAGTTACCCATGTATATATCCTGTAAATAAAAGGCTATTAAATAAAAAAAAAAAGAAAAGAAAAAGCTTCAATAAAAATTTTCTTAAAAAGAGGTAGGGCTTAAGGTGAGAAGGGAGAAAAGGGGCTCTCACAAAATCTCGGCTTCGGCTATAGAAACCATTAGCATCCAGGTGGCAGTGTCCATCACTGGGCATGAAGATACCACCCAACTTTCCATCCCCGGCCGTGTGGAATATGTCATCTGATGTAAATACCAGCAGCCGGGATACGTTTCTCCAGCCAATCTGCTCCTGAGGTACAAGAGTGAGACAATGAGGTGAGGGGGAAATTAGATATCTCCTGGCCACCTCTCTGACAACTACTGACATTTGAGACTCTCAGAGATCCATTTGTCCACAGCTTTGCCTTTACAGTTTCCTTTTTTCCCTCCAAACCCTCTCAGCCCTTTATTCATGAAATTCTCTGCCATTCCTATCCCTTTGTCCCCAGCATCCCTATCTTCCTCCAGGCCCCCTGAGTTGTTCACAATTTGTCTTCTTAGGTTTGAGTACCCACCCTCCCAAGCCTTTAGTTCCCCTCAATTTCCAGCATGTCCTTTTTCTCCCTCACAACATACACACACATACACACCTGGCAGAGGGCAGCCTGCAAGATGGCATCAAAACCCCCTTCAGGTGAGTCGAGGTTCCCCGACACACTTTGCTGCTCCACCTTATACTCAAAGGCAGAGGCGTTATCGGTGAGGGGCAGCACGTGTCTGAAACTAAAGGGTGGCTGGCATTTTTCTAGGCGTGAGGGGCATGGATGTTGAAGCTTGGAAGGTATTGTATTCACAAAAGGCAATACTGTCTTGTCCACAAAGGAACCAAAGCCTGGAACAGTGAGAAGAAAAGAATCTCTAGGAAATGGAGGGGAGAGGAAGCAGTCGCTCCCCTGGAAGGAGGGGATTCAGACCTACTATAAGGGTGGTAAATTTTAGTTGATACATTCAGAACCACAGAATCTCAGTACTAAAAAGGACTTGTCAGTGTGTCAGGGATAGTCAATCTGTACCTAAATATCCAGACAAGTTATTGTTTAACTCCTATTTTTAGGGGGGGTGTACACAGCTGGACTCAGGTCCTCTGAACTCCAGATCTGATGCTCTATCCACTACACCACCTAATTCCTACTTACTGCTAGGAAGGGGACTCCACTTATCTCCTGAGGCAAGCTATTCTACTTTTGGACAATTATAATTTTTTTATTAAAGCTTTTTTATTTATAAAACGTGCATGGATAATTTTTCAGCACTGACCCTTGCAAAACTTTCTGTTCCAAATTATCCCCTCCTTCCTCCACCCCTTCCCCTAGATGGCAAGTAGTCCAATACATGTTAAATATGTTAAAGTATATATTAAATCCAACATATGTATACATATTTATACAGTTATATTCGTGTACAAGAAAAATCAGATCTAGAAAGAAAAAAAACTTGAGAAGGAAAACAAAATGCAAGCAAACATCAACAGAAAGCGTGAAAATGCTACGTTGTGGTTCACACTCAGTTCCCACAGCCCTCTCTCTGGGTGTATATATACATCCAGAGACACTGGACAATTATAATTGTTAAGAACATTCCCCCACAAATCAGGCATAAAACTGTCTTTACAATATCCATTCAGAACAAATCTCTTCCTCTTTCTGATCTTCACATAGTTGAATATAGTGGATAGATACGGGGTGCATCAAATATTGGGAAAAAGAAGGAATTAAGAGCAAAATCTGTAGAACAGACTTTGGTATGGAATGGATAAAATGGATAACTGGAGGATCCTAAGGGAGTAGGAAGTAATTAGAAAGTTGTAAAGGTCAGAAATTCATAAAAATTGAGGAATAAACAAAGTTTGAGAAAAGGGAAAAAAATGACTGGGAAAGTAGGTCTAAAAGGAAGAAAGGGGCCATGGAGAGAGAGTTTGGGGATGGAAGTTGTTTAATAATGATTCTCAAGCTTTTGTTCTCATTATCTTTATACTATTAAAAACTATTAAACTTACAAAAGTTTGTAAAATACAAATTTACCATATCAAAAATAAAAATTAATTTTGAATCTTTAGCCCCTCTAAAAGGGTTTCAGAGACCCCTCAGGATTCTCTGGATCATATTTGGAGAACTACTATTAGTTTAAAGAATAGAAAAGAGAACAGGGCTCTGACTGTGGAGCTCAACTTAGGGCTGAGATGGAAGGTCACAGTGAGTTTTGTACAAAGCTACGTCCAAGGCTGATTTCAGAAAGGCCTGAAAAGACTTACATGAACTGGATGCTAAGTGAAGTGAATAGAACCAAAAGAACATTGTACACTGCAAAAAGATTATGTGATCAATCAACTGTGATGTACTCTTTTCAACAATGAGGTGATTCAAGGCAATTCCAATAGACTCGTGATGGATACAACCATCTGTATCCAGAGAGGACTGAGACTGAAGGTGGATTACAGCATAGTATTTTCACCTTTTTTGAAGTTTTTTGTTTGTTAGGTATTTTTTTCCTTTTTTGATCTGATTTTTTTCTTCTACATGATAAATATGGAAATATTTTTAGAAGAATTGCACATCGCATACCCTTTGACCCTGCAGTGTTACTACTGGGCTTATCCCAAAGAGATCTGAAAGAAAGGAAAGGGACCTGTATGTGCAAGAATGTTTGTGGCGGCCCTGTTTGTAGTGGCCAGAAACTGGAAACTGAATGGATGTCCATCAATTAGAGAATGACTGAATAAATTGTGGTATATGAATATTATGGAATATTATTGTTCGGTAAGAAATGACCAACAGGATGATTTCAGAAAGGCCTGGAGAGACTTACACGAACTGATGCTGAGTGAAATGAGCAGGACCAGGAGATCATTATATACTTCAACAACAATACTATATGATGACCAATTCTGATGGACCAGGCCATCCTCAGCAACGAGATCAACCAAATCAGTTCCAATAGAGCAGTAATGAACTGAACCAGCTACACCCAGCAAAAGAAATCTGGGAGATGACTATGAACCACTACATAGAATTCCCAATCCCTCTATTTTTGTCCACCTGCATTTTATTTCTTTCACAGGCTAATTGTACACTATTTCAAAGTTCAATTCTTTCTGTGCAGCTAAATAACTATTTGGACATGTAGATATATATTGTATTTAACTTATACATTAACATATTTAACATGCATTGGTCAACCTGCCATGTGGGGGAAGGGATGGGGGGAAGGAGGGAAAAAGTTGGAACAAAAGGATTTGCAACTGTCAATGCTGAAAAATTACCTATGCATATATCTTGTAAATAAAAAGCTACATTAAAAAAAAGAAGAATTGCACATCAAAAATGTTTGTAGCAACAAAGAATTGGAAAATTAGTAGATGCCCAACAATTGGGGAATGGCTGAACAAGTTGTGGTATATGAAGGTAATGGAAATATTGTTCTATTAAAAATGATGAACAGGCTGATTTTAGAAAGGCCTGGAAAAATTTACATGAACTGAAATTCATTATCAGAAATACCTTGTACTCAATAACAGCAATAACAACTATAAAAGAATTGGTTCTACTCAGTGATCAATTGAGCAAAAGCAATTCCCATTGACTTTGGATAGAAAATGCCATCTGCACCCAGAAAAAGTACTAAAGAGACTGAGTATAAATCAATACATGCTATGTTCATTTCTTTTTTCCGTTTTTTTTTTTAATCTCTCCCATGGTTTTTCCCTTTTGCTCTGATTTTCTCTCCTAACATGATTCATAAAGCAATGTGTGTTAAAAATAAATAAAAAAGAATAAAGAAAGAAGAATTGCACCTGTTTAAGCTATATTAGATTGCTAGCTGTCGAGGGAAGTGGCCAAGTGGAGAGGGAGGGAGAAAAATTTGGAACGCAAAGTTTTGCAAGGGTTTTGCATGTATATTGGAAAAATAATAACATTGTAAATAATATTTAAAAATAAAATAAATAATAATTTATAATAATAAAAATAAATGAATAAATAATTTAAAATAATAAAAATAAATGAATAAATAATTTAAAATAATATTATTATTATAAAAATAAGTGAATGCTTATTAATAATTTAAAAACAAACCAAAACAAAAAGAACAAAGCTACCCGCAAAGTCCCTGCCCTCACTCTGGCAGTGAGCTGGAATATTTTGGGAGAGGGCTCAGACCTGTACAATTCTGGCCTCCAGGTGTGGCCAGCCTCTGGCGTATTCGGTAAAAGGGAGAGTCTGATTTCTACTCGTACAATTATATCGGATTGCTTACTTAAGTCTTTGGGAGGATGGAGAGAGAAAAAAATCTGAAACTCAAAATCTTAGAAAACATTAATTGAAAAAATAAAATGCGCGGAAGGGGGGGTTTGACGGTGTCCGGGTTGGGAGGGAGGTTTACTACCGAGGCAGAGCGGGACTTTGGAATTAGGAGGCCCCGGGGGCGAACCCCAGGTCGTTTTTATCGGTAGGGTCCAGAGGTGTGGCCACTGGATAGCCTCAGGACGGAAGTGACCTTGCAGGCGGGTCTCACCTGTGGAGGAGGAGGGAGGAGGAGGAGGGAGGAGGGAGAAGGAGGAGGGAGAAGGAGGAGGGAGAGGGGAGGAGGAGGGAGGAGGAGGAGGGAGGGAGGGAAAAAAAAGGAAGGGGAAAAAAAGAGAAAAAAGGAGGGAGAGGGGAGAGGAGAAAAGGAGGAGGGGGGAAAAAGGAGGAAAGGAGGAGGGAGGGAGAGGGAGAAGGAGGAGGAAGGAAGGAGGGAAGGAGGGAGGAGGGGAGGAGGGGGGGGAGGGAGGAGGGAAGAGAGGAGGGAGGGAGGAAGGGAGGGAGAGGGGAGGAGGGAGGGGGAGGGAGGGAGGGAGGGGGGGGAGGGGAGGGAGAAGGGAGGAGGGAGAGGGGGAAAAAGGGAGAAAGGAGGGAGGAAGAGGGAGGAGGAGGGAGGGGGGAGGAGGAGGAGGGAGGGGGGAGGGGAGGGAGAGGAGGGAGGGAGGAGGGGAGGAGGGAGGAGGGAAAGGGAGGAGGAGGGGGGAGGGAGGAGGAGGGAGGAGGGAAGGGGGGAGGAGGGGGAAGGAGGAGGGAAAGGGGGAAGGAGGGAGAGAGGAGGGAGGAGGGGAGGGGGGGAGGAGGAGGAAAGGGGAGGGGAGGAGGGAGGGGGGGGGGGGGAGGGGGAGGGAGGGAAAGGGGGAAGGGAGGAGAAGGGGGGGGGGGGGGGGGGGGGGGGAGGGGAGGGAAAGGGGGGGGGGGGGGGGGGGAGGGGGGAGGGGGGGGAAGGGGCCCTCCCCCCCCCGGGGACCCGGGTGGGCCCCGGGCCCGGCCGGGGGCCCGGGCAGCCCTGCCCCCCCCGCCCCCTCCCGGGCCCCCCGGGCCGACCCCCGGGGCCGCCCCGCCCCCCGGGGGGAGCGGGGGGGGGGCCCCCGGCCCCGGCCCGGCCCCCACCAGCGCTCCCGGCCCTGGGGGGGGAGCCCCTCGGGGGGCGCCGGGGCCCGCGCCCGGGGGCGGACCCCTCCCTCCTCCCCCCGCGGCCCTTTCTTGGGCCGGGAGGAGGAAACCCCGGGGCCCCCGCACGCCGCCCGGACTGCGCCCCCGGCTTTCCCTCCGGCCCCCCCGGGGCCCCCGGCCCGCTCCCCCCCAGGGCCTTCCCCGCCGCCCCCGCCGGCGGCCCGCAGCTGGGCGCAAGGGGGAGGGGGTGGCCTCCCCCCCGCCCCGCGCCCCAATACTTCCCCAAGGGGGGGGAAAAGGGAGGACTCCCTCCCGGGGGGAAAGGGCCGGGCCCAGGCGCCCGGCGGATCCCCCCTGGGGGGTCCCCCGGCGGGCCCCGGGGGCGGCTTTCTCCAAAAGGCCCGGGCCAGAAAGAGCCCGTAAGAGAAAGCCCCACTCCGCGTTGAGGGAAAAATGAGGGGGGAAGAAAAGCAAGCAGTGACACTGGGGAAGAGAACATTAGTGGGCAGGCAGACAGGAGAGCCTGGGACAAGGATACAGGGAAGAAAAAAAGAGAAGGGAATGACACTTCTGAGGGCTGAACAGAGCCCGAAAATCAAGGTTAGACTTCCTAAGGATCTCAGGTGAGAGAAGAAAAGGATGAAAGTTTGCAGGGAAATGTTTCCTCCCACCTCATAGGAGGTTCTGAGATGAAGGGTTTCTGACCTGAAAGCAAGATGGTAGCTGATAGGGTTTCTGGAGGACCAGGTGGACTCTTGCTGCAAAACAATGCAAACCAGATATTGGTGCAGGAGTCTTCCAGAAGTAATTACAGCCCAGGAATATGGGGCAGGGGTGAGAGAGAAACAGATAGAGATGTGCCTTTTCTCTTCTTCCCCAACCCCTAGATTTCAGCTTCAGCCTAACCTCAATTCTATGTGGTTGATGTTTGTGTTTGTGGGGGGAGAAATGAAAGCACCTCTGCTGGTTCTGACTCATTTCCTACAAAGCTAGGGGCCTCCACCCTTGTAGAACCCCTAGCTTTGTGGGACAAACTTGAGAGACAATTTGTAATCCTCACCCAGTTACTTACACTAATCTTCTCTTGGAAGGTCAAGGACTTTCCGCTTAGTTCTGTCCCCCAATTCCTCTTCCACCCAACTCTGCCCCTCATCTATTTTTCCTTCAGTTCTTTTTACTCCAAGTCACCTTTTCCATTTCTCTGTCTCTTTCTGTAATAATACATTCTTTCCACCAACCCTACCTCTTCCTTTCTTCCTTCTATTGCTCCTTTCTCTTTGTCCTTCCTCATAATCTTACCTCTTGATCATCAGAGTTCAAATTATGTCTTTTCCCCATAATCCTAATTGGCTCAGCCCATTTCTCTCTCTTCGCTTCCCCTCTCTTCCTTGCGCTTTCTTTTCCTGTTTTCATGCCTCTCAGTCTTCCTTTCTCTTCTGATATCTTCCCATTTCTCTGATTTCTGTGGGTACTAACTCCAGGAGCCTGATTTAGTACTGACACCCCCATTCATAATTATACTGGACCTTGGAGGGATTCTAGGAAATGATGGTACCAATGCCTTTTGGCTTCCTTTCCTTAGAGAATGGGAGTTTGAGCTATTAGCAATAAGAAGCGCTAAGTTGGGGACCCAGGAAGAATTGCAAGTTAAGCTTGGGTTGCTAAAGAAAAGCCTTTCCCTTATCTCTTTTTTCTCCTCCCTGCCTCTCCTCTACCCACCCCAGTCCCTTGCTTAGAGAAAATAAAATCAGAAAGGGTACATGTAGTTAGGAAGTCAGGGCTCAGTAGCAAGAAATGAGTTAGTCAACTTAAAACCTAAGATTCCCTCACTCCTTCCTAGCCTTGGGACTCAGAAGTCTTCCTGCTGGATAGTCGGGGGAGCCCAGATGTCCAGTCATATTAGGTTAGGGATAGTTACAGAGGACAGAGTCTGAACTTGGAAGGGAGTTACAGGTAGAGGGATTGGGTTCTCCAGTTACTCACAGGTGCAGAGCTCTTCCTCTTGCTGTATCTGCCTTTGTGCTATTTACATCTGCCTAGGGGCCTACTAGGGAGGAAGTGACACACCCAGAGTTGGAGGGGGAACTTCTAGTGGGGGGAGATGTTTTTATGTGAGCGGGATGGGGGGAAGGGAAGATAGCTAAAAAATAGCAGAGGGAGAGAGAACCCATGGAGGAAGGACAAAAAAAGGGGGGCAAAGCCCAGGAGAAAGTGGGGGATAATATTGGTTGGGAGCTATTGTAGAAAGAAGGTAGGGAGGATGGCAGATGGAAGATTGGAGGGATGGAGATAAAGTAGATGAAAAAATCTAGAATAAAACTAGAAAGGACATAATGGGAGATGAAGGAAGGTAGAAACTGAAGAGGGCTGTAGAGACTGGAGATCAGAAAGGTCTATGATGGAGCAAAACGAGAGAAAAGATCTATACCTAAGGAGTATAGATTGAATGAGGATGTCAAATTTGACCTTAGGTACATGGTCAAGCAGGATTCAAGACCAAGAGAAATCTCACAGGGGCAGATAAATTTAGGATCTGAGTTCAAATCCATTCTCTGACACTTTCTAAATTACCTGCCCTTTCCCCAAAAATAAAAACTAAATTCTTTTTTGTTTGAGGTAGAAATGTTTTGTTTGTTGTTGGAGGTAAAAATCAATATCCGAGAACTAGGGACAATGATGACGCAAATATTAGGGATGAGAAATGTGTTGGTATGATTCCTTGCCTTCCCCTATAGGTGCAAGGACTAGCAAGGAAAGCCTGGAAGGAAAATAAGTTTTTGTTTGAAGACGTTATGGGGCCCATGGTAACATCTCTGCTCCCTAATTATCTACCCTTGTAATGGCATCCATCCCAGTCATCTCCAGAATTCTTTTCCTCCTGATTCTTAATTTCCCATCTGTGGTCTCTTCTCTCCCGTAGATCCCCACGTCCAGCACCGACCTCTCTGAAAAGTGGCTATTCAACCCCTCACCCCCAGTTCGATCCAGGAAATCAGACACTGATTCTAAGTTGGAGGCTCTCAGGTGGGGAGTATGTGGGTTTGGAAGGATGAGGAAGGTGATGGAGGAAATCGGGAGATCTAATGCAAGCTCTGCAGCTTCCTGGATGTATAGTCCTGTCCAAGGCTCGGTCCCGACACCCACCAGTTTTCTGCCAAGAACGATTTGGGGGGAAGAGAACGTGCAGCTACCCCCTAGTGGCTGTGGGAGGCATAGGTCCAGGTAGGGCTGGGAGAGATTCACCTGGTGCACACACCGATTCTTCCCCTTTCCCAAGATTCCCGATCTGGTTTCCAGATCTCACTCCCTTCAACAGTGTTCTCACCTACCTCTCAGGGGAGGGGGTGGGTAAAGCCCCGGAGTGGGAAAAGGGAGGGAAGGGAAAGAACACCTGCCAGTCTCACTTCGCCCTCAGGCAAGTCTTAAGCCGCCTCCTTCCACTCCCAGCCCCAGCCCCAGCCCCAGCCCCAGCCCCAGCCCCAGCCCCAGCCCCAGCCCCAGCCCCAGCCCCGGCCCCACAGAGTCAGATGCCATGAGTTTCCATCACTTTATTTTGCAAAAATAGAAAACTCAGCAATATGCGATACAGCGGGAGGGAAGGGGGATGTAAACAAAGGGGGGGAGGGGACAGCACCCAGCCCCCCCAGAGAAAAAGGGGGGCCAGTGGGAATTTTATTTGGCAGCTAAATACAAACCAAGGGTTGGGAATCAGAAGGGGCCCTGGGCTCCACCCCCAGAACCCCCAGGGGGATGGGGGGTAATTCCAGGGTGTAAACAAAAGCTAATAAATAAATAAGAGGCTTCCTCTGGGTAGGGAAGGATCAGCTAAGCAGCCCTCCCCTCCCTGGGCTGAGCTGCTCTGGGGTACTGTGGGGGGAAGGCACTAGGGGTGGAGTGGGAGGGGCTCCCCAGGCCCCTCTGTAGTGTAGAAGGGTTCCGCCCCGATGGCTGAGATGGGGGGCGGGGGACACCCAAGGCACATGTAGGACTGGGGGATTCTTAACGGAGGGCACTTCCCCTTTTTGTGGGGGAAGCATGGGGACGGGGGAGTACGAGCTGAGCCATCAACAAAGAGGTGCAGAACGGGCCTGCATCTGCTCCCCTTCGCTGCCCCCACAGGCCTGGGGGAGCTCAGCTGCCCCCTCCCCGGAGCCTGGCACACAGGGAGGCAGAGGGCAGTATGTGTCAGGCAGGGAGCATTGCACAGCAGGCACAAGGGGGTGGAGGCAGCTGGCCCAGCCCCCCTGCTCCTCCCTTTGGTCTCTAGTGTTCCTAATTATTCCTGGAGGTCTAAGCACCTGGCAGGGGAGGGGGGGGGTAGGAGACAAGGTCCTCACCTACTCAGCACCAACAAATATTCTCCCCCTTCTCCCTGCTGGGAACGGAGGGATCTCGATGTCCAAGAGAGAGCTCCCAGATTCACAGCCGAGACCCCGTCTCACCCCTCCCGCTCTATCTCCCTAAGGTGGGGAGGGAGGCGCAGGAATCAGGTCCCAACCAGAAAAGTGTAGGGAGGAAGCCCAGTTAGGACTTGGTGAGGGTAAGGGATGGACATGTAGCCCAGGAAACTTTGGCAAAAACAAGGAGCTTGAACTGGTGCTGGTTTGGGAAACGGGAGTCAAGAGAGGGCAATAAGGTCCTCTCCCAGTCACTGGTGGGGATGGTCAGTCTGCTACCCAGCTATCTGATCAGCCCTCAGCACCGCCGCCACCACGGGGGGCGATCAGGGGTCTGGGTCAGGTTGGGGGCTGAGGTCCCCATCGCCCCCACCCCCTACTCCCTCATCCTCGCTGGGAGGCTCCGGTCGGGGCCCAGCTTGCGAGGAGTCGTCCTCAAACATTTCGGGGTTCTCCAGCATCTCCCGGATCAAGGGGGGCATTGGGCCTGGGATCTCCATTTTTAAGGTGATGGCGCGTTCGGCTCCTGTGAAGAGGAATGCCCATGGAACAAATGATCTCTAAGCTTTCACACTGGTTATTTCCCAACCTCTTCTACCCAGTCCTATGTCTTCCTAACCTCGCCTCCCTGCTCCTCCCTTTTAATCCCTAGGGGTCCTAATTATTCCCTGATATCTAAGCACCTGGCAGGAGATCAGGCTAGAACACTGGGCCTGAAATCCAAGCTCAAACACTGACTAGCAGTGTCATCCTGAGCAAATCACTTCATCTTGTTTTCTCAACTGTAAAATAGGTTTAACAGCCCCTACCTTCCAGAACTGTGAAGATTCAATAAGAGAATATTTGTAAAGCGCCTAGCATAGGGCTTGGCACACAGTAGGTACTTAATAAATGCCTACTTCCTTCCTGGTAGCCTTTCCAAAGAAACTGTCCCCAGTCATAACTGATCCACAGGGATCCACCCCTACCTTCCAGGATTGCTGGGAAGATTCCGTAAGAGAATATTTGTAAAGCACACAGTAGGTACTTAATAAATGCCTATTTCCTTCCTCCTCCTTCCTGGAACCCTTTCCAAAGAAACTGTCCCCAGTCATAACTTTGATCCACAGGGATCCATAACATTGATGAGAAAAGTCAACCCAGTTGTGCTCAGGCAGTGGGGTATAGAGTGGAAAGAAATCTCTCTGGAATAAGATCTGGGATCAAATGCAAGTATTAACATGTACTACATACACATGTAACCTTAGGTAAGTCACAACTTTTGAGACTCAGTTTTCTCTTCTGCAAAATGGGGCAATATTTCTATCAGCTCCTTTACAGGGTTGCTTGTGAGCAACGATTTTTGTTTTAAGTGAGTTTTTATTATGCCTTGGTAGTAACAGCAGCTAGCATTTACACAGCCCTCTAAGGTTTGCAACAGACTTTACAAATGTTATCTCATTCGATCCTTATGCCAACCCTGGAAGGCAGGTGCGATAATCCCCATTTTTGTGGATGAGTAAACTGAGGCAGGCAAAAGCCAAGTGATTTATTTACCCAGGATCACACAGCTAGTCTGTGCCTGAAATCTGGACCATTGCCTCCCTGCATTAACCTGGGTCCTTCCGGCCTCCTCGGAGCTGCTTCCCTCCCATGCCCCCCCGCCCCGCCAGCAAGGGCAGGACCCTCCCCCTGCCAGGCTGACCCTTGGTACTGATGCCTCGAAGGTCAGTGATCTTCATGAGCATTCTTGGGAACATGTAGGGCTGGCTGGGCCGGCGCCGCCTCGCATACAACCGCAGAGCCTCCAAGAGTGGTTCCTGCAATTTGTCCACCTTCTCCGGTTCCTCTAGGTCCATTCGGTCTGGGGAGGAAGAGGCAGGATTGCAGGGGGGGGGGGGAGAAGACCCAGTAAGAGTGCAGGGATGGAAGCCACGGGAATGGGGACACAAAGAAGGGGCTCCCGCTAGGGGGCATCCTAGAGCAAAACCAGCCGTTTCCCAGGTTGTCCCCAGTCAGCAACGGGAGAGAGAAACTTGTCCTCCAGCCTGGGAGAGATAAGAAGGACTGAGGCAGTCTCTGCCAGCAGCGGCTGTTTTAAAGAAAAACTGGACCCACGGGGTCCGGACAGCCTGGAGCACCAGGAAGACAACGGGGAGGGTGCGGAGATCCCAGGGGACGGGGAGTACCTCCGCAGATGAGGCAAATGGCGCTGAGCAGCCCCGTCTCCGTGTCATCCATCTCGAGAGGCAGCAGCTGCCCGGCAAAGGCAAAGACCAAGTCCGTGAGGGGCCCGAAGCCAGCATTGTGCATCTGCGTCCGATTTAGGGTCAGCCCGTCAGAAAAAGTCATCGTGTCCTGTTCTGGGGTGTATCGGGTGCAGATCCGAAGCATCTGGGGGCGAGGGGAGGAGTGAGACAAGCTGGGGAGGGGTCAGCAGGGGTCCTGCTTACTGGGGAATGGGAGCTGGCTTGGAGCTGGGGGCGGGGCTCAGGAACAGGAGGAATGAGAACAATCTGAGACCTGTCAAAAGTCAAAAGGGCTCCCAGAGGCCTGCCTTCCAGAAGGGGGCAAAGGGCAGGGGGGAGGGTCAGCCAGGAGCCAGGGATGCACCCCAAACAACATACCAACTTCCAGAGTATGTCCCAAGAGTGGGATAATTATGGAGGAAGAGGAGGAAGGTATGAGAGGAAGAAGACAAAAAGTCATTTCAAAGAAGGCCTGGGGTAAAAGGGCTGGCTGATGGTCAGTAATCAGTCCTGGGGAATGGAATGACCTCTCCAAGGGTTCTGACAGTATTGGGTTTCAAGGTGCTAGAACAGGAAAGAAAATATCCTTGGGGTCAGTCTAAACTAGTGGGAAGGAAGTGAGGAGAGTTCAGAAACCTGAGTTCAAGGATTCAACCAGAACACATTATACAAAGCACTCTGAAAGTTACTTTTAGGTTGTGGGGTTTTATTATTATTTCACTGAAACTGAGGATCACAGAGACCAGAGTTCTCCTGACCCCAACCCACACGTGGTGGCCCAGGAAAAGACCCAGGGAATGTTGGAAAAGAGACCCAAAAAATTCCAACAAAGACTCTTAGGAGCCTTGAGTTAAGGAAATAGGACACAAGCTTCAGATAAGATGGGATTTCGGGGGCCTAGCTGGGCGCAGATTCAGGATCTCCCCACGGGAAAGTAATTTCTAAGATATGAAAAGTTCTTGAGATGTAGGGAGTCTTGAGAAGGTGGGGGAGGGGAGCCTAAGGGAAGAGAGAATACAGATCGGATCTTAGGTGGCTAACAGGGTTCCCAGCTCTCACCAGGATGTCCAAGCAGGCTGCCTTGAGGAGGGTGATCTGGTCAGCAATGCTGAGTCCTGTGAACCCTGGTAGCCTCTTGGCAAATTCCACAATCTTGATGATACACTTGGTGGCCAACTCACTGAATTTGTCCCATAGGCCTAGGTCTAGCTGTACCCGGTGATCTGCACTCGAGTTCTAGGAATGAGAATTGGGGAGTTACAGGGTCAAGGGTCGTTGTGACCTTCTCTCCAATTCCTATCCCAGCATGGCTCATAGTAGGTGTTTGTCGAGGTTCCGTAGACACAACAACGTTCCTGAAGCTAGGAGGACCTCAGTTCAAATCCAGGCTCAGACCCTTGCTAGCTAAGTCACTTAACTCCCAATTGCCTCTACTGTCCAACCGACTGTTCTCCTCCTTAAAGTGGCCCCCCAGGACCCACTTCCATGTTATCTCCTTCCCAAACTCTCCAGCTGACTTCGCAGCTCCCCTTCTTTCTCAGCACCTCTGGCCCCCTTCTCCCAGTGCCCACCCCGGCGTCTCCCTCAGCACCCACTCACCGTTGTATACTTGCCCAGCTGGCACAAGGAAGGGAAAGTCTCCTGATGGGCCTTGCTGACCTTAGCAATAAGTTCTTCCAGCTGGGGACTCAGCTCATAGCTGTCAGGAGGACCCTCTTCCTTGACCTCTTTCTTCTTCTTGTTTCGGTCATTCCGGACAGCTTGGGGCAAAGCAGCAGGTCGGAGAGAAGTACACAGAGAGAGGTTAGGGCACCCAGGTCCAAACCCTGCCCTTTCTCCTGTGTCTTAGAGGGGTTCCTTCCTCTTCCTAGCACCCACTCTGATTCCTCTTTACTTCCCCACCTTTGGTGTCTCACAGTCTCCCTTCCCGGGCCCAGGGCTGCAGTCCCTGCTCCCTCTCTCTCCAGGCAGCAGGACTCCATCCTGCCCTTCCTGTCACCCTGCGGGAGCTACCGAGGGAGCCAGCGAGGGGGGTGGGGGTGGGGGTGGCAGGATACAAGGCCGGCAGGATATCCACTTATAGCCCTGGCAGCACAATGGTGGGGGAGGAGGAGGGAGCCAGCAC
Organism: Sarcophilus harrisii; assembly: GCF_902635505.1. NCBI lineage: Eukaryota > Metazoa > Chordata > Mammalia > Dasyuromorphia > Dasyuridae > Sarcophilus > Sarcophilus harrisii. The sequence continues at coordinate 89,017,602 of NC_045430.1, read as the reverse complement.
CCCAAATCTGTTCTAAAGCCTGGTGGCTAGGATGAGGGAGCTTTTCCCAGGGGAGGAGGGCCTTCCACCCTTAATCTCCATTCCGATTTGTGGGAAACCAAAGGGTTAAGGCCCATGAAATGGTCTGAACTGGGGGAAAGGGAGAGGGTTGAGAATGGGTGGGTGGGGGTCCTCCTGAGTAGCCTTCATTGGTTAATAAGGATGGGAAGTCCTACAAAAGTGGGGTAAAAGGGGGCAGGGCTTCAGAGGCAAATCCGGGAGATATGGCTGAGAGAAAGAGTCCAAGAGGGGTCCCGGAAGGGGAAACGCTGAAGCAGGCAGGGGGCCTACCTTCCTTGGACATCCCAACTTCAAAACACTTCTGCAGTCGGCAGTACTGGCACCTGTTTCGGGTCACCTTGTTGATGATGCAATTCTTATCTCGGTGACAAGTGTAGACCATGTTCTTCTGGATGCTTCGTCGAAAGAAGCCCTGGTGGAGGAAAGAAAAGTTTTTTGGGGGGTGATCAAGCCAACCCTCCTAGAGCTCCAGGCTCCCACAATCACTGGGACCCACCCAGAGCCTCTCCCCTTTTCTCCCAACCCCAGCCTAGAACAGAGTGTGTTACACCCAAACACCTCTTTGCCTGACCCCTTCCCAGATTTCCCCTCTCTGACCCCACCCCAAGCCCCTTTCTGCCTTTTCTTGTATCCTTGGCCCTTAGCCCCGGCCATGGCGGCACACAGTAGGTGCTTACTAATTGCTCGGCAGTCCGGGCCTCTTAATCGTGTTCCCCCACTGTTTCCATCAGCCCAGTGGGCCTAGGCTTTCCTACCACACACCTTGCAACCCTCACAGGAGCTGACCCCATAGTGATAGCCAGAGGACTTGTCATTGCAGACGAAGCAAGGCTTATAGACCCTGGGTGGCGGCGGGGGTGAGGGTGAGCTGGGCACCATTTCCTCGGAGCTTGTGCTCTGGGTCTCTACAGCTGGGAGAGGAAGGAGCAACGTGGAATTAACTGAGGCAGCCTCCCCACAACACCTCTCTAGCAACAACAAGCCGACAATAACAGCCATGCAATCCATCTTCCAGCTAACAAAGTTCAGACCCCCTCCCGCTGACACATATACAGCTTTACTGTAAACAGGCCCCCTTCCCCCATTTCCCCACATGCACACAAACACCCACCCACCCCACCCACAGCCAGCCTCACCTTTGGCTCTCCAAAAACAAAGCCTAACCCCCCCCCCAATATAAACTCACTCAAACAACCCAAGAGGTTAACCCCTCAGTTTCCTCATCTGTAAAAATAAATAAATAATCCATTTGGACAGGATTGTCTAAAAGCAGGATGGTCTAGGAGTCAAACTTTTACCCTCACCAAGGCTCTTTCATCTTTTCCCCCACCCAGGATTCATGCCTACCCATCTTTCACAATGGCCCTCTCCCTGGGGCCGGAGAGCAATGGGTAAATGGGGAGCTGGAGTCATAGAGAGCCTGGAATGCTGGGCCTCCTTTTTTCCAAAACATAATAGGGTAGGAAGTTACCCTTTTCCCCTCAGGAAATGCTTTAATAATATGCCCCTATTCCTTAATTTCTCAATGTCTTTGCCCTAAATCTCTCTGGGGTTAAGAGAGACAGAGAGGTCATCCTGGGCGAATGGAACTCAAGTGCCCAAGCTGAGCTCCTGGCTACATCCCTTCCGCCCCCCCTCCCAAATCATCTAATTATAGCAAGATAAATGGAAAAATCCTGCTACCCTATTTCTTAATTTCTCAGTTGCAATATAAACTCAAAAGTTCTATTGCTTTACAGAGGAGGAAACTGAGGCCCAAGTAAAGGAAAAGGCTGGCTCAACAACACACCGCGAGACAATAAATCCAGTCTCCTTGAGTCCCCACCAAGCATGGTCATGCAGCTAGACTCTAGACACTGTCCTAATGCAGGGACTAGAGTTTAAAGGAGGGGAAGGCAGAAAAGGTGGGACTCTGCAACTGGGGCCCAGGGAGGGGAGAGACAAGGGGGGCATGTATGCAGAAGCATGTTTGGGAGTCTGTGGGGCATACATGCCTGGGAAGGCATGCAGCAGCATGCAAGGAAGGGTAATGAGGGACTTTGAACAGTTTGTCTCCATTCCTGATTATATTACAAAGCTGCTGAACTCCAAAACACCCAACGCAGCTCCCAAAGGGGGGCAAACCCACTTCACTTAATGCCTTGGTAATTAATCTGAGCGGAGACAAGACTGTGTGTGTGAGTGTGTGTGTGTCCCCATTCTCAAGCATTAGGTAAATCAGGCCCATCTGAGGGGAGGGGGGTCTCACTCTGAGAACAAGAGTTTCCCAAAATGCTGTTTCTGCAGTGAAGGAAGGAACCCACAATGCATCAGTTTTCTGAATATTCTCCCCAGCCCACTGGGGCCTACCTAGGATCGATCTCTAATCCAACAAAGGGTAAGCATGGAAAGAACATCCAAGAGCCAGATTACTGGGTTACAGTCTGGCGCTGCCCAATTTGAGGGTGGGATGGGGGAAGGGAGACCTGACCCCCCCCCCCATTTACATTAGAATTCAGATGGGGAGAAGTAGGAGTGTGACTTCTATTCAAAATTGGGGCCTGGGGATCGGGGCTGCTCCTAAGAATCCTGCAGAGAAAAGAACTGCCCAATTCTTTCCCCAAACCCGGTTTCCCCCACCACACTTTAATCTGGATGCACTGTGCCCACTGGGCAACGAACAAGGGTGGGTGCTCACCTCGGGCATTGACGCCTTCCTTGCCCTCAGAGAGCTGCCTCATTTCCTCTCTTGCGAAAGGCCCCCGGGTGGGGCCAAGCCGGCACGGGGCAGTGCCAGCCAATCCACAAAGCAGGGGGGTTCGAGGAGACAGGCCTAGGGGGCAGTTTTTCTACTTTGGGTGATGTCATCACCCCTGCCCAGGCACCCTCGTAGAGCCCTCCCTTACTCCCCACCCCACCACCCCGATCTCCAAAGCCTAAAGCACAAGCTAGTGATTTCAGAAACCCATCTGGAGAGGGGAAGTTGCTCCAGAGACCCTGACCACTGCTGGACCCGGCCCTGTCCCCGACTAGGGGCCCCTAGGCACAACAGGCTTGGCTGGGGCAGAATGGGGGGGGGGGGACTCTTTGGGGAAAGAGGAGGTGGTGGGCTCTGGGTTTTTCTCCTTTTAAAGTCCAAATTGCTGAAATTGAGGAAATTCCTGGCCAGCCAGTAGAGAGCTTCAAACAAACTCTTTATAACCCGCTGTAAATGCTCCCAGCTGCGAGGCCCAGGGCACTCTGAAGCCCTAGGCTCTGGAGCAGACCCACAATCTCCTCCCAGTCTCTCTGTCTCTGTGTGTGTCTCTTTCTCTCAAACACAAACACATAAACACACACACACTTACACACTATCCTCGTACCCCCCCCCCCCCCCCCCACAAAGAGCCTCAGAACACAGCCCAAACACCCAACAACACGGTGGCCCAGGAACAAAACACACACCCATTCCTGAGACAGCCAACCAGTGCCCTCCAAAGACCCAGTCTGTCCTGGAACACCTTTTTACCCAGCCTTTTTCCCGGCTGCCCGACCAGCTTTCCTTGGCCCTCCTCGGCTCCCTGGCACCCACCGCCAGATAGACCTCGGGCTGGCAGGGGGTAAACGGCAAAGGCCCAGCGCCCCCTCCCAGTGGCAATGGCAAGGAGAGGAAGTGGTCAGTCAATCCCAAGAGGCAGTTTGGTGCCTGCTTGGAATGGCAGAAAGGCCCTGCCTAACCCCACAAAACCCCAGTTCCTGGAGTCCCCCCTCGCCCCCCCAGCCCGGCCTCAAAGTACGTCACCCCCTTCGCCAGGCGGGCCGGGGAAGCCGAGGACCCAGGGAGGTTCGGGACCCCGAAATGCCGAGACCCCTCGGCCTGCCCCATTTAATTCCCCTGACTTCCACCCCTGCCCCCCAACCCCCTCAGTCAAGCCATTAGATCTGAGCTGTTCTGCTCTGGAACCAAAAACGGCTGAACTTGTAAACAGCGCTGCTGAGTGCCAAGGAGTGAGGAGCGTTGGCGGGGGCTCCGGGCTCGGTGACCGGGCTCGCGCACTCCCACAGCGCCCCCGGTCCGCCCTGCCCTTTTCCCCTCTCTCTTCCTGCCCCCGGTCCCGGAGGGGGCCCGCGCCCGGTGGAAAGGGCGACTGGCGCGCCGGGGGGGCGGTCGCCGCCTCGGGCTCTCCCTGGCCCCCTCCCAGCCGGCCCCCCTCCTCCCGGCTCCGCAGCCCACTCTTCAAAGCCGCCTCTCATCTGGACTTCATTTTTACTGCCTCCCGGTCCCGGCTTTTTATTACAGCTCTGGAGAAGGGGGCTCCGGGGCCCCAGCCAGGACTTCTCCATCCCGCCCCTCGCCAGAGGAGGGCAGGACGGATAGCTGGGGGCCCTCCGAGCACGAAGCCTCCCTTCCCACCCCCAACACACGCACTCCACTCTCTGACTCCGCTTCCTCCCAACGCGCGTGGAAACGACCCAGAGGGAAGCTCTGCCCTCCGCACGCCCATCGCCCCCCCCCCGCTCGCAGCCCCGCGCACCCCACGGGGAGGGGGACAGGATGCGCTCTCGCACAGACCACTCTCCCAAGCCGCCCACCCCCTCACCGCCTGCGGGTCGCGCGCCCCGCCGGGCGCCCCCCCCCCCCCCAGGGCCGCACGGACGGACCGCCCGCGGACGCGGCTGCCCCCCACTTCCAGCCGCAGCTGCCCGGGACCTCGGGGGGCAGGGGCCGGCTCGTAAGCCCACACAAACACACCCCGGGGACCCCCCCAGTGACGCTGGCCACGGGCTCTACACCCACTATGGAGATCGCCTACTCCCCGCCAACCGCACACGCCCAAAGCGACTCGGGGCCCCGCACTTAAAGGGCCAGCGCCCCCCGACATCCGAGGATTTAAAGGGCCCTCGTCGCGTCGCCGCCGTCGGGTCCACCCCCTCCTCCCTCCCGAAGGGAGCCCAGCGCTTAAAGGGCCGCCATCCGCCTCTCTCCGGCGCCCCGCGTCTCGGCCCCGGACGGTACCTACATTGCAGACTGGCGGACTGCGACCAAGCAAAGGGCTCCAGTCCGGCGAAGCAGGGGCCGCCGGTGGCTTTGCGCAGCAAGCCGGCCCCGGGCCCCACCGCCCCGTACAGCCGTCTGGGGCTCCCGGCAAACGTTTCCATGCAATCGTACATCGCGGCCCGGGGTGGAGGCGGAGGGGAGGCGGAGGGGAAGGCTGGGCGCCGGGGACCCGCGGGCAACCCCCCTCCTCCCCCGGCAGCGCCCCGCTACTGGAGGGAGGCGGGGGAGCGCTAGTGCCGGTCGCCGGGCAGCATGGGGGGGGCGTGATCCCCAGGAGGGGGAGGGGGCCGGGCGGGGCTGGGAGCCGCGGCAGCTGCGGTCCCGCTCACTCCGGGCGGGCGCCGAGGCTGCTCTCACTGGGGAGACCTTTTGTAAAAGCGAAGCCCGCAGGGGTGGAGGGGGTGGGGCTTGGAGAGCGGAGGGGGCCGGGCACCGAGCGGGAGCCGAAGGAAGAGCCGCGCGCGCGCCCCGAGACCTGTGCTCCGAGACACACACTCACGCGAGCGCGCGTGCACGGAGGCACGCACCCCTGCGGGCACACATCGTGCGCCCACAAGTTGCACGCCCGCGCGCGTATGCAAATGTGTGCACGCGTGCTGGGACGCCCCTGAATCCCAGGGCGCCGAGCGGAGGCCCGCAACTGGCACCCGCGCGCCCGCTTAGAGCGGGGGCGGAGGCAAGGAAAGTGAGGGGGCGCAGAGGCCTCCCCTCCTCCAACGGCCACTTTTCTTTCTAGCAACCAAGGGAAGAAGGAGCGCTAGGACTAAGGTTAGAGCAGGAGGAGAAAGTTAGTGTCCTCCCGCCCCCCCCGCGCGCACCGCTCCGGGTCCCGAACTCGCTCCCCTCCCCCTCCGCTCCCCCTCCCCCTCCCCCCACGCTTGTCCTGGAGGCTCCGCCCCCTTAGCGCGCTCCCGCCCCGCGCTCGCTCGCGGCACATTCCTGCGGCTCGGGCTCGGCCTCCTCTTTGGCCCCGCCCCTCCTCCTGGCCGCCCTCCCCCCCAACTCCTTGTCCCGGGGCCGAAGCGCGCGCCCAACGTGAACTCTCCGGGAACCCCCCTTAGGGCTGGCGGCCGGGCGCGCTCACCTCCCCCTGACCCGGCCCCGCCCGGCCCCGCCCAGCCGGCCGCCGGCCCTGCCGGCGAGCGTCCTTCTCCGGCCCCCCGCCCCCCATGAGCGAGGCATCCTCCGGGGTCCCTGACCGTTTGCTTAACGCCTCCAGCCCTGCTCCCCCGACACACCCGCTCGGTGGCTCCCACCGCCCTCCAGGCTCTCAATCGCCCGCTTTTAGGGGTCCTGGCAGCCCCCCTGGAACCGCTCCTCCAACCGAAGTGCCTCTCAGGGATTTCCAAGTGCCCATCCCAGATTCTCTATCTACCCCCCGGAATAAACTTCCTCCAAACACCCCTCTAAGGTGACTGCTCCGCTAGGACGAGCAAATGCTCCCCGGGGATAGCCAGCTGCCCCCAGTATCGCCAACAGCCCCCTACCACCGCTGCACCCCCCGGAATCAGTAGCTGCCGCCCCTCCCAGAATGAGCTGCCTTTCAGGAACATCAAATGCCCCTCAGGAGCCCTGATTTTACCCAGAATTAACTGTCCATCGGGCTCATCAAACGCTCCCTGCCCCCGAGAATCATCACCTGTCCCCAGGATCATGAATTCCTGAGGACACTATCTGTCCCCAGGATCACAAATGCCCCCTCGAAAGTTTTCGGAGCCCTCCTTCCAGCTCGTAGGCTCGCAACCCACGTACACAGGCAGCCCCCTGGGCGGCGACCCCCACTCTTCCTCCCCCTCCTCCCTGCATCAGTCACCCTTTCGGCGTCGGGATATGGGGAGACCCGGGACCGAAGGGAGCCCAGGAGCTGCTGGGGGCCCGGGACTAGGGAGGAGAAGCTAGGAGCTGCGGGGGAGGGGGGCCTGGGGGCCGGGGCAGAGAGGGTAGAGGGAAGCTGGTCCACGTCAAGAGTTTGCCCGGGCGGAGTCGGGGGGGGGGGGGGGGGGGGGGGGGGGCGGGGGGGGGGGGGTGGGGGCGCCCCCCGCCCCGGCCCGCCCCCCCCCCAACACGCACACACACACACACACACACACACACACGCACGCACGCTGCCGGCCCTCCCCCCAGCCTAGGCAGCGGCGGCGGCGGCGGCGGCGGCAGCGGCAGGGCGGGGCGGGGCGCCGCTTTTCTAAGAATCTCTGATGCAATGGGGGGGAGGGTAGTCCGGGGTACAAGGGACCCGAGGGGACAAATGTTGGGGGCAGCAAGGGGCGCCCCCGCATGCTGGGAGGTGAGCGCTGGAAAGGGATCCAGAAGCGGGGCTCGGGGCTAGACAGGCAAATAAGGGGCAGAGATGGAGGCACTGAGGGGCCGGGGAAGGCAGATCCCGGAATGGCGCGGGGGCTGACTGGATTAGAGCGTGGTCAGTGTAATGGGGAAGGGTCCGCGGGAAGCTCTCCCCTCGATTTCTTAACCCTCTATTCCTGAAGGGGGGCATCCTAACAAATAGGGGATGAATCCTAGAACCTGGAATTGAGCCAGAGGCAGGGTTTGGAACGGGGCTGGAGTCGCAGCAGTCAAATGAATACTCGTGTAACAGAAATTTATATGTGGGGACCAAAATGGGATTGACACCAACTCCCCAAAACCCAGGTAGAAGGGATAAAGGGATCCCAGTTCTTCAACGCAGGCTGTCAGCCCCCCGCCCTTCCCCCTCCACCCTTCCTCTCCTGAAAGGTCCCAATTAAGTCAGGCCCGCCTGGTTGGTAATTAGAACCAGAAGTGGCCAGGCCACAGGGAGGGGGACTGGGAGGAGGGCACAAGAGGAGTGGGGGAGGAGGGTTCCAGAAAGCCCTAAACCCTCACTAGCCCCCCTCTTCCCAACACCAGATGCTCCCCATTCCACATCACCCTTTTGGAGTTCTTTCCCTGCCTTCCTAAGAAAGGGGGTCCCAGGAGGGGAGGAGCATTAGGGCACCCTGCCTAACCTCTCCCATCAGCCTCACCCCCCCACACACAGCCTTGGGGAAAGGTGTGACAGGGAGGGGGGGTGGGTAGAGCTGTTCGACTCCCTCCTTACCCCAATGTTCCCCCTGCCCTTATTGCAGCAATTAGGCCCATTACTCTTCTAGCATTTCATGAAAACCAGATGTTCTCCACCAGCCTGGGGGGGGGGATGGGGGCACACTGCCTGACTCACCCCTCTTCTTGTGCCCCCTCCTCTCCACAAGCCACTCAATGGCACAAATACATACACACACACTCACAGAAAGGGAAACAGGGCATCTCCTCCCCCCCAATAAGGAAAGTGACCATCCAGGCCCTAAATTCTATGGGTCTCGAATGGTCTTACCCTCATTGTTACCCTTCCCCCAACACCACCCCTGGCACAGATAGATTCTAGCTGACATGCAGGCAAGAGGAAAAGGGGGGAGACAACTTTATTCCTCACCCCCACTCCTCACTCCCATCTACTATTTCTCCTTTCCAATTTGGGGGGGGGGGCTTTACAGGGCAAAGCAGGGACGGCCTCAGGGAAGAAGACCTGGGTTTTGGAGCAGCCCCTGATGGAAGGATGGCCCAGGGCAATGGGAGGGGTCTCTGGAGCTCGGGGAGGTGGGACTAAGGGGTGGGGAGCCTTGGACCGGGATAGGGGCCTTCCATCGTAAGGATTGGATAGAGGGGGGCCAGGGAGAGGCAGGGGGGTGCAGACTGGGCCCCAAAGGAGGCGGCTTGCCCAGCTCCCCCCGCCGGAGAGGTTTCCTGTTGCAATCAAAGCCCCGTTTGTGTCGGCCTGGAGCTGGAGCCGGAGGAGAGAGAGCAGGGAAGGGGAGGGAAGGAAAGGAGGCGGTAGTCTGGGGTTTTTTCCTTGAGGCCGCCTGCCCAGTGCCCTCACCCGCCTGTTCACTCTCTGCCTCTCTATTTGTGTCTCTGTCTGTCCTGACTGTATCTTCCTGGTTGTCTCTCTGCCTCAGGATTTCCCTTTGTTTATGTTCCTCTAACCATCCCTCTGATTGCTTCTCATCTCATTAATTTCTCACATCTATTTTTTGTGTGTTTCTATGTGTCTTTTCCCCGTGACCCCGAAGAGCCAGGCGGGACATCTATCCATCCCTAGATGAAATCCTGAGAATCTAAGAACTCAGTTTCCCCCCACCCCCACAGGAGAAAAGACCTTTGGAGAACCTTGCCCACCACCGCTCCCTGTCCTGGTTAGCACGAGTGCAATATTGCTACAGTCTCAACATTCAGAAATTCACTCACCCTCGGACAAAAAAAAAAAAAAAAGACCCCCTAGGTTCTACACATCCCTCGATGAAATTCTGAGACTTTCCCCCACCCCCACAGGAGAAAAGACCTTTGGAGAACCTTGCCCACCACTGCGGTCTGCTCCCTGCCCTGGTTAGCATGAGTGCAACATGGATACAGTCTCAACATTCAGAAATTCACTCACCCTCGGACAAAAAAGAAAGACCCCCTAGATTCTCAAAGCAAAATACATTGTCTGTGGAGACACACATCCCCACGAAGCCCTCCCCGCCTTTACTTGCACACAAGCCTCTACATGCTCAGCCTAGCACATGCTCCCCCAATCTCCCCCCAGCTTGGCTCCCTTTTACTCATCTCATCCATTTAAACGTGAGGGTGGGTCCCTAGCAAATACAGCAGAACCTCAAGTACTCAAAGGGGATTACAAAAGGGGATAGGGGCCTATAGCGAGTTTCTATAAAAAAGTATGAATTCGCTCACACCTGGGCAGCTCTAAGATAATGCTCTTCCTTGACTCTTCCACAACAAGCTCTTATCTTTTTGACTCAAAAGGACTTGGAATAGAGAAAAAAAAGAAGCCAGAGATTGCTGCGTGGGGTAAAAATATGGAAGGAAATGAAGAGAGGTTAAAAGATTTAGGGTCTAAAGGGAAGAGGGAACCCTCACCACTAACCAGAGCTCCCCTGGGACAGCACATGGTTCTTATTCTCTCCTTTTGTTTCCCCTGCTCCCCTCACCAGCTTTCCCAGGCATCTCCCCCACCCAAGTCTGAGGCCCAGGCTTTCCCACCCCCAACCACCACAGCTCTGCCCAGGCCTGTCCCCAGCAGCCGCACCCTCCCCAACCCTCCCCAGATCTCAGTCCTAATTCCTGTTCCTGCTCCAGAGCCTACTTCTCTGCCACTGCCTTTAAGGCGGCCTTGGAAAGGGAGCCATTGCTGGTTCCTGACCCTTTCTCCAACCTTAACCTGCCTCGCATGATTTTTAACAGTGTTAGGACTAGAGACTGGGTCAGAGGGTCATGGACTGTGACTTTTGTTGTAACTCCAGGATTCCTAGCTCCCAGGTCTCTGGACTGTCTCCCTAGAATAAGGTTCATAATCTATTTTTTTCTTAATGTATTTTGATATAATGGTTTTCTTTTATAATACCATCTATTTTATTTTATACATTTATACATTATTTAATATACTTTGATAACTATTTAGATATAATGGTTTCTTTTCTTTTATATGTTTAATATTTATATATTTTAAAACTTCATTTTAAATAGTCTGTAGACTTCACCAGGCTGTCCAAAGGGTCCACAACAAGAATCTCCCCCCTCACAAGTAGTTGTCCCCCTTATCTTTCTATGTCATCCCACTCCTCTCCACCAGAAAGTTTATTTTCTAGTTTTCAAGACCCACAACTGCTTCTCCTAAGACACAGACACCTTATTCAAAGAAGAATAGGGTTCAAAGTCCTCATGATTTTGCAATAATATGGTAACAGGGCAGGGGTCTTGCTCTTCACACTCCAGAGCCCTAAAAACTTGTTTAGATAGAGTGGGGACACAGGGAGGGCTGCCGCTCTTAGAGAAAGAAGAGACATTCTTCCCATGCACCTGCATGTCATCCCCACATTTTCCCCAGATTTTAAGCACACTGACAACGACCGACTACAGCAAATCCATTGGGAGCCACACATAGCCAGCGGCCTCCTAGGCGGGCACCCTCCGCCCTGCCTGTCCTTTCTGTGTGTGAACAGTCCATATGGACATATATGTGTGCACACACATGCATGTAACTACCCATGGGCACACACACTCTCACACACACACAGTCTGTCTCCAGATGAGCTCACTCTTTCCAGTACAGTTGCCAGCCCAGCCTAGTCACCCCTTTCCCTCCTTCCCCCCACCACACACACATACGCACTCCTCTCAGTGGCCCCTCCTCAAATATCAGTCTCCCCTCTCTCCCCCCCACCCCGCTCCCACTCCTCCCCCATTTCTCTATCAAGGCCCCCGACCATCTCTGCCTTAGTCCCCGTCTCTGTTTCTTTGCTTCTCTCTCCCCTTTCTGGTTTGGGTTGGGGGCCTCCCTCTGGCCTCCCCTGCTCAGGCTTCCTCTCTACAACTCCATCCCACTCTGACCCGACCCCTGGGACCCCTGGCACAGGGATGGTGAGAGGAAGAAGCCCCCGGGAGAAGGGGCAGGATGCCTTGCAGGAAGAGAGTGTGTGTTTGGGGTCAGTGGGGGGAATGGAGGAGGACCTGGGCTGTCAGCACCCAGGGATTTCATTCGAAGTGGGTAGGGTAGGGGGGCATGTTGGGATCTGCACTGTGCACAGGTCCTGTGCCAGGCCCCAGAGGAGGGGAGGGGCACCAGATCCACAAAGAAGGGAGGGAAGATAATCTTAGGGCCCCACCCCCCTGTCTGGGGCCCCACCTCCCCTGTTTAAGATATAAGGTTCTCCCCTGTAGGGGTGCCCTACACCCCCTTGCTGGGAACTCATGTACCTTTAGTGTTTTAACCCGGATCTCCTCCTTTCTATTTTGGCTTTGGGGACTCTTCTGAAACAGACTGAACCCACTCACCCAGAAAATGACTACCACTCCCCAGCCTGGCTTCCTAGCCTCCTCGGCCTCCCCGGACTCTATGGTGATAGGATGCTATCCCTGAAGACAGTAAAATGTGGAATCCTATGTCCACCTAGCTTGGGGCAAGTCCACAAACCTCAATTTCCATCATCTGTAAAATGGCAGTAATCACAGTACCTACCCACTGAGCACTTAGGGAGGAGCAAAGGAGAGAGAACAATTTGCAAACCTTCATTTAGCATAGAAACGTGTCAGGTATTATTATTCAGCAACAAATAACCAGAATTCTCAGGTTCCAGACTACAGTCTCTAACCCCCTCCTCCCCCCAGTTCTTCCCTTTCTGCTTTCCCCAATCTATTTGCATGCAAAAGCCCTCTTCATTTTAACTACTTCCACGTGGCTCAGATCTGCATCGCTGCCTCCCCCCACTCCCCAACAAAGGCTCCATCAGAACAGTTTTTCCAGTAGCCTGGGCTCTCAGAATTAGCTCTCCCACCTGGGGGCCCAAGAGCCTGGCTGACTATCTCCCGACGGAGCTGGGGCTCCAACGAAGAATCAGCCTATATCGGAGAGCCTTTCTCTGAAACCCCTGCCCGGTGGTCTCCCCTTCCCCCCTTCCCCCCACAGCCCCCGAGACTCACACAGAGAGGCCATCTCCTTGGGAAGGTCGGGCTGGCCCAGGCCCCGGAAGCCAGGACTCAGCATCTCAAAGGGGGGGGATCCCCGGAGTCCCCCAGAGAAGGCAAAGGGGAAGCTCGTCGTCCCAGGGAAACCAGCCCCAGGTGCCAGGGCACTGGGGACAAACAGACGATCCTTGTTGGCAGCCATGGTGGTGGCATGGGTGGCTGAGCCTTCTAGGGTCTGCAATGGGCGGGGGGGACCCTCAGCCACACCCCCCGCCCATGCCCGACGCCTAGGCCCGGGAGGCTCCGTGCCCACCCCGTCTAGCCCAACCACCAGGGTTCCAAGGGTCCTGGAGGGGAAAAAAAGAAAAACCGTCAGATGAAAAGGGGGGTCACCTTTAGATAGCAAACACCCCTCTTGTGCCTCACTCTTAGGGCAGCGACCTTCGATTTGCAGCTGCCAATAAAGGGCCCTTGGAAATTTAGGGGAAACACAGAAGGGTACTTGTGCTGGGCCTTAGAGAAACCCTGCAGAGCCACTGCCGGGAAGAACACACTGGGGCCCCGGGGCTATTGTCTGTCTTAAGTAGGTGAAAGAGGTGAGGGGAAGGGGGAGGAGGGAGGTGAAGGGTCAGGCCCCAGGACATAGGAGTTTGGGATAACAAAGGGGGAGGATCAGTTTCTAACTCTATTTTGAAGCCTGACCTGTCTCAGTTTCTCATCCCCCTTTGTGTTCCTTATCTCTTTATTAATCTGTGTACATTTCACACTCAAATCCTCCCCAGCTACTCTTCTGGCACACTTACCAATCCCCTTTTCTGAAATTCTGATTCTCCCAGTTTTCCTTCCCTCCTTTCTTTTAACTCTCTCCTTTTTCCGTTCTCTTCCAAATTCCTCAACTTCCTTCCCATCTCTCCATCTTCTTCCCAGATCTCTCTCTCCCCTTTTCCCTCAATGCCTCCTTTCATCTCCTTCCTTCCTTCCTTCCCCCTTTGCTTCCATTTCTGCCTCCCAGACCCCATCCCTCTTCCCACACCTCCGGCTCATTCTGATTCCAGTCTGCATATGACAGCTGGGCTTGGGAATGGGAGGCCTCTGCATTGGGCCCAGGGTATCCCCTCCTAGAACTCTCAGGGGGAAAGGATGGAGACACAAAAGGGGAGAACGCAGTACCAAAGAGAGAGAGGTGGAAAGGGTTCCTTTATCTCCCCCTTTTTATTTTAGCTTCTATTCATGGAATCATGATGATCTTTATATTTTCTATTTGCTTCTCTTACCAACGCTCATCTTTGGGCATATCTTTGTCCTGTACTTTTACAGCCCTTAGTTTACCTGCCTTCTACCTCTGCTTCAGTGTGCCGTATCTGTCTAATCTCTCCCGTGTGTCCGGGTCTCCAGCCCCTTATGGTGTATCTTTCCATTCTGGTCCTCAAGCTTGGTCAAGAATCACCCCCTTTATCTTGCCCTACACCCATATACCAAGGAGTCTGACCTTCCAACCTCAGGGGCCCCATCTCTCTTAGTTTCCCCTTCTTCTTGGAGTCCTTATCCCAGGTGGAGCCAGGAGTCCTGGCTCCCAGAGGCCCCTGGGCCACAGCCCAACAGGCTGGGCCACATTCCAACTGTATTAACCCCTTTGATGCCAAGGATGAGAAGCAAGAGGCTTTCCCCCCTTTCCCCCTCCCTGGCCCTAGCCCAGGATGGCCAAGGTCTCTCCCACGTTGGTTTCTATTTTTAAGGTTCTCAACTGGGGTCCAAAAAGAAGGGTCCCCTGGAATAGGGGACAGGAAGACAGAAATCCAGAAATTGATGTTCCAAGACTTGGATCTCCCCAGGGAATGGAGTTGTAGATGAACAGGAGCCATCCATTCTCATCTCCCTAGAGACTGAGGGACGGGGAATGGGGGACAAGGCTAGGAAAGGCCTATGTCTTATCTCTGGAGTTTAGTTCCTTGTAGATGGGAAACTCAAGCTCAGGGTAAATTGGGGGAACTTTGGATTTGGAAGAAAGGGGTGGTACAGGGAGTAAAGGAGGCATTGAGTTGGTTATGAGACACCTGGGTTTCCCTGGGGAGCTGTCTGGAAAGAAATGTTTCTCACCCCTCTACGCCACCAATATCCCACCCCAGAGAGTGGGCCCAGTTGAGGGGTGGGCTGCTTTACAAAGCAGCTTCTCTTATAACTCGGGGGGGGGGGTGGGCGTGGGCAGGGATGGAGGGTGGATGGGAAGGGGGGCATGTCTCTCTGCCCAGTCCAGCTAAGCTGGTGGAACAAAGAGGCTCTTGTGACTGCTCCCCCCTTCTTTGCCCCCCCTGAATAAACACGACCACCTTTTTCCATGACCCCATCCACAATCCCAGTGGAAGGATTCAGGCATCCTTAGGCCTCCTGCCTAGGCCCCCTGGCTGCTGCAGAGGGCATGGGGCTGTTTCCTTTGGCCCTGTGCCAAACTCAGAGGAGCCCAGACCCCTGGATCCCCACCCGCTCCTAACCCCAGGTGTCTTCCCTACACTAAATTGGCCCCAGGAAAGGGCAGTGCCCAGGGGAGAAGGCAGGCAATGCCAGTGGAATGTGTGTGGGCATCGGAGGGCACGGGCAGGGTGGGGCAGGGGGGAAACTGGAGGTGCCAGTTAGGTGGCTTTCTGAGCCAGGGGGGAATGTGCCAGGGTTGGGGTAGAAGGGGGCGTGCCCACCGCTCCCTACCAGGGCCCTGAGCTATGGTGTATGAATGGGGGAAGGGGTGTTGTTGGGGAGGATATCCCCACTCCCTTCTCCAGAATTGGGGGAGGCACAAGCTACCCACTTCCCTAACACTGCCCTCTGAAATCCAGGCACAGGTGAGGTGTTCTCACCTCCAGAGGTCCCACGTCATCTCCCCAGAAGTTAGTCCATGGCTGGAGAGTGGCAAGCCTGGGCTCGGGGAGTGAGACTCCAGCTCCCCCCCCCCCACCAGACCCATCCCGATTTTCTGACCTCCCCCTCTTTCTCCCATTCTTAGCCCCTGATCCTCCTCCCAATTCAGACAGACAGCACACACTTACCCTCTGGCTGCCTGAAACACTCCCTCCTACATACTGGGCAAAGCTGAGGAAACTAGGCTGTGACTGCTGGGAAGAAAGAAGCCAAAATCAGTAAGTAGGGCTGGAGGAATACGGTTTGGGGGTCCTTTACCTCAGTCTTCAGCCTTCCTCTCTCACCTGGGTTTGCAGCCAGTGACCCAGAGGAAACTTCTGACCTAGCCAGTGGGGAGGGGGGAAAGGGGAGCACAAGCTTAGACCCTCTGATGGAAGGGGGGAGACCTAGGGGTCCTGATCCCCTAATACCCAGGCTCCCCCACTTCCCTCCAACTCCCACCCCGCTTCAGGCAGCTCTTAAGTTTAAATCTCTGCTCTTCATATCCCTTCATCTAGTGTCAAAGGGGAGGAGAACCTCCCGGACCAAAATAATTTCCCTAGCTGCTCCAGGGTTGCAGCTCAGTAGTCTCTTTCCCGGTTTTAGGGGGAGAGAACAAAGCCCAGGATCGTTCTCCATACAGTCCCTCTTCCAAATAACTCCCTGCCTCCAGGACCCCCTGGGGAAAGGGGAAAGCTAAAGATCTGTCCCAAGTTCTACCGGTGGCCCCTGAAGCTCCAAGCTCTGGGAGAGGATGAGATAAAGCTTCCTCACCATGAACATTCCCCAACCCCACCGATCCTCCTCTCACCCCAAAGTTCACCGTCTCAGGGCACTGATATCCCCTCTCGGGTCGACTGGAGCCCCCAGAAACCAGAAGAACTTTCTCCCTCAAGGACCAAAAGGCAGCCTTCCCAGACCACTGCTCCCCGAGGTGATCCCCTCTTCCCACTGTAGGACCCAAGCATCCCAGCCCCCTTTTCCTTCTGACTCACCTGGAAGGGGAGGGGGAAAGGGAATCCTCGAAGGCCGGAGGTCCCAGAATTGAACGGTCTTGGTGATGGGCAGGCGCTAGGATAGGGGTTCGCGGTCAGGGGGGGACCCTTGGGGGGGCCCACGGGCTCTAAACTAGGACTGTCCTGGGGCCTCTTGGAGCCTGCCCGCCCACGTGACCGCCCCAAAATATCCGACACATTTTCTCCCAAACCGCACACTGACTCCGCAGGCGGGGACACGGAAAATATTTTCTTTCTTTTTCTCCCTCCCTCCCTCCCCCCTCACCTCCCTCCCTTCCTTGCCCTGCCCCCCTCTCCCCCTCCTGCTCTCGCTCCTCCCTCCCAGGACGGCTGCCCGGGCCCGGCTCCCTCCCTGGTGCCCTGAGGCTGGGGAGAAGAGGGGGGGGTTGAGGGAGAAGGGGGGGCGGGGCAGCCGGGGACGCCTGTCTCTGCCCCTCCCTTTAGCTTGGCCTTTGTTGCTCGGTCTCGGGGAGAATAGGCATGGCTTGGGGGCAGAAGAGGTCAGTGTCTGGGGTGCCAGGGTGCCAGCCCCCTCTCCCAGTTTTGCTTTATCCTGTTCCCCCGATGTTGGGGAATGGGGTGCAGTGGGGGTAGCTTGGCTCGGCCGAGCACCCTGCCAACCTCTTTGGCTCACTGTGTGTCCCTGATGTGTGTGTGGGGGGGTGGCTACTACTCACCCTCAAACATTGGGGGAGTGGCGTCTTCAGCTACTTCAGAATCCCTTCCCTTTTTCAATTCCATTCAGTTCAATAGACATTTCTTAAGCACCTACTGCGTGCCGGGCAGTGTTCTAAGAGCTGGTTATACAAAAAAGAGGCAAAAGACAGTCCCTGTCCTCAAGGAGCTTATAATCTGATGGGGGAAGACAGCAGGCAAACAAACGTCGGGTCAGATCGCTTTTGACTTAAAGGGCAAACTGGTTTGACTGATGGGGATGTTGGAGGCTCAGTAGGAAGACCCCCTTCCTGTCTTCTCATAAGACGCAGTGCCCGGGTCCCTTGTGTTCCATTCCCCCACCCCCAATGTTGGGCCTGGAAAGAGAGGAAGAAGTGGGGGCGGAGGTCAGGGGAAGCGCCAGGGTACTGGGCTGGTGGGTGGGATGGAGGAGGAGTGCTGGGTGTGAGAAAGCCTGGCCGGAGCCTGAGAGCGTTGTCTCTGTGTGTGTGAGTCGGCGCACAATGTGTGCTCCATAAATGTTACTGACTGGGGTGGGTGTGTCAGTCACCGTCTGGTGGCATTTGTGAGTGTCTCTGTGTCTAACGCCATCACAACTGCACACGAAATTTCCAGCAGGACGACAAAGGACGTTTGCCCCATTTCAGACCCAGTTGTTGGATTTGGGGGAAGGGGAAGGTACGGGGAAAACATTGAAGGAGGCGCCTAAGGGAGGGGTGGGATTCTGGGAGCTTAGGCCCCGCCCCGAGCTCCCTCTCTCCAATCACCCACCTCTGGAAGGGGGAGCGCTAAGAAAAGAGGCGGCGGGATGGAAAAGGGAAGGCTTCCCTGGATGGTTGTGGAGACTGGACTGGGGGACGCTGCCCAAAGGAATTTATTCCCTCTCCCACTAATTACTCTCTAGGGTCCTATATGTGCTCGGTAGGAGACTTTGGAGAGCCGGGGACCAGGACTCCCGGGTACCATTACATTTTCCATTTCGGATCCACTCCTGGATTCTCGGTCCTTGGGTTGCTAGTGAAGGTTGAAGTAACGCGAAGGAAAGGGACTCATTCTCCGTCCCCAGAGAAGCTGGGCTAACTAGGTCTTCTCTCGGTCCACGGGGCGGGGAGGAGCTAGGAAGCAGTACTTCTGGGGCCCAGTCCCCGGAGCGGCCACGGCTGCTGTTGACATTACTCGGTTACTCTGGGAGCCACGCTGGAGCGGGGAGGGGCTGTCAGAGAAGTTGGACTCGGGAGTCCTGGCGGGGACTTGGACTCGGGAGTCCTGGCGGGGACTTGGACTCGGGAGTCCTGGCGGGGACTTGGACTCGGGAGTCCTGGCGGGGACTTGGACCCGGGCGTCCTGGCGGGGACTTGGACTCGGGCGTCCTGGCTAGGGAGATGGTGGAGCCCCCGTTTGTGGCGTTGGGGGAGAGGGAATTCTCTACACAATTAACTCTTTCTGTCCGGCACAGTTTGGGGAACGGGGGGGGGGGTGGAGGCGGAGAACAGAAGGGCGGGACCCAGTTGCGGTTTGGAAAAACGGTCTAGATCCGCTTCCCTGGCACATCTGTACTTGGTTTGCAGTGAATGAGTCTCCTGTTCTGAGTCGGGCGGGGACACCGTTACCTCTCCCCTCCTTTTCCCGGGCATCCCCACACAAACCCAGGCACCACATCCCAGGATCCCCTCCCTAGGCATCACCTTCGGGCCAGCTCACCACCAGAGAGCCACAAGCCCTCCTTTCTCTTTACCAGGAGGAATTTTGGGGCAGAATAAGCCTTGTTCCAAGAGGAAGGGAGCAGGATGGGGAAGACCACGATGGAGAGAAAGGGAAGGGGACAAACGACCGGGGTGGGAGCGGGGAAGGGAGCAAGCAAAAGGAGAGGGGAAGGTGTCTGCTAACCAAGCACTCATTCTTGCCAAAATGTGAAATAACTTCGAATTTGAAAAAATAAAATAAAGGCGAGAGAGAGGCAGTGAGAGAGTGTGTCACCATTCGGACTTTCTGATTTAATTACTTCCTATGGGTCCCCTCCATCCCTAGTCAGTCAGGGGCCCCCGACTTAAAAAAAAACCCTGCTCCATCTAAACTCCTTCTCTAGGGATACATACACACGGACCACTCCTACTCTGCCCGGGAGTGCCCAACAACGGGGGTCTGTGTAGCGCTGGCCTAGAGTCAAAGCAAACAACCAATTGGGGGCTGGAAGAGACGGAGCCGGGTGGGGAGGGGGGGGGAGAGGGAAATGAGGCACAAAACTTAGAGCTGCCTTTCACCAGGTCCCAGGAGACTGGAAGCCAGAATTCCTGGTCCACCAGCTCGGTTTTTCAGCAGAGAGTTAATAAGGGACACTTCTCTGCCTCCCTCTCCCTTTCTGTCTTCCTCCAACACTCCTTTCCCGCTACCCTTTTTAACTTGAAATCATAGTAAACTCCTCGGCTAATGATGCAGTTAGATATAATGATGTCATGGGGACTCCTCTGGCTCCCTCAGTTTAGCTTTCTACTCCTGCTCCCCAGAATTAATCCGCTCCCATTCTGTGGTGCAGAGAAAGGGCCAGAGCCTAGCCCTTGAAATTTTTCTTTAGCGTATAAGCAAAAAATGTGCCTTTTATCTCAAGGGCAAAGAAGGGAATCCCAGAACTTAGACAGAGAGTAAAAGGAGAAAGGGGTAGGGTTGGGAAGCTTAAGAGAGAAAGGGAAAATTAATGTCCACCAGGGAAACAATGTATTTGAGACTCCTTAGAGTACTACCCCTTCACTCCCCCAAGAACACCTCAGTTCCTCAACCATTTGACTGGTATTACTGAAACACCCTCCATTCAGGACCTTTTCAGTGCTCCCTTGGTAGAGGAGAAGGCAGTTGACAGCTTGGGGGAATGGGGAGATGCACATAAGGCTGGAACTGTGCCAGGGCCTCTGAGGGAATCATTAGGGCACAGGAATACCCATAGGGGAGAGAACACCAGGGAAGTGATAGAGGAAAACATGTTTTGTACAACATAGCCCAACCTCTCTGGACTCCTCTAAGGACCAAGACTGTGTTAGACTTACTCCCCCTGTTTAATCACTTTGCCAGCTTGCTGATCTTCATGTCAGTTCTCCCCACAACCAGAAGGGACATGTATGTATATGAGAGGGGAAAAGTCACAATCTCTCGGAATACCTTGTGATCACATCACTTAATCACTCTTAGTCCCTTCAAAATTCACCAGACTTCTTGAAAGCAGGAATTGCCCTGTGGCTTTCTTTGTATCCTTAGTACTTAAGTCTGGTGGTACCTAGCACATAGTAGGTGCTTTGAATATTTGTTGGCCCAGTTCCTCCACCTCAGATTCCATCCCATACTATCCTTGGAGCATCTTTCTTCATCTGGTTACCATAGGGACAGCTGGCCTTGAGCTTAGGAAGGATCCTTCATATCTGGTGGAGGGGGGGTATTTACTTATTTTCTGAGTTCCCCATGTCTGTTTTATCTCCAAAGGGGGTAGTGAGCACCCTCTGGTGGCCAGAGCAAGAGGTTGGGAGACTTGGATGCCTGGGTCCTGTCCTTGACCTTATCCTGGTATGAACCTTTTCTTCCTCACACTCCACTTCTCGAAACACAGAAAAGGAAAATAGGGGGTTCAGAAGGGAGAACTATGAAGTCTCCTAGGAGAGAATTAACCCACGGGGTCAGTAACTCCCAGCCTGCAAGGCCATTCTGGGTCAGGTCATCTCCTGTCAAGAAGTCTTCTCTTCTCTCACAGCCTGCCTCACCTAAAGTTAGA
Source organism: Sarcophilus harrisii (assembly GCF_902635505.1). Taxonomy (NCBI): domain Eukaryota; kingdom Metazoa; phylum Chordata; class Mammalia; order Dasyuromorphia; family Dasyuridae; genus Sarcophilus; species Sarcophilus harrisii. Next base: position 88,996,715 of record NC_045430.1, on the reverse strand, counting down.
CGAGTCCCAACCTGTCTTTTAGACGCTGCACATTCAGTGAAGGTGTACAGCCTTGTCTTTAACAGTTTATGACTCTTTGAAAATTTGTGTTCTAGATATACTCATGAGTGTGTGTGTATCTTCTGTTTATCACATCTAAGCCCCCTTCAGTAGGAGAAAAGGTTCAAGTTCCCCATAGTCTACTAAAACACCTCAGTTCTTAATCTGGATTGCAGAGGTCTCTATTACTCCATATAGTACCTGAGGTGGGTTGTGGTCTCTTTAAGAAACTGTATTTCCTATTGATCTGTGATTCCTTTCAGATTCCCAGCCCCTCCTGGCTGAGGCATATCCCCCCCAGACAAGTTGTCTTTCTGGGATGCCAGAGCCTTTGATTTACAAATCCTAGTCAAAAGCATCCCTTTGAATTCCAATAGGAGATCCCAGCTTGTCCCAGCCCCCATGCTTCCCAACACCCACTAAAATACCCAATATAATAAACTTCCATCAACTAAAGTCTTTGCAGATGGACCTTGGTAGCTCCCTTTGCTGCCAGGACCTTCTGTCCACTGAGAACTGCATTCTCAGTGCAAAACTCCATTTTACCATAGATCTGCCATTATAGAAGTCAGTCTCTTAGTTAACTGATTTCTATCTAACAATAAACTTTCATTTTGCAACTAATATTCGGGAATGAGTGAATTCTTTCACTCCTAAAACCTGCGGCCGATTTAAAGGGGATTCTTAATAACTCTCTTATAGCCATTAACTGCTAGACCACTCTAAACCTCATCATACCTACCTTGAAGAGTTGTGAGATCAAATAAAAGATTTGTAGAAAAATCACTCAGCAAAGTGCCTGGCACATAGTAGGTACTAAATAAATGCTTATCTCTTTTCTTTTCTTTTCTTTTCTTTTTTTGCTGAGGAAAATGGAGTTAAGTGACTTCCCCAGGTCACACAGCCAGGAAGTGTTAAATGTCTGAAACCATATTTGAACTCTGGTCCTCCTGACTTCAGGGCTGGTGCTCTAGCCACTGTACCACCTCCCTGCCTTTGCTTATTTCTTTTCCTTCTTTCCTCCACAAGTAACGAGGGTAGAAAGCTTGGAAACCAAGGGAGAAGTAGGGGATGGAGTGAATATCAGTCTGTCTCTCCACCAGAGAGCAGTGCCTTCAGTTTCAGGACACTAGGGTATCTGGAGAGAGTAGAGGGAGCTTAGTTGAAGGGTTTTTCAGGGAGAATTATTAAATGTTCTAAAATGTTAGAAATGAGATACCATAGAGATTATCTAGCCCCCACCTCCCTTATGGGCCAAAGCAGTAGCTTGCCTAAAGTCACACAACAAAGTATTATTCAAGATCATAAGAATTAGGTGGCAATACTTGATCTCAAGTCTTATAAGTCCTGCTCCAGTGATTTTCTTATTATAATGTGCTTCATCCTAAAACAGGCTTTCTGCTAACTCCATTGCTGTAGAATTTGAGAAAGCCATGGGAAGAATGGGGTTAACTTCCAACATGGCTTTGACCCATTTTCTTCCCTATGCCCTAAATCCCTCAAGGCCAGAGTGCTGGGTGAGGCTATCTTAAAGCCTTCACCCCCACACCCTGGGACTTCGCCACTACAGAAACTCCCAGAACTCAGTCATCTTTCTCCCCTTTCCCCTTCCCCCCACTCCCTGAACCTTTTTTGCCTTCAATGAGGTCTTCCTCAATCTCCAACATATCTATGGGCATCCACTTTCCAATTCTCAGTTTTCCCTTTCAAACTGAGCTCCTTCTCAAAGTCACCAAGGGAGTCCCATATTGGTAACCCTATCTCTCCCAAGCCTGTGTAGTAGAAAGGAAGGGAATCTGAAGGAGTGTTCTTCCAGGAACCCCAGGTGTCTGAGGATTTCGTGGGGAGCAACAGCTTAGCTTTTCTCTATCCAGGCTTCTTCTGCAACTTCCATCTGTCTAGAGTCAGGGATGAAATGGGAGAGAGAAACAAGATTAACCTTAGAGATGGATTAGGGGTCAGAGGGAAGGACTAGTTGGGGATGAAGAGATGGGTGGAGTTATTTCATTCAGGATCAGCTCAGCTCAGCATGGCTCAGGACTAATCCTTTCCCATCCTTTTCTCCAGCTCTATCACTCCCCTCCCCACGCAGGACCCCCATTCTGCTGCTTCTGCTGCTGGATGGACTTCTCTCTGGGCCTGCGCTTGGGGTCTCAGGGCAAGAAGGCCCTCCCCAAACAGAACCCCAATTCTCCTGCTCACTGTCTCCCTTCTTCCTACCCCTGTAACTTCTGTCCACCTCCTAATTGTCCTTGTTCTCCCTTCCCTCTCTCTGTCTGTCCCTGCCCTTCCTGTCCTACCTGCCTCTGTCCTGCCTGCCCCCATCTTCTTTGTCCATCCTGTGCCTATGTACCCGTAGCTTGTTTTCACACTCCCTGCCCTGCTTGTTCATCCTTCACTTGCCCTGACCCCTGCAGTCTTTGCCCTGCCTGTCTCCATCCTCCCTGCCCCAGTCACCTTTCTACCTGTTTCCATACCACCCCTGGCCCCACTTGTCCCTCCTCCAAAGGCCAGGGAACCTGTCCTTACTCCCATTGTTGCTATGGCAACAGCAACAGCTGTTATACTCAGGGTCCCAATCCCCCTTCTAGCTTCTGTGGCTGTTGTTACAAAGGTCTCCAGTCCTCTGGGGGTCGTTGTTCAATGGCTTAGGTCAGCTTTTGTTTCCTGGTGGACTTTGTCCCCAAATTTTTCCCAGTGCTACTGCTGCTTCTGTCTCCTTAAGGCACCTTTCCTGGAATCCCCTCAACCCAGGATGGTCTAGGCAACAGCTCCCACATGGAGAGACAGAGGCCTCTACTGGGCCACTGGGAACTACCTGGGAACTACTATGGGTTCCTGGGAGTGAGAGATTTATCCCTTTTGACATTAGTCTCAGTGGAAGAGTGGTCTCCATCCTCATTCTCATTGTCATGAGAACTTCATCATCTGAAACTTTCAGGGATTAGAAACATTCTTTTTCCTTAAGTGAATGAGCTTTCTCAACTGTACGAGTTTTGGGATGAGAATCTTCTTTGTAACTCTCATTGAACAAGAGTCTTCTCTTCAGTTAATACAGGTAAGAGAAACTTTTTCATTTAAGCAAGTTGGAGGATGAGAGTCATCCCCCTCTTGTTCCTACCCATATCTCTGAGAGCCCTCCAAAAGGGCCTTGAATCCTGATTCTCTGGTGTCCAGACCTGACCTGGAAAAAAGAGGCTTACACAGTGATCTTCAACCCCCTCCCATTAGGTCTCACTCCCTTTCCTAAGATTTACTTGTCTGTGGTGTTCTGTGTTTACCACTATCTTTGCATCTTCCTTTTTTTTTTAATGAAGGAAAAATTTATTTTATATTCTTGCAAGAATGGGTGCTAGGTGAGTAGACACACCTTTGAAATTCCAAAGGCAGCATTTTATTTTCTATCCTGAAATACAAGTCCCTCCCCATTAATTAGATATTATAGAAGTTACAAGACATAACTCTCCATCCCTCATGACATAGTCCCTGTTCCCAAGGAACTTACATTCTAGGAGGGGGAAGCTAACAGAGGAAGGCTAAGGTTTGCATCTTTAATATTAATCTAGATACTTCTGTATTTAGGTATCTCTGGGGATCTCACAAATTCCATGACCTCAATTCCTTAGTCTCTTCCCTCCCACTCTGGGTAATCTCATAAGTGATGTTCTTGCCCAGCGGGCCTAAGTCGGGAGTGGAAGTCCTGTAGAAGAGAGTCCACATGACACAGTTTTGCCACACTCCTTTTCACCTCATTTTCCCCAATTTTCTTGCTTCCAATCACCTGTCTCTAATCCTACTCTTGACCCTAGGGGAAAATAAACACCTTCCCCTAAAGAAGTTAGAGTTAAGATTGTGTATTCTCTAATCAATAGATAAGAATCCTTAATCCCTTTAAGAAACTGTATTTCCTATTGATTCTGTGATTCCTTTCACATTCCCAATCCCTCCCTACTGAGGCATATTCTCCCCAGTCCAGGATACCAGAGCCTTTGATTCACAAATCCTGGTCAAAAAGCATCCCTTTGAATTCCAGCTTGTCCCACCCCCTACTGGATCTAAGCCAACTTGGGCTCTCCCAGCCCCCACTGGTTCTGATCTGCTCCGCTTGTCCAAGCCCTCACTAAGACACCCAATATAATAAGCTTCCATCAACTAAAGTCTTTGCAAATGGACCTTGGCATCTCCCTTTGCTGCCAGGACTTTCTGTCCACTAATAACAGCAATCTCAGTACAAAACTCCATTTTCTTATTTTTTTTTTTTTAAATAGCCTTTTATTTACAGGTTATATGTATAGGTAACTTTACAGCATTGACAATTGCCAAATCTCTTGTTCCAATTTTTTCCCCTCCTTCCCCCCACCCCCTCCCCCAGATGGCAGGATGACCAGTAGATGTTAAATATATTAAAATATAAATTAGATACACAATAAGTATACGTGACCAAACCGTTATTTTGCTGTACAAAAAGAATCGGACTCTGAAATATTGTACAATTAGCTTGTGAAGGAAATCCAAAATGCAGGTGGGCATAAATATAGGGATTGGGGATTCAATGTAATGGTTTTTAGTCATCTCCCAGAGTTCTTTCTCTGGGCGTAGCTGGTTCAGTTCATTACTGCTTCATTGGAAATGATTTGGTTCATCTCATTGCTGAGGATGCCCAGATCCATCAGATTTGGTCATCATATAATATTGTTGTTGAAGTATATAATGATCTCCTGGTCCTGCTTGCAAAATTCCATTTTCCATACATCTGCCACTATAGAAGCCAGTCTGTGGGTAAACTGATTTCTATCGAACAATAAACTTTAATTTGCAATTTTGGTTTACTTCCATTCCTCTTTCTATTTTCCCTTCTGACTTTCTGTTTGTCTCTATAATCCTATATCCATCTTTTATCTCTGTCTTTACCCTTTTCTATTTCTCCTTGGGTCCAGCATCTCACTTGGATATCATAATTGTCTCCCATGGACCCTCGGGTCTCATTTGTTTGTGCCATGCTCACAAATGAAATCTTCCACTGAAGGGAGGAAAGAGGAATGGTCAAAACAGTTACCAGAATTCGTGTCTTAGCTGAAGAGCCAGGACACCTGAGTCTTCTTCCAAGTTCTTGTACTCTACGAAGTGGAACATTTTTTTTTTTAGGCAATATAACAGTTTGTTAACAGTGGCTCATAAACTATTAGTAAAGTGAATCACTCCAGTCATCTCAGCAAAGGATAAAGACCCCCAAAGGATGAGAAAGTCCCTCTTTATTGATATGTAGGAAAGAAATTCTGGATGGTTAGGGGAAAGAGAAAGCCCCGCTTTATGGAGATACAAGAAAGAAGTTCCGGGAATGTTACAATGGAACAGAACTTTTCTTTAACTCAGATACATAACAAAGAGATGAATGGTGGTCATGGTGAGGTTAATTTGGAAGTGTGAGATTCTCAGGGTTTTATTCCCTCCAGATCCCTTTGGTTAAACTAGTTAATTTGTAAAACACTGGGATCGCTCCCTAACTATGGTTCAGTCACAGCTTTTAGAAGTCAGCAAGATTCCCAAGAAATGGTTTCGTTCTGAATGGGTCAATAATAATAACTTTTAAAAATACAGATAACAATTTATTTTGTTCAATAGTATCTAAGTTTTTGTGACCTCATTTGGGGTTTTCTTGCCAAAGATATTGGTTTGCCATTCCATCTCTAGTTCATTTTATAAATGAGAAAACTGAGGCAAACGGAGTTAAATGACTTGCCCAAGATCACACAGCTAAGTATTTGAGGTTATATTTGAACTGCACTCTTCCTGCTTCCAAGCCCAGTGTTCCATCCACTGCGCCATCTAGTTGTCCTTATAATTATGACAGAGGTAATTTTGTCCTTTAACAGGTAGTTTGATTATTACACCATCCAAAATAAAGAATAAAACATTCGCAGCATGATTTCATGATGAAGAAAATAGCTCAAAAGAAAGGTCTTAAAATTTTTTAAATGGAGGGAAGGCGAGAAAGAAAAGTTTCACTGAGTCAAGGAGAGGTAAATCCAAATGAAGAAAAGACCAATAAGATACTAGATTTGATGTATAGCCCCTTGGGATAGAAATTCTAATTTTTATTGTTGTATTAGGCAAATCCCACAAGAAATATTTAAGATAAAGTGTTAAATTTGCAAAGTGTTTTAAGGTACTATTTCATTGGTATAGAAGGTACTGTTATATTGCTCCTATTTTATAGATGACAAAACTGATGTTTAGATGGATTATGTGATTTACGGATAAGGTAGGGCAGAGTAAAGAGGAGGTCTCTCCTGACACCTGGTCTAGTGTTGTGGGTTTTTTTTTTCCCCCCAAACTTACCCTCTTCCTCCAGTTTCCCCATCTGCACCTTCAGCACTAAATTAGAAGTCTATTCAAAAGGAATAGTAGTATACATGGCTGGATTATAAAGGCAAGGATGGTTCCATTCCATTCGACAAGCCTGGACCATAGCTTTCTCCAATTGTGGCATAATACTGTGGTACACGTGAAAAGGGGGCAGGGAGGGCACTGTGGATTTAGTTAGCATAGCTCAATTCAAATTCCAAGTTGACTTTGGGCAACTCGCTTAGAATCATAAGATTATATAGCCTTAGAGACAATCCGATCCAATCCCTTCATTTTAGAGAGGGAATTTAAATGGTGTACCTAAACTCACACAGATAGTATGAAATGAGATTTGAATCCAAGGTACTGTTCTTTCACCTGAACTTCAATTTGGGCAAAATTAGAAGGTGGTGGATCCCTAATGTCCCTTTTCAATTCAATTTATACAAACCCCTCCCTGAAATTCATGGAATTGAAGGCAGGCCTAGCCTGGTTTTGGATTCTTCTCACCTCAGGGGAGAGATTAAAAGCAGCCCTTTTGGGTGCTATTGTTGTGCTTCAGAAGGGATCCCTAAAAGGTTGGGGTTGCAGACCGATGTCCTGAGGTATCTTAAAAGAATTTGCAGTCTTAAACCTAGATAGGCAAAGTTTATTTAATTGTAACACTAATTGAAGCAAAGAAACTGGAGCTAGGGAACACATTTATTCTGTAATTCATGTCACTGATATGCTAATTTTATGGCCCAGAAGTAGAATTGAGGAGTGGGCTCAAGAATTTGGTTATCCCAGACCAACAGATAATGTATCTGAAAGTCAGTAATGTTTATAGGACTATTTTAAGGTCACAAGACTTTAGAATCATTGACAGATTGTTAGAATAATAGCGATTTAAGAGTCAGGGGGCCTTAGAATTATTGCTATATTTCCTCTTAGAAGTTGTACTCTCTCACTACTATTCGGTATCATGATTTTCAGAGTTCATTTAGAGCTCTTCTAAATGCTAAATCCTCATTTACACACAAAGAAACTGAGGTCCAGATTTATGGCCATACAGGCAAAAGCCTGGTGTTGGAGTGGATAGAATGGCTTGGCTAAGGAAGACCCTTATTCATGTATGTGCACGAATGTTTGTGGCAGCCCTTTTTGTAGTAGCTAGAAACTGGAAACTGAATGGATGTCCATCAGTTGGAGAATGGCTGAATAAATTGTGGTATATGAAAATTATGGAATATTACTGTTCTGTAAGAAATGACCAACAGGATGATTTCAGAAAGGCCTGGAGAGACTTACACGAACTGATGCTGAGTGAAATGAGCAGGACCAGGAGATCATTATATACTTCAACAACAATACTATATGATGACCAGTTCTGATGGATCAGGCCATCCTCAGCAACGAGATCAACCAAATCATTTCTAATGGAGCAGTAATGAACTGAACTAGCTATGCTCAGAAAAAGAACTCTGGGAGATGACTAAAAACCATTACATTGAATTCCCAATCCCTATATTTATGCCCACCTGCATTTTTTGATTTCCTTCACAAGCTAATTGTACAATAATTCAGAGTCTGATTCTTTTTGTACAGCAAAATAATGTTTTGGTCATGTATACTTATTGTGTATCTAAGTTATATTTTAATATATTTAACATCTACTGGTCATCCTGCCATCTAGGGGAGGGGGTGGGGGGAGTAAGAGGTGAAAAATTGGAACAAGAGGTTTGGCAATTGTTAATGCTGTAAAGTTACCCATGTATATATCCTGTAAATAAAAGGCTATTAAATAAAAAAAAAAATTTAAAAAAAAAAAAAAAAAAAGGAAGACCCTTATTCAAATCTAGCTGCAAACAGTAATGAACATCCCAGGCTGTGAGAAAAATGAAATTTGCAAACCTTAAGGCACAATATAAATGCTAGCTATCAGCTATTTTTTGTGGATCTGGTAAGAAATCCCGGCTGCATAGGATTGTGAGGGTGTCAGCTGCATCTACCTTCCAGAATTGTGGTGTCTTTGGAAATTAGCCATATATGAGCCAACAATTATTATTTAATACCTGATCCTCAAAACAGCCTTATGAGGCAGTTGCTATTATTCCCATTTTACAGAGGAGGACACCGAGGCTGGGAGCAATTTGCCCAGGATCACACAGCTATTCTACCTTCAAGCCCAGCACCAAGCCCAGCCTCTGCATTCTGTCCTGGATCCAAGGTAACGGTAAAGCACTTTGCAAAGTTTAAAGGGTTACCTTCATGCAGGTAACCGAGAGGAAGGGGAGAGGGGGAGATTGAAAGATTAAGAGGAGGAGGAAGGAGCAAGTGCAAGGATGAGGAGGAAGAGCTGGGGAAGAAAAAGGGGGAGGAAGGTGAGAGGGAAAGGGAGAGACGGAGGGGGAAGAGCAAGAGGAGGAGGAAGGCAAAGAAAGGAGGGAGGAAAGAGAGAAGTGAGGAGGAAGAGGTGGGGGAGAAAGGTGGGGAAAGAGGAAAAGAAGGAAAAAGGGAGAGGAAGGGGAGGAAAGGGAAAGGAGAAAAAGCGGGGAGAGGAAGAAGGGGAAAGGAAAAGAGGGAGAGGGAAGGAACAAGAGGGAAGGCAAAAAAGGGAGAAGAGAGAGAGAGGGAGCAGAGAGGTGGGGAAAGAGGAGGGGAAGAGGAGTCAAGAAAGAGGAAGGGGGAGGGGAGAGGAAGGTGGAGAAAGGGAAGGGGAAAGAGCAGGGGAGAACAGGGAGAAGAAGGGGAGAAGGGAGGAAAAGAAGGGAAAAGGAGCAGGAAGAAGGAGGGAAAAGGGAAGAAAGGAGGAGGAGGAGGAGGGTGGGGAAGGAGGCGGCGGCTGCCCGGGCTCTCTCGCACCCAGGTCTCCGGACTCGAGGATGCGGCGCGCCGGCCGGTCCACCTCGGGCCCGAAGCGAGCACAGGGAACCTCCCGGTCCGACAGAGGTGAGCCTCGGCTGCTCCCAGGTCGGCTGCCCGGGTGCGTGCCGGGGCTGGGAGCCAGAAACTCCGAGGGCAGGAAGGAAAGAGGAGGGGAGAGAGAGGAGAAAGGGGGATGGGGAGGGAGGGGGCAGGGGAGAGGAGGCCCCGCCCCCGTCCGCCGCCCCGCCCTCCGGGGACTGGGACCTCTTCACGTGACAGGGCTGTCATGGCGGGGCCCAGGGCGGCCTCAGGCCCGGCGGCTCCCGGAAGCGAAGCGAGGGGCGGGGGCTTCGGCTGGAGCCAGAGCGGGGCGGGCGGGATCCGGACGCGACCGGAGCGTCCCCGCAGACCGGGGCAGCAGGTAAGCGCCGGGGAGGGAGCCGGAGGGGCCCGGGCGGCCCCGGGGAGAGCGAGACCGGCGGGGGGGGGACACGCGCGCGGGGGGAGGGAAGCCGCAGATGGGGACCCCGGAGCAGAGCCCGGAGCGGGGCCGGGAGGCCGTGCTGGCCCGTCGGGGCCTCGGCCCCCAAAGCCCGGGCGGGGGCTGCTGCAGATGCTTGGGCTCCAGGTGTCGCCACTGAGTGTCCTGCTGTCCGGACTCCGGGACAAAAGGAGGGCTGTCAGCACGGGGTGTGGAGCGCCCGCTGTTTAGCCGCGCGGGCCCTGGCAGTGCCCGCCGGGCAGTGGCTCCGAGCCGGCGGCCCTGCCCTCACCTTCTCTCTCCTCCCCAGGTCAGCCTGGGGCCCGCCATGCTGGTGACGGCCTACCTCGCCTTGGCCCTCCTGCTGGCAGCCTGCCTGGGGCTGGAGCTGTCAGGATGCAGGGCCAAACCCCTCAGCAGGGCCTGCTGCAACCCTTCTTTCCTGCGTTTCCAGCTAGACTTCTACCAGGTCTATTTCCTGGCCCTGGCAGCCGACTGGCTGCAGGCTCCTTATCTGTATAAGCTCTACCAACATTACCACTTCTTGGAGGGCCAGATCGCCATCCTTTATGTCTGCGGCCTGGCCTCCACCGTCCTTTTTGGCCTGGTGGCCTCCTCCCTCGTGGACTGGCTGGGCAGAAAGAAGTCCTGCGTCCTCTTCTCCCTCACCTACTCGCTTTGCTGCATGACCAAGCTCTCCCAGGACTACTTCATACTGCTCGTGGGCCGAGCTTTGGGGGGGCTGTCTACAGCCCTGCTCTTCTCGGCGTTTGAGTCGTGGTACATCCATGAACATGTCGCGCGTCACGATTTTCCACCTGAGTGGATCCCCGCCACCTTTGCCCGGGCCGCTTTCTGGAACCATGCGCTGGCCGTGGTAGCTGGCGTGGCAGCTGAGGTAGTGGCCAGCTGGCTAGGGCTCGGGCCCGTGGCTCCTTTTGTGGCTGCCATCCCCCTCCTAGCTCTGGCTGGCATCTTGGCCCTGTGTAACTGGGGAGAGAACTATGACCGGCAGCGAGCATTCTTGAGGACCTGTGGAGGGGGTCTTCGCTGCCTCCTGTCAGACCGACGGGTGCTGCTGCTAGGTACCATCCAAGCCCTGTTTGAAAGTGTTGTGTTCATCTTTATCTTCCTCTGGACCCCTGTCCTAGATCCCCACGGAGCCCCACTGGGCATCGTCTTCTCCAGTTTCATGTCCGCCAGTCTGCTAGGCTCTTCCCTCTATAGAATAGCGACCTCCAAGAGGTACCACCTCCAGCCCATGCATCTGCTCTCCCTTGCTGTCCTCATCGTTGTCTTCTCCCTCTTCATGTTGACTTTTTCCACTAGTCCAGGCCAAGAGAGCCCAGTGGAGTCATTTGTTGCCTTCCTGCTCATAGAGCTGGCCTGTGGTTTGTACTTTCCTAGTATGAGCTTCCTACGAAGAAAAGTAATCCCTGAGATGGAACAGGCTGGAGTGCTTAATTGGTTCCGGGTCCCCTTGCACCTGCTGGCCTGCCTGGGGCTCCTCGTTCTCCATGACAGTGATAGAAAAACAGGCACTCGGAACATGTTCAGCATCTGCTCGGCCGTCATGGTCATGGCCCTGCTGGCTGTGGTGGGGCTCTTCACCGTTGTGAGGCACGATGCCGAGCTGAGGGTGCCCCCGCCTGCTGGGGAGCCCTATGCCCCTGAGCTCTGACCCAGACCTGGGCACAACCTGAACTCTTGAATCCCACTCGCAGGAGGTGAACGTATCTCTTTTTTGCCCCTGAATTGTCATCTTTTCGGCCACTTGGGTTGTATTGGGACTACTTCCCCTGCCAAGTGCTCTAGGCAGGGAAGAGCAGAGGGGTGAAATGGACTTGCAAATCAAGGTGCTGAAAAGGGTCCCCATGTTACTTCTCATCAAGACAAAAGAACCTGTTTTAAAATAAACTCTTTGAGTGGAATGTTGATTTGATTTTTCTTACCCTCCCTTCTAGTTGGTCCAACCTAAATAGTGGTTGGTAAGTATAGATTTTTCTTGAAGGAGCCATGGCTATGATAGTACTTATGTACTATCCAGAGATGGGGAAGGTAGAAGAATCTCCTCAGGAGCTGAAGGGGAGAAACACTCTTAATGATCTGAAAGGAACAAATCAGTGGGATCCAGAATATCCTTGGGTCCTTCACCTCTCCATCTGCTTTAAGTTAATCTCCCTGGCTATCAAGTCAAGCCCCCATGCCCTATGTTGCTGTAGTTAGGACTTCAGGGCAAGGCTAGATAAATACCCAGACTAGATTAACTAGGCATTGTTGTTCTGAGACTGGGAGCACTATTGGGTTGTTAAAAACCTGGCAGTTCAGTTATTAAGCATTGATTAAACCCTTACTATGTGCTAGGCACTGTGTTATGTATGAGAGATGCAGAGGCAAAAGTGAAACAAAGGAGACAGTGGCTGCTTACAAAGCCCATACAGGATAAATAGGTAGTTTGGGAATGAAGGGCATTAGTGACTGAAGGGATCAGAAAAGGCTCCTTGCAGAACGAACTGATTTAGAGATTTCAAGAGATAGAGGAGAGAAGGAAGAGCTTTCTGTGATTGGGAGACAGCTAGTACAAAGAAAAGCACAGAAATAAGAGAGGGAGTGTTTGAAGGATCCCAAATAGTCAAGTATGGCCAAACAGGAGACCTTGTAGAGGGGAACAAACATATAAGACCAGAAAGGTAAGAAGGGGTGAAGAGCTTTCAATGTCAGGAGTTTTTATTTTATCCTATTCTGGTTTATCCAGTACAGTTTATCAAGTACAGGAATGACATGATCAAATCTTCAATTTAGGAAAATCTTTTTTGCAATTGGTGAATGGATTGGAGTAGAGAAAGTCTTGAAGCAGGAAGACTAATATAATAATCCAGGTGAAAAGTGATAAAATAAATGCAAATTAAAATAACTGAAGTTTGATCTCAAGTAAATTAGCAAAAGTGATCAAAATGGAGAGTGAATATTTTGGGAGCCCTAAATTGTTCTGATCTCTTTAGAACATAGTATATAGGAGAAGAGGGCAGTCATGGGTGGCAAAGCTTCACAGAGGTCAAGAAGAATAAGATTTGAGAAGAGACCATTAAATTTGGCAATTAAGAGATCTTTGATAATGTTGATAACATTGAGGAGAGCAGTTTCAATTGAGTAGAACCAGATTACAAAGGATTTAGAAGAGAATGGAAGTAGGGGCAACAATTTTAACAGTAGGCTACTATGGCAAACTGTCCTTTCGAAAGAATCTGTCATCTTCCCCATATACATCCAGGAGGCCAGCCCTCTTCTCTTATCACTGACTTTTAAGTCTCACCTTCCATAGGAAGTCTCCCCCAACCCTCTTAAATCCATCGTTTTTAATCCTTGATTCCTCTATTCTTAAGGCTTCTTTTAATTATTTTCTATTTATCCTGTATACAGCTTGCTTTGTAAATATTTTATTTACATGTTGTCTCCCTTAAGATTGTAAGCTCCTTGAGGGTAGGGATTGTCTTTTGCCTTTTTCAGTATCTACAGTTCTTAGCCCAGTGCCTGGCACTTTGTAGGTGCTTAATAAATATGGATTGATTGATTGAACCCTGCCAACTTTGTGGCCCCCTTTAAGGAATTTACCCAGTTCATGTACCCAATTCATCCCAGCTTGTGATCAGAATAAAAAGACTTTGAATGGAGGTAAAGAGGAGTATTCTGGTGTCCTCCTGTCTGTACCTGACTTCCCCACCCATCCTGAGTGAGCCACCAGGAAGGCAGTGGTGGGAATGCCAGCTCTTCAAGTCCCAGTGGAGCCACTCCCTGCCCCACCTGTGATCTTATCTGCTAGAAGCTACTCTCCCACCAAAGCGAGGGTGGGGCTTGAGCTGGCCTCCTAGGGAGTGGGGAGAGGGGAAGAAAACTGGAGGGTCTCCTGCCTGGGTGCTTTTTAGAGACTGGAGAATAGGGGGTTGGGTGAGTAAGAGAGCTAAATTTCCTAGAAAAGGAAGACTAGACTATTCCTAGGTACCAGTCTACTGCCTAGACAAGAAGATCCAAGGCATTCCAGGCTTCCAGTCCTGCAAGTCTTGGCTTGTGAATAGAGATAGCATCAGATGGTGTCAAAGGAATGTAGGACTTCCAGAGGGTGGGGCTGGGGGCTAATGGTCTGCTTCCCTTAGAGCAGAAGGGAACACTTGCCCCCCAACCCTATTTGCTCAGGAGAGAGCCAAGTAATAGTCTCTCTGAGGCTAAATCAGAATATACCACAACAGATTGGTACCTTGTCCTTTTTCTCTCCTATGAGATAGACCTGGATTAAGAGGAAATGGGCTAGAAGGCCCCTGACTTCAAGTCCAGAATAATGATTTAAGAGAGTTATCCTAATCAAATTGAGTTTGGGCCCCACATTCAATTAAATTAATAATATCACTAGAGTTAATACCGTAATTCCTTTTTGAGTACATGATGGGCCCTCAAATCTTTCAAGGGGACTATAGGTGGGATTCTGAGCATCTGCCTACTTTGCTCTCCAAAGTCTTAGCAACAGAACTGGCCACCAGATCCCTGGGATAGAGGAAGGCCCTGATATCTCTATCAATAGCACTAATAAACATTTGTAGCTATAGAAGAGCTAGAAAAGAGTTTTCCATGTCAGAAATCCTTGGTATCATCAAATGCTTCAACATTAGAAACTGATGTTGCTTTATATTAATGAAAACAACAGCAAAGATGCATTGCCATCTGCTTTGCTTCATCACCCTAACAACCTTAGCATAGGTCTCTCTGACTTGCAGCTAAAAGGAGCAAGTTGGACTGGGTTGGCATCAATTTTCTGATCCTATTATGTGTAAGTCATTGTATACAAAGATAAAAGTGGAAAAAGTTCCTACTCTTAATGAATTTATATTTTAACGGAGATAATATAAATATATAGACATAAACAAAATTAAAAGATATCTCGACTGGAGATATTCCATGACTGGAATATATTTCTCTGTCTCTTGGCATCTGTTTTCCTAAAAGACATCTCAAATGTCACCTTTACTTGAAAATTTATTGTCTCACTAGCCTTCTCCCCATCTTGTATGTTCACAGGAACCAATTAAGTATCTATTTCAATTATCCCAGTGAGAAACAATGAGGACTTAGACCAGGAATGGGGCTATGTGAATGGAAAGGAGACAGGTTTACAATAAATGTTGTATACACAGAAATGACAAGATTTAGCAATTGGTTTGGTAAGTGCATTGAGAGAAACTCAAGGATTGATGAACCCATGCATTTTGAACCTGAACAACTACAAGATGATAGTGCCCTCAACAGTAATGGAAAAGTTCAAAATGTGGGGTAATGGAGCACTGAGTTTGAGATGTCATCAGGACATGTGGTTGAAAATGCTCAAAAGGCATTTGGTAATTTAAAAAAAGCAAAACCAAAACAGTTCATATTTTTCTTCTCTTTCCTATTTTTTCTTTTTTAACATTTCTGTCACTTCCCAAAAACTATCTCCTTCTATCCAATAAGACTCTTGTAAAGTCTGATCAAGCAAAACAAATCAACATAATGGTTAGAATTGCTTACATTTTTTTGCTGAATACAGCTTGGAGACAAATCAATATGCCTGTATATTGATATTCCTAATTTTGAGTCTCTTGGTTTTTAGGTTTTTTAACTGGACAGAAAACTTTTAGCTATCCTTGCAGAAATACCATTTGAACCAGAAAGAAAACTATAGGGAACTGGGATCTCAGGAAATCTGGGTTTCCTATTTATGCTCCAGTCTTTACAGTTTGAGCAGTTTTCAAGTTTTTCCTCCACTTCCTTCTCCCCATTTTCAAAACGGAGGTTTCTTTACAATATCTGTCACTTCATACCATTCACTTTCGTAATTTGGGGGCCCTTCATTTCCTCCTCTCTCACATATTGAACTCACATTATGAACTCATTAGAATAGTCAAGCAAAATCAAGCAACATTTATAGCTGACAGCAGGGGTAACTTTCTGTACCTGTAGCCCTCAACTTCTCTAGAGAGAGGAACTGCCTCCACCACCCCATTCTTCATTACAATTAATCTGAATTTATTTGCCTTCTAGTATTGTTTTTATTACATCATTTTTCACTATAGGTATCATTCTCTGTTTTAATTTCTTTACTCTGAATCATTTATGATGGGGGAACCCCGATACTGTCCTGATTTGGGGGGGACCATGAAGTGAAGCATTTGAGAAACTTCATGAAGGGGAGGAATTCTTGAACTCTTGCCTCTGTGAAAGACCCACCCCAGGGAATCAAGATAAAGTGGTTTCATTCTGTTATTTTGGTGGGACTAGTTGAGTCTAGAACCATTCCTACTAAGCTTGAACTTCAGTGGTCTCATTTAGCTGGAGATCTAGATTTTTATCAATCTCTAGAGTTGATAATTTGGCTCGGAATCACTCCCAGTAAACTCTCTCATTCTACTGGAACTCTAGGCCTGGGGGCAGTAATCCCCTTTAATTAAACCTTCTATTCAATTCAAAGATCTCAGTCTGATTTCAACTCAAACTGCCCCCAGGTCTCAGCCAAGATAAAATAGGCATCTGCTCCCTCAATTCTTTGAATCTTGGTTTAGCTGCCTGCCAGGACCCCTATCCCACTGAGAAGATAGTCTCTTTTCAGCATTAATTCCTCTTTATCTCTCTCACTTACTTCTCTGTCAGGACTTGACAGAAGGTCCAAAGCAATTTGCTCTGCTACAAGGACCCTGCCTTCTCTCTTCTCAGTGTCAGCCTCCATTTCCCTAATAGGACTTGGCAGAAAACCCCAGCAGGAACATGCCAGGCTAAGGGACCTCTCCTTGACATAACTGGCTGTGAGAACCCCCTGCCCGTTGAGAAGACACCCTTTTCTCAGTGTTAACTCCTCTTTATCTTCCTGCCAGGATTTCTCTACACTCCTTGTTTAACTTTCTGCCAGGACTGTTTTGTTAGTCCTTTACTTTTCTGTCAGGACCTTGACACTGAGGAAATTAGCCTCCTAGCAAAGGCTGACTTCTCAGTGCCAATAAACTTCTTTTTGCCAGTCTAACTCTTTGGCTTCGAAAATTCTTTTACCAAGCATCTGCACTAACCAGAAGGCGTTCCCACAACTCTCTGCTCTGCACTGAACCTTATCAATTTCATATAAGGCTGTTTCCTACTAATCTTAATGGAGTTTTGTTTAATCTGCAACCCATATGCCATATCTAGGACTCTTGGCTTTTGACCTAATCGGTGAGCATTCAAAACTCTTGTACCCACACTGGAAAATCTGCCTTCTAGAACATCTTCCTGTCATATGCTGCATGTTTCCTCTCCCTGCCACATGCTGCATGTTTCCTCTCCCTGCCACCTCCAACTCTACACCGCTGGTTCTAAGAACAGTAATCAAACTAGCAATTTATCAGTTATTTCAGACTCCTGATGACTCCATTTGGGTTTTTCTTGGCAAAGATACTGGAATGGTTTGCCATTTTCTTAAATGAGAACATGGGGCAAACAAGATTAAATGACTTACAAAGCTAGTAAATGACCAAAACCAGATTTCAACTCAGAAAGAGTCAGGCCTGGCACTCTATCCACTGTGCCATCTAGTTGCCCCCAAATTAATAATACAATTCTTAGAAAGTATCTGTCAATCAATTGCCCTATGATTTCAGTCTCTATCCTTGTGGTTTTCCTAACCAAAGCATCCCTTCTTGAACAATACTCCACTCTATATATTTTCTTCTCCTTTTAGATTGGGATAAGAACTCATTATTTGGCAAAAACTGCCAGGAAAACTGAAAAACAATAGGTCATAAATTAGGTATTGACTAACATCTCACACCATATAACAAGATAAATTCAAAATGGGTAAATGATTTAAACAAAAAGGGTGACACTAAGCAAATTAAAAGAGCAAGAAATAATTTGCTTGTCAGACCTATGGGAAGGAGAAAAATTCATTATCAAATGAAAGAGCATTGCAAAATGCAAAGTAGATAATTCTGATTATATTACATGTAAGCTGGGAAACAATACATATAGCAAGAATTTTATTTTTTTTTTATTTTTTTTATTATTTTTTTTTTATTTAATAGCCTTTTATTTACAGGATATATACATGGGTAACTTTACAGCATTAACAATTGCCAAACCTCTTGTTCCAATTTTTCACCTCTTACCCCCCCCCCTCCCCTAAATGGCAGGATGACCAGTAGATGTTAAATATATTAAAATATAACTTAGATACACAATAAGTATACATGACCAAAACATTATTTTGCTGTACAAAAAGAATCAGACTCTGAATTATTGTACAATTAGCTTGTGAAGGAAATCAAAAATGCAGGTGTGCATAAATATAGGGATTGGGAATTCAATGTAATGGTTTTTAGTCATCTCCCAGAGTTCTTTTTCTGGGTATAGCTAGTTCAGTTCATTACTGCTCCATTAGAAATGATTTGGTTGATCTCGTTGCTGAGGATGGCCTGATCCATCAGAACTGGTCATCATCTAGTATTGTTGTTGAAGTATATAATGATCTCCTGGTCCTGCTCATTTCACTCAGCATCAGTTCGTCTAAGTCTCTCCAGGCCTTTCTGAAATCATCCTGTTGGTCATTTCTTACAGAACAGTAATATTCCATAATTTTCATATACCACAATTTATTCAGCCATTCTCCAACTGATGGACATCCATTCAGTTTCCAGTTTCTAGCCACTACAAAAAGGGCTGCCACAAACATTTGTGCACATACAGGTCCCTTTCCCTTCTTTATAATCTCTTTGGGATATAATCCCAGTAGTAACACTGCTGGATCAAAGGGTATGCACAGTTTGATAACTTTTTGAGCATAGTTCCAAACTACTCTCCAAAATGGTTGGATTCGTTCACAACTCCACCAACAATGAATCAATGTCCCAGTTTTCCCACATCCCCTCCAACAATCATCATTATTTTTTCCTGTCATCTTAGCCAATCTGACAGGTGTGTAGTGGTATCTTAGAGTTGTCTTAATTTGCATTTCTCTGATTAATAATGACTTGGAGCATCTTTTCATATGACTAGAAATAGTTTCAATTTCTTCATCTGAGAATTGTCTGTTCATATCCTTTGACCATTTTTCAATTGGAGAATGGCTTGATTTTTTATAAATTAGAGTTAATTCTCTATATATTTTGGAAATGAGGCCTTTATCAGAACCTTTGACTGTAAAAATATTTTCCCAGTTTATTGCTTCCCTTCTAATCTTGTCTGCATTAGTTTTGTTTGTACAAAAACTTTTCAGTTTGGTATAATCGAAATTTTCTATTTTGTGATCAGTAATGATCTCTAGTTCTGCTTTGGTCATAAAGACCTTCCCCTTCCACAGGTCTGAGAGGTAAACTATCCTATGTTCCTCTAATTTATTAATAATTTCATTCTTTATGCCTAGGTCATGAACCCATTTTGACCTTATCTTGGTGTACGGCGTTAAGTATGGATCAATGCCTAGTTTCTGCCATATTAGTTTCCAATTTTCCCAGCAATTTTTATCAAACAGTAAGTTCTTATCCCAAAAGCTGGGATCTTTGGGTTTGTCAAAGACTAGGTTGTATAG
Source organism: Sarcophilus harrisii (assembly GCF_902635505.1). Taxonomy (NCBI): domain Eukaryota; kingdom Metazoa; phylum Chordata; class Mammalia; order Dasyuromorphia; family Dasyuridae; genus Sarcophilus; species Sarcophilus harrisii. Next base: position 88,977,429 of record NC_045430.1, on the reverse strand, counting down.
CAAGAATTTTAAAGAAAGGCCTTGTTTCTCAAATACATCGAGAATTGAGTCAAATTTAAAAGAATATAAGCCATTTCCCAGATGAAAGGATATGAGTAGGCAGTTTTCAGATGAAGAAATCAAAGTTATCTACAGGCATGAAGAAGTGCTCTGTATCACTGTTAGTGGTGTTGTGAACTCATCCAACCATTTTGGAGGGCAATTTGGAACTGTGCCCAAAGGCAACCAAATCCTTTGATCCATCCCAAAGAGATCATAAAAAAAGGAAAAGGATCTACATGTACAAAAATATTCATAGCATTTGTGATGGCTATCAATTGAAGAATGACTGAACAAGCTATGGTTTATGAATGTAATGAATACAATTGTGCAATAAGAAATAATGAATAGGCAGATTTCAGAAAAACCTGAAAAGACTTGTATGAACTGATGGAAAATGAAATGAGCAGAATCAGGAAAATATTTTATACAGTTTTAGCAACTTTGTGTGATACTCAATTATGATTGACTCAGTCTTCTCAGCAACACAATGATCTAAGACATGTACAAAAAACTCAGGAAAGAAAATGATATCCATGCTCAGATAAAGAACTGATGGATTCAGAATACAGCTTGAAGCATATTTTTTCACTTTAATATTTCTCATGTTTTTTTTTTCCCCCCTCTTGATTTGTTTTTTTTCTTTCACAGCTGTGACTAATATGGACATATGTTTTACATCAGGGGTCCTCAAACTTTTTAAATAAGGGGCCAGGTCACTGTCCCTCAGACTGCTGGAGGGCCGGACTATAGTAAAAACAAAAACTTTGTTTTGTGGGCCTTTAAATAAAGAAACTTCATAGCCCTGGGTGAGGGGGATAATTGTCCTAGCTGCTGCATCTGGCCCACGGGCCGTGGTTTGAGGACCTCTGTTTTACATGATAGCATGTGTATGGTTGCTTGTTTGTTGTACTTTGTTCTCAAAGAGGACCAAAATAAGATCACTATGTTAGAATTGAGTCACAATGTGTGTCCAACTGCGGCTGGTCAGACTAATATGAGCTTGGAATGCTCTGCCATAGGTCAGACACAAATGGTCCCTATGAACATTTAAGGTGACTTCTCTAACTTTGTCCATTTCCTATTTCTCCTAAGCTAATTCAAGTCCACTTTGCTCATACAACTCAGTACTTTCTCTGATGGGGGTACTCCATACTGGGAGGTCCTGTGCCAATGTCTCCCATATCATACAATTAATTCTAAAGTTAAGAAACCTTGAGAGTGTCCTTGTATCATTTTTTCTGATCACCTTGTTAGCACTTGCCCTGTGTGAGTTCTCCATAAAATAATCTTTTTGGCAAGTCCTTCATTTTTCTCCATTCTGTTTTTCCCCATTTACTTTTGAGTTGAGAGGCCTTGGCATTTGGCATTTGAACAACGTGGCCAGCCCAACAGACTTGTGATCTCTGCAGTAGAGTTGGAATGCTTGGCAGTTTAGTTGGAGAAAGGACTTCAGTGTCTGGTATCTTATCCTGCCAGAAGTAGGGTGTATTCAGGGAAGGCTAGTATCTCTGGGGTAAGTGCTGTCCAGCCCTTTACAGGGCTGCTTTCCACTTTTTGATATCCCCCTGATCCACCTAACTCTCATTTGTGGCTCCAAGAAGCTGTAGTATGCACTGTGATCACACCCCAGTAAACTGTTTCTGCAAGATGGGCCAAATCAGGTTGAAGGTAACCAAGAGGTCTCAAATTCTACAGTTAGTTATGCTACCCCAAACATGTAAAGACTTCTGGAGGAATGGGCAGATGAGAACAATTTGTTCTCTAATGGCTCAGGCCATACAGTCTTCTCACTTGAAGCAGCAGAGGAATTCAGCAGCTCCTTGGATGTCTAAATTCGGGCCTTTTAAGTTTCACACTGCTCACCTCCAGGTGTGAGGAAGGGAGGAAAGGAATAAAGTAAATAAAGTGAACAGTAGAGAACAAAAGAACAATTTACAAGGAAGTAAAGATGGACACTCATAATTTCTTCTAATAATATATATACTTTTTTGATCTAATAATTTGCTGTTATATATTTTGAATCCTCCTTGATTGGTCACATAACAATGTTCTCTTTTGTTTTGTATTCACTTTTTTTCTTTTTTCTTATTCTGTTTTTTTTAATAAAATTAAATTTTAAGAAATCAAAGGGAAAAAAAATCCTCTAATCTCCCTAAACTGGGTGGAAGTAAGAAAATATGGAAAGATCTTGAAAATGTTTTTATAAAGGTGCTGATTAAAAAAGAGGGCAGATTGATGAGGTGTGGGTCAGAAGCAAAACATTAATGAGGAGGGAAAGGGTGAAAGGAGAGAGAAAAGTATAAATGGGGAAAAATAGAATGGAGAAAAATGAAGTATTAGTCATCATAATTGGATGAATTCTCACATAAAATGGAAGTGGATAATAGAGTGAATTAAAAGCCAGAAACCTACAATATGTTATTTATAAGAAACACATTTGAAACATAGAGCAATATACAGAGTAAAGGTAGAAGGTTGGAGAAGAATCTATTATGCTTCAACTGAAAAAAAAAATTAGGGATAAGGATCCTGATCTCAGACCAAGCAAAAGAAAAAACAGATCTAACTAAAAGAGATAAGGAAGGAAACTACATCTTGTTTAAGGGTACCATACAGAATGAAGTAAATCAATACTAAACATATAAGCATCCAGATTCTTAGGGAAGTTAAGTGAGTTACAGGAAGAAACAGACAGCAAAACTGTACTAGTGGGGAATCCCAACCTCCCTCTCTCAGAATTAGATGAATCTAATCACAGAATAAATAAGAAAGACGTTAAGGAGGTGAATAAAATTTTAGTAAAGTTAGTATGATAGAACACTGGAAAAAACTGAATGGGGAGAGAAAGCAATGAATTTTAGAGTCCATTTAGCCCAAACCCCTACCTGAATTGGAATCCATATCTCCAATTGATTATCCAGCTTCTGTTTGAACATTTTCACTGAAGATAGCAAAAATTAACCTTGCAAAATCTTGTGTTGCAAATTTTTCTCCCTCCTTTCCTCTCACCCCCTTCTTTAGACAGCAAGTAATTCAATATATTCAACCATTTTATAAAGCTAACCCCAAACTGTATTTGAACATATCTTTTCCTTGTCCAATATTCCTATAAGTATTATCTCAAATCATCTTCAAGAGAGTATAGAGAAATTCTGCCATTTTGGATCTCTATCTTTTGAGTCTGCCTGTCTGTCTCTTTCCCCCTTCTATTACCCCTCTAAATCAGAAATTTCTTGGATATATATTTTTCCAACAGGAGAAATGTAATGTTGTGTAATTGTAAATCATCATTTTAAATTGCTCTCCAAAATGGTTGGACTAATTCATAGCTTCATTAGAGTATACTCTGTTATTTAACTGTCTTTTCATTAAATCTCCAACAATCACTACTTCTATCTTTCGTTGTCCTTGTCAAATAGCTGAGGTGAAACCTCAGAATGGTTTTCATTTGCACTTCTCTTATTATTGGTGATTTGGAATTGACTTCCATATGGTTGCCAATACTTTGCAGTTCTTCTGGCTCAGTAGAATATTAGGGAGGCAACATGAATAGGAAGACTTGGGTTCAAATGCCTAACACAATAACTACCTATGTGACCCTGAACATGTCACTTAAACTGTATGGTTAAGTGGTTTCCTCAGCTGAAGATAAAGTGGTTTCCTCAGCTGAAGATATTCCTTGTGAGACTAGGCAGAATGAGTCTAATTGAATCCTGCTTTAGACACTTAGTAATCATGATACTGGGCAAGTCACTTAATCTGTCATGGCCTGATCTGTAAGATGAGGAGATTAGACTTGATCTCTAACATGCTTTCCATCTTTCATTGTATAAATCTGTAATCCTAATGCCCCTTGCCTATCAGCCTGAATCATTTTACCTGTCTCATATGTACAAACACATACACACACACACACACAAAAGAGGCATTTGATGCATGATTTTTCCTACCTGCTTCTCTTATCTTACTTGCATTAATTTTGTTTCTACAGAAACCTTTTAATTTCATATAATCAAATTAATTTTCGTAATTGCTTCTAATTCTTGTTTGTCCATTTCTGTGAAAGGTACCTCATCTGATTCTTTTGTAATTTTGTTATATGATTATTAATATTCACATCAAGTAAAATTTATTTTGGGATATTATGAAAGAGACTGTTCTAGCCTTAATTTTCTTCAAAATGCTTTTTATTAATTCTTGTGAAATAGGGAATTATATCTGAAAGTAATTTGGGAGGAAATTTGTCAAACATTGAGTTATTTAGTTAAAATATTTCTGATTCTTCCTTTTCTTATTTGCTTCATTAATTTTTTTTTATTTTACAATCAGTACCAAATGGTTTTGCTGATAGCTACTTTATAACATATCTTAAAATCTGATAGTACTATATCTCTTTCACTTTTATCTGTTTTATTCATTACCCTTGATAGTCTAGATCTTTTATTTTTTTTTAATTTTAATAGTTTTTATTTTTCTAAATAGATGCAAAGATAGTTTTCAACATTAACCTTTGCAAAATCTTGTGTTGCAAAATTTTCTCCTTCTCCTTCCCTCTCCCCATTCCCCAAGACAGCAAGCAATTCTATATAGGTTAAGCATGTGCAATTCTTCTAAACTTACTTCCATATTTATCATGCTGTACAAAAAAATCAGATTAAAAGGGAAAAAACACGAGAAAGGGAAAAAAATCACCAGCAAACAAATAGCAACAACAACAAAAAGGTGAAAACACTCTGCTTTGATTCACATTCAGTCTCCATAACTATCTAGATATGGGTGGCACTTTCTATCACAAATCCATTGGAATTGCCTTGAATCATCTAATTGTTCAAAAGAGCCAAATCCATCACAGTTGTAGATATTTTATTCCTAAAAATGAATTTTGTTCTTACTTGGTCTAGCCTGGAAAATATCCTTTTGGATTGAGTTTGAGTTATAAAACACTAAATCTACACATTAAGTTTAGTAGTATTGTCATTTTTCTTATATTAGCATAGCCTATGCCTGAACACTAAATATTTCTCCAATTATTTGAGTTATACACTATTTCTTTTTATTTTTTCAAATGCAAAGATAGTTTTCAGTATTTGCCGTTACAAAACTTTCTGTTCCATATTTTTCTCCTTCCCTCCTTACCTCTCTCCTCTCCTAGACAGCAAGTAATCCAATATAGGTTAGATTCTTCTGAACATATTTCCACATTTATCATGCTGCACAAGAAGTCAGATCAAAAAGGAAAAAAAAATAGAAAAAACAAGCAAGCAAGTAACAAAGGCAAAAATATTACATTGTGATCCATATTCAGCCCCCACAGTCCTCTCTTTGGGTACAGATGGTTCTCTCCATTACAAATTTATTGGAATTGGCCTGAATCACCTAATTGTTGAAAAGAGACATATCCATCACAGTTGATCATCACATAATCGTCTTGTTGCTATGTATTATGTTCTTTTGCTTCTACTCTGCTCACTCCAGGCTTTTTTGAAATCATCCTCCTGATTATTTCTTATAGAACAACAATATTCCATTACATTCATATGCCATAACTTATTCAGCCATTCCCCAACTGATGGACATCCACTCAGTTTCTAGTTCTTTGCCACTACAAAAAGGGTTGCCACAAACATTTTTTGCACTTGTGGTATGCTTTATTTCTCTAAGGAATCTCTTGTAAATTTATCTGTGTAGAACACCCTAGCTTTTGGGATAAGAACTCACTAACTGACAAAAACTGCTGGGAAAATTGGAAACTAGTGTGGCAGAAACTAGGCATTGGCTCACACTTAACATCATATACCAAGATAAGGTCAAAATGGGTTCATGATTTAAACATAAAGAGTGATATTATAAGTAAATTAGAAGAACAAAGTTTACCTCTCAGATCTGTGGAGAAGGAAGGAATTTGTGACCAAAGAAGAACTGGAGTTCATTATTGAACACCAAATAGATAATTTTGATTATATTACGCTAAAAAGTTTTTTTGTACAAACAAAACTAATGCAGACAAGATTAGAAGGGAAGCAATAAATTGGGAAAACATTTTTACATTTAAAGATTCTGATAAAGGCCTCATTTTTAAAATACATAGAGAACTGACTCAAATTTATAAGAATTCAAGCCACTCTCCAATTGATAAATGGTCAAAGGACATGAAAGACAATTTTCAAATGAAGAAACTAAAATCATATCTAGTCATATGAAAAGATGCTCTAAATCACTATTGATCAGAGAATTGCAAATTAAAACAACCCTAAGATACACGACACACCTCTCAGATTGGCTAAGATGACAGGAAAAGATAATGACAAATGTTGGAAGGGATGTGGAAAGACTGGGAAACTAATACATTGTTGGTGGAATTGTGAATGGATTCAACCGTTCTGGAGAGCAGTTTGGAACTATGCCCAAAGGGCTTTCAAACTATACAAGCCCTTTGACCCAGCAGTTTCTACTGAGCTTATATTCCAAAGAGATCTTAAAGGAGGGAAAGGGACCTGTATGTGCAAAAATGTCTGTGGCAGCCCTCTTTGTAGTAGATAGAAACTGAATCAATGTCCATAAATTGGAAAATGGTTGGGTAAATTATGGTATATGGATTTATGGAATATTATTGTTCTATAAGAAATGACTGGCAGGATGAATTCAGAGAGGCTTGAAGAGACTTACATGAACTGATGCTGAGTGAAATGAGCAGAACCAGGAGATCATTGTCCATGGCAACATCAATATTATACAATGATCTGATGGACGTGACTCTTTTCAACAATGAGATGACTGAGGACAGTTCCAATGATCTTGTGATGAAGAGAACCATGTACACCCAAAGACTGTGGGAACTGAATGTGGATCACAACATAACATTCTCATTCTTTGTGTTGTTTGTTTGCATTTTGTTTTCTTATTCATTTTCTTTCCTTTTTTGATCTGATCTTTCTTGTGCAGTAAGAAAACTGTACAAATATGTTTACATATATTAGAGCTAACATATATTTTAACATGTATAACATATATTGGATTACGCAATCTAGGGGAAGGAGTGGAGAAAAAGAGGAAAATTTGGAACACAAGGCTATGCCAGGATCAGTGTTGAAAAATTATCTATGCATATGTTTTGAAAATAAAAAGCTTTAATAATTAAAAAAAATTATTTAAGTAGGTATTCAGTGCACTTTGCTATTTTATACAACTAAGATTATTTTGAATAGGACTGACATTTATCTTATTGCTTCTTAGATTTTGTTAATACTTTTAAAAACACAATTGATTTTTGTGAAGTTTATTTTAGGTTGCAACTTTATTGAAGTTATTACCTCAAGTAGTTTCCCTAGTAAAACCTTAGAAAAGAAAGGAAAGAGAGTAAGCTCTTTATCTCATTTCAGCCTCATAGCAACTCTCTGAGGTAGATTCTGGAATCCTTGTTTTATAGTTGAGGAAGCAGGTGGGGAGGAAAGAACATTTAAAAAAGACTGAAGTGGCAAACCTGGGAGAAGGGTAATGCTACAAAGAATATGGAGAAACTGGGAGCATAGGTAAGTTTGGAGAGGATGGTAATAATGGGATGATGTTAGAGGTTACCCGGAATCACACAATTAGTAAGTGTCTAAAAACTGATTTGAATCCAAGTCTTCCTGACTCCAAGACCATTATTTGATCTACTTCTCCACCTAGCTGTTTTTAGGATGTTCTAAGTAAATTAAAAGATCACCCGCAAATAGAAATAGGTTTGTTTATTTTTTGTTTTTTGTCTAATTTTCTTTCTCACCTTATTTCAATTGCTAGCATTTCTAGAACTACATCTAATAATAGTGGAGGAAGGGGGCATGCTTGCTTTACTCTTGTATTTACTAGGAAAGCTTCTAGTATTCCTTATTCTCTATAATGCTAATTTGGTTTTAGATAAATATTTCTCATATTTTTAGAAGATGTTTCTATGATACGGCTTCTTTCTGGGGTCTATAACAAAAACATTTGGTAACTATTTCAGAATAATTAGTTTCCTTTTCATTTTATATATTTTATGCATTTAGGAACATTATTCTGAAAAGTTCATAGGTGTCACTATATTCTAAAAGCAATTTATGAAAAAAAAAAGTTAACAATTCCTATTCTGTGCTTATATTTTGTAGGGTTTTGCAGAAGCATGAATTGATATTGTAATTTGTCAAAGGCTTTTTTTCACATCTACTGATATATTCATACAGGGGTCAATATTTTTGTTTATTATGATTAATTATATTGTTTTAATAATGTTGTGCTGTCCTTGCATCCCTAGTATAAATCCAACTCATTCATTTTGAGTTATGGTTTTTGAAAAATCTTTTTGTCAGAGTTTTATTTAAATTTTTATGTTATTAATCATATTTTTCTACAATTCCCTTTATTTGCTTACTTTTCCTTGGCTGAGGTATTACATTATATATATTTTTTAAAGAGTTTGGTATTTGTATAAGACTTTAAAGCTAAATAGAGTTATTCATATTTTATTCTAGAAGCATCAGAAAGGTATTAGAATTGATTGAATAGAGGGGTGATATGGTTAGATCTGCACTTAAAGAAAATTACTTTGGCAGCAATGTGTTAGAGTCTCTGAAGGCTCTGGAATCTCTAACCTAGTAACTGCCAGGCTGTATACTTCCCTTTTCACTATGTAGGTAACAGACAGTATCTATGTCAACTTGTGGAAAGGTGGAGGGAGAAAGAAGTCAGCTAAAGTATGCCAGAAAAATCTTAGCAGCAGGAATAGATGATGGCTTGTTGGAGTGTGCTTCTCTGTAGTGATTATTTAAGGGCCTAATGTTTTCCATTGTGATTCATAGGGATGTTTGCTACCTTTGTCTGGGTGGGTGGGGTTTGAAGAGATGGGGTTCTTTTTTTGTTGCACTATGAATTCAGCTATAATTTCTCTACATGTAGCAAATAGTTCCTCTTTTGGGGGAGAGATTTTTAAAAGATTCTTGACCTCTTGTTCATCCAGATGAATAATATAATTTTTCTAGTTCTACAAAGTAACATTTTTCTAATTTGATTGACATTTCATTTAATCCAGAAATTAATTTAGGTAGTATTTTAATTTGGATCATTTGGACAGTCTACCCATAAACAATGGTCTCCAATTGCTTATCTGTCTTTATTTGTGTTAAGATTATTTTGTAATTTATTTACATAATTCCTACGTGTATCTTATGTAATCTTTCAGATTTTTATATATTCTGCCTTTATTTTTAGAACAATTTTTTCTTTCTCTTCCTGATAATGAGAGAATTAGAGTAGCAAGTAGTAATGAGAATTGAGTAAATTACTCTGACTCACACTTGTGACTCAATTCTGAAGCTAGTTCAATTCCCTTCCTATGGGTCTAGTTCAATTTCTGTCTTGGTAAAAAGCCTTATTGCATTGTTTGAACCTAGCTCTACGTGGCTAGAAACTGGACCTATTTAACTGCTGCTTTAAAGATCTTTAACTAAGGACCTAAGTTACATTGACCAGAAATCCAGTCGGGTCTGAAGACTGATAGTTTTCTCATAATTGTATATTTCAAGCAACCCTTGTGTCTTATGTAAAAACTGGCCCTAAAGTGGTCAATCAGTTATTGTTTCTATGTTCTTTTGATCGAATACAGACATCTGAGGAGAGTGGAACATCTGTTTTTCTGATTTCAGGGAATAGTATTTGTTTCACTCTTCCCTTTCCAACTTGGAAAATCCCTAATCTTTCCTCCTTTAAAAATCACATTACTTAATTTTGTATACTGGTTAATTGTTTTATTTTAATTAATTGATCTTATTTGATTGTTTTTATTACATAAAAATCTATCTCCCTCTGAATTCAGAGTCTAGTGCCAAAGCTGACAGGGTCTGGCCCTGATTTGTTAGACAATTGATATACATTGTTTAATGAATTGATATGCTTGGAAGCTCCAACCTTTGACTTCTTAATTATTTCAGTCAATCCATCTGTCACAAAAGGTTTTGCTGGTGATATATATATAGAAAAGATGATATTTTAAGCTAGAAAGTGTTAAGTGTCTAAGGCCAAATTTGATGCCTATGTTTATTGCATGAATTTTATTTGTTACATAATCTGGGCACTTCTGCCATGAACTCTTAAGCTTCTGAATGCCCATCAATATTCAGAGACCTGTTGATCTGAAGTTCCAATTCTCAAGTTGTAAATAGTTCAAGCTGTCTATTACAGTCTTCTATGGGTACTCTCTCTTTCGTAGGAGCCGCCCCAACAGGAGTACAGAAAGGAGCTGCTTCCCCTTTAGCCCTTCAATGACAAGAGGCACTTTTTTGAGTTCTCTAATTCTCTGGTAGTTACAAATAGTTAATAGATTCATCATCTTCTGCATTTTGTACCAGGAAAGCAGATTCTTCTCAAGGTCTACTTAACTGAAGGCCTATCCTAATATTCCACTGACTTTTTAAGAAATCTGACCGATTACCCCAATGGTAGTATATGGTTTTGTTGTATTGATAAATCATTCCTTGGACTTTTTTTTTTAATTAAATTTTATGTTGGTGGGGATGTAGGAAAACTGGAACACTAATGAAATTATTGGTGGAGTTGTGGAATGATACACTTCTGAAGAACAATTTGGAACTATGCCCAAAGGGCTATCAAGTTGTGTATACTCTTTGATCCAGCAGTGTGCCTACTGGGTCTGTATCAGAGATTATAAAAGAGGGAAAAGGACTCACTTGTGGGAAAATTTTTATAACAGCCCTTTTTGTAGTGGAAAGGAACTGGAAATTGAATGGATTCCCATTGGTTGGGGAATGGCTGAATAAGTTATGGTACATGAATGTAATGTAATATTATTGTTCCATAAAAAATGATGAGCAGATTGAATTCAGAAAAACCTGGAAAGACTTACATGAACTGATATTAAGTGAAGTGAGCAGAACTAAGAGATTAATTATTGTACACAGTAACAAAATTATGTAATGATCAACTGTGATGGACTTGGCTCTTTTCAGCAATGAGGTAAGGCAATTTCAATAGACTTGGGATGGAAAGAGCCATATGCATCCAGCGAGAGAACTATAGAGACAGAATATGGGAACATAACATAACATGTTCATCCTTTTTTTAGTTGTTTATTTCCTTCCTTTTTTTTCTTTCTTGTGTTTTTTTCCTTTTTGATCTTTTTTTTTTTTTTTTTTTTTTGGTGCAGCATGACAAATATGGAAATAAGTTCATTTAAATTTTTTTTTCATTTCATAGCTTAAAATGTTTTCTATTTTTAAATTAAAGCTTCTATTTTCAAAATATATACATGGATAATTTATGACATTCACCCCTACAAAACCCTGTATTCTAATTTTTTGGAAATAAATTCAGAAGAAAAATTATATTGGATTGCTTGCTATCTTAGGAAGGGAGGTTTTGTGGGGAGGAAGAGAGAGAGAAAAAATTAGGTTTTACAGAAGTGAATGTTGAAAACTATTGTTGCATGTATTTGAAAAACAAAATATTATTGAAAAATTTAAATTTTATTTTTTCAATAACAAAAATCCTTATTATTATTATTTTTTTAACTCTCCCTCCCTCCATTGAAAAAGCAAAGAAAATCCCTTATAACAATATGTTTAGTAAAGCAAAGCAAATTTCCAGGCTGGTCATGCTCTCCACTCACAAATTTTTTTACACATGTGTATGTGTATATATATATATATATATATATATATATATATATATATATATATACACACACATTCCTCTACATATTTATGGATGTGAATGTGTGTGTGTGTATGTGTACGAATAGTTAGATCAATTCACAGTTCCATTAGTACCAAGGTAATGTACCTCTTTTTCTGCAGCCATTTTCCTTCTGTGATCTTTCCTACCTGGTTTAGTCATGAACTCTGTCCCTTATCCATAGATCTGACAGGTAATTGCTTTTTCCTCCTAATTTTTTTTACAATGTCCAGCCAGCCTGTTTTCCAGTTTTCCTGGCAGTTTTCAGCAAACACTAAGTTCCTCCCTATGCATTTTGTTATTTTTTCCAGCCCAATAAGGTAATTTTATGGTAGTCTGATAGCTGTGGCACTTTGTAGACTTTTCTGTAAAGAGGCAAATGTGAGTGTGATGCTCAGCTTTGCTTGGACTGCCCTAGTCTGTGCAATGTATGTAGCATCAGGATGGCCAGCAACTCCATGGCCTGGCATCTGCTACTCCCTGGGGCTTTCCAAATACTGGGGGTGCCTTTTTTAAGGGAACCCTTCCATTATGCTGCTCCATCCCTTGAAGGCTATACCATTATTTCTCTGATATTCCTGGGCAGTGTTATTGTTGGTTTGGCTAGTACAGATGGATGGGCAACCCCCTTTTTGTCTACAGGCTGCTGACTTATTTTTTGTGCAATTTCAGGATAGATGATGTCACTTACAGCCTTTCATTGGATGAAGTTCATGATTCTGTTGGATTAAATATATGGGAGCTAGACACTGTCTCCTGTTCAGGTGTCTGTCTTGGCTAGAAATCCCAATGAATTGCTTCTTACAGGGTTATCATAAGAATTAAATGAGATAATATAATTCCTTTTGATGAAGTTAAGGTAGCAATACCTAGTTCAAAATAAACGTGACAAATTCACAATGCTCATTTTTTTTTTTTTTCAAAAGGAAGGTTTATTTAGGAGAAGAATTTACAGACACAAAGAAGAGATAAAATAGACACCAGGAATAGGCAAATATGAGAGTTGGGAGAGCTTATAGTTATTGAGGAAAAAAAGGTAGGAGAAAGCCATTGACTGGCAGGTTAGATTAACCAGAGTTAACTAGACTAAGGAGAAAGGCACCTTTAAAGGGAAAGCACTATGAAGGAGAGAAAGAAGTCGGCTTAGAACTAAAGAGAATTCAGCAAAGATCTTTATCATAACCAGATCCTTTATTTATTTTTAAAATTTTTGTTTTATTATTATAGTAACTTTTTATTGACAGAATCCATGCCTGGGTAATTTTTTTACAACATTATCCCTTGCACTCACTTCTGTTCCGATTTTTCCCTCCCACCCTCCACCCCCTCCCCTAGATGGCAAGCAGTCCTATATATGTTGAATATGTCCTAGTATATCCTAGATACAATGTATGTGTGCAGATCCAAACAGTTTTCTTGTTGCACAGGGAGAATTAGATTCAGAAGGTAGAAATAAACCCGGAAAGAAAAACAAAAATGCAAACAGTTTATATTTATTTTCCAGTGGTTTTTCCTTTGGGTGTAGCTGCTTCTGTCCATCATTGATCAACTGAAACTGAATTAGGTCTCTTTGTTGAAAAAATCCACTTCCATCAGATTACATCTTCATACAGTATCGTTGTTGACGTATATAATGATCTCTTGGTTCTGCTCATTTCACTTAGCATCAGTTCATGTAATTTTCTCCAAGCTTCTCTGTATTCATTCCTTGTGGTCATTTCTTACAGAACAATAATATTCCATAAATTCATACACCACAATTTACCCAACCATTCTCCAATTGATGGGCATCCATTCAGTTTCCAGCTTCTAGACACTACAAACAGGGCTGCCACAAACATTTTGGCACATACAGGTCCCTTTCCCTTCTTTAGTATCTCCTTGGGGTATAAGCCCAGTAGAAACACTGCTGGATCAAAGGATATGCACAGTTTGATAACTTTTGGGGCATAATTCCAGATTGCTCTCCAGAATGGTTGGATTCATTCACAGCTCCACCAACAATGTATCAGTGTCCCAGTTTTCGCATCCCTCCAACAATCATCATTATTTTTCCTGTCATCTTAGCCAATCTGACAGGTGTGTAGTGGTATCTCAGAGTTGTCTTTAATTTGATTTCTCTGATTAATAATGATTTGGAACACTTTCATATAGTGGTAATGATTTCAATTTATCATCTGAAAATTGTCTGTTCATATCCTTTTGACCATTTATCAATTGGAGAATGGCTTGGTTTCTTATAAATAGAGTCAGTTTCTATATATTTTGAAATGAGGCCTTTATAGAACCTTTAACTGTGAAGATGTTTTCCCAGTTTGTTGCTTCCCTTCTAATCTTGTTTACATTAGTTTTGTTTTGTACAGAAGCTTTTAATTTGATGTAATCAAATTTTCTATTTTGTGATCAATAATGGTCTCTAGTTCGTCTTTAGTCACAAATTTCTTCCTTTCCACAAGTCTGAGAATAAACTATCCTATGTTCCTCAATTTGTTTATAATCTCATTCTTTATGTCTAAATCATGGACCCATTTTGATCTTGTCTTGGTATACGGTGTTAAGTGTGGGTCCATGCCTAATTTCTGCCATACTAATTTCCAGTTATCCCAGCAGTTTTTGTCAAATAATGAATTCTTATCCCAAAAGTTAGGATCTTTGGGTTTGTCAAACACTATATTGCTATAGTTGACTATTCTGTCTTGTAAACCTAACCTGTTCCATTGATCAACTAATCTATTTCTTAGCTAATACCAAATGGTTTTGGTGACTGCTGCTTTATAATATAGTTTTAGATCAGGTACAGCTAGGCCACCTTCATTTGATTTTTTTTTTTCATTAATTCTTTTGAGATTCTTGACCTTTTATTATTCCATATGAATTTTGTTGTTATTTTTTCTAGATCATTAAAATATTTTCTTGGAAGTCTGATTGGTATAGCACTAAATAAATAGGATTAGTTTAGGGATATTCATCTTTATTATATTAACTTACCTTCAGGACATGATATTTTTCCAATTGTTTAAGTCTGACTTTTATTTGTGTGGAAAGTTTTTTTGTAATTTAGCTCATATAATTCCTGACTTTCCTTTGGTAGATAGATTCCCAAATATTTTATGCTGTTGACAGTTATTCTGAATGGAATTTCTCTTTGTATCTCTTGCTGTTGGACTTTGTTGGTGATGTATAAAAATGCTGAGGATTTATGGGGATTTATTTTATAACCTGCAACTTTGCTAAAGTTATGGATTATTTCTTTTTTTTTTTTAATTTAATAGCCTTTTATTTACAGGATATATATGGGTAACTTTACAGCATTAACAATTGCCAAACCTCTTGTTCCAATTTTCACCTCTTACCCTCACCCTCCCTAGATGGCAGGATGACATAGATGTTAAATATATTAAAATATAAATTAGATATACAATAAGTATACATGACTAAAACATTATTTTGCTGTACAAAAGAATCAGACTCTGAAATATTGTACAATTAGCTTGTGAAGGAAATCAAAAATGCAGGTGTGCATAAATATAGGGATTTGGGAATTCATGTAATGGTTTTTATAGTCATCTCCAGAGTTCTTTTTCTGGGCATAGCTGGTTCAGTTCATTACTGCCCATTGAAATGATTTGGTTGATCTGTTGTGAGGATGGTCAGGTCCATCAGAACTGGTCATCTTATAGTATAATGTTGTTGAAGTATATAATGATCTCCCTGGTCCTCTCATTTCCTACATCAGTTGTGTAAGTTCTCCAGGCCTTTCTGAAATCATCCTGTTGGTCATTTCTTACAGAACAATAAATTCAAGTTGGATTATTTCTAATAGCTTTTTCAGAATCTCTAGGGTTCTTAAGTATACCATCATATCATCTAAAGAGTGATAGTTTGGTTTCTCATTGCCTATTCTATTCCTTTAATCTCTTTCTCGACTCTTATTGCCAAGGTTAGTGTTTCTATACAATACTGAATAATAATGGTGACAGGGGCAACCTTGTTTACCTCAGATCTTACTGGGAAAGGTTCCAGTTTTTCCCATTGCATATGGATGCTTACTGATGGTTTTAAATATGCTCCTGACTATTTTAAGAAAAGTCCATTTATTCCTTTACTCTCAAGTGTTTTATTAAGATGGATGTTGGATTTTATCAAATGCTTTTCTGCATCTATTGAGATGATCATATGGTTTTTTGGTTGTTATTGATATAGTCAATTATGCTAATAATTTCTAATATTGAACCAGCCTGCATTCCTGGTATAAAATCCTACTTGATCATAATTATCCTGGGGATGATTTTCTGTAATCTTTTTGCTAAAATTTATTTAAGATTTTAGCATCGATATTCTTAGAGACATTGTTCTATAATTTTCTTTCTTGTTTTCAGCCTACTGTTTTAGGTATCAGTACCATTCTTGTTGTAAAGGGAGTTTGGTAGGACTCTTCATCCTATTTTTCAAATTAGTTTATATAGCATTAGGGTTAATTGTTCTTTAAATGTTTGGTAGAATTCAAGTAAATCCATCTGGTCTGGGGATTTTTCTTAGTGAGTTGTTAAGCTTGTTCTATTTCTTTTTCTAAGATGGGACTTTTAGGATATTTACTTCTTCTCTTTAATCTGGGCAAGTATATTTTGAAGGTATTTTCCATTTCATTTAAGTTGTAATTATTGCCATAAAGTTGGGCAAATAATTCCCTAAGTATTGCTCTAATTTCCTCTTCATTAGTGGCGAGTTCTCCCTTTTCATTTTAAGACTAACAATTTGAATTTCCTCTTTCCTTTTTTTAATCAGATTTACTAAGGGTTTGTCTATTTTGTTGGTTTAGCCAGATCCTTTATAGCAGAAATACAGCTCTGCAGGTTTCTCAGGTACAAAGGCAGAAAGGGTCAGAAAATGCACCTGGCATGTTTCAGGCCAGTTCCAATATTCTTGTGATGGAAAGAGCCATCTGCACTCAGAGAAAGAGCTGTGGGAGCTGACTGTGCATTACAACATAGTATTTTCACTATTTTTGTTGTTTGCTTGCATTTTGTTTGCTTTCTCATTTTTTTTCCTTTTTGATCTGATTCTTGTGCAGAATGATAATTGTGAAAATATGTATAGAAGAATTGCACATAATTAACATATATTGGATTACTTGCCATCTAGGGAAAGGGATGGAGGAAAGGGAAGGAAAAAATTTAGAACACAAAGTTTTACTAATGTGAATGTTAAAATTATCTATGCATATGTTTTTATTCTTTTTTTCTGAGGCAATTGGGATTAAGTAACTTGTCCAGAGTCATACAGCCAGGAAGTGTTAAGTGTCTGAGGTCACATTTGAACTGAGGTCCTCCTGATTTCAGGACTGGTGCTCTATCCACTGTGCCACCTAGCTACCCCATGCATGTTTTGAAAAAAAAAAAAAAAAAAAAAAAAATACACCTGGCAGATCAGGTCCCAGACCTGTCCAAAGTCTGGGAAAGCTGACTTTTTTGTATACAATCATGTTTGATAGAGTTTACAACTCTTAACTTACAGTAATAAGACAGTCTGTAAAAGCTAAAGTTGTGAATGTTTTTAAGGGTGCTAACTAGATTGGCAACAGAATGGATTGATTAACAATAAACTCTGACTTCACATTATTCCCTATGAATAGGATTTGGCAGTTCAAGTCACTTTTCCATACCTTAAAATACTGTATAAATGCAAGCTATTATTATTTCAGGTACAGAGAACTCCCTGATTCATAAGATGGCATGTCTACCTGACCCTGAGCTCAGATCTTTTGCTACCTCAGAAGGTAGCTGAGACTTCAGCTCAGGAAGAATAGAGAAGTTTTGGGCAGATGCTTATGGCAGTCAGAAATTGTTTATTTCCAAAGTCTATACCTTACTGAGAGTAGATTCTGGCAGAGAAGCCATACTCTGAGAAATAGCTTTCTTATAACACCTTAGCAACTGTCATAGCATTCTGACTCCTAATTGGCTATAGCTGTATTTATACCTTCCAAAGATACTCAAGTTCTTAAGAACTTGCTGAGAGCAGCTCAGTAAGTATAGTGGATAGAGCACTAGGTCTGGAGTTGGGAATTCCTCCTTGTTTCCCCATTAGGTGCTAAAGCTTCTGGAGATCAGAGGCTATCTTCTATCTTTCTTGTATCCTCAGCATTTTGCACAGTGCCTGGCACATAGTAGATATTTTAAAAAATGCTTGTACCCGGTTGACTGAATAAATAAATAAGCATGTCAGTACAATTAATGGGTAATGCTATTACAAAACCAAACACCAAAACCACAGATAATTTGAACCAACAATTAGCATATGAATAGGTAGGCAACTGTATGCAAATGAGGACTTATTTTACCAAAGAAAGCATCATTAATTGTCATAAGAAAGTTCATTGTATTTGTAATTTGTAATGGGCCAGAACTTTGGAGAAATATACTTGAAGCAAGGATTCTTACAAGGTGTTAGTTAACTCAGTGGAATTGATAAGACAACGGTTATCTAGTTTAGCGTGGTGATTAATAGTTCTCTAGTTCAATAGTTCTGTAAATCAATATGATTGATTTAATCTTACAACAAATAATGGTTCCCTAGTGATATAATGATTAGTTTATACTCAGTATGATGAATGGATTTAATTGTAATAGAGTATTTAAGTGGTCAGAGGTCAGAGTCAGACCGAGAGGAGGACTCAAAGAGACTGAAGACAGAGACCCTCTTGGTGGCTGGCCTGTCCTCTTTCACTTCTCCACTGAGACCAAGGTCTTTCTGGAGGTCCCCCAGAAAGCTAGCACGACACCAGGCGAAGGAGACAGACTGTGAAGGAGATAAGACTAGACTTTATTCCTGACTATTCTTGTGGTGATTATTCTGCTGAAACCAAGGCCCATTCGGAGGACCTCCAGAGAGCTAGCCAGCACATTACAGTAACTCTATGAAATACAATATTTATCATAAGAGAATTCTCACTGGGAAAATTTTATTTTTGACTTTTATTGGTGTAATTTGTTTTTATATCACTATATTTCCAAATATTTCTCTGCCCTTTCCCCACCTAAAGTCATTCTAGTTACAAAGAATTTTTTAATAACTTTTTAGTTTTCAAAATACATGTAAAGATAGTTTTCAACATTCACTGTTATAAAACCTTGTGTTCCATATTTTTTCCCTTCTCCCCCTTCCCTTATTCATTACTTATTATAATATATTATATATTTCTATTAATATTTATAATATTAATTTATATATAATATATTAACATATAAAAATATATAAGTAATTAATACACATAGGTTAAACCGTGCATTTCTAAACATTTCCACATTATCATGCTGCACAAGAAAAATCAGATCAAAAAGGAAAAAAGAAAAAGCAAACACCACGCCAAAAAGGTTGTGATCCACATTCTGTTCCCATACTACTTTCTTTGGCCGCAGGTGACTGTCTCCAACACAAGTTTATTGGAATTGGCCCAAATCACCTCACTTTTGAAAAGAGCTGAGATCTTCATATAATCTTGTTGAGTAACAAAGAATTTAAAAAAGGACAAAACCATCAAAACTAACCAATACATTAAATGTAATATTTCACACCCATATTTTCCCACCTCTGCAAAGGGAGAGCGGTACATTTTCTCCCTTTTTTTTTTTTAGGATCATAAAAGTTAGGATGTTTCCTTTCCACTGTTGTAGTCCCAGTGTTTACCTTATTCTGCTCCTTTTCCTTTGCACCGGTTGGCAAGCCATTCGTCATTCATGACTTACAAACACACATGTGATACTCCATCCCGTTCACATACCGCAGCATCCCACATGAGAGATCCGTTTTTGCTATCTGGTCTGGGCCATATTGCATCGCAGCAGGAGAGAGCCACAAGAAAAGCTTTCCGGAAAATATCAAAAAGCTGGATTGGCTAAGCAAGCATTTCAGGAAGAATACAATCCAAACATTTCGCAAGGAGCGTCGGAAAATGAAAGAAACCGGGAAAAAATATTCAGTCCAAAACTTAAAATCGTTTAAAAAAATTTGTTGTGACCCTTGTGTCATTTAGACTAACAAGCAGAGAGAGAAGGGAAAAGAGAAAGGGAAGGAAGAAAGGAAGGAAGAAAGGAACATGATTCTCGAAGTCCAGGAAATAACAAATCTAGAACTTAGAAGCAGCATTAATTCCAATGAAAGTTATTTAAAAACAAAACAAAACACTTCCTTCCCTTCTGTTGCCGCTTAAGCCTCTTTTGCACCTTCCTACTCTGAGAAGAGACGGGGTTTGCAGAAGGGGAAGAGTAGTGGAGGAGAGTTCCGCGCCCCAAACTGCCCCACCCCGAAGCCCCCCAATCTTCTCGGGGCACGGAGGGCAAGACTTGCGATCACGGGCTCCGAAGAGCGCTAGACGTGACAAACTACGACTCCCGGCACTCCTCGCCGGTCGCCTCTGAGTGACGATCCGCCCGCTGATTGGCCAGACGCTGGTATTTGAATGAAGGGCTGTCGCGCTCAGAGAATGGTACAGTCTGGTAGTCTGAGCTTTTGCTTTCTCGTCGCTCCCTGACCGCGACCGAAGGCAAGTGGTGGGTGCTTTCCACCTCCCGGATCGTTGTCTTACCGTTGGGGAAAGTGGAAGGGGCTGCGGGGACGGGGCTGGTTGTCGGGGAGAGGCCTTGTTTGTTTTGCATGAGGCGCTGGAGAGCGGAGGGAGAGGCCGAGGTTTGGCCTTAAAGCGAAGGAGACCAGGCCCGGCTGGCTGATCCCGGAGTGGATGGAGTCGCTGCTGGGTGGGGGAGGGGCGGCGGGGGTGGCGGCGGTGGGTTGGGGAAGGGGGCTCGGAAGCGGAAGCTGCTTGGGTAGGGCAGCTTCCAAGAGTCCTTTCCGATGTCATCCAGTAATCGTCAAGGGGAAGATCCGCTGTCTTTAATGACGTGGGTTTTTTTCTTTGTTTGTTTATTTTATAGCAATTTTTTTTTCTTCCTTTTCCTGCCTCCTCCGATGTAGGCTAAACACGTACAGTTCTTCTAACCAGATTTCCGTCAACATGACGTGTTCTTCTAGTGAATAATTCGGTCAATAAAACATGGACATTAAGCCGGTGCTGGCACTGATAGATGGGAGGAAAGTTAAAATCCACAGGCCTTGAAGGCAGCAGATTGGGAGGTGAGGAGTCAAGGATGACCCCGAGATGGAGTCACTGGCAGGCCTCCTGGGAATAGGAAAGCTAGGAAGAAGCAAGGAATTTTGGAAAAAGATGTCTATGAGACCTCCATTTGGAAATGTCTCCTTGGAGATGAGACTGGAGTCAGCAGAGAATCTGGAACTTGATAAGTAGAAATGAGAATTGAAACCATGGGAAGTGATGAGATCACCAAGGGAAATAGTATAGAATTAGGAAACAGCATACTTTTTTTTGGTAAAAAGACCAAATGATTAATATGTATTTATGAGCCAAGAGGCAAAATTGAGGATACTATTTAAGTGCATATATAACAAGAAAAAACAAATTTCCATGACTTTTTTTATTAATGAGATTAAATATATAATTAAAGTTGCTTACAGTTTCTTCCTATTAATGAGCAGAATGTAATTCTTTTTGGGGTAGGCGCTGTGTTGCTTAATTAGTTCAAAGTGTTCCCTCATTAAAATTAATTGCAAATGTTCATCAGTTAAATGCTTATCTATAATGAGAGTTACATATTTAATTATTGAAAATATCTTTTCACATAGATAGGTGTGCTGAATACTGATATCCATCTATTAGCATATGATTGTAATTGAGCCAAAAAACTGAAAGTCTTAAAATTAGTTTTTTCTGGACACATTTCTGCTGTTGTAACACATTTAAGATTTAAGAAATTTTCTTGACTAACAGATGAGCTGCTTGGAAACTTACTTAGGGGCTTCCTTTTGGTTTTTAATATTTGTCAAGAAATTCTGCTTTCATTTGAAGTTTTCTTGTTTTTCTGACCATTGTTTTCTTATGAGTTGGGAATACTGTGTGATGAATGGTTAGTCTGGTAATGTCAAGATATATATTCTTTTAGCACAGCTGTAGTGTTATTGGCAGCTAAATAAATGGTTTAGTGCAGTGGTCCTCAAACTTGTTCTCAATATCTTTATCCTATTAAAAATGATTGAGGATCTGTCCAAAGAGTTTTTGTTTATGTGGTTTATAGTTATAGATATTGATCACATTGAAATTAAAAACTGATTATGAATTTGTAGACTCTGAAAGGATTCCAGAGATTCCCAGGATGCTCTGGACCAGACTTTGAGAACCACTGGTTTAGTGGATAGAATGCTGAGCTTAGAGTCAGGATTCCAAATGTAGCCTCAGACAATTAGTATCTGTGTGATCCTGGGCAAGTCAAATTACTATATTTGCTTTAATCCACTGGAGAAATAAATGGCAGATCACTCCATCTTTACTAAGAAAACACCATGGATAGGCTATCTTTGGGGTCATGAAAAGTCATATATGACTGGATGATAACATGTTATGATGTCATAAACATTGCCTTGCCATCTAATTCAATATCAAAATAATCCACACCCAACATTGATCCTTAAAAGAGTGACATTTAAAGTCATAATTCTTAGCTCATAGCTCTTGTCTATTTTTTACTGTAAAAATTGAAAAAAGTTCTCTTCATGGGTGGCAGCTAAGTAGTACAATGGACAGAATACAGGATCTGGAGATACAAATTCTGTCTCATATACTTAGACAAATTGCTTGACCTTTACGTTCCTTGTTTGAAAATTGGGGGTATTAGCACACATCTGTTGCTGTTACAAATATTGAGATAATACTTGTAAACTTTATTTCATTTTATATTATACCTCTATAAGGTAAAATTTCCAAGTATTGTTGTTAAGTCCATATGAGAAAACAAATTCTGAAGCATATGGACCATATGAGTCATATGGCCCTCTTGTTTAGCTTCTAGTTTGGAAGAAGAATACAGCACAATTTGCAGTGTAAGCAATTCACAAATAAGCTTAAATAAACATTATGTTACTTTAGAGACAGATTTGTGATTCCCCACTAGGACTTTGTCTACAACCCTTACCTGAATAAATAACTGAATTTTTGTGGTTGAGTCCAAATGAATTGATAACCTAGTGGCCAACTCTCTGTGATTAACTTTTTTGTTGAATTTATTTAGGCCAGTCCCTGAAAGACTTATCAGCAGGGCAATATCTTCTAGAACTAGTGTCTGATTTATGCATTCTTCAAAGTGAGTGAAGATCATATTTAATAGAAAAATGGACACTAGTAAAAAAAAGTTAGTAAAACGATTTGATGTGCACTCTAAATGGGGAAAGGCCATTGTCAATGAGAGATTGATAAATAGGATGATATGGATCTTTTTATATGCTTACTTAATATTGAGTTTATCCTTCCAACTAGTTGGACCTAGCTAACTATCCTTGAATTCTTTTTCTATTTTTGCAGTTCATATGGGCCATGAGGAACTTTAAAGGAGCAGATTTTGGAAAATGGATGAGCAACCAAGAACAGACGAAAGTTTTGCTGGCTGAACTGAAGGTTTCTATCTTTTAAGATACTTTCTATCTTTTAAGAGACTGAACTGTTTTCAACCAACATTGAGCAGGGTTATCAAGTTAGAGAGGACCTGAGTAATAAATGAAATACCAAGCTAAGGTCTTTTAGGAGTTAATACAGAGTCCCAAAGGCTGTAGCCCTCTTGATTTTTAAAACCTTTTCCCTCCTTTTTGTTATGATTATAAGACAAAAGATAGACATTATTATGAAATGATCTTGATTTCTGGCCTCTTTTCTCTACTTCCTTCCTTCCCTTGGTAACCTGATTTACAAATTCTTTCTTTTCAGGAGTTCCTGTCCAGACCACTGGAAAGCCCCACAGGCCGTTCACTTGCAACACAGCAGCGGCTGGCATGTGATGGCATTCTGAGGGCCTGCAACCAGCAAGTGGTGGCTGGGCTGGCTAGTCCCGAGCACCTGAGCAGCTTGTTGGAGCTGGTAGAGATGGCCTGTGATGGCTACTTGACAGCAACCCCTCATCGCTCACCTCTCTACTTGGAACGGATCCTCTTTGTTCTATTGAGAAATATTAGTGCCCAGGTGTCCCCAAAAGCTGTTCATCGCCTGATCCAGTCATTGCATGCTTGTCTCGTGCAGCATGTGCCCGTGACTACAAACCAGGACTATGAGACAATCGCCCGAGGGGCCTTTTCTTTGCTTTGGAAGAGGGCAGACGCAGCTGAGGATCAACATTCGGCCTTCTCTGTTCGCCTATGGGCTCTGAGCTTCTTGGTTCTCCTAGAGAATGAAAGTACCCCCTGTAAATTCCCCCATTTTTCTTCCCCGACGGCTTGTCAAGCTGAAGCTGCCTGCCGGCTCTTTGAAGCTAATGGTCATCCTTTGAGTGAGGCAGATACCTGCTTCCTCAATGAACAGCTCTCTACTCGTGTGATCAAAGTGCTGGTTGGTGAGGAAGCTGGCCCTTCGTGTGCTCTCTCCCCCCGCAGGGCCCTCTGCCTCCTAGAGCTCACCTTAGAGCGGTGCCGGCGGCTCTGCCTGCACCGCTGCTGTGATGAGGCCACCAGGGCTGTGCAGGAAGCCCAGGGTTACCTAGGAAACACAGACTTGGCCCCTAGCCTCCAGCTGTGCCAACTTGGGGTAGAACTGCAGAGACTGCTGCCGGGAGCTCTTGGGGTGGTGGGTGAGCTGTTGAGCAAAGCTGCTGCTACCCTTGATTTTGGTGTGCAGGGCCCATCATCTTCACTTAGGGCCCTTTCCGAGGCTTGCCAGTTCATCTTCTCAGTCCTAGAGAATGATACCCTGAAAAAGCATGATTCGGACACCGTCTTGGGCTTTTCTGCCTTCCTGGGCAAATACTGTCATCTTCTACGCCAGCTTCGGGACAATGTAAGTGAAGGATCAGAGAGGGGTTGGGGAGGGCCCATCTCAAGCTCCCTGCCAGCTGAGGCCTCCATCAGTCTGAAAACCTGCTCTCACCTTGACAGGCTTGCTGCCATCTCGAGAGATTCAGTGTTGGCAGCAGTCACGCTTAACCCCCAGCTGCCTCTCTTCTGGCTTTTTCTCCAGTTCAGGCTCTCACATACTTGCTTCCCTATTGATTAATTTTCTGCTCCTCTTTATCTTTGTAGCCTCCTGTGGATTGTCCCAAGCAGCAGCAAGTCTTGACTCAGATGCATTTTCATGGATTCCAACTTTATACCAAGATGGTTTATGATTTCTTCAATGGTTCTAAGGTACTCTTGGGTGGGTACAGTTGGGTTGTAGATATTTTCCTAAAAGTATTGCTTTGGTCTTGCTTAAAGGATCCAAATCCAATTTGATATTGTTGTTACGGTTATTTCTTTTAAGTGGTGGCAGGGGTTCCTGCCTTCTCTAATCTCATACCTATGTTTCTTCAGATAACTGAGTTGACTGACCTAACACAGCTAGGAGAGAGTTGTCGCCATGCTGTTGTCTGGATGCTCGAAGCTTTAGAGGGCCTAAAAGACCAAGAGCAGACAGAGTACCTTGGAATCACTGGTTAGTGCCTGGGTATTCTCTACTAGGGTGGTCATAAAAACTCTTAAGGGTATGTCTACATAGAAGCTTTCCTAAAAGGCTGGCCAAGCAATTGACACTTATAATGGGCCACTGGCTTTGTCACTGTGGAAGTTATAAAAGTAACCATTCACATTCCTGAATCTTACTAGCCAAGGAATAGAGAAAAAAGTGTTCACATGTACAGCCATCTTTTCAGTTTTCCATAGTAATGGAAATAATAATATAATAAAGTTTAATAAAATACATTACATATAATTGAGAGTTCACATATTAGAAGATCCTACAGATGCAGGGAATAAAAATAGGATAAATATAGTGTTAATCTAGGAAAACTTTATGAAGGAAAGCCAATCTTATTTTTATAATAGCTTTTAATTTTTCAAAATACATGCAGAGATACTTTTCAACATTTACTGTTGCAGAACCTTATGTTCCATATTTTTCTCCCTACCTCCTTCCCTTTCCCTTTTCCTGTCATCTTAGCCAATCAGAGAGATGTGTAGTGGTATCTCAGAGTTTGTCTTAATTTGTATTTCTTTAATCAATAGTGATTTAGAGCATTTTTTCATATGACTAGAAATGGCTTTAATTTCTAATTCTGAAAATTGTCTGTTCATATCATTTCATCATTTATTAATTAGAGAATAAGTCAAATCTTTTTTTAAGGAAAATGATAGAAAGAGTTGTTGGCATATGAAATAAATTGATGCTAGCTTGGTTAGCCTTTGCAATGGTCTGGAAAAAAAGTTGTTTGTTTGCTCTTTAATGAGATATGTGATTTTATTGGGGAAGATATTTCCCTATGAGAAATATCCTTCATCAGTGCAGTTTAGGCACCTGCAATTTAGTCTTTTAGGGTTTCCCACAATTTCTATGGGTGGGACTTGAGTCAAAAACTTTCTGATTTAGAGGTCAGTTTTTTCTCCATGTGTCACACTGCTAATTTTATTTAGGGAAAAGCAAATTTGTGTTATTGGAATGGCCTGCCCAGGCCTAGATGTTGGAATCGTAATTTTATTTCCCCCATCCTGGTTAGCAGTTGAGACAGTAGTGGGGAATGGGAATTGGACTTCTGATGTTCCTTTCTCTTGCCTGGCAGCCTGCTGTACCAGTCACTTGGCATACAGATTCTACAGCCAGAAGCTTTATGCAGAGGCCAGCTCTGTCACTGAGCCTTTCTGTCAGAAGATGGGATTGGCAAAACCTGGAACATACTCTGGACTACTTCCAGAAAGGGTAAGGAGGGGAAAGGGACAATTGAATTTAGTAAATGGTTGGGATTTTCTAGGTATCTGGGTAGTCTTCTCTCCTAAATGAGGCAGTATCATAGATGTGCCTAGGCTGTGCCTATTGGCTTAGGAGGTCAGAAGCTTTCTCTATCTAGCCCAAGGCCTTTACATGATTATGGACTTGGACTCCTGGTTAAGTTAATCACACCAGTCTTAAGTTTTGTTTTTCCTTTTATATTTACCTGGTAATGTTGAACATGAAAACAGGAACTGTGCCTTCCTCCTTTCCCCCCATTTTAATACATGATTTTAAAAAAAAAAATTTTTTTTATTATAGCTTTTTATTTACAAGTTATATGCATGGATAATTTTATAGCACTGACAATTGCCAAACCTTTTGTTTCAATTTTTCCCCCTCTTTCCTCCCATCTCCTCCCACCAATGGCAGGTTGACCAATACATGTTAAGTATGTTAAAGTATAAATTAAATACAATATAATCATACATGTCTTAACAGTTATTTTGCTGTACAAAAAGAATTGGAGTTTGAAATAGTGTACAATTAGCCTGTGAAGGAAATAAAAAATGCAGGCAGGCAAAAATATAGGAATTGGGAATTCAATGTAATGGTTTTTAGTCATCTCCCAGAGTTCTTTCCCTAGGTGTATCTAGTTCAATTCATTACTGCTCTATTGGAGCTGATTTGGTTCATCTCATTGTTGAAGATGGCCATGTCCATCAGAATTGATCATCATATATATAGTATTGTTGTTGAAGTATATAATGATCTCCTGGTCCTGCTCATTTCACTCAGCATCAGTTCGTGTAAGTCTCTCCAGGCCTTTCTGAAATCATCTTGCTGGTCATTTCTTACCGAACAATAATATTCCATAACATTCACATACCACAATTTATTCAGCCATTCTCCGATTCATGGGCATCCACTCAGTTTCCAGTTTCTGGCCACTACAAAGAGGGCTGCCACAAACATTCTTGCACATGTGGATCCCTTTCCCTCCTTTAAGGTCTCTTTGGGATATAAGCCCAATAGTAACACTACTGGATCAAAGGGTATGCACAGTTTGATAACTTTTTGAGCATAGTTCCAAATCGCTCTCCAGAATGGCTGGATGTAATGCATGATTTTTTTTTTTTTTTAATAAAGCTTTTTATTTTCTTTTTTTTCTTTTTTTTTTTTTTTTTATTTAATAGCCTTTTATTTACAGGATATATACATGGGTAACTTTACAGCATTAACAATTGCCAAACCTCTTGTTCCAATTTTTCACCTCTTACCCCCCCCCCCTCCCCTAGATGGCAGGATGACCAGTAGATGTTAAATATATTAAAATATAAATTAGATACACAATAAGTATACCTGACCAAAACGTTATTTAATGCATGATTTTTTAAAACACATCACCTAAGCCCTGCCCTATAAAAAAAAAGTTACACTAACTTGATCTGTTATTAGCAACCAGTTCTGATAGAGCAAGCAATATTCTTCACCCATTCTTCTGACTCTGAGAAAATAGATGCCATCAAAAAATGGCCTTTGAAATTGGTATACATTTAATTTTCTTTGCTCAGCTATCATCATTATATTACTTAATTTGATTCTTTTCATATTGTATTCTCCCATTTTGTTTTTAGTTTTTGTTCTTTTCTTTTTTTTTTTTTTTTTGGTGAGGCATTTGTGTTAAGTGACTTGCCCAGATTCACACAGCTAGTAAGTGTTCTCCATTTAATTGCCCCTTATTTTTAGTTTTCCAAGAAATAAGTATTTAACATGATCTTCCTACGACTTTAATGAAATTAAATTAAAAACAATAACAAAGACCTAAATACATATCTATATAGTCCAGCAAAACAAATTTTCACATTAGTCATGTCCAAAGGTGTATTGTCTCTTTTTGCATATCACCTCTTATCAGGAGGAGACTGTTTCATCTCCATTCTCCTGGTTTCATGGCTTATCATTATATTGGTCAGAGTTCTAAATTCTTTCAAACTTCTTTTTTGCCATAAATATATTTTTCTTGTAGTTCTAATAACTTTGTTTCAGTTCATAAAAATCTCCCCAGTTTTCTCTAAAATTGTCCCATTTCATTATTTCTTATGTCACAATTATATTCTATTATATCCTAATACATTCATATATCATAATGTGTTTAGCCATTCCTAATAAGAGGAGACGCCCTTATTTTCCAGTTTTGGGCTACAAAAAAACTATAACATAAGTATTTTTGTACATATAGATCCTTTTCATCTTTCTTTAATTTTTTTGGGATATAGGCTAGTATTGATATTGCTGGGTCAAAGACTATGCACAATTGGATAACTTTCTGCTATAGTTATCTGGTTGTTGGGAGGCGATTTAGAGCATTTTTCACATGATTGTTGATAGCTTGGATTTTTTCCTTTTAAGATTTAAGTGCTTCTGTCTTTTGATCATTTATTGAGGTATGACATATAAATTTGAATCAGTTCCTTTGCTTTTGTTTTTGTTTTTTGTTTGTTTTGGAGGCAGTCAGGGTTAATTGACTTTCTCCCAGGATCACACAGCTTGTAAGTATCTGAGGCTAGATTTGAGCTCATGAACTCCTCCTGACTCTTGGAAATGAGACCTTTAGCAGAGAAACTTTTTATAAAGATTGTTTCCTGGTTAACTGTTTTCCTCCTAATTTTTACTACATTAAATTTATTTATGCAAAAATTTTTAAATTTGTTATAATCAAAATTACTTTTTTTACCTTGTATAATGCTTTCCATCTTTTGTTTGGCCATGAATTCTTCCCTATCCATAAATCCAAAAGGTAATTTCTTCCTTGCTTCTTTAATTTGTTTATGATGTGATCTTTTTTGATAAGGCTTATCTTGGTATGTTTTGTGAGGTGCTGGTCTTAATTTAATTTCTGCCAGACTCTTTGTCTAGTTTTTCCAGAATTTTTGTTAGTGAGTCCTACAGTAACTTCTTTGGAACTCTTCCTACAGTAGATTCTTTGGATTTGCTAAATACTATCCTACTGTTTGCTTATGTATGTGCCTAATGTGTTCCACTGATTAACTTTTTAAAACTAGTATTAAATTGTTTTAATGATTAGTGCTTTGTAGGAGAGTTTGAGATTTAGTACTGACAGATTTCCTACCTTACCACCTTTTTTTCATTATTATCCTTGAGATTCCTTTTGTTCTTCCCTATGAATGTTACTGGAGTTTTTTTTAAGTTCTGTAAAATTCTTTTGATCCTTAAATTGTTATAGCACTAAATAAGTAAATTAATTTAGTTAGCCTTGTCATTTTATTATATTGGTTTCAACAATCATTGTTTCTCCACTTATTTAGGTCTGTCTTTATTTTTATAAAAAGTATTTTATACTTTTATTCACATAGTTTTTTGGTGAATCTTGGATGATGCACTCTCAAGTTATTTATAGCTTCTTGCTATTTTGTTATATAGCTTGCTATATAGCTATAGCTATTTTTTTTTTTTTTTTTTTTTTTAATTTAATAGCCTTTTATTTACAGGATATATGTATGGGTAACTTTACAGCATTAACAATTGCCAAACCTCTTGTTCCAATTTTTCACCTCTTACCCCTCACCCCCTCCCCCAGATGGCAGGAGCTATAGCTATTTTGAATGGAATTTCTCTTTTTATCTCCTGATGGGTATTATTGGTTGTGTAAAAGGAACACAAATTATTGTTGGAAACAAATTCCTGAACCCCAAACAAGGGCGCAATAAATGAACGATTTTAAGATGAGTGAAGCATTTTAAACTTTTAATACACTCCTATAAGAAGCAGATGTTAAAACTCAAAATGAGCTGACATACAATTTTCAGGAGCAAGAGCATAGCCTTTTAATCATCTCTCTTTCATCTTCCCAATGGCTGGGGAGGTAAGGTTAACATTTTTTCATCGATTTTTTTACAACATACAACCCTTACTATGTCCTCCCACTCCCCTTCTGTTACATACATTGCATGACCATTGAAATGAGCCTTATCTCCTGTGGAGAAGTTCATATTTATGAAACTAAATTTATTTTCAGTTTTTTATAATAACTTTTTATTGACAGAATCCATGCCAGGGTAATTTTTTACAACGTTATCCCTTGCACTCACTTCTGTTCCGATCTTTTTCTCCTCCCTTCCTCCACCCCCTCCCCCAGATGGCAAACAGTCCTATACATGTTAAATAGGTCACGGTACATCCTAGATACAATATATGTGTGCATAACTGAACAGTTCTCTTGTTGCACAGGGAGAATTGGATTCAGAAGGTAGAAATAACCCGGGAAGAAAAACAAAAATGTAAACAGTTTACATTCATTTCCCAGTGTTCTTTCTTTGGGTGTAGCTGCTTCTGTCCATCATTGATCAATTGAAACTGAGTTAGATCTTCTCTTTGTCAAAGAAATCCTCTTCCATCAGAATACATCCTCATTCATTATCGTTGTTGACACATATAATGATCTCCTGGTTCTGCTCATTTCACTCAGCATCAGTTCATGTAAGTCTCTCCAAGCTTCTCTGTATTCATCCTGCTGGTCATTTTCATAACATTCATATACCACAATTTACCCAACCATTCTCCAATTGATGGGCATCCATTCATTTTCCAGTTTCTAGCCACTACAAACAGGGCTGCCACAAACATTTTGGCACATACAGGTCCCTTTCCCTTCTTTAGTATCTCTTTGGGGTATAAGCCCAGTAATCAGCTTTTTTTTTTTTTTTTTTTTTTTTTTTTTTTAAACTGCACAGTTAGTTCTGTCCAGCTTTACCTAGTTTAAATTGGTTTCATAAACTCCCTTGCTTCCCTCTTCTGAGCTACTTCAGTTCCAGAGTTTCAGTTTTCTTCTACTATAGGAACATAACTGTTTATTGTTTCTCAAATTATTTACGTGGATTTACCTTATATCCTATAAATCTGCTTGTTGATAATGATTTCAGTTAATTTTAATTGACTAAGATTATCTAAATATATCATTATTTGCAAAAAAAAAAAACAAAAAACCCTATAATTTTGTTTTCTCTTTATGCTTATTTCCTTGGTTTCCTTTTCTTGTTTTATTATTATTTTAAATAGTTGTGCTAATAATGGACATTTTTTGTCCCTGATCTTACTGGAAAGGTTCTAATTCTTCTCTATTATAAATAATGTTTGCTGTTGGTTTTAGATGAATGCCTTTTACTATATTGAGGAAAGGGCTATTTATTCCTGTGATTTTTTTTTTTTTAGAGTATTTAGTAGAGTATTTTATCAAAAGCCTTTCCAATAACTATTGACATAATTATATAGTTTTTATTTTATTGTATTAGTTATTATTATGGTCTATTATATTTATACTCTTTGCTTTCCTGCATTCCTGGTGTAAGCCAACCAGGTAATAGTGTATAAACTTTCTGAGTAGTTGTAACCTACTTGTTAATATTATATCTTAAGGTTTTTATATAAATGTTCTGTAGGGATATTAACCTGTTGGGTTTTCATTTTTTCTTTACTTTGTCTAGTTAGATATTAAGGTCATATTTATATCATAGAAAGAGATTGAAACAGTACCTTCTTTTCTTACTATCAAAACAGTATGTTTTATTAGAATTAATTTTTAAAAAATTTTATAGCGTTCCCTTGTGAATCAGCCCATCTGCTCCTGTATTTTTTTCCCTTTGGGAATTCATTTATAGTTTGTTTAATTTCTTTTTCTGATAAATGGTTACTTAGTCTATTTATTTTATTAATTTGGTTATTTTATACTCTTGCAGATATTTATTTATTTCCTCTAGGTTAGTTTTGTTAGCATTTAATTGAGCAAACTATATCTTAATAATTTCCTTTATTTTCTCTTTTTAAATTTTTGATATGGACAGTTAAGCTCTCTTTAACCCAGGTTAGCTGACTATAGTGTTTAAAGCAGTTCCTAATTTTGTAACATTGGTCTTTTTTGCATTAACTTTATTAAAATCTTTAATTTCCATTATCTATACATATTATTTAGTGAGAGTTTTGATTTGTTTATTGTTCAGTTTTTTTTCAATTGGTTGCCCAATTCGCTGATTTGTTCTTTTTCTCTTTTGTTTATGAAGGCATTCAGAGATATGAATTTTCCTTTCTGAACTACTTTAGTTATTATGTGTCATTGTATCGGCAATTTGTTTTTGACCCATTCTTTAGAATCATGTCACTTAGGCTCTGATTATTTTAAAATATTTTCTATAAGAAACAATATAATTTTATTGCATTATGATCAATAATGTGTATTTGTTATTCCTGCTTTTCAGTATATTTTGTTGAGGTCTTTGTTTTTGTAATGGTGTCATGTATAGCAAAGAAGTAATGTAAATTCTTTTCTATTCCTATTCAGTAAAATACAGAGATTTGTCATACTTAATTTTTCTAAAATTCTATGTAGGCCCTTCTTTCTTACTTAGTTTTGGTTTATTAAAGTGGCATATTAAAAGTCCTTCATTATTATAGTTTTACTATCTATTTTTCAATTAATTTTTTCTTTAAATATTTAGATGTTAATAGGGACATCTATATTAAGTACTGAGATTGATTTATCATCTATGGTGCTTTTGAGAATAATACAATTTCTCTTCTTTATATTTATTGTAACCTTACCTGAAATCAGTAAGTTATGGCTAACTCTGTTTTTTTGACTTCAACTGAAGTATGATAGATTTTCTTCCAGTCCCTCATTTTAATTCTATGAATCTCTGTTTTTCAGGTGTGTGTCTTGTAAATAACATATTGTTGGATTCTAGTTTTTAATAATTTTACTGTAATCTCTTTTACGGACAAGTTCCATTTGTATTCATAGTTTAGATTGTTAATTGTATATTTCCTGTTAGCCTGTCTTATACTTTTTTCTCTCTTTATTTGTACCTCCTTCTTTTTAAATGAGAAGGTAGTAAAGGAGAATTTTCCTGATACTTGTGATCTCTAAGTGAGCATCCTATTTCCTTTTTATTATTTTTTGCTTTTAAATCATCTGTCTTCCTCCTATATTCAGGATTGTTTGGCTTATAAATTATTCTTTTACCTATCTTTCCTGCTTTCTCCTTTTCTTTCCTCCTCTCCCCTTTTCCCTTGTTCCCTCCCATCCAATTTCCCTTTGAAGTTGAATATATTTTTATTCTGAGATTGCTTTGAGGAAGGGGAATATAATAATTATATTCAATTTTTATCTCATTCATTCAAAATAAGGTTCATTGGATGTACACTCCCTTAACCCTTTCCTCCATGACTCCATTCTTTTAATCTTATGTACTTATGTTGTGTGGTAATGATTTCTCTTCCTCAATTCCTCCTTTGCAGGATAATCCTCTCACCTCTCCTTAGAAAACAAGTGTTTAATTATGATTAATATATGTTAGATTCTGTGTGAAAATACAGATACAAGTAGAGAGTCATTCCTTTTTCTCAAAAGCTCACATTCTTTTTAAAAAAAATTTCAATAGTATTTTATTTTTGCAAATACATGTAAAGATAGTTTTCAACATTAATTTTTTTGAAATCTATTTTATTTTATTTTATCCTTTATTAAAGCCTTTTATTTTTCAAAACATGCATGGACAATTCTTTACCACCCTGTGTTCCAATTCCCCTCTCCCCCCTTAACTCCATACCCTCCCTTAGTTGGCAAGTAGTCCAATATATGTTAAACATGGTAGAAATATATGTTAAACCCAATATATGCATACATATTTATATAATTATCTTGCCACACAAGAAAAATCAAATCAAACCAGATAAAAAAAAAGGGAAGCAAAATAAAATGCAAGAAAACAACAAAAAGAGTGAAAATGCTATGTTGGAACTACACCCAGTTCCCACCTTCCTATCTCTGGGTGTAGATGGCTCTCTGCATCATTAAACAATTGGAACTGGTTTGAATCATCTCATTGTTGAAGAGAGCCAAGTCCATCAGAATTGATCATTGTACAATCTTCTTGTCATGCACCTCTCATTTTTGTAAAATTTCCTGAAAGCAACAAATTTTTTAATTCAAATTTTTAATCTGCTACACATTTCCATTGCAGGGGTAAATTTTCCTCCTCCCTATTTTTCCTCACAATCCTTCTTACCCTATTTGTCCTATCTCTGCCCACTCCTCTGCTTTACTTCTGCCCACTCCTCTGCTTTACTTCTATCTACTACTTGGCTTTCCTATCTTTAACCTACTTACTTCTCTAAAAGCCCTTTCCTTACCTTCTCCCTCTACCCTCTTATTTCTTTCTCAATTTAGAAGTAAAATACCAGTTAAGTGTACCTGCCCTTTTTTCTGTTAGCTTTTTCTGTATCAGTTTTTCTTTTACGTTTCATTTTTATCAGATAATCATATCTTCAACTGTCAGACCCCCACACTGTCTGCAAAATAAGTTTCCAAGACTGAGATTGCTTCCAGGTCTTGTTTGTTGATTCTACAGAGTTGGCCTGGAGGTGCTTGCACTTCACTTCAGCCTGTCCCTGAGACCTGGAGTTGGGTCTTTTCTGGGGTCTTCTTGCATTGTTTTAGGAGGACAACTGCTTGATTCCATGTTTATTTCTGCTGCTCTCAGGCTTTTTGTACTAGAGGAAATTTAGAGTGGAAAATGTTCTGACCCATTTCATCATCTCAGAATTCTCCCCAGGCCCACAATCATTTTAATCTTTATCTCTGACCCTTAAAGACAGTAGGATTTTGAGAAGACATTTGTTTCTCATCCTTCTATTAACACATAAACAGTTCATCCTCACATATTTCCTTTCACTTATACAAATATGTGTGGCTTTCTACATTTTCCCTAATCAAAATATTTTCATTTTCAGATGTATGCTCAGCCTTTTTTTCACCAGAGATGGTTTTAAAAGCTGTGGTCTATTAAAGGTCCTTTCCCCCTGTGTCTCATACTTAGTTTTGCTGGGTAGAATATACTAGGTTTTAACTTTTTCTCTTGCTTTTTGGAGTATTATATTCCAAGTTCACCTCTCTTTTACAGTGGTAAGTACTAAGTCTATGTAATCCTTATTGTGGTTCTTTGATATTTGAACTTCTTTTTTTAGCTGCATCTGGTATTTTTTTCTTTGACCTGGAAGCTTTGAATTTGACCATACTGTGCTTAGGCAATTTTCATTTTGGGGTTTTTTTCTGGAGTTGATTAGTAGATTCTTTCCCTTTTCATATTTCCTCAGGTTCTAGATGTTAGGTTAAAACTCAGCTGTTATACTTTTCATTTATTTTATTAGTAATGTGGGGTATTTTAAGACATTTATTGCTCATTTGAATTTTTTCTGAAAATTGTATATCCTTTGACCTGGGAGAGAATGTCCCTTGGTTTATATATTTGTGTCAGTTATTTGTATCTTGGATGGTAGACTTATTTTTATTTTTTTAATAATAGTTTTTTTATTTTCAAAATATATGCAAAGATAGTTTTCAACATTTACTCTTGCAAAACCTTGTGTTCCAAATTTTTGCCCTTCCCTTCTTCCTTGTTCCCTTTCCTAGACAGCAAGTAATCCAATATATGTTAACCACGTGCAGTTCTGTAATGTATATTTTCACATTTATCATGTTGCATAAGAAAAATAAGATCAAAAAGGAGAAAAATGAGAAAGCAAAAAAAAAAAAAGCAAGCAAATACTAACAAAAAACAAAAAAAATACTAATAAATACTAACAAAAAAGGTGAAAAAGCTATGTTGTGATCCGCATTCAATCCCCAGAATCCTCTTTCTGAATCCTGATGATTCTCTCAGATGGTAGACTTTCTTTTTTTTTTTAAAGGGGATTCCAAGGTTAGCTGCTTTGGCCCATTATTATTGGTTTTTTTTTTAATAGCTTTTTATTGATAGAACATATGCATAGGTAATTTTTTAACACTGCCTCATGCAATCACTTCTGTTCCAACTTTTCCCTTCCTTTCCTCACCTAGACGGCAGGTAGTCTCATACATGGTAAACATATTAAAGTAGATCTTAAATACAATATGTGTGTACACATCCATACAGTACTCTTATTGCACAAGAAAAATTGGATTCAGAAAGGTAAAAATAACCTGGGAAGAAAAACAAAAATGCAAGTAGTTCACATTCATTTCCCAGTGTTCTTTCTCTGGATGTAGCTGGTTCTGTCCATCATTGATCAATTGGAACTGAATTGGATCTTCTCATTGTCGAAGATATCCACTTCCATCAGAATATATCCTCATATAGTATTGTTGAAGTGTATAATGATCTTCTGGTTCTGCTCATTTCACTTAGCATCAGTTCATGTAACTCTCTCCAAGCCTCTCTGTATTCATCCTGCTTGTCATTTCTTACAGAACAATAATATTCCATAACATTAATACACCACAGTTGATCCAACCGTTCTCCAATTGATGAGCATCCATTAATTTTCCAATTTCTAGCCACTACAAACAGGGCTGCCACAAACATTTTGGCACATACAGGTCCCTTTCCCTTCTTTAATATCTCTTTGCTATATAAGCCCAGTAGTAGCACTGCTGGATCAAAGGGTATACACAGTTTGATAACTTTTTGGGAGTAATTCCAGATTGCTCTCCAGAATAGTTGGATTCATTCACAACTTGTGGATTATTTCTAATAACTTTTTAGTTTATTCTCTGGGGTTCTATAAGTATACCATCATATCATCTTCAAAGAGTGATAATTTGGTTTCCTCATTGCCTACTCTAATTCCTTTAATTTCTTTTTCATCTCTTATTGTTAAAGCTAGCATTTCTAATACAATATTGACTAGTAATGGTGATAGTGGGCAACCTTGTTTCACCTCTGATCTCATTGGGAATGGTTCCAGTTTATCCCCATTACATATGATGCTTACTGATGGTTTTAAATAGATGCTATTTACTATTTTAAGGAAGTCCATTTATTCCTATACTCTCGATTGTTTTTAATAAGAATGGTTTTGGATTTTATCAAATGCTTTTTCTGCATCTATTGATATAATCATATGGTTTTTGTTAATTTGGTTATTGATATAGTCAATTATGCTAATAGTTTTCCTAATATTGAACTATTCCTGCATTCCTGGTATAAATCCTACTTCGTCATGGTATATTATCCTGGGGATGATTTTCTGTAATCTCTTTGCTAATATTTTATTTAAGATTTTTGCATCAATATTCATTAGGGAGATTGGTCTATAGTTTTCTTTCTCTGTTTTCGTCCTACTTGGTTTAGGTATCAGTACCTTGTCTGTGTCATAAAGGGAATTTGGTAGGAGTTCTTCATTCTCTATTTTTTCAAATAATTTACATAGTATTGAAGTCAATTCTTTAAATGTTTGGTAGAATTCACATATAAATCCATCTGGTCCTGGGGATTTTGTCTTAGGGAGTTGATTAATAGCTTGTTCTTTTTCTTTTATAGTTTTTTCAGCTACCCTCCAGCATTTGTCATTTTCTTCTTCTGTCATAATAGACATAGTGTGAAGTATACCTCAGAATTGTTTTAATTTGCATTTCACTAATCAGTAGTGATTTAGAGCACTTTTTTATATAGATAGCTTTGATTTCCTCATCTGAAAACTGCCTTTTCACATTCTTTGACCATTTATCAATTGAGGAATGACTTGTAGTCTTAAAAATTTGACTCAGTTCTGTATATATTTGAGAAATGAGACCTTTATTAAAGATACTTAATGTAAAAATTATTTCCCAGCATTATTTTCCCTCTAATTTTGGTTGCATTGGTTTTGTTTGTGCAAAAAAAAAAAATAATAATAATTTTATATAATCAAAATTGTTCATTTTATGCCTAGTAATATTCTCTATTGTTTGGTCATTAATTCTTTCCTTCTTTATAGATCTAATAGGGAAATGATTCCTTGCTCTCCTAATTTGCCTATGATATCATTCTTTATGTGTAAATCATATATCCATTTTGATCTTATCTTGATATACTGTATAAAATATTGATCTATACCAAGTTTCTGTCATACTGTTTTCCAATTTTTCCAGCAGATTTTGTCAAATAGTGAATTCTTGTCCTAAAAACTTGGGGCTTTGGACTTTTCAAACATTAGATTTCTATAGTCATTTATTACTGAATTTTATGTACCTTATCTATTCTGTTGATCCCCCACTCTGTTTCTTAGTTGGTACCAGATAGTTCTGATGATTATAACTTCATAATACATTTTAGGGTCTTGTATAACTAGGTCAACCTCTTTCACATTTATTTGCATTAATTCACTTGATATTCTTGATCTTTTGTTCTTCCAGATGAATTTCTTATTTTTCTA
The DNA here is from genome assembly GCF_902635505.1 of Sarcophilus harrisii. Lineage (NCBI taxonomy): Eukaryota > Metazoa > Chordata > Mammalia > Dasyuromorphia > Dasyuridae > Sarcophilus > Sarcophilus harrisii. The sequence goes on along the minus strand of NC_045430.1, from coordinate 88,938,656 downwards.
GCTCTATAAAATATCTTTTGATAGTTTGATTGGCATTACATTGAATAACTGAATTAATTTAGATAGAAGCATCATTTTTATCATGTTGGCTTGACTTACCCATAAACAATTTCTGTTTTTCCAGTTGTTTAGATCTAACTTTATTTGTGTAAAAAGTGTTTTATAATTGTGTTCATATAGTTCCTGAGTTTGCCATGGCAAGTAGATTCCTAAGCATTTTTTATTGTATTGTTTACATTTATTTTAAATTTCCAAATTTTGCTGTTGCTGGACTTTGTTGTAATATATAGAAATACTGATGATTCGAATGTGTGTTTATTTTATATGTTGCAGCTTTGCTAAATTTGTTAACTAATTTCAATTAGATTTTTAGTTGATTCTCTAAGTACATTATTATATACTGCAAACATATGCAAAAAATGATGTTTTTTTTGTATTTCAACATATTTAACAAGTATTGGACTACCTGCTAGCTAGGGAAGGGGAGTTAGAGGGAAGGAAGAAAAAATTTAGAACAAAAGGTTATTCAAGGGTCAGTGTTGGAAAAATTACTCATGCATATGCTTTGTAAACAAAAAGTTTTAATAATTAAAAAAAGAAAGAAAATGATGTCTTTGTTTCCTCGTTACTTATTCTAATTCTGTGGGATTTTTACTTGTTGATATTGTTGGCCTTTCTAATACAATATTGAATAATACTGGTGATAATATATATCCTTGCTTCACCCCAATCATATTGAGGAGACTTCTAGCTTTATCGTCCTTATAATGTTTGCTGATGGTATTAATAAGTACTACTTGTCATTTTAAAGAAAACTCCATTTATTCCTATGCTTTTTAGTGTTTTTAATAGGAATAGGTATATTTTGTTAAAAACTTTTTCTTCATTTATTGAGATAATCATGTGGTTTCTATTGGTTTTGTTATTGATATGGTCAATTATGCTGATAATTTTCCTATTATTGAATCAGTAGTTCTGGTAGAAGTCCTTCTTGATTTTAGAGTATGATCTTTGTGATACATTACTGTAATTTCCTTGCTAATATATATACATATATTTAATTTGTATCAATATTCATTAGCCTAAAGTTTTCTTTCTGGTTTAGATTTCAGCATCATTTTTGTGTCATGAAAGGAATTTGGTAGGACTCTTTCTTCGTTTATTTTCCCAAATAGTTTACATAGAATTGGAATTATTTGTTCTTTAAATATTTGGTAGAATATAATTTGTGAATTCATCTGTCCCTGGGAATTTTTTCTTAAGGAATTTATTGATACCTTGTTTCATTTCTTTTATAAGATAAGATTATATGAGTATTGTATTTCCTCTTCTGTTAATGTGGGCAATTTTTATTTTTCTAAATATTCATCTAATTCAGTTAGAATGTCAGATTTATTGGCATACAATTGAGCACAATATCTCCTAATCATTGCTTTAATTTCTTCATTAGTGAGTTTACCATTTTCATTTTTGATACTGGTAATTTGGTTTTCTTTTTTTTTTTAATCAAATTAGCCAGTAGTTTATCTCATTTATTGTTGTTATTGGATTTTTTTTTTCTTCCATAAAACCAGCTTCTGCTTTTATTTACTAGTTCAGTGATTTTCTTACTCTCAAGTTTATTCATCTCTTTTGATTTTCAGGATTTCCAATTTGGTGTTTAATTGGAAATTTTTAATTTGTTCTTTTTCTAGTTTTCTTAGTTGTATGCCTAATTCATTGATCTTTTATTTCTTTTTTTTTTTTTGCTCTTAGTACTCTGGTTGCATTCCATAACTGTTGGTATGTTGTCTCAGTGGTGTCATTCTCTTTAATGAAATTATTGATTGTTTCTATGATTTATTCTTTAACTCATTCTTTAGGATTAGATTAGTTTCCAATTAATTTTTAATCTCTTTTCATAGGCCTTTATTAAATGTAATTTTTATCACATCATGATCTGTAAAGGATAAATTTAATATTTTTGCCTTTATGTATTTGATGGTAAGGTTTTTATACTCTTAATACATTGTCACTTTTTGTGTAGGTACCATGTTCTACTGAGAAAAAGGTATATTACATTCTAAAATTCTTTTCATGTTCTTAATTTCTTTCTTGTTTATTTTGTAGTCTAGTCCTGAGAGGGAGAAATTGAAGTTCCCTAACAAATAAAAGTTTTACTGTCTATTTCCTCCTGTAACTTATTTAACTTCTTTAAAGTTTGGATGTTATATCTTTTGGTGCACATGTGTTTAGTATTGATTTTACTTGATCTTTTTTAGCAAGTATAAAAAGTACTTTTTAGCAAGATGTAGTTTCCTTTCTAATCTCTTTTAATTATATTTATTTTTGTTTTTGCTTTATCTGACATCATGATTGCTATGCCTTTTTTAAAATTTCAGCAGAAGCATAATATATTTTGCTCCAGCCTTTTATCTTTTACTGTCTTTCTGCTTCAAATGTGTTTCTTGTAAACAACATATTATCGGGTTCTAGTTTTTGATCCACTCTGCTGTCCATTTCTATTTTATGAGTGTTTATCTCATTTACATTTGCAGTTATGATTACTAACTGTATACTTCCTTCTCTCCTATTTTTCTCTTTATACTTCTCTTTCCTTTCTCCCTGTCCCTAGTATTTGGCTTCTGATTACCCTTTCCCTCAATTCTGCCCTCCCTGATATCAGTTTTCCCTCTTTTTTTCCCCTTTCCTTCTACTTTCATAAAGGGTTAGATAGATTTCTTATACCCAAATCTGAGAGGTTCATTCCCTTCATTGTAATAGGTATTTGAGACTCTTCCTGTGAGCTAATTTACTTCATTCTGCTTCCCTTCCCTCTTTTCTTAGTGCAGTCCTCTATCTCCTTAATTTTTTCTTTTAAATCACCCCATCAAAATTAATTTATACCCTCACTCTCTGTCTATGGATACTCTCCCTAACTGGCAAATAGTGATACAATTCTTTTTTTTTTTCTCCTAAAAGTCAAATTTTATTTTATTTTATTTTTTTATTATAGCTTTTTATTTACAAGATATATGCATAGGTAATTTTTCAACATTGACCCTTGCCAAACCTTCTGTTCCAATTTTTCCCCTCCTTCCCCTCCCCCTTCCCCTAGGTGGTAGATAGACCAATACATGTTAAATATGTTAGAGTATATGTTAAATACAATATATGTATACATATCCATACAGTTATTTTGCTGCACAAGAAGAATTGGACTTTGAAATAAGGTAAAATTAACCTGAGAAGGAAATAAAAAATGCAAGCGGATAAAAACAAAGGGATTGGAAATGCTGTGTAGTAGTTCACACTCATTTCCCAGAGTGTAGCTGGTTCTACTCATTATTGAACGAATGGAACTGATTCGGTTCATCTCATTGATGAACAGAGCCACATTCAAGTGATACAATTCTTAAGAGTTACAAGTATCATCTTTCCTTGCAGGGGTATAAACAGTTTAACATTCTTGAAAAACTTATGTTTTCTCTTTCCTATTTACTCTTTTGTTTCTATTGAGTATTGTGTTTGAAAATTGAATTTTCTGTTTAGTTCTGGTATTTTCATTATAAATGTTTGAAATTCCTCTAGTTTGATTGCATGTGCATTTTTATGCTTGAAGAATTTTGTTCAGTTTTGTTGGATAGTTGATTTTTTGTTGTTATCTAAGCTCCTTTGCCTTCCAAAATATCTTATTCTAAGCCTTTTTATCCTGTGTAATCCTGATGTGACACCTTGAAATTTGATTTTTTTTTTTTCTGGCTGCTTGAAGTATTTTTTTCCTTGACATGAAAGATCTGGAATTTAGTTATAATATTCCTGGGAATTTTTATTTGGCGATCTCTTTCCAGAGGTGATCAGTGGATTTCTTCAGTTAGTATTTTACCCTAAGGTTCTACGAGATCAGGGCACATTTCTTGTATGATTTTTTGAAAGAGGCTTTATTTATTTACTTATTTTTAGATCATGGCTTTCAAGTAGCCCAGTAATTCTTAAATTGTCATTCCTGTATCTTAAAACAAGGTCACTTATTTTCCCATGAGATTTTTTACATTTTCTATTTTTTTCATTCTTTTGATTTTGTTTGGTTGATTTTTGATACCTCCTGAAGTCATTAGATTCTAATTTTTAAAGTATTATTTTCTTCAGGTAGCTTTTGTGTCTCTTTTTCCATTTGGTCAATTTTACTTTTTAAGAAGTTAAAGTAGATTTTTATATATCTTTTTTCTGATTTTTTTTTTTTTTTTTGTATGTACTTTCTTTACCAAGCTGTTGACTCTTCATGATTCTCATTTCTCTTCCCAATTTTTCTTTTGCCTCTCTTATTTGATTTTTTTTCCCTTTGATCAAACTTGAGAAACAGAGTTGTCTTTGAAGCTTCATATATGGGTGTTTTGACATTGTTGTCCTCTTCTGATTTTGTATTTTGACATTCCTAATCACCATAATTGTTTTCTTTGGTCAAGGTTTGTTTTTTCTCACTTTTCAGTCTATTTTGTGACTTTTAAAGTTGAACTCTGTTCTTGGGGTTTAGGAGGCATTGCCTCAAGTTTCCTGGGCCAGCACCAGTGACCAGTGGCCTGATGCACCAGGGTCCCTGGCTCTGGCAGCTTACATGCTGCCCCAGATCTGCAGTATGGTAGCTCCTGCTGGCTTCAGCTGGTTCTTTGGGCATTGGTTGCTGAGCTGTGCTGGGGATAGAGATCTTCTGCTGGCTTGCCTAGAAAATACCTAAGCTGTGCTGTGCTCCTCTTTTACCTGAGTGAGGTAAACTTTTCTTTTTTGGGGGAAGGGAGGAAGTAGTTGTGTGCCTAGGGTCACAAAACTAGTAAGTATTAAGTGTCTGAGGCCAGTTTTGAACTCAGGTCCTCCTGACTCGGGTAAGGAAAAATAACTAATGCAGTGACCAAGTTTGTAGGCAACATTCTGTGTCTTAGGAATCCTCTGTCTCTATTGAGAAAGGAATTATGTTTTAGTATGTTAGCTGAGGCCATTTATTGGTTGAAGGTTTTTTGTTTTGATTTTTTAAATTTATAAACTTAGCAGTGATCAGCAAACATATATCAGAACATGGAATACAATAAAAGTATACATAAAAGTGTGAGCTTCTATTACATACAATTTAGGTTTTTTAAGGGCATATTAAATTTAACAAGGGAGTTACAAAGTTGTCCCATTTATTTGTGCCCTCTTATGAACTTTTTCTTATATGTATTTTTTAAAAATTCCAACATTGATCCCATTTACTCTTTGCTTCTTAACTGAATGGAAGCCCGTCTTCATAATAAATATAGTAAAGCAAAACAACTAAACACATTAGCTGTGTCTGAATGAACTCATTTGGTACCTTTAGTTCATCACTCTTTTTCTATGTGATAAATAAGCCAGTCTTTCTTTCTTCTTTCTTTTTTTGTTTTTTTGTTTTAAAAGAAACAGGATTTATGAGGGTTTTTTTTTTTTTGTTAAACATATGCAATTCTTCTATACAAATTTACACATTTATCATGCCGCATAAGAAAAATCAGATCAAAAAGGAAAAAAAAAATGAGAAAGAAAACAAAAAAGCAAGCAAACAACAACAAAAATGGTGAAAACACTGTTGTGATACACATTCCGTCCCCATGGACCTCCCTCTGAATGAAGATGGCTCTCTGCATCACAAGTCTTCTGAAATTGGCCTAAATCCATGTCCATCAGAATTGATCATTGCATAGATTTATGACATTTTCTTTTAAAAGGACTATGGAAGGGAAGTTCAGGATTTATTTTTTAAATGGAATATTATGATTTTTACATGAACAAAAATCTTCCTTGTCTCCTCAAACTTCCCCATCCATTGAAAAAGAAAAAAAAAACTTTAATAAATTCCTTTATTGTATTTCTCTTTCTCCAGTGAGAAATATTTTCATATGTTTTCATCTTTGCTACTTTTGCTGAATGTGAGTTGACACCCAGAGTTAATTTTTAAAGTTTTTCTTTTTAGAGATTTGGAGCACTTTAAAGTAATATTGTTGTTAATAATTTACAATTCTTTTAAAAACTGTTTGTTTATATCTTTTGACCATATAACCATTGAGAAATAAATGACCCTTGAGTCAGATATCTGTTAATTTTCTACCCCTTTTTTATTTCAGACCCTTTTTGGAGATATTTGATGGAAAAAATTTTTTCCTCAGTGCCTTTATTTTTTTTTTAATTTTTATTTTTTTGGTAATTGAACATATATTTTCTTTCTTATGATAAGCTCTATCCCTTGCAAAAATATTTGGGGCAGCCTTTTTTGTGTGGCAAAAAAATCTGGAAACTGAGTGGATGCCCATCAGTTGTAGAATAGCTGAACAAGTTATAGTGTATGAATATTATGGAATATTATTGTTCTATAAGAAATCATAAGCAGGATGATTTTAGAGAGGCCTGGAAAGATTTACATGAAGTGAGGCTAAGTGAAATGAGCAGAACGATCATTATAACAGCAAGATTATGTGATGATCAGTTCTGATGGACATAGCTCTCATCAACAATGAGGTGATTCAAACCAGTTCTAATGGTCTTGTGATGAAGAAAGCCATTTGCACCCAGAGAGAGGACAGTGGGAACTGAATGTGGATTAAAATAGTATTTTCACTCTTTTGTTGTTGTTTGTATGCATTTTGTTTTCTTTCTCATTTTTTTCTTTTTGATCTGACTTTTCTGGAGCAGCATGATATTTGTGGAAATATATAAAGAGGAATTGTACATGTTCAACATATATTGGATCACTTGCTGACTAGGAGAAGGCTAGGCAAAGGAAGGGGAAAAATTAGGACACAGAGTTTTGTAGAAGTGAGTGTTGAAAATTATCCATGTATATATTTTTAAAATAAAAGGCTTTATTTAAAAAAAAAAAAAGAGCAAAAGATATATATATATATAAAGAATTCTCTCTTGCCCATAGATTTGAAAGGTTATTCTTTCAATTGAAACCATGCCTTTTTTTTTTTTACATTTTCTCTTTCACTCATGCTCATGGTGGTAAGGCTCAAAGCATTCTGTCACATTTGTTGTACATAGTCTTCTACTGAGAATCTACTCATTTAAAAAAAAGCAAAATAAACTTATTTGCCTTTTGTTTTTACCTACATTTCCCATTGTTACCTATACCTAATCCCTTTTAGATATATGGACATCCTTTGTAATAAAGAAGAAAAGAGAAGGTTCGTTGAAACTAACTTAACATGGCTGGATTCTTGGAGATGATAGTCTCATTCGGCTCTGGGACCAAACCATGGATCCATTTGGTCCCAGTAAAATCTCTCCCTTTCAAATAAATTATTAAAAACTTTTTAATCTCTATCTTGCCTCAGTTTCTCCAGCATTACACAATGTTCCATAGTTCTCCCTTTCCCATTTTCTGAGAGATGGACCTCACTTCTTTGATTTCAGAAAATTGAGTTCATTTACAGCGAGCTCCTCTTTCCATCTTTCCATTTTAAAATTCTTTGACATTGTTCCTACTCTTACTTCTCCCCATCAATTGATCCTTCTCTTTACCTCAGTACCATGCTCTTCTATTTTCTCAGTAAGAATGCATATTCGTATATACTGCCTTCCCTCTAACCCTAGATCCTGGTTCTTTTCCTACAACTTTCAAATATTTTGTTTCATCTTTTTAAAAACAAAGAAAACCTCATTCAACTCTAGTATCTCCTTAAGACTTTCATCCTAAACAGAAAATTCAATCTACAAACACAGAGATGTGGTTCAAGAGAACCACAGAAAAAAAAGTAAACAGGAAAAAAAATATATACATATCTAAAGGTTAAACTATTGGCATACCTAGACAGGAAAACAATATCTAACTCTTGAGAACTGTATCTGTCACTGGGGCAGACAAAGGGGACCATCATATGGACTGAAGGTTTGGTAGTGAATGGTCCCTGTGATGACATCAAAAAAAAGACATTAAAGGGTGGGAAAAGTTCTGTACTGAAAAAGAGGAAAGGAGAGGTATAATGGGACAAAAAAGAAAAAGAAACTAACCAACATGTCAAAAAAGCCTGATATACAGAGTAAAATAGTCCATGATAACTTATTTAGGGGATAGTTTTGAACTGTTTCTTGAAGGAAATGATGATGAGGGGGGCATTCCTGGGGTGGACAATAAAAGGCTTACAAATCATCCTGAAGTAAAAGGGAGAGAACTTTCTCTAGAGAGCAGAGATGCTAGGCTTCTAGTGAATCAAATATGAAAGGATTGTAAGTAAGTTTGCCTGTAAGTTTGTGGAGAACAGTTGGTTAGAAAAAAAAATCACTGATACTTTTTGTTGTTACATTGTGATTATTTCTGAAATTTATCTCAACCCACTTTCCTTACAACTCCCTCTCTGCAAGTCATCCCTTTAAAAAAAAAAAAAAAAGATTTTTAAAAAAGAGCAATAGGGAGGGAGAAGCTTTTTTTTTTTTTTTTTTTTTTTTTTTTTTAGCAATGAATACCCATGTCCCATTCTCTCCCCCAACTCTCCATTCCCCCATTGAGAAGAAGGGGAAATGTGTTTCCTTAACCCTTCCAGGTCACAGTTTGGTGATTTATGGCGTTAGCTTTGTTTTCTTGTTCTTTACATTATCTTCATGCAAATTATTTTCCTTGTTCTGTCTACTTCACTGCATCAGTTCAGATAAGTCTTCCCATGCTTTGTGTTGTGTGATATTCTTACTATTCTAGGATCTTAATGTGACTCATTTTATCCATTTCTCAATCTGAGCATTTTATCTCCATTCTTTAGAGACTCAGTAAGACTGGAGAAAAGACTCAATAACCTTCAACATCAATTAATCCCTACTCTTGTCATCTTGGTTAAAATTCTTGGTGGGAAGAGTAACTTTAGACTTGTTTTGATTTGCATTTCTCTTATTATTAGTGATTTGGAGCAATTTTCTCAAATTTTTGTTTATGGTTGGTAGTCCTGAGGTCTACCTGAAATGAAAATCTAGAACAAACATGTCTTTTTAATGGCATCTCTTCTGTCTCCTTTTCTCTTCACCTCCTGACAGCTACACAAATGCTTCCGGCTACATGTAGAGAGCCTGAAGAGACTAGGCCAGTTAGCCCAGGGCTGCAAAATGGTGGTTCTATGGCTGATGGCACTGCGGCCCCATACCGTGGAGCAGATGGCAGAACCCATTGGCTTCTGGATCCGTGTCAAGATGGATGCTGCCAAAGTTGGTGACAAGGAGTTGCAGTTGAAGTGAGTTGGGATTCTCTGGGGCCTTTTGTGATCGCTGTGCCCATGAAAAATGAACTTGTGCCCATGGCTGCGGCCCCAATACAAAATGGAAAAGGATGCTGATTCCCTCCAGGGCAGGAAGTTGGAGGTTTCTGTCAGGGAGAGGCCAGTCCTAAGCCCCTTTTTCCCCTTAGGACACTTCGAGACAGCCTGACTGGATGGAGCCCAGAGGTCCTGACGCCCCTGCTGGTAGAAGAGTTGCGAGGATATAAGGCAGTACGGGCTGACACAGCACAAGAGCGCTTCAATATTATTTGTGACTTGCTGGAGCTGAGTACAGAAGAGACACCAGCTGGGGCCTGGGCCCGGGCCACCCACTTGGTAGAGCTTGCCCAAGTGCTGTGCTACTATGACTTTGCCCAGCATGCCGACTGGTGAGGTTAAATGATCAGGATGGGGGTTCTGGGGAAGGACTGTCCTTTTTTTCATACCTTTGGCTCTTGTTGGGCCCCAAATAATCAGAGCCTGTGCACTATTTACTCTGAGCCTCATTGTGGAATGGTTAAGCTGCCTGCCCTGTGGAAGGTTCCTCAGTGGGCAGCTTCCCAGGACAGTTTACAGACTCCTCTAGAGTGGAGCCATGGTACAATAACATATCCCGCTTCCTTGTCTTTACAAACAGTTCAGCCTTGGATGCAGTGCAGGAGGCCTTGAAGCTGTTGGAATCTGTGCAGCCTGAGAGCCAGGTTACAGACCAGTTTTTGGATGATAAAGCACAGGCTTTGCTGTGGCTCTACATCTGTACCCTGGAGGCCAAAATGCAGAAAGTGAGTAGGACTGCTCACTAGTCTGGTGAAGATGAGCTGGTTCCTTCACCCTTAGACCGGACCTGTATCAGACCCTGTTTTTCTATTTCTCAGGGCATTGAGCAGGACTTGAGGACAAAGTCGCAGCCCAACTTGATAGAACTAGAAACCAATGACCTGAATTATGAAGATAAAATACAGAATGACCATTTTCTCTACAGTAGCCTTGCCTTCAATCTGGCTGCAGATACAGGTGAGGACATTAGGTGCATGGGAAGCTGGGGGAGAACACAGTGCTTTTTTAGAGAGCTGAGATCTGGCTGACAGGGTGAAGTGGTTTCACTTAATTACATATCGAAGAGGGGCAGCTTGGTGGTGCAGTGGACAGAGCACCAGATTTCAGACACTTAACACTTCCTTGCTGTGTGACTCTGGGCAAGTCACTTAACCCCAATTACCTCAGCCAAAAAAAAAAAAAAAAAAAAGAACATAAGGGAAATTACATATTGAAGAATAGAGCACAGTTGAGGGGAGTAGAGGTGGCTGTATGGGGAAAGGCAGTTATTTTTTATACCTTTTCTCTCAGAGTCCATGTCTCACATGTGTTGAGGCTGACCTTAATGTTTTTTCTTTTGACTTTCAGCTCATTCTAAGTGTTTAGATCAGGCATTAGCACTTTGGAAGAAGATGCTAACAAAAGGGCAGGTGCCCATGGTGAGATGTCTGCCACAGACCACTTCCTCCCTCCAGATCCTGGCTGCTCTCTGTCAGATGCTGGGCAAGGTATTGCAATAGAGGGGATTTGTGACACTTTGTAATCTTTTCAGAGCATTGTTTTTAGCACCCACCACCATAGATCTGGCATGAAATAGGCACTTGATAAATAATGGTTTTGAATGAGTGGCTCTGGCATGAAGGACCTCGTGTGGTTCTTCTGGATATAGATTCCTTCCCAGGCAACTTAGAATCAAACACAGAAGGTCAGAGAAACTTGTGGTCTCCTTGACTCTCTTACATTCCAGATTATTTTCTGATCTGGGACCACCACTGGAAATCTTGAGAATTATGATTTTTGGTATCATACTTCTTAGTACTTTTTTATTCTTGTTAGTGGTCAGAGAACTACTTTTTATGAGCAGAATCTCAGCCTGGCTCTGTCCCAGATGGTAGAATAAGACCCCAAAGGGCTTTGGGGAACAGGTTGATGAAGGTTAGGGAAGGAGTTTGGTACCTAAGTTGATTGAACCATTCCTGGGTTCTTAGCCCCTACAGGCTCTAGAGACATATTTGTTGCTACATACGCTCTCAGAAAATCTTAAGGACTACATTCGTGCAGCCAGTGCCTCTTGCCATATTACCCGGATCCTTTTGACACTTGACTGTCCCAGCTATGCCCAGGTGAGTAATAGGATAGCACCAAGCCTGGTGCTTGTGGGAGAGAATAACTAAAGTTTTGTACCTCTTTCCAGATAAATAAAAGAAATGGATCATTTACTTCCCCATAGATCTTTTTTTTACCCCTCATGATACTCAACAGAAATATGCTGTAAGGAGTCTGTCAAATGGGTAGAAGCAGGGAGAAGAAAAGTCTTTTTAAACTATAAAATTTATTAAAACTTGTGACCTATATAATCTTTTAGCTGAATTTCATACATATCTTGCTTTTATAGATGCTTTAATGAATGATAATTTGATTTAATAAATAATATTTGTATTAACCACTTGTTGTTTTTCCTTTTAGTACCAACTAAGTATTCTCATATTGTACCTCTAGGTATATTTGAAAGAGGCCGAGTCCAGTTTGCAGCTCAGTGATCACAGCAGTGATGGATACCTGCTCCTCTCCCAAACCTGTGTCTTACTTAGAAGTCAACTTTACTACATCCATAAAAAGGTACCTCATCATTTTTCTTTTTGGTAAAGGAATCTTTAGATTTGTCTGAATTGTAAGGTCTTTTGTGGGATGGTGATGGCTAGCTTGGAAGGAATAGTTTCCAGCCTTTTCTCCTATCTTACCAGGTAGGGTAATCAAAGACCATTTACTCTTATGAGAAAACATGGGCTCTAGTACTCTAGCCATATGACTCAGTTACTTATCTCTCAGCTTTCATTTCTTAGAAGGCTATAACTCCTTTGAGAGAATAGAAGTGGAAATAGTATGGGCTGTTTCCTGGTGGCAACTCTCCTGAGTGTTCATGTATGTTGTTGTTTTTTCCCCTGTAACCCTTGCCCAGGTGGCCGAAGGCCTCTCTTTGCTGCTGTCTGTGTTGCGGGATTCAGCCCTTCAGAAGCCTTCTAAAGCCTGGTACTTGCTTCGGGTTCAGGCCATGCAGTTGGTGGCTGTCTACCTTAGTCTCCCCTCAAGCAGCCTTTCTGTCCAACAATGGGAGCAACTTTATTCTCAAGGTATATGTATATGCGAGGGAAAGAGAACAAGGGCACTCCCCTGCCCCAGAGGTATCTTGGGGAGCTGCTTTCCATGCAGAGTTCAAGGGAACCTGTGTATTCAAATGCCCAGTTCCCAAACCACCAAGACTATCTTTAATTTATCTTAGTTCTCTTCTCTGATTAGATCTATGAGTCTGAACTGTCCAAGTCTGAACTTGGGAAATTCTGATCATAATCTTTTTCTTCCTCCTTCTGCCACCATCTTTTCCATATGCAGGCTGGCAGACTTCTGAGATAGCGCTCATTGAATCCCACAAGCTCCTCCGAAGCATTATCATACTTCTGATGGGCAGAGATGTGCTCTCTCTTCAGCGGACAGCTGGGGAGACTGTCTTTCTCGACTATGGTAAGTCCACCCTTTCTCAGATTTGTCCAATAGATTCTAGGGGAAGAAGTCTCTCTGAAGTTCAGAATACAGAGACTAGATAAAGATTGTTCCTGTTTTTGTCTTGGGGGGTATCTAAGCTGTAGTTGGTATACAGTGATGTCTTCCTATCCTTGATACAGGTGAGAACCTAATACAGAAGTGGCTAGTTCTTGCAGAAGTTCTGGGCTGCTCAGAAAAGCTGGTCACCCTGTTAGGACGCTTGGGCACTGTGAGTGAAGCCAAGGCCTTCTGTCTGGAGGCTTTGAGGCTCACACTGAAGTTGCAGTGTCTACGTCGGTGAGTACTGGGGAGAAGGGGAAAGGGAAAGAAGGCAGTAACTTCTAAGTATTCCTTAGAGTTGGATATGTTGGTCCTTGAGAATTTTTTTAGTTAGATTCCAAATGTCCAATTCTGTATACTACTTAATACCTAGTGCCCATTTTCTTCATTTCCAAGATGTATTTGCTCTAAAGCTATTGTGTGGAGAAGAACGGAAGTTTCTTAGGGGATGTTCAATCCAGCTGTCCTGCCTAGCCATTGTGAGCTCTTTTATAAAAGTAGCAAGAAGCTATGGATGTCATAGGAGAGAACTGGTGGGAATCACAGGGGGAAAAGAAAGGGGACAGCATAATGATGAGTTTTTCCTTATACTACTCCCTCTCACTCTTGAAAAAGGTGTGCCCTGTTCCTGGTGCTAAAGGGAGAGCTAGAACTAGCCCGAAATGATCTTGACCTCTGTCATTCAGATCTCGAGCAGGTGCTATTCCTGCTTCAGTCTGATACAGGTGAGTGACTGGCAATCTTAAATTGCAGAGAATAGTGAAAATAATTAAAATGTGTGACAGGGCACAAACTGAGTCTTTTCTGAGCAGATTTATTCCTGGCTCCAAAGTAAATTTCCAAGTGACCACATTAATACTGCAGGAAAAAAATGAGATTAGAGATAAGGAACAACTTTATAACTATAGTAGCTAGATACAGGAATAGGAGAACTAGGAAGGAAATGGATTACCCTTAGTGAGCATAATAGAGATGATATGTGGGATGGTTTGAGATGATTCTCCTTCCTTTCAGTTCAGTGATTTCATGTTTGATGGGATTTTAGAATTATCTAGTCCAACTTCTATCTGACTTACTTTCTTGATCTTGCTAGAGTTCGAAGGGATAACCCAGCCACGAGATAAGGCAAAAAAAATCCATCCCCAGAAAGGACAACAACAGTCCCAAGTACTATCCTGTTCCGAATTACTTGAAGAAGAACCCTTCCTGAAGGGCCCTGCTCTGCAGCTGGTGGCCACTGTGGATAAGGATCCTGGCCCCTCCATATCCTCCCCTGTGCTGAAAACCAAACCTCAGCCTTGCCCTGCCTTCCTTTCCCATCTGTCTGCCTGCAACTGTACACTCTGTACTGATCCTGCTCTATTAGCTGTCTGCCTCCGGTGGCTGCTAGCCTCTGCTGGTGTGGAATTTTCCTCAGGTAATCGGGCAAAGGGCCTGGACTTGTTACAGTCTGTGCTCAAGAGATGCCCGGAGGCCACAGACTGTCTGGCACAGGTTTTGCAGGCTATTCTGAGCCAAGAAGTCCCACCGTCACCTGCCCCAAGATTCCTAGAGGATCTCATTGCTCAAGCTTATACTCGATTGGCTCTGGAAGGCATAAATCATCCACCAACCAAGGGCCTATGGGCAATATTAGAGACTGGGTTGAATTTTGTTGCTTCTAGGACTCCCCATCTGGACCACTGGCATGCCAGCCTACTTGTGGCAAAGGCCCTGGCATCGATATCCAATCTCAGCTGTTTTACCACTCAGCTTTTTGGGAACACCTGGCCTTGGCAACCCCCAGTGGGGAAATTATCCCAGACTTCTAAATCTTCTAAAAATCAGAGCCAGAAGCTTACGGAAGAAAAGAGCAAGCAGATGGTCTCGAATGACCCGTCCCTTCACAGTACCTCCCTAGAGAGTCTGGATGAGAAGCTTCCAGCTGTACTGCGGCCGATGGGGAGACCTTGTACCCCAAAGCAGCCGGGGCCAGCTGGTCCCCACATGCCCTTCACCGTGTTTGATGAGGAGCTCTCTGTACAAAGCAAGCCTGAGCTAATGAAAGCACCAAGGGTCAGGTGCAGGACCCAAACCCGCCTCAAGGTACAGTAGAAGAATGAGGTTTAGGGTTTGGGATGCTGATCACAAGTTGAGTGTTTATTGTGTACAAGGTACATCATAAAACACAGTTGCTAACCTTAAGTATCTTAACATTTCCCATGAGTATTCCAGATAAGAAATTCTCCTGGTATTAACACACTGGTGTCTTTGGGCTTTCCTTTCCATTGTTGTTGTGGTTGTGATTGTTGTTCAGTAACTTTCAATTGTGTCCACATCGTCATGATCCCATTTGCTGTTTTCTTTGCAAAGATTCTGGAGAGGTTTGTCATTTTCTTCTCCAGCTCATTCTATAGATGGGGAACTGAACAGGGATAAGTGACTTGTCCAGGGTCACCCAGCTGGGAAGCATCTGAGGCCAGATTTGAACTCAAGAAGAGTCATCCACTGTGCAGCTACCCTACCCAAAAGTAAATGTCCCTTGGTTTTTGGGACCCTGTTGAACATAGTTCAGGTGGCTATGTTTGTGTAGGAACAATCATGGAATTCTTAAGTTCTCCTCCATTACAACACTGTCACAGTGTGCAAACTCTTGATATTTTTCTGTCTTTTCTTTTTTTCCCCATATGTAGGTGAACTTTAGTGATGATGAAGACTCCATCCCCTCTGTGAGATTGGCTGAAAAGCCCAAAAGAGGAAGAGCAGCCTCTCGAGGCCGAGGTCGAGGCCGGGGTAGCAGGGTCTCAAGACTAAAGACAAATAACAAAGGTGCTCCAGCAGGGTTCAAGGATCAGTTTACTTCTGGCAGCCACAGCAGAAAGGCCACAGTAGAGGAACATGTCCCTCAGAGAGCCCTTCGACGTCAGACAAAGTTGGATGTGGAGTTCATGCGGACCATTCGTGAAGAACACAAGACTGACCAGCTGGATATGAGCTTTGAGATTCTCCAGGATTCTGATGAAGAAGGCATGGTCTCAGGTGTGATGGAAGGATCTACATTACTGAGGGCATCTAAATAGTCAGAATCTGAGATATTTCTGTGAAGGGGAATTCCAGATCATTAGGCTGAAAGGGTGGTAGTTTGGGCCAGTGGGGAATAAAAATGAGGTCACTGTCCCAAGTAGGAGGGTGGGCAGAGAGTGAAAGTGAGATCTCACAGGATTCTCACCACCTAGGTGGGCAGAAATGGATGCCATTGTGGCATGAGATAGCCGAGGGAGAGTGTGAAGTGGTAAGACGAGATGCTGGCAAGGAGGTTCCATCTGTCTTGGCTCCAGAGAAGAGAGAAAGCCACAAACAGCGTGGCACACGTTCCAGACTTGTCTCTGCCCCTGCCACTTTTGGTGAGTGAAGGAGCCTCTCAGGGCTTTACCTTACCTGGGGGGGCAAAAAGGCCTGGGGCTGGGTGGCTCCCACCCCCAGACATTCCTGCCATTGAAGGCAAAGTGTCAACTAGAGTGAGGAACCAGGAGGCAGATGAGATAAACGCTTTGTCTGTTTTTGTTCTGTTTTCCGACTCAGCACAAGGGCTTAACTGCAGGAGGAAAGATGCTTAGATCAGTCAAAAAGTGGGGAATTCACTCACAAAGAGTGATTTGCTCCCTTCTAGGCTTCTCTACCCTTGACTCTGTCTATGAGTCCCTGAGCACTGCCTTCCGCTGCATCAGCCATTGCCCCCCCAGTGGGCTCCACGCTCAGCTGTGCCGCCTCCTGGCTTTGTGTGTGGGATCCCGGGATCCCTACGCCACTGCCTTTTTTGTGACCGAGTCTGTCTCCATCACCTCTCGACACCAGTTGCTCACCAGCCTTCACCGGCAGCTGCAGTAAGTAACACTCTCTTGGCACTTTCTGGGATCTTTTTTGAGACCGTCTCTCTTTCCAAGATCTCTTTCTGATCTCATTTTTGTTGCCCCTGGGACTAGACTTTGGGTGTTCTGGATTTGAGAAGTCTGGGTTTGATGATGGTCACTGTCTTGGAGGGAAGTGAAATTGGAAGCTGGTTAACTTTTCCTTTACCTTTCTTCCTAATCTGTCATTCATAGCAAAGCACAAAAGCAGCAAACAGTGGATTTGACTGAGCAATTCCAGGGGCTGAATCTTCAGGAAGAGCCCAAAGGTGTCCCCTTCAACCGCCTCCAGCACCTCTTTTCATTCAGAACTCCAAGACCTGGCTGCTTCCCTCAGCCTGAGAAGGAGAGTTTCCTAGAACTTCTGGCTCAAATTCCTAGTGGTATGATAGGGAGTGGTGTGTTTGGAATGGAACTCTTCTCTTCTGTCCCTTATTGGGTTTCTGAAAAGTTAGAGTGGGAGGCATTGTGACTGTTATCAGGGACTCTTTTTTTGTGAGAGGTGGAAGTTGGTGACTGACAACCAGACGGGGTCAGGGATGAGGAAGCATCTTTCAGGGCCACTGAGAAAATAAAGAGCATTTTCTCCATTGGAGCTAGTTGATTAGGGAAGTAATAATGAAAATAATTAAGAAACCATTGGATAATGAGATGTTTGAGGTCAGTTCCAATGATCTTGTGATGAAGAGAGCCGTCTATATGCAGAGAGAGGACTGTGGGAATTGAGTATGGATTACAACATAGCATTTTCACTCTTTTTGTTGTTTGCTTGCATTTTGTTTTGTTTCTCATTTTTTCCCCTTTTTGATCTGTTTTTTCTTGTGTAGCAAGATTATTGTATAAATATGTATACATATATTGGATTTAACATATATTTTAACATGTTTAACATATATTGGATTATTTGCCATCTAGAAAGGGAGTGGGGGAAAGGAGGAGAAAATTTGGAACACAAGGTTTTGTAAGGATCAATGTTGAAAAATTATCTGTACATATGTTTCGAGAATAAAAAGCTTTAATAATAAATAAAACTGGGGGGGGGGGGGGGGGAGTGGGGAAAGAAACCATTGGAACAATCCAGGAGAGAAGTGATGAGGATCAGAACTGAAGTTATAGTTGTGTGAATAAAGAGACTGGGTCTGTAGCAAGAAATGCTGTAGAGGTAGAATAGCAAGATATGGTGATTGGTTGGTCATGTGGGGTAAGGTTGTTGGAAGATGAACTGAAGTAGCTAATCCAAAGAGACTGTAGGGATAATGATGCATTCAAAAAAACTTGGGAAGTTTGAACAAGGGAAGAGTTTGGGGTAATGCTATTGGGTTCATTGTTAGACATGTGGAGTTTTAGATATCTCTGAGATATTCTGTTTAAAATGCATAGCAAGCAATTGGTGACATAGGCTAGAAGCTCAGAAAAGAGACAGGGACTAATTGGTCCTTTATGAGCCATCATCAACATAAAGATGCTGGTTAAATCTCTGGGAGCTGATGAGGTTACCAAAGGAGAGTACAAGATCAGCTCCACAGTTAGGGCCAGTTCTATAGGTGATGATCCAGCAAAGGAAACTGGGAAGAGAACAGTCACATGGGTAGAAACAAACCAGGTGGAAGAGTGTGGTAGAAAGCCTGTCAGGAGGAAAGGGTGGTCCCATGTTATATACAGCAGTCAAAGAAGAAGGACTGAGAAAAGACCAGAAGATCTATTGATTAAGAAATCATTGGTAACTTAAAGAAAGTAGTTTTAGTGGAATGGTAAGTTTAGTAACTAGATTTCAAAGAATTGGAAAAATGGAGGCAGAGAGCGGAGGAAGCTTATTCAAGTAGCTAGGCTGAGAGAGGGAGACTAGATATAGGATGATAGTTTGAGGGGATGGCAGGACCTATGGAATGACTTTTTTTTTTAATAATCAGGAAGGCCTGAGTATATTTGAACGTGTTAGGGAAGGAACTAGTACATAAGGAGAGAGAGAATGATGAAACAGATGGGTTATTGAGAAAGACTAGAAGGATTGACCTAAGCAAGGAGAAGAGCCACTTCTTTGTCAGACACTGCAAGAACAGAGGAACACATTGGAAAGTGATCTTTTGAGATAGAAGGGGATTATTGGGGATTTCACTGAACAAGAAGAGGTGGAAAGAATGAAAGCAAAAGGTCCAAGATAAAGGAGTTTTGTGATATTCTCTCTAAAATATAATGTTCTCTGTTGAGGTTTTCTTGGGGTCTCTGGGAGCAGCCTTCGTTTCAGTTCAGTAATCGCCACACAAGTAGCCAGAGGTTAAAGTCCAAATCCTTTATTGTCTCTTTCAAAGTCTTGTCTCCTTTACCTGGGACTCGGCTAGTTTTTCTGGAGGCCTATCTCTCTCCTTGGTTCAGAGAGCTTGAGCTCCCGCCTGCCTTCTCTGGCTTCTGAATCTCCCCAAATCCAAAGGTTTGTGCTTCAGCCTCTAGCCACCACAAAAGTAGATGATGGAATGAATCTGTCTCAGCTTCTAGTCCACTTGTCTCTTCTGGCCCTGACAGCTTCTAGCTTATATGCTATACACTGAATATACACCAATCATTATATCACTAGGAAACCATTATTTGTTGTAGGATTAAATCAATGCTAAATTAGATTTAAACATTGTCTCCTCAATTCCATTTAGTACCTTGTTTCAAGTTCTGGCCCATAACATCTCCTTGTAGGATCAAATCAATCCTACTGAACCATGCTAAATTAGATAATTATTGTCTCTATCAATTCCACTGACTTAGTACCTTGTAAGAAGCCTTTGTTTCAAGTTCAGAGTTCTGGCCTGTAACAGAGTTTGTCCACTGGGGAGCAGTGTTCAATGGAAAGAGAGACCAGAAGTGACTATGACCTGAATGTCATAGGATTGGAGAGAGTGGCCATGAGAAACCAGGATTAGGGACAGGGAGAAATCCAGGAGAGGTCATGAGGACAATTTGAAGGAGAGCGACTTTGGGACTGGGTCTGTTCCTCTTTAGAGGCTGGAGATAGGCTATGGCTGGGGCTGGGTTTGACTCCACCTCTTGGACCCTCTACCTCCTGTTCCTTTAGTTGAGGCATTAATCTGCCAAATGCTGTGAAGGGTGTCTTCTAGAAGACAGTTTCTGTCATAAAGGAGCTTATTGTCAGATTGGGGAGATGATATTTTGACATATAAAAGATAAAAAAAAAAGGAGTTCAGAGAGGGGGGAAATTGCCTTGATTTAGGAATGTTAGGCAAACCTTTATGAAGATGAAATATAAGCTGGGTCATAAATAGAAACTGGAGAGAATTCCCTTCTAGTCACTTACAATTGTGTGTATATGCTTTTTGCTTAGGGGTGACAGTGTGTGTGCTGGCCTTAGTCAGCCTCCAGAATGGAACAGTGGGAGATACATTACTGTTGACACGTTTGGAAAAGAATACTCCCCCTGTCACTATCCAGATACCCACCGCCCAAACCAAGGTAGGTGTCAGAGCTGACAACTGGAGGTTATAGCTAGAGAGGGATTGACATTGTATATTTTGGGGTAGAGGTGGGGGTGACATGGAGAGAGGGGACAATGGGAGATATTATTGTTTTGTCTTTAAAAGATGCCTCTGAGTTTGGCTTTGGGAGAGTTTGATGCGATCCAGAAGGAACAGAAAGAGAATAGCAGCTGTACAGAGAAGTCCAAATGGTGGGCAACTCGGCTGAAACTGGATCGAAGGATGGAGGTACTTGACTGGGGCAGGAGAAAGAGCCATCACTATTCTCTGTGATGTAGTATTTCAATCTTTTCTTTGTGTCCTTTTTAATCAAAGGTACATTTGCCAACTGAAGTCTCTTGTTGCAGTAAACAGCCATAGTACAGGGAGAAAGAACACTGTGCTTGAATTCCAGTCTCAGCATGTGCCTGTGTGACCATAGACATATCATTGAATCTCTGCCTCAGCTTCTTCATGGAGCTAATAATGTTCACACTATCTCCCTATTGGGTTTTAAATAGATTTCTATCGATAACTTGTTTCATATTACTTATATCTCTCTTGGTATTTCCCTCCCCCTTCACTGACAGCCATCTTCTAGAACAAAGACTTTTTTTTTTTTTTTTTAAGAATAAGAGGGGTAAATCATCAGGTAAAACTCATTAATAGATTGAAAAAATATAATGTTATAAATAATGTGGTATACCCATGGATTCCCTATTTATGCAAAAGAGTGAAGGCCAGGAAAAATAGCTGCCAGTTGCCAAATTTATTCTTTATAATTTCACAGCATCAATTTTCCTTTTTTTCTCTCGATAGTTTTTATTTTTCCAAATATGGTTTCCAATATTGATTTTTGTAAAGATTTTGAATTCCGAA
This sequence comes from Sarcophilus harrisii, assembly GCF_902635505.1. NCBI lineage: Eukaryota > Metazoa > Chordata > Mammalia > Dasyuromorphia > Dasyuridae > Sarcophilus > Sarcophilus harrisii. The sequence continues at coordinate 88,917,569 of NC_045430.1, read as the reverse complement.
TTTTTCTTCCTCCTCATACTTCTCTTCTCCCCGAGACAGCAAACAATCTGAAACAGGTTAAACATATAATCTTTTAAACATATTTCTATATTTGTCATGTTGTACAAGAAAAATCAAACCAAAAAGGGGGCGGGGGGGGAATCATGAGAAAGAAAAAGTAAACAAACATACAGGCAAAAAAAAAAGGTGAAAATACATGCTTTGATCCATTCAATCTCCATAGTTCTCTCTCTGGATGTAGATGAGATGAGTATTTTCCATCCCAAGTATATTGTATTGGAGTTGTCTTGAATCATTACATTGCTTAAAAGAGCCAAGTCCATCACAGTTGATCACCACATAATCTTGTGGCTATGTACAATGTTTTCTTAATTCTACTCACTTCACTTAGCATTAGTTCATGTAAGTCCTTCTAGACTTTTCTGAAATCAGCCTGCTCATCATTTCTTGTAGAACAATAATATTCCATGTCTGTGCATATCCTTTGATCCAGCAGTATCTCTACTGGGTCTATATCCCCAAGAGATTATAAAAAAGGAAAAAGATCCTATATGTATAAAAATATTTATAGTAGCCCTTTTTGTAGTGACAAAGAACTAGAAATTGAGTGAATGCCCCATCAGTAGGGGAATGACTGAATAAGTTATGGTATATGAATGGAATGAACTGTTATTGTACTATAAGAAATGGTCAGCAGGACAATTTCAGAAAAGCCTAGAAGGATTTACGTGAACTGATGCTAAGTGAAATGAGTAGAACCAAGAGAACATTGTACATAGCCACAAGATTATGTGATGATCAAGTGTGATGGATTTAGCTCTTTTCAGCAAGGCAATTCCAATACATTTGTAATGGAAAGAGCCATTTGCATCCAGAAAGAGAACTGGAAGCTAAATGTAGGACCAAAGTATGTATCTTCACCTATTTTTTGGTTGTTGTTTGCTTGTATTTTCTTTCTCTTGTTTTGTTTTGTTTTTTAATCTCTTGATCTGATTTTTCTTGTGTAGCATGACAAATATGAAAATGTTTAAAAGAACTGCACATGTTTAAATATTGGATTACTTGTTGTCTAGGGGAAAAAAGGAAGAAAGTAGGGAGGGAAAAAAAATTGCAACACTAGGTTTTGCAAAAGTGAATGTTGAAAACTATGTTTGCACATATTTGGAAAAATAAAAGCTATCTTTTATTTAAGAAAGAAAAAAGATACTATACTGTATACACAATTTTAGGGTCCTTTGGGCATAGTTCCAAATTAATCTCCAGAATAATTGGATCAGTTCACAACTTCACCAACAACACATTAGTATCCCAATTTTCCTACATCCCCTCCAACATTTATCATCTTTTCCTGTCATCTTAACCAATCTCAGAGGTGTGAAGTAGCACCTCATAGTTGTTTTAATTTGCATTTCTCTAATCAATAGTGATTTTGAGCATTTTTTCATAAATAGCTTTTAATTTGTTCATCTGAAAATTATTCATATCTTTTGATTATTTATTTGTTGGGGAATGACTTGTATTCTTATAATTTTAAGTCAGTCCTCTGTATATTTTAGAAAATAAATCAGAAATATTGACTGTAAAAAAATTTCCCAAGCTAATCTTGACTGCATTGGTTTTACAACATTAATTTTTGTAATAGTTGTTTCCATTATTATAATCCTTATCTATGTTGGTGCCCTAGCTTTGCTTATTTCACTTTGTATGAGTTCATGTTGATCTTTCCATGTTTCTCTGGATTTTCCATATATAGCCTAATAATATTCCATTACATTCATATAGCACAATTTGTTTATCCATTTCCCACTTGGTGGGAATCCACTTTTTCAATTCTTTGTTTTCCTAAAAACTTGCTGCTATAAATATTTTAGTTTATGGAGAATTTTTTTTGTCAAGAATTTACTTTGAAGATCAATGAATTGTTTTGTTTGGGGGGGAGGTTGTATTTTATTTTTTATTTTTAATACACATTGCTTTACGCGTCATGTTGGGGGAGAAAAATCAGAGCAAAGGGGGAAAAAAATGGGAAAGATAAAAAACAGAAAAAAAAGAAATGAACATAGCATATGTTGAATTACATTCAATCTCCTTAGTTCTTTTTCTGGATGCAGATGGCATTTTCTGTCCAAAATCTATTGGGATTGCTTTGAATCCCTGCACCACTGAGAAGAACCAAGTCTTTTGTAATTGAGAAGACCAATGTATTGTTAACGGCCGATTAATTATTTTGTTCTTGGGGTCAAGGGACTTGTCCAAGGTCACACATCTAGTGAGTTAAGTGTTAGGTCCTCTGATTACAATGCTAGTGTTCTATCCACTGTGCTATCTAGCTACCCTTAATGAATTGTTAATATCTGACTGTGTATGTTTACTAAGCAACGCTGTATTTAATATTTATATCATTACTGTTTATTTTCCCTCAATTCTTATTAAGCTTCTCCTGGCAATAAAAAAAGGGGAAAAATTTTTTTTTTCTCATCTATTAGAATTAGGAGGAAGGATATGTGGGTCAAGTATCACAAAAAAATGTTCTCAGGGTTCTGTCTCTGCAGTATAATTTATTATCTTCATCTCTCCTTCACCCCCATTTAGGACCTCATCACTTCCCTAGAGAAACATATACTAGGCTGTTGGAAGATGATGCTGGTACCCTTCACTGGGAATCCAAGCCTGACCCAAGAGGCTTCCTCTCTAAAGGACTCACTAGGGCAATGTGGCTGGAAGTCTCCTGACCCTACCTTGCTACAGGTAAATTAAGGAGAAAGGGGTTGGCTAAAAGTCAGGTAGGGGAGAGGAATCTGATCTATCTGGAGATCAGTCCCATATTTCCTTAAGTGAAACTATAACTGATTTTTTCCTGCAGGTGGTTTTGGGTGCTGCCCATACCCTTTCCCCTCAGGACGTTCAGGCATTAGCCAATGGTCTATGCCAGGCCCAGCCAGAAAAAGCTCAGGAGCTACTACAGGAGGCCATTGAACGTTGGAAAGGCCAGACTGGGGAGAGTAATGGACACCTAGTTCTGGTATTGGATAAGGTAAGGGATAAGAAATCTGATAGACTTGCTGACTTCAGTCTGTGAGACTGTATTCTTATAAGAGGGTTCTTCCCTTCCAGCAAGGTCCAGAGAATAGTAACTTCTGTTTTCTTCTCCTCAGGACTTGCAGAAGCTGCCCTGGGAAAACATTCCCAGTCTTCGGGCACAGCCTGTTACTCGGCTGCCCTCACTCCGATTCCTGCTCAGCTACTCCCTTATCCGAGAGGTAGGAGCAGAGCCTAATTTGGGGGAAAACCTGAAAAAGGAGAGGCCATGTGCTTGGGGGAAAGTGAGAAAGGATCTGAGGCTTGAGGATGAGAGGAGTTTTAAGTATTTTACTAAAAGTTTATCTGACTCAGAAATTTTAATCATTAATAGAAGTGTAGCTGCTAGGGTTCTAATATAGGCTTCATTTATTAGGCTTAGCAGAAAAATCTCTCTCTAAGAACCTAAAGGAGTAGAGCTTCCAAACACAGACCATCCAAAGATCAGCAGTAGCCCCAGATTGATCAGTCTTATGTATTCTCCCTCTGATGGGGTATCTCCCGCTTGACTCAGTTTTGTTTTCTTTTTGAAGATTCAGGGCCTCCATCTGTTTGTCCTGTTTTCAAGCTCCCTTGCCTATACTTTGATTCTCTTTTTTGTCTGCTTCTCTTCTGGGTCTGACCTGCACCTGGTCTCCTTTCCCCTGGGCTGTTGCCCAGAGAATCCAGATTCTCTCCAGATTTTGACAATTTAATAATAGCCCCACCTTGTGGTTATGAAGGACTTTATGGGTGCCTCCATACAATGCAGGCTGAAAAACATAATTTGGGCAGTAGAAAAAAATAATATCTGAAAAAGAACTTCACCCTGAATTCCTACTTATCACTCAATATGTTGGGGATTGATCCTGTTAAAATCTGAAGATTGAGATATTGCAAAAATTGGTAGCCAGATTTTGCCACAGTTTCAATTATCTGTGTATCAAGTGGGTGGATCAGTATAGGAGAATATTGCAGAGCTCTGATTCTGCAGTGACTAAATCTAACGTAGTGCCCACAAAAAAGGGGTCCTTATGGAAAATCACAATTTGGAAAATGGAAGTTCAGATTGTAATTTCCAATCCACTGACTACCTCACTTGTTTCATATCTACCCCATTTTCTGTCAACCCTGTCCAGCATTCCTCCTCCTGTCTCATGAGTCCCCTCCACTTCCCTTTCCCCCCAAAAAAAAATGCTCTTTTAGAAAGATGATTTTATCAGCTGGGCCTGGTTTCCTTTACTCCCTGGTTCTTTCCTAGTGATGTGGGGCAGAAACTTAACTTTGAGTTGTTGGACTGTGATCTGATCACTTAAGTCCCAGTACTCAAAGCTGTGTGATGGGGCAGAATTTCATGGATGCAAAATCACAATGTGCATGAAAGAAGGTAGACATGAAACTAGATTCACAGGTATCCATTTCTTTTAACATTGTCACCCTCAGCTGCCTGCCTAATTTGGCTTCAGACCCCTTTGCTTATTCTTGAATTTTTTCTCAGCCCCATAGATCTAATCATTTTGGTAGTCCATTCTTTCCCACTCTTAATTTTTTTCTCCTCATTTGCCATGTCTGTCTGTTTTATCCTAAGAGTTGGGTTCTCCTTGGCTACTGGCCCCAGTGAAGGTTTCTGCTGCCCTCTGCTGTCACAAGTGACACTTCCTTATAGTACCTTTTTAGAGGATGTCAGTTCAAGATCATTCTATTAGCACCTGATCCCATATATAAAATGGAAGTATTTCTAGTATCTACCTAGAGTTGTGGCAAGACAACAGAATCATAACTTATAATGTTAAGTTATTTGTTCTTGTCATTTGGAGGGATAATGAACATTCATCTTATTGATGCAGACTCAGGCTTCGTCAGTATTGAATAGGGGAGTGAATCCACAAAATACCTTCTACATCTTGAACCCGCAGAACAATCTAGGAGGCACAGAGGATCGATTCCGAGCCAGATTTTGCAGGTGGGATGGGAGAAGAACATGGAATGTCCAAGGGGCCACTTAGCAGGGATACCTGACTTGGTGGGAAGGGCAGGGAAATAGGTTCTCTAATTTCACTTACCTCTTTGGTATTTATACTTTTTCTATGTACTTATATTTTGTCCCTCTCTATAGTGAGGCTGGCTGGAAGGGGCTGGTTGGTGAGGCCCCAAGCCAAGAACAGGTTCAGGCAGCCTTGACAGAGCATGATCTATATATGTGAGTATTTGGGATAGAATGAGGGCTGTGAAGGGATAAGAATGGGTCCTTTTGCCCTTTCTTGTGGGGAATCTCTTGAAAGTTGAAGCTTCAGAACTTATTCACTGAGGAAAGTTCTGCAGAAAAGAATGGTTGGTGATATAGGACAATACAATGAAAGAGTAGTTCAAATAATAGAAACTTGGTCACAGGCTTATTCCACTTCTGCATCAGTTATGCAGGACATGGGGCTGGTGCCTCCTTCCTGGATGGGCAAACAATTCAGCGGCTCAGCTGCCGAGCAGTAGCCTTATTGTTTGGGTGTAGCAGTGCTGCCCTGGCTGTACACGGGAACCTGGAAGGGGCTGGCATCGTTCTAAAGTACATGATTGCAGGCTGGTGAGTTTTAATTGGGGGGATTGAGTCTGGAGAAACAATTCTGCCCCAGATCCCCTCTTTACCCCTCTTTTTCTCCCTTTTCTCCCATCACATTTCCCCCGCTCCCAAAGCTTGCTCTCCCTAGGCTTTCTCACACAACTTTAGCTTTGAAATTTGGAGTTGTAACTGAGTTGATTCTTTCTTTCCTTACTCCTATGCCCAGAGCTCTCCTATGACCCACCTTTCCTTTTGCTCCAATTCTGTCCCCAAATGAACTGGCAAGTGGGTTTTTCTGTCTATAAATCTACCCCAGGCCTCTAAATTACCCTCTTTCTTTTCTTCTATTCTCCTAGCCCCCTGTTCTTGGGAAACCTGTGGGATGTGACAGACAGAGAAATAGACCGCTACACAGAAGCGCTGCTTCAGGGCTGGCTGGAGGCTGGGTCAGGAGCTCCCCTCCTCTCCTATATCATCCAGGCAAGACAGGCTCCCAGACTCAAATATCTCATTGGTGCTGCACCAGTAGCTTATGGCTTGCCTGTCTCCCTCCAGTGAAGAAAAAAAAGTCTCTTTTATAGTTTTTACCTCTGGTTTCTTTACCCAATTTTTTTTTTCCAATGTTTATATGTGTGTTTACTCATTTAATAAAGTTGTTATTTAAGCTTAGTCGTGTCTAGCTTATATGAAGAAATTGCTGAAAACATTTCTCTGCCCTTCATCTTGCAATTTTGATGGTGTTTTGATAGACTTGAGCTTTGTCCTGGACGTTTCTGTGACCTGTGGCCTCTCTGTGCCTTTTCTCTTCATTTAACATAAAGGCCAACATTTAAGGGGAGAAAGTGAAGGGGGGAGGGGAGGCAGTGGCATTGGCTTTAGAGTCGAATGGGTCTAACTCTCCCAACAGAAGATGTTTCTGGGAAGGAATGAAGGGAAAAGCCGAGATGGGGGTGGGGGGGAGGGTCCGAGGCAGTTGAAGCTGCCTTTGGAAGGCCAGGCTTGTTTCTCTGCCTCAGATGCCAAGAGTACAAGAGTACCACAAAGTTGCCTTCAGAGTAGGTGGGCCACCTGGCAGCCGCAGGCAATAGTAACCTTCACTTCCCGGATTGTGATACAATGTGCTTTCAGTCCTCAAGTAAGGGGTTTCCGGCTGTGCCGGCCACTGTGGCTGAGAAGCCCACAGAAGTGGGCTGTGCAAATCGCCCAGGAGGAAATCTTCGAAGAAAACCGTCCTCTTGGAGTCTTAGGGCATTGCCAGGGGGCCAGGAAGCTAGCGCTTGACCCTGATGTTACAGCCAGCCCTCGAACCCAGGACTTCCTGGCTCGGCCAGTTCTGGCCACCGTGCCACCCTCCCCGCTCCGGTTACACGCCCCTGGGTGACTTGGTCCTTGGCCCGTGGCAGGCGGGGATGCCCTCCCACGGAGAAGCGGGCCCGCTCCGCGCCCGTGACTTGGCTGGCCGCTCGCTGACTTAGTCTATTTCTCTCCCGCGCGGTGCAGGGCTACATGCTGGATACATTGTAGCCGGGCTCGGGGCGGGGCGGGGCGGCGCGGCCTGCCGCGGAGGCCCCCAGGCCCGGCGCTCGGGCTTTCCCAGCCGTGGGGCCAGGCCGCAGCAGCGGAAGGACGAGCACCCGGACCCCGAAGCCCTCGGTGGAGGGCCGGCGTCCGGGGACCATAGAGAGGGTCGGAGGAGCGGGCGGCTATAGGGCCATAGAGACGCGGCGGGCGGGCGACTAGAGCGTTTCCCACGCTCGGCGTGCCCCGCCCTTGCCCAGCCTCCCAACATGGCGCAGTCGGTGAACATCACGGAGCTGTCGCTGCCGCAGCTGGAGCTGCTCAAGAACCAGCTGGACCAGGTGAGGCCGGGCCCCGGGCCCCAGCCCAGGCCAGCACAGCCCCGCCGTCTCCGCTGGGCCTCTCCTCATCCTTCTTTCCCCCTTACAGGAGGTGGAGTTTCTCTCCTCTTCCATCGCGCAGCTCAAGGTGGTGCAGACCAAGTACGTGGAGGCCAAGGAGTGTCTGAATGTGCTGAACAAGAACAACGAGGGTATGGGGGGAGGGGCAGCTCGGGGGGGGGAGGGGCAGCCCGGGGCGGGAGGGGATCGGGCTGGGCCGGAGAGAGCATTAGGCAGGCTCGGAGGAAGGGAGGTTAGGAGAGAAGGCAAAGGGTGGAGAGAGCTTTGCGCTGCCACCCTTCACCTTCAATTTGATAAGTGATTATTCAGACATCAATTTCTGTCTCCTCTCCTGGCACATCAAAGGCCTACAATTCCTTTTACATTTTTACTTGTGAATATCCTCCTTCCTTCTCTTTTCCTACCACCTCACTTTTTGCTATCAGAGTCCTTTTTGGGTTTGTCCGTAGACCTGATTGCCTCCCCAGATGTTTATCTCTGTTACCTTCACAGGGAAAGAATTGCTCGTCCCATTGACCAGTTCTGTATCCTTCCCACTGGGACTGCTGTTTTCCTTCCCATTTAGAAAAATATTTTGGTTTCTTGGGCAGAGTCCTTTCCATATTTGATGGAGAAAACACCTCCCTCATATGGCACGAGAAGATGTTCTCCAGTTATTCTGCCATTATCTAACCTCAGCCTTCCTCAGATTTTAAAATTTTGGTGGCCAGTGGGAAGGGAAAGAGTTAATTCTAACTCTAATTCAAATTTATGCTGGCCCATTGAGTGCTAGGATCCATGAACCACACTGAGTGTAAGGATGTTTCCTGCTACCACAGGATTGGTACAGTTGACATCAAGCAATATCTTTGCCTCTTAGGAGCTTGTTAGTAAAACAAAATAAGTTACAAGCTATGTACAAGTCACAGAGAAATAGAGATGATGAGAGGAAGAAGACATTTTTCTGTATTACTTTACAATTTGAGATCAGCTATTCCTTTATGCCCCTATACTTCAAAAGGCTATTCTGGGCACTTAAAAGAAGGGTTATAGAGAAAAGGTCCTGTATTCTGTAATGTAATAGACTTCTTTAAATAGCATGACAGAAATAGCTACAGATGGAAGATAAATAGTTGCCTGGAATAATTTCATAGATAAGTATATGTGAATTAGGAGCCAAATTGCTGGTGAGTTGAGAAAATGAGGTTTTGGTTTTATTCTTGGTGGTAGTCAGTCATGTCTGACTCTACATAACCCCATTTGAGGTTTTCTTGGCAAAGGCACTAGATTGGTTTGCCATTTCTTCAGTTCATTTTAAAGATAAAGAAACCAAAGCAAAAAGGATCAAGTAACTTACCCAGGATCATGCAGCTAGTATCTGAGACTAAATTTGAATTGGTGCTCTGTCTACTGTGCCACTTATTCACTTCCTATATGTTTGATAGGCTTGTGGAAAGTAATCCTTTATCAGTCTGTGATTGCTAATGGGATTAACATTTCCAGGGGAAAAAATGAATTGGCTTTTGATTGTAAGACAGTGGGGTTGGAATTATCAGTCACAGGGCACCTTCCCTATAGTTTCTGAAGGCTCTCTGTTCACAGAGAAACCCTTGAGAAAACATCTCTCTCTATTCAGAACCCTTGGTTTACTGTCATGTGGTTTCATGGTTTTTAAGCAGGGATTGAAGGTATCCCTGGTTGGGCTAGCCCTTTCCTTAATCCTTACCCCTCAGATGTATGTACCTGGGAAGCTACATGATGTGGAGCATGTTCTCATTGATGTAGGAACTGGCTACTATGTGGAGAAGGTAAGTTGGGGGAGATACTGCATTATTGACAGTGGGGATACATACCTCTTCCTGAGAGTCCTTGAGAGTCATTAACTTCTTCTCCTTTGGCAGTCAGCAGATGATGCTAAAGACTTCTTCAAGAGGAAGATTGACTTCCTCACTAAGCAGATGGAAAAAATTCAGCCAGCTCTGCAGGAAAAGCATGCCATGAAACAGGGTGAGGCCATGGGTTCTGGGTTTGAGCGCAGGAATATTACTTTTTTTTTTTTTTTTCCCATCTTGCTCTTATGACTGTCTTTCTCTGGGCATTATATGTGCTTGGATGGGCAATTATCACATATCAAGTAATCCTTTGTGTGTAGAGGTTGTCTTAGACTTTGTTGAGAGATTCAGAAAAAAGCAGAGATGTGTCTCTTCTAGGGTTTGTTCTAGTTTACTGGAGGATAAAAAATATATACCTCAGAACTGTGGCTTCATCAAATCTGAGTGTTGCCTCCAAATTGCCACTTTTTAATCATGTGCAGTTCTTGTCTTTATTTTTCCATTTCTTCATAGCTTATCTACTAATAGATTGGAAGCATTGCCTTAGTTCTTTTAATATTTCTGTAGCAGAGCAGTGTAGCAGTCTCTCAGTCCATCTATTATACAGCTTCTTACTCTAAAGACTTCATTGGTAATATGCAACACTCTACTTTTGCCTACACTTTGGGTCATTTGAATGTGGATTCTTTTGAGATTGTAGAGTTCCACGATTCACATATATAAACATCATCTGAAAACAACTGCCAACAAAAAGAAAGGCTTTTTTGGCAGGGAGCAGTTTGGGACTACAGAAAGTACTATTTATCTTCCCAATTACAATTCAACACTCTTAAACTTTCTTTTCAATTCAGGACCAAACTCATTTGGGCTATCTGCAATGCATTTTCAAGATAGATACATAATGAGAGATTAATTCAGTGGGCTTTCTGTGCAACTGTATGTTATAATTTGGGAAAAATATTCATTCTTCATCTACTTGTTTTTCCTGAGTGGTTTATCTCTTTTAGGTACTTTTTTTGTTGTTTTCATTAGGGATCATTTTTGTATTCTGGGCTTTAGTGTCTTCACTATAATATCTTCTGTAAATGGGAGCCTCTGGAGAACCTCAAGATAATTGCATCTTGACACTGGCAACCCTTGGAGAACATGTCTTTTATACCTCAGTTGATGTCACTATTCAGAGGACTTTTAATTAAGTTATATGTTCATGACTGTATCTGTCATGGAATCTTATATGATTTTAGTGTATGTATTGAGACGTTTTGTTAGAATAGAACTTTTAAAGCTGCGTTTTTCTTTTTTAAAAATAATAGTTTTTTCTTTTCAAAATATGTGCAAAGATAATTTTCAAAAACCTTGTGTTCCATATTTTTCTCCCTCCCTTCCCCCCAACCCCTCTTCTAAAGAGGAAGTAATCCAATGTATGTTAAACTTGTACAATTCTTCTAAATGAATTTCCATTATTATTATGCTGCACAAGAAAACTCAGATCAAAAAGAAAAATGAGAAAAAAAGCAAACAACAAAAAAGTGAAAATACTATATTGTGATCCATATGCAATTCCCACAGTCCTCTTTCTGAATGCAAATGGCTCTCTGCATCACTTGACCATTGGAATTAGCCTGAATCACCTTGCTGAAAAAAGCTGAGTCTCCAACATTCACCATTATGTTTTCCTCTCATCTTAGCCGATCTGAGAGGTGTATAGTAGTACCTCAGAATTGTCTTAATTTTAAAGTTGCAATTTTCTTTATTGCATCAAATGCATTTTGTAAAATATTTTGCTTTTGCTTTTCCACATAGCTGTCATCTCCCACTCTCTTGGTAGATTCTTTCTTTGCAAAGGAACTATTAAACTTAGGAAAAATGAATCATCACACTGACCATGTCTGATGGTATAGGGTTTTTGCTCCACCTTTCTATGGCAAGAGAATTATCTTTGAGCATCAGTTCACTAGAGTCAAGACTGGTCATTGAGTTGAATTCTATTGTATTCAACTGTTTTTCTTCTTTATCTTAACATGTTCATGTGTGTATTACTTTGGTTCTGCTTTGCTTTATATTCTTAACTCATATCTGAATTCTATATAGTTGTTTCTTATGTTAGAATTCCATTAGTGATAATTGCTAACATTTACATAATGCCTGTTGGGTGCCAGGCATTGTACTAAGGCTTTTATAATTATTATCTTATTTGACCCTTACAACAATACTTGGAGATAGGTGCCATTATTATTTTCATTTTACCTATGAGGAAATTGAGGCAAACAACTATTAAATGGCTTGCCCAGGGTAAGTGTCTGAACCTAGATTTGAACTTGAGTTTTGGGGTTAAGTGATTTGCCCAGGTCACATAGCTATTAAGTTTTAAGTGTCTTGAGGCCAGATTTAAACTCAGGTTCTCCTGATTCCAGGGATGGTGCTTTTCCCACTGTACCATCTAGCTGCCCCTGTGTGTAGCTTTTGAAGATAAACTTATGCCCCAAGTTGGTATTACCCTTTGCTCCTCCCATGTCTTCTTGTGCTTTGCATGCTGACATGGTTTCATCTGGCCTTTTCAATTTGGGGACTATATTACATAAGTTAAAGCTTATCTAAAAAATGGTGACAACTGAACATTGTTTTACTTGGATCTGTTTCGCATTTTTCAGAATCAACAGCTTGTTTGAACATTTGGAAGCTGTTGTTCATAGGTGTGCCTTTTCCTCTTCTCCCTCTATACTATCTTAGTGATCTCATCAAATCCCATGAATTTAGCTGTGTTTCTGTGCAGACAATTCTCCAAATTATATATCCAGGCAACAGTTCTTTTCTGTCAGTTTTTGACTGTCCAACCAAGTTGGTTATCTCTACCTTATAGGTGTCTCAAACTCAGCATGTCCAAAAACAGAACCCATTATCTTTTTCCCTAACTTACTCCTACTTCTAACTTCTCTTTTGATGATCTAGATTTGCAATCTAGAATTCATTTTCCATGGCACATAATAGACTCAGATGCTTGTTGGTTGATTGATCCATAGCTCTTCATCTTTAACTTGCCCCCTTACAGCTGCTAAGTCTTGTTGATACTTCTCTATGTCTCTCACCTTTATCTCTTTCTAGCTACAGATCACCCTATTTCAGACCTTCATTAAATTAGGAAAACTATTATAGGAGCCTTCTAATTGGTCCTCCCGTCTCATGTTTTTCTCTTAAAATTCATCTTTGTTATTTTAAGCTCTGAAGTCAAACTCACCCTCCTTCACTTTCCTAACCATTGAGAACACATGAAAAATAAAACCCATTATAAGTGTGTAGAGTCATACAAAATAAATTCTAGGCTTAGCCATTTAAGGAAGGAAGGAAGGAAGGAACCTTCAGTTTGCATTGAATCTCAGCTCTCTTATCTGTTGGTTAATAGCATGTTTTATCATGAGTACTTTGGAAATATGGTTGGTCATTAATTCTTTCAAAGTTGATCATCTTTACAATATGACTGTTAATATATATATACATACATATTATCTACTAATTTTGCTCACTTCACTGTGCATTAGTTCATACAAGTGTTTCTAGATTTTTCTGAAACCATCCCCTTTATCATTTCTTAACAACATAATAGAATTCCATCATATTCATAACTTGTTCAGTCATTCCCCAACTGATGAGCATCCTATCTACTATCCCATTCTTTGCCACCACAAAAGAGGTGCAATATTTTTGCGTGTATTGTTCCTTTTTCTTTGGAATACGGCAATATCAAGTGTCAAAGGGTATTCACAGTTTAATATATTTTTATCCCTGGCTCAAGTCTTTCCTCTCTCTAATCCAACCTTTACAGGATTGTTAAATTGATATTTCTAAAATATAGGTTTGACCACATCACTGTCCTGTTCAAGAAATTTCAGTGAGTACTCAAACTTTTCTCATTGGCATTTAAAGCCCTTCACAAACTGGCTCCAGCCTATCTTTCCAGACATATTACAGTTGGCTGTCCTTAATACACAGATCTTAAGCAAATTGAACTACTTGCTTTTTATTGTAAAAAACATTCCATCTTCCATCTCCATAACTTTGCAAAGGCTCTCCTCCCTGACTAGAACATTCCAGGCCTTCCCTTCCTGATTTTCCCAGTTATTGCCATCCTCAAATCATTTTGTCTTTATTTTGCATATATTCCATATTTGCCAATCTATAAACATGTTATATTCCCCCCAGCTAAATGCATGAATTGACTTTTTTATTTGCATTCTCAGTGCCTAGTAATAATTGATCCATAGAGACTCAATGCTTGTTGATATGTACTTGACCTCATGTTAAATTGGGCAAAAGACATGGGTGATACATTAAATATCAATATTCTCTTGAGCTATAAATTTTTTTGTGTGATATTCAGTGCTCACTAGCACTTATAACTCCTTTATTTTTATATGTTATATGTCATATGTTATAAGCTCTTAGTATGACAGGCACCAGGCTAAGTCCAGGAATACAAAGAAAGGCAAAAAGATGTTCTTACCTTCAAGAAGCTCACACTCTTAATGGGGAAAAATGACATGTAAAGTATTGTGCTTTTTAAAGTTATATATAGTGGAAAGTAATCTCAGAAGACAGGCACAAGAATTAACATATTTATCAAAGCTTTTATTGCCTTTACCTGATTAATTTGGAATGTTGAGAGAGGTTACTTTGTGTTTATGCCAGAATTACAAGATACTTGTGTTTTTTTTTTTCATCCAAAAATGGTCCTAATTTAATAAATCTAGAATCTTTTTCTAGTGCAAAGATCTTAAGTGATTATTTTTTGTAATCTTATTGTGAATTTAGACATTAAAAAAAAAAGCATTTCTAGATCAGTCTCTACTTTCAAAATTATCCTACTTATCTGCTTCCCTCAGAACTTCATGCATTAAAAAAAAAAAAATCACAGTAGCCCTCTTCCTTTGGACATCATTATTCCTTCTCATTTAATTCTGATTGACAGAAAAGTAAGGTAAAAAGCCTTTTAAGAATAAACAAATTCGCGTAAAAAGAATCCTGAAATGGCCATCTCCAAGAATGTATATGTTTTTGTACCTTGTGTCTCTGCAGACATGATAGGTTATAGAAATGATCCAAATCTTTCAGAGTTGTTTCTGTTTACAACATTGCTGTCTGCATAAAAAGTTGTTGTTGTTGGACTTACTTCACTTTGTTCATACATGTCGTGTTCTTGCTGCCTTGTTACCGCTTGAAACTCCTTAGAACAATCTTTCTACTACAGGTCCTTATTTTTAATATTGAACTCTCCCAATACTGTTAACTAATTTTCCATTAACATTTTATCCCATCATAGAGTTCCCTACAATTTGCTGAGATGTGTACCTTTCTAGGTTTCTCTGGACTCTCTTGTGTTAGTATTTTAGAGTTTCTGCTAAGTAAGCTCTGGTCTTTTCATCAAAAATTCTTGTAAGTCTTTTTTACCATTAAAGGTGTATTTTTTCCTCAGATTATATTCATCTTCTCAGGGGAAGTTATTGTTGCCTATAAGTCTATTTCTTTTGCCTTTTAGAATATCACTAATTTTTTAGTACAAGCTGTCAGGTATGGTCTTTCCTGTGGTTCTTAGTGCTTGAACTGTTTCAGGGTGCTTTCAGTATTCTTTCTTTGATGTGAAAGTTCTGAATATTGGTTATCAAATTCTTAATACTTTTCCTCTTGAGACTCCTTTCAGGAGATGATTGCTAATTTTTTTTCTGTTTTTGTTTTGTTCTAACAAATCAGTCAGTAATTTTCATTTACTATTTTTAAGTATTATGTCCAGTTGGTTTTTTTAATCAGTTGTCAGGGAGTCCAATAATTCTTAAATTATCTCTACTTAGACTTGGGCTAGTTGTTTTTTTGGTTTTGAACTAGCTTAGTTTTTGTGGCATGGCATTTTTTTCTTATAGCTATCACAAGGTATAACTGATTTCTATTAGTTCTATTCTAGTTTTCAGGGGTCCCATTCTACTTGGGTAAGATTGCTTTCTTTCTCAGTTTCTGAACTGGGGCTTGGTCCAGTCTTTTTCCCATTGCACTTTTGAATGGTGTGGTTGCCTTGGTTTTCTTGAATTCCCATCTTCACTTCCACCTCAGAGTTAGGTCCCTGTGGGTGTCCTTGAGGTTCATTGTTGTGACTCAAGGCTCTCTCTGGCATCTTAGGACACAGGGGCAGGACCCTTAGGGTGTCTGGGCCTGGACTACCCTGGCCTGGAGTAATTATACTCTAAAGCAGAGTGGGGAACCTCTGGTTTCTACCACAAGCTGAAAGCCAAGTTCAGCAACCTCCAGCTACTTGAATCTCTATGTTGGTAATTTTGCATGGGGCCTCAAATGACATTATAGATTCCAATGGCCTTTGGCAGAAAACTAAGTTCCCTACTTTTGCCCTAAAGCTATCACCCAGTTTAGTCTGCTCCTTAAGTAACAAGCCTATTTTCATCTTAAACCTTTTCCTTTTCTACTTCCATCTTCTTTTGCTCCCTCCATTTGATTTTATCAGACTTCCTTTTTTTTCAGTACTGGATGAACACTCTCTTCCCTCTGGTTGAGGTAGGAGAGTAAGAGCCTTCCTTTTCCCCCATTTATTCTTCAGGTTCGAGAAAGAGCTATCAATCTGTCGATCCTTTCCGTGTCTGGAATCCTTTACCTCCACCTCCATCACTTGGTGACCTCCCCTACTTCATTCATTTAATTACATTTATTAGCCAATCAAGATACCACATCTCTGGGACTTGCTTTTCCTTTCATCAACAAAGTTCATTATTTGGCTCACAGTCTTCCTCAACTGCTGCCTTCAGTCTACGAGTGTCATCATCTATACCGATTCTCCCTCAAATAAGCAAACCTCTTTCCTCGGCTCTCATACAGGCCTTCATCCTCCCATCTGCCTGAGCACCCACCATTATTCCTCCTCCCCGTGTTGGGACCCTGTCTCTCAGGCCTTGCCACGCCAGCTCTGCTCTTTCTCCTCACGGTGAGGGCCAGGTTCCTGCAGGAATTCTCTGCCTTCCTTCCCACCCTTTTCCCTGAAGCCCCTTTGCTAACCCTTCCTGGATTGCTGGTGCCTTCCCTCTCCCGCAGCAGGCACTCTCTGGTTTGCACCTACTTGTCCGTTTCATTAGAACAGCGCAGTTTTCTATCTTTGCTTTTCTTTGCGTCCCCCTGGGGGGGTGGGGGGGGGGGGGAAGTACAGAGCTCAGCACACAGTGACTATATATAGTATATATATAATGTTATATAATAATAAATGCTCGCTGCCCGACTGCCTCGACCCGGAAGGTCTCCTTTCACCAGGGCCTTCCTGTCCGAGATCCCCTTTCTTGGTCCCTCCCCGAAAGCCTGAGGGCTGTGCTGTCACACGACTCCACAGTCACCTTGGGCTAAGGACTGGGAGTAGGGAGGCTTCTTTCCACGGCTCCCAGGCACTTTTGCTCTTGCCCCTCTCCTGTGCTCACTTGTAGAGCGGGGACCCCGAGAAGAGTTTTAGAACCTTTAGCACCCCTCCCCGTAATTCTCTGGGCTGGCCCCCTGTCTGGGGGCACACGCTGGGGTGGATGGAGACCGACTGCGGGGATGGGGATTGGCGAGGGCTCCGGAGTGCCTGCCCAGGCGCACGGGGGCGCTCTCGGACTCTCGCTTGAGACTCTAGTCAAGCGCTCGCCCCCAGCTCTCTACGGCGCCTGACCCAGTGCCTCTCTCTCTCCCTCTACAGCTATCATGGAGATGATGAGCCAGAAGATTCAGCAGCTCACTGCGCTGGGGGCGTCCCAGGCAGCCGCGGCCAAAGCCTGAGGGGGATAGGGGTGGGGGAAGCCGAGAGCACATGTACAGAGCCAATAAACGTGCCCGCTGGGTTCCCCCGTCCTCGTGTCGTTTTTCTTACTCCGCTGTGACCCCGGGGTGGGTGGAAGATTGAGGTCAAGCCGCCGGGTCCCGGAAGTGACGCCGGGGCTGCACAGTCCGCCTCTGCGCTCGCCCGGCGCCTGTGGCGAGGGTGGAGGCGCGGCGCGGGGAGTGTCCCTAGGGCCCCGGGTCGGGGGTCTAGAGCGGGGGGGGGGGGTCGGACTAGGCTCCCGAGGCGGGTCCCTGGGTCGCTCTTCCACGCTCCACAGAGCTCGCCCGGGAACGGCTGCGGGGCGGAAGTGGTGTGAGCTCTTCCGGCCACCCTCGGGTCCCCGCCCCCCAAGTTCCGCATGGGTCATCTCTTCCTCCGCAGCCTCCTCTTCTTGGCGCTCCCCTCCACGCCTCTGCGGGCCTCTCGCCGGCTGGGCCTGGAACCCGCCCCGTCCTCCAAGCGGCCCCGCGCTGAACCTATGGCGCCGGCTCGGCCCCGCATCGGGACCCACAACGGCA
The DNA here is from genome assembly GCF_902635505.1 of Sarcophilus harrisii. NCBI lineage: Eukaryota > Metazoa > Chordata > Mammalia > Dasyuromorphia > Dasyuridae > Sarcophilus > Sarcophilus harrisii. The sequence goes on along the minus strand of NC_045430.1, from coordinate 88,899,873 downwards.
CCTTCCATTGCGACGAAGCGCTGGCGTGCGCGTTGCTGAGGCTGCTGCCCGAGTACCGGGTACCGCGGCCGGCTGCCCCGCGCGGGGTCCGGGGGGGCGGGTCGGGGCGCCTTTCCCCTCCTCCTTGCACGCGCGCGTGACCCTGAGGCCGTGAGCGTGCGCGCGCCTCACGCCCCTCCCCCTTTCCCTTTTTTCACAGGAGGCGGAGATCCTGCGCACCCGCGACCCGGCGCTGCTGGCCACCTGCGACGTTGTGGTGGACGTGGGTGGCGAGTACGACCCGCAGAGGCACCGCTATGACCACCACCAGAGGTGCGGGCCCCCTTCGCCCCCGCGGCCTCAGGCCCGCACGGCCGCACTGCCCCGCCGGCCCCCTCGAGCCCCGCCTTGCCTTGCCTTCCCTTCCCCAGGTCCTTCACCGAGTCCATGAGCTCCCTGCGGCCCGGGAAGCCGTGGCAGACGAAGCTGAGCAGCGCGGGACTGGTCTATCTGCACTTCGGCCAGAGGCTCCTGGCCCAGCTGCTGGGGACCAGCATAGATGACCGAATTGTGGATACGCTCTATGACAAGGTGGGAGCCCCGCGGTGACCCACGCCGCGCCGGCCCGCGCCGAGAGATGCCCGGGGCCTTTGGCCCGAGTCCGATGAGCTGGCGTGTAAGGGTTGCCTTGCGAGGGGGCCTAAAAGTCGGGCTGCTGTAGGCACTTTTGCAGCACGGGAGCGATACTGTCGTTATTCCTCCTGCTTCTGGCTGCGGTGAAGCAAGAGCACCGGGCCCGAAATCGGAAAAAGTGAAAAATAAGCATGGGCATCTCTCCTGTAGAAGGGAATCGAGAATGGTCAAGTTTTAGCCTTAAACTAACCGCACCGGTCTTCCCCACCCACATAAATCCACGCTCGGCTAGTGCACCCCTCGGCACGTTCGAAACGAGCGGCCCAAATCTGAGGAGGAATCCAGCCTGCCTCCTGCTTTTCTATGGCCTTGAACTAAGAAGGATTAGTTACATTTTAAATGTTATTTGAGAATGTAGAAACCCTTTCTTAGTCCTGAGCAGTAAGGAACCAAGTAACAGGATTTGGTGAGAAATGTGAAGCCAGAAAGCTTGGATTCTCCAGGAGATTTGGGCATGACACTTCCCTAAGGAACTTTATTTTCCTCATCTGTAAAATGGAAATAATGTACATGGAACACCTACCTCATGGTTATAGTTTGAGAAAACTGCCTTACTAAATATTTTGTTTGCCATATTGGTGCTGTTTATCATTGGGGAAAATAAATATTGTGGTAAAAAAGAACAGCACATTTCTCCCCTTTTATGAGCTCATTTTGGAAACACCAAATGTCTTGGTTTACCAATACTATATTCCTTTTTATATTAGAAATGAATGCTGATGGGCTCAGGGCCATACTCCAGAACCATGTTCCAGGCTTTCTGGCTTCAAATCTAGTGCCCTTTTTTACCATATCATGTTGCTTAAGATGATTAGGAGAATTACAGCATTGTAACTCATGCTGGTAAGACATTTGAGTCTCATTTTTCATTTTTCAAAGCATTTTGACATGGTACTGTATTTCTTCACCACAGTGTAAAAAAATAAAGTAATTGTTATCTCCATTTTACCTGAGGCCAAGGAGTCCCAGAGAGGTGTGGAACAGCTTGTACAAATGCAAGAGAGTCAGGGACCATGTATATGTAAGGGCTTTTTCCCAACTCTAAGCCAGCACATCTTAGTCCTAAGGCCTCCAGAAAGATAATGAACATAGTCTGGGCTCCACCTCTCCTTAACTCTGATTGAGGGAAAGTCACCTACCTGCTCTGAGGCTCCAGGTTTCCTCATTTTTCAACCGGAGATAATTGCTGGAACAAAAAAGTGCTTGTGCCCTTGAAGCCACATCCCTGAAATGACACCAAGGAGAGACTTGCCTTCTTTCCCCAAGTGACCCAGCTCCCAAACCTCTGTCCTTTCTAACAGATGTATGAATATTTTGTGGAGGAAGTAGATGCAGTGGACAATGGGATCTCCCAGTGGGAGGGAGGAAAGCCTCGCTATGCACTGACCACTACCTTGAGTGCTCGGGTTGCCCGACTTAACCCTACCTGGAACCAGCCAAATCAGGACACAGAGGTAGGAAGAAGACATATGTCTAATGGAGCAGTAATGAACTGAACTAGCTATGCCCAGAAAAAGAACTCTGGGAGATAACTAAAAACCATTACATTGAATTCCCAATCCCTATATTTATGCACACCTGCATTTTTGATTTCCTTCACAAGCTAATTGTACAATATTTCAGAGTCTGATTCTTTTTGTACAGCAAAATAACGTTTTGGTCAGGTATACTTATTGTGTATCTAATTTATATTTTAATATATTTAACATACTAGTCATCCTGCCATCTAGGGGAGGGGGTGGGGGGGGCGGTAAGAGGTGAAAAATTGGAACAAGAGGTTTGGCAATTGTTAATGCTGTAAAGTTACCTATGTATATATTCTGTAAATAAAAGGCTATTAAATAAAAAAAATTAAAATTAAAAAAAAAAGGAAGAAGACATATGAAGAGGTAGAGGGGCCTGAGAGAATAAGAGTTCTGTTTTTTCTTGCAAGGTTGAGAACCACATACTGACTTTTCTCCCATTCACAGGCAGGCTTTCACTGTGCTATGAACCTAGTACGAGAGGAGTTTGTACAGAGATTGGATTTCTATAAGCGAAGCTGGTTACCTGCCCGGGCCCTTGTGGAGGAAGCCCTGGCAAATCGCTTCCAGGTAGGGAAGGGAAGAAGTAATTATTAAATGTCTAATGCATATCAAGGCACATGTGCTAAGCCCTTTACATATATTTGAGATGGTATAGGAACCCAGGTAGTTTATTTGTTTTTAAGAGCAGTCACAACATAGTTGCTATTGGCAGTAAGAGAATGAAATTTGACTCTACTTCTAACTCCAACTTTCTTCTCCAAGGTGGACCCAAGTGGAGAAATTATAGAACTCTCTCAAGGTGGTTGTCCCTGGAAGGACCATTTGTTTGATCTTGAACCCGGGCTGACCCCTTTAGTGCCCATTGCATTTGTTCTCTATCCTGATCAGAATGGACAATGGCGGGTACAATGTGTACCAAAAGAACTGCACTCCTTTGAAAGCAGGTAAGGTCCCAGACTGTCAGGTCCTTTCCCAAGCCTTTGAGGCTCAAGTCCCCAGTCCCCCTTTATTCAAAGCTTTTGCAATGCCTTTTGTTACCTTACAATCCCATTATAATCCCTTCAGAATCCCTTATCTTTTTTTTTTGGTTTAGCTTATTTTTTTCAATTAACATTTATTTCTCTTCTCTCTCTACATATATACCCCCCTGGTGGGGAGAGGGAAGGAAGACTAAACTCTTTTTAACAAATGTGTGTTAAGCAAAATAATTTTCCACATTGGCTTTGTCCAAAAATGTATATTGATTTGTATGAAGTCCATCCCCTTTCTGCCAAGAGGTGGATAATATGGCTCATCTTGGGCCTCCCGGAACCACAAGTTATTGGTTTTTGCAAGGTTCTTATGCCTTTACAATGTTGCCGGTGTATAAATTGTTCCGATTCTGCTTACTTGTCCCTGCTGCGGTTTATACAAATCTTCCTAGGTTTCTCTGAAACCATTCCCATTATCATTTCTTACACCACCATAATGTTCCATCACAATCGTAAACTATGACTGACTTGTTCGCCGATTTCCTAGCTGGATACTGCCTCAGTTTCCAGTTCTACCCCTTCCATTCTTGGTTACCCCATTTGTCCTGCCCTCTCCTTTGTTCCACCTCTGGTGTGCTCTCTTTGCTTGCAGACTGCCCCTGCCTGAACAATGGCAGGGCCTTCGGGATGAGGCCCTGGACCAGATGAGTGGGATTCCTGGCTGCATTTTTGTTCATGCCAATGGCTTTATCGGTGGGCACCGCACCAAAGAAGGTGCCCTGAGCATGGCCCGTGCCACTCTGGCCCAGCGCCTAACACCTCTGCCTTCTGCTGAATGTCAATAAAATTCTCAGCACAGTGATTGTGTTCTCTGTCTTTAATTTCCTCTCGTTCTCTAAAGAGCCCAGTCCCTACTTTGTTAAGAAAAACAGACCAGAAATAAAGGGAAATAAAGAAAATGTTTGTTTATTGAAGATGGCTGGAGGGAGAGTGGGACCAAGAAGTTCCTGAAGAGGGATCCCAGGGGCTAGAGATGGAGGCTGTCTCAGTAAACAGAGGCACATGGGTAGAACCACCTCCCCCAGCAGGGGGCTCCTGGGTCCGGCACAGCATGGGACTAAATCGTGGGAACTGGGCATTGACAAAGTACAAGGGAATGTGGGCAATCCGGCCTGTGGACCAGCACTGTAGGGAAATTGCAAGAGGGAAGATGGAAGTATTGAACCCTGCCTCCAAAGCCCTCATCCCCACAGATCCCATCTCCACCCATCAAGGTTTCCCCTTCTCACCACAGTGAGCAGAGCTCCTTTGTTGAAGGATGGGTGAAAGGTGATCATCTGGGCCCAGGCCCCTGGTTCCCCCTGCACAATACCGCTGGGGAGCAAGGCAGGTGAGAAGTGAGAAGGGCAGGAGGGAATAGAGACTGTGATGCTGCACTGGGGATGGGGGGAGCTTAAGGGACTCTCACCAGGGAAGCAGTTCAAACACGGGACTATTTCGGGTTCGGAACAGCAGAATGACAGGCTTGCCATGTCGGACACGTGGGTTTCCTGCAAAAAGGGAGGCACAGATAGAGAGTAAAGAACTTGGGGCAGGATGGTGGGCTGAAGCTGGGATGAGCTGCCCCCCTCTCATCCATCCCTTTACCTTTCATAAGCACAGCCAGGCGTTCCCCACTAGGGTCCCAGACCATGGAATGAGCTTCTCCACCCAGCCTAGAGAACACAGTGAAAGGTGAAAGGAAGAAGTCCTTCCCACCTGCCCACTGTGGCCCATGGCCCTCACTCACCTTTCTTCCCCATTGGGTGTCTGTATTGTCGTCTCGGATAGATCTGCCACAATGGTAGCTGTCTTGGCACCTCCAACCTGTCCTTTTCCCTCCCCTATGGAAAGGGCACGTGATAAGCCTTCTTCCAACCTCAGAGGCCCTGAAAGGAGGGAGGAGAGCCCAGGCCCTTCCCTGGCCCATCCTTCCGGGAATGTGACTGTCCCTGTTCCCCTACCCTCCCAATCCCCAAAGGTTGGGCCTATTAAGAATGTTTTGGGCCCTCCATTCTCCCTTGAAGACACTTCTTACTACTGTGTTCAGGGAAGGTCAAGGAATAAATAAGTGGCTCTCCTAGGACTGTGAACAGCAGGCGATTCCCATCTGGGCTCCAGCAGCCAGTCTGAGGAAGGACAAGGGATCAGGCCTTGAGGAAGGATAGGAGCAGCCTCCAGGTGATCCCAGGGTGGGGAAGCCATGTCCCAAGCACCAGGGGATACAACGGGTGACTGGCCCCTCCACTCCCAAGGGAAATCCCTCGGTACCTGACAACGGCCCGACAGGGTAGGCCACCTCTCACAGGTCCACATTTGAGCTTCCCAAACTCTGCATCAGAGGGGGGAGGGTTTGGTTAATGATCCCAGAAATTCCAAGATGTCCTATTTTACTCTGCCCGGAAGATAGCCAGTCTATAATGCACCCCTGTGCTGGGCAGAGCCAGAGAAAAGCCTGTCTGCACACTGACCCCTCACTCACCGGAACACAGCAGAGGGAGTGGTGGCCAAGACTTTGCTACCATCGGGGGACCAAAGCAGATAGGTGACTCCACCTCCTCGGAACCAGGGAAGGGGGACACAGGTCTCAGTGGAGATGTCCCATACCTGGAAGCAAAGGAGAAGGTAGTCCTGAGAAGAGGCTCAAGATCCCCAAATATGTCCCAAATAGTTTTGTTTGATTTTGAGGCAATTGGGGTTAAGTGATTGCCCAAGGTCACAACAGCTTGTATGTGTTAAATGTCCGAGGCCAGATTTGTATTCAGGTCCTCCCAAATCCAGAGCTGGTATTCTACTCATTGCACCACCCAGCTGCTCCTTCCTAAAGTGTTTTTATAAGTCCAGGAGAGCTGGGAACTAAAGGCTTTACAGGATTGTAGGGAATGAGTCTGGGCTAAGGAAAGCTGCATTTCATCTCACAGCTGCATAGCTGCAGTTAACCTGGCAGCCGGCTACCCTCCCCCAGGGCCTTCCCACTCACATCCATCCTCTACCAGCCTGTCACAATGATGACCATATCCACCCCCTATCCAGTAAATGACAGGGGCTCCCTACTACTGCAGGATAAATATGAAATTTCCTCTTAGCTTCTCTAGCCCTACATAGCCTGGCCCTTCCTGCCTTTACAATCTGAGGACACTGGCCCCCTGTTGTTCAGATCTTTTTCCCTGGCTGTCCCTTCATGGCTGCAAACTTCTGCCTCCTCCTTGCTTCCTGACTTCCCCTGAGGCCTTTCCAAGTTGTCCTTAATGCTAATGCTCTGAGATTCTCTCCAATTTATCCCACAGTACCTTGTCTCTCTATAGAAGTGCAGCGTCTCCCCCCCAACCCCTGCCCCTTAGATTGTGAACTCCTCAAGAACAAAAAATGTCCGACTTTGTATCTCCAGCACTCGGTGCTGCTTCTGACATGGAACAGGTATTTAATGTGTGCCTAGACCATAGAAAATAGAGGTCCAAACCTTTTCTTGCTCTCATCAGGAAAAACGGTATTTCCAGAAGCAAAGGGACACGGGGTTGGGGGACAACTTACCAAGACAGCAGCATCTACAGGTGAGGCTGAAAGTAATCGTCCTCCATTGGGGGACCAGGCCAGGCTGGTGACAGGGCTATGCCCTGGATGGGAAAGCACCTGGGCACAGCCTGAGGAGGGTCTACAAGGGTGAGACATTGAGAAGGTGACAAGGCAGCCCAGGGAAACCCAAGAGTTCAGCTTCCCAGCTTTTCCTGAGTTGAATCTCAGCCAAAACTTCTCATTCCTTGCAAGCCATCTATTAATACAGAAGGCCTGGAATGAAAATGCCATGTCCCAATCCCCTGAAGAAGGGAGGATGGAGAAGAGGCTCCCATGAGGCCAAATGAGCTTCCCTAACTCTGAGGAAGGGTCTCCCTTCCCTGCTGAGGCAAGGGATCAAGGGGATACAAGAGTTCGTACTGCCAGGCTCAGATGAACAATACGTTGGTCAGTTTTGTGGACATGCTTTGGCTTTTTGTTATGAGGGATGGTTCCAGGGTAGAAGTCACAGATGTTCAGAGATGGAAGGTGATGTAAAAACCAAAATAAGTCATTTTTTAAAAAGAAAAATAATTTGGAAATATTTCCTGACTTGTCAAGTTAGGAAATACTAGATTAACCTGAATCCAGAAAAAGATCTAAGGAGACTGAATATAAATCAACACATGCTATGTTCACTTCTTTTTTCTGGCTGTTTATCTCTCTCATGGTTTTAGCCTTTTGCTCTGATTTTTCTCTCCCATTACTTTATGAACCTATGTGTATTAAAAATATATAAACTTACTGGAACAACAACAAAAAAAGCAAATACTAGATTAATGAGGTCAAGGTTGTTGTTACCGTAGTCTTCAAGAAATTCTATTTCACCCATGAATAGAGGAAGGGCTACCTAGCCCTCCTCTAAACAGTGGGAAAGCTGAGAATTTCCTTTTCCTTCTTATAATAATAGCTAAAATTTATATAGCATTTATCATGTTGCTAGCTAGACACTCTGCTGAGCACTTTGCAATTATTATCTCATTTGATCCCCACAACAAGAGGTAGGTGCTATTATTTTTTCTTTTTAAAAACATGGCTTACATTTCTTTGACAAAAAGAAGAGCTAACTCAGTTTCAATTGATCAATGATGGACAGAAGCAGCTATACCCAAAGAAAGAACACTGGGAAATGAATGTAAACTGCATTTTTGTTTTTCTTCCCAGATTATCTTTACCTTCTGAATCCAATTCTTTCTGTGCATCAAGAGAACTGTTCAGTTCTGCACACATATATCGTATCTAGGATATACTATGACATATTTAACATGTATAGGACTGCTTGCTATCTGTGTGGGGGGTTGGAGGGAGAGAGGGAAAAAATTGGAACAGAAGTGAGTGCGAGGGATAATGTTGTAAAAAATTACCTAGGTATGGGTTCTGTCAATAAAAAGTTATAATTATTAAAAATAAATAAATAAAAAATAGGTAAAAACAAAACAAAACAAAACAAAAAAAACAACAACATGGCTTACAATCTTTGAACAAGCAAAACTACTGCAAACAAGATTAGAAGGGAAGCAACAAACTGGGAAAACATTTTCACAGTTAAAGATTCTGATAAAGGCCTCATTTCCCAAAATATATAGAGAATTGACTCTAATTTTAAGAAATCAAGCCATTCTCCAATTGATAAATGGTCAAAGGATATGAACAATTTTCAGATGATGAAATTGAAACTATTTCCACTCATATGAAAGAGTGTTCCAAATCACAACTGATCAGAGAAATGCAAATTAAGACAACTCTGAGATACCACTACATACCTGTCAGGTTGGCTAAGATGACAGGAAAAAATAATGATGAATATTGGAAGGCATGTGGGAAAACTGGGACACTGATGCATTGTTGGTGGAGCTGTGAACGAATCCAACCATTCTGGAAAGCAATTTGGAATTATGCTCAAAAAGTTATCAAACTGTGCATACCCTTTGATCCAGCAGTGTTACTACTGGGCTTATATCCCAAAGAGACACTAAAGAAGGGAAAGGGACCTGTATGTGCCAAAATGTTTGCGGCAGCCCTGTCTGTAGTGGCTAGAAACTGGAAAACGAATGGATGCCCATCAGTTGGAGAATGGCTGAATAAATTGTGGTATATGAAGGTTATGGAATATTACTGTTCTGTAAGAAATGACCAGCAGGATGAATACAGAGAGGCTTGGAGAGACTTACATGAACTGAGGCTAAGTGAAATGAGCAGAACCAGGAGGTCATTATACACTTCAACAACGATACTGTATGAGGATGTATTCTGATGGAAGTGGATTTCTTCGACAAAGAGAAGATCTAACTCAGTTTCAATTGATCAATGATAGACAGAAGCAGCTACACCCAAAGAAAGAACACTGGGAAATGAGTGTAAACTGTTTGCATTTTTGTTTTTCTTCCCAGGTTATTTTTACCTTTTGAATCCAATTCTTCCTGTGCAACAAGAGAATTGTTCGGTTCTGCACACATATATTTTATCTAGGATATACTGTGACATATTTAACATGTATAGGACTGCTTGCCATCTGGGGGAGGGGGTGGAGGAAGGGGAAAAATTGGAACAGAAGTGAGTGCAAAGGATAATGTTGTAAAAAAATTACCCAGGCATGGGTTCTGTCAATAAAAAGTTATAATTATAAAAAAAAAAAATAAATAAATAAATAAAAAAAAAGGCTTACAGTTCCAATGAGCATTGGAACTTGTGATGAAGAGAGCCATCTCCATCCAGAGAAAGAGAGGACTGTAGGAACTGAGTGTGGATCACCACATAGCATTTTCACTCCTTTTGTTGTTTGCTTGCATGTTGGTTTCTTTCTCATTTTTTTTCCTTTTTGATGTGATTTTTTCTTGTATAGATAATTGTATAAATATGTATACATATATTAGATTTAACATTTTTAACATGTTTAATATATATTGGATTACTTGCCATCTAGGGGTAGAAGGTGCGGGGAAAGGGTAAGAAAATTTGGAGCACAAGGTTTAGCAAAGATGAATGTTGAAAAATTATCCATGCATATGTTTAGAAAATAAAAAGCTTTAATAAAAAAAAAAAAGAAAAAAGCCCCAAATGGGGTTATGAAGAAAAAAATGGCTTATTTTGGTTTTTACATCACTTCCATTTTTTAACATATTCCTTGACTTCCTACCATAGAACCATCCCTCATAACAAATTTTACAGATGAAGAAGCTGAGGCAAAAAGGGGGGTGCCCAAGGTCACAGAGCTATCAAGTGTGGAAGGAGAGATTTGAACTCAGGCCTCCCAGACTGCAGGCCCAGTGCTCCATCCACTGTATCACTTTGCTGCCTTTTAGACATCATTTCAGCTCAGAGTCTGCGCTGACTGGGCAAAGATGACTGATCCTTTTCTGCCAGCAGCTTCACTCGGTGACACCGCCTCTACCTTCTATTCCTTTCAAATCCCATCTCAGGGATTTCATTCTTAATTTCAGGCTCCATCTAGGAAGCTCCCCCACCAAATCCCTGATCTGTTGCTTCTGACCCTCCATCTATCTGTGCCTGGAGACTGTGACTATTTGCCCTACTGGCCTCAGAGGGCCCAGACAGAAAAGGCTGGTTTTCTCTCCCTCCAGGATGATCTCCTCCCACTCCCACATTCACAAAAATCCTTAGGCTGCCTGGGGGCAAAAGAACCATGGGGGAAGCTCAGGGCAGGATAGGGAAGAGCAGGGAAGGAATTTACCGGGTGGACAGGGAGTTGGGATCCAGGGTCCAGATGAGGATACAGCTTTGACAGGCCACAGCCAGCACTGAGGCACTGAGGGGCTTCCAGGCCAGGGCGGCCACGTTTCGCTGGAGCCGGTGCTTGAGAGAGGGAACTATGGTGCTTTGAGGAGAAAAAACAAAAAAGGAGTGGGCCAGGGACAGGAGTAAAGGGAGGGGGAGACAAAAGGGGACTTTGAGTGGGGAAGAGGGTCAGTCAAGGAAATAAGTCCAAGAGGGAAGAATAAAGAGGGAAAGCTGCTAGAACAGGGGTCTGAGAGAAGGAAACATGGCAAACCTTCAGAGAAGCTCAGAAATTTCCCAGGCCTTGTCCCCCCCAACACACATATACAATGGGGAACGCTTAAATCATTAAAGGATTCTGACGGGGGGGGGGGGGGGGGGGGGGGGGGGGGGGGGGGGGGGGGGGGAGAATCTAGGAATCTTCTGGAGCCAGGGCCAAACAACAAGTCCTGGAAGTCTCTGACCCCAGTCAGGAAACCTGGGTTGCCCCTGCCCCACGTGCCCACACATACCTGTTGGCATTGTATACCCGGATGGAGTCGTCTAACAGCACCACCGCAAACTTGTTGGTGTGGGGATGCCAGGCAAAGACCCTCAGACAGCAGCTGGACCTGGGGTGTAAAGCCAGCATGAGCCAGAAGCATTCCTGCTCCCCCGACAATCACAGGTTCTTTGCTCCCTTGGGGGAGGGGGATAGCGAAAAAGAAAGGAGTCCCGCCCTGGCTCCCACCCCTCAGGCCAGAAGCCTCCAAGCTGTGGGCTTGCCTCTAGGTGTCCCCTCACCAGTTTGTGACCTGGGCAAACTCCGCAATCAGATCTTCACTCCGGAGCTGGAAGAGTGGAAAGGAACAAGGATGGGGAGCAGGGATAGAAGGACGCTACCTGCTGGCTGACATCCCCCACACCCCTTGAGAGGAGCTCACCATTTTCTCTCCCAAAGGGAATGAAAGCCACCCTGCGCAGGTCGCGGTCACCAAGACCTTTCCTCCCCTCCCTTTCCCCCACCGGGTTTCAAAGAGGGGGTGGAGAGGAGCACAAACTCACTGACAAATGGGGAAACAGGGACCCATGGAGGGAAGCGCCCCATCGACACAAAGCCAGGGCCCAGCCGGATGCCGTCTTCACCCACTTGAACACTGCGGGGCCGAAGGAGACAACCATCACTGAACCATCCCAGGAGGACTTGCCATCCTTTTGGTCTGCAACTGGCCCTTTTCTGGGGTGATCTGAAGACATCCTCCATGAGATATTAAGTGGGAGTGACAGATATCAATGAAGATGGGGGGTGGGGGAACACTAGGTGGACAATGGAGAGTTGAGGTTCAGAGGTAGGTGTGGGAAAAGGCCCTTGAAGTTTATGAGGAAAGCATTCTGTGGACCTAAATACATGCTCTGCATCATTATTCTCATATATCATAGATAGATCCACATCTATATATCAATCTCATCATACAGAGGAAGAGAGAAGGGGGGGTAGCAGAAGAGAGTGACTCGCCTTCTTCCTCAGAGTTAGCCACTTCATTCAACACACCGGAAACGCCCATGTCACGCCTGCGGGAACAGAGAGGCTGAGTCTGGGGCGCTCCCCTTCCCTTGCCCTCTGCCTCCCCACACCTGCCTTTCAGGGCATCACAAGTGGGTCGTTCACTCAGAAGTCTCTCCGTGTAAAGCACCACATGAGACGCTGCAGGAAAACGGTGCAGACACAAAGGAGACGGACTGCCCTGTGCTAGGGACACTTGCCAAATACAAGCAAGTAGTAACGAATGGAAAACAACAATATTGAGCACAGTGCAGAGAAGGATGGGGGGCCGAGGAGGCGACAGAGGGAGACGGGCCTGGGGGAATTAACTGCAAATCCCAGGACTTTTACGTAGAAGGAACCCTTCGTTCCAACTGCCCCATTTTACAAATGAGGAAACTGAGGCCCAAAGTGGGCCTGGGATATGACAGGCGCTAAGTAGCTCAGTTCCTGCCAGCTCTGCGGGGCTCTTTCCAGGGCGCTCGGAGACCTTTGAGGCTTATCTTTCATAGGTCAGGCCATAAGGATGGGATCAACAAGGACACAACAAGCCTCCAATAAGGGCGCTTCCTGCTGCTGGCTGCCCCGCCCTCACCAGGCATTGATGCATCTCTTCCAGATACTTTCCCGGTGATGGATGAAAGCTGTTTTGGTGCCATGGTCCAGGCGGCCGGGGGTCTTGAGGGGGTCTTTTGTCAGATGTAGAACAGGAAGGTTGATCCACTGCGGAGGCAAAGATTTAGCTTTTCTCCCTTTGTTCTTTTGGATTTATACGGACTTCCAAGCTCCAAAATGAGCTCCGTCTCTTCCCTTCTCCCCCACAGCGCGGAACAGCAGAAAGGGCGCCCCGCCCCCCCCCCCCCACGCGGAGGGGTCAAAGTAGTCGGAGAAGGGAAGGCCCAACCCAGGACAAAAATGACACTACCGCCTGAATTACCCCTCGGCGCCCCGCCGACTAAACTGCCAAAGGCTTTTTCCTCGGTTCCTATTTTATTTTCTCATTTTTTGTGTTCTTTATTTTTATCTAAATAGTTCTATTTTTTCCAATGCACGGAAACGCGGGAGAGCCCAGCAATACCGGGTTTCTCCGGGCACATTTCGCGTTCCGGAAGCCGCCTAACTTACCTGGCCCCGGAAGTCGGGGGGCGGGCTCTCGTAGTTGTCACCGGTCACCAGCTCGTTGTTGTACTCGTACAGCGTCACTTGGTCCCAGGGCGGCGACGGCGGGAACAGCGACAGGGAGCACATCCCGCAAGGCGGCGCGGCCGGGAGCTGGCGCGTCCCACCTTCCTGCGGGCCCCGCGCGCGCGGGACTGGGAGGCGAGCCGCGGACGGGACGCCGCGCGGGACAAACGCCGCTCCACGGAAGTGGGCCTTGAGCGCGGAGCGGCGGGGGGGAGGGGGACTTCCGGTGGCTTCTCGCGCTGCCCCTAGCGTCCTGCAGAGGAAGCGGCGTCAATACGTCAGCGGGGAGGGGGCTGCGGGTTATTGAAGGGTGAAACTTGGCGGGGGAGGGGAGAAATGGAAGAAATGGGGGGGGGGGTTCGGAGCCACTTATCCGCCACTTCCTTTGGGACCATTCCCCTTGTATTCTGTAGCCTCATTTTAAACTTTTTCTTATTCTAAAACACATTTATTATTACCTTTTTTTTTTTTTCACATCATCCACATACAATTCAGCAAAAAATACTCAATTTATTAAAAAAATGTTATAAAGCGAAGTTCTGTACTTATAAACACTTCTGAAAAAGAAGTGAGCAGGGAGGCGTCTTCTCATATACCCCCTTTGGGGCGCGCTTATGACGCCGTATTGGGCTTTTACATAAATCCCGTTCAAAGGAAAAGCCCCGCTTGGTTCTCCGGGGCTTGCGGACGGAGCCAGGAGGGAAGTCCCGCAATCTCCCGGCACTGGGGTCCGTCCTCTCCCCCTAAAGGCCCAGCCTGACGAGAAGCGCCGTGACGCGCCGGCTTGTCGGCTCCGGCCGCAAATGCGCCGTCTCCGCGTCGGGAAGTCTGAGACCCTCCTCTCCGATCCTCGCTCTCTCTCCCCAAACCCTGTTCTTGGTCCTCGCAGCCTCCCCCGTCTCCCTTCTCCGCAGACGCTTCGGGGAGGGCCCCAAATCAAGGATAATAAGTCCCGGTTATTTGGCAGAATCTGCCCCAAAGACAAACTTCGTCTTTTGACGAAATCTCGCTGGAAAGCAGAAAGGCAAAACCGGGTTTTGTTCAGCATCTCCCGCTTGGAGCAAGCTGAGCTGCAAATGGGACGGCGGGAGGTGTTCAGGGAGGGCTAGAGCTCTAGTGTGAGGCCGAGGCCTCGGCGTGGCTGCCCATCCGCCCGTGGTATCGACCGTCGTCCCCACTCTCACCTGCGGCTGCGAGAAGCTTTAGCACGCATGGTCGCCGTCCCTGGCAAAACCAACTTTGCACGTTGGGACTGACTTGATGGGTCTGAAACTCCTGAGTTTAGGAGGGATCTGTTCCAAGTAGGTGGAAACTTCCCCCGGGGGAATGGATGGATAAGAACAATTTGTTCAACTTATATATATATATATATATATTTAAGTTTATTTTATAATAGATTGTTTTCTTTGTCTCCCTTTGAATAGGTTTAATTTTAAAATTTTTGGCATCTTGGTCAAGATTCTGGATGGAGTAAAAAGAAAAAGATATAGAAGTGTTGGAATTGTTTTGGAAAGAAATGTAACTGCAACTCACTAATGTTTTCATATTGTGCTATACCAAAATTTATTTTATTTTTTTTTAATTTAATAGCCTTTTATTTACAGGTTATATGCATGGGTAACTTTACAGCATTAACAATTACCAAACCTCTTGTTCCATTTTTTCACCTCTTACCCCCCCACCCCCTCCCCCAGATGGCAGGATGACCAGTAGATGTTAAGTACATTAAAATATAAATTAGATACACAATAATATACCAAAATTTAAAAAAATACTCTCCGATATACAGAAACACAGTAAAGTTCAATAAAAAGTTAAATCTTGATTTGAAAAAAAAAAAAAAAAAAAAAACAATTTGTTCCCATCATGAAGATGGCTGGAGCTTGGTCAGATACTGAAGATATCATTGCATCTCAGGCCATCATCAGTCCTATTGATTTTTTGTCTTGCCACTGGATGGACCTCCATGACTCTGGAAGAGAAAATGAAGCTGAGGACTCTGTTATTCTGCCTCACTTAAATCCAGTTCTAGAGCAAATCAACATATCACCCTCATGATGTCATTGGTCCTCTTCTAAAAGGAGTAAGAATAATAACAAACAATAAAATGTCATATCATGCAAATTAGAAAAGCAAGGAAGAAATGAGCTTATGGCTTTATGAAAAGAAGAAGAGTTCTTGGCCAAATGAGATAAAGAGGATCGCAGAAATGAAATGTACAACTTTGAAAAGTTTTTGCATAAACAAAAGCAATACAATTGAAACTGAAAGGTGATAGGTTGAAATAGCCCAGGCAATAAAATTCAAGACGGCTATAGTAATTCATAATTTAGAAATAATTTATTTGTAACTGGCCTAGATGGTCTGCATGACCAGGACCGACCTCCAGTAAGATTCTGGCATGGAAATGCTAGGGACAGCCTTATAAGCATTCTTGTTCACTCTTGCTGGCACCTTTGACATTAAACAGTGACTCAACTTTACAGGACAAAAGATTCAATGGCAGATGTTTAACATAGTTTATAGGTCAGGGTTATCAAACAGATACCCCTCAATGTAGAGCAGGCACTTTGAAGTGCAAAATACCTCCTTTAATCTGGCTGAGCAGACCTTTCTCTGCGAGCCCTAGACCCTTTAACCTAAGACTGAGGGAGGGGAGGGGAGGTCAAGTCCTTTGTCCATTTCAAGTAACAGAGGAAAATCTTTGCAGTAATTTTCTCTGATAAAGGTTTCATTTCAGAGATATAAAAGTAAATCAAATTTTTATAAGAACAAGAATCATACCCCAGTAGAAAGAATCTTCCCTCTCACTTCCTCAATCCAATCCAATTTGCAAAATTCTACCCCTAAAATATTCTGTTCAATCTGTGCTTTTCTCTGCACTCATAGCCAACACTCCAGTTCAGGACCTTGTCAGTTAGTACTCATATCAACAATATAGCTATAGCAATAGCCTCATTTTAAACTTTTTCTTATTTTAAAATACATTTATTGTTACCTTTTTTTTTCACATCATCTATATACAATTCAGCAAAAAATACTCACTATATTAAAAAAAATTTATAAATCAAAGTTCTATACTTATAAACATTTCTAAAAAAGAAGTTAGAAGGGAGGTGTCTTCTCATGACCCTAGCTTTGGGTCATGCTTATTCTTCATTTTGGCAACATGAATTTTTAGTTGTTTTGTAGTTATTTTTTCCACTGTAGTCATTATGTATATCATTTTTCTAGTTCTGCTTGCTTTGTTTTTCATCCGATCCTGAAAGTTCTTCAATGTTTGTCTATATTTCCCACATTCTTAGAATAATAGTCCCTACTTCATCTCCTTAACTCCACTCTCTCCCCTTTCCAACCATCCTCCATACAATTGCCAAAACAATATTCCCAAAGCATTGTTCTGACTTTGACACTTCCTTACTTTAAGAATTATAGCACCTCCCAGGGTTGTTGTGAGGATCAAATAATATACTAATTGTAAAGTATTTAAAACAGTGCATATCACAGCATAAGCACGACATAAATGTTAGCTATAACAATAGATCTCTCACTTTATATAAGTAGAACAATTCATAGACTTCTACTTAAAATGACTTTTTACATAATTTGAATTTGCCCAATTTGAATTTGAATTTGAATTTCTTCAGAATGGGGAAGAAGAAAGGAGGAAGAAAGGGGCTGAATAGTGAAAGGAAGGAACTAGCACCTGGTTCAAGGACCCGAAGAATCTGGGGCCAGCCAGGTGGGGTTCTGGCCTGTGTCTAAAGGAAATATTCCATCTACAAAACTGTTTAAACCCTCCCAGAGTGAGGGCTCTTTCTCTTTGTGACTCATCTTAATTAACCCACTGGGACTTCTTTAAAAGATAGCCTTGGAAATGTATGATTTTGTAAATTCAGTGTTTAAATCTATAAATTAGTGTGTTTATTAATTTGTTAAACCCCTACCTTAGATGCTTACTAGCTGTGTGAGGATGATCAAATCACTTAACATTGCTTGCCTGAATTTCCTCATCTGTTAAATGAGCTGAAGAAGGAAACAGCAAAACACTCCAGTGTCTTTGCCAAGAAAACCCCAACTGTGGGTCACAAAGAGTAGGCATGGTTGAAGCAAATGAACAAGGACAATTGAAGGAAGAATAAGCTAATGAATCTGTTTGATAGGCCTGTGTAACCTTAATGGCTGAAGCCATAAAGAATGTCATATATTTAGAAAAATCTTCTGTCTCTATCACATAATTTTTCTCTATAAGTAGACTGGTCCAATCCTTCATCAGGGTTCAGGGTTATCTTCATGAAAGCACTTTAAAACCTAGGTTCTTACTTCTATAATTTTTGCATTGTGGTAAAATTTATTCTGCAGTATTTATCTAACACACAAAATCAATAGGAGATGTTTCTCCTATAACATTTACGATCTTATCAAACATTATTCTCCGTTCTACAACCAGCCAAAATGGTCCAGTTGCTGTTCTCTGTACATTCTATCTCCCATCTCCATGCCTTTACATTGTACCGGAATAGACTCCCTTCTCAACTGCAACTTATAGAGTCCTTCAAAGTTCAGCTGAAGTGCTGCCTCCTTAAGAAGACCCATTCTGAGCCTTACTCAGTCACTAATGCCCTCCCAAAAAACTTTGTCTAGTGTATTTTGTAAATAGACAACTTATTGTGCTCATGTACACTATAGGTTAGTGGTATAGTATATAATCCTAAAAAAAAAAAAAGAAATCAAACAAACCCTATTATTTATGTATCTGATATTTATCTGTGTCTATGTATTATGGATGGCAAGGTGGCACATTGCAAAAAGCAAAAGTTCTGGAGTCAGAGCTGACTTCCTGCCCCACCTCTGACACTGAACAAATCAGATAGTTCCCTAAAACTGTATTTGCTCCTCTTTAAAATGAGGAAGTTGGACTAGATCAAAGCTTCTTAAAAGTGGGCCTCAGTCCCATATGGGGTGGTGTAACAATGTGAGAGTTGTGAAAAATCTGACAACAGTTAAAGGAATCAAATATTCCCCCAAGATTTAAATCCATATGTAAAAATAAACAAGCACTGTCTATCTCATTAGTATGCAAATTCACTTTTTTCTTTTAATGATAAAATTGTATGTATACCAAAAAAAAGTTTTAAAATGAATTTCTTTGTGATTTATTATTAGTAAATGTTTGATTTGTATACCTATTTTATAGAGCTATATTACCAGGGGTTTTGTAAAAATTTCTCTTGGGAAAAGGAGTCAGAGTGGGAAAAAGTTTAAGAAACAGGGATTATCTCTGTGGTCTCCTCAAATTTTAGATTTGTTTTCCTTTGTTGTTTCCCTTCTGTCTTAGTACTTCCTGCCTGGCCCAAGTTAAAATGTATAATGGACAAAGGAATGGACAGCTTGGGGCAGGGAGAATGCTGAACTACCAAGTGGTCTAATCTGAGGGACATTCTGTTTCCAAAATATCACCTGCCTCTTCGGACACCACCTACCTTGACATTTTCTGCTTTAAGTTAGACAACCCAAAAGAAGAGTCAGGCAATTGTCTGCAGAAGGTAGGCCAATATTAATGGGAAAAAAACTGTGTTAGAAGTTAAATGAGTCAGGTGAGCCTGCTGGCTCTATGACCTTTGGCTAATCACTTCACCTTCACAGGAATTAGGGTTCAAAGGAATTTTAGAGATAATCTAGTCCAATCCCCTCATGTTATAATCAAAAAAAGTGAACCTCAGAGAAGTAAATTGACATACCTACCAATCTAATGTTATTTTCCAGATACTAGTTCCTTTGAGTAAAACCAGAGGGATCAGAAGATTTTAAGCTAACCCTTCAAATTAGGACTTTCCTCCAGGCTTTTATTATGAGCACAAGTGTTTATTGCCATAAACTGAAATTTTCACTTTGTGCACTGTAAGCAGGACATTGACAAACTGGAGCCCTTTCTCAAGAGCGCAACCAGAATGATGTAAATACATGAAATTCTATCATAAATACTAGGGATGTTTAGAATGGAGAAAAAAGAGATCACAAAAATTGCTTCCGTTATTTGAAAAGTTGTTATGCAAGAGGTTCACCTTGTTTTGCTTAGCTACCAAGAGAAGAAATAACGAGTAATAAGTGCAAGATACAGAGAAGCACACTTCTCTTTCAAATAGGGAAAAACTTCTTAACAAATATAGCTGGCTCCAGAGCTTTGGCCCAACCCTTTCAGAGCACTTCCCCCATCAGAGAGGTCTGCAAGCATAGATTAGATGACCATTACAGGTAGGGGTTTAATTAGATGTCACCTGAGATCCTTTCCCACTCAGATTCTATGAAGACAACTCAAGTTTAGGTCTGAAGTGATGAGACCCAAGACAAGGAGTTCCAGGGAAACCTAGCAAGAGCAAACCCTACTGAGTATTAAGGTGGGGGATCCTGAGCACTATTTGAGTTTTGCTTAGGGTTCTTCAATAGAAAAATAGTCAAATGAAATGATTCAAGGTAGTTCTAGTGAACTTGTGATGGAAAGCGCCATCTCGGTCCAGAGAGATAACTATGGAGACTGAATGTAGATAAAAGCATAGCATTTTCACTTTGGGGGGATTTTTTTTCCCCTTTTGATCAGATTTTTCTTGCACAGCATAACAAATATGGAAGTATGTTTAGAAGACTTTTGCATATTTAACCTATGGTGGATTGTTTGCTGTCAAAGGAGGGGAAAGGGAAAGAAGGAAGAGAGAAAAAATTGAAACACAGGGTTTTGCAAAGGTGAATATTAAAAATTATCTTTGCATGTATTTGGAAAAATAAAAAGCTATTATAAAAAAAGAATCAGACACTAATGAAAAATAACTGAACAACATTTTTAAAATGGTCAAAGGATATAAACAGGAAGTTTTCAAAAAAAGAAATCAAAACTATCAGTAGTCATATGAAAAAATACTCCAAATTTACGATTAATTATAAACTGAGCTTTATTAAAGTGTTTTATACCCATCAGATTGGCAAATTGACAAAAAAAAGAAAGTGATAAATGTTGAAGGAACCATGGGAAAACAGGAACATTAATGCACTGTTTAGTGAAGGTATAAATTTATCCTGGAAAGCACTTCGGAGTTGTTCAAAGAAAATTATTAAACTATGCATTTCCTTTGATCCAGTGATACTACTACCAGGTCTATACCATTAAAATCAAAGAAAGAGGAAAAGGATCCGTATGTACAAAAAATATTTATCAGCTCTTTTTGTGGTGGAAAAGAACTAAAAACTAAAGGGATACTCATCAGCTGGGGAATAACTGAACAAATTATGATACATAAATGGAAGGGAACTCAATCATGCCATAAGGAATGGTGAATAGTTTCAGAGAAATCTGGGAAGTTTACATGAACTTTGAACCAGGGGGATTTAGGATGAAGAGCTCACCTCCTGAGCGATGCTTTCAGAGGTGAGACAGAACGAGATGCATTTTTGAACATGGTCAATGTGGGAATTTGTTTTGCTTGACTATGTATATTTGCATAATCACACGTTCTAAAAGTTTTGTCTTCCTTTTTCCTTGGGGGAGGGAGCTGGGAGTGGGAGTGGGAAGAAAAGAAAACAAATACTAGTTAATTGGAAAAATAAATTATTATTTTTAAAAAATTTCCCTAGGCCCGCGGACCAATTTGTTTAATAGATACAAGCCTAATACATTTCCTAGTTCGTTCCACGAGAGGGCGAAGTTGTCCAGGCTAAATCGCTGGAGCGAAGAAACAAAGCGACAATCCAACATTATCTCCACTCCAACCTCCCTAGGGAACTCGAGGGGAAACTGAGGCAGCGGGAGGGCCGGGACGGTTTCTGGAAAGGAAGACCCTCCTGAGGGAGGCTCGGGGGAGTGGTAGAAAACCCCGTGGGCAACAGCCACGCGCCCTGGGTCTGTTTCCCGAGTCCATTGCTCAGCGCTCCACGCTCCTGGCCCGGTACCCAATTTCTTTGGCACATGCTTCGGACCCGCGCCCTCCGGCCCTATTTGTCCTGGCTTCGCGCCGTCTCCACTGGACTCGGCTTTTCATATCCTAGAAACCGGCAAAAAAATCTTCAACCGGAATGGGGGAAGATGAAAAGGCTGGGGAGGCAAGAGAAGGAAAACCTGCCACCGGCTGGAATAAGAAGGCCGGGGGTCTCGGGTGGTCTGCCTAGTCTGGGGACGGGGGGCTGGAAACGTTTGCCAGGACCCTGTCTTCCTCCTTCCAGCACCTCCTTTCTGGGGTTCTAGGATTCTCCAGCTCCCCAAGGAGATCCGGGGCCTAGGGCACAGCTAACTGCGCAATCTTTTGCAAAGTCCCTTTGATGGAGAGCGCTCTGTCCCCAGACCGGGGAGATTTACCGATGGAGTGCTCGGAGGAATAGGGACCCAAAGCAGGGAAGGAGGAAGTGAGGTGTCTCCCTACCTTCCCTGGCTTCCCCTCCCCCAGCAATGGGGACACAAGCCGCAGGACACGCCGAGCTGCCCGGGTTAAGCTTAGCTCCCCCCGGGAAGAGGAATTGGAGAGCTCCGCCCAGCTCAGCAGGGGAGCCCCGAGGGCTGGGGACCTCACAAAGCCCTATTGTGGCTCGGGGATCTCTGGTGCCACAGACCCGCTTTTGTTCCTTCGCGGCTGCTCCTCGGGTGCAGCTGATTGCTAGGTCAGGGGCGGGGTGGGACTGGGGCAAAGTTGGACTAAGACCGGGCCAGCCCACGCAGAGTCCGGCCTAGGCGGGATGGGTCCAAGCGAGTCCCCTGCCGCTTTCATCCCCTGCACCTGAAGCCTCCCTCTCTCAGCAGTTCTCCGATGGCCGGATCCCAAAGGCAGGGCCCAAGGGATGGGTCAATTGGAAGGGATTGGGTCTGGATGAAATCGAATACTAGAGAAAGTACCCACTTCTGCCCACGGATTCGAAGAGCACTGCTAAATTTAAAAAATCTAACCCTTAATGACGGGCTGGATGCCGTATTTGCTATGCAAATAAATGCAGAATAGAATGCAATTAGAGATGTTCTCCAACTTGGAGAGAAATGTGGTTGCCTCTCCCTTTTGTTCCACACTTATACCCCTCACCTCCAGTCCACCAACCCAGATCTTCCCCCTTCCAACTGGACATCATATCAAATCAGATATTTATTAAATTAAAAAAAAAAAAAAAAACACGAAACAAACCAAAAAAAAAACAAAAAAACAAAAACAAAAACAAAAAACTCCACGAGGGTATGACCCTTCCCTCCCACGATCCCCTTTCCCCTATCCCTAGGTGAGGTCATCCTCCTTCCACCTGGAGCTACTAGGAGCTGGAGGGTGGGGTAAGGAGAAAAGCGATACAAAGGCACTGAACGGCATCTAAAGTCATTGAAGGTGTACTCGGGAGCATCCGAAGTTCCAGGATAGGGTTGACAGTAAAAGTCAGGTTAATTAGAGGCATCTAATATCAGATTTGGGACTTTACCTTTCTAATTTTTTTCCCCAACAACCTTTTCCCCTGATATCTCCTTCCCCTAATTTCCAAACATACAGTGCTTTAGATTGAATGGGCACTCAGGTATTATTGGTTGATTCATTGCTTTGATTGATTCTAGTCCCAGAGAAAGCCTCTCATTCACGCACACCTCCTTCTCCCAATCGCCATGTACTGTCCCCGACCTTTCAGATTAGGCTACCTTTAGGTAATATTTCTAAAATGACCAATGAGGTTCTCTGTGATTGAGGCCACAGAGCCTAGGATGGGAGTAGGGGGTGAAAGGGAGCAGCGAGACCTGGATCTGGGATTCAGAGGAGCTGGAGAGTAAGAATTGGTGAATTCACACAACTACTTCCACCTCCGGACACATACATACATAGACACACACACACACACACGACTTGATGTTTCACAGTTTCTGGCTGGGGCTGGGAAAACCCCTTTACCAGTGAAACCCCAATAACAGCATCCCTGATATCAGAGAAACCCCAATTGACAAAGACCTCATCAAACTCTTTTGAGTATGAAGATTCAGCTAACGACCCACCCTGTTAGCAGAAATTCCATAAAAAGAGAAATCCCATTCATTAAGAAGAGACCACAATTACAGAGAAACCTCATAAATTGAGACTAAAGGAGATGTCATTAGCAAAGTCCCCACTGACTGGAGACTGTTAGGAGAGAGAGAGAGAGAGAGACAGAGAGAGAGAGAGAGAGAGATCAATGTAGTCAACCCATCTGGAAGCAAAGACTCTTGCTACTGGGCTCTCCCTTAGCAGAGGCAGACCCTTACTTATCCCTGGTCTAGTACTGCCTGACCCGTCATCATAACTTAGATAAATAGAATTATTATTAATTATCACTATTCATTATTCTCCATTCACAGGGTGGGTTTAATATGCATAGGCTTGGCAGCAGCTTCCCTCATTTTGGAGGTCACCCCACCACTGGGATTGGTCCCCATCCCACTCCCTATTAGGCAATTAATCCCACCTCCTAGGTTCTTGCTCCTAAAGAGGGGCACCCAGGGGACAATAAATTATCATTATTATTATTGTGTTTATAAAAGGGGGAAAAGTTGTGAAAGTGAAGAAATGGAGCAAAAGATTGGAAGAGTATAGGGAATGGCAGATGGAATTAAGGAGAAATGGGGAAAAAAGGGGGGAGGAACTTGAGTTGATAATGCCAAAGTTTTAAAGAAGGAAACACTTTAGAAACATACAAATCAGAGATTAGAGGACCAAGCAGAAGCACCTAA
This sequence comes from Sarcophilus harrisii, assembly GCF_902635505.1. Lineage (NCBI taxonomy): Eukaryota > Metazoa > Chordata > Mammalia > Dasyuromorphia > Dasyuridae > Sarcophilus > Sarcophilus harrisii. The sequence goes on along the minus strand of NC_045430.1, from coordinate 88,875,963 downwards.
CACAATACCACACTCATAGTAGGTGCCCAAATAGACATTAGCTGAATGAATTAATAAGAGATTAGATGGAATGAATGGATCCCTGTTCAACCCCTGTAGAAGACTCAATTGATCATAGGCCCCTGGTTAATCTCCCACTGTAAGTGAATGTATGGAAATTCAGGTGGGAGACCAGAAGAAATTCAGGCTGGGGAGAGCCACCGACTACAGTTTGGTAAGCTAGGATAAGGAATTTGGTGGGGATAATGTAGGGGAAAGAATGGGGCAATACTGGAAGGGAGGATAAAAGAAAGGACAGTGAGATTCGAGACAAATGGTGAGTTTGGAGGAATGAAGGAAAACCAAGGTTAAAATGAGGGAGAAGAAGAAAGAGTAAACTACTTGGGAGGAACCACTTACAGAATATGTCAATACTAGATGGAGTAGAGTAAGAGGAAATGGAGGACAAATTAAGAGCTCGGGGACACCTTGGATCACTGACATTGGGTTTGAGGTTGGGGAGTGTGGTGAGCAAATAAGGGAAAACAGAAGAGGTAGCAAGGGAAGTAAGGGACCAGCAATGGGGAAAGGGACTAAGGCAAGCTACAGAGTATGGGCAGCTGGGTAGGGCCCTTTTCATTCAAATCTCCAGCAGACTGCTTTGCTCCGGGCTGCCTCCTGGGGCTTTCTCAGACGGTATGGGTGAAGCTGTTGGCCTCGAGGCCTGAGTGCCTTCCTCCTCTGCTCCCCGAACCTCCCCCAGTTCTTTGGGGCCGGAAGAAGGGGGCCCAGGACCGGGCTCGCCATGGGTGCGCTGATGTTTGCTCAGGTGATCACTTCGGGTGAATCTCTTTGAGCAAAGCAGGCAGGTAAATTTCTTCTCTCGGGTGTGAGTGCGGACGTGCCGTTCCAATTCATCTGATCGGGTGAACCTCTTGCCACAAAAAAGCCAGTTGCAGACAAAGGGCCTCTCTCCTGTGTGCCAGCGAAGGTGGGCCTTCAGATGTGAAGCTTTTCCATAGACTTTGCCGCAGCCAGGAATATGGCAGCTATGGATGGGCTTCTTCCTCAGCCCTGCAGCAGCTGCCCCTAACCGCTCTAGCTCTTGGCAGTTAGGGCAATCACACGTGGACCGCCCAGCGCCCCCACCCCCATAGGCCCCACTCCCTCCTGTACCTGCACCCCGAGAAGGCTTATTCCCGCCACCTCCTTCTATCTGCCCCCCGTTGCCCACAGCCTTAGGTTTGTAGACATCCTGGGGCAGGACATGTTGGGGCCCAGGAGGGAGAAGGTGGGGAGCTGGGTAGGGGGCAGGGTTGAGTGGAGCAAATTCAGAAGGGTAGGTGGGTAGCTGGGGGTTGAGTGGAGTTTGAGTTGGGCCCGTGGAGAGCGTCCCTTGCAACCCATCACTCTGGCTTTGCCCACCACCTAGCCAGTTGCCCCCTGGGTGCATGTCCCACCACGGGGTAGGGGTGTTGCCAGGGCCAGGGGAGATGCCCGCATGAATTCCTGCCTTATACCATGAGCCATAAGGGTGTGTCATGTCCAGGGAAGTGTAGACACTGGGTAGGCAGTCGGGAGAGCCATGTCCCTTGGGCACCAGTAGCCCAGGGTCCTGGGTGCTTGTGGGTCCGGGGAAAGAGTGAGAGAAAGGGGTATAGTCATTGGTATAACCTGAAGCTGGGGCAGGAGGACTGGCTGTGGAGGAAAGGAGGCCATTGGTGCCTGCAAACGGAGCTGGATAAGCGTCGCCCATGGTTTTGGAGGCAGAAAGTTCACTGCCCGGAGGGTACGACTTCTTTGCACCTGCTTTGCTTGCAGTAGCTGAGTCTGGAAGAGCACTGGAGCTGCCAAACTTGCTGCAGGCTGCAGTCAGCATTGCCAACGGGCTGGAGCCATAGTGTGCTTCCTCCTGCAGAGAGGAAGATAGCCATGAGTCAATGGGCCCAGGACAGGAGCCAAGAGCAATGGGCTGTACCTGAGCCCAGAGGTTCCACGCTTAGTGATCTCCTGCCTCCTTTCAGCTGCCTGAATGATCTCTCTAAGGGCCAGATCAGCCCATGTCCCACACCCACCACCCAGTCAATTCTATTGCCTTCCCTTGTACCTCCAAAATAAAATACAGATTCTTCTGACTTCCAAAGAGGGTCACAATGTTCTTTCTTAGTCTTTTTCCAGGTTACTCCCTTCCATAAATGATTCAACAACTCTGGTCTTCTTGCCGTTCCCTCACACATAATTCCTTCTCCTCACTCTGCTCTCCCTTCTCCCCTCAGACTCCTAGCTTCCCTGGCTTTCTTCTAGTGTCACCAGAATCCCATCTGTGGCAGGAAGCCATTCCCAGTCACGTCTCTTATTCCCTCGAGTGCTAGTGTCTTGTCCCTTTGACTATACATGAATAGGATGTACATGTTATTTACTTGGTTTGAAAGTGAACCCTTTGAGGGAAAGGATGATATTTTTGCCTTTTTATATCTCCAGCATTTAGCACAGTGTCTACTACCCAGTAAGCACTTAATAAACGCTGTCTTCTCAAAGTTGAGTATACCCTTGCGGTCCCTATTTCCTATTCATTGCCTCCAAGACAACCATTTATTTCCCCTGAGGTCAGGACCTCCATGAGCTATCTCTTGGCAAAGTCTTGGGCCAGAGAATAGGAAAAAAAAAGGGGGGGGGGGAGTAGAGAATGAGACATTGAGAATGAGCAGAAGTTACCACTGAGCCAAGACTGTGGCTGGAGCAAGAATTTCTTTCAAGACTGTAGGAGACACCCCTAGCTCCATAATGCCAGCTGGCACCCCAACTTTGGGTGGCTAAAAGGAGCAATGCAGGCTCAGATGACCGGATATCTTTGGGCCTCTAAGCTCAGAGCCAGCTCTACTTTGTCTAGGTTGTTCCCCAATCCGTACAGGGCTCCCTGCCCCAGCATACCCATGGGTGGAATTTCTATTCTATTAGAAAATGCCTAGTGCATCCTTAGGGCCTTCTATGACCAGTATTGCCAGATCAAGGAGAATTTACCTCAGCATATAGCCTGGCAGAATTTGAGTTGAAAGACTTTGCTTCCTTTACTGAAAAGCATTAAGTATCCAATGTCAATCTGGGGACCACAAGGAGAAATCCTTGAAGCATCCCATTCCATTTAATACCCCCAACATCCAGGATGCAATTACTACCATTCTCCCATCTTTGGCATTCCACCAAGAAACAGACTCAAATGTTAACATGAGAATGAGATGAATTGTCATCTGAGCTCCTATCTGCTTAGGCTTCTTGGGAGCTGGGGGTTAAAATACCCTGAAAGAAGTTCTCCAAGAACCTAGAAGTCCAGTACTCACAAGCCCCCTCACCCGTTAGCTTCCAGTAGTAGATGTATGTGGGACAGCTGGGAGCTGAGGGTAGGGCAAGCATTTAGTCACCTGCTGCCTTCTCCTGGTGCCCCTCCAACCCGCTTTATTCAGAGACAAAGTGCCCACCTCCAGTTAGCATGGCCAAAGGTTCTGCTGACCCTTCGGGGTCATCCATTACAAAAGCCCTCATCTCCCTTCTGAGCCTGGCCACAGTAACCCAAGCCCCACCCCGGCCCCCTCAAACTACTAACTTTCTAAAACTAGGTAGAGTATTTTAAATCTAGGCAGGGCAGGCTGGAGGAAAAGGGACCAAAAATACAGAGCAACTCTGAGGCAGAAACTAAGAAAGATAGAGACACTTTAAGAAATGGGGAGACCCCGGGGAATAAGAGAGAACAGGGAAAGGAAGTGAGACAGAAATAGAGAAAAAGGAAAGATTGAGAAAGAAAGAAAAAAAGATCACTGGAGAGAAAGAAAGAGAGCAAGAAATAAGGAAACAAAGATAGGGTATTTAAAGCAAACATAAAAAGACAAAGCAAGGAGAAAATAAGGAGATTGAAGGGATAAACAAGGGAAAAGAGCTGGAAAAAAAGGGGATAAGACAGAGGAAAAGAAGGAAAAAGTGGGAGTGGGTTCCAAGAAAAAAGAGAAAAGAAGTGGAAGGCAGATTTCTCACCTAGGAGAAAGCTAACCCTGGTTTTGGGCCCCAGAACCCCCCTTCAGACCAGCCTCCCTCCCCATTTTCCTCCCCCCCCCCCCACCCCAGCCCTGCCCGGCTCCGTTGGTTTCTCTGCGGTCGGTTTATTTTTAAAAACGCCGACGCCGTCCCCCCCGCCCGGCCCTCTCACTGTGGCCACAGGGGCCTCAGCCAAGCCCTGGGACCCCACCCAGCTGTGGGGAGAGAGGGAGGAAGCGGGGACGGGTGGGGGATGATCTGGGGCCGCTCGTGGACCCCAGACTCAGGGAGAGATGGTCTTTGAGGAGCCAGGGGAGTGTCGAGGTGGAGCCAGACAGGACACTGGGGTCCATTCCAGAGGCTGGATACTGGGGGGGAAGGTGGGGCAGGATGCCCATGTTCCATCCCTTTGTACCTGAATTTCCCTCTACAGAAATAGGCAATTCCCTTTCATTCATTTGGAGCCCCAGGCTTTGCTAAAGCTTAAGAGAGTTCCTCTTATTTCAGATCTACTTTGTTCAACCCCACTAACTCCACTCTCTCCTTCTTAGAACACTTTAATGTCTTTCTGGGATCCAGGAGTACAGATTCTCCCCATATAATTCTTCTTCCCTTCAGCAGGCAACCCCCCTTTCCTCCCCCAGGGACCAAATTCTTTTATGGACTCCGAAGCTATCTTGTCTACTCAGATTGTCCAGAGCCCTGAGATGGGTGGAAGGAAGGAGAATCATCACAAATTGCTTCTTTTCCTTTCCTTTTCTTCCTTCATAAATAACTTCATTTTGACTTATCTTAGTTGAATTTGGGAAGATCATAGAATCTATAGATTTAGAGACAGAAAGCAGCAATTATTAACTTCATGAATTTAGGCAAGTCATTTAACTTCTCCTAGTCTCAATTTCTTCATCTGCAAAATAGAAGGAAGGAGAAAAGAAAGGTTTGTGTGCAGTGACTATAATTCTAAGTTTTATAACTGGCCCAACACACAATGTGTGTCAGAGCCAAGATTTGAACTCGGTTCCTTTGATTCCAATTATATCAGTCTTTGACATTGAACCAGTGGGAAGCAGAAAGGGGATGTGGGTGTGTATGTCTATGTTGTATGGCCCAGCACGGTATCCTTTATCCTATTCTTCCCAGAGCCTCATCTCCCTCTCTGTAGCTTACCTTATACATAATACCTTAAAAAATATTGGCTCATAGGTGACCAATTTCGAGAATCCAAGCTTTCAGTTCCAAGCTCTCCATTATTTTTAGGCCTTCTCCATCCCCTAGTTCCCAATTCTCCAAAGTCCCACTTCTTTCTTTCTTCTGCCCATCTCCCCTGCTATATCCATGTTAGAAATAAGACAAGGAGGGATGAGAAGGGCTAAGGATCATTCCAAAGGCTAGGCCAGTAAAAACGTATCAATTCCAATAGGGAGTCCAAAACTTCCTTCTCCCTTAAACTGCTTTCCCACCCCCCCAAATTAACAGGCTCCTTAGGTGAAAGAAATGAAGAACTGGGAAAGACTCCAATTTATAGAAAATAAGGAGATAGAAAAGAGGGTCAGTTTTTCATACATACATGTATCTCTGGTCCTGTACTCTCTGCCCATCAAAGGCCATAGGGCCCCTGGTCGGCCCTTCCCCCAAGCACCCTCGCCACGTCAACAGCCCTGACACCCAGAGATGCCCGAAGATACCTGAGTCCCTTCCTCCCCTATATACAACTGCTTACATAGCCCATGGCCAGGAAGGCCAGAGGATGGAGAGAGGATCTAATCATTTTCTCCCTCTCCCTTCCCAGTCTGGAAGAGGAATGTAAACTTCTGGAAATAAGATAGTGTTCTGAGGCACAGTATCCCATCACCATATAGTGACAATCACAATTCTTGCTCCCCAGACCTACAAACATACCAACATCTCAGTGAATGGATGCGCAGATGTAGCATACTTTCACACCGAAACATATACACAAAGTCCGTCTTTTAACATGCAAAATGATGGCAGTGCAGCCTCAGGCTTTTTCGCCCCTGGTCTAGAGAGCCTGAAGGAGGGCTCCGATCCAAGTGACCGAGGACCCAGGAAACACCCAGGACCCCAGTGAGCCCTAATGTACCTTCTAGTTCTGATTCTCTAATTCTTAGGACACAGAAAGATACATAGAAATGGAAAGAGAGAGAAAGTGAACTTTTGCAGGGAACTTGGGACAAGGAAATGGGCCCTGAGTCTGAACTCTGGGATCTCACGGCCTCTCCCTAGTCCCAGCCTCTCTCTGCATCTGCTCTAGTTTGGGGTTTCAGTCTTACATTTCCCTCCCCAGTCCTCATCATTTCAGAAGGTAAGGGTCCTAGACCCAGACCTCAGAGTGTCCTTGTTGCCTTCAGTTACAGGAGCTAGGGATGCTGGGGTCCTAGCCCAGAGGGGAAGTGGCCCAACCCATTCAGGAGCCACCCACTCCCAAAATAGAGCTAAGTTTGTCTTTGGCTGAAAGCTAAATATTTGCAAGCCGGGCAGGCAGCCCTAGACCCCATCCCTCCCCTTGAATTCCCTTTCTTCCCTAAGCTTAGGGTCCCCACCACCTCTGACACACACATGGCTAGGTCTGTCCCAGTCCTTAAACTCTCAGGCTTTTCATTCCACTCTTCCCAACCCCCCAACCCCAGGCTAGCATCCCAATATTCCTGTCCCCTCCCAGCCAGCCCCCTCCCCAACACAAACCAGACCCAGATGACGCTTGGGGCTAGTAGTCTCCACAGCCCCTTCCCCAGCTGTCCACTCCCAGCACTCTCTGACCTCTGTCTTTTATTCCTTACATCTCACCTCCTGTAACTATAAGCATGTCATCTGATTTTTACTCATCTACATCCCTGTCCCATGAATCCTCATCTTTCCTTCCATCACTCACGTCTGAATTGATCCCTTCCCTTCTGCCTGTCCTAATACCTCCATACCCCCATATACCTTTTCTGCTCTGTCTTTCTTTCCATTTACATGTTACTAAGTCCCTTTCAAGCTTACCTCCTACCCACCCTATCCACTCATCAGAGGAACTCAGCCCTGACTCCAGAATCCTGGTCCCTGGATTGTGTATGACATGGGGGAAACTGAGGCCCAGTAAGCCCCAGGACATCTAATCCTACTTTCTGGGGGTGCGGGGTAAAGAATCAATTACCTCTAACAGGGAGGATGCCATCCTGGAAGTGGGTGCCAAAGAGTCAGGCAGATGAAGAGACTGAGATGGAGCCGGGGGATAGAGATCCAGAGAAAGAGAGAGAAAGAAAGGGGAGAGGGGAGAGGGAGGGAGAGAGGTTGACTGGGAGAGAAGAGATCTAAAGTTAGAAGGAACTGGGGGGGTTGGGTGGGGGGGGGCTGCTCTCTGTCTGTAGGGATCCACCCTCTAATTACAGCTTTCCCTTCGGAGAAGGCTCCCGATCCAATGAGGAGGGCGAGAGAGGGAGGCAGAGGGTCCAAATTTCCTGCTCCATTTGCTGAGCTCCCCAAAGAAGGGATCTCAGGGAGAATGGAAAAGGGGACCCTGGAGGAAGAGGAGCAAGGGAGGGGAGGGTCCCAGGGACAAAGTGATGCTAGGACCTCCTAACATCAGGAGAGGAGCTCGGTAAAGAGAGGGGACTTTGGTGTCCTACCCCGACCTCACCTCCCAACTTCAAAGGTAACCACAGGAGGAGTCTTCTCCAGGGCCCTCTCAGTCTGGGTACCTGAGGTGTGCTGAGCTGGCTGAGCCGGGTCCCTCCTGTTCAGGGCTCTAGGACTGGGAAGGGGGGTGCAGGGATGGCCTCTGGGCCTCAAGTGGGTGCCAGATCTTCTCTGCCTTCCAAGCTTGTGCTCACTCTGGATCCAGCCCGGACCACTTCTCCGATTCCAGCTCCAATGTCCTGCTGCTGCTGCTCCTGCTCCTGCTGCTGCTGCTGCTGCTGCTGCTGCTGCTGCTGCTGCTGCTGCTGCTGCTGCTCCTACTGCTGCTGCTGCTACTGAGGGAAGAAACAGGAGGGAGAAGGAACAAACCCCAAACCACTAATTAGAGATCCAGGGTGGGGGGGATGGGGGATTGGGGACGACACTCACACAGAGACTGGAACACACTGACACACACTGACAAACACAGGGAGGACACACACACACACACACACACACACACACACACACATACACACACTGACAAAGGCACACAGCTTTATATACTCAGACATAGATTTAAAAAAAAATTCAAATATACATGTTGACAAACACAGCCACAAATGTGTTTGGTGACACAATTCACAAAAACAAGAACAAGCGCACACCACCCAGATACACCCCCTGTCCAGCGCACATGTCCGTACACACAGACTCCCCCACGCTTCTTTCCCCCTAGATCAGGAAGGCTGAACCAGGGGAGAGTGTGGGGGAGCCCTGTGCGCTCGTGCCCCGGCTGTGCTGTGGACAGGACCTGGAGGAGGAGAAGTGTGTGCTCTCCGGCTTCCAGGAGTCCCTGTCTAGAAAGGAACCTTGGGGAAGATCGTCAGACCCCCAGAACTTCCTTGGTAGGAATAGCATTCATTCAGTCATTTATTCGCACATTCAATAACTGTTTGCTGAGTGTCCAAGATGATGTGCAAGACACTAGTGAGACCCAATATGGAATAAAAGTCAGACCTGGGGAAGGAAGGGAGAAGGAGGGTGGACCAAAGCTTAATCTACTTTGGACAGTGGGACCCAGACATCTGACCACCCAGATGCCAAAGCGGCTTCATCAATAAGATTCAAAATTTCCTAGGGAGAAGGATCAAGGTGGCTGGAACTTCCCCAGTTTCATTCCAACAATCCATTTTTCCTCTTCATCAAGTCCTCCTAGGAGTCCACCTACCTGGGGGTTGAAGTAGACAGAAGTGCTGGACCTAGAATCAGGAAAACCTGAGTTCAAATCCCACCTTAGACATTTACTAATGCTGTGTGCTTCAGTTTACTCATCTGTAAAATGGGAATAGCATTTACCTCCAGGATTTCTGTGAGGAGAAAAGATTTTATTTCTTTTTTTAAAAACCCAATAGCTTTTTCTTTTCAGAATATATGCAAAGATAGTTTTCAATATTTGTCCTTGCAAAACTTTGTGTTCTAAATTTTTTCCCTCCCTACTCTCTACCCTTTCCCTCAGACAGCAAGTAATCCAATATGGGTTAAACATGTACAATTCTTCTATACATATTTCCACATTTATCATACTTCACAAGACAAATCAGATCAAAAAGGGGAAAAATGATAAAGAAAACAAAAAGCAAGGAAATGACAACAAAAAAGGTAAAAAAACCAAAAACAAACAAACAAACAAACAAAAAAACTGTTCTGATCCACATTCAGCCCTGACAGCCTCTCTCTGGATACAGATGGCTCTGTCCATCACAAGCCTGAATCACCTCATTGTTGAAAAGAGCCAAGTCCATCACAGTCCAATCATAAGATATTATTTTTAAAGCAAACTTTGAAGGTAGCTGCTGCTGATGTTGAAGCAGAAGCACAGTCTCCATCATCCCTTGACAGTCTAGCCTACCCAGACAGAAATGGGATTCCTATGGTTCATCTTTATGTCATCCAGACAATGCTGCCGGGAGGGAGTTAACTTTCTGCTTCATCATTGCCATGCCTCCATGCATTCTGTACTGAAAGCATGGAGGACTGATCTCAGGAAGGACTTCCCAACCGGGTGAGATGGGAAATGGAGAGAGCAAAGCGGGGGAGGGGAAGGAGATTGGGAGAGTAACCCCAAAGGTGTCTGACCTGAAAGCTGGGCCTGGGGGATGCTGGTGGGGCAGGAGGAGTGGGCCTGGTATTTGAGTGGTGAAACCGGCAACTCTCCCACAGAGGGGCCCAGCCGGCTCAGGTTGTTTCGTAAGATGTTTCCCCCCTCCCACCCCACCCCAGCCCCACCCTTGGGAGGAATGATACCCCGTTCCTTTCTCTTTTCTCTCCTCACATCTGTCCCCTTCCTCATCTCCCCTCCCCACTGATTTTTTTTCCTTCTTTTGTTCAGTTTCTCTGTAGGGTCCTCCCAGTTTCCCAGGGGAAATTCTAGCAATTAGTGCTGGGATTTAAACCTTGGTTTCTCCAAATTCCAAGATTCCAAGAAATTCAAAGAAAGGGATATAGAGCAGGAAAAGCAGAAAAAAGTAGAGATACTGAAAAAACTCCCAAGACAAGGAGACAGAAAGGCAGAGAGATAGAGTAAATACATGACCAGAGGAAATGACCTGGTTTGTCGAGTAGGCAGAGTTAAGTGGGCCTGGGCAGGTGGAGGGGGGCTGAAATCCTGGTATAAATAGCTTATAATTGCGTCTGATGATTACATGGGTCTCCTCCACCCGTCTACCCAAGAGGAAGTACCCATGATGGGGTGTCCCTCTGACCTTTTGACCCCAAAGCCCTAAATGCTGGACATCTGAGTCGCTCCCTCTCATGGTTGGCCAGGGAAACAGATTATCCCAAATATAAACTAGGACAGAGATTTAATTCTAGACAGACCACAGTGGAAACTGAGGCAGGGCGGGGGGGGGGGGGAATAAAAGGGAGAGAGAAGCAAGAAAAAAAAAGGAGGTGATTAATTTTAAGAACAAACAGAGACATGAGAAAAAGCTGAGAAAGAGAGGAAGATACAAAATTGTGTTTCGTTGGTTAGAAATGTAAAGGAAGGAAATAATAAGAAGGACAAAGAGAGAGGACAAGAATAGGGAAAACGTGACCAAGGAAGGGAAAAAAAATAAGAGACAGATCAGCTAGGTAGTATAGTAAATAGGGCCCCAGGCCTCTCAAACATTTATTAGCTGTTTGATTCTGGGAAAGTGATTTAACCTCAGTTTCCTCACTTGTAAAATGGGGGTGATAATAATACCTATCTCCCAGGGTTGTTGTGAGGATCAGATTAGATAATACTTGTAAAGAGTTTACCATTATATGAGTATTAGATATCATTATTGACAGATTGACAGAGAAAATTGGATAAGAGAAAAAGGAATTCTCTTTCCTTTTTCCCTATTACCAACAATTTAAGAAAGGTAGATTAGGAAAAGGGCACCTTCTCTATATTCTACTAAGACCCAAGCTTCCAGAAATTAGATTTTGTTCTAATATTATTGGGAAAAAAAAAAAGAAGAAGCAACTCTGGGTATTTGATAGAGAGCTGGCATCCGGGCTAGGAAGTGACAGGTTCATAGTCTTCCTCTGACATATACCTGCTGTGTGGTTTTGGGGAAATCACTTAACTTCTCCACAAACTTTCTAATTGCAGAAAGATATCACCTGCATTGGCAGAGTGAGGTTTCCTTTCTATCAATGAAATTACAAGTCAAGTCTATGTGGAAAGAGATTGGGTATCTTCAGAGAGAGAAAGGCAGAATCAGAGAGACTTTGGGGAATGTCCCTAGATCTGGAGATAATGGCCTAAGGATTAGGTCCTCTGGATCCCCTTTGCCTGTCTAGCCACACTATCCTTCCTGTTCCCCAGCCCTAGGACACCAGATTCACACTCTCCCCCTTCTCTCTTCTGCTGCCCCTCACCTAGCTCCATGCCTGCAGGTTATGAGATGAACTGCCTGGGCTCAGCTGTCCTCCAGACCCCTGACAGAGGAAAGGATCTCCCCTCCTCTCCTCCCACCCCTCTGCCTGCCTCCCGCCCTCTTCCACCCTGCAGGAGGTGGAGGAGGCACAGAAGAAGGCGCCATGTGGCAAGGGGCGGGTGGAGGCTGCGGCTCTGGTCCTTCCAGTATAAACCCCCCAGGCATCTGGTTTCCATCCACCCCCCACCACCACCCCCGGGGGCCCCTCGGCCTCCACCCACGGCCACCCAGATGCTGGTTTTGGATGTCCCATAAGAGAAGGAGTGGGCCAGTACCATCCTTCTTCCATTTACTGCCCCCCTTCAACCCCAGGCCTGGGTAGGACCACAAAGAAACCCCCCCATATTTAAGCCATCACCCCCTACTGTTTGATCTCCCTCCAAAAAAAAAGGCAACTGAGTTGGGAAATCAAATGAAATTTGGTTCTAGGTGGGTTGGATAGAAAACCTTTCTCTATTTTAGGTGTGATGAGATTTGGAGAGATCACTGGGGACTGTGGGGTATGAGTCCATTTGCCAGGTCCCTAGAATCTTCTGACCCCTTGGGAAATCTTGGTACCTCTTCCTTTTTGACTTTTCAGTGCACCAGATCAGCCTTTTCTTTAACCCTTCCCTCCCTTCAGCCTTAGATTGGCAAAGGATCCTTTAGACATGATGAGTCGCAGATACACACTCTAGGACAGAGAGAATTGTATAGATATAATTATAGACACTTAGTACACTGAGAGAAATCCACTCGGACATGCCCATACTAACAGAAGATCACATGGACAAACATTCTAAATGGCCTAAACTTATACTCACTCTGATCCTCCCATTGAAAGCTATTCTTAATATTGACTCAAACCCAGAGATTCACATTAATGCACACATGCATATATGTATACATACACATACACATGTGTAAGTATATATATATATATATATATATATATGTATACACATATATGTGTGTGTATTTATATATACATACGAGAGAGATTCCTGATGGACTTACACGCTTATAAGAAAATAGACAATCTGCTATTTGGGGAGGGGGTGGGAGGAAGGAGGGGAAAAGTTGGAACAGAAGGTTTCGCAAGGATCAATGCTGAAAAATCATCCATATATCTATCTTGTAAATAATTTTTTTTATTTTTTTTAAATTTATTTATTTATTTTTATTTTTATAAAAAAAAAAGAAAAAAAAAAGAAAATAGACAAACAAGATAAAATAACCCATTCATTCATTCATTTAAGAAACATTCTTAAGTATATATTATATATCAGTCAAGAGGACAAAGTGGACTGAGTATAGATTTAAGTTCTGCTGCTAACATATGCTGACTAGGTTATCCTGCGCAAGCCCATTTAACTCTCTCTGTGCCTGCCAGAAAACAAGTTACAGAGGGGATGCTGAATTGCATTGGTGAAGGGAAGTTCCTCAAAGGAACTAGGCTAGCAGTATGACACTTCTGTCCTGAAGCCTAAGTCTGATTAACTATAATTGGGAAATATTTAACAATTATTTTTACATTATATATTTTATATATAAATAATTAAGTTATTTAACAAAATAAAAATACAATAGAACATGTTAATTAATATGCAGTCAATCAGAGACTTCAGGGATTCTTATGATATAAAAATCCATACAAACATACATTTACATACATATTATATATATGTATTGTTGAGGAATGTTAAAGGGTCCCTTGAATTTGTCTTTGACAGTATACAATATAACCTCTATATACATATACCACTTTAAAGGTTTAAAATTGAACTAAGACTTTTGAGACATCCTGACTATATAAAACATATAATGTGATTATATATGGAATAATGAATAGTCACTTCCCTTGTCCCATATTCTTATGTCCCAAAATTTTTTATTTATAGTCAGCTGACCTTATTTTGAATTGGCTCTGACATTAATTACCTATTTGATAAGTAGAAACATCAAGATTTCCCAAAGGGGTCAGAGGATTCTTGGGACTGGCAAATGGACTCAGGGCAAGGGTATTACTCTCTTTGGACCTCATTAATCTGCTCATCTATAAAATAAGAGGACTGACTTAGATCAGAGGCTCTTAAATTTGTGTATGTATTACACACCCCTTTGGCAGCTCTGGACCCCTTCTTAGAACCATGATTTTCAATGTATAAAATAAACTAGGTTATAGTAGACAGTGATATTGAAAAATAGTTATCAAACTATTTAATAAACAAGTTCATAGTCTCCAGGTTGAGAACCCTTGGATTAGATCATCTCTAAGATTCTTTCCAGATATATATGATTATGCAAATAATAATACAGAAAAGCTTTTTCCTGTGCCACAAGTCCGGAATTTGTAGTCAGGAGACATTGGTTTGAATTCCAGCTCCGATATTGATGAACTATGTGACCACAGGCAAGTCCATTCATCTCTTTGGAGCTCAGTTTCTTAATGTATCAAAAAAGGGGGTTGACTGGGGTGCTGTCTCAGATCCCTTCTGGAGCTAAATCTATCATTTAATTTTATATTGAGTAATAGAGGTAATTGTCTTTTCTCACACATAATAAATGACAAACACCCAGAGCCGTTATTGCACCACACCTTGAACCCCGCTTCTTCCCAGACATAGTCTGCCCCCATAAACCCTTAGGAAAGAATGGGAGTGACAACTGATAGGATCTCGCAGGAGAGGGCCTGGAGATTAATGGATGCTGTCCTAGGGACTAGTTCTTCTGTCTCAGCCAACGGACAAAGGGAACAATTTTCCCTTCCCAGGTGATGACGGGAACGGTGGCCCTTCCTGAGGGCATGAGAGCTTCCCCTCCAGCTCTGGAGAACTTGCTGCTTTCCACATGCCCCATACAACCCAAGGTTCCCAGTCCCAGCTGTCTCCGTGGGGCTTGTTCTACTCTCTGGGGAACCCCGGCATCCCCCTCACTTCATGCCCCCCCTTCTCCCACCCTGGCTCTGTGGCCCAGCTGACTCATCACTCCCTCCATGGAGCTCCCCAACCACAGGGGCCTGGAAGAGAGGCTCGGAAAGTTGTGCTCATGTCCCGGGCCCCTGGGCCGGCCACTACTCACTCCTCCCACACGCACTGCCCCAGCCCCCTTCCCCGCCCCACACTGCCACTGGGAGAACAAAGCCAAGCAGAATTCTGGGGACATGGGAAAATGGGTAAGGGGCACACCCCCATTACTGGACAAACGGAAGACAAAGACAAATAAGACTAACAGGGATTGGCAGGCAGGGACACGAACAAAATAGAGAAACAAGGTGGTTTCAAAGGCAAGGATACAGATAATGGGATACAGAAAGGGGCAGTTGTGAGGACAGGAGACCTCATGAACAAGTCTGGAAGGAACTTGACCTTTTCTAGGAGACAAACCAACTGTATCTGCTCTCTGTATTTCTGGGTGTCTGCATTACTATTTATCATTGAGTCTCTATTTACCTTTTAGCTATTTGGTCTGGCATTCTGGGGATAGGATATAACCAGTTGGGGAACAATTATTGAATCCTGTTTTTATGAGTGAACTCAACAAATACCTGGTAAGCTATGTATGACACTCTAGTAGGCAATGGCAATGTGATGATTTAAAAAAAGAAGAAACTCCCCCTGCCCGCAAGAAATTTATCCTCAAAAGTCAAATGAAATTCTAAAATCATGGAATCAGAGCTAGATGAGACCCTACTGGTTTTAGAGTCCAACCCTCTTCCCCTTATTTCATGAATGGAGAAGGTAAAGTCCAAGAGAATAATTGATTGGCCCGGAGCTGATGAGTGTCTGAGGAAAGATTAAAATGTGATTCCAAGTCTAGCTCTCTATAGATTATTCTGCCTCTCTTACACACACATACACAAACATACACAGAGAGACACACTTGTTTTTTTTTCAAAAACTAAAAGTTAAATACCCTCTATTAGGGGGGATGAGACAATTAGATTCTTATGTTACCTTAGAATCCTATATGAACAGGAGAGGACCAAACAAAGTACTCTGAAGAAAGGAAATAAGCATTTATTAAATACCTGCTTTGTGCCAGGCACTATCCTAAGCATTCTTGCAAATATTATTCAAACTAATGGCTTCCTGATTCCAGGCCCAGAGCTATCCCTACTATGTCATAAGCTGCTTGTGAGAAAAGTAATGAGGATGACAAGACTTTCAGATGGGTTGGGGGGTAGAGGGAACTGAGACTTATAGAGTTTGGAGGGGTGGAGGGAAGGAGATAAATAGGGATTATATTCCAGAGCTGGGGGACAGCTTGTACAAAGGGGTAGAGATGGAAGGTTGAACAGTTGATAGGCAACAGCAAGATGACCAATTTGGCTGAAATGTAGACTGCGTGAATGAAAGCAATGGGCAATAAATCTAGAAATACAGGATAAAGTCAGATGTTCTTAAAATGCCAAACAGTAGCTTATATTTTATATGAAAATGGCAATAGGGTACCACTGAAGGTTCTTGAGTAGGAGGAGTGCCCCCTTAGATTTGTGCTTTAGGAATCTTAATTTATCAGCTCCAGATTAATTTGGAGAAAATGGAGGCAAAGAGGCCAATTAGGAATTTATTACAATAGTTCCTCCCTATGAACTGGGGTAGAAGAAAGAAAATAGAACTGATTGGTGGTAGAATTAACAAAGGCTGATCTCTGGTCAAATTTAATAATAACAATAATTAGTATTGTTATTATAGCTAACATTTATATAGTGATTAAGGGGGCAGTGAAAGAGAGGAAAGAGTGAAGGATGATTATGATGTTGCAAACCTGACTGGGTGGAATCAAAAAGGTCCATAGACACAGAGACACTCTTCGAAGGAAGAAAGGATTGGGGGGACGAGTCAGTGGGTTTTGTTTTGGATGCAGGGAAGGGAAGATGCTTTTATGGACACATATACAGTTGTAAATATCCAATAGATAGTTGGTGGTACATGAATGAAATTCATGTGATTGATTAGAGCCAAAAATAGGGATTTAGAAGCCACGTGAATAGCGTGATAAACTCAAAGGGAATCTGAGGAAATCTCTAAATAAGTAGGTATATAGGAGAGAAAATGGGCCCAGCATAGAGCTCTAGGAGATGCTTGAACTAAGGGATTGGGAGACAGATTGATCAGCAAAGAGTACTGAAAAAGATCAGTCATACAGAGAGAATGAGAACCAGGAGACAGCTTTATCCAAACCAAAAGACAATGTCTGACAAGAAAAATCACCAAAATTATTATAGCTAGGATTTATATAATGCTTACTATGTTCCAGGCACTGTGCTAAGCACTAAGGGAATACAAAATTTAAAAAAAAAAAAAAAAAAGAATTATAGCACTTGTCTTCAAGGAGTTTATAATTTAATGAGGGAAGACAATCCACAAAAAGAATGGGGGAGTGGAGGGAATTATCTCATTTGATTCTTATCACAATCCTCTGAGGTAGGTCTATTATTATCCTTATTTTATAGTTCAGAAGACTAAGGTGGACAGAGAGAGCGATCAGGACACACAACTAGTATCTGGGGTAAAATTTGAACTCAGGTCACCTAAACTTTTGGTTTAGCATTGTTTATTGTGCTATCTAACTGCCAGAGACAAAGAGGCAGAAGGTTCTAGTCATATATCATTATTTATAATAATCAAATTATTAGAATTCACAGGAAGAAAATTTCAAATCACTAATAACAATAGGAATGCAACTTGTAACAACTCTGAAGTTCTATCTTGTACCCCCAAAGCAGGAAAAGATGACAGAAGATATTGATGGGATAATGGAAAGACCAACACATATATTGTTGATGGAACTATAAATTGGTCCAACCTTTTTGAAAACCAACTTAGAATTATGCAAAGAAAGTGACTAAAACATCCATATTACTTTGCCACAGAGATTCCACTATTCACCAAGGAGATTGAAGCCTCATGTATCCCAGTCCCAAAATATTTATATCAGTACATTATTTAATAGTAAAATAACTAAAACAAAGTCAATAACCTTTGAATGAAGGATTGCTAAGCAAATTGTGATACAAAAAGGTAATGGAATATCACTTCCTCATAAGAAACAATAAATAAGAAGAAAATAGAAGATACAATTCATACTGATACAAAGTGACACATTCAGAACCAGAAAAACAATATACATAATAACTATAGCAATGTAAATGGAAAGAAATATAAAACAAAACTGAATGTTGTATAAATTATGAGAGCTAAGGCAAAGCAAGTCTTTGCTAAAGTAGGGGGACCAAATAAATAAATAAACAAAGTGGAAGACCTTGTTTATGGAACTGTGCATCTAATGGATGTGCTGGCTTATTTTGCTGTATTGCTTCTCTCCCACCTCCTCTTTCTAAGTCTGCTCTGGGAATACTTTCTGGGTAGGAGAGGAGTAGATGAGGGAACATACATGGAAATGGAGGTGATAGAAATGCAAAAGACAACAGTACACATTGTTGAGAAGGAGGGGATCACCGGATATCTTGGAGAACAGTTGCCTCAAGATCTTGGGGCTGGGAGCCAGATTTTGAAGGGTTGAGATGAGATTGGGTAGTGAGAAAGTAGAACCCACAATTCTAAGTGTTGTGATGGAGAGAGCCATCCACATCCAGAGAGAGGACCATAGGGAGTGAATGTGGACTACAACATAGTATTTTCACCTTTTTGTTGTTGTTGTTTGCTTGCTTGTTTTATTCTTTTTCATTTTTCCCCTTTTGACTTGATTTTTCTTGGGCAACATGATAAATTGTGGAAATATGTTTAGAAGAAACATATTTTTCTATATTGGATTATTTGCTGTTTAGGGGAGGGAGGAAAGATGAAGGAGAGAGAAAATTTTGAAACACAAGGTTTTGCAAGAGTGATTGTTGAAAACTATCTCTGCATGTATTTTGAAAAATTAAAAGCTATTTTTTAAAAAGTAGAAGCCACAAGTGTCTGTATTTCCATTTCTTTTCTTGAAGTTTGAGAGTACAGAGGATTTGGGCTGCAGTAGTTGATAGCTCGAGAAGATTGTAGGCTCATGCTAGGGGCTGTTAAAGACAAAGTAAACCAAGGGTATGTTTGTAGGCCATCGGGGAGTCAGGAGATTGAAAGTGAGGGAGAGAGAGGGAATGATCTTTGTGGAAGATGAAAGGAATGGGTCAAGGGCAAGATTAACTGGAGAAATCAGGGAATAGAAGAAAGAAGGAAACTAGATTTTATTAAGCATCTACTATATGCACTTTGGGTAGCCAGGTGGTGAAGTGGATAGTAGGGATTCCATGTTGGGAGTCAGGAAGACTCTTTTTTCTGAGTTCAAATCTGCCTCAGCCCTTACTAACTGTATGATTTCACTTTATTTGCCTCAGTTTCCTCATCTGTAAAATGAACTGGAGAAGGAAATGGCAAATCACTCCGGTATTTCTTTCAAAAAACAAAAAGCCTCAAATAGGGTCATAAAGAGTTGCACATAATTAGAAAAAATAACAACAATGTGCACTTTACAAATATTATTTCATTTGATAACCACAACTCTGGATGGTATGTTATTGTTATATCCATTTTTACAATTGAGGAAACTGGGGCAGACAGAAGTTAGGTCACATTGCTAGTATCTGAGGTCAGATTTGAATTCAAGCCAGCCCTCCACCCACTGTATCGTTTGCTGCCTGAGACCAGCTCTCTGGTTCTTATGAAAGCTTGAGTAAAAAAGGTCATGAGGACCTGAATGTGGACAGTTATGGGGAGAGCAAAAAGGAGGAGCAGATGAGAAAAACACTGAGGTGACAAGATCTGGCAACTGATTGGATATGGGTAAAGGAAGAGAAAAGCTAAAGATGATTGAGGTTTTGAACATAGGTGACAGGGAAGATTACAGTGCTATCAAAAGGGATGGAGTGGAGGAGAGAAGAATTCTAGAAATTAGAGCAGAGGGGACAGTTTTGAAGAAAAATGAAATTTTATTTTATGTATATATAAAGAGACGAATAGACAAATAAAGAGGAGAGAGACAAAAACAGACAGACAGATAGGGGAGAGAGATAGAGAGAGAGAGAGAGAGAGAGAGAGAGAGAGAGAGAGAGAGAAGCAGACAGAGAAGGAGGAACATTGTCTTTTATCTCACCTAAAAGGGTGTTCCCTGGAGTTCCTCCTCGAGGGCAGGAACTGCTTTTAAAATTTGTGTTTGTATATCTAGAACCTAGTTCAGTGCCCAATATATTGTAGTCACTTAGTAAATACTTTCTAATTGATCTCTTTCTCTCTCTCTCTCTCTCTCTTTCTGTTTCTCTTTCTCTCCCTCCCTCTCTTTTTCTCTTTGTCTTTATTTCTCTCTTTCTCTGTCTCCTCTCTCATGTTTCTGTATATATGTGTATATATACTCATATATACAATGTAATATGTATACATATTACATATATATATTAATTATATATAATATGTATACATATTACATATATATATATTAATTAATATATATATATTATACATATATATATATATATGTTAAGTACATTGCAAACTAGATAAAAGGTAATCAAGGGAAGCACTAAAATTTGAAGGCATTAGGAAAAAGACTATGTAGGAAGTGGTGCTTGAAGGGTCTTTTAAAAATATTGTCCTTTATTAATCTTTTACTTTTCCACCACCTACATTTCCCAATACATCCACATACACACCCTTCTCCTCCTCTCTAAGGGCTATCCCTTATAAGAATAACAAAGTAAGGGAAAACCCAAGCTTGAGCCAAATCTGAAAGGAAACTAGAGATTCTATGAGGTGGAGTAGGGTGGAGGGAATGAGGAATAGTTAGAAGGGCATCCATGAGGATATGAAGAGGGGCAATGTTTAGTAAGGCTGGAAAGGCAAGTTGAAGCTAGGTTGTGAAAGGCTTTAAATGCCAAACAGAGAATTTTTCTATTTGATCCTTGAGGTGTTAGGAAAACTGATGTTTTTTGAGTAAGAGAGTGACATGGAGAGCTCTGTGCTTGAGAAATATCACATTGTCAACTTTAGGAAGGATGGATGAAAGGGGAAAGAAATTTGAGGCATGTGAGAGGTAGTGAGGATATGAACTAGTTAGGTGAGGCTAAGGACACAGTTGGAGAAGAGAGAAAATTATCTTGGGCCCAGATAACATTATAAGAGACCTCTATTAGGACCATATTTTCCCTCTCACTTTCCCATCCTCAATCTCCCTCTTTTCTTCTTTTCTTCCTTTCCCCTCTTTTTTCCCTTCCTTCCTTCCTTCTTTCTTTCCTCCCTCCCTCTTCTCTTTCCTTTCTTCCTTCTCTCCCTTCCTCCCTCTTTTCCTTCCTTTCCTATTCCCCTCCTTTCTTCTTTCCTTTCTTCCTTCTTTTCCTCCTTTTCTTCCATCCTCCTTCCTTACCATCTTTTTTTCTTTTTCTTTTTTCCTGATTTCACCCCCTATCTTCATCTAGAATCAGGACTGGGAGGTAGAATCAGTAATTACAGAATCTACTTTTTCTGTAGTTCTTTTCTCCACCTTAGTTAATACCAGTTGTGAGATGTTCACTACTCAGAAGCCTCTCAGCTCTTCATCTCAGAGAATTCAGAACTAAGGAAGAGGAAGGAATGGTGGAGAGGAGGAAGAGATGAGTAATAGTACCTAACAAAGTGTCTGGCACATACTCTGATGAAGGTATAAACTCCTTGGATCTGGGTATTTTCTCCACAGGTTGTCAATCACCAGACCTTCTTAACCTGTGTGCTGCTTGTCTATATTTCCCTAAATTGATATTACCAAAGGATTTGAGTTCTTTTGTCATTTTACATTTTTAAGAACTACCTATTTGTGATCTCTCATTCCAGGTGCATAAGCTTTCCCAGTCTTTCACATTTTTTTACACTACTTTTCACATACAAGTTATCATTGGTAATGTATCAAGGTCAACTCTCACCCACCATGGGTCTCTCCATTGGTCTTTAGGTCACCTGAAATTTTGATTTTTTGGGGATCATCTTTGTCCACAATTCATAACCAATAGGTGGCTCAGTGGATAGAACACTGGGATTGGAGCCGGGAAGATCAGATTTCATAATCTTGCTTCCCACACTTATTAGCTGTGTGACTATAGGCAAGTCACTTAACCTTAATTTTTTTTTCATCTGTAATATAGGAGTAATAATAGTACCTACCCTGAAGAATTGTTGTAAAGATCAAATGAAATATTTGTAAAGCACTTAACACAGTGCCTGGCACGAAGTAGGTGATCTATAAATGCCTAGTTCCTTCCTCTTCCTTTCCTCTTTCATCCCCAAATGGCATTACTCACAGAGCATTGGTGTAATTTTTTTAATGGGTTTTTCCGCAGGGAATAGTTTGGGATCCCTTAAAGCATGATGTTATTTCCCAAATGCAGTTCTGCCAGGTCTTCTCTTATTCAGTTCTGGGCCCAGATCAAAATCATCCATCTGCAGTGCCTTCTAAAATATGCGCACTCATAGACTTATTCAATGGGATGCCCATTCAACTTCATGGCATAATCTAGGCAAGAGTCATGTTTTGTCCACTAGCGTTTTTGTTGCTATTTTTCTTGTGTGGATGATTGGGCATGGCCTATCCTAAAGCAAAATGTTAACCATCCTTCTTGGCATGGGGAATTAGATATAGAGATGGCTAGGTATAGGCTAACTAGGGAAAGGGTTCCATTTTAGACTTCCATCCCCTAAAGTCAGCTGCTCCAGGGATGTGAGTCTATATAGGATGTTCCAAAAGTCTTAGTAAAGTTTTAAGCTTTAGTAGTTTAAAGAGACACTGAGGTACCATGGAGACCTGAGTTGAATTCTGACCTTTGGACATTTATTAGCTGTGGTGAAACTGAATAAGGCATTTATCCTCAGTTTTTTCAACTGAAAAATGGGGATAGCACTTATCTCTGAGGGTCATCATGGGGATGGATTATAAAACACTTAGCACATAATAGGTTATTTATTTCCCTCTTTCCCATATGAGGGTAGGAGTGGTTAATCTTTAAAACAAGGGTTCTCAACCTGGAGTCTATAAACTTATTTTTTAAAAAATATTTTGATAACTATTTGAATATAATTGGTTTCTTTTGTAATTTTAGCTACTTTATTTTATGCATTTAAAAACATCATTCTGACAAGGGGGCCCGTGGTCTTCAGCAGACTGCCAAGGGACACAAAAGAATCCCAGTCTTGAAGACTCTGCTCCAGACTGGGGGTCTAGTAGGGTATATGATTAGGAATTTCCCTTACCTGGGCTGTTATGGGGCTTGTTTATAGTACTTGCATCACAGAGTATGGGGAAAGAAATTCTCTCTAAACCTGAAAGTCATATACACAAATCCTGTCTAGACCACTATGATTTTTACTACATTTCGAACCCCAAGGAAGACTCATCTAGCTGAGTTCAAATGTGGCTTCAGAGACCTTATCTACCTGTGATCTGGGTAAGTCACTTCCTTCTGTTGCCTCAGTTTCCTCATCTGTAAAATGATCTAGAGAAGAAAATGGCAAAACCACCCAAGTATTTTTGTCAAGAAAACCCAAACAAACTCAAGAAAAATCGGACAAAATCTGGCAACAACAACAAAAAGTGAATCTCTAGTATGGAAACTCTATCAATGCATTTAAATTTAATTTAGTATCTTAGCTGCCTGGGGCCATGGAGAGGTTAATGAATTACTTGTCTATGGGTCACATAAATAGGAGTCATTAATGGATGCTTTACTGGGCTTTCTCTCGCTGGGGACACCCAGTCCCCTATCTGGTTATGCTCGCGCCTGTGCCGCGCTGGTCGGCTTGGGTGGGGACCACCTTGAACCCGAGGGGACGGGTGGGGCGGTGCCAGGCTGGCGGGGGCGGGGCGAGGGGCCGGCCAGGGGGCGGAGCTCGGCTGGGCCGGGCGCCCGGGAAGGAGGCGGCTGCATTTCTGCGGTCCCGACCACAATTGCTGGGAGTCGCGTCCCGGAGACTGGCGGCGCTGACTCTGCCCGCTGCGGCCGCGCCGATTAGAGCCCGAGAGAGAGCGCCAGCCTGGGAGGGGGTGGGGATGCTCCGCATGTCCTCCTTCTCCTACTAGCCCCCCGACCCACCCTGTTTTGCAATGCCCAGGAGCCCTAGCTACCTCCTGTTTGAACCGAGGACCCTTTGGACCTAGATGCATAAACTGCCCCCCCAAAAAAACCTCCGGACCCCAGTGTCCTTGAAACCTAGCTGATCATCCCTCTTGACATTTTTCAGGTTTCCAAGCCCGGAGTCCTGTCTTCCAAGCCAGTCAGACTCTGCTCCCTTTTCTCCACACCCCACCCCCATCCTCTATCTAAGCAACCAGGGGTAAATGATGAGGTGTTTTGGAATTACCCCCTAAAAGCCCCCACTTTCTCCCCTCCCCCAGTCCCTTCTAAGGTAGCATATGGGCTGAATGGGGTATGTCAGAGATTTCAGGGTACATGTAGCCCTGAAGTAGAGAGTATCCCCTGCTGGCTGTCCAGTAGCCGCTCCCTCCTCCCCTCCCCCCAGCAGTGACCTCCAGCTGCGGTGGTTGGGAAGAGGCTGGCCCCTTTGATCTAGGAGCGTGGCCACTCCCCCCAGGCGCCCTATTAACCTCCATTATCCCAATTAGGCAGCCCTCCCAGGCCTGGATGCCGGCTTCAAAGCCCCCTCAGTTAGTTGCGGGGGGGGGGGTTAAGGGGGGTTTAGCCTGGGCTAAAGAGGGAACTCAAGAAAAGGGACCCTGTAGCCTCTCCACCCCATACCGCCAAACCACCAGCTAGGCACGATCCAGGTGTCCCTGGATTACAGTTTAGAGGCACAAGCCAGTACCAAGGGCTGGATCTCAGGGTCCCCAGATCCCCGTCCCTAAAATTAGATAGGAAGAGGCTTATTATACATTGGGTTTCTTGCAGTAGGTGAACTAGTCCCAGGTATCATAGTTCCAAGCTGGATTGCGAAGCCCATGGGATTCCCCTGCTTTATTTCTGAGGAGGGGTAAATGGGAACCACCCCTTCCCCCCTCAATCCTATCTTAGTTCCCCTCTTACACCCCCCAGCCCCCCTCATGGAACAGTTTCCGCTGAGGGAGCCAGAGCCAGGCCTAGCACAGTGGCCGCTTCCTGGAACATTTTCCTGTATCCGAAACCGCGGCTCCCTCCCAAAGGACTGGCTGATCAAGGCCAGATGGGAGCAGGAATTGGGGGAGGGGAAGGGAAGAGAGGGGAGGGAGGCGGTTGCTTACCACCCTTCCACCCTCCCCCCACACACACACACACACCACAGGGAGACCCTATCCTGACACATGCATACAAACGAACACTGCGCACTATGGTCACACACATAGGGACACCCACAGTGACATACACAGAAGCACAAAAAAGCATACAAACCCCAGAATCCCACGTGTACATAAATATAGTCACAGATACTATCTAGACAAACACTTTTTATCAGCCATGTCAGCTGATCCTGTGAACAAGTTTCATCCCCGATCCTGGCACTTTCTTACTTGGGTGAGAAAGGATTCTTAGATACAGGGAGAAGATAGAGGAATCCCAGTTCTACTCCTGGAGTGAACACCTCCATCAATCAATCAATAAACAAACATTTTTTAATCCTTAGTGCCAGCACAAACACTTTTATCAGCCATGTCAGCTGATCCTGTGAACAAGTTTCATCCCCGATCCTGGCACTTTCTTACTTGGGTGAGAAAGGATTCTTAGATACAGGGAGAAGATAGAGGAATCCCAGTTCTACTCCTGGAGTGAACACCTCCATCAATCAATCAATAAACAACCATTTTTTAATCCTTAGTGCCAGGCACTGTGCTAGATGTTGGGAGTACAAGTACCAAGAATGAAGAATCCCTACTGAAAACCTTCTAATAACAAGTAAATATAAATACATATACAGCATATATATATATATAAAGTTAACCAATATAAATATATAAAGCAGTGATTAAAGGTTTTTTGAGAGGAAGGGCACTAGCAGTTGCAAAGATCAGGAAACACTCCATGCAGCAGATGGTACTTGAGCTGTCTTTTTAAATATTCATTTTAAAAACAAACTTTTATTGATGTCTTTTTTTTAACATCACCATAATTTTCCCCAGTATCCCTTTCTGTTCCCTTCCCAAAGAGCCAATCAAAATATCAAAAAAAAAAAATTTTTTTAAGACAACAAAAAAGAAAAGAAGAGGAAAACATTTCAATATAACTGATTAATACATTTTAAAAAGCCTGAAAATATGTGCAAGTTACAACACTTGTGGAGTTTGCACTTCGTCAAATAATGGAGTTGTCTCCCCAAAGGGTAGACCTGTCTTCTCATATGTCTTCTGTTGTTCTTTATAAGGTTGCAACATTCACTTTTGATTTTTTTTTTTTTTTTTTTGTGGTTGTTTCTCCATGTACATTGCTGTAATTATTGGGTATATTGTTTATATTGGTCTTGCTTTCTTCACTCAGCAACAGTTCATATAGAGCCCTTCCACAATTATATTGTATAAATTCTGTCTATACATTTGTAGCACTTCATAGATTGGATCTCAGATTCTAGAGTACCATTGTTACAATTATAGTCCCACATTAATACATGGCTGGTCTGAGTTGTGAACTGATCCAACCATCCTGGAGAGCAATATGGAACTGTGCCCAAAGGGCTATCAAATTGTGCATACCTTTTGACCCAGTAGTGTTTCTACTGGGCTTATACCCCAAAGAAATCTTAAAGGAGGAAAGGGGACCTAAAATGCAAAAATGTTTGTGGCAGCAAGGAACTGGAAACAAGTAGATGGCCATCAGTTGGGGAATGGCTGAATAAGTGCTGAATTATTTTTTTTATAAGAAACGATCAGCAGGATGATTTTAGAGAGTCCTAGAGAGACTTACATGAACTAATGCTAAGTGAAGTGAGTAGAACCAGAATATTGTATATAGCAATAGCAATATTAATGATCAATTCTGATGGACATGGCTCATTTCAACAGCAAGGTGATTCAGGCCAGTTCCAATGGTCTTGATGGAGAGAGGCATCTGTACTCAGAGAGAGGACTATAGGGACTGAGTATGAATCACAACATAGTATTTTCACTCTTTTTATTGTTGTTTGAATGCTTTTTTTCTCTTTTTTTTTTTCCTTTTTGATCTGATTTTTCTTGTGCAGCATGATAATTGTGTAAATATGCATAGAAGAATTGCACATGATTAACATATATTGGATTAATTGCCGTCTATGGGAGGATTTGAAGGAAAGGAAGGAAAAAAAAAATTGGAACACAAGGTTTTGCAAGAGTGAATGGCCAAAATTATCTATGCATAGGTTTTGAAAATAAAAAGCTTTAATTAAAAAAAGAAAAGAAAAGAAAAGAAAAAATTGTAGTTCCCAGGATCATGTCCTATACTCTCTTTGCCTTTGCTCACATTGCTTCCCAGCTTGGAGAACAGTCTTTGCCAATCCAGACTAAAATCCTACTAGAAATAACCTTCTCCAAGAGAGCTTTCTTCCTTTCCACTTAAAACTCACATAATTTATTTTCAACTAACAAACTTATAATGTAATTTGGGGGGGGGGGGTAAAGGATGGAAATAGGTTTGCATCAGTGATTTTATTAGTGTAAGGAACTTCCTGTGTGGAATTTCCCTCCTCTGGGAGGTTCCATGACTGCATCTAACACTTAGAGCATTGTATACCCTGGAGCACAAAGATAGGGTGATTTTTTCCATAGTAACAAGTCAGAAGAGCTTGCACTCTTCCTGACTCCAAGACCAGCACTAATTCCACTCTGATTGGCTGCTTCTCTATAATTTAATATAGCCCATCCTACTTTTCTGCATTTGTATCTTATCTTTTAATCTATATGGGAGAGACAAGATGTCTAAATTTTGCCTTTCTAGAGAAAGAACTGATGGAGTCTAGAAAAAAGATCTAAGGTTGGCTTGTTTCTCTTTCTCCTTCCTTCCTTCCTTTCTTCCTCTTTTCCTTCCTTCCTTTCTTCCTCCCTCCCTCCCTCCTTCTCTCTATCCTTTCTCTGTTTGCTTCCTTCCTCTCTCCTTTCCTTTCTTCCTCTCTCCCCCTTCCTCCCTTTCTTTCTTCTTTCCTCTGTCCCTCCCTTTCTCTTTCTCTTTCTTCCCCCCTCCTTCCCTTTCTCCTCTCTCTTCGTTCTCTTTTCTTCCTTCCTTATTTTTCCCTTCTTCCCTTCCTTTCTTTTCCTTCCTTCTTCCTCCATCCCTCCCTCCCTCTCTCTTATTCTTTCATTCTTCCTTCTTCCTTTCCCTTCTCTCCTTCTTCCTTTTTCCTTCCTTCTTTCCTCCCTCCTTCCCTTTCTTTCTCTCCCTCCCTTTCTCTCTCCCTCCATTCCTTCTTATCTTCCTTCCTATCTAAAAGAAGAAGGAAAATTTAGAATTTGGAAATTAAAATTTTAAAAAAGAATTTTTGCATGTAATCGGGGATAAAAATAAAGTTTGTTTTTAAAAATAAAATAAATTTTGTCTTTCTTTCAGAACCTAGCACTGACATGCATGCATGTGAGAGGAACCTAATAAATGCTTACTGAACAAATGAGAAGTAAATGAGGAATATAAATTTCTGTGATGTTAGATAAGAGAGAAATCACTTCCAGCTGGAGAAAGAGAGGAAAGCTTGACTGAAGAAGTGATCTGAGGAATTAAGGCAAGTTGGTAAGAGATGTTAATAGACCAGAGGTAAGACTGGGGAGAAGGCATTTCAGATGTAATCAATTTCATAAGAAATACTGTGCAATTATACTGAGCACATGGGGAAGAACACTGAAGGTCAGAGAAAGGAGTTTTAGCTTTGATACAAGAAGGAAGCATTATATAGTGCTTACTGGTCACTATGCTAAGAGCTTTTTACAAATGTTATTTATATTTGATCTTCACAATAACCCTTTAAGATAGAAACTATGATTATCCCCATTTTACAGCTGAGGAAACTGAGGAAGACAAAGATTAAGAGATTTGCACAGGGTCACATAGTATGTATCGATGATGAAATTTGAAAACTGACTCTCTACTGTGACCAGTTGTCTGATAAATCAAATAACAAAAAATACCTGTTGGAAGTCCTTTTTTTTTTTTTAATTTTCAATACTATTTTCTTTTTAAAATACATATAAAGATATCTTTCAACATTCATTTTTGTAAGACTTTGTGTTTCAGATTTTCTTCTTCTTTCCTTTATTTCCCCCTTTCGTTAGATAACAAGCAATCTGATATAGATTAAATATGTGCAGTTCTTTTCAACATTTTCTTGTCATGTTGTATAAGAAAAATCAGACCAAAGGGGGAAAAGCCCATGAAAAAGAAAAAACCAAAGGTGAAAATACTATGCTTCATTGACCAATATCTAACATCACATACCAAGATAAAGGTCGAAATGGATTTATGATTTAGACATAGAGTGACACTATAAGCAAATTAGGAGAACAAGGGTCGACAAGTCTGCCTCTCAGATCTGTGGAGAAGGGAGAAATTTATGGACAAAGAAGAACTAGAAAACATTATGAACTGCAAAGTGGATAATTTTGATTGCATTTAATTTAAAAGTTTTTATACAAACAAAAGCAAGATTAGAAGGGAAGTAGGAAATATAAGCCATTCCCCAGTTGATAATTGGCCAAATGATATGAACAGATAATTTTCAGATGGAGAAATTAAAGCTATTTATACTTATATGAAAAAAATGCTCTAAATCACCATTGATTAGAGAAATACAAATTAAGACAAGTTTGGAGTATCATTTCACACTTCTCAGATTGGCTAAGAATATAGGAGAAGATAATGACAAATGTTGGAGAGGATTTGGGAAAACTGGGACACTAATGCATTGTTGGTGGAGTTGTGAACTGATTCAACCACTCTGGAGAGCAATTTGGAACTATGACCAAAGGATTATAAAACTGTGCATACCCTTTGATCCAGAAGTGTCTCTACTGGGTCTGTATGCCAAAGAGATCATATAAAAGGGAAAAGGACCCACATGTGCAAAAATGTTTGTAGCAGTCTTTTTTGTAGTGTCAAGGAAATAGAAATCAAGTGGATGTCCAATAGTTGAGAATGGCTGAATAAGTTATTGCATATAAATGTAATGGAATATTATAATTCTATAATAAATGACGAGCAGGTTGATTTCAGACTTACATGAACTGATACTAACTAAAATAAGCAGAACCAACAAGATTATGTGATAATTGGGATAGCTAGATGGCACAGTGGATAGAGCACCAGCTCTCAAGTCAGGAGGACCTGAGTTCAAATCTAATCTTACACACTTAACACTTCCAAGCTATGTGACCCTGGACAAGTCACTTAACCCCAATTGCCTCAGAGGGAAGGGGGGGAAGATTATGTGAGGATGGACTTGACTCTTTTCAATAATGTGATAATTCAAGGCAATTCCAAAAGATTTGTGATGGAAAGAGCCATATTCAGAAAGAGAAGCATAGACAGTGAATGTGGATCAAAGCATAATATTTTAATTTTTTTCTTTCTCATGCTTTTTGCCCTTTTGAACTGATTTTTCTTGTGCAGCATGATGAATGTGAAAATATGTTTAGATAAATTGTATATGTTTAACCTACATCATATTGCTGGCTGTCCAGGAGAGAGGAGAGAAAGGGAGAAAAAATTGGAAAACAAGATTTTGCAAAGGTGAATGCTGAAAACTATAAAATACTATTAAAGAAAAAAAATATTATGCTTCAATCCACATTCAAAGTTCTCTCTCTGTTTGCAATTGGCATTCTTTATCTCTAGTCTATTGGAATTGACTTGCATTACTGAATTGTTGAGAAGAGCCAAGTCCATCACAGTTCATCATCACATAGTCTTGTGTACAATATTTTTCTGGTTCTACTTACTTCAGTCAACATCAGTTCATGTCAATCTTTCCAGGATTTTTGGAAGTTCTTTAGTAGAGAAATAAATGATATGGTTCTCTTCAACAATGAGATGATTCTTTTTTTTTTTTTTTTTTTAATTTAATAGCCTTTTATTTACAGGTTATATTCATGGATAACTTTACAGGGTTAACAATTGCCAAACCTCTTGTTCCAATTTTTCACCTCTTACCCCCCACCCCCTCCCCTAGATGGCAGGATGACCAGTAGATGTTAAATACATTAAAATATAAATTAGATACACAATAAGTATACATGACCAAAACATTATTTTGCTGTATAAAAAGAATCAGACTCTGAAATATTGTACAATTAGCTTGTGAAGGAAATCAAAAATGCAGGTGGGCATAAATATAGGGATTGAGGAATTCAATGTAATGGTTTTAGTCATCTCCCAGAGTTCTTTTTCTGGCATAGCTGGTTCAGTTCATTACTGCTCCATTGGAAATGATTTGGTTGATCTCGTTGCTGAGGATGGCCAGGTCCATCAGAACTGGTCATCCTATAGTATTGTTGTTGATGTATATAATGATCTCTTGGTCCTGCTCATTTCACTCAGCATCAGTTCGTGTAAGTCTCTCCAGGCCTTTCTGAAATCATCCTGTTGGTCATTTCTTACAGAACAGTAATATTCCATAATATTCATATACCACAATTTATTCAGCCATTCTCCAACTGATGGACATCCATTCAGTTTCCAGTTTCTAGCCACTACAAAAAGGGCTGCCACAAACATTCGTGCACATACAGGTCCCTTTCCCTCTTTATAATCTCTTTGGGATATAATCCCTGTAGTAACACTGCTGGATCAAAGGGTATGCACAGTTTGATAACTTTTTGAGCATAGTTCCAAACTACTCTCCAAAATGGTTGGATTCATTCACAACTCCACCAACAATGAATCAATGTCCCAGTTTTCCCACATCCCCTCCAACAATCATCATTATTTTTTCCTGTCATCTTAGCCAATCTGACAGGTGTGTAGTGGTATCTTAGAGTTGTCTTAATTTGCATTTCTCTGATTAATAATTACTTGGAGCATCTTTTCATATGACTAGAAATAGTTAATGAGATGATTCTCTACTGGTCATCCTGCCATCTAGGGGAGGAGGTGGGGGGAAGGAGGAGAAAAATTGGAACAAAAGGTTTGGCAATTGTCAATGCTGTAAAATTACCCACACATATAACTTGTAAATAAAAAGCTATTTAAAAAAAAAACAAAATAATGAGATGATTCAAGCCAATTCCAATGGTCTTGTGATGAAAAAAACCATCTGCAACCAGAGACAGGACTCTGAGAACTGAGTGTAAATCACAACATAGCATTTTCACTCTTTTTGTTGTTGTTTGCTTGTATTTTGTTTTCTTTTTCTTTTTTTTTTTTCTTTTTGATCTGATTTTTCTTGTGCAAAATATTTGTGGAAATATGTATAGAAGAATTGAACATGTTTAACATATATTGGATTACTTGCCATCTAAGAGATGGGCTGGGGAGAAAGGAGGGAAAACATTTGGAACACAACGTTTTGCAAGGATGAATGTTGAAAATAAAAAGCTTTAATAAAAAAAAATAAAGTCATAATCTCATGATCGATTTAAAAAAACAAAAAGAAAAATAGATGAATTTTTGTTGGTTTTCTACTATTATACCCATCATATGATTAAGGAATAATCATATAGAACATCTTTGCTCAATTCAGCAAACATTTATTTATCTGAGGCAATGGCATTAAGTGATTTGCCCAGGATCACACAGCTAGCAAGTGTCTGAAGTTCAATTTGAATTAAAATCCTTCTGATTCCAGGGCCTATCCATTACATCACCCATCTGTTTGCTTCTTCAATTAGGTAAATATTTATTAAATATTAAGCATTACTGATATTTATAAGTATTATGAAATAAATTAAAGATTAATTAAATAAAATATTAATAATGTTATTAAATATATTAAAATATATTCAAGGTCTTGTGTAGGTGTAAGGCATAATACAGCCTCAACCCTGCTGTCAAGGAGCAACTGACCTCTTATACTTCTTCTGCCCTTTGTAGCTAAACTTGACAAGGTCTAAAACAGATGTCTCCACTTTTTCTCCTCTTGCTTTCTTTTTTCTTCTTTAAAATCCAGCTCAGACATGATCATTCTAAAACTTCTGTCTACAAAGTTACCATTGACCTCTTAGTTGCCAAATCTAATGGCCTTTTCTCAATCCTCATCCTCCTTGACCTCTCTGAATCCTTTGGGCTCACTCTCTCCTCCCCCATGTTCTTTTCTCTCTAAGTTTTCAAGACACCATTCTCTCCTGTTTCTCCTTCTCCTTCTCAGTCTCCTTTGTTGGATCCAGAGTCTAAGGGTTCTATCCAGGGTCCTCTTCTCTTCTCCCTCTATTTTATTTCATTTATTGAGGTAACGAGCTCCCTTGAATTAAATAACCATCTCTATGCTGATGGTTCTTGAATCTACCTAATCTGCCCTAACCTCTCTGTGGACCTTCAATCTGCCATTTCCAACAGCCTTTCAGATGTCTCAAAATAGTAGATATCTTCTTCAACTCAACATGTCCAAATCAGAACTCATTATATTTCCCTCTAAACCCTCCCCCTCGCCCTAACTTTATTACTAATGTAGAGGGCAATACTATACTATACTTCCATTCCTCAGGCTCCCAACCTAGAAATGCCTGGATTCCTCACTATTTCCCACCTCTCACATTCAAGCTTTTATTAAGGCCTTCTGATGCCACAATTTGCTCTTTGTCCTTCCTCCCTCGAGTGACAAGGTCATCATTCTAGGTCAGGCCCTCATTGCTTTGTGCCTGGACTATTGCAATAACCTGCTGGTGGCAATTTCTCCTCATTCCAATCCATCCTCCCTCCAGCCACCAAAATGATTTTCCTAAAATACAGGTCTGATCATGTCATCCCCCTACTCAATAAACTCCAGTGACTTCCTATTGCTTCCAGGATCAAATATAAAATGGAAATCATCTGCTTGACATTCAATGTAGCCCCTTCCTATCTTATCAGTCTCCTTCCTACCTGTCCCATTTTCTTCACTGCAGTTCCATAAATAAGATATTCCATCTCTTGGTTCTGGACATTTTTTTTGCTCTCCCTTATGACTGGAATGCTCTTTCTCCTCATCTCCACCTCCAGACTTCCTTATTTCGTTCCAGTTCAAAATAAAATCCCACCTTCTACAGGAAGCTTTTCCCAACTCCTCTTAATTCTAGACCCTTCTAGGGTCAGTTATTTCCGATTTATCCTGTAGAGCTTGTTTGTACATGGAATTGTTGTTTGTCCTTGATTCTATTTTCTTTTAAAATTTCAATAGTATTTTATTTTTCAATGACATGTAAAGATAGTTTTTAACTTCATTTTTTTCCCAATAGCATTTTATTTTTTCAGATACACATAATTTCCCAACACTCGTTTTTGTAAGATTTAGTGTTCCAAATTTTAGTCCCTTCCTCCCTCACCTCCCCCTTCCCCAGTACAACAAGCAATCTGATAGAGGTTATACATGTACAATCATTTTAAACATATTTCCATATGAGTCATGTTGTGAAAGAAAAATCAGAACAAAAGGAGAAAACCACAGAACCATGAGGGAAAAAAAGCAAAAAAAAAAAAGGTGAAAATAGTGTCAACTGACATTCAGTTTCTTTAATCCTCTCTACATTTTCCATCCCAAGCCTATTGGAATTGTCTTTATCCTTCCTTCTTGAAGATGACATCAGGGAGGTGAGACCATGACATGCAAGTAAATTGGATTTAAGTGGAAGAAGGCTGGGCAAAGTCATCAGTCTCATTTTCTCCTCCTTGCCTTCCTAAATTAGAGTGTAACCTTGGGAATTAGGAACCTCTTTTTGCCTATTTTTGTATCCCTACTGCCTACCAGAGTGTCTAGTACATAGTAGGTGTTCAACAAATGCTTATTGGCTGACAGAAAAATATACACGACTGTTTCTGAGACAGGGGAGAGTGTTGTACATAGAAAGGAGAGAGAGCTCCAGGCAATCCAGTTTGAGCTGTTATTGAGTTTTCCTGGATAACGGCTCCTCCTATGCTTCCATCCCTCAAGCCAGGATGGCCATGTGCAAGAAGCCACGGAGAGTCCCATTGGGAACTGAAACTAAAAAGGTTGTTGGGGAAGAGATTGCTTGGGATTTTCCAGGGGAGATGAAGCTAGGGAGGAGGAGGAGCCTTGGAAACACGAGATATGGTAAGATCATAAAGCACCACAAGATGGCAGCAAAAAGCTATTTTGTGACTTTAAGATGGTTTCCTTCCCATTTGCTCCATTTGGTTTGAGGGATAATGGTAGTCAGACTGGGTCCAACCTTGTTACGAGTTTTAGACCATTTCCTTCAAAGATGGAGGATAGAAGAAATGAATGATTACTTATCTCTCTGCTTCTTACACTTCTGGATCTATAAGCACCGTTTGTCCTAGAAATATCAATATTCTTAGATTACAGGATTTAAAGCTTGGAAATGCTTCAGATTTCCAATTTTTAAAAGTTTTTGTATTGGGGGTTTACCCTCCATTAAAGTTGGAAGGAACTAAATTGCAGCATTTACCATACACATGCACTTTTAAAAAGTGTCATTTCACAATAATGAATTTATTTACCAAATAAAATTATTTAGTAATGTTGCTATCTAGCATAATTATTTACCAAATATTCCTCATATTTCCTAGTGAGCTTTTTCTGTTATTTATAACTTACATTGGGAAACTTTGATATGTCAACTTTTTTTGTTTCATAGATGAGGAAATCAAAGTTAGAAAGTCTAACTGATGAGAATATCAGATATTTCTATAACACTTTTCCAACCCTTCACAGGTATTTGAGCATCACAATCTTGTGAAGTAAGCTCTATGGATATTATTATCCTGATTTTTACAAATGGGAAAATAAGCTCCAAGAGATGGTAAATGTTAGGGCTGGTATCAGAAGCCAGGAGTTCTGATTCCAATTCCATCCCTGCCTCTACTATGTCACAGGAACCCTGTAGCTTCCCTTAGTTAACTAGCATTGAAGCATAGAATATCAGAGCTGGAAGGCATTTTAGAAGTTATCTGATCCATCCATTTTTATCAGATCTAGTTCATTTTACAGATGAGCAAACTGAGGTCTAGACCTGCTCTGGATTATTTATGGAGGAAGCTGGTAGCAAACAAAGTACTAGAAATACACTCTTTTCTACTCTTAGTACAGAACAAATAATCTTTAAGAACTGGGTTACCCATCAGTTGGAGAATGAGTGAATAAGTTATGCTATATGCATGTAATGGAATATTATTGTTCTATAATGACGAGCAGGTTGATTTCAGAAAAGCCAAGAAAGACTTAGATGAATTGATGCTGAGTGAAGTGAGCAAAAACAGAACACTGTACACAGTAACAAGAAGATTGATAATGAACTGTGATGGACTTGGCTCTTTTCAACAATGAGGTTATTCAAGACAATTCCAATAGACTTGGATTAGAAAATGCCATCTGCATCCAGAGAGAGAACTATGGAGACTGAATATGGATCGAAGTATAGTATTATTATTTTTTTGGTTTGATTGTTTATTTGTTTGTATTTTCTTTCTTGTATTTTTTCCTTTTTGGTCTGGTTGTTCTTGTACAACATAACAATTATGAAAATGTTTAAAAGGATTGAACATATTTAACCAGATTGTTTGCTGTCTTAGGGAGAGAGGAGGTACAGGAGGGAAGGAGAAAAATTTGGAGCACAAACTCTTACAAAAATGAATGTTGAAAACTATCTTTACATGTATTTAGAAAAATAAAATACTATTGAGAAAATAAAAGAGGAGAGACAGATTGGAGTACCGTTTTTCAATAATTTTACTTGATTAAAATTGCAACCATAAAATGGTAAGAAAAAAAAAAAATGGACTTCTTTCCGAAATCTCAGCCCCAAAGGAACAGGCACAAACAAAAGGATATACCCTTCCTCATCAGATGCTGGAGCCACACAGGTTTTCTAATTATGGCATTGGGCAGAGCATTATCAATCCAAAAACATTTATTAAATGCATTAAGCACAGAAGGTACTGTGAGATCAAATGAGGAAAAAAATCACTTCTACCTAGAGAAATAGGGAAAGCTTGGCAGTTCTGAGAATTTGGGCAGAAGTAGCATGATGAGTTTCCTACATGTTTACCTCATTTCCATTTGTACTTTAAATTGTATTCACTCTGCCCAAATTTACAAGGTTAATCTTTTGAAACTCAAATTAGACAGGTAGCACTTAAGTTGGACTTGGAGTCAGGAAGATCTGAGTTCTAAAAAAATTTCTGCTTTTGACACTTACTAACTGTAACCATGAGCAAGTCATTTAACTTACCTCAGTTTAAGTCTCAGCCTCAGTTTCCCTCAATATAAAATGGAGATAATAAATAGTAAGTAACTGCTTCATAGGTTGTTGTGAAGACCATATGAAATAATGCACGTAAAGCACTTAGCTGTGTGACACAAAACTCAGGCATTTAATCTATTTATTTTCACTTTTCCCATCTTTAAAATGGAACCAATAATAATACCTACATCACAACAAAAGCTTTTCTGCAAACCTTAAAGCACTATATATTAGTTACTTCTCCTCCTTCATATCATCATCATCTAAAAACCAAAATAAAAATTGTAATAGCAAATAGTTTTGCCCTTTTTACTGGAGAGGATATAGCAGGTACATGATACAAAGTAACTTGGAAGAGTATGTTTGTTGAATGAATGAGTCATTAAGTGTTATGACTAAATATGTATGAGTTTGTTTTTTTCCCTCAAGGCAATTTAAAATAATTGGTCATCTTCTTGCCCAACCTATTGATACTTTCCAGTCACTGTTTTTTGTTTTTGTTTTTGTTTTTTTTTGAAGCAATCTGCCAAGGGTTACACAGTAAGTATAGGTCACATTTGAACTCAGGTCCTCCTGACACAGGGCTAGTATTCCAAATACTGCACCACTTAGCTGCTTTCAGGCACTTTCCATTGACCTGGTCTGGAGCCAGGAAGGTAAGAAGGTGTTTGGGAAGAAGCCTTTGACTTTTTGAGTTGAAATCCTAGCTCTTCCATTTAGAATATGTGTTTCTTTAGGTAGGTCAGTTTTCCCAGGTCTCATTTGTCTCCTCTACAGAATAAAGAAGGTTTCCAGGGAGATTGTATTCTTTCCACTCAAAACCTAATAGTCTTATGCCATTCATTTCCTGACCCAAAGGTAATGAATTCAGGATACAGACATATTTTTTGGACATGGTTGATATAATAATTTGTTTTGCTTGACTAGGCAGATTTATTCCAAGCATTTTATTTTTCTCTTTTAATTAGGAGAAAGATGTAGGAGGGAGGGGAAAGCTAGTTTTGTTCAGTTAAAATAATTTTAATTTAATATTCTTAAAAGTCTTATGGTCTATGAAAGCAAGCCCCATGGGGGACTGATGCATTTGTCATCCAAAGCATATGGTGTAACTCCCCTTTTCCAGGCAGAGCAAACAAGTCCCAGAGCAAAAACAGTGAGATGGAAGCTGATCCAAGCCTCCTAGATCCTGGATCCCAGCTCTGTGGACACCAGCCGGACTCAGGGCCCAGAGCCAAGAAGCAGCTGCAAGCAGTTTCCTTTCTGTTTCAGGGGCAACTGCTATCACTGTGGGGATTACTCCCAACTCCAGCCCACCAAGCCTGGAGACAGATGGGAAGGCCAATAACTAAGAACAAATCATTGAAATTTAGGGACACAGAAACCTCAGGTCTGTCAGCCTCCTAAGCCCCCTTTGGCAGGAGGATAAGAGCAGATGGGGGAGAAATGATTTTATCATAACCTGCCAAAGAGTTTCTAGAGGTGCCAGGCTGCAGTGAAAATTTAAGGGGCTCAGAGAAGGCCAGCCATGAGATTAGGGGAGGGGGAAAGACTGGTAGTTTGCAGGCAACTGATGGAAGGGGAGGCCCCTGTTTATCAGGTTGACACTGACCCTGCAGGACTAGGAAATGGCTGCAGGCCTGAGCCACACCATTAAAGAGCTAAGGTGTCAGGTCAGCTTGCTGGGTAGTGCTGAGGGATGGTCCAGCAGGGATAAAGTAACAACAATCATAACTTACCTTTGTGTTTTCAAGGCAACGTTACCCTGTAAGAAGTGATGAAGGGGGTGATTTTAGAAAAACCCAGGAAGACTTGTATAAACTGACGCAAAGTGAGTAGAATCAGGACACTTTTAGACAATGGCAACAATATTATAGTTATCCCTTCCATATCACAGTGTTCCCTGTTGAGATTGTAATACCTTATGGATCAGCATAAGAAATTAAATGGGAATTTTAGGGGGGAGCTTTGTGGAAAACACAGATAACATACAAAGGCCAGCAGACGACAGAAAAACTATAGAAACTCAGAAATGCATTAAAAATATTAATAAACTCAGATTTTATAAAGAAGGTAGTGTAAACACCCCCATGAAAGAAAAAGAAAAAGAAAAAATTCAGACTTTTTCTCTGATATGAAAAGAAAGGTAAAAAAATTTTATGTGGATTTTCCAGATCACAGGATCTCTGCGCCCCTAACCTCCCAGACCCAGAAAGGGATAATTGTAAAGATAGCAACTTTTTAAAAACCTGGGAATTCTCACCAATGACAATTACTAATTGGAATTTCAAAGAAGTCAGTATGAGTTAGTCACCTTCAGATAGAGAAATCATGGACTCAGAATACAAACTGAAGCATATTTTCTTCCTTTTTTTTTTAATTTTTGGATATAATTTACACAGGAATTTGTTTTTTATGACTATACATACTTGTAACAGGTTTTGTTTTTCTTGTCTTTTCAATGGACGGGTGAGGAGAGGAGAGAATTCAGAACTGAAAATAAATTGAATTTTTAAAAAAAGGATGCCACATGTAGTATCTCCTTTGAACCTGTTAAATAAGAGCAAAAGTTAAAGGTAGGCCGAACTGATATTTCTATCCTGATTTTATTTATAAGACTAGAGGCAATTTAGTATGCTAGATATTGGTTGTTGTTCTTTCAAAGAGAACCAAAATCACATCACCATGCTGGGTTCAAGGTGCAGTGTGTCCAATTATGATTGATCAATTTAGCATGAACTCAAAAGGCTCCACCATAGGCAGACACATATAGTCCATATGAGTATTTGGAATAGAGATATCTCTTTTCTTTTAACATATTGTATTTTCCAAAGTTACATGTAAAACAATTTTTTACATTGATTTTTGTAATGTTCTGTTTAACTTTCTGGAAATCTTGGGACCAGCCTTCGTTTCAGCAGAGAGAATAGCCAGGGATAAAGTCCAAATTCTTTATTATCTCCTTCACAGTCTGTCCCCTTCACTTGGGGCTGGGGCTAGCTTTCTGGAGGTCTTCAGAAGGGCCTTGGTCTCAGTGGGGGAAGCAGGAGGACAGGCCAGCCAGTGTCTCTTTGAGTCCAAGAGCTTGAGCTCCAGCCTCCAGTCCTCTGTCTTCTCCGAATCTGTCTCCAAGTCTGTCTCTAGGTCTGACTCTGACCTCTTAAACACTCTATTACAATTAAATCCATTCATCATACTGAGTACAAGGCAATTATTATATCACTAGGAAACCATTATTTGTTGTAAGATTAAATCAATCATATTGAACTAAAGAACTATTAATCACCATGCTAAACCAGATAACCATCATCTCATCAATTCCACTGAGTTGTAAGAATCCTTGTTTCAAGTGCACTTCTCCAAAGTTCTGGCCCATTACAAGTTTTTAAAACTTTGAGTTCTAGACTCTGGTCCTTTGAAGAGAATCCCTTAAGAAACCACATGTGAAGTTATGCAAAACTGTGATGTCTCCTAGAGACATTTCCAAATATTGGATATTGTGATAGTCCTGGAAACTGGAAACCTTATGTTAAAATCCAAGGGCCTCTGACAGTGGCTTTGTGATCCCAGGCAAACCTCATTAACCTTTATACGGTTTAGGCAACTTCTTAGGAAATCTATTATGGTACAGACAAGTTGAAATCTGTCTTGGTAGAGACAGTTTCTGGGAGTTTCTGGTGGTGATGAAATCACAGATCTCTAGAATGTTTATATATCAAGAAATCAAACTCAGTGACTTGATCAATGTAATATGGTTCATGATAAAGAACATGATTCAGTTATATATATATATATATATATATATATATATATATATATATGCAACAAACATTCTGGGGGCTTAGGAGTTATTTTGAGGGGTCTAGAAATTCATATGGAAATCCATTAATAAGCAAACATATCTTCTGCAGGAGAAGGAAGACCACAAAAAAAAAAAAAAAAAAAAAATTAAAGATTGGTGATTCCGCTGGCATTAGGAAATTCTCAAATGATAGTACTGTCACTAACAATGCAAGTTGGCACCTTTCTGCAACTTATAGAGAGATGTCTAGGGTAGGGAAAGGTTGAAAGACCTTTTAGGTGGGGAGCACATAGTCAAGATGTTTCAGAGGGAGGATTTGAAGCCATGTCATCTGGGCTGCAAAACCAGAATGCTTCTATCTATGTGTCTTCCTATTTCTATTTTATCTTTTATATTTTATAGGCTGAAAAAATGTTGTGCACAAGTAAATATGTATTACAAATGTTTGTAGATCCTGCTTTTAAATTAAAATATTTTATTAAAAGATTAATAATCATGATGGCATTTATAAAACACTTGTTATATACTAGGTTTTGTGCCTCTTTCTTTCTTAATTTAATATTATTTTTTTTTCCTATTATATATAAATTTCAACAGAAATTCTTTTGAAAGATTTTGAATTAAAAATTTTTCTCTTTCCTGCTCTTCTCATTCCCAACCACAAGAAGGCGAACAATCTGATATAGGTTATACATGTGCAATTGTATAAAACAGTTCTACACTAGTCATGTCATGAAAGAAGAAATAGAACAAAAGAAAAATGCCACAAGAAAAAAAAGAAACCTTGCAATGTAAAAATAATATGCTTTGATTTGCATTCAGCTTCATTTACATCTTTCCAAGTTTTTCTGAAATAATTCTATTCATTATTTTTTATAGCACAATAGGGACTGTGCCTCTTAATAATAATAAATAGTAATAATAGCTAACATTTATTTGGCACTTGTATGCCAGTATACTAAGCATTTTACAATTATTGTTTCATTTGATCTTCATAACAACCCTGGGAAATAGGTGTTGTTAATATCCCCATTTTACAAATGAGAAACCTGAGGCAAACATAGTTAAATGACTTATCCAGTTAAGTGACAGCTAGTAAGTGTCTGAGGTCAGATTTGAACTCTTAAAGATGAGTGGCAGGTCTATTTGTAGTGGCCAGAAACTGGAAACTGAGTAGATGCCCATCAATTGGAGAATGGCTGAATAAATTGTGGTATATGAATATTATGGAATATTATTTTTCGGTAAGAAATGACCAGCAGGATGATTTCAGAAAGGCCTGGAGAGACTTACATGAACTGATGCTGAGTGAAATGAGCAGGACCAGGAGATCATTATACACTTCAACAACAATACTATATGATGATCAAATCTGATGGACGTGGCCATCCTCAGCAATGAGATGAACAAAATCAGTTCCAATAGAGCAGGAACGAACTGAACCAGCTACACCCAGCGAAACAACTCTGGGAGATGACTATGAACCACTACATAGAATTCCCAATCCCTATATTTTTGTCCTCCTGTATTTTTGATTTCCTTCACAGGCTAATTGTACACTATTTCAAAGTCCAATTCTTTCTGTACAGCAAAATAACTGTTTGGATATGTATACTTATATTACATTTAATTTATACTTTAACATATTTAACATGTATTGGTCAACCTGCCATCTGGGAGAGGGGATGGGGGGAAGGAGGGGAAAAATTGGAACAAAAGGTTTGGCAATTGTCAATGCTGAAAAATTACCCATGCATATAACTTGTAAATAAAAAGCTATAATTTAAAAAAAAAAAAAACAAAAAAACAAAAAAACGAGTCTTTCTGATTCCAAGTCCAACGTTCTATTTTCTCATTTAGCTGTCCAAAGAATAACAACAGTAAGATACCCTTGTAGGATTCGCATGTGGAAAAGGCAACTCACAATTCTTGGTACTGAGCAGTCTTCCTAATTCCAAGTCCAGTGCTCTATTTTCTCAATAGCTGTCCAAAGAATAACAACAGTAAGATACCCTTGTAGGATTCGCATGTGGAAAAGGCAACTCACAATTCTTGGTACTGAGCAGTCTTCCTAATTCCAAGTCCAGTGCTCTATTTTCTCAATAGCTATCCAAAGAATAACAACAGTGAGACACCTTTGTAGAATTCACATGTGAAAAAGGTAATTCACAACTCTTGGTACTGTAGAACTTTAAAGTTCTTTCTCTCTTACTTAAGTACTGGGTCTCTTCTTAGGGGACCTGAGGGGGGTTTTTCTCCTTTCTTGAGTCAATAGCTAACTCTTATCTGTTTTAAGGGTCAAGGGTTGTAACCTTGCAACCTTGAAAGTGCTTGAGTAATTGTTTATTCTCAGTCAACCAGCATTTATTTTTATTATTTATTTGTTTGTTTTTCACAAGCATTTATTTACATTTATTTATTTATTTCACAAGCATTTACTGGATACTGGATACATGTTAAGTGCAGGGAATATAAATATAAAAAGAAGAAAGACAATTCCTATCATGAAAGAGTTTAAATTATAATGGAGAAAGGTCAACACATAAAAGGAAGGCTGAAAAGGAAGGGGGAAAGATCCAGAAAATGAGGGACTTCTTCCTCAAAATGGAGATTCCAAGATCTTACCAATGGGAGAAAAGATAGAGGAAGAAAGCAATGGAAATATGTTGGCAATAGAATTTGTGCCTGTTTGTGTGTATGTCTCTGCTCCACACCCACAGGCTATTTCATCATCCAGGAACAGGGCTGATGGGGGGGGGGGGGGGGAATAGGGTGAGAGGATAAACATAAACACCCCTTCCTCTTTTCTGTCCTGCAGTATACTCCATTCCTTAAGTGGAATATCATGATATATTAATTATTGAAAAGATATATTAATTATTAAATCACTAATTCATATTGTAATTATTACATTATTATAATTAATATACACTAATTGTTGCATTATTATGGTTATACAAAATTACAATAATATATAAAGCAAGCTGATCCCAATCTTAGCCAACTCCAAGGTATTTTCCTTGTCTTATCAGTTCCCTTACTACACTGGCCAAAGTCCTATAATCCTCTGCAGTTAATTGAAGAATCTATTCACTTAGTTTCCTTAATGATTCCTTTTCACTTTGTTTTTATGTTCTGGTCCTCTATCAATAAGATGGAAAGGGAGATTAGTACTTTTTTGCCATTATAGGTGTTTTCTTGATCCATGCTAATTATATTATGATTATCACATTGGAGTCCACATTTTTTTTAACATTAATTTTAACTGGGTAAGGTAGGAAATAATTGATGGAGTGGAAAGCACATAGATTTGCCGTCAGCAGTCCCAGAATCTAATCTTAGCTTTATTATTTTAAAAGCTTTGTAACTTTTTTTTAACCTCAATAGTATTTTATTTTTCCATAATACACAGTTTTCAGCATTCTTTTTTATAAAATTTTGTGTTCCAAATTTTTCTCTCCCTCCTTTTGCCTCTCCCCTCCCCAAAATAGCAAGCCACCTGACATAAATGAAACATATGCAATGCTTTTAAACACATTTCCATATTTGTCATGTTGTGAAAGAAAAATCAGATGCAAAGGGGAAAAAATATGAGAGGGAAAAAAAGCAAGCAAACAAAAATGAAAATACTATGCTTCATTGTTGGTGGAGTTGTGAACGAATCCAATCCT
The DNA here is from genome assembly GCF_902635505.1 of Sarcophilus harrisii. Taxonomy (NCBI): domain Eukaryota; kingdom Metazoa; phylum Chordata; class Mammalia; order Dasyuromorphia; family Dasyuridae; genus Sarcophilus; species Sarcophilus harrisii. The sequence continues at coordinate 88,831,675 of NC_045430.1, read as the reverse complement.
TCTGGAGAACAATTTGGAATTATGCCCAAAAAGTTATCAAACTGTGCATACCCTTTGACCCAGCAGTTCTACTACTGGGCTTATACCCCAAAGAGATACTAAAGAAGGGAAAGGGACCTGTATTTGCCAAATTGTTTGTAGTAGGCAGAAACTGGAAAATGAATGGATGCCCATCAATTAGAGAATGGTTGGGTAAATTGTGGTATATGAATGTTATGGAATATTATTGTTCTGTAAGAAATGATCAGCAGGGTGAATACAGAGAGGCTTGGAGAGACTTACATGAACTGATGCTGAGTGTAATGAGCAGAACCAAGAGATCATTACATACGTCAACAATGAATACTGTATGAGGATGTATTCTGATGGAAGTGGATTTCTTTGACAAAGAGATCTAATTCAGTTTCAATTGATCAATGATGGACAGAAGCAGTTACACCCAAAGAAAGAACACTGGAAAATGAATGTAAACTGTTTGCATTTTTGTTTTTCTTCCCGGGTTATTTTTACCTTCTGAATCCAATTCTTGTGCAACAAGAGAACTGTTTGGTTCTGCACACATAGATTATATCTAGGAAATACTGTGACATATTTAACATGTATAGGACTGTTTGCCACCTGGGGGAGGGGGTGAAGGGAGGGAGGGGAAAAATCGGAACAGAAGTGAGTGCAAGGGATAATGTTGTAAAAAATTACATGGGTTCTGTCAATAAAAAGTTATAATTATTAAAAAATAAAAATAAAAAAATAAAAGATGAAAAATAAAATAAAAGGAAAAAAAGAGAAAATACCACATTCAGTCTCCACAGTTCTGTCTCTGGATAAGGTTGGCATTTTCCATCACAAGTCTATTGTCTTGAATCACTGAATTGCTGAGAAGAGCCAAGTCCATCACGGTTGATTATCACATAATTTTTAATAGCTGTGTAACTTTGCACAAATTCTTTTCCCTCCATGGGGCCTAGTTTCTTTATCTTTAAGTGAGAGGGTTAAACTACATCAGGGTTCTTCTTTTTTATTTATTTACTGGCTAGGCAGTGGGGTTAAGTGACTAAGCTAGATTTAAATTCAGGGCCTCCTGTGTTCTATCCACTGTGCACTTTAATTTTAAATTCTTAATTTTTTTCTTAATACTTAGTTGTGTGACCCTGAACAAGGGAACCTGTTTGTTTCAGTTCCTCAACTGTAAAATGGAGATAAAAATAAAACCTATTTCCCAGAGTTGTTATGAGAATCAAAAGAGATAATACTTGTAAAGCACTTACCATATTACTTGGCACATAGTTAGCTGCTATTATTGCTATGATTGTTGTTGAAATTTTAAATTACTGTTATTACTGTAATTATTATTATTATTGTTATATATTATGAATATAGTCTGATATTGGCAATCTGGTGAAACCTATGGTCCCATTCCAAGAATGTGCTAGTTAAATGGTTAATAATCAGCTGAGGTAGAGTGGTGGAGTGGAGGAGGTATAGCTTGACACATTTTAAATTTAATCTGCATTATTAACATTTTCCTCAATGAGTTTCTTAAATGGACAATACATGAAACAATACATTAAGTCCAGATTTTTAGTTTTCCAATTTCTCAGAATGCTCACAATGAAAATTTAACAATCAATCAACTTAGGAGAGTATGTGTGAGGGAGCTGTAGCACACCCCTGACCCCTGAGGATACCATTTGTGTTTACTTTCAGAATTGAAGGAAACTTCTAACTTCTAACTGAAATTTAGTGATTAGTGAAAATAAAGAAGTCGTTTTTTGTTTTGTTTTGTTTTTTTTCTTCCATCTGAGTTCACAGACCTTGGGAGATTTATGAGTGTACAAGAGCCCTAGATTACGGACCCATGAATTAGATCAAATTATATATATATATATATATATATATATATATATATATATATATATATATATATATACATATATATATATATATATATATAAAGTATTTAGCACAGTGCCTGACATACAGTAGATGCTTATTAAGGGCTTGTTTTTTATGTTCTATCAAGGTACCTAATTGAAATGACTAGGCCAAAATCTACCCTTCTCCATAGACAAAAGATTGCTGGAAGAAGACCATGACATCAGGGAAGTGATGCCATGACTTGAAAATTAATTGGATTTAAATGAGGGAGAGCTGTGCAAAGTCACCAGCATTACTTTCTCCTCCAGAGTCAGTGGCAAGATACAGATCAGGAGGGTTGGAGATGGTCTTTGATATATATTGTATATATTGATATATATACAAATCTGGAAGAGGAAGATCCTTAGGATTTCTAGTCAAAATAGAAACAATTGCTATTTGCATTGTGAATTTTGTATTATGTTATGAAAATGCTTTTTTATTCCAAAAGAAAATAAATTAAAAGAAAAAGGATGAGTAGCTAAGTGCAAATCCTTTCTGGAAATCTATCCTTTTGCTACCCTTTGTCCTTAGGCATTACTTTCAGAAATTATTCTTTTGATCATCTTAGAGGAGGGGATGTAATAAAAAAATAGAAATATAACTAGATTATTCAGTAACTGATATCTCTCAAGGTTTTTCAGTGCACCTAGGAGTTTATATTATGTAAATATAGATTTACTATTAAATTTTAAATTATTAAAATTTTAAAGATTAATATCAATAGTATAAAATAAAGGTATGGTGGAAAATAGTCAAAAGTTCTTTGCTCTTTGTCACTTAGTAATAGTGATATTTTGGGGCATGCCATAGCCTCTTCTAGATGGCATTTTCCTTACCTCTAAAATGAAGGGACTGGCCTAGAAGAGGGGTTCTTAAATTGGTATCCATAGGCCTCCTCAGCAATATATGACAAGAGAAAAATGACATTTTTATTTCAATATACCTGGTGATTTTGTGTATTTTTATCTTATGCATAATGCATGTACATTATGTATTTTGCAAGCACTATTCTGAGAGGGGATTCATAGACATCACTAGACTTCCAAAGGGGCTTATGATACCAAAAAATATAAGAAAATTATAAAAATGATTCCAAAAAAAAAATTCCTTTCCAGCATAATACTACAGTCTTCTGCAGATCCATTTTGGTGAGGAGAACCCATAATTCCGTGGAGAAAAGCTGAGTGCAGGAGGCTGGCAGGGTTTCCCAGATGTCTGCCTCTATCCCCTGTCTTTGGGACTTGGAAAGTATCTATCTTGGCTTCCTGCCAATCCTGGACCTGTTGGACTCAAAATTGTGGAAGGGATGATCTACCCCTCGCTAGGACCTGGAAGTCCATGGCACCAAGGAGAGGGGTCCTGGCCAGTGTGGTCAGCTGGAGAAGAATAGGGCCTGAGCAGATTGGTGAGCTCTGTTCTTTCTGGGTGCATCAGGGCCCAGCAAAAAGTGTTTATAAATACACTTTCTCTCTTACACCCATTCCATTCTATAGCTCCAGTTTGGGGAAGGGGGGCACTGAAAGCAGCCTAAGTTCTCTTCCGCTTCTTTTTAGCTCCTGTGGTGGGAAGGGCTCTTTCCAGACCTGGTCAGCCAGCTCTGGCCAAGTTCCACTCCTGGGAAGGAAAGAGCGATGGTGTCAGTGCTCTCTCCTTGGCCTCCAGATAAGTCCCTGAGCTCTTGACTCAGACTCCCTCTCTGGGCCTAGCCCCAGCAGCTGAGCCAAAACCCAGAGACAAGGAGAAAGGGAAACTGCTTCATTTTCTGTTGAAACAGGAAATTGTGTTTCTGAAGTTTAAAAAAAAAACCCTCAACTCTAAATTCCCTAGAGTATGGTTAAAAAAAGAAAGACAAGAGACAGAGAAAGAGAAAGAAATTCACAGAGACAGAGAGAGACAAAGAGAGGACAGAGATACAGAGACAGACACAGAGACAGAGACAGATACAGAGAGACACACAGATACAGAGACAGACACAGAGAGACAGAGACAAACAAAAAAAGGGGCAGAGACAGAGACTCAGACACAGAAACAGAGACACAGACAGATACAGAGAGACAGAGACAGACAAAAAGAGGGACAGAGACAGAGACTCAGACACAGAAACAGAGACACAGAGACAAAAACAGACAAAAAGAGGGGCAGAGACAGAGACTCAGACACAGAAACAGAGACACAGAGACAGAAACAGAGATACAGAGAGAGAGACAGACAAAAAGAGGAACAGAAAACAGAGAGACAGACAGAGAGAAACAGAGACACAGATACAGAAAGACAACACCGAGACAGACACACAGAGAGACAGAGAGAGACAAAAGAGGGACAGAGACAGAGAGATGCAAAGACAGACAGAAACACATAAAGACAGAGATACAGAGACACAGATAGACACACACAGATACAAAGATATAGAGACACAGAGAAACAGAGAGACCGAGACAGAGAGATACAGTGAGACACAGAGAAACACACAGAGACAGGGACACACAGAGAGACACAGAAAGAGACAGAGAGACACAGACACAGAGAAGGACACAGACACACAAAGAGAGAGACTGTTAAAAAAAACCCTGAAGTGTCAGCATTGATGACATCACCTGTCTCTGGGGTACAGAGGTCTGAGTCAGACCACTTGAGCAGCAGGACACAGGATTCTTCTCTGATTCAGTGGTACTCATTGTGGTCACTTGGGTTTCTCCTCAGGGACTGGCAGGGAGGAGGAGGTGAATTAAACCTGTTTTAGATGATTTGAAATAGATACAAATAACATATCTGGTATAATTTTGAATTGTTGTATTTTGTATGAGGCAGACAGGTGGAGAGAGACTGGAAGATCAGGAAGTCTCAGTTCATACACTTAATATCTGACTAAGGGAAAGTTTGATAAGCTCTATCTGTCCCCAGTTTTCTCATCTGTAAAATGGGTATAAGAATAACACCTATTCTTAGGTTGCGAAAATCAAATGAGATCATAGATTATCCCCAAAGTCTTAATAATTTAAAACTATATTTTATAAGGCACTTTGAAAACCACAAAGCTCTATGTACATGCTAGCTATCATTAATTATTGTTGTTTTGCTTGGTCATTTCAGTCACATCTTATTCTCTCTGATCCCATTTAGGGTTTTCTTGGTCAAGATATTGGAGTGGTTTGTCCTTTCCTTCTCCAGCTCACTTTACAAATGAGGAAACTGAGGAAACAGAGTTGTGACTTGTCCAGAATGACATGGCTAGTGTCTGAGGTCAGATTTGAACTCAAGAAGGTAAATCTTCTTAATGCCAGGTCCAGCTTTCTAGCCACTGCAGCACTTGGCTGTATTATTATTATTATATGCTAGCTATTATTGTAGTTTAATACTTTTTTTAATGTTATTTTGATGTGATCTGTCCTTCTATACAGACTTGTGAAATTGTTTTTTAAAAAATATTTTGATAACTGTACTTCAGCATAAGTGGTTTCCTTTGTAATCCTATGTATTTTATTTTGTTCATTTAAATATGATTTTGAGAAGAGGTCCCTTTGCTTCTGTAAACTAACCAAAGAATCCAAAACACACACAAAAAAATTAAGAACACAAGCTTTAAAGGCAGCTAAGTAGATCAGTGGATGGAGCACCAACCCTGGAGTCAAGAGGACTTGAGTTCAAATGTGGCCTAAAATATTAGCTGTGTGATCTTGGGCAGGTGACTTAACCCTGATTGTCAAAAAACAAACAAACAAACAAAAAAACTCTCCCAGTTTTACTTAAGGGATATATCTTCTGGCAGATTCTTAATAACTATTGCCCTTAAAAAATTATTTAAGTTAACAATCATTTATCAAATGTCTACTAGGTGCCCATGTACTAGTAAGTAGGAAAAAATAACCACTGCCTTCTACAGTTTAAGGCAACTTATAAATAGATAAGTAAATAGGAAATCGAAAGGGGAAAGAGAGAGACAGACACACAGAGAGACAGACAGAGAAAAAGAGAAACAGAGACAGAGACAGAAAAAAAGACAGATAAGACAGAGAGACAAAGAGAGAAAAAGAGTGGGGGGGAGAGAAAGAGACAGAGACAGAGAGAGATCATTAACAGTGCAGGGCCTTGAGCTGAGCTTAGAACACTAAAAACACTAAACATAAAAAGAAGCAGAGAGATAAGGAGGGAATGCATAGTAGACTTCAAAGCCCTATATAAATATCATTAGGAGTAATTATTATTCCTTGGAGCAGAGATTGTCCAGGGAGTTGGGAACTGGGAATGTCTAAAGAATAGGAAGCCAGTTTGTAAAGGAGGATATTTGAAAGAGAGTATTAATGTTAAAGAATCAAATATAAATGAAATAGAATAATGCCAATGAAATAATATATGTAAAATATAAACTAAATGAAAAAAAGTGAAATGATATATTGGCAGCTAGGTGGCACCATAGTGCACAGAATGCTGCATCTGGAGTCAGGGAAGAGTATTTTCCTGAGTTCAAATCCGACACCAGACTATTCCAGGGACCCTGAACAAGGCACTTAACCTGTCTGTTTCAGTTTCCTCATCTGTAAAATGGGGATAATAATAATAATACCTCCCAGACTTGTGAGGGTCAAATGAGAAAACATTCGTCAAGTATTTATCCCAGTAGTCAGCATATAGTTAAGTGCTGTACAAATGTTAGCTATTAGCAGCAGATAAGTGCTTTGCAAGTCTTAAATCAATGTGGAAATTCTGAATATATTTCTATATACATACATGTATGTGTTTACATATATGTGTGGTTTCCTATGGATTTATGTAAAAATGTACAAATATACACAAATATATTTGTCAGATAAGAAAACAGACAAGGGGAGCAATCAGCCTAAAGTCCAATTAGGACATGCAATTTTTTTTCAAGGCAATCAGGATTAGATGACTTGCACAAGGTCACACAGCTAGTAAGCATCAAGTGTCTGAATCGGGATTTGGAGGCAGGTCCTCCTGACTCCAGAGCTTGTGCTCTAACTACTGCATCACCTTTCTATCCTAGTTCCTGTAATTTGAAAAGATGATGAAGATTGTAATAATGAAGAAACCACATAAAATGCCTCCATATAGCTGAGTTCTAAAGTAGCCATTACTAAAATTTTTATATACAAGTACTCAAAAATTGCTATGTCCCTGGTCCCATAATAGTAATATTAATCATCAATTGATTACAAATTAATCATTAAGAAAATATGAAATGAAAAATTCCTGCATCTGCATTTATTTTTTAAAAATCTATGGGTGTTGATTTTATTCAGATGTGATTTTTATTCCCCAGTAGAGACTTGGGAACTCCTTCGAATATGTATCTTACTAAATCTTCTGAAACTACATTTTAGAAAGTTGTCTAGATCATTCAGAGGCTATATAACTTGCCCTTGATTGGTTATAGTTTGTATGATTCAGTCAGTCAACATGCATTTATTAAGTGCCTATTATGTGCCTGACACTGTGGTGAGCTATAGAAGGGAGGACTTGAATCCATGTCTTCCTATCTATTTTAATACACTGCTTCTCTTTTGAAAAGCAATAATATGTGTGGGAGCCATTGTTGACTCTACAGAAAATATGTTTATTTATCACAATGACTGGAGCCAAATACAGGTCAGTATTATTGCTATATTTCTGAGTACTGCCTGCAATAATTCCCCTGAATATAGATAGGTTCTTAGAACTATATAGATTTAGAGCTAAAAGGGACCCTCCTCATTTTACAATTGGAAAACTGAGGTCCAGATTGTGATTTGTAAAGTCTCATAGCTATAAATACTAGTGCTGAAGTGGTCAGTTCAGATGTCTTCTCTAGGAAATTTTCCTTTATCCTTATCTGTTGGAATCCTAGTGTCAACTCAACTTGAAACAAGGTGAAAACTGGAGGGTGATGTCAGAATCCTGGTGTTAACTCAATAGAATTGATACAGTGCTTATTGGTTCACACCTTAGAGCAAATCCTTACAAGGTGATAAATTGCTAATACTGATGGAAACAATGCTTGTGTTCATACCTTTAGAGAGCTCATAAGTATCTAAGTACTCAATAGAGTTCACAGTTTGGGAGATTCAGGGTCTAGAAAGAGATATCTGAATTCACACCTTCCTTAGGGCCAGAAAGCATGCTGGGAGATATCCCACAATCCCACTCTCAGAGAAGTAGCATAAATAGAGCACTCTGGGAAATTTTGGAGTAATTATTGATTGTAACTGAGACTAAGGCTGCCTCCAGAAAACCTTCACACTCATCAGCTGAAGTGATGCCCTCACATGATAGTTAACAGTGTGTACACACACACACACACTTAATAGTTTTTTTTTTATTTTTTTCCAATTATATGTAACAATAGTTTTCAATATTTATTTTAAAATTTTATTAACAAACATATGCATGGGTAATTTTTCAACACTGACCCTTGCAAAACCTTCTGTTCCAATTTTTCCCCTCCTTCCCCCCCATCCCCTCCCCTAGATGACAGGTAGTCCAATACATGTTAAATATGTTACAATATATCAACATTTATTTTTATAAGATTTTGAACAACAATTATTTTTCTCCTTCCCTTCCTTCCCTCTCCCCTACCTAAGACAGTAAACAATCTGATATAGGTTATACAGATATAATCATATTAAACATTTCCACATTAAACATGTTGTGAAAGAAGAGGGAAAAACCTGCTACAGATAAAAAACAAAAACAAATAAAAAAGATGAAAATACTGTTTCAATCTTCATTCAGTCTTCATAGTTCTTTCTCTAGATGTGGATAGGATTTTCCATCACAAATTTATGAGAACTGTCTTGGATCATTGTATTATTCAAAAAGAGCAAAATCTGTCATAGCTGATCATTGCCCAATGTTGCTGTTACTATGTACAGTGTTCTCTTAGTTCTGCTCACTTCACTCAACATCAGTTCTTTCTAAATTTTTTTCCAAAAAATTCCAAAAAAGTCTTTCTAAATTTTTTCCAAAATCTGCCTAGTAAATTTTTCTTAAAGAACACTAGTATTCCATTACATTCATATGCTTGTTGTTCAGCCATTCTTCAACTGATTCTCATTTTTTTAAGAGTTTTAAAAAGACAATCTTTATAGCAGGTTCTACAAACAAATTTTCTTCGTATACCCAAGCAAATAATATTCAAGTCTTTTTAGAACAAAGTACCCATTTCAACAAGCTTTCACATATACAATATCCATTTCTCCCCCCCCCCCCGCCCCCCAAACTGGGATCCTCTATGTCTGTAGAATATATACTTAGAACACGTATCCTAACTCTTTCTGATCGACCATGGCTCTTGATTCTCCTGAAGTCAGTCTTCAAAAGGAGAGACAACTTCTCTCTCTCTTTCTTGTTTCCATCTATGGAATATAGTACAGGTCTTCAATCTTGGCAATCCTTTCCAGGATCTGCAGGTTTGATTCCCATCAACCTTCAGTGTTCACTCCATTTAAGGAATTCCCAAGCATGTTCAGGGCTCATCTGAATTTGCTTTTTAGCTAGTTCTGCTTGTCCTTTCTCTGACTTATTTTGGGCCTTCAATTAGGAACCTAGTAATGTTGCAGAGACCAGTAGAGCAATTTTGTCTGAACCTTCATCTAGATTGGCCCATGCATTGGCAGAGGACTTTCTTAGAGAAATATATGGTTTACCTTGTATAAGAAGGGGACCCAAAAAGGAACAGGCCAATTTATTTTACCTGAATATGGAAGGGCCATTCCCAATGGACCCCCAAATCTTCACCCCCTATGTGGAAAGATTCATGTGTTCTAGGTGCTTATTTGCAAATAGCCTTCTGGGAGAAGAAGAGAGTGAAAGAGAGGGGAAGATTTTTTTTTCTTTTTCTTTAATTTTTTTTTTTTTATTTTTAAAATTGTATTTTAATTTTAATTTTGTTCTAATTTAATTTTGGGTTCAGATAAGCCCTTATAAGGAATAGGCAAGTGATTATTTATAATAATTTGGCAAAATGTTGTGTACTTGTCGAATTTGTATAATTTTATATGGGGGCCATGATTGTGTACTACAAAGGAACAGATTATGATAGATCCAGTTCTCTACAAAAGACTATTAATTATCAAATTGTCTAATAAATGTATTGACATCTCAGGGAGGAAGCAAATAAGGGAAAGAGAAAATTTGGGACTCAATTTATTTATTTATTTATTTATTTTAATGCATGCTAAAAATTGTCTGGGAAAAATAAAGAATTTTTTCTTAACAGAAACATATTAAGTAAACTTCCATAGCATTCTTTACATGGCATTTAGAAGGCCACTGAGAAATGTAGATTTGGTCAAGACTCTAGTATAAGGCAATGAGGGGAGACATTTGAAAGGACTATATTTGAGCCTCCCTAAATCAGGACATTTCCAGAATTGAGAGTATGAACAAACACACCGAAAGTTGTGCCGGACTGTCCGTGCGCACTATCCTAGACTGCCAGGGTCATACATACCAGCCTTCGGGCTACCCCCGATACACACTAAAACGAGCCGGCCTTGGGCTGCAAAGCAGCCTTCCTTTATTAGTAATCTCAGCGGGGGTTAGCAGGAAGCAAGAGAGCACAAGAGCAAGCGTGGGTACGTATGCTTGCATCTTTCTGAGTTTGACTCAAAGGTACCTATTTATACTTACTCTCTTTCAGGATTACCCCGTACCTACTCCACTCAGCACTGCGTAGGTGGATGCGCAGAAGGGAGACACCTGGAGTTAATGCTGCGTCCGGAAGGAGATCTAGCAAGAGGACACACCTCTCGCCATCCCAAGGAGCCTATTAGCAGTCCCTTTAACACCTGCCTCAGAGACCAAGCCCCCTTTTACCTCCCGGGCCGCCTTACCAGCTGACGTGGCGTACGTGGCAATGCTCAGAGAAACCTCCCTAACAGAAAGTACTCCAGTAATTTGCTAGGGATAGCAAATATTTAACTAAGGGAAGGGAGGCATACCAGACTATGGGGCTAAGCACATGTGGTAGGCTATTTTTGCTCTGGCTTAGTGCAGAAGGACTCACACTTTGGGAGAAGGCTTTTTTTTTTCATAATTGTCTCTTCTTTGATTTTCTTTCCTTAAACACCGAACCACAAGACAGGTGGCCCAGTGGATAGAGCCTTGAACTGGAGTCAAGAAGACGATTTTAAGTTTTTTTGGTTGGATAAATGATTTAACTCCTTGTTTGTCTCAGTTCTAAAAAGGGGATAATAATAAGCATTTTCCTAATTAGGGTTGTTGTGAGGATCGAATAAAATTTTGTAAAGTGCCTGACAAATCTATCCTTCCTTCTTCCCAACAATTTTGAAAAGGATATTTTAACGTTTTTAATGGACTACCTTGTAAATTTGAAGTTTCTGGGTGTTGATAGCCAGAAGGAGAGTGCTACCGGCTACTACAAAGTTTCTTAGAGAAGAACATCCATGGCTGCGCAGCAGATGTGGACCTATCATGAGTTACTCAAACAGTAGATTTCTGAAATATAAATAAAATACCTGGGTAGACATCCTTCAAAGTGTTTCAATGTTTTTAGCATTAACCTTCTGGGAAAGTATTAGTCATTAGGTTACCATGTAGGGGTTTTTACCCTTTTAAAATTTTTTCCTGGTTATACATATACATTTTAAAAAATAACTTTATTGACAGAACCCATGCTAGGGTAATTTTTTACAACATTACCCCTTGCACTCACTTCTGTTCCAATTTTTCCCTCCCTCCTTGTACCCCCTCCCCCAGATTGCAAGCAGTCCTATACATGATAAATAGGTTACATATACATTTTTTAAAATGCACATTTCTTCATGAATTGTGTCAGGAGAAAAAAAAATCAGAACAAAAAGGAAATACCACAAGAGAAAAAAATAAAAAGGAAAAAAGTGAACATAGCATGTATTGATTTATATTCATTCTCCAGAGTGTATTGTTTTTTGTGTTATCAATGCATATCTTTTAGTATTTCTTTTATAATGAAGGAAACTACTGTCCTATACCAGATCTACTTTGTACATTGAATGACTTCTTAGAAGAAACCCTATTAATTTCTTTTGAGGAAATAATTCAAACATAAACTTTAAGATTTCTTAAGAAAGGGGACATAATCTAAGTTATATTTTAATATATTTAACATCTACTGGTCATCCTGCCATTTAGGGGAGGGGGTGGGGGGGGTAAGGGGTGAAAAATTGGAACAAGAGGTTTGGCAATTGTTAATGCTGTAAAGTTACCCATGTATATATCCTGTAAATAAAAGGCTATTAAATCAAAAAAAAAAAAAAAAGAAAGAAAGAAAGGGGACATAATGAAGCAGAGAACTGAAGAACATTCAGATTTTCTTCTTTCAGGAGCATGCTGGATGCAGCTCAAACCTGTTTGCAAGAGCCAATTGTTCAGTTTTAAGCCTGAGCATTTCTACTTCAGATATCAGAACCACCACAAATCAGGATTTAGTGTATCTTGTTGATAGTCTAGACTAGGGCCTAGCAAACTAAACCTTATATATCAAATCTAGCCTGTCCTGTTTTGTAAGCCCTCAAGCTAAGATATGGCCAGCCTTAGCTCAGTCAGTATAAAAACAGTCACCAGATTGGATTTGGCTGATTGGTTGTAATTTATAGTTTATAGCATTGATGGGATTATCTTGACTCCACGGTTACTGTGTAACACCTGGAGGCCCTAGATGTAAACCCCCAGGTTATTTTGTATAATTTTCTAAAGCAAAACAAGTAGCATAATCAGCATACCTTGCTTTGAATCTTTTTCCATAAGAAGTTTCCTTTCTTCTTGTTAACTTCGAGTTCATTAGAAACTTTGCCCTCCTTATGGCAGGGAGTTACCCAAGGGAACTTTGTACACTTTATGGAATTTATAGAACTTTGCACACTATTAATAAGATAAACCTACCTAACCAGCCCAAACCTCTTTGCAGACCTCTAATCTGTCTAAACTGCCTTCTAAGATCTCAAGTTGGAGGTCCAGTAGACATCTTCAACTCAATATGTCTAAAACTGAACTTATCTTTTTCCCTAAGCTCTCTCCACCCTGTGACAGTAAATGGGAAAAGTGAGGAGGAGGAGGTAGGGGCAAGAATGCTGGGAATCAAGTGATGGAGGAGAGGGGGCATTCTAGGATTGAAAGGGTCAGGAGGATCAGGAAACAGCAAGTAAGCCAATTTGGGTAGAATGAAGCTAAGTATAGTTACATAAATCTAGAAAGAAGGTTAGAATCAGCCAAATAAGTTTTTAAATGATTTGTTTTTTTGTATTTTATCCTAGGAGCAACAGAGAGATGCTGAAGACCTTTGAGCCAAGACAGTGTCTTGGTTAGGCCTGGAAGAAATGGAGAGCAAAAGGAATCAATTAGAAGATTATTGCAAAAGTCAAGAACTAGAGATTTAATATGGCACATTGCCCATAACAGAATCCTTGACAGAAGTGATATCCCTGATAGTTAACAAAATTATCTTTCTCTCTTTTTTTTTTTAAAGCTTTTTATTTTTCAAAACAAATACATGGGCAATTCTTTAACATTTAGTCTTTGTAAAACCTTGTGTTCCAATTTTCCCTCCTTCCCCCAGTCCCTCCCCTAGATGGCAAATAATCCAATATATGTTAAACATCACCTCATTTTTTTATTTTTAAAAAATGTTATTAAAGCTTTTTATTTACAAAACATATGCATGGGTAATTTTTCAGCATTGATCCTTGCAAAAGTTTTTGGTCCAAATTTTTTCATCCTTCTACCCACCCCCTCCCCTAGATGGCAGGTAGTCTAAATATGGTAGAAATATATGTAAAACCCAATATATGCATACATATTTATATAATTATCTTGCAGCACAAGAACAATTAAATCAAACCAGAAAAAAAAAGAAGCAGAATTAAATGCAAGCAAAACAACAACAAAAAGAGTGAAGATGCTATATTGTGGTCCATACTGGGTGTAAATGGCTCTCTCATCACTGAAAAATTGGAACTGGTTTGAATCATCTCATTGTTGAAGAGAGCCACATCCATCAGAATTGATCATCTTATAATCTTGTTACTGTGTATATTGATCTTCTGGTTCTGCTCATTTCACTTAGCATCAGTTCATGTAAATCTCTCCAGACTCTCTGAAATCATCCAGTTAACAGGATTATTTAGTGATTTTTCTTCTCAGTTCTTACACTGGAACAAGTTTTCTCCCATTATAGAATTTAAGAAGTATTTAATTTATGTCTTGCATCAATTAGCATTTAGTGCTTAATAAATACTTATCTAAGTGTGGGGCTCTTTTGATTATTAAAGGATCAAACAGAACCAAGCTTGGAAGAGCCTCCATACCTCCCCTTTACCTCCTGCTCCTGCGCCACTGAATGAAGCAGTAGAAAAATCACTAAGTCATCATTTGGACAAAAATTGTTAGGAAAACAGTTTGACAGAAACTAAAGACAGCCCACTATTTAATATATGCCTCCATAAACTCCAAATGGCTGTTGGATTTAAAAAGATATCATAAGTAAATTAAAGGAGCCCAGAAGAAATTACCTGTCAAATATACTGATAGCAAAAGAGTTCATGATTAAACAATGATCTCAAGATAAAATGAAGAAATTTGATTACATAAAATTTAAAAGTTTCCACACAAATCTAATGCAGTTAAAAGGGAAATGGGTAGTGGGGGAAATCTTTGTTGCAAGTTTGTCCTATAAAGTTTTCATGTTCCATGGCTCAAATTTAGAACCATTTCTTGGTGGAAAAATGGTCAAAGTTTAGAACAAGAGGGTTTCAAAGGAAGATATTCAAGCTTATTAGTAGCCATATAAAATGTTCCAGATTACTAATAATTAGCAAAACATAAATGGGGAAAAAAAATCAGTTCTCCCTCACATCTTATCAAAAGGGCAAATACAAGAAGAAAATGACAAATATTGGGGCAATAGGCATACTAGGTCACTAGGTTGTGAACTGGTCTAGCCATTCTAGATAGTAGTTCAGAACTACGCTGAGAAAGTTATTAAACTTGTGCCCTCTGAACCCACATGTACCCTCCTAGGCCTATACTTAAAAGAAATCAAAGAAAAGAAAAAGGATCTACCTGTACAAAAATACTTATAGCAGCTTGATGGGATGAATAAGACTTCAGCAAACCCCTCCTCCTTCTCCCCCCCCCCCCCCCCCCCCCCCCCCCCCCCCCCTCCCCCCCCTCCCCCCCCCCCCCCAAACAAAACAGGTTCTTGGTAGCCAGGTGGGAATTTGTTGAATTTAAGTGGGCCTTTTGTTGTGTGGGCCCTAAATGAATTCCCACAATACTCTCTTCAACAAATTGGGAGGGTGTTGACAGGATTACCTTGTCCTTAAGCAGGCTTTTGTTGCACTGGATCCTCACTGAATTCCTAGTCAATTCCTTGCTTTGACAATATCTAATCAGAAGGCCAAGTTATAGCTGTCAACTCAGATTACTTTTTGCCTATAATAGGATATATTGACAATCCATTCCTTGGCTAACTCCTTTTAGGAACTTAGCCTGCTTATTAAGTATCTCAGTGGTGGGTTCATTAGAAATTTCCTGCCTTACAGCAGCAAGTTCTCTAGGAATTTGCCTACTTTGAATCTTTTGCCTTGTTATAGCATCTTCCCTTTTGTTAAGGGCACATTTTCCCTTGTTGATGGTAAATTCTGCTAGGGACTTGTTCTCCATCTTTCCCCTAACAAAAGGAATGGCTAACATTCTTTGAGAACTTTAGCCCTCCATTTTTTCAATGGCATAATAATAAAATCTCTGCCTCTTAATTTGAAGATCTAAACCTACAAATTCTTTTGATGCACCCCAAAACATTGGCCTGAACCTCAATATTTGGGGCATTCACTCCTGCTCCCTATCGTGCTGTTTTTCCCTTTACAATACTTTTCTCTCCTTTGACACTACCAGCATTCTAAAACCAGCCTTCATTGTCCATGTCTGGACTATTGCAATAACTTGCTGATGTCTCTCCTCACTCTAATTAATCTTCCTGCCCACTAAAGTGATTTTCCTAAAATGTGGATTTAACCACATCATTCCTCTATTTAATAAACTCCATTGGCTCCCTATTTCCTCCAGGAACAAATACAGAATGTTCTATTTGACATTCAAAGTCCTTTATAATCTAGCCCTTTCCTATCTTTCCAGTGCCCAACATATACTCTTCAGTCAGTTAAAACTGATCTCCTGACTATTCCTTGAATAAGACACTCCATCTCTCAATTCTAGGTATTTTCTCTGTTTCTCTCCTGCCCTATGCCTGGAATGCTCTCCCTTCTCCAATCCAATAACTGACCTCCTAGCCTTCCTTCAAATCCCATCAAAATCCCCATCTTCTACAGGAAACCTTTCCTAACTTTTCTTAATCCCAGTGCCTTTCCTTTATTAATTATCATCAATTTATCTTGTATATAGTTTGATTGTACTTACTAGTCTCCCCCATGCCATTGTGAGCTCCTAGTGAACAGGGGCTGTTTTGCTTCCTGTTTTTACTCCTAAATCTTGGTACAATTCTTGCTACACAGGAAGAACTTAAACAGTGTTTATTGACTGACCAATTGGTGCACTGGTCTTGCTGTCTAAGTACAAGGTGATTTATGAAAGACCTAACATTTAACAATGGTCTTTAGTCTTAACTTTGGGCTCCATGGGGTAAATTCTTTTTTTTAGGCCTGAACTTGTGATTTCAATTGGCAAAGGGAGTTCTGGTTAAGGAAACTCCCTAAATTCTGGAGGTAAGCCAGTAGATGCTTGGCATTTTTTTCCTAAACAAATTACCTGGGGCCATGAGGAGTTAAAGGACTTAGCTGTGGCACTTAAGCCCAAGTCTTCAAAGTTGGCACTCCAGCAATTGAGTTTTTAGTAGGTAAATATATAGTATATATACTAAATATATAGTAAATAAATAGTAAGTTAAAAAAATCCTTAGGTAAATAATAAAGAAATTAATATAAGGAGCAGCTAAGTAGTACAGTGGATAGAACACAAAACCTAAAGTCAAAGGACTCAAATTCAAATTTGGTCTCAGACATTTACTGGTTATATAATCCTAGGTAAATCATTTAACCCCAGTTGTTTTACATCCCACCTCCCAAGAAAGAGAAAATTATACAAATAGTTGGAAGTAATACTCCAATCAAAATTTTAAAAAGCCCTTTTGCTGGCACTATAGCTTAGATATTTCTCAGTGTTGCATGAGTAGATAAATATAGTAAATTCAGTTGAAGCCATTTCCTAAGTACTTTCTATATAGAAGACACTGTTTCAGATAAAAAGATAACAGAAGACACAGTTCCTGTTGTCGAGGAGTTACAGTTCAAAGTCTATTTCCTTTTACTGTTTGGTTCATTCCTGTCTAATCCTGTGACCTTCCAAAGCAGTTGGTGAAGAGCAGAACTGACCGATTTTCTTTAATCTACTCAGTTTCTATGTCATCGTACAACAAACATGAAAATTTATTAGAGGTTAGGCTTTGGGCCAGATGGGTTAGATTCAAGTCCTGTCCCAGACAGAAAATAGCTGAGGGGTAGGGGCAGAGGAGGAGAAAGATGCCTTTAATGTCATGGTGATGTGGTTAGTGGCAGTGCAGAAAGTTGAGGTGTGAGAATCCCTTTCTATTCGGCACAGGTTCAACATGAAAGAATTCACAAACCCGAAAAGTTTGGCTGGCAAAAGGAAATTCAGCTTTGCTAGGAGACTGACTTTCTCAGTGGCAAGGTCCTGGTAGGGAAGTAAACAGAGGTGTTAACACTGAGAGAATGTCTTCACAGTGGGCAGGGGTCCTGACAGGGAAGTTACAGAGGTATTAATACTGAGAAGAGAATGTCTTCACAGTTGGCAGGGGTCCTGACATTGGGTCTCTGCAAATTATGAGTTTAAAATCGCCCTTTTTAATAAGAGATCAATTGAATGAAATTCCTTCAATGTTGTCACTGTCCTCAGGCCTAGATTTCCAATTGAATGAGACCACTTAAGTTTGAGCTAAGTAGGAGTGGTCCTGGACTCAACTCAATAAAGGGCGCAACTAATCTCACCAAGATAACAATGAGATCGTTTTATCTTGACTCCCTGAGGCCGGTATCTCCCAGAGCAGAGTTTCTCAAGAATTCCCCCATGGCTTACCCCTCAAAGTCAGAGAACAGTTTCAGGGTTCCCCCATCAATAAGGTCTTAGATAATTCTCCAAAACTTGGGTTCCTCTGTACTTTTGGCTTATCCAGGTTTAGGAAAGGGGGAAGGTGAATAGGAATGGTAAGGGAGGAAAAAGTCCAGATTGTGAATCAGAAATATATGGAAACTGTTGGACTCCTGGCCAAATATTCCCAAATTGCAATTCCAGTACTATTTCAACTCTTTTTTTCCTCCTTAGGATACAAATCCAGACTTAGTTTCTATCTTTGGTGTAGACCAGTCCCAGCAAATACAAGTATGTGTTATATTAATCATTGAGACAACTGGCCCACTCCACCAGCTGGTCTGTCTTTGGGCAATAATCTCCTTTCTTAATCTGTAGAATTCAGTCTTTCTGTCTTTCCACATATTTGGGGGGGAAATGAAGCTACTGGGGCTGGAAAAACTGTGCAATAAGCTGAAAGTCCTTGAAAAAGACTGGAAAAAAGCCAAGAATCCTTTCTACATCCTTTGTAAGAGGTTTGAGGATGAGGTGAGTACTAATTTCACTCAAGAGCAAGTGTCCTTAATTTTTTTTTTTTAATGTATCATGGATTTTGTCAGCAGAATGTTGAAGACCCCTTTTTGGAATCATGTTTCTCAAGGGGTAAAATAAAATACATAGGATTATAAAAGAAACAAATCATATTGAAATAAAGGTACCAAAAGAGTCTCAGGTGGAAGATAATAGCATAGTATCCTGTATGAATTTGTAAAGTCAAAATCCTCTTTTGAGTTTTGACTTTCCTTCCTTTCTAAATTTCTCAATTTTCTTTCTTGAAATATCAGTGAAACTGCTGGAATAAATTATGGCCCCAGATTCAAATCCCAACTCCATATATTAGCTGTAATCATAAATAAATGACAACTCTCAAATTCAAATTCACTTTTCTCCTCTGTAAAACCTCGGGATGATAATATTGTGCAAATCCCATTCCCCTTCCTCAGATCTTAGAGTCTTTGGAAAACCAAAGGTCATAGAAGCTTGGTAAATTGCAGTAGGTGCAGGATGTGACTGGTGTCATTGTCCTTGAAGGCACTTCTTGCTCGGATTTAGAGGGAGTTGGAGGGTTGGAGAAGAACAGCAGTTGTCATATTCCATGATTGCCCTGCCATGGGGTAGGAAGTTCTACAAGCAGGTAAAAATACTGGAAGCACAGGTGAAGTGATACACTGTAACTAGGGAGGAAGGACTAGTAAGCACTGGTTAGGAAGAGCAAGTATAATCCAGCCCAGTTTTCTTTCTCTCTACTTCCCCAGAATACGGTGCTGGGGGGAATTCCCAGCCAAGATGAAAGTCTTGTTCCTCTCAAAGTAGATGAAAAATAAAGACAGGGAGAAAAGAGAAAATTCAACCTTGGCTTTATTGCATTATTGCAATCTACTTCTGTAAACCTTGCTTTATAAAATTATTATTATGAACTTGGCAGACATCAACAACCTTGATCTTTTTCATATACAAAGAACAAAAAAATAGAGAATTGCACATGAAACTGTGATTTTCATTTACTTATGGCTTAGAATTGTTTCAGATATATTAAATTGAATATTATATTTCCAAAACTCTTCTGTTTGTGTGTCTCTCTAAATTTCTTACTGCTCTTTTCTGTATATTTTATGTTTCATTAATGTTATTTTCTTTTTGGCCTATTACTATTTTCTTCTCCCTCTTCAACATAAACACTACCAAACCACACAAAAACCTTCTCTCTTGAAACAAGTATAATCAAGCAAAATAGACCTACACATAGGTCAGTCAGAAAGTATATTTCATTCTGTATATGTAGTCTATTACCTGTTTATCAAGAGGTGGAAAGTATGATTCATCTTCAGTCATTTAGAATCACGACTGGTCAGCACTTATCAGAATATTTAGTCTTTCACAGTTTGTTTTGCTTTACAGTGTTGTGGTTATTGTATAAATTAACCTGATCTGTTTATTTTATTATATATATATATATATAAGTTCATAAAGTCATCTGGGTTTCTCTGAATCTATCTCTTACAATTTCTTTTAGAGAAATAGCATTCTGTTATATCAATGTCATAATTTGTCTATTTTGGCAAATTTTTTTTTCTTTTTCTTTTCTTCTTTCCTTTTGCTACAACAAAAAATGTTACTATAAATTTATGAACCTTTCTCTTTTTGCTCTCTTTGGAGAATAAATCTAGAAGAGGTAACTAATTGGTTCAGTGAATAGAGTGCTAGGTAAGGAAGACTTGAGTTCAAATGATGCCTTGGATATTTAATCTCTGTCTGCATTAATCTGTTAAAAAAGGAAATAGCAAACCACTCTAATATCTTTGCCAAGAAATGGACAGTATTGCTGTGCTATGGTCCATGGAGTTGGGAAGAGTGAGACATTCTAAAACATAATAAGTGGTATCACTGGATTAAAGGATATGCATAATTTAGTAAATTTGGGGGCATGGTTCAATTGAAGAAAAAAATATTAATATGGTACTACATTTTTTTTTTTTGGGGGGGGAGTATGGCAAGGCAATTGAGGCTAAGTGACTTACCCAGGATCACATAGGTAAGGCGTGTTAAGTGTTTAAGGTGGATTTGAACTCAAATCCTTCTAACTCTAGGATTGGTGCTCTATCCACTGCATCATCTGGCTACCCCTGATGCTCTGTTTTAAGACAGATCTGCCACAATACTTAAAAAAAAAATTTATACTATGTCCAAGCCATTTTTGTCTTGGAGAGATATCTAAAATGGCATAGTTCTCCATATGCTCTGAGATGCTTCTCTTCTCTCCATGATGGTTTGAGGTTAACCTTTATAGGAACCCCAACAAGAAAAAATTCAAAATATGTTAAAATTGTTTAAGGTTATTATATGTTAGTCACTACAAAGTCCCTCTTTTGGCTATCTTAAAGAACTTTGTGTGATCAATATCTTAAGCCTGAAGACAAAAGAAGATATTGACCTTAGGTCACTCACCAACCACTTCAAAGGGGTGGTGAAGCACTGATTTTATATAGATAAAAGTTTAGTTTCCACCTTTGATCCATTTCTTAGAACCTGGCTTTTCTCCTATCCACTTTCTTTAAAAAAAAAAAAAAAAAAAAAAAAAAAAATTAAACTCCAGTAAGAATTTTAGAGTTTTATCCTAGAAAAAAATTATTTTTTGATATTTTCTAGAGAAACTGAAAAAAAGGCGTATTTAATATACTTTCATAATTCCACCAGGCAAGGCAAGGTTAGGTAAGAAGCATGTATTAAATGCTTTCTATGTGCCAGCAACTGTTAAATGCTAGGAATACAAAATATAAGCATAAAGAATGGCAATTCCTATGCTCAAGAAGTTTACATTTTTATGGAGAGAGAAATGCAAAAAAGGCTGCTGAAGATACCTGGAACTGAAATCCCTAAAGTCATGAGTGACTGGCCTGGGATTGATGGGATGAACTCTGAAATTGTTATCCTTGACTTTTGGGGTGAACTCTGAAACTCTCCTCTGACAGGGACCCACCCTTCAAGGCAGTTAAGTGGTTTCATTTAGATTAGCCCAGGACCACTCCTTACTTAGCTCAAATTTAAGCAGTCTCATTCAGCTGGAAATCTAGGCCTGGCGATCAGGCCTTTTTAACTCTTTTTTTTTTTTTTTTTTTTTTTTTTTTTTTTAACTCATATCTTTGCAGAAGTCTGAAGTAGTTTGCCAGGACTCCTGCCCACTGTGAAGAGATCTTCTTCTCAGTGATAATCTCTTGTTATTTTTCTGCCAGGACCTCTTGCAGCTGAGGAGTCTATCTTCCTAGCCAAGCTGGCTTCTCAGACAACAACAAACTTCCTTTTTGCCAATCAGACTTTTTCGGGTTCGTGAATTCTGTTCTTGTTGGACCTGCGTCGACCAGAGGGGATTCCCACAACTCTCTGCGCTGCCACTAACTGCATCAGACTTGTTCCCAAAATGGAGATTCTGAGAGGAATTCACCAGAGAGAAGGTTACCATGGTGGAAGGATGTTTCAGGGTGAAAAGGTTGTAGGGACTAATGGATGTTCTAAAGCAAAGAGACCCCTGGAGATAAGGGAAGTTCTGTGGTGAAAGGGAAGCTAAGGCACTGTGGCAAACCCCAGAAATTCAGAAGTAGAGCCATGAGGGAAATGAAAGTTGTTTATCTTGGGTCTTTCATCAAGTCCCAAAATGGAGGAACTCACTAATGAGAGAAAGGGTCTAATGTGGTAGAGAGATATTTCATGATGAGAAGGCTGCAGGGGATATGTATTAGGGTACCTGTCCTTAGCTATTCCAACAATTGTTATTTTCTATTTTTGTCATATTTGCAGTTGGATGTATGGAACTTCAGAGTTGTTTTAATATGCATTTATCTTAGTGATTTGGAGCAGTTTTCCATATGGTTGTTTGTAGTTTTTTTCCCCTTGAGAACTACCAGTTTATATCTTTTAACCATTTATATGTCTGTTAAGGAAAGGCTCTTGTTCTTATATATTTGAACCATTTCTCTACATATCTTGAAAGCAGACTTTTTTCTCTATCCCAAAGGTCTCCAATGCCTTCTGTGGGCTTATATCATTATCATCACTATTGTTTGATATAAATACAAATATCAATATTTATTAAATACCTCCTATGTGCCAGAAACTGTGTTGAGTATTGGGAATGTAAAAAAGGGGCAAGAGATAGTCCCTACCCTCAAGAAGTTTGTAATTTAATGATATGGTCCTAGAAATATTGGGTATACTAATAAAACAAGAAAAATAAATTGGCTGAAGAAGCATAAGCAAAGAGGAAACAAAATCATCATTTTTTAATGAATGGCATTATAGTTTACTTAGAGAATCCCAAAGAGACAATTAAAAATTAATTTAGCAATTAATAATAGCAGTACATAATTCACGAGCCTTTCTTTATATAATCAACAAAATCTGTTTGGACATAGTTCACAAGGCTTTCTTTATATAATCAACAACATCTAGCAAGAAGAGCTAGAAAGAAAAATTTCATTCAAAATAACTATAGAGACATAGGAAGTATAAGATTATACTACAAAACAATCTTTACAAAATGCAGGCAAATAATTGCTCATGGTTGCCCTGTACCAATGTAAAAAGGACAATACTACTTAAATTAATTGATTTATTCTGTGCCATACCCAAACTACCAAAGCTTTGTTTCATAGAACAAGGGAAAAAATTATAACAAAATTTATCTGGAAGAATGAAAGAAACTCAATTGAAGAAGTTGGAAGAAAGGGATCAAGCATTTCTAAATCCCAAATTATATTTCAAAGCAGTAATTTTGAAAAAATTATAGGTAGGCAGTAAAGATGATAAGAGAACAGGCCCTAGAGTCAGGAGGATCAGAGTTGAAATTTGACTTACTAGTTATGTAAGCATAGCCAAGTCACTTACTTATGATTGCTTCCACATACAAAAAAGAAAAGAAGGAAAGAAAACTATAATATTGGTTTAATAAGTAGATAAATCAAAAAGGGAACAAATTAGGTATACAAGATTCAAAAGGAAACAGACACAGTAGCATTGTGTTTAAAAAAAACCCAATGATCCTAGGTACTGCAATACTCAACATTTGACAAAAAACATTCAGAAAATAGTAAGACTTTTTTTTTTTTGCAGAAATTAGATTTAAATTAACAACTCAAAATTTATGCTGTAATAAATTTCAAATGGATATGTGACCTAGATATAACATATTATGTAATAAATGAGTGTTTCAGGCTCAACCTTCCCCTTTCACAACTATGGGTAGGGGAAAAGTTCCCGATTAAACAAGAAAAAGGAAGGATCACAGAAGACAGAATAGATGATTTTGATTACACAAAATTGAAAATGTTTTGCCTTTTCTACCCAATGTAGATAGAAGGGAAACAAAAATAGAGGGAAGTTTTTTTTTTCAGCAAACTTCTTTAAGAAAAGGTCTGATATCAAAATTAGAGAATTTATTCACAATTTAAGAACAGTAGCCACTCCTCAATAAACAAATAATTACACATCTGATTAATATAGAAAAATGCTCCAAATCATTGTTATTAAGAAAAATGTAAGTTAAAATAATTCTGAAGTTTCCCATCACACACATCAGATGACAAAAAGGAAAAAGAACTGTTGGAGTACAAGAATAGGAATAGTAATGTACCATTGTTGGAGTTGCGAATTAGTCAAGCCATTCTGGAAAGCAATTTAAATATATACCCCAAATTTCAGATACATGTAACTGGAGGGTACAGTGATCAGAGTTTAAAAAGTTTAAAGTTTAAAAGTTTTAAAGTTTAAAAGACTTCAGTTCAAATATTGCTTCAGACACTACCATCTGTGCATTCCTGGGTAAGACATTTAACCTTTCTTAGCCTGTTTTCTCACCTGTAATATGGGAATAATATGTAATATGTAATAATTCTTAGACTTGTAATGAACAAAATGAGATAATGCATATTTAATAAACTTTTAATCTGTATATTAATGTAATAGACTATTATTACTTTATAAGAAATGAGAAATGGAAGACTTTAAAAATTAATGCATATTGAAGAAGCAGAACCAGGAAAACAATTTATGCAGTAACTACATCTCTGTGAGGGAAAACATCTTTAAAAAACTTGACTTTGATCAAAATTTGAGAATAGCCAGGACTCCAGAAGTTTGATGATAAATCATCTCTTTCTTCTGACAGAGATCTGAGAGACTAGGAATGCAAAATCAGATATAGACTAATAAGCCTATTTGTTTTCAGCAATTTCAAATTTATTTTATGCTTATTTGTTATAAAGGAGAGGGGCTTGAGGATTTTTTTTTTTTTTTTTTTTGGAGGAGAGTAGATTAAGAAAACAAAAAAGACTAATGGTAATGCCAGAAAAAAAGAAAAAGAAGGTATTTAAAGCTTGTAAAAAAAAAAGTATAGAAGAGTCTAGAAGAAAGTTCAGAGAAAAACTTTATTGAATAGTAGAGCCTTTAAAAACACACACACATAATCAAATATTTTAAAGTAAGTTGTATATAATATTGTCATTATTTCAGATACAACCCTCTTTTCCTATCCTTTATATCTGGAAACATTCTTAATGTTTCTCACATTCAGAACAGCAACAAATTATTATTTTAAAAAGACAAAAGACTGGGGCAGCTAGGCCCATTGGATAGAGCATCAGCCCTGAAGGTAGGAAGACTTGAGTTCAAATATGATCTCAGACACTTAACACTTCCTACCTGGGTGACCTTGGGCAAGTCATTTAACCTCAATTGCCTTAGCCAAAGAGAAACAAAAAAGACAAAGACCAAAGAAAAATTTCACTTTTTAAACATTTAATTTTTTTTTACATTTTAACCATTTATATGTCTCTTAAGGACATAAGGGTTTTTTAAATTCATTTCAAGTATGTGTGTATGTGTGTGTGTGTGTGTGTGTGTGTGTGTGTGTTTGTTCCAAATTCTCTTTCTCCTTCTGGTCTTTTCTCCAACTATTGAGAAGGCAGGCAATATGATGCCCATTTCTTTCTCTTCAACTTCAGTCACCTCAGTCCCCTTCTCTCTACTCTATACAGCACCATCTTGGTTCAGGTCCTCATCACCTCTCATCTGAACTATTATAAGAGTCATACTTGGGCTCCCTTCCTTGAGTCTTGAGTGTCGCTTCACTCTAACCCATCTTCCTCAGAGCTGCAAAAATGATTTTCCCCAAGTATAGACCTGGCCACGTTACTCTTTTACTAGTGACTCCATATTAAGTACATAAAATATAAGCACCAGCTTGGCTTTTAAAGTTCCTCATGACTAAGTCTCTAAACCTCCTGTTCCATCCTTATTATACATTACTTGCCTTCCCTCACTCTCTGTTCTAATCAAACTTTCATCTATACCACTTCTCTCACAAGCTACTCTTTCTCCAGTTTTCTCCAAGCCATCCAGCCCTCTCATGCCTGGGGTGCTTTTCCTCTTCATCTTTGAGGATGAGTTCCCCAGGCTTCCTTTAAGTCATCTCCTATAGGAAGTCTTTGAATGCTTCTTAATTCTAGTGCTTTTCTTCTATTATTTCCTATTTATCTTTTACACAACTTATTTGCACATATTTGTTTGTTGTCTTGACCATTACATTATGAACTGCTTGAGGGCAGGGACTTACTTTCGCCTCTTCTGTGTCCCCAATGCTTAGCACAGTGCATGGCATATAGTGGGCACTTAATGAATAACTATTGGTTAGCTAATTTAAGATTTAATTGAAGCCCTGATCTGTTACTTTCCTGAGCCACTCCTGCCCCATTACTGTGCCAGTTACTAATGTTCTCCCTCTCTAAACTAACTTGTGTTGTGGGTTTTTTTTATTCAAGTGTTTGTGTGTGTGTGTGTGTGTCTATATATATATAAAACATATATAAACACACATATACACCAGATAGTATATGTACACACACAGAATATGAGTTCCTTGAGAGCATAGACTTTTAAAGTTTTGTCTTTTTGTCTCTCCAGATCTGGCACATGCTAGATATTTATTTTATAAATGCTTGTACATTGCTTGATTGACCAAGAGAATAAAGGTCACAACAATTTGATGTAAGAGCATTATCCAGCTGACAACCAGCAAAAAGCATTAAGTCTTTGCTTTAACTGTCAAATGAATGGACCAATGAGGAACCAACAACCAGGAAATGAGGATGAGGCTGGGCATAGAAATCTGGATAAACTCATCATCAGTAGATTGTCCATTCTAGCCGAGTTCATAGAAACCTGTACAGATGTATCAGATTAAGTTGGAATGTATTGCTGTACCGAACAATAGATTTGAAAGGACTATTGTATTTCAATTGTTCTTGGAGAAACCTTGAGGAAAATCCCTTAACAATTTAGAAAGAATTAGTGGTTGATTGGTGGACTAGATTATCCGGTTGTAAAGGGCCTGCAGAGGCTCTCAAGTCTTTTTCTTTTACAGGTGAAGAAAGCTGGGCTCTAGACTTGATTAAGGTCACACAAACAGAAGTATTAGAGATAGAACTTGGATCTCTAGTACCCTGACTACAAAGTCGGCCATATTCTTCCTTCCAATTTGGACTGTCACCCACAAAGGGATGCTACTTCATATAAACCAGATTCAATTCTGAGGAAACTCAGTGTCAAAGAGAATAGATTATGCTTTTCTCACATACTCTCTCAAATCTTATCAGAGGCATTTAGGTGGTCTAGGCAATGATGATGATAACAATAACTACAATAATAATAATAATAGCTAACATGCTATTTCAATTAATCCTCACAATAACCCTGGGACACAGGTACTAATATAAATCCCATTTTACAGATGAGGCAGGTAGAAGTTAAATGACTTGCTCAGGGACTGAAATAATAAATGCCTGAATCTAAATTTGAACTTGTCTTTCTCCAATTTTCTGACAATCTACTACACCACCTAGAGTCAAGAAGACCTGAATTCAAATCCCATCTTAGATACTAGCTGTGTGATCCTAGACAAGTAACTTAATCTCTTCTTTGCCTCCATTTTCTCATCTGTAAAATGGAAATAAGAATAGCACTTATCAACCAGGGTTGTTATGAGGATCAAATGAGATAATTATAAAGTGCTTAGCTTACATAAAGATTAGTTATTATTATTACTTCATTGGGTTTTTTTGTAAAATGATATAATATTTGTAAACTACTTTCAAACTTTAAAGCACTTTATAAACAGCAACTATGATAATGATGATGCCTTCATCCTGAAAACCCCAGAAAATATCTTTTCAAACTTAAATCTGGTTATATCTTCCCAGAAAATTTAAGTTAGTGTCCCTTTTGGAAATTGTATAAAAAGCAAATGTCAGGTATAGGACAATATCTTTTTTCCTTCTACCATAGAATAAATGCTTAAAACACAAAAAGTTCAAAAGTAAAAAGAAAAAATTACTTAGAACCTGAAATAGTAATCTCTCACAAAGAACTCACTGGAATCCATAAACATACATAGGAAACAGAAAAGAAATTCAGATGACTCAGAGAAGCCCATAATAATCCAGAAACACATGTTACCTATTCTCTTTATTATATCCACCCATGGACAAAGATTCCTAGGAGCCTTGTGGGACTGCTTAATAGACAGATGGGTGGATAGGTAGACAGATGGATGAATAGGTAGACAGAGACAGATGGATAAATGGATAGATAAAGTATTTATTAAGCATTTATATTTCAGGCATTTAGAAATGCTGGGAATATAAATGCTAAAAAACAATATGGTGCTGCCTACCCAAAAGCATTTTAATTTCATTCTAATAGTAAGAAGACAAAACATAAAGGGGAGCTAGAGCATGTAGGGAAAACAAGTTCATACATTTCCAAACCAAGCCCCATTCTAGGTCTTTTGTACTTTATTTGCTGGCTTAAAGAACTTGGGCTTTCCCAGTTTTCTTGGACATTTTGAAGGCCTTAGGTCATTTTCCCTTGTCTTGGGTCGGACTTCAGAGAAGACAGATGGGCAGGATGTATTATAATCCAGATAATAGTTTTTACTGTCAAAGTAGCACCTCAAAGCCAGGGTTTCTGGACTTCCAGAAAGCCTTTTGATTCTTGAATGACCCCATCATTTGTGGGTCATCTCCAAGAAAGTAAAGGAAGTGGTCATTCCTACTATTAGTCAACACTGGATTTTGAAACTTCTAGACACTTGAACCCAGGAGGTAGCCTCTAAAGCTAGAAACATTCACATCAAGATCTCTGTTCAGAAAATAAACAAATTAAACCACAAAGCAGAAGGAGGAGCCAGGTTTAGTTTCTGATTGATCTAGATAAGCACATATGCCAGTTGCCATGTTTACATAGCCACTGTAAGTGCAACTAGATCAAGTCACCTATTTGAAATAGAAGAATAGAACAAATGGCAGACTTTGTCCTCTTTTAAGAAGTACTGAATGACCTGCTCTATCTTCAGTAGATACAATGCTGAACTGAATTCAAGTTTTGCCTTAGCTATTTATTAGACTTTGGGCAGATCACCTGCCTGTCTCATTTGTAAAATGAAGATAATAACAGTACCCACATTGTTTTGAGGATCAAATAAGATAATGTTATTATTTGGCATAGCACACCTACTACATGAAGTAGGTCAGGGCTAAACAAGGCAGTCTAGCACCTCAGGTTTGAGTTTAGAACAAAATAGAAATACTAGTCCATTTAACATTTAGCAAACGGAAGTTTAACTATGACAGGGGAAGTAAATGTGTCAGAGGATAGTTTTGATTCAGCAGAACTCAGCTTTTCTGTGGTCTGGGTTGGATGGTCATGTGGCTGCCTTACCAGTCAGGTGTGAGGGAGGAGCTAGAATTCCTTATGTCTCTGGATCTTATGTACTCAAGCAACCAGAAAGTTAAAAAAACTATGTCACTGGCCTGAACTTTGTCCTCAGAACCAATTAATTCTCCAGAACAATTTCAATGCCTTTAAGGAAAAAGAACTAGCCCAACCCACCAGACAAAGGTCTGGGAGAGACATTCAACTAACCAATCCATAGTTATTGATTGAGCACGTGTGGCTTGCCAGGCACTGTTCTTGGCTATTAGGATATTCCTATTACCATATCCTTCCTCTTGATGGTTCTTTTTGGGAGCCCTCGTTCATTGGTATCACTAGTGTCTGGGACATTATTATTGGATAATACTTATCTTAGGGCTGCAAGAAGCTTGCCAGAGGTAACTGATTTTAGACTCCCACCTCCATCCCCATCCTTTTTGGTTCTAAAATAATTCCTCTCATCCCTTTGAGAATAAGCAAATTTCTCAAGAAATGGCTTTGATTTATTCAATTAAATTTTTTTTTTTGCTTTTTGCTTTTTATTTACAAGATATATGCATGGGTAATTTTTCAGCATTGACAATTGCAAAACCTTTTGTTCCAATTTTTCTGCTCCTCCCCACCCCCTCTCCCAGATGGCAGGTTGACCAATACAGTACATTCATTTTTAAAAACACATTTCTTTATGAATCATGTTGGGAGAGAAAAATCAGAACAGAAGGGAAAAACCATGAGAGAAAAAAAAAAAAACAAAAACAGAAGAAAATGTGAATATAGCATGTGTTAATTTACACTCAGTCTCCAGTTATTCAATTAAGTCAAGTATTTATTGTAGGCCAGGCACTGGGGGAATACAAAAGAAGGCAAAAACATGGTTCTGGATCTCAGTAAGTTCACATTCTAATGGGAGAGATAACATGCAAGCAACTATGTACATACAAGACACATAAAAAATGGTAAATAATCTCAGCTACTTGGTAAGTAGCCTGAGTGCCAATCTTGAAGCCAGCAATACATCTTCCTGAGTTCAAATTTGGCTTCAGATACTGTGTGACCTTGAGCAAGTCACTTAGCCCTGTTTGCCTCAATGTCCACACCTATAAAATTAGCTAGAGAAGAAAATTGCAAATCATTTCAATATTTCAAGAAAATCCCAAATGTGATTATGAAGAGTCTGAAAAA
The DNA here is from genome assembly GCF_902635505.1 of Sarcophilus harrisii. Lineage (NCBI taxonomy): Eukaryota > Metazoa > Chordata > Mammalia > Dasyuromorphia > Dasyuridae > Sarcophilus > Sarcophilus harrisii. Next base: position 88,801,162 of record NC_045430.1, on the reverse strand, counting down.
TCTCACAGAGATGGTCCTAGCAATACAGGAAAGTCAAAGGGAAGCACTAAGAAAAGAACTATTCTTGCCATCTTGGAGCAGGGGTGGGATGGGAAGGAGGGAGAAAAAAATAGAAATCAAAATGTTATAAAATTAAATGTTGCAAACTAAAAGCAAGTTCTTTTTGTTTTTTTTTTTAAAGACTACTACTTTCCTCAAACCACTTCCTCATTAGATGCCATCAAACTGGGATTTTTGCCTAAATTAACATTTATAGCTATCTCAAGTAAACCGCTGACCTTTTTATGAGATAAGCAAAATTCAGGTTCTTAAAAATGGGAAATGAGATAGGATGTCGGTGGAAAGGTATGGCCCAACAATTAAAGGTAGTCTTCTGATTTCAAATTCAACATTCTTTTCATTGTACCAGATAGGACCATATACAAAAAAATATATGTGGAAACACTTTCTGCTTATGTAAATCCTTGGAAGAAAATCAGCAGGCCTTCTATGACAGAGGTACTAGCATAGATTCTAAGGATACAAGGACAAAGTGAAACAAAGTACCATCGATAAGCTGATGTTCTGGAGAGAGGGAAAGAAGTAAAAATAATGTATAAATATAAACAAAATCAACACAAGGTAATTACAATACAATTACAAGATAAAGTGTATGGGGGGGGGGGGGAACATCAGCAGATTGGGAAATCAGGAAGGATTTCATATAATACTTGGCAACTGAAATGAGCTTTGAAATTAAACTTGGGATTTTCAGAGGCAGAGGTGTTCCTGTTAGGAGGGACAACCTGTACCAAGTCACAGAACAAGAGATAGGGTGTCAGGTCCAGGCAGCATTCAGAAATCCAGTTTGGCTATAGGGTGGAGTGAATGAAGAGGGTGGGGGGACAACTCAAGAAAGATAGATTCAATCCAGTTTTTGAAAGGCTTTAGACCAAACTAATTAGAGGAGTTTTATTAATTATCATGATAATAATAATCATAGCTAGCATTTATATAACAAACATTTTAAGGTTTACAGCATGCTTTACAAATATCTTATTTTGTTCTGCACAAGTATAATTTATATTATTACATAGACCCTGTTTGCCTATATTGGACAAATATAGGACAGGAGGGATAGGAGACTGGGATAAAATAGGGAACTAAAATTTTAAAAAAAGTTTTGTTTTCATAGAGAAAAAAATAAAATGAAAATTAAATCTATCCCATTCCCTCCAATAAGTAAAGGTTAAGTGATGTTCAGTAGTAAGTGGCTGAGGTTTGAACTCATGTCTTAAGCCAGTGCTCCATTCACTGATCTAGCCATTGGAGTTGAACTCAGGAATGGCATGGTTAGCTTAGTACTTTAGGAATATATGCAATTAGGAATTATGCATAAAATGAATAAATAAAATATTTTATAAATTATTTTTCTCTATAGGTGTCTATAAATATTTATAAAATATTTTTATATTTTGTGCCGTGCCAGGAATTGTGTGAAGTACTCTGGATACAAAAAAGGCAAAAACTTGGGGTCTATCTTCAAGGAAGTCACTTTGTAATGGGGACAAAGACCCACAAACAACAGTGTATATTTAAGATGTGTATAGTTTATGTGGGAAGTGACATTGTAGGCAAGGTACTAGTCATGGGAGTAGGGGTAGTGGGTGGAATTAGGAAAATTTCCAGAGGAAGGTAGGGTTTTTAGTGAAGACTTGAGGGAAGTTGGAAGCAGAGGTTAGGAGGAAGAACATTCCTGACATTAGGGACAGCCAATGAACAATCACTGAGTCAGAATGGAGGAGGCCTGAGTCACTAAAGATAGGCAGGGACTGTGTTGTGGCAAGCTTTAAGTGCCAAAAAACGTTTTATATTTAGTCCTGGAGCTAACTGGAGCCCACTACATTTTACTGAGGAGAGTGGTGACGGGGTCTGATGTATACTTTTAAGAAAAATCAATTTGGCAGCCCAACTGAGAAATGGTTGAGCTAGCTGGCCAGCTTGGGACCCCAGGTCACCTAATCTACTTATCCTCAGGCTTTCACCTCCCTAGCCCATACTACTCCACCCTCCTCCCTAGAATACCCCACCCACTTCCCCACCCATTACTACCCCATCTACCTCCCCTTCCAGAGATTTTGTGGCACTCTGGTGATTAGGTATTGGGGAGGAGGGGGAGGGAGGGAGGAGTCTTGCAAGGATGGTTGTAAGCAGTGACAGGAAAGAGTCCCTTCACCCTGAAAGATAATGAGTTCAGTTTTGGACAAACTGAATTTAAAATGCTTGTGACTGTTTGAGTTGCCCTGTAGGCATCTGGAGATGTGAGATGGGAAGTCCTGAGCCAGGTGGAGCCTGGATGAATAGATAGAAGAATCATCTGCCTGGGGAAGATAATTGAATCTTTGAGAGCTGATGGGATCACCATAGAATGCTGGGAGAGGAGGCCTTCCTTCAGAATTTATGGCTGTGGTGTGTTTACTCTAAAGTCTGAAGTTTATCGGTATATTGATCAGACCTCCTACTTCTAAATCGATCAAAATTGCTTTTTGCCTATGTCATTTTCCTCATTGTGCCAAATTCTTTGCATCAGTTCACAGAGGTCTTTCTAAGTTTTCACTTTCTGTTTCACTATTTCTTATGGCACAATAATAGTTCATTATATTATTATACCATAATTTATTTAGCCACTCCCCACTTGCTAGCTTCTAGCCTTTGGCCACTACAAAAAGACCTGCTATAAATATTTTTGTACAGGTAGATCCTTTTCCTCTTTTCTTTGATTTCTTTGAAGTATAGGCCTAGGACAGGACAGCTGGGTTCAAAGGGCACAAGTTTAATAACTTTTTCAGCATAGTTCTGAACTGCTGTCCAAAATGGCTAGATCAGTTTACAACCACACTAAAAATGACCTAGTGTGCCTATTTCCCCAACATTTGTTATTTTCCTCTTATATTTGCCATTTTGATAGATGTGAGGGAGAACTGATGTTTTTTTTCCCATTTGTGTTTCCCAAATTATTAGTAATCTGGAACATTTTATATGGCTGCTAATAAGCTTGGATATCTTCCTTTGAAACCCTTGGATAACCTTCCTTTGAAAGTCCTAAACTTTGACCATTTTCCCACCAAGAAATGGTTCTAAATTTGAGCCATGGAACATGAAAACTTTATAGGACAAACTTGCAACAAAGATTTCCCCCACTACCCATTTCCCTTTTAACTGCATTAGATTTGTGTGGAAACTTTTAAATTTTATGTAATCAAATTTCTTCATTTTATCTTGAGATCACTGTTTAATCATGACCTCTTTTGCTATCAGTATATTTGACGGGTAATTTCTTCTGGGCTCCTTTAATTTACTTATTTTATCTTTCTAAATCCAACAGCCATTTGGAGTTTATGGAGGCATATATTAAATAGTGGGGTGTCCTTAGTTCCTATCAAATTGTTTTCCTAACAATTTTTGTCCAAATAGTGACCTAGTGATTTTTCTACTGCTTCATTCAGTGGCGCAGGAGCAGGAGGCAAGGGGGAGGTATGGAGGCTCTTCCAAGCTTGATTCTGTTTGATCCTTTAATAATCAAAAGAGCCCCACACTTAGATAAGTATTTATTAAGCACTAAATGCTAATTGATCAAGGCATAAGTTAAATACTTCTTGACCTTTCTGAGAAGTTTAAATTCTGCAATGGGAAAAAAACTGGTTCCAGTATAAGAACTGAGAAGATAAAGCACTCAATAACCCTGTTAACTATCAGCGATTACTCTTCTGTCAGGGGTCCTGTTATGGGCAACCAGCCATATTAGATCTCTAGTTTCTTGACTTTTGCAATAACCTTCTAATCGATTCCTTTTGCTCTCCATTTTTTCCAGGACTAACCAAGACACTCTTAGCTCAAAGGTTTTCAGCATCTTTCTGATGTTCCTAGGATAAAATACCAAAAAACCCATAGAATTTTAAGACTTACTGCCTGGTTCTAACCTACTTTTTAGAGTCATAGAGTTTTACTTTGCTTCATCCTGCCCCAATTGGCTGAATTTGACTAGCACCACCTCCTGATCCTTTCAGGCCCAGAATGCCTGCTCTCCTCCCTCACTTGATCCCCAAATTCCTGCTGCCCCTCACCCCCCTTCAGGAAGTGCTTAAGGGCTTAATAATCCCCCCTTTGCTGTGCTCCCTGTTTCCTTCCTCCCAAATTGTCTATTTCTCTCATCTGAGTAAACGCGGCCTTCTGCTCCCTCATCCAGGGGTCTCCTAATTCGTAGCCCCCGAACTCCAATAATCTGGAAGCCCCACTCTCTACAAAGACTTTGTTAAAGCCCCGTGGGCGACTTTGAGTGGAAACCCGCGGGGGGGGGGGGGGGGGCAGTTTCCTACCCAGGCCTTGCTCTGTGTAGGTGTTCTGACCGAATCTACTTCAGAGGTGGTGTAAACAAGAAGCCCCGAGCGTCCAAAGGCTCACCAGGGGCTCGCAGGGCCTAACCAGGGGTAAAGCTGGGGTAGGCTGAAAGGAAACCGGAACACGCTCCCCGCGCGACCTCCAGCTGCCCCTCCCCCCTCCCCCCGCCCCGGGAAGGCGAGGCGTGTAGCGGGGGAGGGGAGAGCTTCCCAGAGCTCCGGTCCCAACTTCTACTTCACATGGGCCGGGGCGGGGCAGGAGGGCAAGGGGGACGGAGCGGGGAGGAGGAACAGGGCGGGTGGGCTCCCCACACTCCGCCCCCGGAGGCTAGTGCCGTGCCGCCGGCTCGCTTTGGGTTCGCGAAAACGCCTAGGTAAAAAAAACAACATGGCGGCACAGCACTATTGGCACAACCCCATTCCCTCCCCAGTTCGAGGCGCCACTGGCCAACGCCCATTGGCCAATTTAGGGCGGTTCCCGGCTAAATCTGTTTCCTCATTGGTGGACGGGATTCAGAGGGAGGCCGATTACGCTCCCTCCTGCTCCGACTTCCCTCACAAAACTTATTTGGTGGTTTATTGGATGTCTTGTCACGTCAATGTAAATTTAGTCCCGTCTGCTTCTAGGAATCTTCCAATGATGGTTTGCCTAGGTGCCTTTCTGATTTGTGAGTGGTCGTTTTCAGATAAACCCGCCCCTTGCTCGCAAACCTGTACTTTGCCTAGCCATGTCCTGAAATCTGATTAGTCATTCCCCTCGTCATTTCTACAAAAATGAGCCTATCCGGACCACGTAGAGAGCCCGCCTGGTTCTTGATTAGCGTGTTCTCACGTCTATCTTTAAAAGATCCCACCCCTCCCTTAGAGCCCTTTTTCTCATTGGACTTTAGAACTGGAGGGCTGATCCCAGGGGGCGAACGCCAAATACGCAACGCCCTTCTGCTCAGCGGGTACCGCCCTAGTAAAGTAGTAATCCTTCCCATTGGCTAATCGATCCGCCTCTCTTCCGTAAGTCCCTCTTTTCCCCCTCCCTCATTGGGCGGGGCAGCAGTGGCGGGGCGGGGCCTAGGCCGGGCTTGTGGCGCGCTGTTCCCTCCTCCTCACCCCCCCCTCCCTGTCCGGTCCAGGTTCGCTTGCCTCGTCAGCGTCCGCGTTCTCCCCGGGCCCCCCCTAACCCCCCCCGCTGCAGGATTCCCCCTCCCAGAGCTCGTGCCCGCGCTGCCACCATGAGCGGTAAGGATCCGTGCCCTCCACGCCGGGGGCTTGGAAGCGGGTGAGGGGGCGCGCGCGCGGGCCAACCGGGCGGTCCCCGCCGAGAGGGGGGGCGGGCGGGAGGCGGCGGCGGCGGCCTTGGTCCCGCCCGGGGCGGAGGGAAGGGGAAGGGACGGGGGAGGGAGTGAGAGAGAGCCGGGGCAGTGGCGGGGCCTCCGAGGGGGAGGGGGGATGGGCTGCCCGCCCCGGGGGAGGGGGCAGCGCGGCCTCGCCCGCCCCCTGCCCGCCCCGGCCACGGGGGACGGGCCTCCGCCGCCCGCCGCCCGCCGCCCGCCGGCCCGCCTGCCCGCCTCAGGCTCCTCTGGCGGGGGCGCCGAGGCCTCGCAGGCTCCGCCCGGGCCTTACGCCTCCCGCCCGCCCTGGGGCCGCCGCCGCCAATGCCGCGGCCGCCGCTGCCCCGGGCCTCCTCCCCCACCCCGCTGTCGATCCCCCCCTTTGGGGGCCCCCCCCGTGGGTCCGCCCTCGCCCCGCCCATCCCTCCGAAACCGCCCTGGCCCCCCTCGGCCCGCCTCCTCCCCGCCCCCGAAACCGCCTTCTCTCCTCTAGCCTGGGGACCCCCACCCCGTTCCCTCCTCTGGCCACCGCCGCCTCCCCAGGGCTGGCCGGGTCCCCGGCTTCATAGAACCCCCAACTCGTGGAGGGCTCCTGGCATTGGCGGCCGTGTCCAGCCTTCCCATCCTCCCTGCCCAGAGACCCAGTCATCCCCGTGCCCACCCCGCCGCGGCCGCCTCCTCGCATCCCAAGATGAGCCGCCGCGGAGCTTGGGGTCCGAGTGCCCCGTGCACCCGCCCATCCCCCCGCTCCCGGTGCCCTTTCCCGGCGTCCCAGCTCGTCTGGGACCTTGTGTCGCCCTCCCTTGCTGCCTCTTTGAATGTTCTGGCTTTTTTCATCTTCTCCAGATCAAGATCATTCTGTGGATGAAATGCCTGTTGTGGTGAAGATTGAGAAAGGAGTTGGCAGCAATGGTGGAGGTGGCTTTTCCCAGACTCGCAGCAGCAGCACAGGCAGCAGCAGTAGTGGAGGAGGAGGTGGCCAGGTGAGTTAGAGTGCCCAAACCTTACTACAGAGTTGAGCCCCCATGCGTAGTAAGTAGTTCTTTTGAAGTAGGGAGGACTCGGAAGTGGAGGAAAAAAAGGCATTGAGAAAATTGTCCCCTTGGATGGGAATTCAGACAATGACTTGGGGATAGGACATTGAGCGACTCATGGCATCCTTCTTTCACATAGTAGCACATCTGAAGTTAGGGCATTCTTAATGCAAGGTGTGAATGATTCTTGCCTCTCAGGTTGTATTGTTCAGTGCAAATACCTGAGAGACTCCTTGGTTTGCTTCTTCAGGCTGGATCTCCCACTGTGCTCTTTTTGTACTTGCTTGTCCGGTGTGCTATCTTTGCTTATGTTTCATGCAGCAGTCTGGTTGTATTTTGTCTCTCGTCTCCTTCTTGGTATTTGTGCATGACTGAGGGCTGACATATGACAAATCAATAATCCTCCTCCCTTTCCTCTCTGACCAGGAGTCCCAGCCATCCCCACTGGCTTTGCTAGCAGCCACTTGCAGCAGAATCGAGTCACCCAATGAAAACAGCAACAACTCCCAGGGCCCAAGCCAGTCAGGGGGCTCAGGTGAGCTCGATCTCACAGCCGCCACACAGCTCACCCAAGGTGCCAATGGTTGGCAGATCATCTCCTCCTCTGGGGCTACCCCTACCTCAAAGGATCAGGGTGGCAGCAGTAGCAATGGTAGCAGTAGTAGTGAATCCTCCAAGAATCGCCCAGTCTCTGGTGGGCAATATGTTGTCACCACCACCCCCAATATACAGAACCAGCAAGTTCTGACAGGACTTCCTGGAGTGATGCCTAACATTCAGTATCAAGTAATCCCCCAGTTCCAGACTGTTGATGGGCAACAGCTGCAGTTTGCCACCACTGGGGCCCAAGTGCAGCAAGATGGTTCTGGTCAAATTCAGATAATACCAGGGGCAAACCAGCAGATTATCACAAATAGAGGGAGTGGGGGCAATATCATCGCTGCTATGCCAAACCTGCTCCAGCAGGCTGTCCCCCTCCAAGGCTTGGCCAATAATGTCCTCTCAGGACAGACTCAGTATGTGGCCAATGTCCCAGTGGCTCTGAATGGGAATATCACCCTGCTGCCTGTCAATAGTGTTGCTGCAGCCACCCTGACTCCCAGTTCCCAGGCAGTCACAATCAGTAGCTCAGGCTCTCAAGAGAGTGGCTCACAGCCGGCAACCTCAGGGACAACTATTAGCTCTGCTAGCCTGGCAACCTCACAAGCCAGTTCTGGATCCTTTTTCACTAATGCCAGCAGTTACTCGTCCACAACCACCACCAGCAACATGGGCATTATGAATTTTTCTACCAGCGGAACATCTGGGACCAATACTCAAGTGCAGACACCACAAAGGGTCAGTGGGCTTCAGGGATCTGACTCTCTGAATGTTCAGAACCAAACGCCTGGAGGTACACTCCAGACCAGTCAACAGAAAGAGGGAGAGCAAAACCAGCAGTCACAGCAACAACAGCAGATCCTCATCCAGCCTCAGTTAGTTCAAGGGGGACAGGCTATTCAGGCTCTCCAGGCTACACCACTGTCAGGCCAGACCTTTACAACCCAAGCTATTTCTCAAGATGGTCTCCAGAACCTCCAGCTTCAGGCTGTTCCCAACTCAGGCCCCATTATCATCAGGACACCAACCGTGGGGCCTAATGGGCAAGTCAGTTGGCAGACTATTCAGCTTCAGAATCTTCAAGTCCAGAACCCACAGGCTCAGACAATCACCCTGGCACCAATGCAGGGTGTCTCTTTGGGACAGACTGGCAACAGCAACACCACCCTCACACCTATCGCCTCAGCTGCCTCCATCCCTGCTGGCACAGTCACTGTGAATGCTGCTCAGCTCTCCTCGATGCCAGGCCTCCAGACCATCAACCTCAGTGCACTAGGTGCTTCAGGAATCCAGGTGCACCAGCTGCCAGGTCTGCCACTGACCATAGCAAATGCCACAGGTAAGGAATATTCAGGATGGGACTGAGATGTTTATGTTGTAGAACTGACCTTGGCACATCAGCGGAGGAGCTCCAGCCTAGGGATAGGACTTATTTTCCAGCTGCTTGCAGAGACCTGTTTGGCTAACACTTCTGCCTAGGCAGGTCTATACTAGAGAATTTACAATGATGTCGCCAGATCATTTGGAATTAAGTATTAACAGTCATTCTTCACTCCAGTGCATCTAGATTCATATTTATTATCATACTTTTTATTAGAATAAAACTTCAGTTACCTGGAAACCCTGAACCATAGCATCTCAAATGAAGACATTTAGAACTGGAAGAGACCTCAGATCATTTAGTCCAGTCTTATTTTACAGTTGTAGAAACTAAGGCAAGAATTGACTTGCTTAGGCACACAATTAGTTAATGGTAGAGGCCAGGACCAGAATGAAAGTTTCCTGACTCATCTTTAGTGCATTTTCCTTGGTTAACTGTTTTTTTTTTTTTTTTTTTTTTTTTGGGGGGGGGGGAGGGTTTGGGAAGGAACATCCAGCATTTAATGAGAGTTGTATATCACAAAAAAGATTGTACTATGTAAGAATCTAGTTTTTAAAAATTTCCAGGGAATTTCTGGGGTCAGTAGAATTTGAGCCCATTTTCTCAAACCTTTGGCATTTGTAATATTAGTGCCACTATATATATTGATTATAATCCTGACAATATCGCAGTTGTAATCATCAAAAGTAATGTTTGGTGTGCTATACAACTAAGGAATTAAGAAAAAAAAGTCTATACTACGATGACATCTCTATTAGTTAACATTTGATTAACTAGGAAACTAGTTCAAAATTCCCACATTCTTAGATGGCTTATGGGACTTGCTAGATGTCCTATGTACAACTACTAGGGCCACTACTTAATCCCAATGTAGGTTAGTGATTTAGTAGAGAATCTTTCCCAGGTACTTATGAGGGAATGGGGCAAGGTAAAGTTATGGACATAAATTATAGCGTTCAACAGAACTTGATCAAAACAAAGTTGAGGTATTTCTCTTTCTTGGTATCCATAATGGGCATGTTTTAGGAGTTAAAAAACAGGTTGGGGGGGGGGGGGGTGAATGGGTGAGAACATTGGTCTGTTTAGAATAGAATTCATTAACTTCTATTCAAATGCAGTGGTATTCCTTAATTAGAGAAGTTTGGTTTCATGCTCTATTGTATATTATCGGGAATGTTCATTTAAAAAAATTGTGGATGATTAAAAATATCAAAATTCCATCAAATTGTTGAACTTCATGGCTCTATTTTGGAATATAGGTAGGTGGTATAAGCATTACATAATATACTTTAGAAGACAAAAAGTACTATTGGAGATGGAAGGCTGGTGTTGGTGTCTCAAGGACCTGATTTCAAACATCTCTTACCCATCATAACCACATGATCCTGGGTAATTACCACTAAGAGCTATGTACCAATTTCTCATCTGAATCAATAGTGGAGGGTATTTCCACCAATATCATGTCTGTACCCTTGAAATTATTTATTTTATTTTATTGTAGACCACTTTATCTCTTGTAGTTTTAAGAAAGTTTCAGGAGATAGCAAATAAAGCTTCCTCATTTGTAAGCCTTATCATTTGTTTAAAATAATTACACTTTAGAGCCTTAAGATATACTCAGTTTCTTAATTCAGTAAATTTGATATTGTGAGGGATCAAAACTCTTGCCATTTTCTACAAAGACATAATTTAATCCTAGGATCATTTCAGCTCTTAAGATCTTTGAAAACCCATTTAATTTTCCTTCTTAATGCTTCTCCAAATCCATTTTACAGAGAAGAAAATTGACACCTAGAGAGTCATACTTTAAAAGGTGGGATCAGCACCCTGTACTCAAGAGTTCCTCTGTCTAGTGGAAAAAAAACTGATTTCAACTACTGTTACTTCAAATAAGATTACAAAATGATGTACCTTCTTTGGTTGTTTGGTTGTTTCAGCTCTTCTGTGATGCCATTTGGGGTTTTTTCAGCAAAAATACTAGAGTGATTTGTCATTTCCTTCTCCAGTTCATTTTACAGATGAGGAAACAGAAAAATTAAGTGATGACTTGTTCATTGTCACAGCTAGTAAGTGTCTGAGGCTGGATTTGAACTCATGAAGATTAGTCTTCTTGAGGGCAGGCCTGGTGATCTACTGTACCATCTAGCTGAGTTTTAGTGTTCTGTTTGGCATTGTACTTTTTATAGGTCAGAGAATATAGTGATGGAAATGTAGGAAACTTGAACTCATTGTAGAAATCTACAGGTAACATGTTAAGTTTTATTTTCTTTATTCTTAGGATTTCTGTCTAGTGCTTTTGGGGAACAGCATGATTATTTTTAAGTCTATGAAATATTAAAAAAGTTTTCAGCTTGTGCTCTGGATATCCATAATGGGGATTTGTTACTGCTAAATCCTGTTCTAGAGAAACCCACTGTTCCTTTTGGCACAGGCAAAGCCATCATGTTATTTATGGTCTTTGAGCTGAAGACAGAGGTCACTTAGGTATTCCAAATGAAAGAATCGAGCACCAAATGCCATTTTGTTGGTGTTGAGATTTAGTTACTAATACCTCATTATTGGTTACTTCCAAAGATACTCCCCCTCCCCTTCCAGTTCGTCATAATTGCGCAACTACTCGTTACCTCTAATTTCATGTGGCTTTATCCTCTGTGAAGAATAATAAAGTCACTTCCTGGAAGCCTAGTGTTGTTCAGATGTTGTCTGGCTGCTGTGAAATTGGGTTATTTTATCCTTCTTTCCAGAGTATTTGATAGTTTTGCTGGAAAATCAAGCTTTGCTAGTTTTCTTGTGTGCTGCTCACCTGGGTAGTGGGATGTAGCCTTGCAGCTGTTTCCCTTTGTCTGTTTACAGGCTTCCTATGAAATTACCTGAAAGCAGCTCCCCTGTTAAACTTCTCCAGTTTGCTTATCTGTGTGTGCTTAAGAAGAGACAGGGCACAGACCAGAACACTCCTGTCCTTGTGGTTGCTCTGCCCCTGGTGGGTAGTGGTTGAGGAAGGAAACGCCTCAGATGTATCACCCACTAAATTAGGATTAGTTTCCAGACAGTGAAGTGATCTGTGAGGCCCTCTCCTGTATTTTTTTTTTCCATTCAGAAACAATGGTATTTTAGCCAGCAACCCATTTATTTCTCTTCTTCTATAGAAACTGTCATCTGTTCCTTTCAGTTTGAATCTCTTGGACTTTTCTCAGCTTTGGCGAAGTCTTAAAAATCTTGCTTGGCCCCAGGTTGGAGAAAAGGTTTACTTAGGTCTATAGTTTCTGTACAACAGAATTTGGCTGACTTTTGTGGGAATTCTGCCTTATAAAAAGTTCCAGGGCTAGGCTCTGGCAACAGAAGAGAACATATTTCATTAATGGCTATAAAAAGCAAATTGTAGGCACTAAAAATTTTCACATTTGCTTACTTTTTATCAGTGGTAGGAGAATGTCCCTGTTCCAAATGAAGTTAAAGAATGTGATACCAGAAACTGCTTTGCCAGTGGTATCAATAGACTTGGAGTCATATTGCTGAGACTTAATTTTTTAAAAAGTTGTATTTCAGCATGCAGTGACAAGTTGTTTTAGATAACCAAAAATATAGCCTACATGATTGATCCTCAGGCAGAAATTCTCACACCTAGAAATTTTCCATATTTAAGATTTTGTTGGTATTGATTTTTTTACATTAGCCTTGTTTCTCAATATGTCTTCCTCTACATAGAAAGCCATTTCTTATAACAAAATATAAAAAAGGTGTGTGTGGGGGAATAAACAGTTCAGCAAAATTAACTAATTTGTCAATCATCTGACAGATGTGGTAATCAACATCCATAGGCCTTTACCCCCTCAAAGAGAATGGGGTATGGTCTTATGTAAACTTCTACATTTTAAAAATAAAAATGTAAATAAAACTTCTTCCTCTCCTTTCTTAGCCTTCCCATAAGTTTTGTTTTTTTGTTAAGAAAAAAGAAACTAAACAGTAAAATAAATTAAAACATTGAAAAAGCCTGAAAATATTATCAGTGTTTTGTAATTGGATATCCCATCTCTTCAAAGAATGGTATGGGGGAGTACTTTTTCGTAAGATTTTCTATTTTAAAAGGAAAACATTTCTTCAGTTGAACAAGTGAAATTTACAGCTTCCTTAAATTTCTTTCTTGATACTTCTAAATATTTCTTATGGTGGTTGTCATAGTTCCAATGACCAGGTAGCCTAAAACTTGATTTTGGTTTGGTAGTAAGAGTGAAAGTTGCTTTAAACTCAGGTGCCCCTAATTCAGATTGAAAATGAGTGGAATGAATTAGAATTCAGTCTGTAAAACCTTTTTTATTGGCCCTGTTTACTCCCAGTGACTTTCCGGTAAATGACATCATCTTTAAAGCATATTGCATTGTGTAATGTGACCATTTTAGTTCCTTATTAAGTGACAAGAGCACACAGTTATGCAAAGGGTGCATCGTGCTCAAGTCATGGCTCACATCTAGAGTTCTCCTTGCTTGTATTAATTTGATTCTGTTTTGTAGTATTTGCTTGTGGTAGTATGCAGACTTGACTGGGAGAGTTTGGTTCCAACTGAATCTTTCTGTCATTAAACATGTTTTTAAATAGTAAAATTGATGTCAGTTTCTTTCCCATTGTATCATCACTTGACCTGAGAAACCATCGATTTAGTCCTGGGAATGTTTGTTTTTAACTCTCTAGGAAAGTTTTATAGTATTTATTATAATATATACATATGTATGTGTATGTGTGTGTGTTATATTTAGTGCCTACCTCGTGTCTGTGTTCTCTTAATTTCTCTGTAGCATTCTGGGAAAATTCCACAAATATTTAGCCTATAGAACTTGGCTTTGTTTTTGAAAATATACACTGTAACTGTCTGATGGTGTGCCAGCTTTAGAGAGATTGTTTGCCTTAATAATAAGGGAAGAGGATGCTGACATATCTATGATGACAAAAACTAGTACTTAGGGCTTTGCAAGGAGCTTTCTATATACACATTTTTTTAAGGTAAGTTTCATGACAACCCTATGGGTGAGATAGGCATTCTGAAAAACACGTTTGAAGAAAGAGATTAAATTTCTCTGGCAAATGGGTATTTTATTTCATGATTGGTTGTAACCTTGGATTGCATTTAAATTTGTCCTTTTACTCTACTGTCTTGTAGAAACTCAGTTTGTATGACATACAGAGATTGAGCAATATTACTTGTTCAACAGGTTTTGATGTGCCCTTTAAGTAGCCTGCATTATTTACTATGAATTTCATTCTCCCCCCTCCCCCCCAAAACAACAACAACAACAAAACTTCCTGTAGAGAGCAAACTGTACTATTAGCTTATTTGAGCTAGAACTAGAATATGAAATGCCTCATTTGCTTTAGTCCAAATTAATGCTTGCCCTATAATAATTGAGAAACTGGCTGAAATTGTAGAAAAATCTCAAATAACTGGTTTCTCTGGGAAACTAAAAATGTGTATTGACCACAAATAACCTGTGAGATTTTGAATACTCTTGAGATAGACCTTGCATATTGCTTAGCATCAACATTAAGGAATGATTTGCTCAGTCTTTGGCCTCAAAGATTAATAAGGCAGCCAGGAGTAGTGGGGAAAAAATAGTTATTGGTTTTAGAGTTAGAAAACTTGGGTTTGAATTCTGGGTGACTTTTAGTAAGTCACTTCAGTATTTGTTTCTATATTGATGAGAAGAGGGTCTTAAAACTCTAAAATCTTTGATTTGATGACTGTTCAGAGAGTTTGAATCTTTGTCAATAGTACTTATTTACAATGCCAAAAATATACTGCAGCTTAAAATAGTGATATGGGGTAAGACAAAAAGGCTTTTTGGATTTGGAAGAGACCTTAGAGATTATCATGTTCAACTCCCCAACTTTCATTTATATATTTATTTGCAGATAGTAAACAAGTTCAGAAAGGTTGTCTTGCCCAAGGTCATACATTGAGTGTCAGAGTCAGGACTAATCTTCAGGTCTCCTGACTACTGCTGTTTCAGATAATGAAAGTGATCATTTTATTTTCCTTGCTTACTTAACACTGTAGATATTATAAATAGTCTGATAAATAATAGCTGATATTTATGTAATGTTTTACAGTTTGTAGAGCAGTTTACATAAAATCTTTTGATTCAGAGACTAAGAACAATTAAGAGAAAGAAAAACAGAATATAGATACTTTTGCATATTGGATTATCTCATTAACCTAAAACATAAATGAACTAATTTTAATTTTACCTGTGGTCATACTCTCATCTACTTCGTTATGTAATTTATCATCAGAATGACCCAAACATGAAAGGTGAAGGATGGTAGCCGAACAGTGAAACATAAATCTGGGGCTTAGATAAATTAAACTTTTACAGAATTGAATTTGGGTTTGCTCTATTTTGTGCAAAGAATTTTAATTCTTTGCATTTCAGATGTTATTCTGGAATGACCTTCCAGATTTTTCCTTTTTCCCCTTAAGAATTGCTTTCTTCCCTTACTAGTGGAAAGCTAAAGATAGGGTTAACTACCCCAAAAGAGCAATACACAAAATTCAGTTTTGTCTTGCACATAAAAACTGTGAAGTGTGTTGTTTATGGTAAATAGTGGAGGATCTAAAAATAACGTACCTAGACTCCTTTGGCAGTTTATTGAATTCAAGGTATAAACATTTTGCCCAGACCAGCAGCAGTCTTGGGAAGGTAAAATTTTTTCTGAATTCTAGGAAATGTTATAGACTCATTTTTGTTTTTAAGAATATTGGCATTCATGCATTTCTTTTAGTTTCATTATTTTTAATTTCAAATAAAATTCACAAGGTTACAGGATACTTGTAGTTCAATTAAACGTTTATTTTTTATCCACCTATAGTTTAGCATCTGTTTTGTATTGGAGTGTCATCTGAAAATAGTTCAGGCATAAATGGTAGAGATCATTTCTTTAATGAAATTTTCATTGTACTATCTTGTTTCTTTGTTTTATATTTTTACATCTTTTATATATTTGAAGTTTAAAAAAAATCTAATTTTAATTGATTCCTTTTTAAAAAACATATTCATATCCTCTTCCTAAGCAGTAAGTCATCTCTTAAAAGAAGGGAGAAAAAGCAGTCCATAAAATTATTACTATTTTTTGAAGTAGTCAGGGTTTTAAGTGACTTGCCCAAAGTCACACAGATAATAATTGTTTGAGGCCTTATTTGAATTCAGGTCCAACCAAGGTTGGTGCTTTTATATATATTATATATATTAATATACAACAGTGAAAAGAACTGACATTTACATATAGTACTTACTATGTGCTAGGCATCATGTTAAAGCACTCTTATTCGATCTTCACAACCATCTTGGGGAATAAATTTTACTATTATCCCCGTTTGTAGATCAGGGAAATGTGGCAAACAAAATTATGAGCTTAGATTTGAATTTGGGTCTTCCCAACTCTAGGTTTGGTGCTCCATCCACTATATTTATTCTTAAAACTGTGATTCATGACCCCATGTGGTTTCTCATAACTAAATGTGGTAATCCCGAAATCGTGATTTATTGTCAGTAAATGTTTGATTTGTATACCTGTTTTATGTAACTGTATACCTTTGGGTCATGTAAATTTCTTGGGCAAAAAGGGTATCGAATAGAAAAAGTTTTTAAAATTCCTGCATTATGCTACTTGGCTGCCCACTGTATGCAGCATTCCAGGCCTAGAATCCCCCACCTCTGCAGTCTTCATACTTTATAGAACCAGGGGAATAGGAGTAAAAGTGGCTTTAAAAGCACTATAAAGGATAGAAAATTTTCATCTTGGACCAAGTGTGTCTTGTCCTAAGGGTCATGTTAATGATTGTGCAGTAATTGAAGGTTATAACCATTGTTAGGTTTACATTTCTGTCTATATCCTTTCTCAGTTCTCTAGTTAAAAAATATTTTTTCTGTTCCTTTCTTGTTCATGCATAAATTTGCGCCAAATCCTTGTTAATGAGTGTATTCCAATGAGAGAAAGAAATATGGAAATCAGGCCAAGGGGCATCAAAACTCAAGGAATTTACAGTTTGAAAAATAATTCTTTTCTAATTAATAGTATAAGAACAAAGGGATTTGATTTTTCAAGGCTCTGGAAGAAACAAGTCCAGTTGCTTCACTTTGCTGATTAGGAATTTGAGGCTTACGGGAGTGACTTGCCTGAAGTCACACAGCTGCTAAATTTAGGAGTCAGTATTAGGACCCAGGTCTTCCTGACTCTTAATCCAGCACTCTGTGGTATTGTTACTCTTTGTATATTCATTACAATCCTTTTTAAAAAGTTTTAACTTTTTTAAAAAAATTTTTATTTTTCAAACAGCAAAGTTAACTTGAAAATTTTTCTCTTGCACTACTTCTGTTGAGCAAATTGCATAGATATGTATTGAAAGTTTTTTTTTTAATCTGACAAAATCAAATTCTCATATTAGCCATGTCTGAAAACATTTCAGTGCATTTTAAATTCATTACTTTTGTGTCAGAAAGTTATTGAAGTTTTTCGTTTTGATCTTTTGAATTTGTGGTATATCCTTGCGTTTGCAGTTCTAAAGTCTTTTTTAAACTTGTATTTCTCTATAATGTGGTTATGTATATTATTCTCTCTCTTCTGTTTACTCTGTATGTTTATAAATAAGTTTCCTGAAGCTACTTCATCATCTCTTATATCACAATCACTAACTACATTCATACATTTCAGTTCAGTCATTTTCCAAGAGGAAGACAACCAACCTCCTTAGTTTCTGGGTTGGTTTTTTTTTTTTTTTTTTGGATATCCCTCCAAAACTGCTATAAATATTTCTGTACACAGACTTCTTTTTCTTGTTCTCTAATTTTTTGGGGGATATAAGCCTAGTGGTAATATAGCTGGGTCAAAGGGTATGTGAACAGTTTGGTAACATTCTGGGCATAGTGCCAATTGCTGTCCAGAATGACCAGTCCATGTCACAGCTCTATTAACAGTGAATTTGTAGGTGGAACTTCAAATTGTTTTTTTGCATTTCTCTAATTTATTATTGATTTGAAGTGGTTTTTTGATTACTGTTTGAAAACTGCCTATTCTTTAAACCATTTATCCATTGTAGAAGGACAACTTTGAATCAATTCCTTATATATCTTTAGAATGAGACTTTTTCAGAGAAACTTGCTGCAAAGATATTTTTCCTTAGGTACCTATTTTCCCTCTTAATTTTTACTACATTAATTTTAATTTTATTTGGTTTAAATAAACTATCCATTTTATTTTATGTAATCCATTCTGTCAATAGTATAGTCATGAACTTTTCTCCCAACCATAGTTTTGAAATGTAATTTCTTCCTCGTTCCTTTTAATTTGTTCATGATGTGACCTTTTATATTTAGGTCATTTATCCATTTGGTTTATCTTGGTGCATGGTTTGAGGTTTTGGTCTAAATCTAATTTTTGCCAGAGTGTGGTCCAGTTTTTCCAGCTGTTTTTGACAAATAATGAGTTTTTCATCCCAGTAACTGGGGTCTTTGTTGTATACCTAATCTATTCCATTATTTAACCTTTTTTTTTTTTTTTTTTTTTTTTCCCATACCAAATCATTTTAATGATTACTATTTTGTACAATTTTGGATCTGGTATTAATAGATCACTTATTTTTCATTATTGACCCTTTTATTTATCCTTATTTTATTTTTTTTTTTTTGTAATAGCATAATACTCATTAAGTAAATTTGTAGTATTGTGATTTTTATTCTATTAGCTCAACCTCTACCCATAAATAGCTAAATGTTTCTCCAATTATTTAGGTCTTTATTTTTCAAAGAGTATTTTATAAATTAAATTTACCTAATAGCCTCTGGATGAATCTTGACAGATGCCTCCCTGAATCTTTAATCCACTTAGAAACAATTTTATGGTAGCCAAAAATGCATCTTAGGGTACCCTAATACATTAGATTAATTTGGTGTCATGTTTATATTTTGTAACCTGATTAAAGGAAGATTGAGAGAGAAATTTGGCATTTAGCTTAAATTTTTTTTTTAAAATTCTGAATATGTGTGAGCAAAGTGTTTATTGTAGCACAAAGTTTGGGATAAGGATTGTTGCAGGCCTGAATTATACAAGAATACGTGTGATGGATTATGTGTGTTCAGCATGCTTTCAAAGTAAATCATTCTTCCATAACTGGTAATTGCTTTTTGTCTTGTTTTAATTACTGAGGCATAAAACAACCAAAGAAAGCAAAGATGGATTGTTCTTGGAAAGCATTTCCCCTTGTTGGGCTTTATTCAATGACCCCCTGAGGCCCAGAGAATTTCATCCTCCTGTCATGCCAGACAATGGATACCTCTCATCTAGATTGTTTAGATGCTTAGGGAGCTACAGTGTGGCCTAGCATCTTGGCACTGATGGTGAGGCTTTTACTGAAATGTAGGCAACTTATATCCATCTAAATAAAATCAGTAATGTGCTCTCACATAGTATTTTGAAACAGGCTGGCAAGCAGATTCAGATGCAATTTTTGATTATCCTTAGTTGTCTGACTTTTTCTTGATTTTGCTGGTTTTGGTTTGTCAGCTAGTTTTAAAAATATTTAAAAATGAGAAAACTTTACCCTTACAATGAGTATTAAGCTTCAGAATACTATAAATTAAAATTTGAGCTCCTAAATGACCTTAAATGTATACCATTCTGGCTTTTTTTGGCATTCAAAAAAAAAAAAACTTCATTGCTTTCTTCACAAAATACTCAACCAGTTCTGTTGATGAAAATAATATTCCAGTGTCCCTTTATACTTTAGTTACTATGATTTATTTTACTTCTTTCAGAGCACCTAAGCTAGGAATTCTTAACTTTCTTTTCTAAATCCTCTTGGCAGTGTGGTGAAACCAATGGATTCCTCCTTATATGATATTTTTAAATGCATACAATAAAACATGGGATTACAAAGGAAATTATATTGAAATATAGTTTTCAAGCTATTGAGGATAAAAAAGTTCAGGGATGTTAGCTTAAGAACTCTTCTCAAAAGCTTTAAAAGGCAGGATTTAATAAGTCATTAATTAGACTTAGTAAGTCATTTGGATAACTGACTAGCCCCCATAAGTAACATGTCTAGGATTTAAAAGGGGATTGGGGCGGGAAGGAGATGAAAAACTCAACTTTGATGCCCTATTTGGTTTTTTTTGTTTTTTTTTTTAACAAGATTGTACTTGTAGAAAACATGAAGATAGGTTCTATTTGAAAAGAAAAGCTTGCTGTTTAGTCAGGAAGTCAAGAGTTCAGAGGCTTTTCTGGCCCTATTTGTGCAAACCCTCATCAGCCCCATCTGTGCAGCTGTTTTCTAAAGAGATGGGAGCAGATGATGAAATCTAGAAACTGTATGAACAGTTCTATTTATAAATGAATCAAAACTGTTTCTGTCTAGTCTCCTCTACCAATCTCCATCCTGTTATGTGAGACAGGTTATACAACTGAATCAGAAGGTGGTGAAATTTTTCTGTGGACCTTTCTCCCACTACTAACCTGTCAGTTATAAAGAAAAGTCATTCTTTGAACTTGTAATGTAAAACTGACAAAAACTGATGGTTTGTTTTTGTTGTGTGTTTTTGAAATGGCTATTCTTCATTTGTTGGGCATTGTTCTAGGTGTGAAATCATACATGAATATAAATTGAATCTTACATTCACAGTTCTTTTCCTGCATACTTTTTGTTCTGAATTATTTCTCTTAAGCATTATCCTTTAATTTAGTTGGTGAGCTGTGAACATAGTGTTTTCTCTGATGAAATTGAAGAATGAGGTAACTGAGGCTCAGAGCCTGGCAGTAGCTGGTAGGCAAACTTCTGTGGGGAGGAAGCCTTGTATTGGCTGTGGTTTTATTTGGTGTCTAGCGAGGAAAGTTTTCATTTTACTGGAGAAATAAAATGTTCAACTCTCTTCATTTAGGACTGATGTTCCCATTTGTAAAATGTGTGTCCTTTTTCTCCTTTATCCTCTTTGCCCTAATGCTTACCCGTTTTCCTATAACTCTTCTCTCCCTAACTGCCCAGTAGATAGGATGTATAGACAAAGGGCTTTTGAATGTTGGAAAAGACTCGATAGGCAATATAGTCTGTTTAATTTTCAATCAAGAGACTTGGTGTCCTTGTTTGGAGTTTCTGGGCAGTACTTTCCCAATAAATAAAATAGGAATATTAATACTTGCCCTATTACTCATGGAGATGTCTGTTGAATATCTGTTGAAATATTTAAAACATCTCATGTATTTGTACAATTGTAGGTGTGTCGGGCAGTATTTTAGATCCTAAATGTGGACTGAGCATGAAACTGCCTGACCTCAGACATACACATACATAATACAATATACAAAGTGAATATTTTTAATGATGTGTTTTAGAGGAAAGATTTTATGTTTATCCATAGGGTTTTTAAATAATTCCAAAGTAGGGCTACAACATGTCTTAGACATCCCTTTAGTAAGGAGAAGTCTTATAGAGCCACTGACCCACAAAAAAAATCCAATATTATATTTAAAAAACAGAACATACTTAGGTTTCTCTTCATTTCATTTTTTAATAGGGAAGAATTTGAAATATTTTTATCTTTTTGAAAACAGTTTATATTTTTCCCTCTTGGGAAAAAAATAAGGAAAATAAAACATTGTTTATAGTCTTTATTTTTCTGGGAATCAGTGCTTCTTAAAGGTTGTTCACTTTGAATTCTAATCATCCTGGCAACGTATAACATGTTTTAGGTCTTTATTATGGTCAGATAAGAAATGGGCAAAGGGAAAAATAGACAACACATATACTTAAAAAAAAAAAAAAGTCAAAAAGGTAGAATAGATAATTCAGAATTCTTTAGCTTCTGGAGACATTGTAGCCTACTGCCACTGCTTGATTCTGTATTCTTGTTTGTAATTCTGGGCATAAGTTGTCCCTTAGATCTTAGGCCACAAGATGGATGAAAATTAACTTAGGGACAGACTCTAGCTAAGAGCAAAAGATTCCCTGCCTCTTCTCTATGGCTACTTCTCTATGGCTACTTGATCTGTTCTAAAGTTCCCTTTATATTATTGATTCCAGTCTGGTATCTTAAGTATCTGGTGCATTTGAGGCCCTGGTAGTACAAGAAATCTAGGGCTTTTAGGCTCATGCAGCCATTGATCAGAGTTTAGATTTAAGATATAGTCACCTCCAGGCAGAGTAGCTTGGGATGAGAGAAAAAGCCAAAAGACTAGGCAGGCAAGATGAGCCAGGGAACAGAAGGGATCAGTGGATCCAGAGATAAGGCAGCTTAGGGTGAAATCAAGGCCTACTTTCAGATCCTGCTTCTGCTCATTACTGGGAGTGACCTTAGGCTGGCTGTGTCACCTCTGAGCTGCTGTGTCTTCTCTTTGTAAAATGAGGGGGGTTGGCTATTAGGGTGCCAGGAGAAGCAGTAATTATGAATAATTCAGTGAAATCTGGGAAGGCTGCATGAACTGATGGTAGAGCAAAAGAAGCAGAACCAGTGTAGGGTGAGCAGTGGTCACAGTAGCCTAAAGGAAGCAGATAAATGGTTGACCAGGACATGAGTTTAGAGTGAGTTCTAAAAGCCATTTATTGCTTCTGTACTAGAGATAGAAATGTAAAAATAATTTGATTAGATATGATTGTTGAAATCTTGGAAATGAGTGTTCTCAAGCCAGAGGACATAGAAAGGTTTGATAACAAAACCTTTATGGGACTTTCACATTTAGGGAGCAAAAAGTAAAGAGAGAACATAGGTAGCAAGAACATGAAGGTAATGTGCAATGTTAGGGAAATCTCATTAGTATATAAAGTTTCAAGGAGAAAAGATCAATTAGAACTCTAATTTCCTTTGGGCTTTCTTAGTAGGAGTATATGACTCAACCCAAAGTGGTACCTCTCATTCCTTTTCCCTCTATCCAACTTTGTTGAACTTGTATTATCCATTTTCTGGATGGTTGAGTATGAAAGTTGAGAGAAAAGATTAGACTAGGTGTTTATTGCATCTTATGTGACTACCAGGTGACCTGGTTGGTTAATGAGTTACACTTCAAATGTATTTGAGTCAAATGTTTTGTAATGGTGTAATGGTATACATTTGTTTCTTTAAGATGAAGTTGGAGGAACTTTTAGCAACAATTTAGTGCCTTCGTATATTACTAATCACATCCCTTTCCGTGAAGGCAAGATGCTGAAGAAACTCAGAAGAGGCTTCTCCCCTTTACTTTGGCCATATAGCATGAGTAAATACTGGGTTTTCTATAGACCCGCTTGTCTTTTTGGTTTTTTTCCAGCTGAGTAGATTTTTCTTGAAGCTGTTATCACTCATTATTGCTAAGCTTCTCCTGGGGCCTCTGGTTATGGTGTTAACACTGAAGAGAACCTCAGTTATTGTTTTGGTACAGCCTCTTTATTTTACAATTTAAGAAGCTGAGGTCCAGGGAGAAGGTATAACTTTCTCAGTATTACAAGACTAGTTTGTCATAGAACTGGGACTCCCAAGTACTGTGTTTACATCACTAGACACCTCTACTGTAATGTGGAAACCCAATAAAAAGCTTTCAAAAAAAAAAATGTAAGCTAAAAAGCTTTTCAGCTTACATCTTTTTTTTGAAAGCTTTTTATTTTCAAAACATACACAGATAATTTTTCAACATTGACCTTGCATAGCCTTGTGTTCGAAATTTTCCCCTCCTTGCCCCTACCCTCTGCCCTAATGGCAAGCAATCTAATATATTATACTTGTTAAAATATGTTTAATCCAACATATAAACATATTTATACAATTATCTTATAAGAAAAATCAAATCAAAAAGGAAAAAATGAGTGAGAAAACGAAATGCAAGTGAACAATAACAAAAAGATTGAGAATGAATGCCATGTTGTGGTCCACACTCGGTTCCTAGTCTCCTCTCAGGGTGTAGATAGCTAGCTCTCTTCATCACAAAATCATTGGAACTAGCCTCAATCATCTCATTGTTGGAAAGAGTCCCTTCTTTCAGAATTGATCGTTATATAATATTGCTTGTTGCCGTGTACAATGATCTTCTGCTCATTTCACTTAGCATCCAGGTTACACCTTTAGGAAGCATTTTACTCTTACTTACATTGCAAGAATAAGCAGATACTGTCATCTTGCTACCACATTGGACTTTTCTTTTTTTTCTTATTTTTATATGTTTTGTAGTATTTTTGTTTTAAAGATATTAAAATTTATAATTGATGAAGCTGAATAGTTCCAAAAGTTAATGTGCATATTAAATTATAAAAATCTGGATACTAAACCCCTATTTCAGTTTCCTAAGGAGAAATTGACACTTTTACAACCCAGTAAGTGATGGAAATGTGAATATAAAATCAAAGATAAATTTTATTTTTTTTTCTCTCTAAAGACAGTTGCCAAGCCAGACTACACTCCCTGTAATATAAGTGATGAATATAAATCATTTAAAAATAAATTATAATTAGTTTTGAGGAATGTTAACCTGAGGGGATTTCTTCAGATATATGGTTATAGGAAAAGGGCTAGAATATGGGAAAGGAATTGTAGGGTGAAGAAAATGCCAGGAAAGAGAAGAAGAAACTGAAAATATTAGTATTTATTTGATTTTTTTGGAACATTAAAGTTGATGTTCACATTTATGTTCAAATCTTAACTGGACAAGTAAAATGAAGAAATTGATCCCCCTTGGACATATGTCATCACAAGGAACAATGTTAGCATAGCTAACAGTTCCTCCTATGTTTTCCAAAATACAGATTAATGCAGCTTAGACTTTTAGGATTCAGGTTTGGTTTTTTTTTTTGTTGTTGTTGTTTATAATCTGGGCTCAATTTTGTCGATAGCCACTTTTCAAACCTTTTTAATGAAGTAAATGTTTGAAACTCTCAACTTTTAAAAAATTTAGTTGATCATTCCAAACCCATGCTCATCTATCCCTTGGTGACACTGACACCTGGTGGAGAAAGCCAGTTTGACTACTCAATGACAATCACCTGATTCTTACTGAAAACTTTGCATTCTACGAGATATATGCATAATTTTAGATCTATAAAATCTAAAGGGAAAAAATGAATACTTAAAGGGTTAGTTCTCTTTCTGAGCTTTGCTTTTGCTCTCTCTCGTCTTTAAAAATATTTCACCAATATTTCCTTTTTTTTTAAATTTCATTACATCTTTCTCTTTTTTGGTAAAAAGTTTTTTTAAACTTTTCCAGTTATATTGGAACATTCATTTTTTTAAAATAAGATTTTGATTTAAAATTTTTCTTCCCTCCTTTCAATCCCCCTGCCTAAAATGGCATGTGATCTGATACATGTACAATCCTGTAAACATACTTCCCCATTACGCACATTGTGAAAGAAGAAATAAAATAAAATGGAAAAGCCATAAAATACCCAAAAGGTGATAGAGTCTGCTTTGGTCTGTATTCAAACTTCATAGTTCTTTCTCTGGAAGTGGATAGCATTTTCGATCATGAACCTTTTTGAATTGTCTTGGATCATTGTATTGCAGAGAAGAGCTAAATCAATCATGGTTAATCATTACACAATGTTGCACAATGTTCTCCTGGTTCTGCTTACTTCCCTCAGCATCAGTTTTGGGAAGTCCAGGTTTTTCTGAAATTATCCTGCCCAACATTTCTTAAGAGCACAATGGTATTCCTACATTCATATACCACAGCTTATTCATCCATTCCTTAATTGATGGGCATCCTCTCAATTTCCACTTTTTTGCTGCCACAGAAAGGATTGCTATAAATATTTCAATTCATGTGGATCCTTTTCCCTTTTTAATGATCTCTTTGGGATGCAGACCTGGTAGTGCTATTGCTGGATCAAAGGGTATGCACAATTTCATTGCGCTGAAGGCATAGTTCAAATTGCTGTAACTATCTCTTAAATTACCACCATCCTATTCCAGCCTTACTGCTACCAAAAAATTAAGAATAAAATAAGCCTTCACTATATACAAAAAGTAGTCACACAAAACAAATCTATTCCCTCTCTTCCAAGAAATGGGGTTATGGTTGGTCATTATATTGATCATTATTTCTAAATCTTTCACTGTTTTTCTTCACAGTTTTTGAGGTCTGTTTGAAGTTTGTATAATTTTTCCCACTCTTCTCATTTCACTCTGTATTAGTTCATATCTTTTCCCAGGTTTCTCTGAATCTGTCCCTTCCATAAGTTCTTATAGTGCTAATTGTGTGACATTCACATTATAATTTGTTCAACCATTCCTCAGTTGGGTCCCTACAGTTTGTCCTAATATTTTTGCTATAGTAAAAAATGCTGCTGTGATTATTTTGGTCAATACGGGTCTCCTGCTTTCTTTGCTGTATATGTACCTACTAAGGGTATCCTTTGATCAAAGGATATGTAGTTTAGTGACTTTGGATACATTAAAAAAATTTTTTTAGCCCCATTCGCAGTGCATTAGTATATTTGTTCTTCTGTCATTACAGATATTCCTTTGAATTTTTTTTCTATTGGGGAATGAGGATTTTGTACTTATACATTTTCATACATTTCCTATATTTTTTGGATGTCAGACCTTGATTAGAGAAATAATAAAGATGTTTTCCCAGTTAACTCTAATTCTAACTCTTGGTTTTATGTAATCAAAATTGGCCATTTTGACCCGTGTTTTTTTTTTTTTTTGCTAGTCTTTATTTATTTAATCAAAAACTTTTTCCCTAGTTATTTATAGACGATTAAGATAACTTCCTTCTGATTTATACATAATATCATTTTTTGTAATTAGGTGATTTATCCATTTGAATCTTATTGTGGTAAATAGTATGAAATATTGGACAAAACCTAATTTCTTCCAAATTGTTTTCTAGTTTTCCTAGAAACTTGGAGTTCTTGTGTTTTTTGAACAGTAAGCTACTATATTTGATTGCTACTGGATCTTAAGTACTTCATTTCTTCCATTTTTGGATATTTCTATTTTTATAATAGTATCAGATAGCTTGGATAATTATTGTTGGTAGAATAGTTTTGAGATCTGGTCCCTTTGCTAATAAGACCCAGTTTTCATTTTTCCAGTTTTCATTATTTCCTTTCTGTTGCTTGGCCTTTTGTCATTTGATGATGAATCTGCAAATTGATTAAATAGTATTGGTATTTTTACTTTTATCAGGGTTCAACCATGCAAATTAAAAAATACATTTTCAATAATTTAGCTTTTTTTTCAAAAATTTAATTTGTACTTGTATTCATACACTTCTTATGTGTCATGTGGTAGGTGGACTCCCAGATAGTTTATGCATTGTTGAAGTATCTTTTTTTCTGTCTCTTCATGAGTTTTGTTGTTATATAATGTATGTGAGAAGTGATAATTTTATTTTTTCGGTGTCTATTCTTATTCCCTTAATTACTTTTATTTTTTTTTCCTAGAATTATATCAGATAGTGGTGATATTGGATGGACATTCTAGCTTTTATTTCTAATATCATTGGAAAGGCCTATCCTTTCTCCATTGCAGATATTTCTAGTTCTCTCAAGTAGATATGATTTATCAAATGTAAGAACCATCCTCTCTATTCCTCCCACCTTTTAACATAAAGTAGTGTATTTTGTTAAGAGAATTTTCTGTATTATCATGAATTTTTTGATTTTGTTAATATCATCTATTATACTTGTAGATCTAATATTGAACTGTTCTTGCATTTGTGTGTATAAATCCTTTCTGATCATAGTGTTGATATTTTAAATATATTATAGCCTCTTTGCTATTAATTTGCTCAATATTTTTTCATCAATATTAATTGGAAATGATGGTTTGTAATTTTTTGGTTTTATCCCTTTCTGATTTAGTTATCCAGATTTTACTTGTCTTATGAAAAGAACCAGGGAGAATCCTGCTTTCCCTAATTTTGCAAATAATTGGTATAATACTGGAGTTTTTAAATTTTTTAAATAGCTTTTTATTTACAAGTTATATGCATGGGTAATTTTACAGCATTGACAATTGCCAAACCTTTTGTTCTAATTTTTCCCCTTCTTCCCCCCCACCTCCTCCATATGGCAGGATGACCAATACACGTTAAATATATTAAAGTATAAATTAAATACAAAATAAGTATACATGTCCAAACCGTTATTTTGCTGTACAAAAAGAATCGGACTCTGAAATAGTGTACAATTAGCCTGTGAAGGAAATCAAAAATGCATGCAGGCAAAAATATAGGGATTGGGAATTCAATGTAATGGTTCTTAGTCATCTCCCAGAGTTCTTTCCCTGGGTGTAGCTGGTTCAATTCATTACTGCTCCATTGGAACTGATTTGGTTCATCTCATTGTTGAAGATGGCCAAGTCCATCAGAATTGATTATCGTATAGTATTGTTGTTGAAGTGTATAATGATCTCCTTGTCCTGCTCATTTCACTCAGCATGAGTTTGTGTAAGTCTCTCCAGGCCTTTCTGAAATCATCCTGTTGGTCAATTCTTGCCAAACAATAATATTCCATAATATTCATATACCACAATTTATTCAGCCATTCTCCAATTGATGGGCATCCACTCAGTTTCCAATTATTTTTCTTTATCTGTTTGATAGAATTCACATGTAAACTGATTTCTTCCGTCTTTCACCAGTTTTCTCTCATTTGTGAGAAATAAATGCTTTTCCTTATTTCTTAACATATTCTCTCCTCCTCAACCTTCACATTCATCCTTTTTATACTTTTCTTTACTCTCTTAAAATAGAATATAAATCACAGCTAATCTTTGTATGTATTTAACTCGTGTCCTTTAAAGATAGTAGATTCTGAAGAGACTCTTCTCATTAGAATCCAAGAACATCATCTATATTTTGCTCTTAATTTAATTACATGTTTAATATTCTCTTTTCACAATTTCTACTCACACCTAGTCTGTTATTGAGATTACTCGCAAATTTTGTGCATAGAGGTCCATTTTGTATTCTGTGGCATCTTTTTTTTTTTTTTTTTTTTTGAGGGGGTTGGTGAGGCAATTGGGGTTAAGTAACTTGCCCTGGGTCACACATCCAAGAAGTGCTGAGTCTTGAGACCAGATTTGAACTCCGGACTTTTTTATCCTCCTGACTTCAGGGCTGATGCTCTATCTACTGTGCCATCTAGCTATCCCAATATCTTCTCTGGGAACAATATTGTAATCCTAGATTTTCATAACTTTTTAGTAGTTGAATTCTGTGTCTTTATGTAATCTACTTTGAAGCTCTGGACATTGACTCTGATGAGTGTTTTTATTTTGGCATTTCTTTTAGGAGATAATTGGTGGGGTTTTTCAGTTTGAGAATTAAGTGTGAGGCAGTTTTCTTGATTTCTTGAAATACAGTATCAAAATCTTTGGATCATGGTTTGGAGAGCTCCAGTGATTCTTTAATATCTATCTTTAACCTTTTTGACAAGCTTTTTTTTTTTTTTTTTTTTTTTTTGATATTGGATTTAACATTTTCTTTGCTTCTCTCGTTCTTTTAGTTTTACTATAATAATTTTCATAGTTCTCCTGGAATCAATTGAGTTCTGATTGTTATTTTCTATTTTTTAGCTTATCCTTTACTTCGATAAACTTTTCCACTTCTGTTCTAAGCTATTTATTTGTTCTTTGTTCAGTTTTTTTTTTTTTTTCCTCCAGAATTCTTAATCCCTCATTGAGACTTAGTCGGTTTTCTTCATCATTGCTCTAGCTGGGGTCTGTTTCAGATACTTGTAGTTTAAAGAATATGTGAGGGTGTTTGGGGCGGGGTGGTATACAAGACTGTTTAGTTTTTTACTAGATAGTTGTATACTACTTGATGTTTTTGTGTCTCCTCTCTCATCTTGACTTGTTTTGTGATGTTCGTGTACTTGTACTTGCCTCTGACCAGACACTGTTCCTTTGTGGTTCTCTTAACCTTCCCTCTCTCCTGCCAGTTCCCATTTCAAGCCTTTTAGTAATGAGAGATTGAGGAACATTGATAGCTAACATTAGGCTTGTAGGATAACAATTGTACTTAAGAATAAATAAGCTTAAGTCAGAACTTTTGTAATTTGATTAGGTGTTGGGACTTTGTAACGTCTGTTTCGCTTTTCATCTTTTTTGCTTTTTGTTTTTGACTATTATTTTGCACAGATGAGTTTGGTTAGCAGTGTAATATTTTTGTCCTCCATTATGCTGCTAGGGAGTTGAACAGGTTGCATCAAATGAATGACAGCTACTCCTCAGAAAAACTTCTGTACAATGCAGGCAAAATGATATAGTTAGTACAGTACTATGTTTATCTATAAATGTAGTACGTGGTTTAATTCATTTCCTCGTTGAAATAGTACTCATTTAATGTTCATAAGTATTCCTGATGGTGTTGCCTTGAATAGTTGTGATGGGTTGTTGGATAGGAAGGTATGATGCTAGATCTGTCAGTGACATTAGAAGTATATGGGGACAAGCTGGATCTTAAGCAACTCTGCAGCCATTTTGCTGTTTTCCCTGTAGTCTTCCATATATCTGTGGTATTTTTTACAGTTGTCTTCTCAGACAACAATATACTTTTGGCTTTAGGCAGGCCCAATCTAGGAAGTTCATGGCCTTGGCACATTTTGTCATTTCAAGTAAACTGAGAAGTATGGGTAGTAGATATAGACTGATGCTAGAGGTGGAACAGTGGGTTGAGCAAAGCTGTCATTAAATTGTGCTTTTGGTTTACTAGCTTTTTTCATCATGAAAAGAAAAATTCTTTTATCTTTTTTTGTCTTTAACCAATACCACATTTAAAGCTACAACCATTTTCTTTTTGAAATAGTTATTAAAGGGAATTGGAAACAACTTTATTTAGTGCTTGCTGGCATTTCACTCGTATCTTTAAATTAATTAAATGGCAATTTAGTGCTCTTAAAAAAAGTTTGCCATTTTTGTGAGGGATCATTAATTGACCTAGTTCATCTTTTATGAAAATCTTAAAGGATTAGGAATAGAGCAGAAGTTTAAGTCACGTTTTCCACTGGGTTCAGAAGTCCATAATTACATATAACGGAAACAGGAAGATTATTTCCCATTAAATTGTAAAAGTTGGGCAGGAAATTGAGAAAAAAGGAATTAATTGTCCAGTTTCTCAGATTGAAGATATTGGGACCTTTAAAATGATACATAGAAGTTGGTTAATTATATTCTTCAGTTGTCCTTACTAATGATTCAAAGTAGATAAAGTTCTGCAAACACGTGGAAAATTTCTCTTCCAAAATTAACTTTTTGCTAGTTTATCCATGACTTGTGCTAGCAAGCAAATCTCTTGAGCCACGTAGGCTTATTTCAAGGACAAATTCTGTGTCACCACGAGGGGGAGCCATTGTTTATTAGCAAAAAAAATCTCCTTGAGCTATTTTAGAATGCTAATTAATAACATGTTATTTACCTGGTACATTGATCGACTAGAGGCCCCGTTTTCTAATGTCTGGGGGAGGAGGTGTTTTCATATATTCATAGGTATGTGACTAAGTTTGTGATTCTAAAAAGAAATTTCATTTTTGAAAATCTGCCTTACAGCAGAAGTGGTGAATGTTGTGCTTAGTGGCAGTTTGATCACAAAATCAAACAAATAGTAGGCATTGTATCCCAAAAGTCTGAGAATGCTGAGTATGGTAACTAGGGAAAACTTAAAGGAATTGGTCACATAAGGAAAAGCAGGCAGGTTTTGAAAAGGACTTGGGATCAGTGACAAAAACTAAACATAGGCCTCATTTTCCTAGTTCCTTTTTTTGGGGGGGGGGGGGGGAGAAGCTAAGAGAGCAGGCTAGAATAGGAGGCATTGATGTTTCCTCGTAGAATTGTCCTTGTGGGGCCCTGATTTGCCCCTTAGGTGTTTTGTGGATGAATACAGTGATGGAAAGAGCCTGATTTAGAGGAAATGCACCGAATTTATAATGTCCTGCTTCTGCCACTGACTCATTTAAATAATCTTGGGACAGATAGATTTCTAATATTAGAAAAAGACTTCACAGATCATTTAGTTTAACCTGTACCTGAAGCATGAGTTGTTTCTGATGAATCCTTTTCAAGTTTTAATCTAGTCTCTGTTGACAAAAGTAAGTTATCTGCATTTGTTTCACTTTGAGTTATTTATAACATGCTAGGCATAGTGCTAAGCTATATGAGGTGACTGTATATCCCTCATGACATGAATTGACTTTTCTGGGCCTCAGTTTCTGTGTCTGTCTAATGAGTTGGTTGGACCAAAGGATCTTTTAGCATTTATATTGGGTGGGGTTTTTCTCCCCTCTCTTTAATTTAAGGAAAATGTCATTGAGCCTCAGAAAATGCCAAGTATTTCCCATTGGTTTAGAGCACTATGGCCTGACTGATTAACTATTTCAGAAATTGTAATAAATTTCTGTGGGAAGTTGCTGTGATATTTCAAACAAAATAGGGAAGAATAAGAGCTAAGCGCCAGTTCAGGTGAAGAGGCTAGGGCTTCCTGAGGTATTCAATATGAAGAAAGTGTGTGGCTCAGAGGCTTGGAAAAAAACTAGGCCACCTGAAGCTACTTTAATAGAACTGTGGTTTGAAGGAACCAAGGAAGTAGTTCACCTCCATGAAGAAGCATTTAATAAGTACTTACTATTTGCCAGCACTATGCCAGGTACTAAGAATACAGAAACAAACAAACAAACAAAAACCAAGCTAGGAAGACATGAGTTCAAATCCAATATGAGACATTTACTAACTATGTGACCCTGGGCAGATCACCTCTATTTGCCTCAGTTTCCTCAACTATAAAATGGAGATCATAATAGCACCTACTTCCAGGGTTGTTGTGAGGATCAGATAATTGTAAAATGCTTAGCACAATGCTTTGCCCATTCTAAACCTTATTATAAATGTCAGCTCTTGGCTATTAAATAACTGTATGCAAAATATATCTTCTCCCCTACATAAGGAAGAAAGAAGTTTGGGAGGGGGTCTTGGCAGGATGGTGTAGGAGTGGGGGATTGCAAAAGGTTTATGAAGGAAGTTAAGATTCTGGGAGGAGGGAATACTTCTAAGCAAGGGTAACACCACCCTGTATAAAGGCATTGAAAAGGGTGAAGGAATGTGGTGAATGAGGAACAGAATGCCAGTTTGGCTAGATTGTAGAAGGCATAAAGATTTAAGTGTGATAAGCTTGAAAAGATGGATTGGAGCTGAGTTTGTAAAGTTCTTGAAGTTCCTGCCTGAGGAGGAGCCACATATATGATCATAGAGATCATAGACAACTATTGGAATTTTTTCAGTTGGGGTAATGACAAGATCGAACCTGTGTTCTAGAAATATCATTTTTGCATCTGTATAAAGTATGGATTGGAGAAGGGAGAGTTGAAACAAGGAGACCAATTCTGAGGCTATTGTAATAGTTTTGACTAAAGCCGAGGAGGTCTTCAATTCGTGTGGTAGCTGTGTCAAAAATAAGAATGGATGTAAGAGATGCAAGGAAAATAGAATTGATGAATAAGCTCCTTATTAGATACATGGAAGGGAGAATGAGAAGTCAGAGATGACAGAAATAGGGAAGTTAAGAAGAGTGGATTTTGGGGGAAAGCTAATGTGTTCTATTTGGGAGAAGTTTTTTAAGTATCCAACTAGGTCATAGATATTGATCCAACAAAGGAGTGGTCATACAGGTAAACTGAGAGAATTACAGATATTTAACCTGGAAAAGTAAAAAAAGTCTAGATTAATGTCCTAATCCTGAAATATTTGAAAGGTTGTTATGTAAAACTGATTAGGTTATCTTTTGTTTTTACATTACCTACATTTCCTAGTAGAGGCCTCTTAGACTTAATCTTTAGAATGGATGGACATTTTTTGTTTATAAAGCTCAGAAGAATTCAAGAAAGAATTGAAGTAGTCCAAAAATTGAATGGGCTGCTTGTGATATAGCAAATTTCTTCATTACACCAAGAAGGGTTTGGACTAAATGATCACCCAACTTTGTTTCTTATTTGATAACTATGAGGTTTCAAACCTGGGTAATTGGAAGGATTTTGAAGCAAGCATTGTGTCATAAATTCAGGGAGTTAAATGGTAGGTAATGTTGTGATAACAGGAGTAAGAGTTATTTTTCTTTCTCTTCTAGGAGACCATGGGGCTCAACTTGGCCTTCACGGAGCCAGTGGTGATGGAATGCATGATGACACGGCTGGTGGGGTGGAAGGAGAGTCCAGCTCAGACCCCCAACCCCAGACTGGTCGAAGGACAAGGCGGGAGGCTTGCACCTGCCCCTATTGTAAAGATAGTGAAGGGAGGTGAGTTGTCTTCCCAGAAGTTCAAAATAAATTTCATTTGTTTTAGAGGAGGGCACATTAGGAAGGCAACTTAAGAGTGTTGTTGGGAGTAGTGATATATTCAGAAGAGGATAAGATTAAGAATATGTCAAAACTTTTCTACATATCTAAAACATGAATCAAGGACTACATTCTCTATTTTTTCATCCTTCAGAAAATCAGTTCTTTGTTGTTTAGTTCCTTCAGTTTGTTTCCTTGCTGTATCTTCATCCTAGAAGAGTACTTCAGCATACATTATGGAGTATTCCAAAAACCTAAGGAGAAGAAAATCCTTTTACCTGAATAAATAACCAAGCAAAGTCAGTGGCCAACTCATACTGTTTTTCATGAGTAATACCTAAAGTTGGGCATTATAAACCTCCTTTTTGATGACTGACAAATGTTGCTTAAACTTTTTATGTTTTTATTTTTTTTTAATTTTATCAATGATTATTTCTTAGTGATGATAACAATAATAACTAACATTTATATAACATGTGCCAAGTACTATCTAAGCTCTTTGCATTTATTATCTTATTGGATCTCACAACTATCCTGGGAGAGAGGTGCTATTATCATCTCCATTTTACAGCTGGGGAAATTAAGGCAGACAATGGTTAAGTGATTTGCCCAGGTTCACTCAACTAGTAAGGGTCTGAGGCTAGATTTGAACTCAGATCTTTTTGTCTCTAGACTTGGTGCTTTCTACACAATAGCATCCTTTAGTTGCCCCATTGCAACTGAAAATAAGGAGTTTAGGACAATATCCAAAGCATAGGCTGACATTCAAAGAAAAATACTGGAGAGGCAGCAAGCATTAGTAATTTTGAATCTTATTTGTTTTCTAGAGGTAAAGATAATTGGAACAGTCCAGTTTCTTCCTAGACTGTGTCATTTCTCAGCTCCCCTTGTGTCTAAGGGTTTGCATTATTGACAGAGACAGAATTAGTATATCTGGTAGGTCACCTTATTCATATCTGAAAAGATGATGATAGATGGTGGCTATGTTCTCTCTGACAGGGGCTCTGGGGACCCCGGTAAAAAAAAGCAGCATATCTGCCACATGCCAGGTTGTGGCAAAGTTTATGGCAAGACTTCCCACCTTCGGGCACATTTACGATGGCACACAGGCGAGAGGCCCTTTATCTGTTCTTGGCTGTACTGTGGAAAGCGCTTTACTCGATCAGATGAGCTCCAGCGGCATAAACGCACACACACAGGTGAGTGAATACCAATCAAAGGGGCTGGTGAACTGATAAGCCAGTCAGGGAGTCAGAATCATATACTGAAACAAACATCTGCGGTTGCAAGGTATTTAGTGAATTTATAATCTAGTTGGAAAAACAGAAACTAGGTATAGTGAAAAATCTGGTAAACTACTTACAATTTTAGTTTTAAAATACTCTAGAATAAAGTATAATCCAACTTTCTTGGGGGAGGTTTATTTAGAGATTTAAAGATGTTTTAGGGGAAAAGATGGTTTGATTAAGAGAATGCTTGATGAGAAAGGAAGATTGGGTTGTTAGCAGAATTATGAGACATAAAAACAAAAACCATAAGTATAGCTTCAAAAAAAGTTAACAGAACCAACGAGTAGATGGACTAATTCATGTAAAAAGATAAGTTAGACTTTTATTTGTTTTAAAGTATAGAATTAGGAACAGTGGCTAAAATTAACAGATTTTGAGTCAATGTAATTAAGAGCAGTAGAATAATCTGCTTTTGGAGGAAATGAGTTTTCCTTTCTCAAGGTCTCCAAGTAGGAGATTCATGGTTCCAGGATATTACAAGAGAGAGAGAGGTTGAACTAAAGGACTTAAATTTTGCTGTTTGGGAAGTAAAAAAAAATTACCTATAAATTGCCTTGTTCCCATCTCTTAAGGTTAGCAACCACAGCACTGCTCTGCTTCTCCCCTTCCTTCCAAAAATAAACAACCAACAAAAAAGCCTTTTTCTGATACTTGTGTCTCTGGCTCCCCATCTCTCCCAGTAGGACTTGGTATACTCAGGGATTGCTGGTTGTCTTTATCTCGCAGAAGGACTTAATGTCAAGATAAACTGAATAAAAACTTAAGGGATTTAGTAGCGTTCTTTTTTGTGAGCTGGAATAAAATAGAGATGCCTCGGCAGAAAAACCCAGACTAACCCTACAATACAACACAACCTTCTGGGATAGTCTTATTAAGTGCTTCTAATATGACATGTTTTAGGACGGAGACTTGGGCAAGGTTCCTAGTCTTTCAGTCACCCCTCCCTCTTTACATCTTTATCAGTTATGTCTCCTTACCTTGCCTCTCTCTTCATCCAGGTGAGAAGAAGTTTGCCTGCCCTGAGTGCCCCAAACGCTTCATGAGGAGTGACCATTTGTCGAAGCACATCAAGACCCACCAGAATAAAAAAGGAGGCCCAGGAGTGGCCCTAAGCGTAGGCACCATGCCCCTGGACAGTGGGGCAGGCTCAGAGGGCAGTGGCACTCCCACTCCTTCTGCCCTCATTACCACCAATATGGTAGCTATGGAAGCTATTTGCCCAGAGGGGATTGCCCGACTTGCCAACAGTGGCATCAACGTCATGCAGGTAGCTGACCTGCAGTCTATCAATATCAGTGGCAATGGCTTCTGAGATCATATGCCCAGTGCCAGAGACACGGGCTGTACCCACAAACCCTGGGGTACAAGGTAGCATTGGGTCCAAGAGACATGTGGGAGAGGGAGCCACGATGCACAGCAATGGGAAGTGTGTGGGGGGGGTACCCAGGAGATGAGTTGGGGCCCTAGTACCCCACCTGGAATGGGGCACGTGAGTGGAAACTATTGATGTGACCCCGCTACCCTACATGGAGCATTTGACCCCAGACGGTTTCCTTTTAAACTTCTTTCCCCAACCTCTCCCTTTCTGCTTTACTTATCTTACCTTCCCCCATGATGGATCCTTCCCTCTTCCCCCTTCCTTAAAGCCATCATGCCTTGATAAATATATATATGATCATTGAAATACTTTTTAACAAAAGACAGATTCTATATTATATATATGTGTATATATAAAATATATAAAAGACATTCACAATGGGGAGTAGGCTCAAAGGGAGGAGGAGGAATAACCTGTGACCGAAATACCATGGTCAGTTTCATAATAATGCCTTATCTCCTTGTGGCTGGGCCTTGGCCTGGCACATCAGGCCTTTCTGCAGATGCTGTCCTGACCTCCCATGAGATTAAGCATTCATATACTCTGCTTTTAGGTTTTATATATATATGGTTTTTTTTTTCCCTTTATTTTGTCATTTTAATTGGGAGCAGCTTTCTGTACTACCTTTCTCAATCATACCCTTTTCAGTCTCCTCCCCACCTCTCCTTTTTCCTCTTTCCACCTGATCATTTAGTGTTTAACTTTTAGATGATATTCTTTGGACCAGGGCTCCTAGCATTTTTGAGGCAAATTTGGTCCTGAAGAAGAATGGGAAAAGTACCCCTGTTCCCTGGGCCAATGCTTGAAGTGACAGGGTCAGAGAGCCATTCAGAAAAACTACTGATGGAGGCATTGCCCTCACTTCCTCCCACCCTGGAGCCAGAGTCAAAGGCAGTGCCTTTTGGTCATCTTCAAGCATCCAGGATCCCAGGTGGTTCTAGGAAAAAGGACAGTAGGCCATGGAGAGATGGTGGGTTTGTCCAAGCCATATGAAACACCAAAAGATGGTGGTAGAAGAATAGGTAAAGAGTGGGATAGGGGGAATGAAGGATGTGCCCAGGCCAGGAGGGTACTCAGAATAACTAGCCTCGGATTAGTTGGAGACTTAGTTGAATTTGTTTTACCTTCTTCCAGGTTAGTTCTAGGTTGATTTTTTTTTTTTTTTTTTTTTTTTTTTTTTAAGGCCTGGACTTCATACTGCCTGAAAAGAGGCATGCTCTTTATTTAAAACATCCCTAGAAATTTCTCTCTGACTCCATTATTAAGGATTATCACAATTTGATTTCCCCCAATTTCAGTCCTTAAGAATTATTTGGGGACAAAAGTAGGATTGTTCTGGGATGTAGTGGGAGGTCAGAAGAACTTTACCTGCCCCCTCTCTTTTCCCCCCACCACCATTATTATCTGTTTTGGGAGATTTGTAGGGATGACATTTCAGAAGGGGCACCAGTATCTTTAGAAACAAAATCTTCCCATTTCCTTTAGGCCCAGATCTAAAGGGGAGTCTGGGAATGACAGCAACAGGAAGCTTATTTCTTTTGTCATTGAGAAATCCAAAAGCAACTAAAATTGGCCTCAAGGCCCAGCCACTAAAGCCTTGTGTCTCTTGACTGTTTGGTTTCTCATCAGGGAGCTTTTCACTCATTGTGAGCAAGGTGTAGAAACGGATGTGTCTTGTGTGGATCTTTTGATTTGGGGGATAGGTTTCTGTTAGCCACTATTAAAGCAGACCTGCAATAAATGGAAATTACCCTGAGCTGATAGAGCTAGTGAAGAGTGTGAGTGTGTGTGTGTGTGTGTGTGTGTGTGTGTGTGTGTATGTATGTGTTTTAATGTGTATGTGTTCGTGTCTACATACACTTAAAAGAAATTTTTTGAAATTGTTGAAAAGAATCAAAAAGCTCTAGAATCAAAACACCTCAAGACCCCTTTCATAGAACTCCACTTTTATCTGTACACTGTTCCTGGGGTCACTTTGCTTTTCTAACAGTCACACTTTGAAACAAGGCAAGTTAAGGGGTCAAAGAACATACTAAATTCCTTCTGCACTTTTTGAGGGGAAATGATTACATATGTATGTGAAAGTGAAAATAGTGTCCCAGTCCATACATAAGCAGAGGCCTAGACCTTTTCATGAATTTATCTTTTGACTGTTGCTACAAATAGATGATGCTGTGATTCTGCCTTATATTTTGTATAAAATCCAGCACGATTAGGGTTTTGGTGTTTGTTTGTTTGTTTTTTAACCTGAAACTCAATGACTGTTAATATCTTAAAGATTAACTTGAAGCATGTTCAGTTCCATGAGGACATATGCTGTTTTCAAAACTCAGGAATCATTTGCAAGGATCTTAGTTAACTAAGATTGTTTCCCAGACCAAATCCTGTTTATGCTGAAACAAAAGAATTTGTGCCCCAGTTTATCATCCTATCTTCCCATCTCATCCCATCCCATCCTCCCTTCCCATCCCTTACCTCCCCACCCCAGCTCCAGGAGAGGACTCAGCAGATTCTTTCAATGTAAATTTATAATCATGTACTTTTGGATCCATTAAAGGAAGGGGGAAGGACACCCCAGTGAACATTTCAATATTTTATTGGTACAATTCAACAAGGCACAATCTCTTCCTCTAGCAATGTGGAATTAGGAGGAAACCCTTTCAGTGTTGCTACTAGGGGCAATGGACCTTTTGGGAAAGGTATCTGAGGTTGATTATAGAGTAGAAGGCTGTGGGTTTACTCCTCCTTGAAAAGAATATATTATCCATGTCTTGGATCAGTTTTATAACAGACCAATCTTTCCCTTCTACCCACCAAGGAAATTCAAGAGCAGAGGTGTTGTTTGGCCTATGAACCTTTGAGAGTTGGCCATTGGCAGCTTGAATCTCCTGGACTCAGTGATTGGGGATGGGGGGCCCTGTGCCTAGATAGGAGCTATAGCTCTTTTCTGAATGTCCCTTTTCCCTAAGGTTTTAGCCATCACAGATTAATCCAGCTGTCAGTAGACTGATCCTGAGACTCATCTCCCCTTCCTCATGAGATATATGATCTTTTTTTTTTTTTTTTTGGTCATGACCAATCCTATTTTGTTGTGAGGTTTTGTTTTTTGGTGTGGGGGGTTGGGATAGGAGAGGTAATGTTAAAGCATTCATTCCCTTGCCTGGCCTTTGTACCTTTTGGCTTCTTCCCTTGTGCCCCCAAATAGTAAGATATCCCATATTGTCTTTTCAGGGACTTTCTGGTTGTCCTAATCCACCCTGACCTGTGGGTTCTGAACAGAGTGCAGTTTAATGGGTATTCCTGAGCCCAGCCCAAATCTGAATAAACAACCCTCTCCCTCCCCTTTTCAGGAAATACAGAAGTAATGGACATGGGGCTTAGGGGGGGGGGGAAGGGTTGGGTACAAAAGCTGTAAATTAATATGGCTGATTTATTTCTACTATATATATATATTTTTTGCTTTTGTATATCTTATATAGGAAACTTTAAGCATTGTATTTTTTAACAAATCTGAGAAAGCACTATAAACTGCAGGTATTTGACTTTCAGAATATATTTTGTATTGTTAATATCTTCACATTGTGAATACTGGAAGCTGCAGATCTTTGCTGAAATGCAATAAATTTATATATCTTTTGGTGGGGTACAGGTATTGGAGGGACCTTGTTGGGGGTGCTATTCAGGTCCCTGTCATGCTCTGGGGGAGCCTAGGTGCTACTTGATTAAAGTTTCCACCCAGCTACCATCATCCCTTGTGCCTATTGGGCCTTGGGGTGAATTTAAAAAGCACTTGGAGTTGCAGGTGCCAAAAATAAAAGTGTGAGAATGGTCTAATTGCCTAGAGTGGGACCCCTTCAGTTAACCCCCTACCCTGTCCTAGGCTAGGAAGCCTCTGGTGATGAAAGGTAAAAAGTGAAATCTGTTCCATCTCTCTTGGAAGAGGGCTCAGTTTCTCAAGGGATGAAAGGTGGCGGCAGTAGCCTTGGGAAGGGGAGGAGGATGTGGCACTCATCCAGCCCCGGAAAAGGTTGCTTTTGAAAACTGCTGATAAAATATGGGCAGGTTATTACTTTTTGTTTGGGAGCCCAGACTCTCCCTGGTGCCTCTTTTGGCTCCCCGCCCAGGCCACAGACCTCCTCCGAGGAGGATGAGCGGACCAACTTTGAGGTCGATTCCCTTTCTTTTTTCTCTTCTCTGAACACCAGCACCCAGGCACTAGCTAAGGTCACAGGGCAGAAGTGAGTTGCCTTAAGCTTAAATTCTTTTCTCCTACTGCTTAACTCTTAGCTTTAATTCCCTTTCCTGAGACCCTGGGATTTAGGACTCCCCAATTCATTGTCCTCCCTCTGGTGAGCACTGACCCTGTTGGTCAGCACCAAGCCAGGTTTCCCAAGCCCCTGTGCTCTCCACACAACTGGCCAAAGGGAAGAATGTTGGGAGATGGTCTGGTCAGCCTCGGGGTGAGGGGGCACAGTGCTTTGTTAGCCGAAGTCTTAGTTGCAGGGTAACCTAACTCTTTCCCTGCCCACTTAGCCTTCAACTAATAGGAGATTCTAGAGATTATAGGATGTTGGCAGTCTATTTGGCCACACTCTTGGTCTCCCCTCAGGATTAGGGAGAATGATGGCAGGGCTGTGATTGCTGACGAAGAACAAGGAATTCAATTTATTTTGCTGGTTCCCCTTGGCGTGAGGGGGGAAGTGACATGCTTGTCCTTCTAGTGCTCAGAAATGCTACTGTGCCTTCTTCCTGGGGAGCAGGAAGCAGGCCTTCAGCTACCCTTCTCTTCTCCCCTGTGACACCTGGCCTTCTCCACTAGGGAAGTCTCCGTCCTGCTGCTTAGCCCCTCTCCCTATGGCTTCCCTCGCCTTGATGGAGGGCCTAAAGCCCAAGGCCTGGGGAAAGATGGGGGAGGACTTGCTGAGATGGGTATATGGTAGTTGTCCAGGATGACCTGCTTTTTCATGAGTCTCAGCCATCCCATGCG
This sequence comes from Sarcophilus harrisii, assembly GCF_902635505.1. Taxonomy (NCBI): domain Eukaryota; kingdom Metazoa; phylum Chordata; class Mammalia; order Dasyuromorphia; family Dasyuridae; genus Sarcophilus; species Sarcophilus harrisii. Next base: position 88,759,522 of record NC_045430.1, on the reverse strand, counting down.
AAGGCTAGGGACCCAACTTGTGCCTAAAACTTTAGATAATTTTTTTTTAATCTAACACTGGTAATAACCAGTCACCACACAACTGCCTTTAAAAAAAAAATTTCAATATCATGCTGTTTCTGTTGGTTTCCAACAAATTACCACCAGAGCTCTATGGGAAAATATGGTTTTAAGTTCTCTCTCTGTATTTCATCTAGAACTCCTGCCCTTTTTTACTGATTATTTCCTCTTCTCTTGCCTCTTATCTCTTGTCCATCAATCTTTCCCCCCCTTTGCTCATTTGTCTCTTGTCTCATTTTCTTGTCTCTTCCCCCTTGTTCTTGTCTGGGTGGGGTGGGGTGGGGGAGGGAACTTTTTTTTTTGCCTTTTTGTACAAAGATTAGTTTCAATGTAGTCTGTAGCTCCTTTGTAAACCAATTAAAAATTTTTTAATAAAAAGCCATGTCTCTGTGTGTGGAGGAGTGAGTTGAATGGGGTATTGAATGGATTTTCTCATCCAAAAGCTTACAGTTATGAACAACAGAGTTTACTGCACGTTAACTAATCTTACTGACTTCCCCTTTCTCTCCACTAATTTTATTTGAGCAGACATTTAACTGTAGACATGTGCCCGTTTCAGGATTCCATAACTTAATGGAAATATGCAAAGGAAATAGCCAGTTTGGGCCTTGTAAATGATCAGGCCAAATGTTGTTAGTCGGGCCAATGAGGGAGTTCTTTTTGTTGTCCTCAAAAGGGAGGGAGTCATGTATATTTTGTGGGCCTTTGTTTTCTGCTCAAAATAATGGGTACTTCCTTTCCAAAGACTATCAGTCTTCTTGCTGGGGTCAGCTTGGATCCCTTTGGATTTTCCATTAAAGCTGGGGTCCTTACGCTGGCCATTCCCAACCCCTCATTTTAAACTCATTGCTCCACCACTCAACTTAGCTCTGAGCTCTGACCCACCATCAGAGATTGCCTCTCCCCATATCATTTGATAAGGTTCAAGTCCATGTAGTGTGACGGCTAAGTTGTTTCCAAACTTGATCCTGATCCTTGCTGCTCCTTGGAAGTGATGAGTTCCCTACTCGGTCTATTTTCCTTTCATCCTTCACAACCCAGACCTGGCGAAGTGAAAGAAGAAAATTGTATTGAATGGTTTCTACTCCCTCTGGTCTCAATTGGTGGGATCTGTACATGTTTTTAGAAGGAGTCAAAGGATGGACAGCTAGCTGGATATTGAAGATCCAAAAAGTGACAGCTTTTCTCGCTGATGACTAGCAATTGTCCTCACTCTGCTCTCTATTACTGTTTCACCATTCGAAATCAATTCCCCCAAGAACAAAGAATAATTAGCCATACAGTACCTCTTGTCATTTTCCCCAGGTTGTAGAGATTGCCATAGCCCATAACAATCCTTAGGAAGTTTTAAATTTGCTCTTTGGCAACCTCTTCCATTGGAAACATTTCCTGATTGGATACTTGTCTCTGGGGCTAAGCAAAAATCTAATTCCTTTTCTACACTTTCGACCCCTTCAAAGCCAAGGATGTCTTAGGACACTTTTCAAGTCATCTATGTGTTAAACATACCTAATTGTATTTACAGTTTACTCATGGGATCTTCTTGAAGTTCTTGCTCTCCTGGTTGTCCTCTGGATGCTCTCCAGATTCTTAAGCCTGGGGCTTCAGGAAGTGAAAATTCACCAGATGTAATCCAACTGGGATAAGAGAACATCACCTCCTGTATTCTGAATTATACCTAATACTGTTAATTTTTTACTCATATTGAATTCACTAAACTATTTAGATGATTTTTATATTGTTGACTTAATCACAATGTTCTCATCTTGTATTTGTGAAGTTGATCTTTATAGGACTTTATATTTCTCACATTTTTGTCTTACTAAGTTTAGTCTATAATAGCCTGAGTTTTTTTTTTGGATCCTGCCATGTTACTTTTGTGTCATCTGAAAATTTGATAAGCTTGTTATTGCTGAAGAATAATCCTGGAGATCATTCTACTCTAGTCCCCTTATTTTACAAGTTCAACAAACATCAAATACTGACTATAAAGAGGATATTTTTTTTTTAATTCTGAATTGGGAAGGGGGAGGAGAGTGGCATAAGAAGAAACAGTGGGTAAGAAAAGAGAAAATGGGTTGAAGGAGGGTTCTAGATAGTGTTAATATAAGGGAAAAATTACTTTGTTAGGGAAGCCATCATAAAGAGGGTTAGGAGGGGACAAGTATTAAGCTCCTACTAGGTACTTATTGAACAGGTAGCACACTGGTCTTAGAATCCCAAAATCATAGAAGTCCAAATCCAGGCTCAAACCCTGGGCAAGCCACTCAACCCCATTTGCCTCATTTCCTCATCTGTAATATGAGTTGGAGAAGGAAATGGCAAAAACATTTCCAGTATCCTGGCCAAGAAAACCCCAAAGTGAGGTCATGGAGAGTCAGACACAGCACAGAAAAATGACATAATAGGCACTTCTTATCCTCATTTTATAATTGAGAAAACATGATTTGCCTAGAGTCACATAACTAGAAAGTATCTGAGGCTGAATTTGAACTCTGATCTTCCCAGAATCCAGGCCCAGTGCTCTACTCCACTACCTGGTACCAAAGGTGGAACTTGAATGAAGAAAACAATTTCAACAGGTACAATATAAAGGTCATGATGGATAGTGTGTACAAATGGAAAATGCCAGGAGGAGTAAGGATAATAATACAATTTGGCTTCCACTAGGATGAAAGGGAATAGAGTGAGACTGGAAAAGAGCTGGGCTCAGATTATGAGAGCATCCCCTAATGAGTTTGTGTTAGGGTGTCAATAAAGGTTTTTTTGGCAAAGGAATAAATAGGGATGTTTCAGCAGGTAAATTTTAAAAAATGAAGCGATAGTCTCAAAGCAGAAGGAAAGTTTACTAGTTTAAGGAAGAAGTAACGAATCTGAATTGGGGTCATGGCAGGATGTCTGAGTAGGAGAAGAAAGAGAAAGCAGGAGGCATTTTGGAGGAAAAATCAACAGGAATTAACTGATTTCCGTTTGAAGTGCTAATGGGAGGGCAAGATGAAGATGTCCAGTTGGCAGTTGGAGATGTAGCACTGTAACTCGGAAGAGACATCAGTTCTGGAAAAGTAGTCTTGTAAAAACTGGTGGTAATGACCATTATCTCAGCTAAAATTTCAGTGTCATATTTTCCCCCGATTACACCAAGCAGTGTTTTCTCATTTTTAAGACCCAGAGATAGTTTCTTGCCCAAAAGGCATGTAATAAGCTAGAGGAATAGCATGAACTTTTAGGCCCTAATTTTTTTTTCTATATATCATTATTTTGTGCCCCATAATTTTAATATCAAAATAATTTTAATTCTCCAGCTCATATTACAAATGAGGGACTGAGGCAAATGGGTTTGAGTGGTTTGCCCAGGGTTACACAGCTGGTATTTGAGGCTGGATTTGAACTCCTATAAAATGATTTTTAGATTCCAAGACCAGTGTGCCACCTGTTTAATAAGTACCTAGTAGGAGCTTAATAAATTTAATTTTTAATACTAAAAAGGAAAAAAATACAGATTAAAAAAATAAAACTAGTGATAATGGAAACTGGAAGTGGAGGTCATCAAGGGAAAGGAAGCTTTAAGGAGAGATGAGGGTTGAGAATTAAGCTAGGAACCTCATTTTGCACATCCTGGAGGAAGGAAATAAAGCTGTGAAAGAACTAGGAGTGTTCAGTCAGATAAAACAAGTAATCTTTCAATAAAGAATCGTCCCTGAGGATCCTAAAGAAGAGAATACCCCAAAACTGCAGAAAGGTCAAAGAATTCTCACTGGAGTAGTTAAGGGTAAAGGTCAAATTGCAGAAGAGTAAGGAGTGTGAGTGGGTGGTGAGGAAATGAATTATAGATGAATCTTGATAGAAATTTTGCAGTGAAAGGAAGAAAAACTCCTGAACAGAACTTGAAATGATAGCGATAACAAAAGAACGTTTTGAATGATCCTGAAGATCTGAATATTTTTGTAGTCAGGTGGAGGGAGCTATTTAAGAGAAAAAGAGGATGAGGGAACAATAAATGGAGCAAGAAGAAGGGAAAGAAATAAAGGACACAAATAGCCTTATGAAGAAATAGGAACAGCTAGGTGGTGTAGGAGATAAAACATTTACTAGCTGTGTGACCCATTGCAAGTGACAACTCTGTCTCAGTTTCCCAATCTGTAAAATGAGCTGGAGAAGGAAATGGTCCTGTTTCTCCTGTTTCTCTCCCAAGAAAATGCCAAATGGAGTTACAGAGAATCATACATGACTGAAACAACAATAAAAGAACAGGGAGAAAAGTGGAGAAAGTGGCACTTGATTTAGATGTGAAGAGGTAGGAAGTGGGTTTGGCCCAGTAGAATTTGGGGAAGAAAATGGAAGGAAAATTCTATGGATGGCGCAAAAATGGAGTTAAGAAACGTCCTTCCATCTCCTATCTCTGTATTTGCATAATATGCTGTGCCCCATATCTGCAATTTTTCCAATTACTAAGCTTCCTATCCTAGTACTCCTCTTCTGTTAGTGCTCTTGCCTTCTCAAATTCTCTTGCTTTTTCATAGAAGTATATACACTTTCAGCTAACAAGCTCAATTTGTTCTTTATAGAGAAAATTGAAACATTTTGACAACATTCCCTCATCTCCTTTTCCACCTTCCCCCCACCCCCCAGCCCCACTTCTCTGCCTCTGAGGGAAGTAGCACTTCTTATCAAGGTCAATCCTTGAACAGAGAAGCCTATTCTTGATCCTAACCTTTGAGATCTTCTCTAACAGTTTATAACCTTAATTAGTGATAAAGGTGAGATTAGAAAAGAGGCTGATAATGGCCTCTTTTACCTAGCTTAAAAAAATGTGGAAGAAGACGCTCAGAATTTCTAGTCAAAAAAGAAACAATTGTCATTTACATCCACCCTGAGTTGATCTGGGCCCAATCAGGACCCAGTGTCCAAGTGATCCAATGGAGCTTGGTCTGGGACCTGCTTGTTAGTTAATGAGAACCAGAGTGATTTGGGTTTAAATCATGGTCCTTACCAGTAAACCTCAAAATATCTTGTAAGGTTTCAATGTTCAAAAATTTACATTGTTTTGGGCAGAAGCACCCACAGTTAAGTACATGATGTTCTATGGACAGAAGGAAAGGAAAAGAAAGAAGAAAAATAAAGGGCTGGATTGCTGGACTGGCTAATTCAAGTTGAGTCCCCAGTGGGGCAGCAACTATTCAGAGATGCTGTATATCCTCCTTTGTTCTGGAAGAGTACCGTGTATCAGGGAGGTGATGACATGCAAATGAATCAATAATTAGCCATTGCCTCAGTCATATTGAAATCTGTTAAAGACCTCAGCTTAAAATGGCCAAGATTTCCCACTGCATCTGAGGACCTCCAGTCATCCTGATCTGTATCTCATTAGAGGACTCAGGATGGCTCTGGAGGGAAAAGTGAGGCAGGTGACCTTGCACAGACCTCACTTCAATCCAATTCACTTGCATGTCATGGCATCACCTCCCTGATGTTGTAGTTGAGAAAACAAAGGAAAAACTACAAGGAGCTTAATCCTCTATCTCTCTGTCTCTGTCTGTCTCTGTCTCTCTGTTTCTGTCTCCCTCTCTCTCTTCCTCCCTTTCCCTTTCCCTCTCCTCCCTTTCTCTCCCCCTCTATGCCTCTGTCTCTAAATTTATATCTGTGTCTCTTTCCCTTCTTCTGCCCCCCCATTTTCAACTTCTTATAATCTAGTGGTTCTTTTCCTACTGCCTTCAAGAAGTCTGATATCTTTAAAAAGCCATCACTAAGGCCTACCATATAATATAACATAAAATAATTTAATAAATATAACAACATGAAATAATATATGATACATGTTGTCATGTCATGATGTATTGTATTATAGTACAATAACTCATTTTTTATCCAAACTCCTAGAAAAAGTTCTCTTCCCTCACTGCCTCTGCTTATCTTTTCTCACTCACTTTTCAACCATTTGCAAAGACTTCTAATCTCATTACTCAACAGAAATTGCTTTGTCAATTTCTTTAAAAATTTTTTTTTATTAAAGCTTTTTATTTTCAAAATATATGCATAGATAATTTTCAGCATTCATCCTTGCAAAACCTTGTGTTCTCCCAATTTTTTTCCCTTCCTTCCCCCCTCCCTTCCCCTAGAGGGTAAGTAATCCAATATATGTTAAAACATGTGCAATTCTATATATTTCCACAATTATCATGCTGACAAAAAAAAAATCAGATCAAAAAGGAAAAAAAAAAATGTTTCTCAATTTCTTAATTGCCAAATCTGATGCTCTTTTCTAAATCCTCATATTTCTTTATTTTTATTTTTATTTTTTTATTATAACTTTTTATTGACAGTACATATGCATGGGTAATTTTTTACAACATTATCCCTGTTCTGACTTTTCCCTTCCCTCTCTCCACCTTCTCCCTTAGATGGCAGGAAGTCTTATACATGTTAATTATGTCACAGTATATCCTGGATACAATATATGTGTGCAGAACCGAACAGTTCTCTTGTTGCACAAGAAGAATTGGATACAGAAGGTAAAAATAACCTGGGAAGAAAAACAAAAATGCAAACAGTTTACACTCATTTCCCAGTGTTCCTTCTCTGGGTGTAGCTGCTTCTGTCCATCATTGATCAATTGGAACTGAATTAGAAGTTCTCTTTGTTGAAGATATCCACTTACATCAGAATACATCCTCATATAGTATTGTTTTTGAAGTATATAATGATCTCCTGGTTCTGCTCATTTCACTCAGCATCACTTCATATAAGTCTTTCCAAGCCTCTGTATTCATCCTGCTGGTCATTTCTTACAAAGCAATAATATTCCATAATATTCATATACCACAATTTACCCAACCATTCTCCAACTGATGGGCATCCATTCATTTTCCAGTTTCTAGCCACTACAAAAAGGGCTGCCACAAACATTTTGGCACATATACAGGTCCCTTTCCCTTCTTTAGTATCTCTTTGGGATATAAGCCCAGTAGTAGCACTGCTGGATCAAAGGGTATGCACAGTTTGATAACTTTTGGGGCATAATTCCAGATTGCTCTCCAGAATAGTTGGATTCATTCACAACTCCACCAACAATGCATCAGTGTCCCAGTTTTCCGCCAACATTCATCATTATTTTTTCCTGTCATCTTAGCCAACCTGACAGGTGTGTAGTGGTATCTCAGAGTTGTCTTAATTTGCATTTCTCTGATCAATAGTGATTTGGAACACTTTAATATGAGTGGTAATAGTTTCAATTTCATCATCTGAAAATTGTCTGTTCATATCCTTTGACCAGTAAATCCTCATATTTCTTGCCGCCTTTGCTACTGTTAATTACCCTTGCCTTTTGATCCCCTTTTCTTTCTGGGTATTCATGATACTACTTTCTCTTGCTTCTCCCCCTACCTGCCTAATGTTTCTTCTCATCATCCTTATCATGCCCTTCTTAGTGTTCCCTAAGGCTCGTGGTGAGTCTTCTCCCTACATGCTCTATTTCTCTCTTGCTGATCATTTAACTTTAATTTCCAGCCATGCAGATGAATCATACATTTATATCTCTAGCTCCACTCTACCCTGAATTTCAATGCAGCATCATGAAATATCCACAGGACATTTTAAATTAGATGTCTTGGAGATATCTTAAACTCAACATCCCTGAAATAGAACTTGCCCACACTCATTATCTTTCCCTCTAAATCCATCCTTCTTTCAAATTTCCCTGTTTCTGTCAAAGGTACCACCATTATTCCAGTCTTCTGGATTTGTAAGTTTGGCTTTTATCCTCAATTCCTTACTCTCCCTCATTCCATATGTCTATTGAAGTGCCAAATTGTGTCATTTCTATCTTGTATCTGACCTTTTCTTTCCATTCACACAATCTTCACCTTAGTTCAGGCAGTGATCACTCTTTAGCCAGCTTATTACAATGATTTCCCTGCATCAAATCACACCCTATTCCACTTTACTACCAAAATGGTTTTTCTTAAGTGCAGATGTGTTCATGTCACTCCTCAATAACTCTAGAGACTCTCTATTACATCAAGGTTAAAATAAAATTCCTATGTTTGGCTTTGAGAATTCCTCCCAATTTGGCCCTGATTTTACTCTCCCTCTTGCATTCTGCAATCTCTCCAAACTGGCCTTTTCTCTATTCCTCAGAGAGGGGATTGGAGAAAGGAAAGAATCAAGCATTTATCACCTACCTTGTGCCAGGCACTGTGCGAGGTGATTTACAAAAATGGTTAGGAAAAATCTGTTCTTAACCCTTTTCACAACTCCTTAAAATGGATATCCCTCCCTTTTCTAATATCCATTCTCTGTTTGTCTCTGTCTCTGTCTCTGTCTCTCTCTCCTTCCCTCCCTTCCTCTTCCTCCCCACCCCTGTCTGTCCCTATTCTTTTTTTACAGACTCCTCAGTTTGACATTTTAAACCTTTCATAACCTGGCACCAACGTGGGCAGGCTTTCATACTTGTTCTGGCCTGGACCTAACTCTTATCACTCCCCTAGTAGTTTACATTGAAATGGGATGATACGCTTGTAGGTCACTCAACAGTTAACAAAAGGATTTTTGACTTAGCCACAGAAGGAGAAAGATGCCTTGAAGAGACCCTGAATTGATTCAACTGGTTGTTGCTGTTTTGTCCTAGTTGTCCATCATATTCCACCAGCCAAGCATCAGAGAGCTCCTAAAGCTCCTGTGTCTGTATTTAGCAAAGATACTGAAACAATTAATAGTTCTAGCAAAACACCAGGCTATAAAATAAACCTTCAAAAATCAACTGCACTTTTAGATGATTATAACAAAATTTAAGAGGCAGTAAGACATCTCAGACCTGTGGAAGGGGAAGGTCTTTATGACCAAAGCAGAACTAGAGATCATTACTGATCACAAAATAGAAAATTTTGATTATACCAAACTGAAAAGTTTTTGTACAAACAAAACTAATGCAGACAAGATTAGAAGGGAAGCAATAAACTGGGAAAATATTTTTACAGTCAAAGGTTCTGATAAAGGCCTCATTTCCAAAATATATAGAGAATTAACTCTAATTTATAAAAAATCAAGCCATTCTCCAATTGAAAAATGGTCAAAGGATATGAACAGACAATTCTCAGATGAAGAAATTGAAACTATTTCTAGTCATATGAAAAGATGCTCCAAGTCATTATTAATCAGAGAAATGCAAATTAAGACAACTCTAAGATACCACTACACACCTGTCAGATTGGCTAAGATGACAGGAAAAAATAATGATGATTGTTGGAGGGATGTGGGAAAACTGGGACATTGATTCATTGTTGGTGGAGTTGTGAGCAGATCCAACCATTTTGGAGAGTAGTTTGGAACTATGCTCAAAAGTTATCAAACTGTGCATACCCTTTGATCCAGCAGTGTTACTACTGGGATTATATCCCAAAGAGATTATAAAGAAGGAAAGGGACCTGTATGTGCACGAATGTTTGTGGCAGCCCTTTTGTAGTGGCTAGAAACTGGAAACTGAATGGATGTCCATCAGGTGGAGAATGGCTGAATAAATTGTGGTATATGAAAATTATGGAATATTACTGTTCTGTAAGAAATGACCAACAGGATGATTTCAGAAAGGCCTGGAGAGACTTACACGAACTGATGCTGAGTGAAATAGAGCAGGACCAAGAGATCATTATATACTTCAACAACAATACTAGATGATGACCAGTTCTGATGGATCAGGCCATCCTCAGCAACAAGATCAACCAAATCATTTCTAATGGAGCAGTAATGAACTGAACCAGCTATACCCAGAAAAGAACTCTGGGAGATGACTAAAAACCATTACATTGAATTCCCAATCCCTATATTTATGCACACATGCATTTTTGATTTCCTTCACAAGCTAATTGTACAATAATTCGGGGCCTGATTCTTTTTGTACAGCAAAATAATGTTTTGGTCATGTATACTTATTATGTATCTAAGTTATATTTTAATATATTTAACATCTACTGGTCATCCTGCCATTTAGGGGAGGGGGGGGGGGGTAAGAGGTGAAAAATTGGAACAAGAGGTTTGGCAATTGTTAATGCTGTAAAGTTACCCATGTATATATCCTGTAAATAAAAGGCTATTAAATTTAAAAAAAAAAAAAAAAAAAAAAAAAGAAATGGGATGATACGCTTGTAGGTCACTCAACAGTTAACAAAAGGATTTTTGTCTTAGCCACAGAAGGAGAAAGATGCCTTGAAGAGACCCTGAATTGATTCAACTGGTTGTTGCTGTTTTGTCCTAGTTGTCCATCATATTCCACCAGCCAAGCATCAGAGAGCTCCTAAAGCTCCTGTGTCTGTATTTAGTAAAGATACTGAAACAATTAATAGTTCTAGCAAAACACCAGGCTATAAAATAAACCTTCAAAAATCAACTGCACTTTTAGATGATTATAACAAAATTTAAGAGGCAGTAAGACATCTCAGACCTGTGGAAGGGGAAGGTCTTTATGACCAAAGCAGAACTAGAGATCATTACTGATCACAAAATAGAAAATTTTGATTATACCAAACTGAAAAGTTTTTGTACAAACAAAACTAATGCAGACAAGATTAGAAGGGAAGCAATAAACTGGGAAAATATTTTTACAGTCAAAGGTTCTGATAAAGGCCTCATTTCCAAAATATATAGAAATTAACTCTAATTTATAAAAAATCAAGCCATTCTCCAATTGAAAAATGGTCAAAGGATATGAACAGACAATTCTCAGATGAAGAAATTGAAACTATTTCTAGTCATATGAAAAGATGCTCCAAGTCATTATTAATCAGAGAAATGCAAATTAAGACAACTCTAAGATATCACTACACACCTGTCAGATTGGCTAAGATGACAGGAAAAATAATGATGATTGTTGGAGGGATGTGGAAAACTGGGACATTGATTCATTGTTGGTGGAGTTGTGAACGAATCCAACCATTTTGGAGAGTAGTTTGGAACTATGCTCAAAAAGTTATCAAACTGTGCATACCCTTTGATCCAGCAGTGTTACTACTGGGCTTATATCCCAAAAGATTATAAAGAAGGGAAAGGGACCTGTATGTGCATGAATGTTTGTGGCAGCCCTTTTTGTAGTGGCTAGAAACTGGAAACTGAATGGATGTCCATCAGTTGGAGAATGGCTGAATAAATTGTGGTATATGAAAATTATGGAATATTACTGTTCTGTAAGAAATGACCAACAGGATGATTTCAGAAAGGCCTGGAGAGACTTACACGAACTGATGCTGAGTGAAATGAGCAGGACCAGGAGATCGTTGTATACTTCAACAACAATACTAGATGATGACCAGTTCTGATGGATCAGGCCATCCTCAGCAACAAGATCAACCAAATCATTTCTAATGGAGCAGTAATGAACTGAACCAGCTATACCCAGAAAAAGAACTCTGGGAGATGACTAAAAACCATTACATTGAATTCCCAATCCCTATATTTATGCACACCTGCATTTTTGATTTCCTTCACAAGCTAATTGTACAATAATTCAGAGTCTGATTCTTTTTGTACAGCAAAATAATGTTTTGGTCATGTATACTTATTATGTATCTAAGTTATATTTTAATATATTTAACATCTACTGGTCATCCTGCCATTTAGGGAGGGGTGGGGAGTAAGAGGTGAAAAATTGGAACAAGAGGTTTGGCAATTGTTAATGCTGTAAAGTTACCCATGTATATATCCTGTAAATAAAAGGCTATTAAATTAAAAAAAAAAAAAAAAAAAAAGAGGCAGTAAGAAAAATCAAAATCCCATTCCAAAAAATTACAAAGTTCATAAATAATTGAGACTTGCCCTCTCTGTTGGACTTTTCCAAGGAATTTCTCCACTCCCATTCCCCTCCCTTCCAGGGGAAAACATTTGGGATCAACAGAAAGGAGATCCCTAACCTTCCAGTAGAGACCATGTTCCCATTTAGACTTCTCTAATTATCTTTTTTTTTTTTTGGTCGAGGCAATGACTTGCCCAGCATCACACAGCTAGTAAATGTCAAGTGTTTGAGGTCGAATATGAATTCAGGTTCTCCTGACTCCAGGACTGGTGCTCTACTCACTATGCCATCTAACTGCTCCTGCAACCTTTAGTCTTATAGAACCTGGTTGAGGCACTATTGATTAGGGGAGAATACATGGAGTCCCTAGACAATCCAACTCCTTTCCCTCTAATGGTCCTTTCTTTCCTCAGTAGAGACCCAGTAATAATAACTTTTGATTCTTGTGCCAGACACTGTGCTAAGCATTTTATCAAAATTAACTCATTTGATCACAGATATACTTGTATATATTCTTTAATAAAATTCACCTCCAAAAAATAAAGAACAACTTTAGTAGCCAGAGGAATATTCAGCCAATATAATAATAACAATGACAATATTACCAAAGTTAATTTGCACCTTTACTGCTATGCCAATCAAATTATCAAGGAGATACTTTATAGAACTCTATAAAATAACAAAATTCATTTAGGAAAAGATCTAAAGTATCAAGGAAAATTATGACAACAAGTAGAATTGAAGGCAGAATGGTACATTCAGAACCCAAATTATATTATATAGTACCAGTCATCAAAACCATTTGATACTGGCTAAAAAATAGAGTAAATTAATGGAATAAAATAGATAAGGGAGAATGGGGGGTAGAGTGGGGAAAGGAAGAGAAAATGGATTCAATAACCACTAGTGTTCAGTAAACTGGAAAATGAATCATTTGGGAAAGAATTCCCTATTTGGGGGGGAAAAAAGCCTGCTTGAAAACTAGAAAGCAATCTTGAAAAAATTAGATTTAAATCAATACCTTACTCTATTTCTACAATATTCTTTTAAAAATATTTATTTTTTCCCAATTATATTTTAAAACAATTCTTAATATTCATTTCTGAAAATGTTGAGTTCCAAATTCTTTCCCTCCCCTCAATTAAATAAGTACAATCATGCAAAACATTTTCATAGTAATCATGTTGTAAAAGATGACTTTTTGGTCATCTTTGATCAAAAAAGAAAAAAAGTGAAAAATAGTACCCTTTGATCTGCATTCAGATTCCATCAATTCTTTCTTTGGATGTGGTTAGCATTTTCCATCACAAGTTCTTTGAAATTATCTTGGCTTATTGTGTTGCTGAGAAGGACTAAGTCATTCACAATTGATCATCATACAATGTTGCTATTATTATGTACAGTGTTTTCCTGCTTCTGCTCACTTCACTCAGGATCAGCTCATATAAATCTTTTCAGGTTTTTCAGAAATCTACATGTTCATCATTTCTTTTTTAAATTTAATTTCTTTAGGTTATACATATACATTCATTTTTTACATATTTCCTTATGAGTCAGTTTGGGAGAAAAAAATCAGAACAAAAGGGAAAAACCACAAGAAAGAAAAAAAAAAAGGGTGGAAATAGTATACTTCAATCCACATTCAGTTTCCATAGTTTCCTCTCTGAATGCATTTTCCATCCAAAGTTTATTGGAATTTTCTTGGATCATTGAATTGTTGAGAAAATCTAAGTCTATCAAAGTTGATCATCACACAATCTTGCTTCATTTAGCATCAGTTCATGTAAGTCTTTTCAGTTTTTTCTGAAATCAGCCTGCTCATCATTTCTTATAGAACAATAGTATTCCATTACATTGATATACTACAGCTTGTTCAACCATTCCCCAGCTGATGAGCATTCACTCAGTTTCCAGTTCCTTGCCAACACAAAAAGGGCTGCAACAAACATTTTTGCACATGTAGGATCTTTTCCCTCTCTTATGATCTCTTTGGATATAGATCCAGTTGTGGTACTGCTGGAACAAAGGTCATAGTTTTTTTTGGCCATAGTTCCAAATTGCTCTGCTCTCCAGAATGGCTAGATCAGGTCACAACTCCACCAATGTATTAGTGTCCCAGTTTTCCCACCTTCTCTCCAACATTTACCATTCCTTTTTCCTGTTATCTTAATCAATCTGATAAATGTGAGGTGGTATTTCAGAGTTGTTTTAATTTGCATTTCTCTAATCAATAGTGATTTAGAATAGTTTTTCATACGATTATATATATCTTTAATTTCTTCATCCGAAAAATTGTCATTTGTTATTACCATTTATCAGTTGTGAAATATATTGAATCATTATTGTTCATCTTTTTTTTTGTTTTGTTTTTCTTTTTTTCTGGGGTTTCTGGGGTTAAGTGATTTGCCCAGGGTCACACAGCTAAGAAGTATTAAGTGTCTGAGGTCAAATTTGAACTCAGGTCCTTCCTGACTTCAGGGCTGATGCTCTATCCACTGTGCCATCTAGCTGTCCCCCATTCTTTGTTTTTGAAGAGGATCAATGACTTAAGGATGCTGATATCTTGATTTGAAAGTGAATTTAAATGAGGCAGCTCTGTGCAAACTCATCAATCTCATTCCTTCAGAGGCGTTGGCCCAGGTCAGGATGAGTGGAGATGGTTTCTGAATCACTAAAACAAGCCTGAGATTTTACCTCATAACTTACAAGATGGCAAAGATGGCTAAAGATAGGAATGGTCAATGTTGGAGGAATCATGGGAAGATATGCATTGTTGGTGGAGCTATGAATCAGTACAACCATTTTGAAAAGCAGTTTGGAATCATGCATGTAAAATGACTAAAATGTCCATATTCTTTGGACCTAGAGATTCTATTACAAGGCTCACATACTCTAAGTAGTCTATTGATAAGAGGAAAGTTCCTATATATGTCAAAATATTTATAGCAGCACTTTTTGTGACAATCAAATAAATGGAAACAAAGTAGATGCCCATCAATTGTGGTATGTGAATACAATGGAATAGTACTGTGCTATAAAAAATGATGAATATGGCAAATTCACAGAAGCGTAGAAAGATCAGCATGAACTGATGTAGAATGCAGAGCCAAGAAAACAATATATGCCATGAATATAACAATGTAAACATAAAGAAAAACTGCAAAAAAAAAAAAAATGAGTGATATAAAATTAAAAAGAACATGCATGTCTCAAAGAAAAGATATAAGAAACCATTTATCTCTTCCTTTTTCCAAGGTTAGAGGTTTTTATTTTTGAAAGTGCAACAATGTCCCTATTTTCCCACATCCCCTCCAATATTTATTATTACCTTTCCTGTCATTTTAGCCAATCTGACAGGTGTGAAGATATCACCAATCTTGCCAGGAATTTTTTTTTTTTTTTTTTTTTTTTTGGTGATAGCAAAAAAATAGGAAGTAAAAATAGGTGCTTAATAACTACAGAATAGTCAGACATTGAAATACATGGCCATAAGAAAGATGAATATTATTGTTCTGTAAGAAATGACCAGCAGGATGATTTCAGAATGGCCTGGAGAGACACGAACTAATGCTGAGTGAAATGAGCAGAATTAGAAGATCATTATATATTTCAACAATATTATATGATGATCAATTCTGATGGAAGTGGCTCTCTTCAACAATGAGAAGAACCAAATCAGTTCCAATTGTTCAATAATAAAGAGAACCAGCTACACCCAGCTAAAGAACTCTGGAAATGAGTGTGGACCACAACATAGCATTTTCACTCCTTCTGTTTTTGTCCGCTTGCATTTTTGTTTTCCTTCTCAGACCTTTACCTTATTTCTAAGTCGATCTTTCTTGAGTAGCAAAATAACTATATGGACATGTATACATATATTGTATTTAACATATACTTTAACATATTTAACATGTATCGGTCTACCTGCCATCTGGGGGAGGGGGTGGAAGGAAGGAGGAGGAAAATTGGAACAGAAGGTTTTGCAAGGGTCATTGGTGAAAAATTACCCATGCAGATGTCTTGTAAATAAAAAAACTATAATAAAAAAAGAAAGAATATGAATAACTCAGAGAAGTATAAAAAGACGATGTATGAATTGGTGTAGAGTAAGGAGAACCAGAAAAAAACAAACAAACAACAACATCCACAAGGGCCACAATGATGGAAAAATAATGAAAACAACAAAACAAAACAAAACAGAAGCTTGTAAGTCTAATAATCATAATTGGCCTATAAGAATAGTCAAGGAAAAAATTCTCCCTCTTCTCTTTGTAGAAATGAGAGATTATGGGTTTGGAACAATCCAATTCCTTTGATCCTTTGGTTGGTTTCTTTTAACTGATTTTTGTTTTTTAATATTTGTGATAGGGGAAGGTTTCCTGAGTAGAGGAGGAAGAAAAATATATTAGGAAATGAATGGTGAAGTAAAAACCAAAGTCAATCCAATAAAAACCAGGGCAGGGACTTTTCGTTTTTCTTCTTTATCCCTGGTGCATAGTTACAAGCATATAATAGTTACACTTAATAAGTGCTTGTTGAGTTGTTGGGAGAAAAAAGTAAAGGATTCAGCAAAAAGAAAACGAGGAGAATAGAGTGTCTCTGAAACCAAAAAAAGAGAAAATATGCAGAAAAAGAGAGAATGCTTAATAAAATAAAATGCTGTAGAGAAATCAAAGGCAATAAAGACAAAATTCCCCTTCCTGAGAAGGGATCTGAAGTCCTACCTTAGCTCTGCCTTGGGTGACATTGACCCAGCAAGAGTAAGGAAATGGATCTTCATTAATGTAGGGGACTTTAATCATTTCTATTGAAAAGACCAGAACTAAACAGAAAATTTGATCTACAATGTACATCTTGTACATCCTTGCCCTATCTGTGTCTCAGTTTCTTCATCCATATAATGAAGAAAATTAGACTACTCAATCAATAAATATTTAAGTTCCTACTATGTGCTGAACACTGAGCTAAGTGCTAGGGATATACAAAGAGGCAAAAGGCAATTCCTGCCCTCAAGGAGTTTACAATCTAATGGGGAAGACAGTAGGCAAATAAATATATATAAAGTATGCTATCTACAGGATAAATAAATACTTAACCTAGAGAACTGGGGAAATACAAATTCCTGTAGAAGGTGGAGTTTTATTTGAGACTGAAAGGCAACCAGAGGAGCTAATAAGAGCCTGGAACAAAGGCAGAGTGTCTCCATGGACTAATGGAGACCAAAGTCACTAGACTGGAGTATGAGTGGGGAGTAAGAAAACTGGAAAGGTAACAGAGAGCTAGGTTATGAAAGGCTTTGAAAGCCAAACAGCATTTTGTAAGTGAAATCTAGAACATTGGTAACAGCTTGGATATGGAGGGCTATTCATTCATGTCCAACTCTTTATGACCTTATTTGGGGTTTTCTTGCCAAAGATATCAGAGTGGTTGGTTGGTTTGCCATTTTCTTCTCCAACTTATTTTACATATGAGGAAACTGAGGCAAACAGGGTTAAGTGGCATACCCAAGATCACAGCCACTGTTAAGTGTTTGAAGCAGGATTTGAACTTAGAAAATGATTCTTCCTGTCTCCACACCCAGCTCTCCATTAAAGAGAGTAATAATATTAATAAAACACTTAGTGCAGTGTCAGGTACCTGGTAGGTGCTATATAAATGCTAACTATTATGATCATTTTATCCTCTCCCCCCACCAAATCTTATTCTCTTGTTAAAGTACAAGAAAACAAGCATTTATTAAGTACCTACTATGTACCAGGTACTGTGCATGCATCTGTATATTCAATCAATTATTCTTCTGTCTTCTTAACATCCGGTTCAGTTTCTTTAAGACAGCATGCAAAGAATGTGATAGAATAAGTAGCAGAGCAATGTAGATATTGAGTGTAAACAACTTTTTCTAGAAATTTAAATGTAAAGAATCAAGAACAAAGGGGACAGTGAGAGTAGGTTTAAAGGAAGAGCTCTTTATTTTTGTCTTTTACAGTTCCTCGCTAATATGAGACTATAGGTGCCTAGGGAATATTTATTAATAGACAATTAATAAATAGTTGTTAACTTAATTGATTTGGGGTTTCCACCTGGATGGTACCAACCCTCCTTCCCCCATGCACTGACCTCTTGTGGTACTAGACTAAATTGCAACCCTGTCCTCTCGACTGAGTCTGACTCCTCAAGAGGCCGAATTGAGGTCCTCTTTCTAATGTGGGCCCTGAGGCCATGATTTCCTGGACATTTTGCTGAATTATAGGGCAAATTGGGATCTGGTTGGGTGGAGGAGCAAGGATCTTTGGAGGGGACACTTGGGATTTCCAACAGCTGGAGTCCCCCCTTCCACTGGGAGACAAGTTATTAAAGACAGCTAAACCCGTAGGTCCCCTGGTCCTGGGCAGGGAAGAAAGGAGTACATGAAGAGGCTGGAGGATCCCACATTGGTCCTGCTCCTTCCTCCCTCCCTCCCTCTCCTTCCTCCCCCATCACCACCGCCCCCACAGCTGCTGTCTCCCCCACACAGGCCGGGGAAGGAGGGTAGGGGCGGGCAGAGAGGAGGAGTTGGGGACGGTGGGATCCGAGAGCCCCAGAGTGCCAGGCAGACAGAGAAAGCACCAGCATTAGCTCCTGAAACCTTCTCCTCTAGGCCCCCTCCCCAATTATGCTGGGGAGTCTGAGCTTCTGGATGCTTCTTCCCGCTGCTGTGCAGGGTAAGTGTGTCTACCTACAGCAATTTTTCTGTCTAACAAGACAGGTTACTCCTGAGACAGCCTGGAAATTGGGGCTGAGGGGAGACCTTTGAGGGAACTGCCCTCTTGGCTCCTAGAGTTGGGTTCAAGGCAAAGGAGGAAGGGTTCTCATTTTAGATGGCTGGCTTTTCCACTTTGATCATGAGTTTTTTCTGTCTTTCTGGGCTATAATCCCAACCTTGTTCCTTCTCCTTGCTTCTTCCCTGCCCTCCCATCCTCAGCCCCAGCAGGTCATCGGACTTGTGTGTTCTTTGAAGGCCCTGGAGTGCAGGGAAGCACAAGGGCCCTGGGGGAGCTACTAGATGCAGGGCCAGGCCCCCCCAGGGGTATCCGTTGCCTCTACAGCCATTGTTGCTTTGGAATATGGAACCTGACTCAGGATGGAGCCCAGCTGGAGATGCAGGGTGAGTGGAAAGTAAGGGAGTAGGTGAGGAAGAGAACCGAAATGGAGAGAGGACTTGGGAAGGTGGGGAAGAAAGGCCATTTCAGAGATTGGAGAGATACCGCTAAAAAAGAGAGGGGAAATAAGTCCCCTAAAGTGGGCTCTATTGCCTTCTGGGCCTTTCTTCCCCCATCAATCAGGTTGCAGAGACAGTGATGAGCCGGGTTGTGAATCCTCCAGGTGTGAGCCAGCCCGCCTTGCCCATGCCACCCCTGCCTCCACTCTGTTCACCTGCTCATGTGGCACTGATCTCTGCAATGCCAACTACAGCCACTTGCCACCTCCAGGGATCTCAAGGACCCCCAACTCTGAGGGTCCCCAATCTCCACCTGGTAATCGCTGCTCCGGAGTCTGAGGGTCTGGGCTGGGAGGCCGGGCTGGGATTGTGTGTGTGCAAGGCAGGGGAGAGTGCGGATTGGGTTGAAGCCCATATTTCCCTCTCTCCGTACTCCTCCTGATCCCAGCTACCCACTCCCTCCTCCTGACCTTGAGATGTTTTTTAAGCTGGCCCCGAGAAGGACAAATTCGATGGAAGCAATGGGAGCAAGAACGCAGAGTATAGCTTCCCAGAGTGCCCAGGAAACACGTTTTTTTTCCCCAAGGGGAGGGGAGGTTAGTGATATTCTAGAGGATTCCCCTCTAACCTTGAATTTATTTTCTATTTATCCAGGGGACTCCCTTCTAGTGGTGGTGTCTCTGCTGGTGCTGTTCTTCCTTCTTATGCTGGGCAGCAGCATCTTGGGTACAGACTTGACCCCTGTCCTCCCTGTTCCCCCCAATGCCCTTTGGGCATCCTTCGGATGCTTCTCTGTGTCACACCCCCCACACACAGCTCCCAGGTATTCTCTGGGCCCTTTTCCCAGCTAGGACCATACCATATCCTCTGATCTTTCTCTGCCCCCAGCCTCCCCTAGGTGATCGTCCTTATCCCTCTGTCCTCAGAAATCCTCATGGTCTAGGTCCTTGATCTCCATTTCCTTCAATCCCATCCCCTTGCCTCTCAAGAACCCTGTATCTCCCAAGCCCCCGGTCCTGTGCATGCTGGCCCCACGCCTCCCAACCCTATGGCCCCCCACCAACTGTATCTCCAGCCCTTCGACAGTGGAAGGCATTTAGGGCCTCGGGGGGCCAGGAGCTAGAAGCGGAGCCAGGCATCGGTTGGAGCCAGGAGTTGCCGGAGCTACAAGAGTTATACTTCTCTCAGGTCTCCCTTCTCTGGGTCATAGTGGGGAGGTGGTAGGTGGAGGAGAAATGCCTCAATTCCCACAAGTGGGTAGGGAGGAGAATTGGGTCGTTTCTTTGCTGAACTAGTGAGGATGATGAGGGATGAGGGGGAGAAGCACTGAATAGGATGGAAGTCTGAAGGAAAAGGGATGAATCCAGCCCCTTGCAGCTATTGTTCTCTTTTGCCCAGATCCTGCAAGAGGGGGGCCATACGGTGGTATGGGCAGGACACCTTCAAGGGGAGCCAGTGGCCATCAAGGCCTTCCCCATGAGGGCAGCACCCCAGTTTCAGACAGAAAGGGCACTCTATGAGCTCTCAGGCCTGCAACATGACAACATAGTACGATTTATTGCTGCTGGCAGAGGGGGCCCCAGTTCCCGGCCCCCTGGTCCCTTGCTGGTACTTCAGCTGTACCCCAAGGTAAGGGTCTGGTGTTGGTGGGAGGATAATGCCTCTGGGGCTCGCTGCTCCCACTGGATCTTCCCTGCTTTTATCCATTTCTCTATTCCACAGTCCTCTTGTCATGTTGACTTTCCCTCTATCCATTGTTGGCCCTTCTCACCTGTCTTGACATTTCCCCTTAAATCCAGTTATTCTTCTCTATCCCTCTAAGCTCTTTCTTCTTATGAATAGTGAGTTAGCAGATGATCTGTTAAACATCTGCCTCCTGTCTGATTTTCTATCTTTTTTTCTGCAGTCCCATATACTTTATTATTGTTGTTCAGTCATTCATGTCCAACTCTTCATGATCACAATACTGTGGGTTTTTTTGTTTTTTGACAGAAATAGGGGAGTGTTTTGCCATTTCCTTCTCTGGTGGATTAAGGCAAACAAGGTTAAATGACATAACTAAGTGTCTGAGGGCACATTCTCTAATGAGCCACATAGCTAGCTCAAACACTATAAAATATATGTATAGTATTGTGTAAATATTAACACCACACAAAAGAAAAAAGGAACATTTAGATTTCTTCTCCTGTATGATGAGAGGGCCAAATTCGGATATGTTTAGAAGAATTGTACACATTTCACTTATATTGGATTACTTGCTGTTAAGGAGAAAGAGTGAGAGGAGGGAGGAAGAAAAATTTGGAACATTTGTAAGAGTATATGTTGAAAACTATTTTTGCATGTATTTTGAAAATAAAAAGCTATTATTAAAAAAAAATTTAATTCTATTTGGGGAGGGGGCTGTTCCTCTGACCCTTGTGATGTTTTGCAAGGAATGGAAGGGATAACTATAATGATGTTTCCTGAAGTATGTGTGTGTGGGAGATGCCTGTCTGCTGTCTACTCCTTCCTTCCAAGACTCAAATGTTTTTCTCTTCCTGCCCCCTTCCTCCAGGGCTCCCTGTGCCACTACCTGGCTCACCATACCTGTGATTGGGGCCTTTCTCTAAAGCTCGCACTCTCTCTGACAAGGGGCCTGGCCTTCCTTCATGAGGAATCCTGGAGGGATGGTGAGCCCGGGGAAAGCTGGGATTCTGTCTCCTTCTGGGTATGGAAAGGAGGAATGAGCAACTGGAGGCTAGGGAAAGGGGGGTGATGGATAACCTTTGACTTGTAATCTTACCCTCAGGTCAATATAAACCAGGCATTGCTCACAGGGACCTCAGTAGCCACAACGTGTTTGTTCGAGATGATGGTTCTTGTGCTATTGGAGACCTGGGTCTTGCCTTGGCACTTCCTGGTCTCACTCAGCCCCCTACCTGGCTTCCCACTCAACCCCGGGGCCCAGCCACCATCATGGAGGTGGGAACTTTGGGCAGGGGGGAGGAGGAAAAAGAAATACCCCAGTGTGATGGAAAGGATTTTGATGGAAGTGATGGCATTGGAGGAAATTGTGTTGTTGTAGAGACAAATTGAGGGGGGGGGGGTGTTCCTTTGGTAGTAACAATGGCAGGGAAGGGGAGGAGATGAAACTTTTATTACTGCCATAATAACAGTACAAAGTTCTCCTTCACGCAAGGCTGGAACTCAGCGATACATGGCCCCAGAGATTCTGGACAAGACTCTAGACCTTCAGGACTGGGGGATGGCCCTTCGGCGGGCCGATATCTACTCTCTTTCACTGCTCTTGTGGGAGATGCTAAGTCGATGTCCTGACTTATGGCCTGGTGAGGGGCTGGAGCATCTCTGAACATACCCCAACACATCTTTCACCCTCAAACATACCTGTGCTTTTTAGGAAGTCCACCCACTCTTTCCATGGCTCTTATTTTCTCAACATACTCCTGCTGCTATTAACAAAAGCTTACCTTTATCTAACATTGTACCTTCTGAGAAGCAGAAGTTATTATTCCCATTTTCATAGGGAAGAAAACTTGAGGCTTAGGAATTGGCTTGGGAATCTTCATTCCCACCCTCTTCAAAAGTCCTTACCTCTGCTTGGAAATCCTTTCCTAAGGTATTCCTAAACTCTAACCCAACCATTTTTTTTATCTCTTGGGAATCCTCTCCTAAAGTATTCCTAAACCATATCCAACCCTTTCTCTTCTCCTTGGGAATATTCTCCTAAGGCATTCCTAAACTCTAACCCAATCCTTTTACTTCTTGGGAATCCCCTCCTAAGGCATTCCTAAACTCTATCCCAACCCTTTCTCTTCTCCTTGGGAATCCCCTCCTAAGGCATTCCTAAACTCTATCCCAACCCTTTTTACTTCTTCTACCCTTCAACCATGCTAATAGAAGCTGACTCCTATTCCCCATCTGCCTGATCCCCCAGACCACAGGCCCCCTCCGTTCCAGCTGGCCTACGAAGCCGAACTGGGGAGCAGCCCCACCACCTGCGAGCTCTGGGCCCTGGCTGTGGCAGAAAGAAGGCGGCCTCACATTCCCCCCAGCTGGTACCGTACCACCATGGTGAGGGGCATAAAGACCTAGAGAGGAGAGGGAGGGCAGGGACTGCGTGTAAGGGATGGGAAAGGACTTTGTTACAAAGAGGAAAGGGTCCTGCCCAAGAACAGATTAATTTCCAAATTTTACCCAAACTTCTCAGTATAGATCTCCTCAAACTCAATTAGTCTTATCATGTCTTCTGACTCTGGCTCAGTGTGAACCTGCTTATTTCCATTTCCTGTGATCATACAGGTTAATTCCCACTCATAGAGTTCTTTGTCTATGTCCCTTGTACCTGATCCCATTCCCCACACATTCCATTCTTTTCAACCTTCATTTATTTCCCTTCTTCAGGAAGCTCTCCCTATCACACCTGCCAGTTCCACCTGAGCCTTATACCTCTACCATTGGTATCTAGAGGAGGGTTCCCCTTTATGTCTCAGTTTCTCTTAATGGGTTTCATGTTTCTGTCTCTATGTTGTCTGCATTTGTGTCTATGCCCTAGCCAGGGTCAGCCCTTGGCATAAGTAAAATAAGTGATTGTCTATTCTGAGTGGTGTGAGTAATGGGAAATTTTTTAAAATATCTTTTAAAATATCCTCTAGTTTTAGTTCCACTCTCTCCTTTCCCTTTTCCCCCTATTCACTTGGAATACCCATAATACTAATTTCTATCAGATTAGACAACAGGGGAAGACCTCCATTAAAATCCCCAAGTAATTTTGAAGGAGGGAATGTCTTTTTCCCACGAACACATTAACCTGAACTAGTTTAAGAAACAAATTGATATCCTAGAAGGTACAAAAGGATTGTTCTTGGGGAAGATAATTTATTACCTGAAAGGGGTTTATGTGACATGAGAAAGTGCCAAGAACAGTGTTAATAATGATAATTTACATCACATTCCTACAGCATTTTCCTTATATAATTTCCTCATTAGGTCCTCACAAGAGCCCTGTGAAGTAGGTAGTAAATTCTGCAGCTGGGGGAATAGAGGATCAGGGAAATTTCTGTAGAATTACCCAAGTAGACTTTGACAGAACCAGGACTTGAATCAGGGTCTTTGGACTGCAAGACTAGTGTTCCACACTGATTCTGAAAATAAGACCTCAGTTTCCTCATCTGTAAAATGAGCTGCTAATTTCTAAGATTTATTCTAGCTCTCAATTCTAGGAGCCTAAAAGGGGATAATAGAGAAGAAAATTGAGATGGAGGGGAGCAACAAAAATACTCTGCATGAAGATATGAGGGAGGAAGGGACAGGAAGAAGGGTAGTTTCACTCTCTGTCCTCTCTCCTAGGAGCCCGGGGGATTGCCTGAGCTTCTGGAGGACTGCTGGGATTCAGATCCTGAAGCTCGACTTACAGCTGAGTGTGTGCAGCACAGATTGACCAGGCTGGAATACACTGCTGAGGCCCCTGACTCTGAGGAGGCTTCTCCCAATGTCCTTCCTTCCTTCTGCCCCCAAGCCTGTCCTGCCAGCCCTGGGACAGCAGCCCCACTCCCTTGGCAAGGGACCTCTTTAGATCCTAGCTGAGCATTTGCAACAGCGCTCCCTTACCAAAAGGAATCAGCATCTGCCAAGTATTGTCATGATTGTAAATATGTAGATATGTAGTTTGTATGTAATCCATGTACGTGTACACACATGTATATACACCTAGCCATATATGCACTAAGACATATGGAGAGTGATTGTATGACCAGCTGTTTAGCCTCACAACCCTGCTCATGATTTTCTATAGGTTTCCTGATCCATGACTATCAGTGGATCGATCTGGAAGATGGAAAACTTTGGCAAAATGGCAGAGGAGGGATGTGAAAATGGGGAAGGGAAGAAAAAAGGGCATAGAATAAGCAGCAAAGAGATGTAAACAGATTTATAGCTTAATGAAAGACAATTTTCTCAATCCTTCTATTTTTTGACCTTCTAGACACTTTTTTGGTTTCTTTCTTTTCTTTTCTTTTTAAAATATACATTGCTTTATTAATTATGTTGGGAGAGAAAAAACAGCAAAAGGGAAAAACCATGGGAGAGATTAAAAAAAAAATAGAAAAAAGAAGTGAACATAGCATGTGTTGATTTACATTCATTCTCTTTAGTTCTTTTTCTGGGTGCAGATGGCATTTTCTGGCCAAAGTCTATTGGGATTGCTTTGGATCACTGAGCCACTGAGAAGAACCAAGTCTTTCATGGTTGATCATCACACATTCTTGCTGTTATTGTGTACAATATATTCCTGGTTCTGCTTGTTTCATTCAGTATCATTTCATATTTTGGCTTTCTCTTGCATCTCTGACACTGTGCTCCATTAGATTTTTGTCTAATCTTTCCATTCATCCTGGATAGATCAGGTCCCCTTCACCCAGTGAACGAGGGAAGTACAAATGGAGTTAGCTAACATGACTTATTAATGAATATCCATGAGTTAAACTGCTTACTACAAAGAAATTCTATCAACCCTAGGTTGAGACTGGCACATTGAGGATATAATCTGAATTCTGTTTTCTCAGAAAGGTTATTTATTGTTCTTTGTTCTTGAAGAGAACCAATAACATCAGGAGGGTGATGTCTTGACCTGAAAGTGAATTCTATTTTAGTGAAGCAGTCATACAAAGTCATCAGCCTCACTCTTAACTCCAGAGTCAACAAGATCCAGTGGCAAAATCAGGATGACTGATGATGGTCCAAGATGCAGTGGGAGATCTTGATCCCTTTAAGCTGAGGTCTTTCCCAGGTCTCAGTTTGTCTGAGGCAATAATTATTCAGTAATTAAAGGTTAGATAAGAACTATGTCAAAAAACAAAAACAAAATCCTGGTGTTGAGACTGATATATTGGGAACATGCCCTTAGTTCTGTTTTCTCAGAATTGGTGCATTTGTGGAAGACCCTCTGTCTCTTCCTTTGTCAACCTTAATATATTATAAAACTAAAAAGTCCCTTAAGAAATGTGGGCCGCCCAGAACCAGCCTGGTGCCCGGATAGAGCTGGTTGCTTGTTTTGGAGTTACATGGAGCTTCATTTCCCCACTGGAGGCCAAATTTGGACACCAGCATGGCAATAAGACAAGGTACACATCTTTTACCCTTCTTGAATGAATCTATTCACTATTGTATATTATCAATAAACCCTAATGCTAGATCAACTGATTATGAGGTTTTATGTCTGTTCGTTGAAATCCCAGACCAGAGTAGCACACTACCATAACCCGTCTTGTGTTTCCTTTTTGCTCATTCTTTATCTTCAATGCTTTATTAGCAGGGATTTTACAAGGCTCAGTCCTGGAAGTTTGTATCCCTTAGAGGGAAATGACAATAGATTGGGACCCAAAACATCTAAACAACAACCCTTCCTCTGTCAATACCAACCCGGGAGACTTGTCCATTTACTTTAGGGACTTCTTGTTGGGGTAATTGATCTCTAGCAGAGTATACACTCCACTGATTTCAAGATTTCTTTTGCCACCACTTTCCCATTTGGCTTTATTTCTCCCACTAGCCTCAAAGCCCCCTCAAGGCAGGAATTTTTAAGTTTTTATCATCCTCCTTTGCCCCTCAGAGTCTCATATTGAATATTTTAGTAATTAATATTTTTTGGAGCAATGATCAACCATGATTACAAAGAGCCAATGATGCTCTCTTGGCAGAGAGGTGATGGACTCAAGATGCAGAATGAGACAGATATTTTTGGACCTTGGGCACTATGGAAATTTATTTTGCTTGACTCTGAATATTTGTTCCAAGCATTGAGTTTTTCTTTCTTTTTTTCTTTCTTTAGGGTACAGGGGGAGGTGAGAGAGAAAGAAATAATAAGTATTTTTGGAATGTATAACATTGCCTCTACTTAGGCTCAGTGTGGGGGAAAATATACAGTCTGAACCTCCACCCTGAGCAGTCTCCAATATCAAAGCATTTAATTGACCATAGTAAAACATAGCTAACAGGAAAACCTGTGTGATAAAATCATTCTTAACTCCCCTGAACAAATGGAAAAGAACTTCAAAAAGTCCTTGTAGCATTGGGGGAAAAAACAAATTCTTTTGGCAGGGTGCGGCAGGGCCTCAAACTCCAAGGACATTGGAGGGAGGATTGTCTGTGTAGCTGCAAGAACACCTCTCAGGGGAGCTCGGGGGCCTCCTCAGCTGTCACCTGCTAAAGGGGTATCCTTCAAGGCTGTAGTTCACTGAAACTCCAACTCCTTAGCTGCAGGCTGCTGGGGCTCTGCCATACAAAAAACTGGGCAGGGACGCTTCCACCTCAGGGTCCTCAGCTGACAGCTCTGGAAGCTTTGCTCCTGAATTTCAATTCAGTGATTTTGAGGGACTGTTAATCTCTTTGAAGGTCAGTTCACCTGGGCCATGTGCTATGGTTGGACTTGTCCTATTGCACTAGTTGTCACTTGGTCTGGATATCGCAAAGAGGGATCAATCCGGGAGGGGTCAAGTCGAGTTCAGACAAGTGATTTTACCGCCACTTCTGTGTCTACAAGTGGTGGGACCCTCCTTCTGCTTTTTGGGGCTGGGGACAAACCCCTTTGCATCCTCCTTTCCATTCTTCTTGCAGCCACACAATTAACCAGTACCAAGGCCTGTATATATTTTCCAAAGATTTGTTATGTCTCAGAAAAGCACAAATAAAACTGGGAGAAGTTGGGGCCCAAAGAAACAAACTCAGGTTTTTCCTGACACTCCCGTCTGCCCAGCCAAATCCTTGTTTTTCTCACATGTATATGGAACTCGGCTCTCCAGCCATGACCTGATCCTTCCTCCTTTGACTTTTTATATTTCCAATTATCTATAAGATGTTTTCCCTTGAATATTAATTCTATCGTCACTACAAATCATCTTTTTTAACTCCAGGAAGGTCTATTACCAAATTCTCAACACTTTTCAATCGTCCTATAATTGTCTCCTCTCTAAGGCTCATAAGAATTATTTTTGACTCCTTTTGATGAGGTCTAGATATGGGGTTCCTAAATGAAAAAAGCATCTAATTGAGGTCTAGTGACAAGTTTGGGGTACAGGGAGTCAAATAGAGCTCTCCTGTAACTCCCTTGGGTTCGGCGCAAGGATACAGAGTTAAATGAAATCTAGTGGCTGCGCAAGAGTTCCCAATAAAGGAATTTATTGGCCCGAAAAGCTAGATTGATAAAAGAGGTTTATTATGGGGTTTGGAGGTAAAGTTAAAGTCTAGTGGCAGAGTTCCAGTGGACAGAGGGTCCTGACAGTGCCAGGCATAAGAGGGGGGGTCCCACCTTGGCCCTTTTATAATGAGAGATTTAGCTAGAGGGGCCTGTGGGTGGAGACCTAAACTGGCTCAGATCCGGGTGGGGCTGGGACAGGCCCAGATCTTCTACTGGAATTCAAAGGGACCAGGATTTGTGAATGAAAAGGTCCTGGATTGATAATCACATCAACTAGGAGGGGGTAGGAATCAGAAAGAAAGGAATCTTAAAGGGACCACACCCGCATCACTTTCATTTAAGACTTCACCAATCAGCAAATACTGCTGATTATTCCTCTGCAGTTTCTCAGATTTCCTCCTTCTTCCAAGGCCAAGTCTATCAATACTTTCAGCCAGTTTGGCCCCTTTAGTCTCTGTGCTCTCCTTCTAGCCCTCTGAAATAGTATATGACTGCCACTTCCTCCAATAGCAAATTCATCACATTTTTTTCCTAATTAAGAACCCAGAATAGCTTCACACTGCTTTTCTTACTAATCTAAAATATTCTTCTAACTATTCAAGGTCCTTGGACTATTCTCTCCATTACAATGGAGACATATCTCATTTCTTTCAGGTTCTTGTTTTGATGCTTCAGTAGATCTAAGATCTCACTGATTTCCTTTATTACTCTCTTACACTTCCTAACAATGTGTGTGCTTCTAGCTGTGTACAAAGTTGAAGGTGAAGAAGTCTTAAGAGAAAGAGAACTAAGCAATACCTTTCACCTGGCACCAAAAGCCTTCATGTGAGAGACATTCTATGTTCCAAACTCCTCTTTTTAAAATTGTATTTTATTTTTTTCATTTAAATATAGACAATTTTTAACATTCACTTTTTGTTGTGGTTGTTGTTCAGTGACTTGCCCAGGGTCATACAATTAGTAAGTGTTCAGGGATGGATTTTAACTCAGATCCTTCTAATGCCAGGGCCAGTGCTCACTGTATCACCTACCTGCCCTAATGTTCATTAATAAAAAATTTGAGCTGCAAATTTTTCTCCCTCACTCCTTCCAATCTTCCCTTCCCACTCCCTGAATTATATATGTGTAACCATATAAAACTTATTTCCATGTTAGGCATGTTGTGGAAGTAGAAACAGAACAACAACAACAACAAAAAAAAAACCATGAAAAAATAAAGGGAAAATATTATGCTTCAATCTTCATTCAGAGTTTTTTTCTAGATGTAGATAGCCTTTCCCATCATGAGTCCTTTGGAATTATCTTGCACCATTATATTGCTGAGAAAAGCTAAGTCATTCATAGTTGATCACTGCACAAAGTTGCAGATGCAATTATTGCATAGAACATTCATCTGATTTTGCTCGTTTTACTCGGCATCAGTTCATGTAAATCTCCAGGTTTTTCTGAAATCATCCTGCTTATCATTTCTTATTGCACAACAGTATTCCATTACATTCATCTACCACAGCTTCTTCAGCCATTTCCCAATTGATGGGCACCCCTCAATTTCCAATTCTTTGCTACCATAAAAAGAGCTACTATAAATACGTTGTACACATAGGTCTTTTCCCTTTTTTATGATCTCTTTGGAATACAGACCTACACAGTATGATTGCCTTTGGAGCATAGTTCCAAATTGCTCTCCAGGATAGTTGAATCAGTTCACAGCTCCACCAACAGTGCATTAATTTCTCAATTTTCTCACATGCTCTCCAATCAATTTGACAAGGGTAAGGTGGTACTCAGCTAATTCTTCACTTTAGGAATGATTTTTTAGTCACTACTCTTGGTTCTATCCTTCAGAGGGCTGATTTTTTTTTTTTTTTTAATCTATTTAGGAAGAACAAAAGTGAAAGATGTTTTCTGAAAATGCAGTTCTTTTCTTTCTCCCACTAGAATGAATGGAAATATATAATTCACTGGGTTCTATCTGTTTCTATAGCACATAGATTCAGTTGTTTCTAGGGTGTTTTGTTCATTTGTTTATTTTTTTGCTGAGGTAATTGAGATTAAGTGACTTGCCCAGGGTCACACAGCTAGGAAGTGGTAATTGTCTGAGGTTAGAGTTGAACTCAGATCCTCCTGATTTCAGTTATCCACTGTACTATGTAGCTGCCCCTGTTTCTAGGTTTCTTTTGTTCTGACTTCACTTGATTTTTCTCTGCTTAAGGAAGTAAAAAAATATGTATGAATAATGTCCTTTTCTATCTAATTCAGCCCCCATATTGCGAATTTTTCTAGTATTTATGAAAGTTTTTCTCTCTCTGTCTCTCTCTCTCTCTTTCTGCGCATATTTGTCTGTCTCTCTGTGTCTCTCTCTTTCTCTGTCTGTCTGTCTGCCTACCTGCCTGCTTGTCTGTGTGTGTTTGTCATCTGTCTATTTCTTTGTCTATTTGTCTCTATCTCTGTCTGTCTGTCTATCCACAAACACTTATTTTCTATCATTCTCATCACTCTGTTTCCACTCCCCTAAACAAACTGCATTTTAGCCCAAAGGTAAACAAATCACACACAAATCAGAATGATAATAATAATGACCATGAATGAAATCTTAGAGAAACTGAAATTTACTTTTTTTTATCGAAGATTTTTCTTTTCTTTTCTTTTTAATTGAAGCTTTTTATTTTCAAAATATATGCAAAGATAATTTTTCATCATTGACTCTTGCATAACCTTGTATTCCAATTTCCCCTCCCTTTCCCTCTATCCTCCCCCCCCCCAGATGGCAAGTAATCCAATATATGTTAAATAATGTAAAAATATATATGTAACTCCAATATAGGCATACATATTTATACAATTATCTTGCTACACAAGAAAAATCAGATCAAAAGGAAAAAAATGAGAAAGAAAATAAAATTCAATCAAACAACAACAAAAGAAGTTCCCACAGTTTTCTCTCTGAGTATAGATGGTTCTCATCATCACAAGATCTTTGGAACTGACCCAAATCATCTCATTGTTGAGAAGAGCCACATTAACAGAATTAATCATCATATAATCTTGTTGTTGCTGTGTATAATGATCTCCTGACTCTGCTCATTTCACTCAGCATCAGTTCATGTAAATCTTTCCAGGCCTTTCTGAAATCATCCTGCTGATCATTTCTTACAGAACAATAATATTCTATAATATTCATATACCACAATTTATTCAGCCATTCTCCAATTGATGAGCATCCACTCAGTTTCCAGTTTCTGGCCACTACAAAAAGGGCTGCCACAAACATTTTTGCACATGTGGGTTCCATTTCCTCCTTTAAGATCTCTTTGGGCTATAAGCCCAATAGAAACATTGCTGGATCAAAGGGTATGCACAGAGAAACTGAAATTAAAAAAAAATTAACTGGCAAAACAAAGCAAATAGGATTTTAACAAATAAGGATTGGTAAAACAGATCTCTCTAACAAGACAATGAGAAAGTGAAGATAAAAGTGTAGAATTCATTAAGTTTCCTCAGCAGAATAGGCACAGTACTTTCCTTCACTCTGGCTGA
Source organism: Sarcophilus harrisii (assembly GCF_902635505.1). Taxonomy (NCBI): domain Eukaryota; kingdom Metazoa; phylum Chordata; class Mammalia; order Dasyuromorphia; family Dasyuridae; genus Sarcophilus; species Sarcophilus harrisii. The sequence goes on along the minus strand of NC_045430.1, from coordinate 88,727,761 downwards.
CACTTAGCTCAGTAAAAGAATCCATATCAGAGTCACAGTATCCTCCCCGGTTTGGTCCTCATAGTATCATGACTGAAGCCATTTGAGTAGGAAGTTGGTGGAAAGGGTAGGTAGGTGACACTCCTTGCCTTCTTCACCGTCATGACTATATTTTCTCTGTTTTGCAGTGACCAGAGAAAATATGATATCCTTTCTCACTTCATTCATTTCTTGCCTCTTGTAAGAGCTCAGCTCTCTTTTTTTCCTTTTCTTTCTTTTTTTTTTTAATTAAAGCTTTTTATTTTCAAAACATATGCATGGATAATTTTTCAACACTGACCCTTTCAAAACCTTGTGTTCCAAATTTTCCCCTCCTTCCCCCCACGTCTTCCCCCAGATGGCAGGTAATCCAATACATGTTATATATGTTAAAATATATGTTAAATCCAATATATGTATACATATTTTTACAATTATCTTGCTGCACAAGAAAAATCAGAATAAAAAGAGAAAAAAATGAGAAAGAAAACAAAATGAAAGCAAACAACAAAAAGAGTGAAAATGCTATCTTGTGTTCCACACTCAGTTTCCATAGTCCTCTCTCTGGATGTAGATGGCTCTCTTCATCACAAGACCATTGGTACTAGTTTCAATTATCTCATTGTTGGAGTCACATCCATCATAATTGGACATCATATATCTTCTTGTTGTGTATAATGATCTCCTGGTTCTGCTCATTTTATTTAATATCAGTTCATGTAAGTCTCTCTAGGACTCTCAAATCATCCTTCAGCTCTCTTTTTTTCAGGATGAGGGAGAGGGAAATACTTCTCTTAAGATATAGTCAACACCTTTGAGATTTCTAACTCGACCCAAATGCATCCATCTCTGGTATCCCCCGTGAGGTACCACATCTTCAACAGTTACAAGTTAAAACTTCTGCTCTCCTTCTCATCCTCCCTAATCCCTGTTTGTATTTTCCTGTAATTCTTTCACAAGAAACTATTTCCAAAAGGCTATCAAACTGTACAAACCCTTTGATCCAGCAGTGTTAACTACTGTGCTTATATCCCAAAGAGATCTTGGAGAAGGGAAAGGGACCCACATGTGCAAAAATGTTTGTGGCAGCCCTGTTTGTAGTGGCTAGAAACTGGAAATTGAATGGATGCCCATCAGTTGGGAAATAGCTGAATAAATTGTGGTATATGAATGTTATAGAATATTATTGTTCAATAAGAAATGATCAGTAGGATGATTTCAGAGAAGCCTGGAGAGACTTACATGACTGGTGCTAAGTGAAGTGAAGAGAACATTGTACATAGTAACAGCAAGATTATACAATGATCAATTCTGATGGTTGCGGCTCTTTTCAACAATAAGGTGATTTAAGCCAATTCCAATGGATTTGTGATAGAGAGAGGCATCTGCATCCAGAGACAGGACTGTGGGAACTGAGTGTGAATCACAAAATAGTGTTTTCACTTTGTTTGTTGTAGTGTGCTTGCTTTTTGTTTTCTTTCTCATTTTTCCCCTTTTTGATCTGATTTTTCTTGTGTAGCATAATTGTGGAAATATGTATAGAAGACTTGCACATGTTTAATCTATATTGGATTACTTGCTGTCTAAGGGAGAGGGTGGAGGGAAGGGAGGGAGAAAAAAATTTGAAATACAAGGTTTTGCAAGGGTGAATGTTGAAAACTCTCTATGCATATATTTTGAAAATAAAAAGCTTTTTTAAAAAAGTCTTCTGTTGGAATCTTTACAAAGTGTTAAATTGTTAGACTTGATAGAGACAATAATTATCTAATTTAGCATGGTTCAGTATGACTTGATCTGATCCTACTGTAATGACAAAGGTCACTTTTAATGGGGTGACCAGTTCCTCCATTTGTCCTATTTCATATTCTGCCTTAAGGTTATGACCGTCCCCTCTAAATGGTTGAGATAAAGGTGTTATAGACATTCCTTAGTGTCATTAGAATATCAGTAATCTCCATCTATGAGGCTATCCCCACCTAGGTCTCTGCATTATGTCAATGTTCTTGTTATTCCATAAAAGGCTTGCTGTCCCCATACTCAGGGCTAGACTCTTTGAGATGATAGTCTCATCTAGCCCTGGGATCCATTGGTCCCAGTATTTCTCTCCATTTAATAAACTATTGAATTGGTCTCTAATCTCTGTCTTGCTCAGTTTCTTTTGACATTACACTACAAGATGTTATGGGCCAGAACTTGAAACAAGGAACTAAGTGGAATTGAGGAGACAATGTTTAAATCTAGTTTAGAATTGATTTAATCCTACAACCAATAATGGTTTCCCAGTGATATAATGATTGGTGTGTACTCAGTGTAGAGTATATAAGCAAGAAGCTCTCAGGGCCTGACACAGAAGCCCACTCTCAGAGGCAGAGACAGATTCATTCCATATTACACCTTTGTGCTGGCTGGAGACATTGGGAGGGAGCTAGGGACTGAAGCTCAAGACTTTGAAGGACACAAGAAAGCTTTTTAAAAAAAGTCTTCTGTTGGAATCTTTACAAAGTGTTAAGTTGTTAGAATTGATAGAGACAATAATTATCTAATTTAGCTGTGGATTTTAACTCCTGGCTGTGTTTGAAGTGATTATTACTTTGAACTGAAACTAAGGCTGCCTTCAAAAAACCTCCCCAAGAAACCTGCTCCCAGAGAATGATCATATATATTATAAAAAAGAAGAGAACACCACAGTCTTCCACAAGATATCTCTCCACCATGCTTAACATTGCATGAGTTCAAATGGAAAGCATAGGCTGTTTATTTGTAATTTCTTGCTCTCCAGCCTTCTTACTTTTACTTTGTTACTTTTTATGTCATTTTTTTTTTCACTGATAATATGCTTTAACCTTTTTGGACCCTTGGGTGATCCATTATATTAATTCTTAAGAGACTATTATTCTATCATTTGTAGATACATAGCATGACTGGAAGGATATTAAAAAGATGTACTTTTGTTTTGGGGAAATGCTTAGAGTAATATATTTGTAATGCAGGACTTTTTACAAATATTTACTTTAAAAGGCATAATCACAGAATATCCAAACTTACATCCTCAATATATAGGAGGCATAATTCCCCTTCCTCTCTGTTTCACTTTGGTTTCTGGAAAAGGGAACAGGGTTAGATTTATAGCTTAGCTTGGTTCTTATAGAGCACAAAACTAGCTCCAAGTGCAAACCCTCCTTAGGTGTTAGTCCCAGGCACTTGATAGCTAGATCTATTTATAAGTCTTAGATGGTCACAAGTGACTTATGACATAATCTTCTTTATAGCTAGCTTTATTGTCAGCATTGGAGCTCTATAGTTCTCCGAACCTCTGTCCAGATTGGCTGCTCTGAAGACGACATCTTAGCTTGCCCTTTTTGTAAAGAAAAAATTCTATCACTTGCAGAATGTGTCATTCTTTGAGGGGTATGACTGGTAGGGAGCAAAGCATTATCTATTATCTCTGCTTTCTAATCTAGGTTTTGGAACTTTTGAGTTCAGTGGTAATATTATGGAACTGAAATGTTTCTTGATTTATTCAAGGTTGGCTAACAAGGGGAATGTGAAGCATCTTATCTATAATCCCAGGGGCTTTACAACTATTTGAGCTTAGGAGGACACTTATCTATGAAGTCATAATTGGGAAAATAGGGGGAGATCTTGACTTTTTAGCAGCAAGAGGAAAATAAAGCAATAAGCAATTAAAAATACATACATATACAGGATAGTAGCCAATTAATATGGGCATGAGTTTTCCCAGAGAGTTGTCTTTAAATTGTTTGGCCAGTGCCAAGAGAATGACCTTGAATTGTTTTCTCGGGAAGGATCACAGACCTCTGATGGAGGAGCATAACTTTCCCCTTGGGATTCTATATATGAATGCTAACTCAGATTTTAAGGGAAAGAAGGAAACAAAACTTACAATACAAAAAAATTCTGTGGGGGAAAGGCCTCAATTATGTCTAGAATTTGTAAAAGCAGAATGACACATACAATGAAAAAATTTGAAGAAATAATCATCCCCTTTATACACATAAGAAATATAGAAACCATAAACAAGATACTTTGAAATAAATCACTGGAGTTTCCAGAGACCAAAGAAAGAGCAAGAAATTACAAATAGACAGCCTATGCTTTCCATTTGAACTCATGCAATGTTAAGCATGGTGGAGAGATATCTTGTGGAAGACTGTGGTGTTTTCTTCTTTTTTATAATATATATGATCATTCTCTGGGAGCAAGTTTCTTGGCGAGGTTTTCTGGAGGTAGCCTTAGTTTCAGTTCAAAGTAATAATCACTTCAAACACAGCCAGAAGTTAAAATCCAGTCCTTTCTTGTGTCCTTCAAAGTCTTGAGCTTCAGTCCCTAGCTCCCTCCCAATGTCTCCAGCCAGCACAAAGGTGTAATATGGAATGAATCTGTCTCTGCCTCTGAGAGTGGGCTTCTGTGTCTGGCCCTGAGAGCTTCTTGCTTATATGCTGTACACTGAGTATACACCAATCATTATATCACTGGGAAACCATTATTGGTTGTATGATTAAATCAATTCTAAACTAGATTTAAACATTGTCTCCTCAATTCCATTTAGTACCTTGTTTCAACTTCTGGCCCATAACATCTCCTTGTAGGATCAGATCAATTATACTGAACCACGCTAAATTAGATAATTATTTTCTCTATCAATTCTAACAACTTAACATTTTGTAAATATTCCAACAGAAAACCTTTTTAAAAAGCTTTTTATTTTCAAAATATATGTATAGAGAGTTTTCAACATTCACCCTTGCAAAACCTTGTATTTCAAATTTTTTTCTCCCTCCCTTCCCTCCACCCTCTCCCTTAGACAGCAAGTAATCCAATATAGATTAAACATGTGCAAGTCTTCTATACATATTTCCACAATTATGCTACACAAGAAAAATCAGATCAAAAAGGGAAAAATGAGAAAGAAACCAAAAAGCAAACACACTACAACAAACAAAGTGAAAATACTATTTTGTGATCCATACTCAGTTCCCACAGTCCTGCCTCTGGATGCAGATGCCTCTCTCTATCACAAATCCATTGGAATTGGCTTAAATCACCTCATTGTTGAAAAGAGCCAGAACCATCAGAATCAATCATTGTATAATCTTGCTGTTACTGTGTACAATGTTCTCCTGGTTCTACTCACTTCACTTAGCACCAGTTCATGTAAGTTTCTTTTTTTTTTTTTTTTTTTTTTTTTTTTTTTTTTTTTTTATTTTTATTTTTTTATTTTTTTTATTTTTATTTATTTATTTTTTTTAATTTAATAGCCTTTTATTTACAGGATATATACATGGGTAACTTTACAGCATTAACAATTGCCAAACCTCTTGTTCCAATTTTTCACCTCTTACCCCCACCCCCCCCTAAATGGCAGGATGACCAGTAGATGTTAAATATATTAAAATATAACTTAGATACATAATAAGTATACAAGTTCATGTAAGTTTCTTCAGACTTCTCTGAAATCATCCTACTGATCATTTCTTATTGAACAATAATATTCTATAACATCCATACATCATAATTTAGTCAGCCATTTCCCAACTGATGAGCATCCATTCAATTTCCAGTTTCTAGCCACTACAAAAAGGCCCATACAGACCCAGTAGTTATATTTTTGCTATTATTATTATTATTAAGAATGGAAAAGAGAAGGGAAAAGGATGGAAATTTAGGAATTTGCTTTGGGCAGCAACTAGGTCTTTTCTTCTAGATTGAGGAATTTTCTTCATTCATGCTAGCATTAGGTCTCAGAACTTTGATTTCTGCTGCCAGTCCTGGGAGTTTCCCAGTTCAGGTTAATGATAGACTTTTGGATGTTGACGTGATGCTACTGTTCCTATAATGAAACATCATCATCCTGCTAGAACAAGAGTCTTCAGTGCCAAAAAAATACCCTAATGGGTACTGAGATTTTATTTTTTATATACACATTGTTTTATGAATTATGTTGGAAGAGAAAAATCAGAGCAATAGGAAAAAGTCATGGGAGAAATTAAAAAAAAAAAAGTGAACATAGCATGTGCTGATTTACCTTTAGTCTCTTTAATTCTTTTTCTGGATGCAGATGACATTTTCTGTCCAAAGTCTATTGGGATTGATTGCTTTGGATCACTGAACCCCTGAGAAGAACCAAGTCTTTCATAATTGATCACACACTTTTTTTTTTTTTTTTGCTGAGGAAATTGGGGTTAAGTGACTTGCCCAGGGTCACATAGCTAGGAAGTATTAAGTATCTGAGGTTAAATGTGAACTTGGGTCCTCCTGACTTTCCATTCAATTTCCAGTTTCTAGCCACTACAAAAAGGCCCATACAGACCCAGTAGTTATATTTTTGCTATTATTATTATTATTAAGAATGGAAAAGAGAAGGGAAAAGGATGGAAATTTAGGAATTTGCTTTGGGCAGCAACTAGGTCTTTTCTTCTAGATTGAGGAATTTTCTTCATTCATGCTAGCATTAGGTCTCAGAACTTTGATTTCTGCTGCCAGTCCTGGGAGTTTCCCAGTTCAGGTTAATGATAGACTTTTGGATGTTGACGTGATGCTACTGTTCCTATAATGAAACATCATCATCCTGCTAGAACAAGAGTCTTCAGTGCCAAAAAAATACCCTAATGGGTACTGAGATTTTATTTTTTATATACACATTGTTTTATGAATTATGTTGGAAGAGAAAAATCAGAGCAATAGGAAAAAGTCATGGGAGAAATTAAAAAAAAAAAAGTGAACATAGCATGTGCTGATTTACCTTTAGTCTCTTTAATTCTTTTTCTGGATGCAGATGACATTTTCTGTCCAAAGTCTATTGGGATTGATTGCTTTGGATCACTGAACCCCTGAGAAGAACCAAGTCTTTCATAATTGATCACACACTTTTTTTTTTTTTTTTTTTTGCTGAGGAAATTGGGGTTAAGTGACTTGCCCAGGGTCACATAGCTAGGAAGTATTAAGTATCTGAGGTTAAATGTGAACTTGGGTCCTCCTGACTTTAGAGCTGATTGCTCTATCCACTACACCAGCTAGCTGCCCTTGCACATTCTTGCTGTTATTGTGTACAATGTATTCCTAGTTCTGCTAATTTTGCTTAGCATCAATACATGTAAATCTTTCCAGGCCTTTCTATAATCAGTTTGCTTATCATTCTTTTTTTTATAGAACAATAATATCCCATTTACCTTCACTACTACAGCTTATTTAGCCATTCTCCAATTGATGAGCATCCACTCCTTTTCCAATTCTTTGCTAATACAAAAAGAGATGCTACAAATATTTTTGCACATGTGGGCCCTTTCCCTTCCTTTATGATTTCCTTGGGATACAGATCCCATAATGGCACTGCTGGGTATACAATTTTATAGCCCTTTGTGCATAATTTCTGATTACTCTCCAGAATAGTTGGATCATTTCACAACTCCATCAACAATGCATTAGTGTCCCAGTTTTCCCACATCTCCTCTAACATTTATCATTATCCTTTCCTGTGATTTTAGCCAATCTGAGAGTTATGAGATGGTACCTCAGAATTGTTTTATTTGCATTTCTCTAATCAATAGTGATTTAGAGCATTTTTTCATACAACTATAAATGACTTTTAATTTCATTATCTGAAAATTGTCTGTTCATATCCTTTGACCATTTATCAGTTGGGGAATGACATGTATTCTTATAAATTTGACACAGTTTTTTATATATTTTAGAAATGAGACCTTTATCAGAAATGCTGGCTGTAAAGATTTTTCCCCAGCTTTGCACTTCCCTTTTAATCTTGTTTCTGTTGTGCAAAAACTTTTTAATTTAATGGAATCAAAGTTGTCCATTTTGCCTTTCATAATGTTCTCTAGTTCTTCTTTGGTCATAAATTCCTCCCTTCTCCACAGATCTGATAGGTAAATTATCCCTTATTCAAATTTGTTTATGGTATCATCTTTTATGCTAAATCATATATCCATTTTTACCTTATTTTGGAATGGCATATGAGATGTAGGTCTATACTGAGTTTCTGATATATTATCTTCCAGTTTTCCCAACAATTTGTCAAATAGTGAGTTCTTATTCCAGAAGCTGGAGTTAAGGAATTTATCAAATACTAGACTGCTGGGCACTGAGATTTTTGCATTCCTCCACTGGGAAAGTTATAATACCTTTGGTGGTACCTTGATTTTAACTTTGAACCAAGAAGTAGTACAAAAGTAGAAGGATTGAGAATACTGGGAAGAGTATCTGGGATTAGATTTTTGTAAAATTAAAATAGGAGGAAGTGATTTTGGGAAATGGATGATCAGAGTAAGGGCTGCCTGGTTTTAATACTATTTTAAGTAAATGCTATTTTGCTTTACTCTACAGTTATGATTAATCCTAAATGAACTGAGGGGGAAGTCAGAAATGAAAATAGGGGTTTATTTATAAGAAATGACTTAATAGATGGTGAGCCAGAATCAACTATCATCATTGTGTGTGGGGGTTTGTGTGGGGGTCATTGTGTTTGGGTCCACTCTAAAAGGTGGTATACCACTGAATGGGATTCAGTTACTTGGAAGACTTTTGGGTATTTAGGTGCCAGATATTTCTAGAGCTGGGACATAGACTAGAAATCAAAGTTTTGTTGGCATGCAATGCCCATAAGCACCATCAGATATATGACCAAGCCCCTTCCCCATTTCCCACTATTACTAATTATTAATTTTTCTTATAGTGAAAGAAGAAATATATTTTCACGATTTCAAGGCAAAATAAAATCCAAAGGTACTCTAGGATTAAGAAACAGATCACAATAAAATAAATTGTGGTTTAATTGCAACTTTAGTTAACAAAAATCAAAGACATCTCTGTGTTTAAAGCAGCAGAATTCCAGTTGTAGGCTGTTGTGATACTATAGCTGGATAAGTTATGGGATCCCCCGTCCTTTCTTCCTCACAATCTCAGAGAGGAAAAAATGGGGGGCAAGTTATCAGATTGTTGGTCAAATACATGAACCAAGCATAATCTAACCAGGAGAAGAGAAAGCAAAGCAAGTTTCCAGTTAGCCCTGGATATCTCACCCCAGCTTGCTTCCACCCATTCACTCTCACTAGGCTCTGCTTTGGATCTGGACAGCTTCTTTACTCAGCTCAGTCATCAGCTTTGGACCCATCAAGCTTCCTTACTCACTCCTTTTCTGGAACAAAACAAAGTCCTGCAAGGTGAGTCCACATTGGCTTTTTTCCCAGCTGCCCTCTTTCCTTCCCCTACAGAAATGAATCATTCTCCCATACCACCAGAGCTGGAAGAGCTTGATATAGCAGCACCTGGTTCTCTGGGCCACCTGACATTTGTTGATCTGTCTCTAAGGGAAATCACTTAAGCTCTGTTTGCCTTAATCTACTGGAGAAGGAAATGTCAAAACACTCCAGAATCTTTGCCAAGAAAACCCCATGGACATTATGGTCCAGAGGGTCCCAAAGAGTCAGACACAACTAAACAACTGAATAACAACAATAACTTCTAAGTGAAAGCCAGTCAGCTACTCCTTGAGATGAGAGTTATAGTTGTAAGAACCTGAATATAACATTAGGTCAACTCAGTCTGGAATAGCTTTTTTTTTTCTTTTGAAATTTATGGAATTTCACCTCTCCCCTACTCTTTTTAAGCAAGAATATTGTGAATGTGGGGATTCAAGATAATTCCAATAGACTTGGGATGGAAAATACCATCTGCATTCAGAGAGAAAATTATGGAGACTGACTGTGGATCAAAGCATAGTATTTCACCTTTTTTTCCTTTTTTTTTTTTCTTTCTCGTGTTTTTCTTTTCCCCCTTTTGATTTGATTTTTCTTGCACAACATGAAAAATATGGCAACACATTTAAAAGGATTGCACATTTTTCACCTATTTCAAATTGTTTGCTATCTTGGGGAGGGAGAGAGAAAAATTTGGAACACAAAGTCTTATAAAAACCAATGTCAAAAATTACCTTTACATGTATTTGGAAAATAAAATACCATTAAAAAAACAAAAGAAAAGAAAAAATAAAAATCAATTTAAAAAATAATATTTTGAGTTTTGCCTCAGTTTCCTCATCTGTAAAATGGGGATAATAATAACATCTATTTCCCAGGGTCGTTGTGAAGATGAAATGAGGTAATAATGGTAAACATATTTAGCACAGTGCCTACCACAAAGAAAGTTCTCTATAAACATTAACTATTTATTATTTTACACATTTATTTACACATTACACACAAATTTATACATTATTTTATACACAAGGGATTAAAACTTTTTGTACACCTATAATTTTCCAGATTAATTAATAGCAATAAAGAAAAATACTTCCCTCCAACACCCTCCAAAACTTGGAGTCCAATCTTTATACATTATAATCACCCTAATCATTATATTGTTGTTTCAAAGTGCTACTGAAACTTTGTTCTTATTATTGCTTAAAAAACTGTTTTAATAACATTGTACTTTTCTTATTTGAATAGGAAAATGTGTGCATATGTGTGTTTTTGTTGAAGTCACATTGTTGAATCAGCATCATTGTATATTTGAATAGTTACTGTGGGGTTATGCAATTACTGTAGAGCTGGTCCTTACTGCCAGGGCTTGACCTTATTGAAGACTCTTGGTTTTGGTGACTGAGCTAGTGACTGGAAGCAGTTTAGTGGCTCAGTGGATAGATGACTGGGCCTGGAGTCAGGAAGACCTGAATTTAAATCCAACTTCAGATTTACTAGCTGTGTGACCTGGACAAGTCACTTAACAAAAGAAATGGCAAACTGCCTCACTAACTTTGCCAAGAAAAACCCATGCACAGTATGTTCCAGAGAATCAGAAAGAATTGGACACAAATGAACAACAATTGTGCCAGGAAATACGCTAAGAGGTGGCAATAAAAATACAAGGAAAAGAAAGACAATCTCTACTCTAAAGGGAATGGAAGGAGATCATACACAAAAGGAAGCTAAAAACAGTGTTGAAATGCAGAAAGTCAGAAGCACAGCCCAAAAAGTTATACAGTTTCTCTGGCCTGGGCTAGATGGAAAACCTGAGAAGAACTCACCAATGGGAAAAGCGGGCTGCCATGGTGGAGGGATGTTCCATTGTGAGAAAGCTGCAGGGGCTGATGGATGTTCCAAGATGAGAAGGTCCCAGACTCTAAGTGATGTTCCAGCTGTGGTTGAAGCTTGCTGTTAAAGAATTAATAAGAAAAGACGATTGGAAAGATTGTATGCCGAGCAATAGACACTGGGGAAACGTAGGTAGCCTAACACACAGGAAGGAAGATTATGCAATAGCTCCAATGTGCGAGCTCCCTGAACAGGGCTACATCCCAGCATCCTCAATGAGACAGATGTCATTGGGGATCTTGGAATACTAGTTTTTAAATGGCAGTTTGGTAATTAGGACCTAATGAGAACATTTAGACTTCTCAGAAAGAAGAAAGTACTTACTTGAAAGGAGAATTTCATCTCCATCATTTCATGACAAAGTAATTCTAGTTTCTTCAACAGCTCATCCTTGTGAGGAAATAATAGTTTGACCTTCAACAGTAACAATAGTTAAGAAAAGAGTTCAGAATCTTAGCTGGTCAATCCTACTCTATGAACCATTTTGTGGACTTCATTCAGATGACCTGAATTCAAATCTCACATTTGGTACTTACTATCTTGGAGAGGCAAATTCATTTCTCTGGGCCCACAGTTCCTTATCTCTTAAATCAGTGGGTTGGAAAGGAGAGTCCTTAAATTCTCTTTCAGTTCTAAGTCTATCATCTTGTGCCTTATGATGGAAGGCAACAAGATTTCAGACTTTGACCAATGCAATGACTAATCAGGATTCCAGAGGACCCCTGGTGATGAAACTTACTACCCTCATTCTGAAAGAGAGGTGATGGAATCAGAATGCAGAATAAGTCATATAAGTATGTGTGTTCATATACACATGTACATATATAGGTGCACACATGTATGCATGTAGATCATGTGCATGTGTACATGTATGTGTATATGTGTATGTTTGTGGGGATAGATAGGCCATGGCCAACAGAGGAATAAGTTTTACTTGACTTTATTACTTTATTACATTTTTTACTTTATTACAATTATTATAGTGCAAATGGGATCAGGAGAGAAAATTAATTTTTGTTCATTGAAAAAAATGTAATTTAATTTTTAAAATGGGGAAGCATCCAACCACCTCAGGGAGATTTTCTTGTTTACGAATTGAGAAATCATCTGAGTTCTGATTATGGCATTTGACTGAAATGACACAACAGTGGTAGATAAAATAGAGAGATGGAAAGGCCTCAGGGGACCCATTTCTGGCCTAATTCACTCCCTGAAAATACCATATCCTGAAATCACCAAAAGTTGAGTGTTTACAATGCTTGGATGGACAGTGCAGAGAAAACCTATGTTCATTTCCTCAATATCCTTCCTTATTCATTCTGAGTTACAATGACCCCTCCAGAGTCAGTATGAGCCTATCCAAATCCCACCTACAAATTGGGGCACACTGCCCCAACATCCAGGGTGTATATACTGGTGGGGGGGCGGGGGTTGATGTATACTGGATTCCTTACAACAGGAGAGGAAAAAAGCCTTTGAGTTTGTATTTCCTTTGGAAAAACTGATTTTAGAGGGTGTTAGACCAGGGACCAGATCTGCACTAGTTCTGTAACATCCCTCACCTAAGGGTATTGCCCTAAATTCTAACAAGGAGACAATGTTGAAGGTGGATACCTGCTGGTCCTCATAGAAATCCCCTGCAGTGTTCCTTCGCAGAGCCCTCAGGGAGTGTCTCCTGCTCTGGGAACTGACAGTTGAGTTAAACTGACAGGGCTGCTTCAAATCCCAAGAGAAAGATGGAAGCAACATTGTGCCTGATAGAGAAAAGAGATACTAGTGAGGAGGAGGCGAGTAAGAGAACACAGCTGAGTTGTTGCATCCACTATGATCATCACAATTAGGGAGAGATATTACCTCCAAAGCACAAAAGAAAGGCAAAACAAACTTCCTCCCCAAATAAAAAACAAATCAGTGCCCTGCTGTCATGGAGTTCACAGTACAACAGGAAAGACAATATATGTACAAACAAGATAGGCAAGATAAACTGGACCAACTGTGACCATAAGAATTGAAGAATGTGCTATTATCTTTAAAAGTGATAATTATTTGCTAGATCTTTTATGAAAAGCACTTGCCACAAATAATAATAGCTAGAATTTACATACAGCCACATAGTATGTGCCAGGCACTATGCTGAACACTTTTACAATTATCTCATTTGAGACTTAGAACATTGAGAGGTAGATGGTATTAGTACTCTCATTTTACAGATGAGGAAACTGAGTCAAACAGAAGTTAAATGAATCACCCAGGCTAGAGATAGTAAATAGATTTGAATACAGGTTTTTCAGTGCTTTCTCTACTGTGGTTCTTGGCTGCCATATATTCCCGAAAGCTTATGCAAGACTTGGACTCCTGTGGACTGAGTGAAGAGGGGTGACCTGTATTTAGATGATATCTTGCTGATCTTTTCTAAGGAAATTGTAGTCTGAAAGAAGATCAAAGTACATCTAAGCCTACTGAGTATCCCTGAATGCATTTATGGGGACTGACTCTACCTGGTACAGTCACTACCTGAATACCCTGTGCCTCCTCTATGGAAGCTTTCCCAGAAAATAAGTCAAATGGCATAGAAATATAAGAGAAACAATGTGGCTCTGCTAAATGGGCAAAGTGGATGGAGCATTAATCCTGGAATCAAGAGTCCCTGAATTCAAATGTAGTCTCAGACACTCATTAATTGTGTGATCTTGGGAAGTCACTTTCCCCGAATTGCCTCCAAAAAAAAAAGAAAGAAAGAAAGAAAGAAAGAAAGAAAGAAAGAAAGAAAGAAAGAAAAGAAAAGAAAAGAAAAGAAAAGAAAAGAAAAGAAAAGAAAAGAAAAGAAAAGAAAAGAAAAGAAAAGAAAAGAAAAGAAAAGAAAAGAAAAGGAGAGAGAAGGAAAGAAAGAAAGGTTTGGAAAGTATTTTATACATATTATTATCTCATTTGATTCTCACATAACCTTGAGATGTAGGGTCCATTGTTATTCTCATTTTACAGATGGGGAAATTCAGGCAAACAGGGAACATCCTTCAAGGCCAGGGCAAACCCAGAGAATTTTGATTTTGGTTGCTTTTCAAGCACCTGATGAATTAAAAAAAAGCATGACCCAAAGAAGAAACTCATTTTGAGAGCTATCATGTATGTTCTTATTGAGAAGTGGGAGGTAAGGAATGTTCATGTCACATAATCTACTGCAATGACTCCAGCCTTTTGCAGAATGATTCTGGAAGTTTTCCATTTTATAAGATGGAAAACCTCAGGAACCACATGAAGGAACTGTTAGTAAACAACTTCAAGGAGTCCCATAATCTATAAGCTTTTGCTTATGGCAGTACAAATCCTGGAAACAGTCTGCTAAGCTACCAAATGTTTTCAGTTTGAGATTTGCCCAGTGGATACTACCAAAGACTTGTGGTAATAATATTAATATTAATAACAACTGTATTTATAGAGCACTTTAAGGTTTGGAAAACATTTTTTACCTATTATCTCATTTGATTCTCACAATAACCCTGAAATGTAGGGTCATTGTTATCTTCATTTTACAGATGGAGAACTGTTATTTCTATTAAGTGATCCAATGAATAGAGTGCTGTTTATAGAGCCAGGACAAACTTAAGTTCAAATTCAGTCTCATATATTAGTTAGATGTACATATAGATCCTGGGCAAGTTACTTAATTCTGTTTGACTTTCCTGAACAGTAAAATGGAGGAAAGTATTAAATGGAGATAATAATAGTACCTTCCTCCAGGGCTGTGGAATGTATTAATTGAGATAATATTTATTAAGTACATAGTACAGTGCCTGGCAATAGTAAGTACTTTATAAATGCTTGTTGCCTTGATCTAAAAACTTATGGGAAGAACCACTTCATTAAAATAATACTTTGAAGTAGGGCAGTTTACCTGATGAAATCACTACAGATTTCCTGAATGCCAGTAAGACTAAGCCCTATACGTTAGGAATAAAGTGCTGTTTTACATCATTGGGGTTAGGGGCCTCCCTTCATACCAGAGAAGAAGTATGATTTTTTTCCTTCTATGGGGTGTTTATAGAATCTTATTGTAAAATTTGGGTTAAGTATTTGGTCATAGGCTATATGGAGGTCAAAATTATATCTTTTTTTTTTTTTTTTTTTTTTGGTCATCTGTTGGCCTTTTTGTGTCATCTGTGGCTTCTGCAAAACTCCCCCTAAATTCCCGATAAATTCCTTTTGTCAAACCATGATATTTCAAAAGCTCCTTGGGGAAAGTCAAGATGTGGAATGGGATAACCGTATAACATTTGTTATTTTGTATACCTAGTCTCCACCTTTGGTTTCATATATAGGGGATATAGATAATCAGAAAATAACTGATTTTAAAAATAATACTAGCAGCCAAAATTTCCTTTTTATTGTTCCCTTCCTGTCCCTCATCACTAAGTCCCAAAGTAGAGTTTCTGGATGAGAAACAAAAAGATTGAAGATTCATTAGGACACACCTGTTTGAACCATATTCAAATCTAGTTAAAGATCTGATCAGTTATTCAGCCATATCTTCAAGTATCAATTACCTTTTCCAAGAAAAGCTTCACAGAATATGGTTTGGCTCGCTCTAATAGTTTCCCTTCCTAAAAAGAAAATGTGAAACCACAGAATGTAAATATAGCCTTGATGTTTTACTTAATTTTTTAAAAATATAGAATGAAATGGAATATTATTGTGCAATAAAAAATGAACAGACTGATTTCAGAAAAGCCTGGAAAGGCTTACATGAACTGATGCTGATTACGACAAGCAGGTCCAGGAGAACATTGTACACAGTAACGACAAAATTGTGTGATGATCAAATGTGATAGACTTAGATTTTGGCAATTCAGTGATCTGAAGCAATTCCAGTAAACTTTGGATAGAAAATGCCATCTGCATTCAAAGAGAGAACTATGGAGACTGAAAATCAAAGCATCTTTTTTTCTTTCTTTCTGGTAGTTTTTCTCTTTTGTTCTATTTTTTTCCCCCCTCAACATGACTCATATGGAAATATGCAAAAAATGAATGTACATATGTAACCTAAAAATTGTTTTAAAGAAAAAGAAATAATGAGCACACAGATTTCAGAAAAATCTGGAAAGATTTACATAAACTGATGCTGAGTGAAGTGAGCAGAATCAGAATATTGTACACAGTTAACAGCAACATTGTCCTGTGATTAGCTTTGATAGATTTTAGCTTTTTTTTTTTTTGATAGATTAGTTAAGACAATTTGAAAAGACTCATGATGAAAAATGCTATTCACATCCAGAGAAAGAACTATGGAATCTGAATTCAGATTAAAACATACTAGTTTCACTTTTTGTTGTTTTTTTCTTTCTCATGGTTTTTCTCTTTTTTTCTGACTCTTCTTTCATAACATGACTGATGTGGAAATATGTTCAATAAAATTGTACATCAGATTGCTTGCTGTAAGGGAGGGAAAGGAAAAAAAATGAAAATCAAAATCTCATAAATGTTGAAAAACATATAATAAAGTTCATGAAGAAAATATTTTAATATTAAAAAAATGAAGTTTAGCACTAAATTATAAGGATCCTTTTTCTTCTTGTCTCCCCCAATTGAAAATGTTCACATCTCTTAATGACCAGCATCTTTTGAGATCTACAGTAGAGCTCCACACATTCAATCTTTGTGTCCTTGGCCTTTCTTGCTGCTCTCCACAGCTCACTCTAATTGCCAGGGATAGCATTCTCTTGAGTGCATAGCAAGCATTCTTTTCTCCTGAGAGAGTCCTGTTCCTCAAATCTGCTTCCTCCCTTTAGTAATAATGATTCTCTATACTGTGTTTGAAGTGTGTATCTCTATACTCTCTCAACTGTGCCTCAAAATCTCTCAGCCTTGACTCTCCAAGTTCTAGGTGAACTATACTTCTGGATGAAGCTTTGACTAACAGGAGTGAGGAAAAACTGCCCCCCTTTTTATAACCCTACCACCACCACAAGAGATGAATAGTTAGGTTCTTTTAGGTGCTGGCTCTTACCTCTGCTAGTTCCAAATGATGTCTTTAAAGAGTATGTCCATTTTCTGTTAGTTATAGAGATCTGTTTTTCTAATTCAGTTAAGCACTTCTTATAAAAAATTATTTAAATTTTTATTTTCAGTCTCAAATTCTCTCCCTCTCTCCTTCCCCACCCTCACTTATTAAGATGGTAAGAAATGTGTTATTCATTGTACATATAAAGTCATGCAAAATATATTTCCACATTAGCTATGTTGCAAAAAAAAAAAAAAAAAGAAAGAAAAAGAAAGTGAAAAAAATACTTCAACCTGCACTTAGAGCTTATCAAATCTCTCACTGGAGATGAATAACATTTCATAAATCCTCTGGAATTATTGTGAATCATTGAATTGATGAGAGTAGCTAAGTCTTTTATAGTTACTTATCTTCATAGTGTTATGCCACAGTTCCCTTTTAATGTCCTGACCCAGTTTCTCCAATTGTCCTATTTAGTTACGCTGCCTCAGGTTATAACCTTTCCCTTTTAATGTTTGATGAGATAAAGGTTTTATATCTTTAGGCTATAATCATTCCTTCTTAATGTTTGACAGGATAAAGTTCTATCCATTTTAGATGTCATTAGAATATCAGTAACCTCTCCAGTACCTCCCTCCATTGTGTCATCCTAGGTGCCTCCCCCTATTAGGTTATCCCCATCCAGGTACCTCCCCCATTATGTCATTGTTCTTGTTATCCTATAAAAACCTTGCTGCCCCAACACTCAGGGCTGTATTCTTTGAGATGATAGTCTTGTTCAGGCCTGCGTCCAACCATGGATCCATTTGGTCCCAGTATATCTCTCCATTTAATAAACTATTATATTGGTCTCTAATCTCTGTCTTGTTCAGTTTCTCTGGCATTACAATGATATTTCTATTATTGTATATAATATTCTCTTCTGAAGAGCTTATTTCCTAAAGAGTTAATACCTTGTTAACATATAATCATTTCATCATATCATTATAATCTGTGTCTATATCAACTAAATTGCTGGGAAAGCAGGCTTAATCAGAGAAAAGAAGCTGATCAAACTAAATGTAAAGTCGCAGTAAAGACAAATGAGTCCTTTATGAGTCATAAATATTACTTGAGTGTATTAGAAAGCAAAGAGAAATGACAAAAAATAACAGGCTATATGTTTTAGGTGATTTTAGAAAGTCATTGCAGGTAGAAGTCATTCTGAAAGAGTAATCTAGTTCCTGATAAGATGTCTGTACTGAACTGAAAGAGGGGAGCCCATGGGAAGCTTCATAGAACCAGGAGACCAAAAGCATGGGGAGAGTCAATGGCCACATGGAGTGGCTGATTGAGCTGATAGGTTTATGTTGTTGAAATCCTTTTATATTTGAGCTAGACACATAAACTCTTCTTTATTTTCTCGAACTCCTTCATAGAATTTACTCTCTGAGCATGGGAAGAGTCTATTTGTTTTTCTTTGTTTTAAATGTTTACTTTGTTTTTATAAACAATGTTAACTAAAAATATTTGCTCCTTAGGGTGTAGTATTGGTAATGAATCCTGGAGGAGACAATTGAGGGGAAAATTTCCTTTTAAAGTAAAGGATGTATATATAAAAACACCGAAGCATTTTCCCACAAGCTTTGTCTCTGGATAAAAGTTCATCCTTTGATACAATATTGCTATCTATGACATTTTAAAAGTCTGAAAAGACATAGTTTATGAATAGTTACTCATTTTAATAATGTAGCATTTTATTAATAAAAGAAATGGCCATTTGGCCATCTCTCTTAGAACAAAGAAGATTCTGTGGTGATGAACTCGCTGTTTATGTGCCCTTGAAAGAGCAGGTATTCCTGGGGATAGCAATTATCCCTAATTGGTTAACATTATCATTAATATTAACCATGAATACTGAATATTATGAGAGGTAGATCTATTCTAATGAGGGGATAGGGAAATTTGTTTATATCGTTTACTTCTAAACTGCCCAGCCTTAGGCAACCTAATCAAGCCAGAGTAGAAGACCAATGGGCCAGAGTTTCATGTTGGATTAAATTCCTTGTTAGGTTGGGTGGGGTAGCAATACCTATACTGAGAAGAATATTAATTCTATCTGCTAATGATGAAATACTGGATAACTAGACGGAGTTGGCAGAGAAAGCCTGAAGTACTGATAAGATTACTATGAGGGGCAAGTAGGGAAGGGCACTGATAAGAATTTGCTCAATATTACAGTCCCACCCCTGTGGAGGTCTTGGTAACTCCACCTTACTGTATGCAATCAGAAAGCAAAGTTATGTCAATTCCCGAGATCAAATTTTCCCTGTAAATCTGTCCATAGTCTACAGCATCTTTGCTGAATCCCTTCTGAATTAGTCCACCAAAGTATTCTGTCTCTTGGTGTCTTTCTTTTTACCCCATTCGTCTTCTATGCCTCATGGTGTCTTTCTCCTTCTTATAGCCAACTCTTTTAGGGTGCTAAACTCCACTATGGATTTAGCCTTCTAGTCAATGGCATATTCCCATATCATGGTGTGTTTATTTCCTTTCTCTTGGTTAATTGGAAGTTCTACTGAGGAACTTTTATTTTTCATTGTTAATTGTTAAAAGCCACTATATGCTCCCCCAAATCTGTTTCATATTTATCATTCATGGTGGCAGGGGTGAATCTTGAAACTGTCCTCCTTGACTTTTGGGGTGAGCTCTGAAACTCTCATCTGACAGAGACCCACCTTTCAAGGCATTTAAGTGGTTTCATTAAGATTAGCTTAGGACCACTCCCTACTTAGCTTATGTGGTCTCATTCACCTCCCCCCCCCCCTTTTATTTTATTTTCTCTTACTATAACTTATGTTTTTACTATGTTTTTGAAAGTACATTTTAATCCTCTCATGTGCTTAGAATTATTAGTGGCAGATTTTATGGGAATTGGTCAGTGGTTGAGATTTTTTTCCTTGATTTTGGCTGGAGGAAATTTTGTTTCATTCACTTTCCTTGTACTTTTATGTATCACTTCTTTAATTTTAAGCAACTTTGACCTTATTCATTAATCTTTATATTTTAAATTCTGTTTCACATCTTTTTTTTCTCTTTTGCTTTCAATGGGATTTTCACTTACCCACTCTGGCAAATTTAGGGGGTTTTTTTTGGTTTTTTTTTTTTTTTTTTTTGTCTTTTCTTTTATTTGGTGTAAAAAGGTTTTATTCTAGATCCTTTCAACTACGTTTGGTTATTGATTTGTGGCAGGGCTAACAAATCTTTAACTTGGATAATGATATTCACTGTATCTGAGCTCTATAGTTCTATGTTTCTTTAAGAAACTCAGCAATCCATTAATATTAACTTAAGTGGTAAGTATGCAAACAAGTCTTACAGTAGCACAGTATTTAAAGTTGAAAGTATAAACAAAAAGCAAATATGCAACCTGATATCCATGCAAGAGAAACTTAAGTTGTTAAAAATAATGGCAACTTTTTTCCATGTACCAACATATGCTCCCCAAAAGAGAAAAGAATACAAATAATATACAGTGAATCAAAGCATCCATAACCAAAGGAACTTGATACCTCAACAATATAATGTATCAATTACAATTCATTATTGTTCTATAAGAAATGATGAGCAGGTTGATTTCAGAAAAGCCTGCAGACTTTCATGAACTGATAAGTGAAATGACCAGAACCAAGAGAACATTGTATATAGCAACAAGAAGATTATGTGATGATCAACTGTGATGGACATTTTCAAAAATAAAATGATTTGGAATTATGAGTACAAAGTGAATAAAATGTACATACATTTTGACCAAGAGATCCTATTCTGAGGCATACACCTGAAATAGGATTTTGATAAGAACAAAATCTCCATATACACCAAAATATTTATAACAACATTTGAGGAAGTAGCAAAGACCTAGAAACAAAATAAATATCCATCCACTGGGCACCTGGAGAATGGCAAAACAAATTATGAAACATATATACATACATATATGTATATATGAAATATTATTATAAGTCTTAAAGGATTACAAAATAAAATTTGCCAATCCAAGCCAGGGGAGGTCTTTGGAAAGTGGTCATTAAATTAGCAGGACCCATTTGATTTTTTCAAATATTCCTGATGTACTAATAATAGGAAATAACACTTAGCAATTAATTTGTAGGCCATCCTATTTTAAGGCCTACTTAAGGCCTTAAAGACCTATTTTAAGGCCTATTTAATAGCCAGAAGCTATTTTAAAAAGCAGCAGCTCTCTTAGGTTAAAAAGATTTGCTTGACCAAAAAGGAGAATAACAAATGATGCAGGAGCAAAATAGGGACACTACTGCACTGAGAGGCAACATGTGAATTGGTCCAGTCATTCTGGAAAGTAATATGAAATTATGTCCCTGTGTGACTCAGAATGGTGAGTGGTCACCATTTAATAAAAACCTGGAGAGATCTAGGAGCAAAACAAAAGTTTATTGTACATTCTCAAGAGAAGCGGGCATTCCTCCTCAAGCAAGCAATTGAAAAGAGGTACCTTTTGGGATGGGTTTTATACTTTGAATAGTCCCTAACATAAACACCCCTCCTACCACTGACCATCATCCTCATTGCCTGAGGGTCTTACATTCTAAATGCTGGAACTATCTAAGAAATTGAACTTGGCCAGTAAGTATATAGTTGCCCATCTTAGATAGAAGTAGGGAGAAAATGATGTCATGGGAGGATAGCAGAAAGGGGACTTAAGTATGGCCTTGAGTCAATGGTCAAGGACCTTCAGGCCTATTCCAACTCTGGGGTAGATGAAGCCTTACTCGATTTTTACAACTGTCTTGAGAGATCTCACCCTATCAGGTTCATCCCTTAAGTCACTAAACCACATTTATCATTTAACTCAGAAATAACACTAGTAAACCTATATCCTCAAAAAGAACAAAGGAAAAAAGAAAAATAAATGCCACATATACAAAAATATGTATAGCTACATGACTAATAGGGAAATATGTTTAAAATGATTGTGCATGTATAATCTATATCAGATTGCTTGCTGTCTTGGGAAGGGGGGACATAAGGGAGAGCAGAAGAAAAAAAAATTGGAACTCAAAATCTTACATAAATGAATGTTGAAAACTATCTTTTTATGTATTTGGAAAAAAATACTAATGAGAAAAAAGGCATTATAAATATTTTTGTACATGTGAGTCCTTTCCCCTCTTTTATGATCTCTTTGGAATACAAATCCAGTAGTGAGACTGCTGGATCAAAGGATATGCACAGTTTTATAGCCCTTTAGGTATAATTTCAAATTAGAGCACTGGATTTTCAAACACAGGAATGAATGCTAACGGATTTGATTTTGATGATTCCTCAGGACCAGAAGGATGAAAAAGTTGGGTGAGGCAGAAGTCCAGGAAGAGAACAGGAACAAACTATGCAAAATTAGAAGATAGGATATGCCTGAGGAGCAACCTACAGAATCCAACTCAATCATTCATAACAATTCCAGGGAAAATTCTAAAAATATCCCTTTGTTTATGATGAAAGACTTTAGAAATCATGCCAAAAGAGACTGGCCAATGGCATCATCACAGAGCCCAGAAGCCTGTATATATCACCTATAACAGTGGTTCATAAAGTGTGGTCCAGAGAATCTTTGGGGTCTCTGAAACCCTTTCAGAGAGCCTACAAATTCAATATTAGTTTTTATTTCCAATCTGGTAAATATAAATATAACCCACATAAACAATAACTCTTTGGACAGATCCTTATTAATTTTTAATAGTGTAAAGATATTGAGAACAAAAGTTTGAAAGACACTCTCCTGTATAGTAGTGATACTAAGAAAAGAATGGAAAGACATATATTGGTATGGATTACTAGCTTTTGAACAAAATTGGTATACTATGCTGTGGTTTCAAGATAACCCATAACCAGTGGTTCTCAGCCTTGGATTCACATAGTGTCTTCCTATGGCTTTCATCTGAATGCACATTTTAAAGCATCTTGGGGACATTTGTTACTTTCCAAAGCTAATATAGAAAATTGGAGCCATTAATTTTATGGAAATGTTTTTATATCTAACTGACCTCATTTTCTTTGACATTAAAAGAACATTAGAAAAACATGAGGAAAGACAGATGAGTGTAAACTTGGCTCAAGAAAGTTGGTCTGAAGCTGACAGTTGAGAAATACCAGTTTGGCAGAACCTCTGCCAAGTATGTAGGTCACATCAAAATATAAGCAAAGATCCAGTGAAAAGAGAAATGTTCCTTACTTGGCAACATTCATAGAACCTCCAAGGACTTTTGTAAGATATAATAAAGATTACAAGTTTTATAAGAACTGTGCTTTTATTGCCAAACTGTTGTTGAATCACCTCACTCATGCTTACATGAATGAACAAAAGCAGAAAGACAAAAAGAAATTGATTTGTTTTAAAAACCTTCAGGGTCCTTTGAAGACAGATAGATGAACAGAGCTGAATGAGCTTTCAGTGATTCAGTCAATTGCCTAGGATATGCACTAGTATTGGCATATATATATATATATATATATACACACACACCTTTTATACTATGGACAGATAGATGGCAGCTTGAGAGCTGTCCTTTACCAGGAGAATGATAGAAATCAGAAATATTTTCTAGCAGAGATCTGAATGACAGAGTCTCATTATTCCATACACAATATGCTAGAGTTTTTAGCTTTGGTGACCTTAATTAAGGATTTAAAGGATATGGAGCAAATTTTCAAGTATGGAATGACAACAATCCATTGACATATACTGATCAGCGCCGAGTTAGGTGCTTCCTGCCAGAAATGGTTAGCAGCATAAGATGACAATGAATTCAGCAAACACTACTCACTAAGGAACACTAACTTGTTCAGAAATGTGCTGGTAAATGTTTAACAACCTGCTGTCCGTGGCAGGGTGGGGTGAAAGAAGTAAGTTTGATATTAATAACATTTTCTCCATCACTTTCTGAAGTCTAGACAATCAACAAGTCCTCATTTTTAGTGGTTGCTGATCTCTGAGGTTTACACACTAAAATTTTAACTAGCAGCTCTTGGTAACTTGCGTGAGTCAGCTTTAGTACATGCCCTTGATGCACTTGTATTTTTCTGAATGCTTGGAGATACCGAAGCTATGTTAATACATAAAGAGATGAAGACTCTATGTAGCACTCAGGAGACAGAGTTACAATCGTGAGAAAATCAGCAATTGGAACTTCCTACCAGATAGCATTCTAGAAGTATATCCGTGGAGCTTATTTCATTGAATGAAGTTTCTTTGCCTCGGTACTCTGAAAGTGATTTGCAATCAGTGCAGAGTTGATGAAAGACTATGAGATGGTCCAAGAGGAAAGGATATGATCCTACAGTGCTCAAGTCCCTGTCCCTTGAAGATACATTCCTGTTAAAATGATGGCAGGAGTGAGAACTGTGTAATGTAGTGCTAGACCAGAATGTGACTGCTCCCATGCATAGTTCCAAAACCTAGTTCTTGCTACTCAGATCGAATCTATGTGATATGAGTCAGTTGATGGCTGTAAAAGTGCTATGTGAAGACTTTGG
Source organism: Sarcophilus harrisii (assembly GCF_902635505.1). Classification (NCBI taxonomy): domain Eukaryota; kingdom Metazoa; phylum Chordata; class Mammalia; order Dasyuromorphia; family Dasyuridae; genus Sarcophilus; species Sarcophilus harrisii. The sequence continues at coordinate 88,703,077 of NC_045430.1, read as the reverse complement.
ACATATGGGACAAGAGAGTATCTTGGAGCAAGACAGAAAAAAATTAATTTACTGGCCCAAAATGTTACTAGGAAACATGAAACTTGGGCCCAATGTATGCCAAGAAAAACATTGTCAACTCATGTTGCATATTTGTAACACAAAAGTATCAGCCAACCTTTGGAACTTGTCTGCATTGACTTTTTCTTTCTGAAAAGAAACAATAAAAAATATAAATTCTATCTTAGTGTCAGCTGATCGTTTCACCCAGGTATGTGACTAAATATATTATGGAAGAAATATTTCTCAAGGTATACATTCCTCACCAGAGTCCATTCTGACCAAGCTAAAGACTTGGAGAGAAAGCCACTCAAAGAAATATTAACTTTGGCAGTTCTCAGGAAGCATAGAACTACCCTTGACTATTCAAAGGAGACCCACACAACCTGTGGATTTCAACCACATATTGCTGAACATGCTAGGAATGCTGAACCTGAAACAAAAGTCTCATTGAGATGAAGATGTGAAATGTTTCTAGTGTATGTGTACAGTTCCACCAGGAATGAAGCCACAGTCTTTCCACTCTGTTTGCTTACATTTGTACAAGAATTGGGCCTTACCTATTAACTTGCATTTTGGCATTTCAGAGTATGGAGATGATGTTAATGGAACCAGAAAATTGCTTAGCCAAGAAGCTTCCCATAATCTCCAGGCTTCAGATATTTTTCACTGACTGACTCCCATGTCTAGCATGCTCTCTCTCCTCATCTCTAACTCCTGGCTTGCTTCAAATTCCAGCTAAAATCCCATATTCCATGAGAATATTTTTCTGATCCTCCTTAATGTTAGTGCTTTCCCTCTATTGATTATCTCTCATTTATCTTCCTTATTAAAAAAAAAAAAATTGTTGGAATATTGGCTTCCCCATTAGCCTGTAAGCTACTTGAGATCATGTGCTTAATTTTGCTTTTCTTTGTATCCCCAGTATATCCCACAGTGGCACAGTGTTGGGCACATGGGAATTGCTTAAAAATGGTTGTTTCAAAAATATTTGTAGCAGTTCTTAGGATAAAGAACTGAAAACTAGGGAATGGCCATCAATTGATAAGTAGCTGAATAAATTATGGTATGTGATTATGTTCTATAAGAAATGATGAACAGGATGTTCTCAAAGAACCTGAAAATCCTCCAGAAGCTCATGCAAAATGAAATGTACTGCGTACAAAATAATAGCAATGTTCTGGGATGATCAGCTGTGAGTGACTTTGCTATTCTTAGCAATACAATGATCCAAAACTACTCTGAAGGACTTATGATGAAGAATGCTATCCATACCCAGAGAAAGAACTGATAGTATCTACACCACAGATTGAAGCATACTTTTAAAAAAATCTATTTTTCTTAAGGTTTTTTTTTTTTTGGGGGGGGGGGGAGATCTATGCTTACTTTTGCAATATGACTTAAATGGAAATGTTTTGCACTTCACATGTGCCTTCTCAATGGGGCAGGTGATAAGGAAGGAAGGGAGAGAATCTGGAACTCAAAGTTTTAAAAACAAATGTAAAAAAATTATCTTACATATAACTGGAAAAAATTTACACACAAACACATACACATAAGAACAACAACAAAAAAAATTGCTTTTTTCTTCTCCCACCCCATGATCAGTTGCTTCCAGTCCCTGGAAGAGTTAAATTTTCTAGTATCCTGCTGAAGTAATTGGTAGACTCTAAGCAAAGCAGTTTCCATCAGATACACAAAATAATCTGAACCAAATATTAAAAATAATATTCTAGTGAAGGAGAATATGATAATATGCATGGGATAACCTTGCCTCAAATATAGGAGAATCCCAGTTCAGAGAAGGTAAGAGAACTGACTTCAGAGGAAATTCTCTTTTGTCCAGTCAAGTTATAGAGATTTCAAAGTTACAAAAATAAGTGTGCTGCCCACTTAAATGTACATATACAAATGGAACATTTAAATGCAGCTTTCTGGGAAGTATGGATAGATATCTCTGGAATCTGGCCATCTACCTCCAAGGGACACTTTGATTCCTGCCTCCAAGGGAGCAGAAAAGGGACAGAGAGGCTGGCCAATCTGTTCTCTCTTCTGAGGGGGTACTAGGTTAAAATTATATCTAGTTGCCTCCTCCCTTCCCTGATAATGCTGATCCAAGACCATGATTTTTGAGTCTAAGCCACTAACTTTCCTGGTCCCTATCCTTCAGCATGGAAAATAACCCAAGTTAACTCTGTTGTCTTGACTCTTTCTAGCCAAATGCTAATTACAGTAAAAAAAAAAAAAACAAACAAACCCACAAGTAGTCAGTAATGAGTGAATTTATTTATCCAAGCAGATAGCAAACATAAATGGGAGTTCTGTCTATTAGAAAATAGAAAAAAAAAAAAAATACACAAGAGTAAAATGGGTTTTTAGATGAGGACCCAATCTCCCCTAAGAGCAAATTCCCAAAAGTCTCTAAGGAGACAAACTGGAAATCAAGAACATGCCGAGCTTCTGGCCCTGTATCTCTCTCTCTCTCTCTCTCTCTCTCTCTCTCTCTCTCTCTCTCTCGATTTTGCTCTGTCTCTGTCTCTGTCTGTCTCTGTCTCTGTCCCTGTCTCTGTCTCTGTCTCTGTCTCTATCTCTCTTTCATAGTATTGAAATGAGGAGGACCTGAATTCAAATGTGGCCTCAAATACCCCAATTGCCTTGTCAAGAAAAAATAAATTTAAATTAAAAATAAATGAAGAATAAAAGATCTCATCTAAAAACTCTCCAAACAATTCCATCTCTCAAGAATACAGTATTTAAAGGCAGCTAAATGGTATACTAGATAGATTACCAATCCAGGAGTCAAGAAGAGAACCCAAGTTCAAATCTAACCCAGATACTTGATGACTGACTGTGAGCAAGTCACTTATTGCTTCCCAAGGAAAAAAAAAAAAAGAAAGAAAGAAGTACTCAACACCTATTATTATTGTGGAAATTGAAACAGAGGTTGACAGATTAAGGCTAAATTAGAAGTACAGTTTTTCTAACTCTTGGCTGGGGCTAGCTTCCATCCTTTGTACCATCTGGCTACCCAGGATGGGATAATAATAGCACTTATCTTCTAGGGTTATTGTGAGGATCAAATGAGATAATAATTTTAAAGTATTTAGCACAATGCTTAGCACATAGTAGGTGTTCAATAAATTCTTGTTCCCTTTGCCTCCTCAATCCCAATTTTAGTCTAAGCAACAATTTGCAAAACTCAGGCTTGAACAACCAGATTACATCCTGATAATCCAACCTGACATAATTACAAGTTCAGATTTAGTGAAACGGGCATATTGTTATGAAGACAATGATTCATCAGCCCTTATTGTTAACCAGCACAAGTATATATCCTGAGAGATAAACAGGTCACAAAATAATTTAGAGAAACAGTGGATGGGCTTGGCAGTGTCCTAATTATGCTTATTATTTAAACATTTAGCCATTGTAGCACCTTAATATGGGATGTTTTGTATTGCATGCATTGATTATTAATTGGGCATGTTAAAAATCTTTCAATTATCAAGAATTTAGTTTCTTTCCCTTCCACTTCCCCCATTGGGAAAAAAAGAGGGGAAATAAAACTTTGAAACAAATATGCATGTAAACAAAATTAATTTCTATATTGCCCAAATCCAAAAACATATATCTCTTCCATGAACTGATGATGAGTAAAGTAAGCAGAACCAGGAGATTATTGTACATAGTAAAAGCAATAGTGTTTGATTATCAGCTTTGATATACTTAGCTCTCCACAGTAATGCTATAATAAAAGACATTTCCAAAATTTTGAAAAATGCTTGTGACATACAGAGAAAAAAATATGGAGGATAAATGCAGATTGAAACATATTATTTTCCCTGTTGCTGTTGGGTTTTTTCCCCCTCTTATTTGTGGTTTTCCCATTTGTTCTGGTCCTTTTTCACAATGCAACTGATGTGGAAATATGCTTAATATGATTATACATGTATAACCTATATCAAGTTACTTGCCATTTTGGGGAGGGAAGGAGAGAGGAAAAAATATGGAACTCAAAATCTTACAAAAGTAAATTTTGAGAACTATTTATACATGTAATTGGGGAAAAAATTATATATGTTTATACATATATATATATACATATATATATATATATATATATATATACGTCTCATTCTGCATCTTGAATCCATCACTTCTTTCTCAGGAGGTAAGTAGCAAAATTGCATGTATTATTAATATACATTTGTTTTCTTCTTTTTAATTATATTTTTATTTTCCGCTCCTATTCTTTGCCTCCTTCCATATCTTTCTCTACCCATTGAAAAGGCAAGAAAAACAATACCAATTATATATATATGAATGATGTTATATTGATGTGGTTTGAATGCTCTCAATTCCTGGTGGTTGTGAGGTTAGTGGCAATAAGAGAGTTATTAAAATATCCCCTTTAATCAGCCTCAGGTTTAGAAGTGAAAGAATTCACTTATTCCTGAATTAATTGCAAAATGAAAGTTTATTGTTGGATAGAAATCAGTTTGCTAAGGGACTGACTTCTATAGTGGCAAAGTTCTATCGGGAAATGGAATTTGGCACTGAAAATGCTTTCTCAGTGGGCAGAAGGGTCCTGGCAGCTGAGTGAGCTTTCTAGGTCTATCTGCAAAGACCTTAGTTGATGGAAGTTCTTATATTGAGTATCTTGGTTGGGGCTGGGACAGCCCAAGCAGGTCAGACCAGGTTGGGGCTGGGACAGATCAAATCAGGATTCTTGGTGGGGGCTTCAGGAGCTGAGGCTCCGGGCTTAGATTCTTATCAGTTTTCAGCCCAAATATTCTATAGGAATTAACACTTCAAAGGGGTGCTTTTTGACCAGGATTTCTAATTGAATAAAAGGCTCTGGCATCCTGAAAAGATAACTTATCTGGGGGTATATGCCTTCCCCAGGAGAGGCTGAGACCCCAAAGGGATCACAGATCAAAAGGAAATACAGTTTCTTAAAGGGAACACAACTTAATCTTAAAGGGAACAGTTTCCCTCCCTCTTCAATATGCTATTTGTTTTCAATGGTTCTGTAGAATGACTTGAGTAGAATACCAGGATAATTTCCCTTGTTATTTTAAAGTGTTCTTTATTTTGAAATTTGTACCCTGTGACCTGTATGTGCACGAATGTTTGTGGCAGCCCTTTTTGTAGTGGCTAGAAACTGGAAACTGAATGGATGTCCATCAGTTGGAGAATGGCTGAATAAATTGTGGTATATGAAAATTATGGAATATTACTGTTCTGTAAGAAATGACCAACAGGATGATTTCAGAAAGGCCTGGAGAGACTTACACGAACTGATGCTGAGTGAAATGAGCAGGACCAGGAGATCATTATATACTTCAACAACAATACTAGATGATGACCAGTTCTGATGGAACAGGCCATCCTCAGCAACGAGATCAACCAAATCATTTCTAATGGAGCAGGAATGAACTGAACTAGCTATACCCAGAAAAAGAACTCTGGGAGATGACTAAAAACCATTACATTGAATTCCCAATCCCTATATTTATGCACACCTGCATCTTTGATTTCCTTCACAAGCTAATTGTACAATATTTCAGAGTCTGATTCTTTTTGTACAGCAAAATAACGTTTTGGTCATGTATACTTATTGTGTATCTAATTTATATTTTAATATATTTAACATCTACTGGTCATCCTGCCATTTAGGGGAGGGGGTGGGGGGGTAAGAGGTAAAAATTGGAACAAGAGGTTTGGCAATTGTTAATGCTGTAAAGTTACCCATGTATATATCCTGTAAATAAAAGGCTATTAAATTAAAAAAAAAAAAAAAAAAAAGAAATTTGTACCCTGTAATTATAGAATCCAAATATATTCCCAGATAATTTTTTCCCCCTTTTTGCAAAGGACTATAAAACACATGGCCTCAGGAGTGGGGTGGGGGAGGGGGAGGGGGAGGGCAGTGAATGTATTATAATTTTTTATTGACAAACATCTACATGGGTAATTTTTCAACATTGACCCTTGTAAAAACTTCTGTTCCAACTTTTCCCCTCCTTCCCTCCTTCCCTCCATCCCTCTCCTAGTTGGCAGGCTGTCCCATACATCTTAAATATGTTAAAGTATATGTTAAATACAATATATGTACACATATTTATACAGTTATCTTGCTGTACAAGAAAAATCGGATCTAGAAAGAAGGTAAAAATAACCTGGGAAGAAAAACAAAAACGCAAGCAAACAATAACTGAAAGAGTGTAAATGCTATGTTGTGGTCTACATTCATTTCCCAGTGTTCTTTCGCTAAATGTAGCTGATCCTGTTCATTAGTGATCAACTGGAACTGATTTGGTTCATCTCATTGCCAAAGATAGCCACTTCCATCAGAATTGATCCTCATATAAGTATTGTTGTTGAAGCATATAATGATCTCCTTATTCTGCTCATTTCACTTAGCATCAGTTCATATAAGTCTCTCTAGGCCTCTCTGAAATCATTTCTTACTGAACAATAATATTCTATAATATTCATATACCACAATTTACCCAACCACTCTCCAATTGATGGGCATCCACTCAGTTTCCAGTTTCTGGCCACTACAAACAGGGATGCCACAAACATTGTTGCACATGTGGGTCCCTTTCCTTTCTTTAAGATCTCTTTGGGATATAAGCCCAGTAGTAACACTGCTAGATCAAAGGGTATGCACAGTTTAATAACTTTTTGAGTGTAGTTCCAAACTGCTCTCCAGAATGTTGGATATCTTTGATAATGATTAATGTTGGAGGGGATGCGGGAAAACGGGGACCCTGATGCATCGTTGGTGGAGTTGTGAACGAATCCAACCATTCTGGAGAGCAATCTGGAATTATGCCCAAAAAGTTATCAAACTGTGCATACCCTTTGATCCAGCAGTGTTTCTACTGGGCTTATACCCCAAGGAGATACTAAAGAAGGGAAAGGTACCAATATGTGCCAAAATGTTTGTGGCAGCCCTGTTTGTAGTGGCTAGAAACTGGAAAATGAATGGATGCCCATCAATTGGAGAATGGTTGGGTAAATTGTGGTATATGAATGTTATGGAATATTATTGTTCTGTAAGAAATGACCAGCAGGATGATTTCAGAAAGGAGAGACTTACATAAACTGATGCTAAGTGAAATGAGCAGAACCAAGAGATCATTATATACGTCAACAACGATATTGTATGAAGATGTAATCTGATGGCAGTGGATTTCTTTGACAAAGAGACCTAATTCAGTTTAAGTTGATCAATGATGGACATAAGCAGCTACACCCAAAGGAAAAAACACTGGGAAATGAATGTAAACTGTTTGCATTTTTGTTTTTCTTCCCGGGTTATTTATACCTTCTGAATCCAATTCTCCCTGTGCAACAAGAAAACTGTATGGATCTGCACACATATATTGATTGTATCTAGGATATACTAGGACATATTCATCATATATAGGACTGCTTCCCATCTAGGGGAGGGGGTGGAGGGTGGGAGGGAAAAATTGGAACAGAAGCGAGTGTAAGGGATAATGTTGTAAAAAAAAATTACCCTGGTATAGGTTCTGTCAATAAAAAGTTACTATAATAAAAAAAAAATTGCATTTCTCTGATCAATAACGATTTGGAGCACCTTTTCATATGAGTAGAAATTCCAATTTCAGCATCTGAAAATTGTCTGTTCATATAGGATTCTGTTTTTGGAGAGCTTCTGGGCCACAGGAGCTGGATGCTGAGAGGAGCAAAAAGCACATCTGAATTGAGGGTCTGATCTCTGATGGAAAATTCCCTTGTTTCTTTCTCGATAGACTTTTAGAAATCAGAAACTAAGAGAGACCTTGTCCGCCCTGGCTCAGGTGTAGAGAACCTGGAGGCAACTACTTCCTCTCACTTTCTTGTAGTTCAAAGCTGAACTCCTTTGTTAAACTAATGGATGAATTTCTTCATCCTTTGAAAGAAGACTGAACTCAATACCTCGTATCATACCGCTAGGTGGTGCCATTGTGCACAGAGCACTAGGGCTGAAGGAAGGAAGAGTTCAAATTCTGCCTCAGACACTTACTAGCTATGTGGCTCTGGGCATTTAACTTTTTGCTTCAGTTTTCTCATATGTAAAATGAGATGGAAAATGGAAAACTCCAAATGGGGCCATGAGGGGTGAATAACAAAAACCTGATATTACAAGCTTCTTCCTATCCAAATAAACAACATTTCCTTTAATTGCTCACCCACTGTCCCTTCTTAACTATAATTTCGTTTCTCCCTTTACTTAAGAGAAAATCTATTTGCCATTAATTCTGTTTTGTATGATTAGTGCTGAGAGGATAGAGATTTGGAAAAAGGTTTGAATCTCAATAGAGTGATGGGAGACAACTGTCTCTTTTAGCAATGCTAAGGTAGGCAGAAGAGTCATTACAGAAAATGACTCTCCCTGAAAGTCACAAACACAATGGAAGTATTGGCAAGTACACATTTTCATAAAAAGGAATGTCTAGAAGTAGAAGGATTAACAAAGATGTATGTTTAAGGCGGCTAAATGGTGCCACAGATCAGGACTCCTTTTCATGAGATTAAATCTGGCCTTGTTGAGGTCAGGAACCAAATGTTGAGGTGTAGACCACATGTTGAGGTCTACATCTGGGGTACCTAAATGAAATTAGGGTTTAGTTAAGGTCTAGTGGCAGGTTTGGGGTACAGGGAGTCAAACAGAGTTCCCCTGCAACCCCCTTAGATTTGGCGCAAGGATATGGCAGTATATGAGGTCTAGTAGCGGCCGCGGAATTACCAGTAAAAGCATTTATTGGCCCAGAGAGCTAGATTAATAAAAGAGGTTTATTACTGAGTTTAGAAGTAGGAGATAGGTGAAGGTAGAGATAAGGAGGGCACTAGACAGAGGGTCCAGTGGACAGAGGGTCCTCACATGGCTGCCATGTTTGGAATCTCTGCAAAGAGGGGTTCCCAGTGTGGTCCTTTTAAGTGGAGACTTAGCTTGAGGGGCTTTGGGGTGTAGCCCCAAAGTTGGCTCAGATCCGGGTGGGGCTGGGACAGGTCGGGATCTTCTATTGGAATTCAAAGGGACCAGGATTTGTGAGTCAAAGGGTAATTTACATTAACTAGGGGGGTTGGGAATCAAAGATTGGAATCTTTCCCCGCATCAGCCTCATATACTCACTATTATGAAGTTGGACAAATCACTTAACCTTGTTTGCCTCAATGTCCTTGTCTGTAAAAAGAGCTGGAGAAGGAAATGACAAACTGTTCTAGAATGTTTGCCAAGAAAATTCCAAATGTTGTCATAAGGAGTTGAACTCCTATTTATCCTAGGCATAGAGGATATAAAACCTTGGGGCAAACAAGCAAAACTCAGGAAAGACAGATCTGTTTGGATTGGACTAAGTAATCCTTAACCTTGCTACAGGTGGGATACTCCTATAAGGACTTAGTACCCAGGAAAACACCTCCATATGTATTCCTTACATATAGTAGCCTTCAAACATTACATGTGGGCACTTTCCCTCTAAAAGTATTAACCTGCTGTTGCATATTTCAGCTATGTTATGGTCAAGTAAACCACTTTTTGTTACTTGTTCAATGGATTAAGTCTGCCTCATTTTCTGGTACCTAATATGGTACCAGGCCTATCTCTAATACACGAATATATTAATTTTTGAGTTGAAAAGTGGTAGAAAAATAATAGAAAGGAGCATGTCTTTGAGGTACACACATTGGTCCATTGACCATTAAGGTCAATACACATGTACATAAAGGAAGTATTGCAGATTATTATGCTATAAGAAATTATAGCATATAATCTGTAAATAAAAGGCTATTAAATAAAAAAAAATTATGAATGTGATAAACTGCAGATAAGTTTATATGAAGACTTATATGACCTGTTATAGAATTAAAGATGCAAAACTAGGAAAACAATGTGACTGCAAGATTGCAAATAAAAAGAACAATAAAAAGTGAAGGGGGAGGGGAACTGTTCCCTTTAAAATTATCACTCTGAAATTGTGTTCCTTTTTCTGATCTCAGATCAGGATCTCCCAGGCTCCAAGAAGTCTAGAGACAGAGCCCATCCTCCCAGGATAAGAGAAGCAATACTATTCAAGGACAAATCAACTCCCATAGAAATTCTAAATTCTCATTCAATTGAGAAATCCTGGTCTAATCAGCTCTGGCTGTCCCAGCCCCAACTAAGATACCCAATATAACAGCTTCCCTCAACTAAGCTCTTTGCCAGAACCATTTGCCTGCTGAGAAAGCATTCTCAGCGTAAAATTTCATTTCCCAATAGATCTTTGCCACTATAGAATTCAGTCCTTTAGTAAACTGATTTCTATCCAACAATAAACTTTCATTTTGCAACTAAAAATTCAGGAATGAGTGAATTCTTTCACTTTTAAACCTGCTGACAATTAAGGGGATACTTAACAACTCTAATTGCCAACTAACCTCTTGACCACCAGGAATTGAGAGCATTCAAACCAAATCAAAAGGAAACTGAATGTAATGAACTGAACCAGCTACACCCAGCAAAAGAACTCTGGGAGAAGACTAAGAACCATTACATCAAATTCCCAATCCCTATATTTTTGCCTGCCTGCATTTTTGATATCCTTCACAGGTTAATTGTGCACTATTTCAAAGTCCGATTCTTTTCGCACAGCAAAATAATGGTTTGGTCATGTATAATTATTTTGTATTTAATTTATACTCTAATATATTTAACATGTATTGGTCATCCTGCCATCTGGGGAGGGGGTGGGGGGAAGGAGGGGAAAATTGGAACAAAAGATTTGGCAATTGTCAATGCTGTAAAATTACCCATGCATATAACTTGTAAATAAAAGCTATTAAAATTTAAAAAAAAAGGAAACTGCATGTTGTATAATAATAGTGAATAAATGTGGTGCCAAAGTAGTAAAAAAAAACAAAAAACAAAGGCATCTCTTTGAGCAACTAGCTTGGTAACTATAATTTCCTTGGTGAATCAAGCATTGATCCTGGAGTCAGGGAAATTCATCTTCCCGAGTTCAAATCTGTCCTTAGACACTTACCAGCTATGTGATCCTGAGTAAGTCGCTTAATACTGTTTTACTCTGTTTCCTGATTTTTAAAGTGAGCTGGAGAGTGAAATGGCATGTCACTTTAGTTTCTTTGCCAAGAAAACCCTAAATGGGGTCAAGAAGAGTCAGATATAGCTATAAGAAATGATAAACGGGTAAATTTCAGAAAAACTTGGAAAGATTTTCATGAACTGATGCTGAGTAAATTGAGCAAAACCAGGAGAACATCCTATACAGTAATAACAACATTGTGTGATAATCAACTATGGTAGACTGAGTTCTCAGCAATGCAGTGACCCAAGACAATTTCAATGGACATGTGATAGAAAATGACATCTGCATCTACAGAAAGAACTATGGTGACAGAATGAGGATTGAAGCATTCTATTTTCATTTTCCCCGCTTTCTTGTGTTTTTTCCCTTTTGATCTGAATCTTCTTTCACAACATGACTAATGTGGATCTATATTTGGTATGTTTATATATATATATAACCTATATCAGATTATTTGCTGTCTTGGGGGGGATGTGAAGGGGAAGGAGGAAGAAAAAATTTGGAACTTAAAATTTTATAAAGTGAATGTTGAAAACTAAAAAAAAATATAGATCTTGGAGTAAGAAAAAAAAAAACAACAAGGAAGGAAGATGGAAGGAAGTGATGAGGTTCAGTAGAGGGCAGAAGGTTGTGGGAACCCCCTTCTGGTTGGGGCAGGTCCTTCTTATGAACCGGAAAAATTAGACTGGCAAAAGAAGTTTATTGTTGGAACCAAAAAGTCAGCCTTTGCTAGGAAGGTTGACTTCCTTAGTGGCAAGCTCCCGACAGAGAAGTAAAGATCTAGCAGAAGAGTCCTAGCAGAGAAATAAAGTTCTTAGTAAAGAAATCCTAACAGACAGGTAAAGAGGGGTATGGTCCTGTTAGGGAAATAGGTGAGAGAGATAAAGAGGGATTAATGGTGAAAAGACAATATTTTTTCAGTGGGCAGAGTGTCCTTACAGGTAGCTATGCCAAAGGAGGTCCCTTGGCCTAGCATGATTACTGCTTTGGTCCTCTGCAAGGTATTGAGCCCAATTGCCCATTTTTATAATTGAAACTTTGGCTAGAGGCGGGGGCAATTTGAGTTGAAACTGGACAGAGATCTTCAGGAATTAAATAGAAATTTTGATGAGTATCCCTGGACTAATCTCCAACTCAATAAGGGGCTTAATCAGTAGTGAGTGTTATCAATGGGGAGGTGTGCCTGTCTCCTCCAAGATAACAGAATGAAACTACTTGTCTTGATTCCCTGGGGTGGGTCTTTTGCCGAGGGAAGGATTCAGGGAAAATCTCTCCTTCAAGGAGTTTATACCTCATGCCCCATCCAAGTCAAAGAGAGACAGTATGGGGATTCCCCAATGAGAAGGAAGGAAGGAAGGAAGGAAGGAAGGAAGGAAGGAAGGAAGGAAGGAAGGAAGGAAGGAAGTAAAGAAGCTTCAGATATAATATTCTCTTTTTTGCAGAGGTAGGGGATGATGGGTATGAATCATTGCTTGTCTTGTTTGCCTCAGTTGATGAATGTGTTAATTTTACTGATGTACTTTTTAATCTTTTTTATTTATTACTAGGGATGTTTCCTCCCTGGTACAGGAAAGGGAGGGATATGTTCAGAAAGTGGAAATGATGTTAAAAAAAATGCTATGAATAAAGATTTTAAAACATCAAAATCTAAATTTGTCTTGTGGTTAAGTACAGAGCTGCTATGTAATATAAACATCTAGAGGTTAACAAACTAAAAGGGCCATGCTTGGGGCTCTGAAACTTGAGCACAATCTTCCTCTCATATCACCCTGCTGCCTTCTGTTACTTTTCCCTCCTTTTCTCAACAGAAAGAACTTATCCTTCCTGCCCAGCTGACCCCTCTATATGTGTAAGGGATCCTATTCTGTCCTGTGTTTTTTTTTAGCAAATTGTCTTCCTTCCCTGTCTTCCTTCAGGATTTAACAACCATTCAATCTCCTAAAAGAGGCTTTTCCTGGTCCCCCATTATGTTAATAACTTCCCTTCAAGGATTATCTCTCTGATCTGTCTGGATCTCTTCTATGTTTAATACTTGTTCTCTCTCCTATTGTCCCTATTGGGAGCAAGGTCTATCTTTTTTGTTTGTTTTTTTTCCATTTTTGATAAAATCTTGTACAGTGCCTGCCACAAAGGGGGAGTTTAATAAATGATTACTGATGAACTAACAGTCATTTCTAGTGTATGTCTATAATTTTACCAAGAATGGTACAGCAGGCTTCCCCCTGTTCCTTTTGATATTTGGGAAAGAGCTATTTTTATTTATTGTTTGGTGCTTTGGAGTCTCAGCAATTGAGATTCTTGGCCAGCATAGATGGAGATCCCATAGGGCAGTTAGAATGTTGTCTCCTCAGGTGCCAACATCCAGTTTCCCTCAATTAAATCCCTCAAGGCTATCCCTACTCTGGCCTCCCCCTGGGATTTGTGTCCATTATAAGCCTTAAAAATGGCTCTGCCTTCCTTCATGGTGGCTTGCATGCAAGCTTAAGTGGGGAGCTTAAGCAGTCACCACATCCCCTCTCTCCTTAGAAAATTCACTTCTATCCAGCCTCTGTTTTCTTCTGAAGTCTAATCTTCCCTTTCCACTGTGTCTGGAGCCTTGTTCTCTTGTAAATGAACATCTTATGATCTCTTCCTTTTCTATTCTTGCCCTCTTTGCTTAGTGGATTTTTTCCTATGAAGGCCCCCCTCTCCAAGGCATACAGGGCTAGGAGAAGGAGTCAACCCACTGCAGCTACAAAGGCAAGACATCACAATCACCGCTGTTGGCAATTGAACAACAGCAACAACATGGGGGAATCTGTTGGTTTCTTATTTATTTTTAAATATGCATGTTGGTTGAGAAAAATAAGAATAGGAAAAAAACCATGGGAGAGGGAAAAAAATCAGAAAAAAAGAAGTGAACACAGTATGTTGTTTGCATTCAATCTCCACAGTTCTTTTTCTAGATGCACATGGCGTTTTCTATTCAGTCTATTGGGATTGCCTTGGAAGTCTATTGGGATTGCCTTGGATCCATTGGTTTCTTAGGGATTAGGCTAATGCAAGATCAGTTAAACCCCAGGAAATGCCTCTCTACTAAGGAAGCAAGTGCATTGTTGGAGTCATATGGTAGAGATAAAGAAGAATTATTGAAGAGTATGGAAGAGACTCAAATAGAGAAGAAAATCTATTTTTAACTTCCTGAGGATCTAAGTGAGAATGTCAGGTGAGATGTTCCCTGACATTGGAGGGAACCTTATTCCTGCTCCAGCTATGGAAGCCCCAAAGAACCTGAGGCTGCTGATAAGAGTTGAACACTTCTATCAAGTGGTGGCTTTGGAAAGACATGAATGCTAATCCTATGTTGGCTACTTAGTAGTATAGGACCTTGGTCAAATCATTTATCCTATAAATAAAAATTTATTTTTTAAATTTTTTATAATAGCTTTTTATTTTCAAAATATATGTAAAGATAGTTTTCAACATTCACCTTTACAAAATCTTGTGTTCCAAAGTTTTCTCCCTTTTTACCCATCTCTCCTTTCTCCTAAGTAATCCAGTATAGGTTAAATATGCACAATTCTTCTAAACATGAAATAACCATTTTTATTTTCCAAAACATATTTAAGCTTTATTGTTTTCTTTTTTTCTAGTTATACATTTACATTAATTTTAAAAATACACATTTCTTTGTGAATCATGTTTGAAGGGGAAAATCAGAACAAAAGAGAAAAAACACAAGAGGAAAAAAAAACAGAAGAAAAAGAAAAAAAAGTGAACATAGCATGTGTTTGTTGATCTCCAGAAATAAGCATTTAAGTGCTAAGTGTATGCTTGGGGCAGCTAAGTGGATCTGAAGTTAGGAAGACTCATCTTCTTGAGTTCAAATCTGACCTCATGTATTTTACTAGCTGTGTGATTCTGGACAAGTCATTTAACCCTACTTGCCTCAGTTTCCTCATCTGTAAAATGAGCTGGAGAAGGAAATGGCAAAACATTCTAGTATCTTTATCAAGAAAACCCTAAATGGAGTCACAAAGAGGAGGACACAACTCAAAACAACTGAGCAATAATAGTGACTCTGTTCTAGGCCTGTACTTTATAAATATTATTTCATTTGATCCTCACAATAACATGTAAGCTAAGTAATATTATCACTTCCACTTGACATTTATAAAGACTGAGGTTAAGGGACATACATCTAGTAAATTCCAGTAGTCACATTTTAATTCAAATCTCTTGATTCCAGGCCCAAAGCTCTATAATCTGTACAACCTAATTGCCACAGGGGTGTTTTGAGAATCAAATGAATTATATATATGTAAAGAATTTTGCTTTTGTTAAAATGCCAGATATTACTTCACTCATCCCTGGACTTTTTCTCTGGATGAGAACTTCCCTTTTTTTTAACCTCACCACCCTGAGCAAATGAACCTCATCTGACTGGTTATTCCTTCCTAGGCTATTAGTTTAGTGGAGACTAATTTAAGTGTAGACTCTCTATGCTAATTTGCTCCCTCACTGGTAGCCTTCTTTCTCATGCCCCATTTTACAATGCTTCTTATCTGTTATCTTCCATTATTGAAATGTAAACTTCAGGATGGGGTTTAGCTTGTTTGTATTTTTATTTTATTTATGTTTAGTAGCATTGTGCTTGGCACATGGTGCTTTAATAAATGATCTGTCAATATTTTTATCTCCTATCTATGTCATCCATGTATCCATGTATCTATCTGTATTATCTATCAATTTCCATATAATCTATTATCTATCTCTCTATCCTCTGTTTATATCTGCATCATCTATGTAATTTATCTATCCAGCTATCATTTGTGTATATCTATTTTGTCTATCTCTATCATCTAAACATTTACTTATTGATCTATCCTTTATATTCTGTATCATCTATGTTCATCATCTACTTAATAAACTATGTCTATATATATTCATATGATTTTTTAGAGTTATCTACAATCTGTCTATACCTATATCATCTATCTATATCAATTTATATTATCATCTGTTGTCTATGTTAGCTACCATGTCTATCTATATTATTTATCTCTAGCATCTATATTTATAACATACATCCGTTTACTATCATTTGCCTATATCATCTACCAAATCAATCTATGTCCAACTATATCTATATGATCTATCTATATTATATAGCATTTATTTTCTATCTCTATTTTATCTCTATCATCTAAGTCTGTATCTCTCTTTCTCTTAAACTCTGTCTCCCTTTCTCTGTCTCCTTCTCATAATTTCCATCTCTTTCTGTCTCTTTCTCTTAGTCTGTCAGTCTCTTTCAATCCGTTAGTTTCTGTCTCTTCTCTCTCTCTTTTTCAGTTTCTTTCTCAGTCTCTGTCTCTTTCGATATTTGCTCCCATTCTCTCTTTCCCTCCCTCTCTGTTCTTCTGTCTTTTTGTCACTCTCCATCTCTCTCATTTATCTGTCTGTCTCCCTGGCTCCCTTTCTAATTTGGACTGAGGAATGGTAGCGCCACTTTGAGTCATTCAGAAGCTCAAGATTATAACTACAAGGCAGTGGGCCTGCATATTCTATAAATTAGTCTAGTTTTGTCCAGGCCCAGTTCGGACTCAGGCCAGCCTTGCTTGTTCAGGCTTATGATTGGACTGAAATGAGTCCATAAAACATTTAAACAAAATAAGTTTGCCCACTATTGGCATGGGCAAGGATACAATATTGGTTCAGCTTTAGTGGCTCTCCTTTTCAAATCTTAAATCCCCAGGTCTCCAAATGGATCTGACCACTCAAAAGAATGGTCCAAAGAAATTTTAAGCAACCCCAACTAGACTTTTATGTCCCAGGAGACTAGAAAATTACATGAATAGTTCAAGTTTAGTACACTAGATAAATCAAGGCCTGAGGACAATTCTATTGTCTTTAAGGAAGTTTAGGATATCTGTGGTAAAATTCTAGCTTTACAATACAGCCTACTGTTATGGTTAGGAAGCTGGGTAATGAGCACGTGATTTGAAATCAGGAAAACTTGAAATCAAATTCAGCTTCTGACATTATTAGTTCTGTAACTCTGGACAAATTATTTTGTTTTTTGTCTTAGATTCCTCATCTATAAAATGGGGATAGTAAGTGCAGAGGTTCGGTACAGGGCAGTGAGTTGTGGAAACCTCTTTGGTTGATATAGAGGTCCTTTGTAAAGGAATTTACAAACCTGAAAAGCTAGACTGGCAAAAAGAAGTTTAATATTGGCAATGGGAAGTTAGCCTTTGCTAGAAAGACTGAATTCCTTAGTAGCAAGGTCCTGACAGAGGGATATAAAGTTTTTAGCAGAAAAAAACCTATCCTAGCAGAGAAAGTGAATAAAGCCTTGTTAGGGAAATAGAGAGATAAAGATAAAGAGGGAGTAACTTGAAAGAGAATATCATTTCAGCAGGTGGAGGGTTGCAGCTTATGCCAAAGGGAGAGAAAGATTCCTTGGCATGGCATGTTAGATCCTCTGCAAGGAATGAGCCCCAAGCTGCCTCTTTTTATAATTGAAACCTTGGCTAGAAGCTAGGGGCAGGTCTTGATGAGGGCTGGGAGCAGTTTGAGCTGGAATCAGAATAGAAAATCTTGGAATTGAATGAGTGTCCCTGGGCTAATTTCCAACTCAATAGGGTTAGAAGTGGTCCTGGACTCAACCAGTTTCACCCAGATGACAGAATGAATGTACTTTATCTTGATTCCCTGGGATGGGTCTCTCAGGAGAGAGCTTAGCATTCCCTCCAAAGTCAGAGAGAAAGAGAAAGAGTTTCAGGGCTCCCTTTGTCAATAGGACTTTATCTCCCAGAGTTATTGTAGAGGATTAAATGAGGTAATCATTGTAAAGTGCTTAGTACAGGATCCAGCACATAGCAAGCACAAATGCCTAGTACTATTATTGTGGTTGTTATTATTATTGGTTCTTAATTAGATTGGTAGTTGATATCACTCCCACTTTCCCCAAGCCAAAGATCAGGATTTCAGGCTATTGAGTTTAATAATGAAATTGGCAGTAGGATACTATAGCAGTTCTATAATTATCTTTGCCCAGTGACCAGGTAAACTTGTGGTCCTTCAAACTATAATATGACAAGTTTGCTTTTTTAGCTAGATTACACCAATTGATGGAATGCTTTTAATAATCTAGGTTTTAAAGCAAGTCTGGGAGATTTTGCATTACGGCTTGTATGCAGTAATGCAACTGTGGATTGGTGGAGAGAATACTGAACATGACATCGCATATAAAGGCAGGAGCTGATATGAAAGCTTTTAGAGGTCTTTTTTATCCTGTCTTTGAGAAGTCTGCGCTGTGGACCAGCTTTAAGCATAGGAAGACAGAGACATAGATTTTGATAGTGGCAGGCACATAAGGGAAGCCACAGCTTCCCAATATGACCTGATTTCTAGTTTCTTTCTATACCTTTGAGAATTATTGCTTGGTTAAGATTGGACTTTCTCTCTTGATTGAACTGAGATTTCATTTCATTTTTATCAGAAGAGCTCATCCACTAATGGATATTTTTTGGTGCATTCTAATCTATAAAGTTCCATTTTCTGTTTGTTGTCTGCTTAGATAAATGGGCTTAGTCACTATTTATGATGATCATTTGTGTTACCTGACTGGCCAGAAGGATCTAAGAGAACAGAGTATAAACTTGGAGCCATCTTCACTGAAGGATAGAAGCTCACACATATACCCCAGTAAATCTGTGTTGGCACACAGACTACAGAAAGTAATCCATGAGCCTCAACCTGCAAGTGACTTAGAGAGATGTCTACTCCAAGCCTACAAAACCTCCCCCCGGCAGAATAGGTGGATGAGAACAATTTGTTCCAACAGCCATGAAGATAGTACATAAAGCTTGGTTAGACATCAAAGGCACTAAGGTCATCCCCTGCAGCCCAAGGCATCACTAGTGAGTCTTGACTTTTGTCTTGCCACTCAACTTCAATGTGGAAAAGAGATTGAGACCGATGATTTTGTGCAGCTGTGTCTCACTTCAATCCAATTCATGAGCAAGTCAAGCAAGTCATCACCCTCATTATGTCATTGATCCTCTTAAAAATGAAGGAAAAACAACAGTCTTTTGCACATTCTCTAGTCCCAGTCTTTCTTGTTGATAGACCAGAACCAGGATTTAATGCACATTGGTTTCTCTTCTGCTCTATCAGCTCTTCAGTTCTCATCCCTCCATTTCCTCACTAAGAAGGAATAATCTGAACAATATTATTACTCTTAGGAAGAATGTGACAACCTATTGTCCTTTGGCTAACGTAGTTTTATATCTATTTAGAACCCTGTGATACCCAGTCCTAGGCAAACTAGGCAGAAGCTCACTTTAGTACCACTGCTCTCTGCTGTCCTGAATGTCTTTCCATGCCCCCAACTCTATCCATTCTCTTCTTCCCTAGTGCTCTAAAGAAACCCTGCTCCCTTGTTTATAAACTGCCCTTCAAATTAGACTTCTTCCTTTTATGATCTTTCCATCTTCTTTTGATCCTTGACACATCCTCCTCCCCATCTTGCTTCCCTATTAACCCTCTCTAGTGTACATATCATCTTTCATGGCCCCTAACTATCTGAGTTTAGAGGAAGAGTAAGTGGGATTATTTCTATCAAATTCCATCCAAATCCACCAATTTCCATCAAAGGAGGAGAATTTCTCCTCCTCTGAAGTTCATTCCCTACAGATATATCATCTTATCCTAGATACTGGGAGCTGTTATTTACAAGATCTTGCAATTTATTCTCCCAAGAAGTTGAGAAACTTATAGTCTTCTTTATATCCCACCCTTATCCCATGTACACAGTTTTATTATGGGGTTCTTTTACACAGATTTTTATCCATATCTCTCATTTTTATTTACACCATCTAAATTTTCCCTCTATCTCCTCCTTCTTTATTGCCTATCCCAAAGAGACATCATTTATGACAAAAACATTTTTTTTAAAAAGAAAAGGAAAAGAGGAAGAAACAAAAAGAAGAAAAACTCAGCAAAACTAATCCAACCAGTAAAAAAAAATCTGATTTTATATTAAGTGCTACACACTTCTAAACTCTTTCCCCTTCCTCTCCCTCTTACAAAGGAGAAAATGGAAATATCTTTTCATGTTTCTTTTTGGGACTAAATTTGTTCTTTATAATTTTTGAAATATTAATTTTCTTATAAAAAATAAAAAATTTTGATACTTAAAAAAAAAAACCCAAAAGTAACCATGATCCAAATTTTCCCCTGTAGTCAACAGCCTTCCCATGTAAGAAAGAAAATGAATTTGAGAAAATAATCAGCAAAGCTAATTAACATGTTAAGAAAAACCTGATCATCTATGCAATGTGCAACACTCATGGACCTCCCACCTCCACAAAAGAATGAAGGGGGGATTTTTTTTTTCTGAGACAATTGGGGTTAAGTGACTTGCCCAGGGTCACACAGCTAGGAAGCATTAAGTGTCTGATATCACATTTGAACCCAGGTCTTCCTGACTTCAGGGCTGGTGCTCTATCTTCTGCGCCATGTTGATAATTGTTGTAATAAAGTTAATAGCTAGGATGCATGAGATCCCTGCTAGATGAAGTGAGAAAATAGCTAGATCTACGGATGCTCCTGTGTGGGCGAGATTGCCTGCCAGAGGTGGGTAGATTGTCCATCTTGTTCTAGCACCTGCTTCAACTGCCCAGCCCAAGGAATTTTTTTTAAACAAACAAACATTTACTATGCAAGCACTGTGCTAAATACTGTGGACACAAATACAAACAGAAAATAAGACAATCCCTGTCCTCAAGAATTTCCATACTAACACATAAATGAAAGCTGAAAAGATCACGGAATAAGGTGAGGAAGTTCCAAGAATGAAAAATGAGTGATCTAAGTTCTCCCCAAAATGGAAGTTTCGGGAAGAATTAATCAATGAGAGAAGGAACCCACAGGCTGCTGAATCATGGTGGTCAAGTCCAGTTTGTGCCCTTCCTCAAAATGGAAAGAAAGCTTGTTCTCTGTAATTTTACAATATTCATTTTCACTTGTTTTGTGGCAGTCCTTTTCATTTCTATCCTAGTAGTCATCACATTTTGTTTTCCTGGTCTTTCTTACTTCACTTTGCATCAAATCCTATGTTATGCTTACCCTTGCTTCTTAGTATTCATTATATTCATTATTTTTAATAACTAATGATATAATTCTGTTACATTCATGTACACCAATTTACTTAGCTATATTACTCAATTTACTTTGTTTCCAGTTCTTTGCTACCATTAATATTTTGAGGGTAAAGGATAAGTTGATGTCCCTTCAAATTTCCTGGATCTCCAGATTTATCAACCTCCTCAACTCCAACTATTTCTACATTCTCTACATCTCTGTCATACACCAGAACTCTCTTACTTTTGACTTTATCATCACCTATAACAGTCCCCAGTAAGTACTTAAAATTAATTAATACTTAATGATAACATTAATTACATGTAACTACAATTAATTGGTGGTGATTAAATAACAATAATTGTTATTTGCTTGAGATAATGGATATAAGTATGTATTTTTGCACTTTGACATTGAGTATTCCTTTTGCTTGACTAGGTTTCATTGTTACAAGGTTTCCCGTCTTTTGTTTTCTCAGTTAATTGGGAAGGGGATATAGGGAAAAGAGGAATTAGCAATAGTGTGGCCTCCCAAAAGGAGTCCACCATACCATATTTTTATATGAAGAAGGGAATTCAGAAGGAAACATATGTAAGTGGGACAGTTTTGAAACTAACATATAATTTATTGTTATAGATACATATACATATATATTTTAAAAAAGCA
Organism: Sarcophilus harrisii; assembly: GCF_902635505.1. Lineage (NCBI taxonomy): Eukaryota > Metazoa > Chordata > Mammalia > Dasyuromorphia > Dasyuridae > Sarcophilus > Sarcophilus harrisii. The sequence continues at coordinate 88,681,136 of NC_045430.1, read as the reverse complement.
AGTCATACAAAATGGTGATTCATCTTCATATAGAATCTTTTTGTGCCTATAAAAATGCTATGTGATATATGTAATGTATTATGTGTATGAAAATGTTTCTTTTTTTGGTTACATTCAAAATGTGAAAATAAAGGTCTTAAAAGAATTGAAGTTAAATTATACCTTCTCAATGTGTAACTCTTGAGATTCCTCTATATCATTATAATCTCAACTCCTGCCATCTCTCCTTATGCCTCATCTTTCCAAAACCCATTTTCCATCTTCCAGACAAATTCCAGGTATTCCAACCCTTCCCCTTTCCATTCTCCTGTATTTCCCAGGTCTTTATTCCTATTCTGGTTTTACTTTCTTCCCTTCAAAGTGTTGACCACATAGTCAATTACTTCAATATTACGATAACTTTTGGGTTGAATATCCTGCTCTCTTGATAGATTATAGCATACGCCCACCATCTGCCTTCTCCACTCTTAGCTACAAGCTACTGAACAGGCTAGGAGTCCTAAGACCCTACTGAATAGATCCATTACAAATTTATATCACTCTCCTCTTAAGTAGCCCACCCAGATACACACCAATATGTTTCCTAATTTGACTCTCCATCAAACTTCCCAGTCTCTTCCAAATCTCTCCTTTTAAGCTACTTAGACTATTGCCATCTCACTACTTACTTCATACTTCCACTGAAAATAATCATTTTAAAAATTGGTCATAGGAATCCCTGTCCTTTAATTAATCACCTGAACTTCACCCCCCATTCTCTCTTGCTTCTGTCTCTAAGAAAATAGGGACCCTTCCGCTTACTAGTCAGTTTACCTATTTATCCTTTCTCCTTTCTGCCAGGAGATTTCCTCTTCCATTCTCTCTCCAGCTCCCAAAGATTCTAGTTCTCCACCCCCTAGGATTGTTGTGAGGACACAATCTGTGTCAATGACTTTGTAAACCAAAAAGCACTTGGATACATCCTATTCTGATCGTCACCATCACATAGAAGTCATTTTAGATGGTCTGTGTATCATCATATGAAGCCTATGCTATTTTTGAGGCCGTCTGAGACGGCTTCTAAGATCCTTTCCAGTTCTAGCTTGTGATCTTATTTGAGTAACAAAGTCCTTGCTGGGCCCAGGAGACTAGGACATCTGGTCCTCTCCTTTTTTGGAAGGGGACTCATCTCTTCTGTGTCAGGTACAGGCTCCAGCGGAGTTCGGGCCTTGAGGGAGCAGGGCTTCTAATGAGAAGGGTGAGCGTCTCTTCTCTCCTACGCTTCAGCTCGTTACACCCCCACTCTGGCGCTGCAGGGCAATTTGCTTATAACTCGGGTTTGGCTCATTTCTAGAATCTTTTCAAAAGGGAGGGTAAAAAAGTACTTGCTATCCGCGCTTATCCCACCACACACAGCCGAAGGAACGCCAAGGAACGCTGGGACATGGACAGTGAAGCCTTTAAAAGGGCAGCGGTAATTTCCGCAGCGCTTGCCCCAGGGGCACTCCTTAAAACCTCATCTGAACCAAGGGAAGTTTGCCCAATAGTCCTTTCGCATTTTGCTTTGGCGACGGAAGGAGCTTGCTACACATTTAAAAGGGAAATCTCGCAATGCATCATGGAGGCGCACCGCGCAGAATTTCTGTGCTAACCCCTGTCCCACGGTCCCTGTAATGGCACCCGCTCCCCAGGGGTGGAGAAGAACCCCGCGGCATTTTATCAGGAAACGTGCACTTTATTTGTGTTTGCTAAGTTCAGAGTTTTAAAAAGGAAAGAAAAAAAGCGAATTCGTGGCGGGACGGGGCCGGCGGGCTCGGCAGGCTCCTGAGCGCAATGACCTTTCCCCGGGGCTGCCGGACAAAGTCTGCGGGGCCGGGCCGGGCCGGGCCGGCCCTCCTTCCCCGGTCTCTGACCTCGCCCATTCCGCCCGTACCCCGCACCCCGCCCAGTCCAGGTGAAAGGCTGTGAGCTTGGGCGGGGAGGCGTGGGTGGGGCCCGGGCCCCACCCGAGGAGGACCGATCCCACCCGAGCTTCCCCGAGCTGGCCGGGGGCTCGGGCTGACTCTGCCCCTTCCAGCGACCGTTTCCCCGGGTCCGGCACGCCCCCCGGAGATCGGCGAGCGGTCCCTCCAGTGAAAAGGCGCGAGCCCGGCAGAGAGACCAATCAGGCCGCGGAGGAGGCGGAGCCAGAGGAGGGAGGTGGGGACCAGGAAGCTGGTGCCAAAAGGAGGGGGGAGGAAGAGGGAGGAGGACTCTGGCTCCTGCCGAGGTGATGGGGTCGTCGGGGCTCCTCTTTCCCCTTCCTCTACCCCTGCCGGGCACCCCTTCTGTGCCCTGGGGCACGTCCCTCGGGGTCTCCCTTCCTACGGGGCAGGGCGGGGGGCCAGGGTCTCTCTGCGTGCTTGGTGATCCCCTTCTTCCTTTCCCCACCCCACTGGGGTCTCGGACGGGAGGCTTCCCCCTTCCCCTTTCTTTCTGGGGCTTGGGAATGGGAACGGGGACGGGTCCCTTCAGTTTTCTTCTGGGCCCTTCCTTCTAAGCACTGAGATACGCTTGGAGATCCCCTGATCTCCTGTGCCTGTCCCCCGTCCTTCCCGCCCGGGATCCCTCTTCTCCCAGCCCTAGGAAAGGGGGTACAGAGGGGAGGAATGAGGGTCCTCCGGATTCCTGGACTTCATCTCGCCTAGCAGTCTTCCAGCTGTGCCCCGAGGTGGGGCGGGGGAGGAGAGAAGGGTTGGAAGACACCCCTCGCACCCCCCCCCCCAGTTTGAGAAGTAGATGCTGACAATCTCCATAAGTGAATAGAGAAAGGTCCCCATGGGTTGAGGGGGCAGAAGGATCAGCCCCAGACAATTGGGCAATTGGGGGAGGGGGGAAGGCTATTGGCTGCCTGGCCTGCCCCTTCCTGATCTTCAGGGTTTTTTTCCTTTCTTGTCCTTTCTTTCCATGTAGGGTACAGAACAGTGGAGCATGTGGGACCCCAATGCAGGTAAGTGTCTCAGAGGATGTGCTGTGCCCCCCGTTTCTTTCCTACTCTTAATTTAGAAGGGCTTCACATAGGAAGGGAGATGGGGTTTTTTATGTCTATTTGCTCCCTCTCATGAAGCAAAATTACCTGTTTAGGCAAAAATTTAATGACCCTTTTCTCTCTTGCTCCCTAAACACATAAAACTTCCCTTTTTTGAGCTTGGTCATTTCCTTTTCCTTCTACCCTTCCCCAATATCTCACTGCCTCCCAACTTCCCTCTATTCCTTCCTTTCTCCTAACCTCCCTATACCCTGGAGAGGGGGCAAGCCCCTTTCCCATCACTTGTTTTGGTTGTAAGAGAGCCTGGACCTTGCTGATACTATCTTATTCTCTGCTTCTCTTCTCATCCAGGACAGCCTGGGATGTGCCCTCCTGGGGGTCCTATGTCCTCTTCAACTTCTGGGTACCCTGGGGTTACCAATCCCATCCATCCACCACCAACCAATCCAGCATACCCTCCAGGTACCTTTCCTACCACACCTGGCAGTTTCCCAGGGAATCCCATTTATCCTCCTGGCAATGCTTTTGGCCCTGGGCAGCAGCCAGGGTACCAAGGCTGCCCACCTCAAAGTCCCTACCCACCCCCAAGTCCCTACCCACCCCCGGGTCATTACCCACCTCCTGGCCCTGGTGTGCCTTCTGTGAATCCCTTGGCCCCAGGAGTAATGGGGCCATGTATAGTGATGGATAAGAAGCAGAGGAAGAAGATGAAGAAGGCGCATAAGAAAATGCATAAACATCACAAACATGGCAAGGTCAGTTTCTCTGATAGCCCTCTTGGGGTTGGGATGGGGAGCATTTTATCGGAGTCCTTGGTCCAAGGGAGTTTTGAGACATGGTCAGATTGCTCTGCCAGTCTGGATTTGCCTTCTCTGTTCACCATCCCTCCATGCTGTTAGTGTAGACTAGTAGAGACGACATGCTGGCCTTGGAACCCAGGAATAGAAACTGGGTTGAATTCTGCCTCTTAATACTTCCCAAACTAACTCTGAGCAAGTGCCTTCACTGGTTTAAGTCTGTTTCTTGAGGGAAAAAAAAGTGGTTGGCATACATAATCACCAAAGTCCTTTTTTTTAATGCTCAGGAGAAACTGAGGGTACCTTACATTACATTGCTTTACAAGGTTATGGATAACCTTAAGTTATCTGGGTTGTCATTGTTTCAAGCAGGACTGGCTGAGGGATCCATATCCTCCCAGAATGCTTAAGCATAGATATAGAGATACATATACACATATGAAAGGATTTGGAAATCTTGAGAAGGATTAATTAGTTTTGTCCTTTGACTCTGTAACTGAATATCTGAGGCCCGACTCCTATCTCCTTTCTTTCCTTCACTTTAGTTATTCTAGTATAGTTGAAAGAAAGTTAGATATGATTGGAGCTTGGAGAAATCAAAGCTTGAATCTTGCCTTGGTCTCTTACTGGCTGTGTGGGGGTGGGTAAGTTCTTTAACCATTCTGAACCTCAGTTTCCTCATCTGTAAAATGGGGTTTAAAATAGCTAGTGCACTTCATAGTGTTGTGAGATGTCAAATGAGATAATGAAAAACATTTTATGAAACTTAAAACCATATGTACACCTCATGTCTTATAATAATAATATAATAACAAGACTGGGTCTTGAAAATGGAGACTGAGGGGTTGAATGACTATTCTGACGTCAGGTGGCTAGGCCACATCAGTGGAGGAATCCAAAATTTCTGATCTCTGACCTTGGAGGCTTTGGTCATTCAAATACATTGTTCCTTAGAATGGATCAGAGCAGCTTCCATGACCATACAAAAGCCTCAAACCAACCTGGGTCAGGGAAGGAGAGAGAAGATGATGATATGATTTGGGCATATCTAAATTAACTTATTCTAATGATAGTGGGGATGCTGCAGAAAAGGAGAAGTGGAATCCACTGGAGAACAATTCAGAGCCTCCAGTGTTGGAAAATAAATATTTACCATTATTGATAAAGGAGCTATACGTGTGTAGGCAATCTGATTTAGAGAATGTTATATTTTTAGAGTGCTATAAAGTTTGTAAAGCACTTTATGTGCATCTTATTTTTATCCCCCAGTACTTTTGCCTAGATCCAAGTTACTTGGGAAAGAGTAGGGATCATCTTCATTTATGTATATTGTCTGTACTAAGGTGCTAGTGGCCATCCATTGCTTCAATAATTCAGCAAACCTTCATTTGCCAATTGACTTCTGCTTCTACAACACCATGTTATGCCTTCCTTGAAGAGGCTCTCCCATTCTGATCCCAAAGGGATCTTCATCATGAAATCCCTTGACAGAACAGGAAGAGAGGGAGGCACATTGTTCCAAATGAAATTAATGAAAATTTCCTGCAACAACATGGGTTGGTTTAAATTACTGTTGTAGCGTTAATTCCAGAGGAGAAATTTGTTTTCAGTACATTGGTGACATTCCATGTGTGAATTATTGGCCTTAGATGCATCTTGTATGGGAGGGTATGTACTACAGAGATGGGGAATGGGATGGGATTTCATGGGGTCAGAGTTCAAAATCTGATAATCTCTCCTCTCCACTTTCCCATTCCCCTCGCAGCATTCTTCTTCCTCCTCCTCCTCTTCCAGCAGTGACTCTGACTGAATCCTGGGCCCTCCTCCCCCCAAGTCACACCACCCCAGCTCTCCCATCAAGCCTCGGACACCATATTGCGCTGGGGGAAGATAGCCCTGCACTCCCAATCTCAGCCCAACCCCCTTCACCCCTTTGCCCAAATTGGGTGGTGAAGGTGAGGAAAGGATCCGTTGGCCTGAGGAAATCCACTTTCTTACCTACTAGATTGAATCATTGTGGGGTAGGGGTGGGGAACATGATCTGAACTCCTTTCTGAAGATGTATGCCCTTTGAGCCAAATGCTGAAGACTATTTTAGGATCTGGAAAATGTGATTTTAAAAAATTTATTGTAATTTGTGTGGGAGAAGGGGAAGAAAGGGGGTGTGGCATTATCATGAAAGTTGGTCTGGGTATGGTAGTTTTATGATAATGGAATGTGGGAACTACATTTCCCAGCAGACTGTGCAGTCTACTGAGCTCCACTGCCTTCTGGGAAAGAGAGTTCCTTTGAATAGGATAATGTGGGTGCCATTTTGCAACCTCATTTCTTGGTGTGCTCTTTTCATCCCAGTCATTCTTGGGGTCTTACTCTGTTTCTCTCACTGTGCTTCCCAATAAAGCTGTTTATCCCAGTCTCCATTCATCTGTGCCAATATCTTGGGCTGTTTTCAGCAAGTTCTATTGCTTTTACTGCCCTTTTCTATAACCCTTTCTTAAAGGAGTGACAATCTAGCCTACTGACCAGAGCATCAATGGGGAGGGCACCTTATTGTCACCTTGTTTGTTTCCTGAATGGAAAATCGTGAAGTCCCTTTCGTCTCCAGGACTGGTGCAGGCTAAGTCAAATCCTCTTTGCTGATAAAATTGTGTTTGAGGAGTAGGGGAAGTACTGTAGAATGGGAATCCAGAGGTGCAGTTGAAGGCAAAAATAGATATGGTAATGGGATCTCTTGTTCCCAAAGAGGAAATCTGATCTTCCCTTTGTGGAAGACACCCAGCTTCCTGTTTCTTTAATTCATGCTGAACCTTTCAAACTGATTTTTCTTGGACCTATAAAAATCTATCAATTAGTCAGCTCTCTTCATAGAGAAATAAGCCTGCTGATGTGTTCCTAGTAAGCTGTGATCTGGGTGTCTGAGGGAGGAGAAGATACTAATAGCTTTGTAAGATAAAATAGGAAGGTAAGAATCCAGGTCCAGACACAGAAACAGACAAAATAAGGACAGACCTATGAGAGCTACTGGATAGCTTTAAAAGGATGTAGGAGGATGGGATGTCTATTTTGAAATGCCTCCAGGTAGAGAGAAGTCCTGGATTAAGCATGCAAAGTGGAAGGATGGAAGATGGCATCTCAGGTGAGAACACCTTAATGTAATGGCTCATGTTTCAGGGAGAATGCAATGTTTGTGGCAAATGAGAAAAGGATGTTGGGGTGGGGGGGCGCTGGAGAAGTGGAGGATGGAAGCAGTTCAGGTTACATCTAGATGACCTTTTAAGTCAACGATGTTATGACTTCAGCTGACATCACCATGAAGCCTGTGATTTACCAGAGGTAGGGGAGTCTAGAGGAGGGAGCAGTAAAGTGATGTCTCCCATCTTAAATTTCCCATATCTCCTTCCATTTTCCTCCATTGTAGCATAGTCCTATGTTTGTGATTTTCCTCCCTCTTATAGTGTAAGCTCCTCATAGAATTGGTATCTTTACATTTCTAGCACCTAGCCTACTATCTCTCATATAGTAGGTGATCAATAACTTTATTGAAGGTTTGGATTAATTCAATGAAGTACAACCAACAATATCAACAATAGTTGGGGTGGGTCCCAGACCAGAGTCCCTTGTGCTCAAGGTGCTTATATTCTGTTGTCAGGGACAAAAATGAGTGAATGGGAGCAACAATCAGAATGAGGCCCATCAGAGAAAAGTAATTACATGGTGATAGCAACAAGAAGAGAACCCTTTTACTTTTAAGCCCACAGATCAGGGGTTAGATCAACGGAATATAATTTGAGAACTAGCCAGATTGTACAGAACTGGACTTGGACAAGCTACATCCTGGCAGATCATTGTAGATATTCCTTTACTTTAAGATAAATTGTGACACAATTAGAATCCTAAGTTCTGTAGCTTCCTTTTGGCTTTATTTTGATTCTCAAAGCCTGAGCTCTCTTTTCAGGTATCATAATTGGATTTATTTTTTTTTCTTTTCTAATAGTTTTCCTCTCTCTAATTCTCTATGATCTCATTTCCTCCTCTGCAGACCTCTTCCTTTCCAAAGAAGGAAAAGACACAAAATGGACACATTACTAGGGAGATATAGAGAGCACAAAGAGAAATGCCCATATTGAGAGATAAATAACCAGAGACAGAGATTAAGCAGTGTGTCATGTGAGAAAGCTACATTGTGAAAGAAGGAAAAGATGGCAGGGAAGAGGGGAGAAGTCTAAGAGAAACAAGAGCCAGAGATGCTGCCCTCCCCCACTACCTTTCCTACCTCCTTTTTACTCCACTCTCCCTAAAATGACTTTATGCTACTATGGAGAGTGCTGTAGTGTTTCCAAATATAAACAGGGGGCCAGTGGTCTTCAAATGCTCTTATGTAATTATCCCACCAACCCCCTCCCCGCCTTCCCTGGCTTTGGATTCTGATTTTGGCCCCTCCTTATCGAGCAAAGTGTTTTAAGATTTCTACTGTTGAAAAATGGCAAATTTAGAAAGGTTTTTGTGAGACTCCAGGAATAGACAGTTTAGGTTTGGGCAATGTGAGATACATTCCTTATCAATCTGCTCTGTTCCTGGCAAGATAGTCGAGGGGGAACCTGGGGTATAAACCACTCATTTGTCCAATTAAATGTTTGTGGAAAGCTTGTAATTTTATCCCTGTCCTAGAAGCTCTCTTAGCCTCTCATACCCTCACCACAACTTCCAATATAACTGTAGTTCTGACAGGTCCAAGACTGAAGCTTTATCATTGTTGGTATAAAAAGTAAAACTGATTGGGAGGAACTTAATTATTTTACAAAAATGTGGTGAATTTCCCTTTCACAGCTTTATTAAACATTCCCCGGTTCAAGGCATATCCTAACATTGGGATTACAAAGATGCACTATAAAATTCTCCCACTTCATCATTCCTTCAGAGGCTTAAAATTTCACTGGAGGAAGGGAATGAAACATAATCAGATTACTACCAACAAATGAATGACTGATGAATTGCATAGGAGAGGTCAAAGAGAGAGTGGCATGAGCCCTGGTGGGAGATGGTAAGACACCAATCCTGGGGGATTAGGGAAGCCTTCATGGAAGAGAAGGTAGGATTAGGGCTAGGTTGAGAAAAAGGATTTCAGAAGGTTGGCGTGGGATCTCTCCCAAGCATGGGACTGACTGGACAGGTAGAAATTTGGGAGGTAGGATGAGGAGGGGGACAGAGAGGAAGCCACTGGCAGTTTTTTTCAGTTGTGCTTGCTTCAGCACCAAATTTCCTGAAGGAGAATGACATAAGACAAGTTTGAAAGGTAGGTTGGAGTCAGAATGTAGATAGGATCAGGCACGATGAGAATCACATATATTAATAGTAATATCACCTAAAGTTTGTTCATGGCTTTCAACTATTATTTCAGTGTCTTATGGACAAGGCAGAGAGATGTGACTTAGGTGATAGGAGAATTAGATGGTTCAGTACTGGCTAAATGACAAGTTGTGATGATTAAGGTATCATCAGGCAAGCTTTGTGAGTAGTGGAAAGGTGACTAAATGTGGTGCCAAAGGAATGGATTGATCTCAAATCTTTTAATTTCTCTCCAGGCCTCAGAGTCCTTAATTGTAAAATGAATGAGCACACTTCAGCTTTAAATCTGTTATCCTAAGAGGAGAGATCTTTCATGGAGTACACCAAGGATCTCTTGTTGAGACTTGTTGGTCCTAGGTTAATTATTTTTTTAATCAGTAATTTGAGTGAAAGTGTGGGTGACATGTTTAATAGATTTGCAGATGACATAAAGCTAAGAGAGACAGCTAACACAATCAATGGTAGTTTCACAAAATATCTCTAAAGGCTAGAATGATGATGAGCCAATTCTGATAAATTGAAATTTAAAATGGATAAATGAAAATTCTACATTCCATAATGTTCCATAAAATCAATGATAGGATGGAAGATGGAGCACAAAATTTTTGGACAAGAAAAGATCTGGAGGTATTGGTGGAATATAAGCTTAATAAGATTGAACCACCAAAAAAGCTTACGTAATATTAAGGTTTCATCAATACAAGTGTAGTACCCAGAATGAGGGAGGTGATATTCATACTAGAATCTTGCATGGTCAGACTGCATCTGGAGTATTGTGGTCCAATCTGAGGGTGACATTTAGGAAGGGAATCTGGGACAATTCCAAAGAAAAATCCTAAGGATGATGAGAGGACTGGAAACTGTACCATAGAATTACTGGTTTCAATATTAATGTATAGCTAGTAACCTACAGAGAAATTTTTCATAGAGATCTATCATTGGTCTTGTACTTTTCATCGTTTTTATCAGTAACTTGAATGAAGGCATATATAGTATGAATATTGAATGTATAGATCTTCAATTGGGAGAATACTTAAACAGATAGATTGAAGAATTAAAAGAGCTGTCAAGAAGAGGAATCAGGACTATAAGCAGTGGATGCAAGTTGCAAGGGATACTGTTTTGGTTCAGTTTAATGAAAAACTGCCTAACAATCAAGTGTGACACAAAAATGAAGTGAACTACCTAAGGAAGAAGTGAGAGTCTCATCATTAATAGTCTTTGAGTAGAAGTTACAGGATCATTTGTCATGGATATTATAAAGGTAGTGAAAACACTGGAAATAGGTTGGGAAATAGTGTGTCTTGTTTAAGGAACACCAAGGAGTCTAATGAGACTAGATCAGAGGATATTTGGAGGAGAGGAAGGTACAAGGAGACTTAAAGGGAATGAAGGGGTAAGGTTACAGAGTAATAGCGTACAAGTTGGGAGGTGAATTAGGTGAGATGACTCTGAAGGAGATTCTATGATTTTGATGATATGCTTGAGCAGGGGACTTACATCATCTGACTTGCACATCAGGAAGATGAATTTGGCAGCAATGATGTGGAATGGGTAGGAAAGGGACTGGAGGCAGGGAGGCCATTGCAGTTTTATTCAGCAACACAATAAGAGGACTTATAAAAGCCTGAAGGAGTGAGAGTAGAAAGGGAGAGACAGATTTTTAAAGAGATGTCTGAGAAAAAGGAGAACTGTTGTTGACAAGTCAGAGAGGAGGGAGGGGGGAGAGTCAAAAAACGGCATTTGAGGTTTGGGCCCTTGGGAGTAAGAATGGTAGTGTCATTAATAGAAACTGGAAAGTTAGGGGTTATGTTTTGTTTTGTTTGTTTTTTGTACCAAGTTATTTTTTTATAAAGTTTTTTATTTTAAAAATATATGCATGGATAATTTGACAACAATGACCCTTGCATAGCCAGGGGATAGGTTTTTGAAGGTGTTATAGGTGATTTAAATCTGTTGAGTTTCAGGTAGCCCTGACGCATGTGAAGATAGCAAACCTGAGACTTGGAAATAGGAGAATGGAACAGAAGTCCATGTGATCCTCATAAGAGGACTGAGGTTTGGAATAGTTCACCTTTTAGTTCTTCCTTTGGCATGAAGAGTTAGAGATGCCAGCAAAGGGGAGTTTTCAGAAAGAGGGCAATGTCACAGAAACTAAGGAACAGAGAAAGATGGCATGTTTAGCACTGAAGAAAGGAGGAAATTGGGAAAGAACTGAGGAAGCATGAGATTCTAACTTGGAGGAGGGTTAAAGTGACATGTTGTTCCATTAACAATTTAAATTGAGTCAGTCAAGAAGCATTTGTTAACTATCTGCTGTGTGCTAAGGATACAAAGGAAGGAAAAACAGTTCCTGCTCTCAAAGAGATGACTTTCTAATAAGAGAGACAAGGTGCAAACAACTGCCTACAAATATGACAGGTCTGTATTGTGTATTATCGGCCATCTCAGGAGGTTTTAAGAGAAACTGGGAAAAGAATTCTGGAAATAAGTAGGATTTTAGCTAAGATTTGAAGAAAGCCAGAAAACCAAGGAGAGATGAGGGAGAGCATTTCCGGCACCAAGTTGGGAGATAAGTTTATCATGTTTAAGGAACATCCAGGAGTCCAGTGAGACTGGATCAGAGAATTCTTGGAGAAGAGGAAGGTACAAGGAGACTGGAAGGGAATGAAGGGGCAAGGTTTATGTAGAGGGCTGAAACTCCAAAAAGGTAAGCTTGAATCAGACAACCGAACACTTAAGGCTAATTACCTATTCAATGTGAGACAATTACTCTATTAGCATATATTTGGATAAATGGCTCTTCTCACAGTTGGTGCTTGCTGAATGTTTGGTGGTAAGCTAATGAGAGGCAAGGATTGGAGGGCGGAGGGAGAGAGGGCAGAGTCATTGAGTGCCAGGAAGAGGAGGAGAGAGGCTGGTGACTGGACTCCAGAATGCAGGAGAAATCTTTGGGAAGCCCTTCACTTCTCCTCCTAAAAACCAAGGACTTTAATTTATCTTGACTCTGGCTGACCCTGAAGCCCTCCAGGGAGCTAGCCCATACTTTACAGTTTTAAGTCCTAAATAGAGGATTTTATATTCTACACTGGAGAAGACATTGTTGGATCTGTATTTAGAAAGACCAGTTTGATATCTGCCCAGAAAGCTCTTGAAATTGTCTAGGCATAAAGTGATGAGGGCAATGTCAAAGTGTAGAAAATGGGCCATATCCTAGCGATATTACAAAGATTTGATAGGACTGGGCACCTGATTAGACGGATAGGTAAGAAAGAGTGGTGATTCAAGGATGACATATAAAAAAAAAAAAAAAAGGATGACATATAGGTTTGGAAGCCTTTGAGAGATGCAATAAAAAACAGGCAAATTAGAACGGCAAATCAAGGATGATATAGATGTAAAATCGAGGAAGTCAAGGAGGGAAGTGAAGTCAGAACAGGAATGAAGAACTTGGGGAATTCAGGAATATAAGATCTATCATATTGTAGATGATGTAATCTACATATGACCAGCTCTCTAGGTGGCACAAGTAGAATGCAAATAGAAATTTTGAGGAGATGAAATTAAGTTACTGAGAGACCAGTATCAGAGGTCACCAAAGGGAATACTTAAGACTCCAAGAGACTAGTTGAAGAGATTTTTTAAAATGCTAAATTTGTTAAGGAAGGTGAAAGAGGCAGTAGTCCTGGAGGCCATCAGATAACGATTAGGCTCAGAGAATATATTTTCATTTGTTGCACAAACATGTTATGTTATTATGTTATCCAGCAAGGACCTGAAGGTATCTAGCAAGTAATGTGATATATATTACAGAACAGAAATATTGTAGAAGGTGATTAGTAATTAAGAAACTTGAGTTAACAAATTGTTTGTGAATATTTTTATGATGCTCAAGGCTTTAAAAAGTACTTTCTTTGTAACTACACTTAATTAAGTGCTGGGAGACTGAATGTCAAATGAAGGGCTAGATGATAAAGGAAAATTTATTGACTGGTCATTTAAAAACCAATATGGAGGGGGAGGCGGCTGGGGAAAGGTTATGTCAAAAGTGGCTAACATAGGGAAAGGTGTGAGTTTAGAGTGGATGAGAGAGATTTAGGGAAACAAAGTTTTTAATAAGGTGTAAATGGGAAGGGACTTGGATGACTACATAGAGCAGGAGAAAGATGGCTATTAAATCTTCATTGATTTATATAGTCAGCACTGATTGCGTAGCTCAGTCTCAAGGTTCCAGGCAGGGAATATGCTCAGTATCATGCGCCTGCTTTAGAGCCAGAGGACCTGGGCTCTGCTACTTCACTATTCCCTCAGTGACCTTGGACATGACACTTCACTCTCTAGCTTCAGTTTCTTCACTTGCACAATGTGTCAAATATGGTAATTTTTTAGCTCACTTCTTAGATAATTTCCATCCATTTTTGAGGAAATGAGGCACAGTGTCTTTTCTGGATATCTTAAGAGAAACAAACTTTGGTGTTTGGGGAAGCAGCTATTGTTATGATAGAAAGAGCCATGGTTATGGTAGAAAGTGGCCTTGAAACAGGAAGATCTGCTTTGGTAATTCTGCCCTGGACTCCTAAGAGCAGTGTGACTATTAAATAATCTCTATGAGCCTCAGTTTTCTCATCTACAAAATGGGGATGAAAATCATCTGCCACGTCCACCTCAATCTGAGGAATGCCAGAGATAACGGATATTTTGTATATCTTTGTAAACCTTAAGGATTATATAAAATATTAGCTATTCCTATTCCAATCCATGGAGGTCTTGGCTACAGACCTTGTCAAGATTCCTCTATAAAAAAATCTGATCATCTAGGAGTTATCCTTAAGGAAGGCCACAAGGTTAAAGTACCTTCTGACCAGCACATTCCCTTGCACAGAGACAGACAGACACCGGGACTGAGACAGGGGAATTCAAAAAGTGTCCCCTGTCCCTGGAACAGAGCTTATTCAGAATCCTCCATTTGTTGGCTCACCTTGTCCTTCTATTAAGTCCTGGCAATTCTGTCCTTCTCTTTCGTCCACCCCGCCCCCCACCACACACCCCTCGCCCTCTTCTGCCCTCACCCCCTTCTATCCTTGTCTGTTCTAGCTGCTCTTCTGCTCACTCACCAATAGTGCCGTCCTTCCCACGTTGCCCACCAGGTGTCGCGGCTTTCCTCAGCCCCCCCAACGTGCCGCTCTAGCTTAAGACCTTAATCGGCTGTCAGCCTTCGTCTCGTTGATACCGACGTTGCACATGGGGCCGCTCTAGGCTGAAAGGAGGCCATCCGCTGTGCGTGGGGGAGGTTTGGGCGCTGCCTTCGCCTCGCCGGCCCCCGGGGCGGTTAGCGCTTCCGGGGTCGGAGGGTGCGCGGGGTTGAAAGCGGGCCGCTCCGCCCCGTCCCCCTCCCAGACCAGCAGAGGCAGCAGCCGGAGCAGCCGCAGCCCGCGCCCTCTCCCGCCCGCCCGCCCGCCCTCCGCCCGCCCGCCCTCCGCCGCCCTCCACCCGCCCCGGGGTCGCTCTCCCCCCTTCCTCCTCCACCCCCCCCTTCCTCCTCCGCCCGCCCGTGGGTGCCCCCTCGCCTTCCCGCCCGCCCCTATTGTTCCGCCCCCGGCCTCCCGCCCTTCCCTTTCCCGCCCGCTCCCCCTTTTCCCTTCACTCGCCTCGCGCCCGAAGGTAAGCCTCAGAACTCCCCCTCCGCCTCTAACTTTATTTCTTATTCCCCTCCCCCACTTACCTGTTAGTCGGCCCTAGGCCCCGTCACGAGCCCCGGCCTCGCGTAACACCGCGTGACCGCTTTCCCCCTCACCCCGCCCGCTCGGCGCCTCACGCGAGGTCCTGGCTTCGGCGCGGCCTACTAGGCCGCGCGCAAGGCCCTTTCTCACTCCCCCCCCCACTCTCCGGCGGCTGCGCAAGAGTCTGGGAGGGCGCGCGCGCGGCAGGTTGGGGGGGGGCGGCGGGTTTGTTGGTTGACGGGGGGCGGGGGTGAGGCGATGGCCGGCTGGCCGGGCGGGTGAGCGCGGCTCCCCGCGGGGGGCGGCTGCTGGCGCAGCCACACGAGGAGGCGCCGCTGGTCCGGCCCCTCCCCCCGGACCGCAGCGCCCTCCCCCGTCCGAGCCGTTTATTTTTTTTCTTTCCCCCCCCTTTTTTTTGGGGGGGGGGATAGTGGTGGTGGAGGAATTTTTTAAAAGTGGGAAATGCCCGGATGAGAAGTGACGGAGTGTCAGGATCGATGGAGAAAGGGTAGACTGCACACTCCTCTTCCCCCCCCCCCCAATCAAAAGGTTATATGGGATATTTTCTTAACTGGCTAACACTTAGGAAAGATTAACATCATCCTCGTTTGGGTTCTCCACCGAGATATTTATGGGAGGTTGGTATACGCTTAACATCCGTTCCTACTTACATTCCGAGGTGGCTGGAAAATCGGCAGTGTTGGGGTTAAAAAATGCAGCCTCCTACCTCCCCCAGGTTAATAGGGAGAGGGGGTGGGGTGAAAGACGCTTAAAAGCGAGCTTTCCGAAAAGGAGAAAATCTTGTTGCTAAACATTCATTTCGTGGTTTAAAAAAGAGAAATTTATCTTGGCCTTTCAAACTTTGTTGAGCATCATTTTTGTTTCTAAAATAGATCTAAAATTTAGACAGTGAATCTTGATGTTAGAGATCTTAAACTTTTAAAGGAAAGGCCACAAACCACTCTGCAGATGATAGATGGATGATTTCTTAATTCATTTATATATTTCTTCACCTTTATGTGTTCGTGTCTGGGTGGTTGGCTATAGCTTACTAATGGCTTCTTTTAGATTCGCAGTTTATTCTCTGATAGTTTCTTGGTAGCCAAGGGGTGATGTGCCACT
The DNA here is from genome assembly GCF_902635505.1 of Sarcophilus harrisii. Classification (NCBI taxonomy): domain Eukaryota; kingdom Metazoa; phylum Chordata; class Mammalia; order Dasyuromorphia; family Dasyuridae; genus Sarcophilus; species Sarcophilus harrisii. Next base: position 88,665,144 of record NC_045430.1, on the reverse strand, counting down.
TTAGGTGGGATAAGAGTAAGGCAGTAATAATTTTAAGACTTTTCAAAATGGTTTGATCTTGCTTTTTTATTTTAAAGTAGAATAGAGACATAGTAAATATGGTGCTTTCAGAAGGAGAGGATAACTGTGACTTTGAGGAGGTAGTGAGGTCCCTGAGGTCTGTGTCACTGAGACATAAAAGGGGGGTTTGTTTGAAAAGTCATTGGGAAAATAGAAGAATGAGGGGACATTTTGTGTTAGGTTGCAGAAAAGCTTACGTCTTAAAGTAATTGCTGTGACTAAATAGTGCCAAGATCGTAAAAGTCCTGTCCCCCTAAAGAAAAAATGTGGGGGTAACAATTTTAAATCATGTTCTAAGATAGAAGAAAAAAAATTAATTCTGATATTATGAGTCTTTCTAGTAATGTGGGGGGGGTGGGGAAATTAGAATCAATGAATATAATAGGTGGGACATTGTATTTTTGCTTTATTGTCATCTCGGCTTGAGAAGGAGTCTTAAGAAAAAACACTGCACTCTTTTTTGTAAAATGTTGAAATCCTAGGTTTGGATCCCCTAATAAGACCACTAGAATTTTGGGACCAGGAGTAAGTCATTGAACTCTCATAGTTTCAGTGTAAGGCAAATAGTTGTATTTAGTGTATTATCTTGTGAGAAGCATCAAGTAATGTATGTGAAAATCTTGATAGTCTGTAAAGTGAACCTGAGTGATAAAATTCACTACCTAATGGAAATAAGTGGAGTTTGAATTGAAAATGGCTTATTAGCGAGTTTGGGGTTTTATTATCTCTTACCAAAAGTTGATGTATTGCTATAAGTAGGAACTCACTGGATATAACTACAATTTCTTGATCTTGAAGGACTCTGACTTAATAAATTTCAAATTTGGGAGAGGGAAAAGCCTTGGGGCTTTCAGGTTTAAGGAAACAAGACTGGTAAGATTGAAGATGTTTTGGAAAGAGATGGAATTAGGATTATATGACGATGTCTATAGAGGATGACCATGTGTTACTAAAATGTTTTATTGAAAGATAACTGTAAGGAAAATCTTTAGCAGTTCTGCCAACTAAATGCAAAAACAATTTGCACCATGAAATTTATTCCACAGGCCTATGAATAAATTCTCAGAGGTAGTAATTCATTTTTTCAAAGATGTGGTCAACTTAATTGTAGAAGGTGAAAAAGTAAAAGAATTAATTTGGAAATTCTGTTAATCAAGAATGAAGTAGCCCAGGTGGCAAAAAAGTTTTTATAAGTTTTTACTATCTTAACAGAAGAAAATGTTTGCCATTCCAGTTTTTGGCTTCCACTCCCACCAGTGACCAAAGACTTGACCACTTTACAAAGTCCAAATCCCCAGAACACTGCTCGACATGGACACCGGTGTGATTGAAGGTGGATTAAATGTCACTCTCACCATCCGGCTACTTATGCATGGAAAGGTATGTGCCAGCTTCTTCCTTTGTAAATTGGGTCATAGTAAATATTAGGGGAGGAGTTCAGGGTGGGTGGGGGGGAGTGCCTGTTTTGGAGTTTTTGAGATTAGCATAGCAGGATGCCTTGCTATAATACTCTTTCTCACCATTTACAGAAAGAAATGGGGGAGGGGGCGGGGAGGGTACAAGGCAAGCATTTTTTCTATTCAGATTTCACTATTGTCAGAAAAGGTTGGATATGTTTTTTAGATGTCAGTCTATATCCCAATGACTAGGGATAGAGACCTGCACAATATTGGAGACTGTCTAAATACCATTGTCTTTAAAAAAGAAAAAATATCACTAGATCCCTAAATGAAGGGTGAGATTATTTTTTAAATTTAATCCACAAGCAATCTTAAGCACGTAACTATAAATATGCTAAATAAATAAATAAATAAAAGGCTGATGGGCAATTCAGCAAAACTACTAATTAGCCTGATTTCTTGTATGCTTTCTAAACATTTAATCTTTCTGAGCTAGTTGATAAATACTTGGTGATAGTCTTAGAAGACCTGAGTTCAAGTCCCCCTGAGTTGGGGATACTTAATAGGATGTGTTACCCTGTATACTAAGTCGGAAATTCTCAATGCAAGTAACTGGCTAATCTTGGTGGAGAGGGAAATTCTTTTATCAAGATTTTAACAAAACATAGGACCACTGCTTTCTACTCAAAAACATAAATTTGTTGAATTAAATTTACTGGATAGGAATGTTTAAAAAAAAAACAAAAACCTGAAAAGGTTTAATAGGAAAAAGAGGGAATATAGTTGGAGTACTAGAGTTAAAAGGGGGATATGAGAAGGACCATTTAGTCTACCTAATAGTTACATTATCTCTCATCTCTTTCTTCCTTTCCCATAGTCATTTCTGCCTTTTGAAAAGGAATTCATTGTCCCCAAAGGTACCCAATTCTGTAATCATTGGGATTTCTGTAACTTCCCATTGAGTCCATGTTGCCTAGCAAAAATACAATGTTACTGTTTGACTTTGATAACTGAAATTCAAAGAGCAGTGGAGTAGTTGGACACAGAAATGACCATTTCCATTTCACTGATTCTTTAGTATTTCTATTTATTGATAATTATTTTCCTAATTGCAGGAAGTTGGAAGCATTATTGGAAAGGTAAGACAGGTTTGCTTCATCTTAGTTACTGTTTAGCCAATTAGGGTTGTGAAGCAATTGGAGTTTACTCTTGTCTTTTCCTTGGGTTGCAGAAAGGAGAATCGGTCAAGAAGATGCGTGAAGAGGTAAGTCTAAGGCCTGGGTGCTAGAAAAGTAGGCAAAAACCTATAAGGAATCAGAAATTAGGCATAGGTGGGAGGAGGGTCCCAATACGAGATATTAGAAACTGGTATTACTAGCTTGTTTACTTGAGCTTGTTCTGGCAGCAAATGATAATTCTGGTGTGGTAGAAAGGAATGCTGGGAAATGTAGTTCTGGCCAGTGTAAGCCTGGATCTAGCACCTAAGATGGCTGCTGTAATCTGAAGAAGGAAAGCTAAGCACAGAATAGGTTTGAGAATAATAATTGCTTTGTGTGTTCCCCCAGAGAGATATTTAGTCCTTTACACTTAAATCTGATGGGGGGGGGGGGGAGAGAAGGGAATGTCTATGTGTTGGGTATTTTTTGTACTTGGGCTTTACATTTGCCCTTTAATCTCATGTGTGTTCATATTTTTCCCCAGAGTGGTGCGCGTATCAACATCTCAGAAGGGAATTGTCCTGAGAGAATAATTACTCTGGCTGGACCCACCAATGCCATCTTTAAGGCCTTTGCTATGATCATTGACAAACTGGAAGAGGTTGGTCTGTTCTTCTGCAATAAGAGTCATTATTTTTAAAAAAAAAATTTTTTCCTTGGAGGAGGGGGGGGGAGAAGAATACTTTTTTTTGTCCCCATGGTGTTTAGAAATCTTCATTTTTCTTGGCTTTGTCGTTTTTTGTTTATTTTTTAGGCTTTCATCATCCTGTAAATCTAGATGTAAAGATCTTTTCTAGTCTATATGTCAACTTAATCCCTTCTCCCAAAATCCCAATAAAAAACACCAAAACACCTTTGTGGTCTAAAATTTAATGTTGTTTTGGCCATCACACCAAAAATAAGTTCATCTAGACTTCTCCATATTGGAAAACATAGTGCTCCATATTTATAAAACAACTTCAGTAATCCTCTTAAGTGATGTCATTAACTTTCTGGTTTTATGCGAAAAGCAAAAACTTGAAAAAGTGGGATTAATAAAAGTTCTGACTGGCTGCAACTTAATTTTAGAGATAGGACACCAAGGCTCAGGGCTTGTGACTTAAGTTTACATTTAAAAACTATTTGAGACATAATTTGAGCCCACATTTTCCTTCCTATCCAATGCCCAGTGTGTCGTGGTTTACCATTAGCAGTTACATTTTTTGGTCTAAAATATGAATGCCTATACAACAAACATGCATCAGTTGTCCTGTCCTCAGTCTCCTCACCTTTCTGTACTGCAACCAATTGTGCAATTGATACCACAGGCAAAGGTTTCATCTGGCTGTTGCTTTGGCTTGTGGTCAGTGCTTAATGGTACCTGAAACCTTATCCTTTTCAGGCTCAGAAGCTCTTCCTTTAAATCAGCAGGAATCCTGCTAAATCTCAAATGCTGGTGTATATTATTTCATTATTTTCTCCAACTTCCTTTTCCTCCACTTCCAGCCCCCTCTCCCCCTTAAGGACAAAATGTCTTACTCTTTATCAAGCATTAGACCTCTTAGCTTTCATTGCCTGATTTCCTGCTGCTTCCTGGGTCAATTTTACTGATTCCTAGGAACACAGTATTACAAAGTTGAACTGGGAGGCTGTTCTCGGTGACTTGGAATTCTAAAGACTGAAAGGGTTGTGTGGTAGGAACTCTTATTCCCAATCTACTGATAATGGCTAGTCTGTAGTTCTTAATGAGGTGAGATGAGCCATCTGTTACAGGTGTTCCCATTTCAAAAATCAAAACATTTGCTGAAAAGTGGATACTTAGGGTTTTTTTTTCCTTTTCTTTAAGTGTTAAATAGGATAAGTTTGTTGAGTAGTGTAATGTATCAGGTACTTTGGAACAATGGGACTCCAGTCCATGGTACTTTCAATTGCCTTTTTTTCCTTTGTCTAAAACACAAATTATTCCAGAAAGCCGATTTCATTGACTATTGGTGGCTTCTATTCCAAGGGCTTAAACCTTCCCCCTACATAGTACTTCTAAATAATTGTGCCTCTTTCCATAGGAAAGAGGACAGGAGCTCGGAGAAAGAAAGTAATAGATGGAACATATTATCTGAGATGATTTCTCAGAGAAAAGTGCCCTACAGTAATCCAAGTCTAGCATGGAATGTCAAGCACTAATTAGTAGCTTCTGTTTTCCCTTGACTGCAGAAGAGCTGACTGTTTACCATTATTTTCCTGACCTTCCTTCCTTCTTCTTATAGGACATCAGCAGCTCTATGACCAATAGTACAGCTGCCAGTAGACCCCCAGTCACCCTGAGGCTTGTGGTCCCTGCTAGCCAGTGTGGCTCTCTCATTGGAAAAGGAGGATGCAAGATCAAGGAAATAAGAGAGGTTGGCACTTTTTGGATATCTTTCAAGAGCTTGAACTATTCTGCCCCATTCCAAAGATGCTTGTAACTTTTGACTTTTAGAATTGGTCCCGATTCAATTTTATTGGAGTTACTTGAGGATAGTTAATGGGATAAAGGCCATCACTAGTTTGATTCTTAGACCTTTGTGAAAGAGGAGGGTCTCTGGGAATTTTAGTGTTGAGGGAATTGTGGTAATTGGAATGAGAGATGGAAATTTGGGGAAATAAGTTGTTTCTTGATCAAGACTTTGTGTGATGGGGAAATAGAATTCTACCTCAAAACTTAAGGCTTCTATTTCCCCATGTGTCCCCAGATCTTACTGAATTATAGAAAAAAATTTCTCATTCTGGTGGGAGGTGAGTTTGAATGCTAATAAAATTTATATGGGTCCTAGAAGAGTGCTGCCCTCTTTTCTATGAGAAAAACTTTTGTTCTGGAGAAATAACTGAATTCTAGAGAGAAGAACCACGCTTTCTTGGTGTCTTTTTTCCTTTGACCAGGAAAGGCAAAAGACTAGGCAGGTCATTAGCTTAGAGGCATAGTCTTGAAGGAACCTTTTCTTGGGATCAGGTTAAATTTAGTCTGTTACTCAGCCCCCAGCTTTTGGAGCCTGACTTATTTTCAGCTTGGATTAAACCATTTCAGATGGAATGGGGGAAGAGTAGTAGGTAGAGAGTGCTGAAGGGGGAAGGGAAGGGTGTTGTTTGCTGGGAATAAGGCACTATTGAGGCATGTGGCTTCCTACTTACTGATAATATAATGTGTGCTTGTCTAATTCCTGTTTTTTTTGCGTTCTTTTTTTTTGCCCCAAAGAGTACAGGGGCTCAGGTCCAGGTGGCAGGGGATATGCTACCAAACTCAACTGAGCGGGCCATCACTATTGCTGGCATCCCGCAGTCTATCATTGAGTGTGTCAAACAGATCTGCGTGGTCATGTTGGAGGTAAGCCCTCAGGCTCATGCTGTTGGAGAATGGGAGGGGGGCAACACACCTAAATTAAATTTAGATAGGCTAGAATTATGTTCGGCATTTGGATTTGTATTTTTCTTTCCCCTTGGCTTTATAAAATCCAGAGCACTGAAATAGAAACTCCTGAGTGATAATGATCTCTACCTATTGAACTTCAAAAAGGAGAGGAAGGAGGTCATTAATTGGGCATGGTGGATGACAGAAATGTTCTAGATCAGATTCACAGGACAAGGTGTTAACTTAAAGTCCAGTTTTAATGAAGTCTAGCAGCATTTTATCGATCTGATTCCCAAATACACAGTAACTGTTTGGAAGAAGAAACAATTTGAAGTTATAAAATTGGGTTTAGTTTTATTGAAAAGAAAAGGAAATATAATCAGATCAAAAATTAAGAAGCAATGGTTTGTATAAAATAACCAGGCTATGCTATTTCTCTCTCTGGTTATCAATCCAGAAACAAAATTCTGGCTTTTATTTAATTTTCTGGTTTAGATGGCCTGGCACATAAAAACATCTTTAAAGGTATGTGTTAAAGAATAGCAGGTCATACTCCGATTTTCTTGTAATGAGTAAACTTAGAAAAGTCATTTTCAGCATAGCTTAAGAACTTTTTGGAGATCATTTTGGTTTGAGTTCTCTGCCCAAGTTTGTTTGTATAGCCAGAACTAGCCAAGTGCTATTGTATGTTGCTCAAACTATTTACACTTAGGCAGAATGCACTTAGATGGAAGATTGAGTTAGATGACTTTGTTTTTATTGTGACCTGTGTGAGCATTAGCCACACAGCTGAAACAGCTTTGAAACCTTATCTCTTTTTGTTTTTTTTCCCCTCTGACTCTCTCCCAGTCTCCCCCGAAGGGCGTGACCATCCCGTACCGGCCCAAGCCGTCCAGCTCTCCAGTCATCTTTGCAGGTGGTCAGGTAAGAAACTTGATTTTTGTGGGCATTATTGGGTAAGGGTGGGCAAGTTATATTCAGCTGCCAACTTTGCCAGCGACACACCAGACCACTCTGCATGTTTGCTGTACTCGGGTCACCATGTGACCTTTGTCTGCTTTTTGTATTTTGTTTTTCTTTTTGAGTTAAAACAAAGTTAAACATTTTTTTCCTCTTAGAGCAAGCTAATGTTAAGCCCCTATTTAATTTTCAGCAGATATTGGAAGTTCTGTAGGCACTCTGAAGAGGTATTTATAATTGGAAAGGGAAACTAGGGGGAGGATGGATTAGCAGAGAGAGGGTTAAATAATCTGTCACTGCCCTTCTTCCCCTCTCCCCTCACACCCCATTCATATTCTGATTAAAATGGGATGATCTAGAGGTCTTCTTGGAGGTCTTAAAGGACTAGACCTCTGAGGAAGGTTATCATCTAGTCGGTGGTCTGTCAAATCAAGGGTCCTGAACTTGAGTGTCCTACAAACTTCCCCTCCCCCCCCACCTCACCTCCCCTGCTCCTATCCCCTTACCCCCAAACTCCAGTGTGTTGTCTCCCAGGCTCTTAACCTCCCTATGCACTGGTTCTGAACCCACATGGTAGATATGTGTATGTGTATACATATATATATGTGTATATATATATGACTCAGTTAGGGCAATGTAAGCATTGAAGAAAGCTTGTTGTCCTCGGTATTAGAATCTTCGAGGACACCAAAACACCCCCTTTATCCCAATACTCCTTTAAATTTACTTCCTGCAACGTGGTTTAAACTCGGGCCGTACTTGTGATAATCACAGAGGAATTGGCCAGCACCATTGCATTAGGATTTTAAGTAATAATAGGTAGGCTAGTATGGGAGCATTGGGGTTCAACTTGAAACATAACTTGTTACTTTGGTAGCTGGCTGGGGCAAGTGGATGGAGCTCAGCCCTTTTCCACCCCGAGCATGACCTGTTTTCTATCTCTGCTTACCAGTTCTACCTTGTTTCCATTTGACCTGGAACCAGATATAAAGGGGATACCAGAGGGGCCTGGGATCAGAACATCATAGTCCTGAGGTCTATCTCATTCACATTTTCAGAGAATTGGCACAATGTTTAGGCTGACTTGGACTTTTCACAGGGCCCTAAAGACAAATCACATACCTCTGGTTCATTCAGTAGGTACACAGTACACTCACTGTTAGCATTCATGCACCACCATGGAAAACTGGGTTTGAGAGACAGGGGCAGATAGGTGGGATGAACAGAGACCCAGTCAGTACAGTGAGGAGGGGTAGGCTAAGGACTTTCTAGTTTAAGCTGGAGATCCAGGTTACTACTCCTGGATTTTCCAATCCTGGTTTGGGACTTGCACTAGTTCCAGGCTATAGGGCAGCAATTGTTGCGGTCCATTTACATGTCCTGCTTTCAGTTCCTTTCCGTTTCCCCAACCTACCACCTTCCCCTTCATACCTCTTTTTCCTCCCCTCCCTTTCCCTTGGCAATTCCTTTCAGTTGACCACCCTCTAAAAGGCTTGCAGCTTCTTCCGTGAGTGGCCCAGCCCTGGACCATCTTCTCAGTGGCCTTTTTGTTTGGACCAGCTTCCAGTCTGCCCACAAGTGGACATGTGTCCCTTCTGCTCCTTTGTGGTGGAGTAGACTCCAGGGTCATTTTACTCCCTAAAGAATCCCTGGAACTGCCCTAGGTCTGGTTCCTTAAGCTCTTCCATCCCTATCCCTTTGTTGAAAAACAGCCCAAGCGCGCGGCGTGAAATCTGCCACTTAGGTAACTTTTTTTAAAAAAGAAAGAAAAAAAACAAAACAAAACACTGCGGCTCGTTTCAAATCATGTTGTGAGCTCCTTTTAAAGGAAAAAGGAAAAAAAATTAAACGACTTTTTTTGTGTGAATTTCATGCTGGTGACAAGGTGCCGGATTGACAGCCCTGGAGACTGAAATCCTCTATTTATCCACAGGACAGGTACAGCACAGGCAGCGACAGTGCGAGCTTTCCCCACACCACCCCGTCCATGTGCCTCAACCCTGACCTGGAGGGACCACCTCTAGAGGTGAGAGGGGATGTTCAGTCTCCAAGGCTCACTCAATCCTTCCGCCTCAGCCGAGACTGCCAACACGAGGGGGGCCAGTGGCGCTGGTGATTTTTGTGCTGTGGACACCACCTGTCCACGGGGACCTGGACTGACCCCCCCCTCCCCCAACCTCATTTCACACAGGCCGCGTAGCCCATCAGATGGTAACACCAACTCTTTTTTTGTTGTTGTTCAACCCCTTTCCCCACCCATTCCCACTTCCTTCTACCCCATCTCCACCCTCCTCCCACCCCTACCTGGGTGTACTTGGGAACTGGCAGCTGATGGGAGAAGCTTGAGATGCTTCAGAACATCATCTTAACCAGCCACTCCTATCTCCCTCCCTCACTTCCCAACTCTTCCTTCCCTTCTTGACCCCTACCCCACTGCCCCAAAGGCCCAGCTAACTTGTTGGGGAGGATGTGGTGGTGGGAGGAAGAGGGGATAGTGGATGCTACAAGTGGCTATTGTGGAGGGGAGGGGGTAGAAAGTAAGGTTTGAGTACAGGAATAATTCCACTCATCTGGGTAGTTTCCAATCTCTGGTCCAGCAATCTTTCCAGTGCAACAAAGTTCTTTGAGAAGACTATAGAACAAGCAGAGGGATAGGGACAGGGTAGTGACTCAAGACATCACATAGACACAAGTCATTCATTTCACCCAGAGAAGGGATAACTACAGGGTTTTGGGGATTGAGAAAAAGAGTGATAAGTCTTCCCTCCCTCCAAGGATGTTGTATACTCGGGGACGAGGAAGAGGAGGGTTGGTCAGTCAGGACATGATTTCCTATATCACCTCTCACATTTCCATTGAGAAAACAGATCTATATACACTTCATATTTGCAGGGACTGCAGTCCCTTTCCCTCAGGCTCCCCAGAATAAACAGGTCGTGCTCAGTGTCCATGCAAGGCCAACTTGCAGGACCATTCATGTGTAGGAGATACTTTACCGCCTGAATCCCTGGCTCCCCTGTTCCTCCAGTTCAGCTCTCTGGCTTCCTGGCTAGTTGAAATCTTTGTCTCCCCTCCCCCCCTCCCCCCCCCATTGGGTGGCTGTCCACGATTGGTTTTTAATAGGACTGTTTTCCTCCTTTTGTAGGCCTATACCATTCAAGGACAGTATGCCATTCCACAGCCAGATGTAAGTTTTGTTTTCACTTCTTTTGAAATTTTCTCCCATCAAATTTTCTGAGTGCTTTCTCCCATCCAAGTAGCCAGAAGTGAGCTGGGTTTTAAAATCAGATGTGATTTCAAGCAAGTTGTTTTCCTTAAAATACTATTCCATGACTTAAGTCTGCGACTGATAAATGATCACATCAGGGCATTATGCCACATCCTTTTCCCTGTTGGCATTTGTACCCACCTGAAAGGTGCAGCCCAAAGATGCACAACTTGTACTTAACCCCATCTGGTTCTAGTGCCCTCTGTTAAGAGAAAACAAAACGGACACATTATGATAAATTGTCATTGTTCTCTCAGGGCACAGCAGATTTTGATTGATGAAATGGGCTGGGATCCCCTCTTCTTTCTTTCCTCGACAATCTCTTCTGCATGTAGCCCTCTTTCTATTTCAGGGTGGGGGTGGGACTGGAATACTCCCAGAATCTTGGGAAGGTGGGTTGAGGGTGCTTATTGATAGGGATGGGACTAGAACCTGAAATTTTCTAATTCAGTTCCTCTATTAAATTGGGAAAAGAAAATGTTCTACCAAGATTATAGTGTTCAGATTTGGGCATTTCCCCCTATGTTCCTTCACCCTTACTAATAATCCTTTAGGAGCTGAATATTAATTGGCCTTGGGGAATTGAGAAATTGGTATTCCTTTAGTGGGAATCCTTGTGATGGGAAAGTAGATGTGGAGGAACTGCTTGCATCAGAAGCAGGGCAGTTTTATGTAGAAAAGGAAAGTTGCTTTTTGCAAATGTTCTTGAAAAGTGGGTGGGCTAATGCCAAACATAATTTGGGTTCTTAATCTCTCCCCTCCTTACAGTTTCCCTGCCCTCTTAACTTCCTTCCCTTCTTCCCAGTACTGACAGAATCCTGCATGGTGTGTTTTCCCTAGTATACAACTGCAGTTTGTTTTCCTCCTTTATGTGTAGCTTGTCCCTGGGGCAACTGTTGCACTGGTTGCAGAGGCCTCCATGGAGTAGCACTCAAAAAGTGGGTGTGGGGTGGGTGTTCTTGCTTATATAATTTGATGCCCTTTTTCAAATCCTCCCTTTCCTGTCCCAAGAGAGTACCCATCCCCAGGAATTATTTAATCTTCTCGTTTTTCTGCTATGTATTGTGGTCGGGGAGATTTGACAATTTTTGTGGGTTCAGTATTCCTCCATTTCTTAAATATAAGTCCTCTATGATTTGGATCCTGAACTGTTACTTTTCTTATCCTGTTATTTTTCTCCTTCCTTCTGCAGTTGACCAAGCTGCACCAGTTGGCAATGCAACAGTCTCACTTTCCCATGACGCATGGCAACACCGGATTCAGTGGTATGGATACCTCAGTATTTGTTCTGTAAGGTATAATGCAAGCCAGAGGCCAGGCCCCAAGGCCCCAGCTTGTCTCTGTAATCAAAAACAAAAACTGCGATACCAGGCATCCTGCTGTTTTTAAAGCCTGTCTAGTGTGCCTAGACCCCAGGAGGTAATGTCTCTCTTTTTAAATAAACATGGTTTTCTTTTGGGGTGAGTTGTTTTAAAATGGCCCTGGAAGGTTGGGGGGGAGGGCTGGGAGTGCTTGTCAGGCCCAGGGTAGGCTGACTATATTTCTTCTCACCCATTCTGATTGCTGCCTCCTGGATCTGACTGGCACCCCCTTTCTCTCCACCAGCTATTCCTAGACCTGGGTAGAGACTATCCATTGTGCCAAATTGTGTAGAGTTTTTTATAATAAGGATGAATTGTCCCTTAGGGATTAGGACGAGACCACCAAACTCATTTTCACTTGTATCTTAACAGGCATTGAATCCAGCTCTCCAGAGGTGAAAGGCTATTGGGGTAATGATTAAAAAAAATCTGTAGTATTCTACTGTTATATTAATAAACTGGTTGGAGTCTTTTTTGTTTCGCTGCCCACAAACCATACCAGCGACCTTCACATGGCAAAGGAGCTGAGAGAGCATTGGTGTGGGCCTGATGCCCTGAGGTCCCTTGTTGGATCTGGCCCCTCCCCCTGTTAAAACATGTAGAGACAAGCAGCCACAGCTGAGAGCAGAATGGGGCTGGAAGGGTTAATCAGTTGGTCTGGGTTGTTTAATCCAGGTCCTCTGCTCCTTTCTGAAATTGCTGGGGAATGGGATTCATGCTGGGGGCGGAAAACTTGGCATTTAAGGAAAAGAAAGAAGAAAAGAAATTGCTGACCATTTTATAGGGGGAACATCTAGAGAAATCCCTGCCTTACTTCCCCTTATCTGCCAGTTTTTATCCTTTTGAGCTTGTCTAGGCTAAACTGGGGTATGTTAGCTGGTGTGGTTGTACTTAAAGCACAACTCTGCATGTGTGCCTAGCAAAACAAAACCCTGGCTTCTTGTGATAGCTAGCCTGGTGTTCTTGGTACTGGTGTCAGTAGGCATCCGGTAAGATTGGCAGAGTTGGAACACACCAACTGTGGTTGCTGATGGGGTGGGAGGGTAGCTTCAGCTAACAAAGTCTGGTGTTAATGGTCCTGTGTGAGGGTCCCCTGCACCCTCTCTAAGCTGCAGGGCCTGGTTTGAAAGGAAGATGTTATATGAGGCGACCTCTTTGAGGGGAAGGGTTCGTGTGGAGGAAGCACTTTAACAGCATTATCTACCTTTTCTTCCTCCTTGGGAACCTCACCAAGGTAGTCATGAATTCCAACAGTCAATGCTGGGTTTTGTGGTCTGTTCTGTTTCCTATTAAGGTTAATATGCTACACAATGGGAGCCTGCTCTACTGTGCATTAAGTTTTCCCTGGTCTCTTCTGTCTTTTAGCAGGTTTGGATGCATCTGCTCAGACTACTTCTCATGAACTCACCATTCCAAATGACGTAAGTTTATTTGGTATATAATGGGAGTCACTAGATAACTTGGGGATAAGATAGAATGAGCCATAAGGCTCATTTCAAGGTAGAAAATTTGTAAGCTAAATGGATCCTAAGTAGAATTCCTATGCTCCTCACCAAAGAAGGCAAAGGTCATTTTTGAGTATTTAATATATAGTATCTTTTGTCTGGCACCTGGTAGTACTTTTTTTTTTTTTTTTAAGAATATTTTTTTTAATTAACCTGATTTGACACCAGGTAGAATTTTTATCTCTTTTATGCTTCCACCAGATACATTTGTGTTTTGAGCTGTTAACAAAAGAGCTGAGGCTCGGAGAAAGGCATTAACCCTAGTAGATGGTCCTAAATTTAAGCTTGCCTTATCCTGGTAGATGTGTGAGCATTTTGCCTTTCTTTGTCCCATTAGTCTTTAGAATTCATGATTTAATTATCAGCTTAGTTACAGTTAATAGGTTTGGATCTAGCTATGTAGTGAAATCTGTATGTGTATGCCCACACACCTATGATAGAAAAGTATAGAACCTCAGAATAAAAGTATATGGATAAATCTTAACTTTTCCCACTCCCCCCCACTTATCAAGAAGCACCTATTCAGTTCCCAAGTGCTTTGTTGGGTGAATTGGGAATAGGATAGGATTTCCTAGGATAGGCATAGAGCTATTCTTAATTTGGTTTGCCTTTTTGTTTTTCTTCCCTCCCTCTTCCTACCCCTCTCCCCAAGTTAATTGGCTGCATAATCGGGCGTCAAGGCGCCAAAATCAATGAGATTCGTCAGATGTCTGGGGCTCAGATCAAAATTGCCAATCCAGTGGAAGGATCTACTGATAGGCAGGTTACCATCACTGGATCTGCTGCCAGCATTAGCCTGGCCCAGTATCTAATCAATGTCAGGTAAGGGTTCTCCTAATTTGATGATTTATGGGGTGGTGGGGTAGGGTGTATCTCTGCATATAATCTTTGGGGGTGTTTTGAGGTACGAAGAAAGCAGGAGGTCTACTACCCTAGTCCTAAACTAAAGCCATGTTTTTGTCTCTTTGGATGTGTTGCTTAGCTTCTTTCCCCTCTTACTCATATACTAAATGGATTGGTCCGATCAAGATGACTTGTATGAGGAAAAAATAGATTGGATCTTGGTATATTTTCAACAAAGGCATGTATTGGCTCTTTTATGGGACCAAACCAGGGAGAAGAGTAATATATCTGTTCTCTAAGATTCCCACCTTATTCTTTGCTAATTATGATAGCTTGGTCAGATTGAACATGCCCTAATAGTCATATTGCTAAGACTAGCCATCACAGCCCCTAATAAGATTGCTATTTATAGTTTCTTCAAATGTAATTAGGAGAATAAAGTTTACAAATTTTATTCTCTAATTGAGTTAAGGAGAAAAATGAAATATGGCAGGCAGAACTGCATGAAAAGCATCTGTTGGTTGAGGACTGAATCCTCAAAGATATTTAATATTAGTGTAAGATAATACAAGTATGTTCCATTGCTTCAGGTAAGGTACTTGGACAGGGATAATGTAAGATTTTTTTTTAAATATATAAACTATTCCATCTAGTCATGTGCCATTGATTTCTTTTCTCACTTTTATTGGAATCAAATAATGCTACTGTGGTATAGCTTTTGTGTCTCCTAAAAAGAGTGATACCAATAATAATAAGCAATTTCCATTTTCTATTCTTTTACGTGTTGATTTTTAGGCTCATGACTAAGACCTTAAGTCACCCCTAGTTCCCTTTCATGGAGCCATCATGAAGACCACCAAATCTTACTTTTAAAGCATGTGGAACTCAGTTTAGACTGGAGATAAGCAGATGCTCATGACAAAGACATGCCTGAATGATTGAGGCAGAAGGGTCCCTTAGAGGGTAGCTGCCTTGGTTTGGTGAACAACATGGGGCATTGAGAACACAATTTTTTTTCCCTTTCCATGTTTAGCCTAGTGTTCTAAAGTGATCTGTAGCATAGATATTTGTCTCAATGCCTTATAATGTTTTATTTGTTCTGCCTCCATCTTCTATCCTTTTTCCTTCCCCAGGGGTATGTAAATCCTTAGTTCTTAAATATCCATTTCCTGTTCAATCCCTTTACCCCCAAACCCCAGAAATAGAAGGGACTGCACATTAGGGGTTTACCCTTGTTGACAATTAACCCAAGGTTAAGGGATCTTGACACTAGGATCTGGACTTGATGGCAAATCCTGTGGCCAGCAGAAATATTTATTATTTTTCCCGAATTCATTACTTACAATGATTATAAGTTATTTTCTGCCACCTGTCCCTGCTCACTTTTTTTTATGCTGGTAGGCAATATTTTAAGGTATTTTTGGATAGAAAATTGGGCTCTTTAAGAGTTAGCATACCTGGATATGTGTAGAAAGGATAGTTTGAAGATCATAGGGTCTTGAGTATTCAAATTTGTCCTTATTTAATTCACTGAAAAGAGGCTGCTTACTAAGAGGTTTATTTTTGATTATGAAATTTAAATAAATTTACCTGCATTATTTTGCCTTGAGCAAGCTTGCAGTTGCAAGTATCCAACTGCTTTATCTTGCTGGCTCTTATTGGACAGAGTGGCACATTTTTATAATACCTATTTTTCTCTGTGATAACCCCAGATTAGGTCATCCTGTTAAGTAGATGGTATCGGACCCTCAATTTTGGAGACGGTGCATCCCAAAAAGCTACCTTAACTGTACCTTAGTTATTTGAGAGCAGTTAGTTAAGGATATAGTTTTTTTCTTCCACCATTTATTTTCCTTTGAAATTAACAATTCCAGGTGGTAGAAGTCCTGGGTTCTCTTGTATTCAGACGCTTACCTTTGGTTTTGACTGGGGAAGAGGGCAGAAGAGGTGGTGGCAGCTGTAGTAGCCAGTGTCCATCAACCAGTGGAGTTAGATTATAGAAAGTATTTGTTTTGGAGATGAGCTTCTCCAGTACACAGTCAAGGATCTGATTCCATGCAATTTAGTTCTTCTCACCTGCAGGGCTTCAGGGTTGTATCAGTAGAAGCAATAATAAGCCTTTTCCTAATCTTGCTGTTTTTCTTCTTGCTTCCACTTAAGCAAATTCTGATAATACTCCTTAACACTTTGTTCCAAGGTGCTACTCTCCTTACAGAATTTTGGAATTGGGAAACACTCTGTTTAGTACCTTATGAGCAAAACAAGGCTGGGCTGAGTTTTTTAAAAATCTACTACTTAGATAAGTGAAAATAGCCTCATACTTGTTTGTATGTGTGTTTAAATGACTCTAAAATTAAGAAAGCAGTTAAGGGAATAAATAATAATTTCTAAAACCAGATTGATTTTAAAATGAACCAAAAATTTGTTTCTCTATATTGATGTGATTGTTTTGAGTTGATTCTTAAAGGACTCAGGACATTGATGCTTTGAATGGGAGGGACGATGACCTCAGAATATCTAACTTCTTTTTAGGTGATCCCTCACTATTTGGGATTGGGGTGGGGTGCAATAATCATTGGATGTGTTTCACCTCTAGTTTGCCACATCTGTGGTAGAAGTTTTAGACAACATTAGAAGCTAAAAATCTTAAGACAATAATGAATGGGGGTGGGTGGTGGGTGGGGGACATTGGGCTTACAAGTAAGATGTAGTTAGCAAAACTGCTGGTTTGAGACCCTCCTGTTTGACAGCCAGAGGCACTTACTGATGACTGAAGCCGTTGTCCTGTACTTTTTTTTTTTTTTTGTGGTCTTCCCGTCCACCCACCCGGTTTTTTTTTTGTTCCTTTTTTTCCTCTGTTACAGTTTAGAAAACGCTAAACCCTCCTCCCAGGCAGCCTCCGTCACGATCCCTGATCACCTCAGCATCAACCTCTCTCAACCCTCCACCCCTTCTTCTTCTTCTTCCTCCTCCACCACCACCCCCTCGCTCGCCACAGCGGGGACCTCCGACGCACCCTCCAGCCTCCCCAACCCTCTTCCGACCGCCCCTTGTGTCTCCAGTCTGCTTGGCATGAAACCCATCCCTCTCCTGGCTCTAAATGTTGTGTCTGCTGCTAAGGGTCCTGGGGCTTCGGCTGCCACCACCACCACCTCTGCCGTGCCATGCGTAACTAACAAACTGAAAGCTGAGAAACAGAGATTTTCTCCCTACTGATGGCAGATTTCTGGGGCATCCCTTCAAAAGTGTTTCTGGGCTTTATTTTTTTTTCCTTTGTGTTAACATTGGTGAAAACCAAATAATTGTGAGCTTGTGACCTTCCTTGGTGCTTTTGTGGGGGAAGGGGGTGGGGGGAGATCCTTGCTTAGGTCCAGGCAGTTGAGCTGAGTGTTTGCCTGTTTCAGAGTCTGTGATTTGTTGAATTCCTTATCTAGAGCCGTAGCTGTTGCTTCTTCCCTTCTCCTTCCCCTCCCCCAACTCTTCTCTCCCTCTCTCCTTCCCTTTTTCTCCCCTCTTCTGTAGCTTTTTTTGCCTTGCAATATGACAATGTGTTAGGGTCTGTGTTTAATGAATAAAGGCTACTCCGTTAAACTTTTTTTTAAAAATTCTTTTCTTAGTTTTAAGTTGCATAGCAGGCCTCTTGGCTGGAAATAACTTTGTGTAGCTATAATAAAATTGGCACAGTGAGAATTGTGTTAGTTATGTGAATATTCCAAAGGGTAAAGGGTGGGGAGGGTCTTTATGTTTACCTGAAAATTAGTTGGGTGTATTACTCCCAAGCCTCCTTTTCTTGTTGCCTGATTTCATACTATAATATCCATAGTGGGATTTGAAATAGGAGGGGTTGTCCTGTGGCAGTCTGTATTATTCCCTCTAACTGTGGTCAGAGCTTCCTTTATCTGTCCCTCTTAAAATTGATAAAAATGCTGAGATTAAATTCTTTGGTTATAGCAGTATACTTTTGTTGAATGCCCTGTGGCTTCCCATAATTTTCAGATTTCTTTGAGCAAAGTAGTCTCTTGGTATATAGTGTCCTAATATAAATTCACAATGGATATTCCACTGTGACACTCTCCTCTTCCCCCCAAACAAGAACAATGAAACTCGAAGGGAAAAAACCCATGGAGATTTGTTGGAAATTAAAACAAACAAACAAAAAGACCTCAGTGATCTATTTTAAACCCCTTTATCATACTGAGCAAAACCCTATGGAAACAGGTGAGATCCATGTGTAATCTGTCAACACTGGAACTAGGAAAATTAAATGAATAGGAAATGAGGGTAAATTAAGGGTAATTAGACGAAATAGTTAGATTCTTCAGAATTGCCTCACTTTTTATTTTTTAGTATTCACCCATTTTGGGTTGATTCAGTCTAGAAACTGCTGATCCAGTTTTATCTCTTAGAAGCAAACAGCAGGATAGTCTGGGGAATTTTTATCTATGGCACCATTCATGCTCCCAGGATGGTTGACCACTAATGGAAATGTGTGGTTAGCTTCAAAAGATACTGGGAGAGTTTGAGTAGTGGGCCTCTCTTGCATTAGAGAGTGAAGCTTGAGAAAGAACAGATTGACTTCCCTGTCCAGTTTTGGCTCATATTTATTGTCTAATTCTGTTGGCCATTTTTTCTATTCTGTTACTTTACATAGTATCTATTAGTCCAGGTTATATGCCTGAATGGATCTGGCCTAGGGAGGGAAAAGGGGTGGATTCCTTGGGCACAATCATAAAATTTATCTATTCCAGTTCCCAGGTTGAAGGTATTTATAAAAATGTTTAACAGAGGGGTGGATTTCTTGATAGTCCTGCTTTCTAAATATATTGTTATTGGTGCTGTGGCATTCTAATACCACTACTTTCCTCTACTCTGGCCCCTACTTCTGCTTCTATTTCTATTTTTAATCTGCTTATTTATTGAGTGGGACTTTTAGATAACTTGAGGGATCTAAGAAAGTTAAAGGAAATTGGAGAGATGATGTCTAGGTTTTCATATAGAAATTAGAGGCTTGGGCGCCCCCACGTGGCCACTCTAATAGTGGCACTTTCTACACTTTAGTATTGGCAGATAATTTAAAAGGCTCTGTTGGATTATGGCCGCTTTCCCTTACATCCTCACCCCTACTGTAAGAAGGGAACAGCTTGGGCTCTGTGGGGGCTTGGGCCAGTGGCCCCGCTCACCCTGCTGGGACCTTGGGACCAATGTTGTTCTCATACTTCCATCTATTCTCCAATAGCCTCTCTTCTGCCTTGGATCCAGGCCACATCTGACAGTTCCTTCCTCAGGAACCCCTGCTTTCATCCTTCTCTACCAGTTTTGACTGACCTCGATTGCTCCAAATCCCCTGCTTCCTCCACTCCTCCCCCATTTTTTTGTCTTCCCTTCCCTCTTTGAGTTAGAATATGGCCAATTTTTGCGCAAGAGATTTGTGGGTCCAAAGCCCTTTGCTTTTATTTTTTCAGTGTAACACTTCTTTCGTCACCCTGACTTATATATGTTGAATATCTAAAGCCAGGGTAGTTGTAGTCAGACTCACAATCAATTCAGACCTTCCCCAAGTTGCATTATAATTCTGCATGTTACCAGTTCCTTAATTTTGAGTTTGCTTACTAATTAATCCCTAGAGTAGCATATTAGTTAATTATAAACTGCTAATGTGACTACGAATAAGTATTAAATCTCTTTTGCAGCAATGCGAGGTTGTGTTTGAGAGAGAGGAGTAATCATAACTGGGATTTGGAATCCAGCCTCAGTGAAAAAGCTATTTGGACCATATTCTTTTGATTCAGTACTGTTTTATATCTTAATATCTAAACCTAGAAGATAATAGTTATTGATAATTCTTGATTTCAAGTTCTATTCCTCATCAATACTTATACTGCTTTGGGTACAGAAATTTATATTCTGGAAATTGAAAGTTTAAGGTTTTTTCAAGATCACCAGCCCCTTAGGGTTCTCTTATCCAAAAAACAGGTGTTATTTAAGTAATTTGAGTTTGCATAAAAAATTCAGGAGAATATAATCTCACTATCAATTCTGAGCTAATTAGGTGGCAGTACTTTTTTCCTTTGACTTCATTACTTTAAAAACAATTGTACACATGTGCCCCAAGAAGATTTTTGGGGAAAAAGGTGGGTGTTATTGGGTTAAAAGGAAAAACTGATTATAAGCTTTGTCTATTTCTGTGTTGCAGGCTTTCCTCGGAGACGGGTGGCATGGGGAGCAGCTAGAACAATGCAGACTCACCCATAACCCCCTTCTGCTGTTCACCACCCATGATCCATCTGTGTAGTTTCTGAACAGTCAGCGATTCCAGGTTTTAAATAGTTTGTAAATTTTCAGTTTCTACACAACTTTATCATCCACTCGTGATTTTTTTAATTACAGCGTTTTAATTCCTTTCTCTGTTCAGCCGTTAACGCTGAGAACCATATTTAGTTTTATAAGCTTCTCCCTGTTTTTTTTTTATTTTTTTTTGTTTTTGGTTTTTTTTTTTTTTTTTTTTTTTTTTTTTTTTTTTTTTTTTTTTTTTTTTTTTTTTTTGGTTTTTTTTTTTTTTTGGGCTCATGAATTTTTTTTTCTGTTTTTGTCATTGAAATGTAAGAGTGGAATATTAATACATTTCAGTTTAGTTCTGTAATGTCAGGAATTTTTCAAAAAAAAATTAAAAGATGGACTGGAGCTTTTTCCTTGTGAATAGAAACTGGATGCCACGGTGCTTCATGTGGGTTTTATTCCTGTTAAACTCCCTTCTGTCTGTGTCCCTCTCACCTGAATCACTGTGGGATCCGGAATCCCAGTCATTGAGGATTGGAATATAGAGCCCTTCCCCAACCAAAAATGTTGCCTTCATCTCTTCTGTTTTGCCTCAGACTTAAGTCTCCAAAGCTGATTGATCAGGATTCTTGATCTTCCCATGTAACCTCGGTTTCAGTTATTTTTCCATTGGATAGTGGGAGAGGAAGCTTGTTTATTTCATTCCCTAAGAAAAGCTATGAGACCCACCATACATAATTTGCCATCATTGGCTCATTGGTTAAGCCTCTGTTATGCCAGAGATCTAGTTTGAGAACTAGATCTAATAATAAGAAGGAAAATAGAACTTGCTGCAGTATAGGGGAGTAATATCTAGTATTCATTTGGGTCACTGGGAAGCATCCGGTTCCACCTTTTCAATCTCCGCCGCTGAAAATATTAACCAAGGGGTGGGGGGTAAGACAAAATGTTTCAATTGCCTGGGCACGAGTACCTGAATAGTGGGACTGACATAGCCAGAATATGGTTCTTTCAACATGTGTTGATTAAAGTCCCCTTCCCCTTATCACCCCCTCCCCAAACTGCCTTAGAGTCTTTCCAAGTGAGGAAGCCTGGTTGTAAAGATAATCATTTTAGCTTCTCTAGGATTTTTCCATGATACCTCGTAAAAAGGGGTAATATGAAATACAGGCAAATCTAATTCAGACTTGGTTGCAATTGATGGATTCTAATCAATTTTTGATTGATTAGGAAAAAAATTAGAAAAAAAAAAGATTCTAATCAAGTTTTTCAAGTTCTGCTGTTTTCAACTTTTCACATTTTTGCAAGACAATCATTTAACCCCCATCTCCAGTTCTGCACTCCCTTACTCTGTAGTTCTCCCACTTGACAAGAAAACTCAACAGTTGAGCCTGCATGGATTGATTATATTTCAAGGTATCTTACAGGAGTTAACAACAGTGACATAGTCCCACCCCCAAAAGGCAGTTGGACTGGGTACAGAGGTCCACATAATTTCATCTTCCTGGCCTGAGCCATCATCACATGCTCTTATACTGCTTCTCCTTCCTCCTGAGTCCTTTAGCCATTGGGGTGGGTGGGGAGCTTTAAAAAAAGGGAGGGAGGGTGAATAATCACCTGAGAAGCCTCAGAGGAGAGGATTCAGTCCTGGCCTCTCTCCTCCCAAGTGCAAAATTTGTAAACAGGGTAATAAACAAAAAAGTGCAGTGTTAGGCAGTTGCCCTGCCCCTACCCCCAAGACTTTTAAGATAGGGTGAGGCTGAAGAGGGGGGAATAACAGGTTTTTTAATTTTTCTACCCCAGAGACAGCCAGCTGACCATGGAAATGGGTATGTAGGTTCATAGGCTGAGCCTATCTCCATAGATACCAATCTTCCCCAAGTCTAGATGGATGTTGGGGGGAAGCAACCACAATCCTGATGTCAGGCTGGAGCAGCCCTGTTTTTTTCTCTGTTGAATATGTGTCGAATATATATAATTTATATAAATATTTCTCTATACATTGGGCAAGGGTGGCATTCATGGAGGGAGGGAGGCAGGAGGCTGCAGGGCATCAGCACTGCCTGAGTTATCCAGTTCCGTGCTATCGAAGTCTGAGTCCTCAGAGTTGAGGATGCCCTGGGAAAGAGGAGAATTAAAAGGTAATGAGTTTCACTGTTCAGAGACAAGTCTGAGACTCGAGACCTTATTTTTCATGGTTGGTGTCATGTCAGCATCTGTAATCTGGCATGCATCCTAGTGTCTAGCCTCGATTTAGATTTGCTACCCTTAATATTCTCGTGCTTCATTTTCTCATCCCTATTTTCCAAATATTCTGATCTTCTCTTGATCTCTGTTCCTCAGGCTCCTGTTAATGTTGTCTGATCCCATCTACTAAGACTAGTCAATTCTGTTGATAACTCTTGATTCTTCAGGGTGCTCCTAAACCACTCACTCCCCTTTCCTGTATATTCCCCTGTTCACATCCCACCTGTTCCCTTGTGAGTAGGGGTTGGTTTTGCACCTCCTGTGGATTGGGCTGGGAGCCCAGTTCATGCCCCAGGGCTCCATCTGGAGCAGGTGGGTCCAGTGGGATCTCAGAGCCCTGAGAGCACATGTCATCTGACCGTTCGTCAGGCCGCTCATCGGTGTTGGTACTGCCCACCTCAGGTGTGCCACTGGGCGATGGCTCACTAGCTGTACCTTCCTCTGCGTCAGACAAGTTTTCTGAGCTGAAGGTGGATAGTGACTGCCGTTTGTTCATGCCTTGTGGCCACCTATGAGCCAAAAGATGAGGGTGGGTTGGGGTTGGATTGAAGGTGTTATTGTGCAGTTCACCCATTAAGCAGACAGTCTTTGCTATTTTGTATTTCACACTCACCTCTGTCTTGTGGGCAATTCCACTTCACTATCTACTTCTCCTTCCTCTTCCTCTGAGGATACTCCACGTTTCTTTGGGGGAGGAGAAAGTACTTGGTTGAAGATCTGGACTGATAATGGGGACTCTATAGGGGAGGGTGTCCTGATTGGGGAAGGGCAGTAAAAGGGAACAGAAGACATGTGGAGCTAGGCACCCCCGGGACTTGGGATCAGGAGGCATGTGGACCGAGCAAGGTTAAGGGCAACAGGAAGTGGTTGCTCCAGACCTCTGCCCATACCTCACCTGGCTTCTAGTGACCGCAGCTCGGTACAGCAGTGCAGCTGGGGTCAGGTGCTGGCTTCCAGCCCTGTTTGCTCTTCCAGCAGTCCCTTCTCTGCTAGAAGCCAGCAGTCCCGAACCTTCTCCTTGTCCCCCAGCTGGTGGGGGCTCCCCTTTGGCTCCTCCAGGTGAATCTGGACTGGTGGAACCAGGAGCTGATCCCTCACTGGGAGGGGTGTCTTCCTGGGCTGGAGGGGGAGAGCTGGGCTCCATGGCTCCCCCTCCTGCCCCTCGGCCTCTGGCTCCCAATGCAGCTGATAGTAGATCAGGGGAAGAAGATGACATCTTTCTGAGGAGTAGGTCATGATGGAGGCCTCGAAGGGCCGGTGGGCAGACCTCCCAAGCTGAGGGTCCCCCTCCTAAATTCCCTGGGTTTCCTGGCCCCCCAGGTTCAGGATTAGGTACAGAGGCCCGAAAACCAAGCAGGTCACCACAGCTGCCCTTGGAGCTGGCCTTTCGGTGACGGGTTTTCCCCCGACGGCTCCGTCCTGGAGAGGGTGGCCCCTTGGGGCATCCAGGGAGGCCAACACTATTCAAGGCTGCATCTAACTTAGGAAGCAAGGATTCTGTTTTGAGGATATCTGGCCTGAGGGGGAAGAGAAGATGGGGAAGGGAAAGGAGAAGAGGGTCAAAAACCATTCCTAAGATAGTCGGCAACTTGGTTATCTCCTGCATCTTGTCAACCCCATCTTGTGTTCAGGATTCTCATTTTCCTGGCCCTTGCCCTTGACCAGGGAAGCATTCCAACCCTCATCCCCTGCCTCCATCCTTCAGACCCCACCTCTTGCTGTGAGGTGACAGCTTCTGGGGAACATTCCTCTTCTTGATGAGCTTCTCCACAGTGTTGCCATGCAGGAGGCCTCGGGGAGGGTGTGGTTTCAGGAACCCTGGGCATCTCCGTTCCAAGGCCTGCTCCCGCCTAAGAATCCAGGCACCCACTCAGCTAGGCACATGAGAACATGGGCTCAGCAGGGACCCATAGGGGACTAAGGGTTGGGGCAACAGGGTAGCCAAGAAGTTTATGCCAGTTGGGTTTGGTAGAGGGGTGGTGAGGGCACAGACAGGTAGGATGGGGTAAGGGCCTTCTTGTGGGTTACCTCAGCAGCTCCCTCTCCTTGAGTTCCAACTGTAGCATCAGTGCATTCAGTTCCATGTACAAATTATTGGCACGTTCCAGCTTCCTTTCATAGTGTTCCCGGATGTCCAAGGCATGTCTAATCAGAGTGTACAGGGATCATCTTAAAACTGCTCCTGCTTCCTACCCTGTCTCAACATCTCTTGGTCAATTGCTTAAAGGGCTGCGACTGAGCGGGCCTTCCCCTTCTGTGGGTGGTACTATTTGTCCCCATACCTGAGCTCTTCCCTCCTCCGAGTCACCAGCTCTTCCTCTAGCCGGTGTAGACAGGTGCCTTCAGATTTGATCTTTTCAAAGTGCAGCTTCACTTCTTCCCTCCACTCTGCCTGAGGGGGAGAAGGTGGTGAGAGAGAGAAGCCCTGTGAGTTTCCTCGAACAGCCCCCAAAAGGAAGTCTGTCCTTTGAACTTACTGGGCAGAAGGATGTTTGCAGGGACAGGACCGCCTTAGACTGCAGAGAGATGCCATGCAAGGTAATGGCACAGGTACCAGTGCAGATATTTACTTGCTCCTTGTAGCAAGTCCATTTTGGAGTAATAAAAAAGACCTGACTTGTCCTGAACATGACCAATGTGTCTTGAGTCAGAGTGGGAATGCTGATACTCTACTATGTATGATACTATGCCTCAATGAAGCAGACACTGCAAGTATTCACCCCATTTGACAGAGAAACATGCCACAGTTAATTTGCAATCGGGATTTTAAGTTGAGGCTCCCTGGTGTGAGTCCAGTCCTTAGTTCATCTCGTTACTCCAAGTCAGATGTGCTTACAAAACAGTTGCATAATGTAAATCAAAGGAAGCCACCACCCAAGGATTTTTCTTTGAAGTCACTAAAGTGTGAGTTGAGATAGGAAGGACTCTGTCCCAACTTTTAATGGCCCCAGAAATGTCTTAACTCAAAACTTGGCTGTCAGTTCTTGGAAGGAAACAGGGAGAGCAGATGAGTAATTTGGTGTATCCCAACCCACCTGGGATTTAAAGTAAGTTTCTTGCGGTGTGGAGAGCACATCGGCTGAGGCAATGTCCAGGTGCAGTAGGATCTGCCTAAATGAAGGCCGGTTCCTGGGTTTGCTATTCCTGGAAGACGAAAGAAACATGGAAGGTACACAAAGGAAACTTGCAGGATTGGCATTGTAAAGACCTTGACAAGGTAAGAAATCGGTCCCCATTGCACCCCAAAATCCATCTGGGTTCTGGCATGTCCTCAGGATTATTACCTGATTGTAAGCAAGTTCCCACTGACTTTGGGCCTGAACTAGTATCACCACTTTCATCTTGTCTCCAAGCCTCTGATTCATCCCATGGTCATCAAATTGGTCTTTTACCAGCATGGCCCCCCCCATGCTTTTAGTTTTTTCAGTTGCAAACAACTTCATGGCCCCAAGTTGGGCTTTCTTTGTAGTGATATTAGGAAAGTTTGCCATTTATTTTAGCTTATTTTACAGATGAAACTGAGGCGAGACGCAGGTCTAATCTGAACTCGCAACTCTTGACTCCAGCTCCTCCGTTCACTGTACCACCCAGCTTTCCTTTCCTCTTGATGATCTCTATTCTGGCCAGTCTTCCAAGTCTAGCTTAAGCATCTTGGAAAGCCTTCTCTGCTGCCTCCTTGCCCTCCAAACATTCCCCTCTGTTCTCTATATTCTAGTTTGGCTTAGTGGTGTATGTGTCTCCACTAGAAGACTGAATGATTAAAAGGAGTGCCAGTTTGCAATTAACATTTTATACAGCTTTGTATGTGTGTTTAATATTTGCTGGATGTCTGAGTGATCCACAACTTTGAGATTTCTCCTTATGTAGTTTATATCTCTCCAATATAAGAGACTGGGCAGTTTCTAAGGGCCCTTCCAGTTCTAAGTCCTATCAATAATTGTGGTCTCTAAGCAAATGTCATTCTGATTCCTCTTAATTCTGGGTTCTAACCCTGCTGTCTCAAGAGTGTTTTTCATTTTTTCTTTATTGTCTCTAGTTCCTCAAGAACTAGATTTGATTTCCAGTTTCACTTTCCTAAGCCCAGGAGTATAGCGATTTCTATTCTGCATTGCCTTTTAGGTCCAGCACCCTAGTTCTTAGCATCCATACCCTCCACTTTAGGTTCCAGACCCATTCACCCTTTGTTTCTCCTTCTCAACCAGTTTTTCTTGTTTCCAGCCCCTCACACTTAAGATTTCATGCCTTATGCGTTCTTACAATCTTACTACTGAGGTCTGGACCTTGGTCTCACCAGCACTGGCGGAGAAGGATCTTGAAACCGTCAGGGCAACTGGATGGCACAGGCAAATGAAGACTATTACTGCCCACACCCCAGATGATAGCGGATGAATCCACATCTTTGTAGGGGATTTCACCAGTCAGCAGCTCCCATAGCACCACTCCAAATGACCTGGCCCAGGGAAAGGAAGCCTTAGGGAGGGAACTTTCACACTCCAGGTCCATGTCCCACAGAACATTTTTTCTCTCCCCTTTCCTGCTCGGGACAAGTTGTTTTACGTCTTTCACCTTCCCACTTCTAGGTAAGTGACTGAACATGAGCTCTCCCCTCCTCTTCCCCATCCTGTCCCTGCCCCACCATCTGAGGAAAAGCCACATTTCTCAGCCCAAGCTGTTCAGTGTCCTGAACAGTGCATTTCCCTTTGTTCCACCTCCTCAGATCCTCTGGTGGAGTAGGCAGTGAGGGAAGCTCACCAAGCTTGCCTCTCCTTGCTCATTTCTAGGCTCCCACTCTCCTTTATTCCCCTGTGGTTAGACATGCTGTTCATTTCCTGGCTCCCACCCCAACCTGGCCCTCACCAAATGTCCACCTTCTCAGATACAGGTTCATTCCGGATCACCTCTGGGGCCATCCAAGCCACTGTCCCTGCAAATGACATCTTAGTGCTTTTGTCGCTGAGCTCCTTGGATGTTCCGAAGTCTGAGATCTTGACCACGTCGTCATAAGTGATCAACATGCTAGCAGGGAAAGGGGTCAGTCACTTCAGGAAGAGTCCAGAGGGACAGAGGTGAGGGCCGTCATTACTTAAGGTAGTAGGGCCTAGGTCAGGCAATTACAGAAATTGGGAAAGGGGTTGGTTATCTCTCAGTCCTTTACTTACTTTGGGGATTTGAGGTCTCGGTGGATGATCTTGTGCAAATGCAGGTAGTTCATCCCTCCAGCAATTCCCATAGACCAGTCAACCAACAGGGATGGGGTAACAGGACGTCCTGCCCGCAGTACCTCATATAATTGGCCCTGGGCGCAGAACTCCATCAGGATACAGTAGCAGGGAGCCTGGGTGCATACACCCCTGGAAAAGGATCCAGGGGAGTCTAGTGGGTCAGTGTCCTACCTCAAGACTACAAAGGGAGGCTCCCTTTTCCTGGTTTGACAAAGATCATATTGGGAACCTGTTCTCCTAGGAACAATTTCCCCCTCTTTTCTTGAAATGTTTCTTATCTGGTGACCCACTCCCACCTGTAATGCTATTGGGTCCCCCACCAAGTCAGGGTTTCCTCCTTACTTGAAGGTGATGATGTTGGGATGTTTGAGTTTCCGAAGGTGTTTGATGTCAGTCTCCTTCAGGTCCCGAACCTTCTTCACAGCTACCTCTTCCCCATGGAAACGCCCCAGGAATACAGCACCTTGGGCTCCAGAGCCCACCCACTGCAGGTCCAAGATCTCCTCAAAGGGCACCTCCCATAGATCTATAGGAGGAGGAAATTGGATCAGGAAAAACATGGGACTGAGACATTGGGGGTTAGGGAGACTTGAAAATTACCCTGAAACTTGAAGATTTTAAGTTGCTTGAGAGGAAAATCAATTAGATATATGTCTGACTCTTTAGTAATTACCAAGTAGGGCCCAGATTTTGAGGTACCACAGATGGGTAATAAATCAGCAAGTGTCTTTGTCAGATGGGGAACTTTAGGAGATTATGGAAGAGTGAAACTTGGGTATCATTTCCCCTTAACTTCCCAAAGCCTCACTCAGGGCCTCTGACACAGCTCTCTGAGACCATTTTCTATCCAGATAGGGCTTCAGAGGGAAGAACCAGAAACCCAGAACATTGCATAGGCTAATGGGGAATAAAAGCCAAGTGCAGGAGGGAATTAGGTGGCTAGAACCCTGCTGAACAGAGAATGGAGAAGAGGAAAGGTCAGTATCTCGGAACAAGGAAGGAGAAGCAAGCATTCAACCTACCTTCCTGTTGCTGCTTGTGCTCTGTGGAATAAGCTTTGCCAATCATGGTCCAGACTGGACGAAGGCAGCCAAAGAGGCCCTCCAGGAAGCCACTGCCACTCTGGCACTGCAGCCTGACTTCATCAGCTCGGAACCGGGGTGTCCGGCCTTCGGTGGGCCCTGCAGCCCCTCCTGGGCCCCCAGCTTCCTGCTCATGCAATTGCAGGACACTGTTGGCAAAGGCCTCTGTGGGGGCTTCCCCACCTGGGGAAGGACTATGCCCACTCCCCCCTTGCCCACCTAGGGGCACCACATCTCTCAACACACACTGGGTAGGGGTCAGGTCTTTCTCTGGAGTGCAGTCCGAAGTATCTGGATCAAGTTTTCGAACTGAGGCCTCACTTAGGGCTGCCATGAAACCCCCAAAGGAGGGTGAGGGTGTTCGAGTCTCGTGGAGGCAGGCCATTGCTTGAGTGGAGGAAGGGAAGGAGAAGAGGCTGCCCTGTGGGGGATAAGAGCCATCAGAACCTGGTAGGAAGGATAGCTCACATCTAGAGGTCTATTTACTCACAACTAAAGGTAGAAATACCTGATAGCACCAAACTTAGATGGTCACTTGCTTTGAATGTAGATATTAGCTAAATTAGAGTCTCTTTCAGCTGTAGCTTTAGAGAACTGGGCTACACTTAGGAGGAAGGGTACCTGAAGGCACTATAGATATCCAGATAGCATGCCTTGTGCTTCTAATCTCCCTAGGGGATGATGGGTTAAAATAGTTGCTACACCAATCTCGGGTAACTGCCGTCCAAATTTCCTTCAAAAGACATTCTTGGACCATTCAGTTGCCACCTCTGTACTACATTTTTCATGTAAATATGATTAATAACTATACTTCCTCCTCCTTTAGGTAACTAATAATCATGCTTCTTTTTAAATGCATACCTGCCAGACGGCTTAAATACATAGACTTGAAACTTAGAGGAGCTGACTAAATTGGTCCTGTGGTGGTGAAAGTTTTGTGTAGGCTGCCTCTCATTTGGACACCTTTTTCCCCCCAACTGTCTTGAGTCTAAGGTCCTTGAGAGCAGGGACTGTTCCATTTCTGTATTCCTAGAACACGGCACAGACTAGCTACTTAAATACAAATGTTGATAGTTGGAACACTTGTATCTGTGATGCTTCATTGGTAAAGTTAATAGAGATTTGGTATAGAGCAAGCTCTTTACTCATTCAACAAATATATGTTGCTTTAAAAGACAAAGTCACCAAGCACTAAAGCACAGCCCTAGAATCAGTTTCTTTGCCTCCATTTCCATTCAAATTCTACAAATTAGACACAGTACTCACCCCCACCATCTTAGTTTTCTCATCTATAAAATGGGGGTGTCAGTAAAACAGATTTCAGACCTCTTAGGATTATTGGGGGTGGGGGGAGCATATTTGTAAGAGCTAGTCATACAGACTTAAGCACTCAAGTTTATGGGATCATGGAATCAGTTTCTTCACCTGTAAAATGGGACTAATAGTAAATACTAAGTGGTTGTGAGGATTAAATAAGATAAAATGTAAAGTGCTTTGCAAACTATAGATGTGATTGATATACACATGTACATACAATACATATATGTCAGCTAAGGTGGAGCAGTAGACTTAGCTGTAGAAGGAAATGGCAAAATATCCCAGTATTTGCCAAGAAAAGCCCTGTCCACAAAGTCGGGACAGAACTGAAATGACGACACAATACATCATAGGACAGGACTGAAAATTCACAATCCATGACATATGCATATATATCATAGGCAGGATGAGTTGTGCCTTGGGATGTTCCCTATATCACCCTTTAGACTGGAGGCTCAGTATAAGGGAGGGGAAAGGTTAAGAGGAGAGGGGTATGTTTTGTTCTTCCTGCACTCCTCAAAGCTCAGGACATTTGTGTGCACTAGGGGTGATGGCGGTGGGAGATTCCCCCCATTGTCTACATCCTCATTCTATGCCCTTTCTCTTGGTCTCCAATCCTTTATAAAACTCTTGGACCCATTTTCCCTCCCTAGTCTTCTGGGAGAGTTCTTTCCCTGAAGATCTCAGGATCCCACTTTTAATACTATGACAGTTGTCCTTGGGCACAGATTTACTGCCTTGAATGGGTCTTATCTACAAAAACACTCTAGGGCTTGGCTTCCGGAATTCCTCCCTCTCCTTTCTCAAGGGCATTTTCATTTCAGCCCCTGAATTACTATCATATTATTGAAATCGTAACTTTATTAATAGTGATCTGCCCCAAGCCACACAAACATTTGTTGGCTATTTTTATCTGCACTTGGGTTTACTGACTCAGTGCAATTCGAGGGTCCTTTAGATTAAAACTTCTTGCATGGAAAAGCGTAATTGAATGTGGGGACAGTAAACTTAAGATATATTATCAGTAAATGATCTGGATACCTATTCCCTATGCCTGAATAACTGAGGTTGCGGGTGGAACAAGTTCAGGAGGCCCCGGCGAGAAGTGGAGGCTACGAGGGAGGTGCTGGGAGCTTCGGGGTGGGAGAGCCGGGAAGTAATGCACGCAGGATGTGAGAGCGGTCCTCCCGACTCCAGAGCCAGCGCTCGGATACAGAGGCAGAACCCAACGGGGCCGCCTCTGGACTCCGCGCGTTTTCACCCGCTGCCCCGCCGTCGGGCATGCACTTCATCTCGGATCTCACCTCCGGACACACCCCCCCCTCATCCCAATCCTCCGTCTCCCCTCGTTAGACTGAGGGCAGAGCCCGGTTTCTGACTTGGCCTCCGCACCGTTTAGCAAAGAGCGCGGTACAGAGTTGGCGCTTAATGCTTGTTGGCTTGAGCGTTTATGAAGGCACGTGCAAAGCTACGTGAAAACAGAGACTGTAAGGACGGGGGCTGGGGCCTCCGGCAATCCCGTCTCCACCCGCCGCTCAGCTCCAGTTCCCTTCCGGGGGTTCCTGCAAGCCCGGCTAGAGGAACCTTCCTGGGCACTGGGGGATCCTTGGAGAGGAGTCAAGAGAGAAGGTTGTTAGTCAGGAGTAACTGAGGCGTGAGAAAAGGTGACGTGGGCCGGGCCCGTCCCTGGGGCTCCTGCAAACTCTCCTCCGAAGGTACTGTCCGGGTCCCCCGGGTAGCGGGGCTCACCAGTCACGTGGGTACCCAGGGCACGTGGGGGAGGGGAGAAGCTAAGATTGGCTGTGCCTGATGGGGCGGGGGGAGGGAGACAGATTGGGGAAAACGCCTGGGGTGCTGCTGGGTAACTATGGCGACGGGGCCAGAGGCGGCGCGTGAAGTCACCGGGACAAGATTAGACCAGGGGTCACGTGAACGGCCACCCCGGTTGGGGGCGGAGCCTAGCTTCTTAACCCGCCCCCTTCCAGCCTCGTTGGGAGCGGAGAGCGCCGGCCCTAAGCTTCTCTCGCCTTTTCGGTCCTCCCGTGGGTCCGTCTCTTTCCAGATCCGCGCCTTCCCAATCCCCCGCTGCCTGTCCCCTCTGTGCCCCGCGTCTTCTCCTGCAGGGTCTGGGTCACGGGCAGGGCCGGGAAGCCTGAGCCAGGAGAGAATCCCACCTCAGAGTCCTAGCCACGGGCTGACCGAGTGCAAATCCCTCTTGGGTGGGACGATGATCATCCTGACACTACATACTTGCATTAAAGGGTGAGGAGGAAACTTTACTGGAGAAACGCGTTCTCGTTATTTGCGTTTGGGGGCAGGGCGAGCCCGACAGCAATAACGACAGGTGGGAGGCCAGGGACCACCCCCATCTAAAAACATTAACCCAGGGTCTGAGTTTGCCGGATTTTCCCAATCCTCATCTCCCCCGGGCACGGTCGCGGCCCAGCCAAAGGCGGCAGGTCCCTCCCCTTTCCTCCCCATCGCACAGTGAGATGCGTGCAGATACGGCGAGACACTCAGAAAACCAAAGCTCCCTGATGCTCAGGCCCTCTCCCCAGGGCCCCTCTCTGTATCCAGGGCTCTGTGGCTGGGGAGGCAGGAAAGGAGGGAAGCTGTGCCACCTGCTTGTTTGTGCAGCAGCTTAAAGGGGGGTAGAGCGGGGGACTTAGGGAATGGGGTGGGCTGGGGACCCCTGATGGAAATCAGGTTCGGATCCTGTCCCTGGCAGTTGGCAACTGTCATTAAGCTTTTCCCAGGCTAGACACAGAGGGTGTCCAGGTAAGGGACCGGAGGAAGTGGGGTCGAACCAGACTAAGGAAACCCTTTTCCATTCTTTCCCCACCCCACCTCCTCATTCCCACTAAAAGCTGCTCCTTTCGCCTGTTCTGCTCTGCCAGCTGAGTCCAAGTGCCTTACTGCCCGCAGGGAGACCTTGGAATAAGCGCCAATGGGGAGGGGATGGAGGAAAGTCCCCAGCACAAGCCACTCTGTCACCCCAGGAGAGGGAGGGGCTACTTCCTAGCTCATCAATTATTTAGAGAGTTAGGGTCCCCGCAGAACAGCCGGAGGAGGTCACTGTCTGTTATTTTGTTGTCAACATTCATTGACTACTGGCTGTTTGCTGAATCTTGTACTAGTCACCAGGTTTCTGAGCAGTCTCCAAAGCTACTTAAAGCATTCCTCTTTTAGGTGAAAAGCACCCAGACATAAGCAAATTGGGGCTCTCCCCACCACGCAGGGAAATGCACTCATTTCTCTCTTTCCAAAGTCAACTCTCCTGAAGGCTTCCCCGAGGCACCAAGTCTTCAGAGAATCCTGCCCCTGAGAATCCCTTGGCTGTGGCCTTACTCAAATATTACTGGTACCCCTTCATCCCTCCCCCTTTGTTTCCGGAGCTGTTTGACTGGATCTCCCTTTTGTCTTCTCTGCCCACTCTGTGTTATGCCTATCTGTGTGCATGGTCCTCAGGGATGGGTTAGCACAGGAAATACTGCACAGAGAGGTAATGAAAATCTGGGGACAGGGACTGGACACTTGTGATTTCACTGGTATAGAGAACTCCTAGATGAGGATATTCCCTCCACCAATGCAGTCAGGCACTCTCTCTGAAACTTCCAGGCTTAGGGTGTTGCCCAGCACATAGAGGGGGCTAAAAGATTCTAACAGGGTCACAGAGTCAGTATTGGTGGGAGTGGTAGTGGTGATGGGGAGGAGGGGGGCATGACTTGAACTCAGTCTTCCTGGTTTGGAGCCTGGATCTCTTTCCACTTATGCCACCTTGCCTCTGCTAAAGATTTACTGGACACAAATGTTGAACTCAGTCCACCAGAAATTAAGCACCTACCATGTGCCAGTCACTATGCTAAACTCTGAAATTCAAAATAAGGTAAAATCAGCCCCTGTTCTCCAGGAACTCCCAGTTTAATATTAAAGGCAGAGAGACATTCTGTGAGGGAGCGTCTCTGCTTTGCTGGCTTTACCTCCCCAGCGAATTGAATTAGATGACTTGAGTTCAAATCCACCCTCTCCACCAGCTAGCTGTGTGACCCTGGAAGGTCACCTCAGCCTTATTTTCCCCCAAAGCAGTGTGGATAATAATGCTTGCACTGCCTACGCCACAAGGTACTCATCAGATTTAAGTCATTAGAGACACATGGGTTATTATTTATTTTCCCCCTTTCCACAAGCTAATGGAGCAGTCTTCAAAAGTTATAATTTGAAAAAAAAAAAACAAAAAAACAAAAAAACCCCAAACCCATGTCAATCATACTGCAACAGAACATCAGATATTTTCATTGCATCTCTTAATCTAAAATCCCTCAATCCCTGTTGGATGGGCAGATTAGGGATGAAATAAGCAGAAAAATGAAGAGCTCTTTTCTTATTTCTGCATATAAATTTATATCTGGAATCCCTATCAGTCTGGATCCTAAGAATACTCTTTGCCTCTCTCTCCAGGCTTGGTTCTGGAAGCTTGATGTAGAATTTACAGAGCTAACTTTGAATTCTAATTCTGTCACTTCCTTTCTGGGCTACTGAATCCATCTCTCATCATCTCCCTGCTACTTTTTGATAAGCTTGGATAAGATGACTTTTAGGGTTTCTTTGGGGGCTAATTATGATCATTGAAACCCAATTCCAACCCAACCCAATTGGTTGCCTTGGGATTTTAGGTGAGAAGCCCAGGACATCAAGTTCAGATTTTGGACTCTGTATTTTCTTTTTCCTTGGGCCTTGATGTGCCCTCTTGCCTTGTCACCCTGAAAGGGACCTTAATAATTATGGGGTCAAATTTCAGTTTTATATTTGAGGAACTAAGCCCCAGAGAGAGGCAGAGACTAGTATAACATCCCTCAGTTGTAAGTGGCAGAGCTATATCTACTATGCCATCTAACTTCCCCTATATATTACTGTGACCCTGGGCAAGTCACTTCACCCTAATTACCTTGCAAAATAAATAAATAAAGGAAAAGTAACAAAGAAGAGATCCATAAATATACATCCCTCATTTCCCCAAATCCCAAAGACCTTTGAGGACACTGAGTGAAATTCTTGTGGGGATGCTGGATCTTTTCTAAATGTATGCAAGAAGCAGAGTTGCATGGTTGCTTTCCTGATTTCTAGCCAGAGGACCCAGATTCAAATCCTGAGTCTGCCACTTAGGACCTATAAGACTCTTGAGTGCCTCTTAGTGGAGAGGAAAATCCCCTTGTTTGGAGGTAACTGACTGGCTAGTACAGTGCTGAGCCAGGAGTCAAGAAGACCTGAATAAATCCAGTCTCAGACACCTTGTAGAATCAGGGGTAGCCTCCAAGTCCAGATTCCCAATGCTTAGGGCCTGAGATACTTCTTAGCTTCCATGTTGGAGCAATGGAGCAGGCAGACCAGGAGGAGCTTCCATACTGCAGGGGGAACATCTACTTGAATCCCCTCTTCTTTACTTCCAAAAAGATCTGGTGGCTTATTAAGGGTGGAAATAGGGTGAAATCTCCATTACTGAGGTATCACTGTGGGAGGATCTAGGGGAGAAGGGAACAGGGTTTTCTTGATGCATGGGGTACAGGGTGGAGAGAAGGAAGTTTTTGAGTATACAGAGCACTTTCCTTACAGGTATTCCTCTAAGCAACATGAAGATCAGAAGGAGAAGAAAACAATCTAAGAGACGGGTCAAAGACTTGCCAAACTCACAGGTGGCCAAACTCACACCCAGGTCTTTCCACTTCATTACAGCATGCTGATTTATTTTCCATCCCCAATTCCTTTCCTCCTATTTTGCCTTCTTACCAGCTTTTCTCACTCCATGTGTAAATGGAAGAATATGAATACTGAGTGACTACTATGGTACTTTGGGAGATCAGTATGGTACTGTCCCTGCCCTCAAGAAGATTATAATCTAGGAGCCCATCAATTTTTCTTTGAAGAGTCTCTTCCACAGTTCTCATTTCCACAAGCCTTCTGGTATGCTCAGATTGATTTCTTGGGCACAAAAAGGCAGAATACAAGACTGCAACTTAGTAAGTTTACAGGACTTCTATGGGTCTCACCACATAGAAGTACCAGGAGCCCAAGTTCATTTCAAGTCTTTCTGACTCAAAGTCTAACATCCTCTAATGGTGTATTTCAACCGATGATCTTATCCTACATTGGAACAGTTGAACCTTTTATTATCAATTTTTCTGTCTTTCTCACCCCTCTGTCTTTTATGGGATATCTTGGGGATCTTAGTACCAAATTCAGAAACATCTGTGATGGGGCAGTTGTTTTGACAGGATTCAGGATTCATCAGTCTGTTTTGGGGTCTGTTCTTGCCATTCTTGCTTTGTACCTCCTATTTTCCCTGGGATTTTTTGCTGAGAGTCCTCCTAAAAGTTCAATATAGCACAACAACTATAGATGAAGTGATTCTTCCCCATAGAAATAGGCAAAAAGGAGGGAAGATGCAGGAGGTGGGAGTAAGGATAGGAAGAAGAAAAAGAATGGAAATCTCAAAGGGAATCTGATGGTTCTTTCTTCTAAATTAACTCTTCTTGAATCATTATAGGAGACTCTCCCTTCCCCCTCTCATCTCCCAAAGGGGCTCATGAAACAGATGGAGGCTGGGCCTCCAGGAATGACCCTAAATTGGAGGGGCGGCAGAGAATGATTGTGAATAGAGTGGAGAAGAGCCAAGGATCTTGTTGGCCACATTCCTTTTTTAGGGGTCAGATAGATCCCCTGCACTACCTTAGTCTCCCTGGACCAAAGAAGGAAAGAACAGAATGGTTTTTGAGGAAAGCCAAGGCTACTAAGGACCAGGAATCTGAGATTTATAAGACAGTAGGGAAATGCCTAAGGAGAGAGGCTTAGAAACTATTTAGTCCAATCTCATCATTTTACAAATAAGAACATTGAGGCTTACAGAGATTAAATATGGCTAGTTAGCAACAGGCCAGGATCTCCTGACTCGTACATCATTCTTTCTGTTACACCATCTACTGCCTGTCTTCTATTAATGACAAATTCTTTTTAAAAATGAGCTGCTCCCCTAAGGATCTCTAAGCACTTATTCAATTTCCTTGCTTTCTTTCCAGCAGATCATAGTGTCTTAATTGGGGGAAGGCATTGTGTAAGTCATGGGAGGGGGCCAACTCTGGTAGTGAAAGTCTGCCTCTCCTAACTCCTAACTCCTGCCCAAGGATGGGCTGAGAGAGAGATATGGCTCTCATGCAAGATGGAAGGGAGCTTGGAAGGAAGTGGCATCTAGCATGGTTAGATAGTATACTAAACACTTTACAAATATCTCATTTGATTTTCATAATCATGATTTCACTTTCATGGGAGTTAGGTGTTATTATCCCTAACATAACAGGCAGCTTTATAGCACAGAGAATTGAACAGTAGGCCTGTATTTCACCCCAGATACTCACTACTTGTGACCCTGGGCAAATCACTTAACTATTTGCCTCAGTTTCTTCAACTATACAATGGAGATAATGATAGCATCTACCTCCCGAG
The DNA here is from genome assembly GCF_902635505.1 of Sarcophilus harrisii. Classification (NCBI taxonomy): domain Eukaryota; kingdom Metazoa; phylum Chordata; class Mammalia; order Dasyuromorphia; family Dasyuridae; genus Sarcophilus; species Sarcophilus harrisii. The sequence goes on along the minus strand of NC_045430.1, from coordinate 88,627,531 downwards.
ATTGCTTAAAGATCAAATGAGATAATATTTATAAAATTCTTGGCATATAATAGAAGCTATATAAATGCTTATTCTTTTCCTCTTTAAAATGGAAGAAACTGAAGCAGACAGATTAAATGATTTAGTCACACAGAAAGTGTAGGTCCATGCGCTATCCACTGGGCTACCTGGGTGCCTCTAGGTAGACCTTTACAGGAAAGACTGATAGCGCTTGGCAATGGAACTTAGTTTGTGTCATTTTCATTCTCTCATTAATCCAGCTGTGTCACCAATCTGGCTAAAACCCCATGTGCTCAGAGGTCCATAACAGAATTTAATTCAAAATTAACGGTTCTCAAACCTGGAATCAAGGAAGTTGGCTATATCTATAGGAACACTGGTAGGGATTGGGAGAAAAACCCTTCACTAGAGCAGCTAGTGGGAAAGGACGAACCTGGTTTGAATCTGGCCTCAGACATCTGGTAGCACTGTGGCCTCTCTCAGCCTCAGTTTCCTTAGATGTCAAATAGGGCATAATAATAGTACATACCTGCTGTTGTAAAGAGCAACTAAAGATACAAGTAAGATGTCCAGCACTTTGTAAAGTTTAAAGTGCTATATAAATGCCAGCTATTATTTGTAGCCTGAGAGCAAACTGGGTTGCTGGAGAAAATTTAGTTGGATTTTCCTTCCCACTGGGAAAATAGGAACGGAGGGTCAGAGAGAACTCCAATGGCCAATCTATTCAGAGATTGGCTTATTTTCCCTGGGAATAACTGAATCTCTGCTACAATGGGTGAGAATCCTTTCCTGCACTTCTTAAATCCAGCTCCTTCAGACCCTAATGTCCTACTTCCTCCTATTGATGAGCCTTTCCCCTTTCCTCTATACTCCTGTCTTCTTTGAACCCAAGGCCAAAGCTGGGAGAGAAAGCAAGAGAATGAATGTCACATTGAGGGGAGGGGATGCAACAGCTGGACGGAGGAGAGCTATTCTGCTAGAAGTGGGATGGGGGCAGCATAGCAGTTGGATGTCAAGGGGCCCAAGGTCTAGGCATCCAGGGGCAGGTGCCTTTGGTCCTGCAGTCTCCAGGTGCACCAGGCCTTGCCCTGCCCTTCCCCTCTCTCTGCGTGTGGGGGGAGAGGGGATGCATCCCTTCCTCTTCCTCCATCAGCGCCTGGTCCTGTCTAAGTGAGATTCGGTCCCGAGGACGATCCTTGTGCCGGTCTTCCCCCTCACCCCCATTCCGTCCTAGCTTCCCACCCCCACCCGCCTCCCGTATCTTCTCCATCAGCCTCCGGTGCCTTCCCAAGCATCCTCCTTCCCATTTCCAGCTCTCCCATCTCTATCCCCATCCCCATCCCTATGACCCTGGGTCTTCCATTCTCCCATCCTCATCATCCCCAGAAGCTCCCAGAGCCCGCCCCCCCTCACCCGCAGCCCCATCCCGCCGCGCCCCGCCCCTCCAGTCCCCATCCCCCGTCAGACCCCGGGACCCCCTATTCCCGCTTCCATCCCCCCTCCGTTCTCCCCTCGCTGCCCCCACCCCCCGCCCGATCAGCTCTTACCTGGGGGGCTTGGCGGCGGCCTCAGCACAAAAGGCGGCGCTGCTGCGGCTCTGCTCCGGATGCTGCTCTCGGCTCCTCGCCTCCACCCCTCCCTCCTCCTCCTCCTCCTCCCTCCGCCCCCGCCCGCTGCCCCTGACCGGACCCGGGGCGGTGTCACGGGCGCTGCTCCTGCCCGCGCGTCCAGGGCCGCGGCTGTCAGCGCTCGCGGCTCCTTCCCCTGACCCCCACTCCCCTGCCGGCCTGGCTCCAGCCCGACTCGGCTCGAGCTGGGCTCCTTCCTAGGCCCCCGCCCCTGGCCCTCCGGGACGGACACGCCCTGAGCGGGGGAGATGCGCCGGGAGCCGCCGGCTTCTTAAAGGAGCCCGCTGCTCCCTTCCCGGCCCAGCTTTTAGCTCATCCCCCCGCTCCTGGAGCGGAGACCCCTCCCCGCCCCCTCCCCCAACTCCCCCAGCAACTCTGGTATTGGCTCCCGCTATGGTTTTCCCCAGAGCGCGCAGACCTCAGCGCCCCCCCCCGCCCCCGCCCCCACCCGCGACCCTTAAGTTGCTTCCCCAGGCCTCGGGATCTCCCTTGTTCAGCCTCCTCCCTCCAAGATTCGAAATCAGTGCCCTAGATCGCCGTACAGGCTTCTCTGCTTCCCTAGCCCCTCCTTGCCCTATACCTCTCCCAGCTTATTTAACTGCACCCCGCTCCCCGACTCCAGGCCGTGTCCCCTCCAGGGCTTCCCAGGCTCGCTCTCCTTTCTCCAAGCTGCTTCGTCGCTCTCAGGACACCTCGGGTCACATCCTTTGCAACTTCTCTTTGCCCGATGCACAGATTAAAATAAAAGCTATTGTTCCCTCTTTCTTCCCTGTAGTCCCTTCTTCTTTTAGTGATCTTTTTTCACCAAGATCACCGTCATCCTAGAGCTCAACAAAGGAACTTTTGGAGGAAATGGGCCAAATGCGGCCTGGGCCAATTGGCAATGACCTGTAGAGTTGTGTTAGACGCGAAATAGCTTGGGACCCTAAGGTGTCCAACTCCTATACGGAAGGGCGGCCGGAATTAGTTGGGGAGATTTGTCCCAGTCCCACACACACACACACACACACACACACACACACGCTATCTCTATCCCCAACTTCACCACCAAGAAGGGGAACTCGGGTGAATTTCCTTCCACCTTTCTCTAGTTCGCGTTCTTGCCCACTCCCGCTCGGCTCCCACTGCAGTCCTGCACCCCCAGTGTACTGGGGGCTCCCCAAGATGGGTGAAGGGGAACGGGAGACGCAACAGGACGTCTCCCTCGCCCTGCTGGCCCCTCTGATTCAGGCTCCTGGGGACAAAGGAAGCACGCGGAAGTTGGTGGTCCGTGGGAGGAGACAGAGCGACAGCGTGCAAAGATCTCGGAAGCGCCTGGGGCTCGGGAGTTTTCCCAGGCAGGGCCAGGTGAAGGACCGGGGCACAGGGAAAACAAGCTTTGGGGCCCAGAGCAACGAAGCAAAAGTGGGGCGCAGACTGTAAACTGGGGAGGCAGGGGGGAATTCCCAGGGGCGCTCGCTGCCCCCGCTCCCCTCGCGTTTCCAGCGGAAACCCTCGACTCCCCGACACACTGCAGGGCGCCGCCGGCTTTTGCTGGCTCCTGCCGGCTCCCCACGAGGGGCCGGGCCCTCAGCCAATCACAGGTCTCCGGGGAAAGAGTCCACAGCGCCCAACCTTCCGCCGTGCCCCAACCCCGCTCCCCGAGTCCCTGATCCTCTCCCTTTTCCCTTCGGCCGCGAGCGGGCCAATCGCAGGCAGCTGGCTCGGAGGGAGTTGGCAGGAGGAGCCAATCGACGTGGCGGCTTCCGTGGCGCGTGCCGGGGCACCACCCCTTCAAGTGGAAAACGCTCGGTGGCGAGACGTCTTCTGGATTTTGTAGTTCTTCAGGCTCCGCTCCGCCCGTCACCCTTCATCACGCATGCTCAACGAGTCATTCTCGCCCACGGAGCAGGGCGATATGCTGAGTGGGTTTGGGGGAAGAGGGAAAAACCTTCCCAGAAGCCATTGCGCCCCGGGTGGGATAACTCCCCCGGAGAATTGTGGGGCGGGTAGCCTCGTTTCTCTTGGAGGCCAATGGAAGGGGGAAGATTAAGGACTACGTGTTCCGGCATGCCCCGCGACGTCCCCCACCTTCTTCCCCCGGCCCCGGCTCCGGCCCCGGCCCCAGCCCATGCTCGTTGGTGGCGGCGGCGGCGGCTCGGGGCGCGTGGAGCCTGTAGTCACGGTGGCGCCCGCGGGAACGGAGGAGGGAATGAGTGAGGAGGAGCAGGGTTCCGGGATCATCACAGGCTACGGACTCCCCAGGTGAGTTGGTCGACTCACACTGACCCCTGCAGGGTGGAGGCCGCAGTGCGGGAGGGAGGCGGAGCGCGGAGACCCAGCATGCACCGGGTTTTGGAAGGCGAGGACTGGGGGTTGGGGGTGAGGAGGGGTGGTTAGCCCAGGCTCGGGACGGGATGGGGGTATTCCCAGCAGCCACCGCGGCACTGGATGCTTTGTTCCCACCATGCACCACGGTGGTGGCTACAACCGCCCCATCATGCACTTGGGTGGAGGATACCCGGCTTTCAATGTTTGCTTGGTTCCCAGAATGCACCGAGACAGTGGCCCCCTTTGTTCCCTGCATGCCCCAGGGTTGTGGTCACTGAGTTTCCCAACATGCACATGATCAGAGGACACCGAGGATGCTGAACTCCGATGCATTGGTCATAAGGCTCCCTTTCCATTCTTCCCTCCCAAAACTTCCCCCCCAGAGGTCGAGGTCACCATGCCCCTCCCAGCCTCCGGGCCAAGGCAGGGGCCGAGCAGCCCAGTCTCCCTGGCCCCCCTTAGTTGCACCCTCTGCGCCCCCGGGTCTCAGCTGGCAGCGCCCATCAGCAGGGGGCCGAGAGGAACCGTGATGCAGGTGTGTGTGCCTCCCCCTAGTATAGAGCAAATGCTGGCGGCCAGTCCTGGCAAGACCCCAATCAGCCTTCTGCAGGAGTATGGGACCAGAATAGGGAAGACTCCTGTGTACGACCTCCTCAAAGCCGAGGGCCAAGCCCACCAGCCCAATTTCACCTTCCGAGTCACCGTCGGTGACACCAGCTGCACTGGTGAGGGGGCGTCGGGTGCCCTGGCCAGGGGTGCGTGTTCTCAGGACCTCCCAGGTCTTCACCTTGGGGGGAGGGGCTTTTACTTTCCTCCGAGGCTGGGGGTGCACTCTAGAAAGGGGCAGGGAACTAGAACTCTTTGGTGGCAAGAGGGGGGGTGGGCAGGGGGTTCTGAAGATCAGCCGAGCTTTGCTTCTCTTGAGGATCTGAGGGGAGCAAGTGGGGCTTAGATATGGGGGGGGGGGAGAAAGAGCTATTCACCACCAGGGACCTCCTTCCCCTTGGGAGTGGTCTGCAGCCCCCCAAGTACACTTCTTTGGGAGGAGAAAGTGTTCTTTCAGTGGGAGGGCGCTGGAAAGCGATTGGGTTTTTAAAAGCATCAGTGAAATGTTTTTCAAGATTGATATGAAGGAAGGATTGAGAGTAGATTGTGAGATACTAGAGCAGCCTAAGAGACACTTCTGTCACAGTGTCATGAACGGTCTGATTGTAGTCCTGCATGGTGGCTGGGGGTGGGGATGAGGGTACAGGTTCCTTCTGCCCTTGTGTAACCTGCACCCCCTCTCTCAGGTCAGGGCCCCAGCAAGAAAGCTGCCAAGCACAAAGCAGCCGAGGTGGCCCTCAAGCACTTGAAGGGAGGAAACATGTTGGATCCATTTCTGGAGGATGGAAGGTGAGCGGTGGCCAAGCAGTTTGAACCCCACCCATTGGAGTGCTGGTGACTCCTGGAGCTAATAATATGCTCTTGGAGCTTTCCCACCATTTACTAACAGTCCAAGCTCATCCTGTTCCGGAGGCGTGACTAGCTGCTTAGCAGCCCCTCCAAGGATCACTCCTCTTGTGTTCAGACCCCGATTTAGCTTTGGAAACTTGAGGTCTTTAGTCTAGTGGGGTATAACCTCCAAGGTAATCCCTTTTTTTCCTATTGTTTAGACAGTGAAGGAGTCTTAGGATGATGGTCATTCATATTGGCTGAGCCGTGCCCCTAGGAAGGGTTCTGTGTTGTTTTAATCATTTTTCAGTCCTGTCCGACTCTTTGTGACTCCATTTGGGGTTGTCTTGGCAAAGGTACAGCAGTAGTTTGCCATTCTCTTCTCCTGCTCATTTTACAGATGGGAAAACTGAGGCACACAGGGTGGTGGAACCCAAGGTCACACAACTAGTTAGTGTGTAAAACAGGATCTGATTTCAGGTAGCTGAGTGCACGTGATTCTAGGCCCTTATTCGGGGTAATTGAGGAGGTTCCAGAGGGAAGAAGTTCCCTCTTCTCCTGTCAGTCTAAATGCCTCTTAAAAATGCAAAATCCTAAATACCCCCAAAATTTTAACTACCTCCTTTTGGCACTTTGGATAGAAAAGCTTTTCTCTTCCATTGAGTGGCCAGTGGCTTTGTGTTCTTGTGGGATGAGAAGGAATTTGGGGTTCCTCCTGACTGGTGAGAAGACACTGCAGGATGTGGCTAAATGCCCCCCACCTCTGGAGAAGTTCTCTTTCCTTAGAATCCCTGAGGAGGTCCCTGTTGTGCTTTGCCACTGCAACAGGCTTGGCTCTGGGTGAAAGCAGGAAGGGCAGGGCGTGGGGTTCCCCCCCCTTCTCTTGGGGCAGTCCTTTTCCAGGCTAAGACCCAGATGAAGCCATCCTGTCGATCCTTTTCCAATAGCTATGTGTGGATGGTGTTGGCAGGAGACCGGGGGGGCAGGAGTGGTGGAATTGATAGCAGCAAGTGGAAGTTCCCATGTGTCCCCTAGAGATGAGCTATTTCTGGACCTGCCCCTTTGGGGTGGGAGACCCATGTTTGACCCAGGACATATGGTGCCTGTGAGTCTTAACATACAGAACTCCCTCTTTTTGGCTCAGAATACGTTGCATGTTCTCAAAAGGAAAGTCCACAGATCTTAAATATAGCCATTTTCCCAGACACAAGATGGAGGAGTCTTCACTCCTGGTGGGGACCGGAGGCCCTTTTTCTCAGGCTGTTTTCTGTGGCAGGGACCAAGGCTGATGTGTTGGGGGCTTCTTGCCCATCAGGATTGGCAGAAGGAATTTGTAGAGGAGATGTGAGGAAAGAGGCCAGATGATATTTGAGTCTTGGAGTAGGGACTAGAGACTGGCAGATGACGTGGCTGAACGACCCCAGGATGTTTAGTCTGGAAAATAGAGGTTATCACTAGACCTGCTGCACTTGGCCCAGCCTGCCCCCATGTGGAAATTGCAGAGACACATTTCTGGTCTGGGAGGGAAAACCTTCGGAAGAGGAGCAGGCTGCCTTGGGGCTGGGGCTGAGGAGCGCTTCTTGCTCAGGGCTCCTTGGGTTGGCCTGGCTCTGGAGGACCACCCCGGCCCTGAGATTCCAGGGGGCCTTTGCTCGGACTTGAGCTCCGCTTGCTCTCTTTTAGGAGCCCCCCAGTGGAGGTCAAGGCCCCAGTTTCTCCTCAGCAATCTGAGTGTAACCCTGTGGGGGCTTTACAGGTAGATTCTTTTCCTTTCCTTTGCTCTCCTCTGGGTCTCAGTCAGTTCCTTTCTGGTGATACTGGGATTGGGGTGGTCATTTCCCTTACTTTGGTGCTTCATGGCTGTTAGGCTCTGATTGGGGGGGGGTCTGTGGGGGTTCCCTTCCTGTCTAGAACCCCAAGCTTGTGGGGAGGGTGACATGGGGCACATCAGTACCCATGAGAGGGGCAGGGCAGCCGCATCATCCCACCATATCCTTCTCATCCCTCCATACCCACACCAGGAGCTGGTGGTGCAGAAAGGCTGGAGGCTGCCCGAGTACACCGTGACCCAAGAGTCGGGCCCAGCGCATCGAAAGGAGTTCACCATGACCTGCCGGGTGGAACGTTTCATCGAGATCGGTGATTCGGGGGGCTGGGACAGCCTCATGCTTCTCAGGACCCCATCTCTGACTTCTCTGCCTTCTTACCCACTGCCACCCTCCTTCCTCCTGGGGCTTCCCCCGAGCCCAACTCAGATATTGTTCCATTCGTTCCTTTTTTCACCTGTCCCAGCAGTTTTCTCCCAGCTTCTTCAGCACACCTGTTTCTTTCCCAGATCCCCTTCCCATTTTCTTGGTCTCTGGGCCTCCAGGCCCTGAGGTGAGAGAGCCGATGGGGTCCTTCCCGCTCCTCCCTTCCCTGCTCCAGCCCCTTCATTTTCAATCCCTAGCAATATACCAGCCCATCTTGGAGGAAAGGGGGTCCCAGTGTGAGGCATCCTTGTATCCCCACTATTGCCCAGCACCCCGTGGGTGGGCTGTAGTGGGAGGACCAGGGACAGAGGTCCAGGACGCCAGTCTTCTCTCTGTGCCCCAGGCAGTGGCACCTCCAAGAAACTGGCCAAGCGCAACGCGGCTGCCAAGATGCTCCTGAGGGTGCACACCGTGCCTCTGGACCCCAGGGACGGGCCTGAGGCCGAGCCGGACGATGACCACTTCTCCATCGTGAGTGTCCGTCTCCTGCGGCCCCCGGCCCTCTCTGGGCCTTCCTCCCTTGGTTTCCCCTGTGAGGAGGTTGGCTTCTCCTGACCTTTTTGGCAAGCACCCCGTTGCCCTTTTGACTCTCGACCTGTGTCCGTGGGCCGCCCTCCTCCTTTCAGCGCCCTCTCCTCACACTGGGTAGTGCAGATGGAGCCGCCCCCATTCTAAGGCTTGCTTATAAGGGCTGGAGCTTACCCTCAAACCCGTGTCCTGGGGCTCCAGGCCTTGTAACAGTGGGATGTTCTTTGGCCATTTCTGCCTCCGGCTGGTGAGGGGTCCGCTGGGAGGCCCTTGCAGTTGAGGGTCTGGGAGCTAAGAGTGAGGGGTGGTGGTGAGTGTGGGCCAGGCCTCTGCGGTGATCCTCTGCCCTCTCCCACCAGGGCCTCGGCTCCCGCGTGGACGGCCTTCGGGGCCGCAGCCCAGGCTGTACCTGGGACTCTCTCCGCAACTCAGCGGGAGAGAAGATCCTGTCCCTGCGGAGCTGCCCCCTGGGCTCCCTGGGCCCCGGCTGTTGCAACGTCCTCAGCGAGCTTTCTGAGGAGCAGGCCTTCCATGTCAGCTACCTGGACATTGGTACGATGGGGCGGGCACCTTGGGGGGCGAGCTGGGCCCAGAGGGGCCGGGGAGGAGATGGGAGATTGCAGCTGCCCCCCTGCCTCTCTTCTCTCTCTCTTTCCTCAGATGAGCTGAGTTTGAGTGGGCTCTGCCAGTGCCTGGTGGAACTGTCTACACAGCCAGCCACGGTGTGCCACGGCTCAGCCCCGACCCGGGAAGCAGCCCGCGGGGAGGCTGCCCGCCACGCTCTGCAGTACCTCAAGATCATGGCCGGGGGCAAGTGAGTCCTCGGGGCCCAACTCCTGGCCATCGTCGGCTCTGTCTGCACCCCGCACCCACTGCCGGCTCAGCCCCTCTGTGATTCAGGAGTTGGGCTTCCAGCTCTGGTGCCTAGGAGAGGTACCTCTTCTACCTCTGACACAGACTCCGTCTGCCTTGAAGCCTGGGGATGGGGGTCCCAAAGGCCCGCACCTTTCCCCGGGTTCCTGATCATGTTGCTTAGGAAACTGAGTGATTGGGGAGAGGCTCCTCCTCTTCCCTCCTCCCAATAAACCTGGTTCTCCAAGTGCTTTGTTAATTCTGGTGGTGTCTGTATCTCTCCCAGGGTGCCCAGTGGGAGGGAGGAGATGCCTCTTTTGCCTGTGCTTTCCTCTCCCTGTTCTTTCCCCCTATTCTCGTTTCCCTGCTTTACTTCTCCAGCTTTCAGAAGTTGGGGGGTGGGGGTGTTGTCAGCCCAGCTCATGGCTGATGGGCAGTGACCTCTAGGGGGGCTACTGCAGCAGTAACGGGGAAGGGGCCACTTCCCACCCCTTGAAGCCAGACACAGACATAGACGACACAGCTGGTAATAAGATGCTTTTATTAGGACAAATGGCATCTATGTGGGCTTTGCATGCAAAAACGTACTGGTTGGGGGTGGCAACATCATTTTTTCCCAAAGCGCTGTGGGGCGGCCAGGCTCCAGAACAGAGGAGCCTCCCCAGCCTGAAGACTCAGCCCCTGTCTGCCAGGGCTCCTCCGGGCATCCCGGCCAAACCTGTGAAGATATCTTGCCTTGAGCAAGGTGCCTCATCTTCCCTATGTCCCCGGCCCCTCCATCCCTCGATTTGTCCCTCTTGGACTCTTACCTCTGGGGCTGGAAGAGGAAGGCTGGGCTCCGGCCGGGTCTCTTCATGGCTTGCAGCAAGGACTGCAGGACAGACACAGGTGTCTGAGCATCCCATCTAGGGGGGGATCCGTTGTCTTCCTCCTACAGCCCAGGGGGCAGCCGGGATTGTGACAGATGAAGGAGCAGGGTGAGGGAGGGCTGAGAAAAGCTGACTCATGGGGAAGGGCTGTACTAAAGGGTCTTCCTCGGACACGGGTCTGGATCTCAGTGACGTCGAGGAGAATGCCCTCCCTTGCCTCCAGACCCCCGGGAGAACTAGCAAAGTGGAAGATTGGAATTCAGAGTCCCTTGCTCCTGTTTTCATCCAGTTGATGGGGAGAAATGGACGTTCACTTACCATGAGCATATGGTCCCCAATGCCCTCCTTGGTAGCCCCTGGTCCTTCAGCTTGGCCTCTGCCCACGGTCACCAGCAACAGCAGCACAACCAGGCTTCTAGCATCCATATTGCCTTCTCTGTCTCCTGCCTGCTTGTCTGCCACACCCGCCTCTTATACCTGCTGTCCCCCCCCGAAGAGGAGGTGGGAGCGTGGGGGCTGAGCTGGCAACGGAAACGCTCAGGCCCATTAACGGCCGCCTGGGATCCCCTCCCATGGCACTCCTGGGACTCCTAGCTCTCAGCCCCAGGCCCTCAGCCCCAAAGCCTGGCGTTCCTGACTTTATTAAACACTTAAATCTTGTCTCCTGAGTTTAAGAAACTCATTAATTGCAGGCATTTTGTCAAAGTCTGGCTATTCCTCAACAACAGGTTGGAAAACTCTGACTGGTTGTTTGTTCCCCACCCCCTGTAGCATTCCTCCAAAAGGCATTTGGGGAGAAGCTGGGGGAGGGAGGGTGCCCTGCATTGGAATGGAGGGGATATGATCTGAAGAGGAAGCAGCACTGGGACAGTTCTAACCCAGGGATGGTGGGGAGACCTTCCATTTGGGGTTAAAGATGGGCTGAATTTATTGACCTAGTTATTTCTGGGGACTCCTAAATCACTCAGATCCACGTGAGGAGACAAGAAGGAAAGGTTAAAGGTAAGGAAAATCGGGCCCTAGACTTCCCCCATGGAAGCTTCTCCCCTACTCCTCCCACCTCTTGTATCCCGCTCTGGCTTGGGGTTGGAAGCAGACTGAGAATCTGGACCTGTAGCTGGGAGTCAAGAAGACAGGACCACTGCCTACTTGCCCCTTAAGCAAGTCTAGTGCTTTGGGATCTGCAGTGATGGGAAAGTAGAGTTTAGGGGACGTCTACATTTAGGGGATTGCTGTTGTACGGGAACCTTTTTAGAATTCTGGGAATGATCTTCCCGACAAGGTGGAGTGCTGCTGCCACCCAGTGGTAGCTGATGTCCATCGCACAGCCATGGATCCTTCTTGCTCAAACAACTCTTTGCTGTGGGTATTACTGCTTTTTTGCTTCCTGTCCTTCCTGCTCATGCATTTCTGTAAATCCCAAAGTCCTGGAGCTTTTTGTTCCCTCCCACATTTAAAAAAACATCCATCCATTAATCCCTACTCTTGCCAGTTGAATGGTCTACATCTGGTCTCGCAATACTTCTTTCCATTGCCCATTGGGTCACTTTAAATGGTATTTCAACCCAGGGGGAGGGAGGACTGAAGAATAGATGTGAAAGCTGGACCTTTCTTTCTTTTCCAAGACTTTTAGAACTCTAACACTTAGTGGATGGAGCAGAACTTCCGGGGGCTGTCCTTGGCTCTGAAGTCCCGATTAAGTCATGACCCTCATTTTGCTCAAACGTGGGAATTGGAGATAGCCTTTCTTATTCCTGAAGTAGCACTCCTTTGTCCCTAAAATCCCAAATGGGTTCTAGCATTGTGCCTCAATCCTGTGTGCCACATTTTTATTTTGGTCTTTGGTGAAAGGAGAAGGCAAAAGCAGCAAGATCTGTCTCTTTCCTGGACACTAAAAGCATCTCAGTCCTGCTGTGACAAGCTGAATCAGTTTCTTAGAGCAGGAAGGAATATTCTAGATCTTTTAGTGTAATCTTTTCACTTACAGATAAAAGAACCCGAGGTCCAATAATCAATCACTTGTCCAAGGTCACACAAGTACAGAGTACATTCAACACTGCCCCACCCTCCCTTTTGTATTTGGAAATGTTCCGTATATACCTACATATGCCCCTCTTCTTTCTCATAGAACTTCTCTTGGAGAGCAAGGATTGTTGTTTCCCCAACACTTGGCCAAGTGCTCTGTGAAGTCTATTAAATATTGTTTAGATGAACATTAAAGCTTTGCAAGCCCTTTTCTGTGGCTGTACTTGTGCCGGTACTCATCACCTTCAGCCAACACCCGAGGCGAGGCTCTGGGTGATTGAGGGGTAGTGGTATCGGTTAAAGTATGGGCCCTAAATACCCACTTCTCCTTAGGCAGTTTTTCCTCTGTGGTTCAGAGGAGACTACACTGCCTAAAAAGAAAGCCTGTTTTCTTTGGTGCATAAATACATTACCTCCTCTGGACTCCGATCTGGAAACTGAGGAACAAATCCCTTTTCTTTTCCTCAGGGATATGAGAGAACATAGATACCATGTGCTTTCCAGTGATAGAAAAGCATGACAGACACGTGAATGATTTTACCTGTCTTATTAAAGCAGCAGTAGAACAAACACAATGATTTCTCTTGTTAATAGTTTAATGTTATATTTGCAGCATTAAATAAGGCACAATATATGTGGGAGGAGGAGGGGGAAGGACAATGGCTAGGAGGAAACAGCTAAGAGGCAAAGGAGAGGAAATTGGGGGGGGGGGGGGGGGAGCAGAGTGAAGTCTTTGCCCAGTCCCCTTCCTGGGAGTTTGTGAGAGCCTGCTCACAGGGTATTTCTGTCATGCAGATTTAAGGAGGGGAGGGGAAGGTGAAGGGAAGAAATCTCTTTGTAATAAAATAGCTGGCAGCACAGCCCACCCCCCTGGCAGCTCACTTTTGAGGGTAGGGGAAACTTGGAAACAGAGAAGAGCCCCTTGTCTAGGGAAGAAGGGGTTAGATGGGAAAAAAATGGTTATATATCAAAGATATATAGATGTATGGAGATATAGTCTTTAGATATGCGCCGTTTCCTTTCAGAGAGATCCAACAACGGGACACTGCAATTTCTTTCCTCCACGACAGGTATTAAAACTCCCCAATTTTCTACCTTATCCCCCAGCCTGAAAGGCTGTTTTCTATGTGTTCTGGGGAGATGCAGGACAGCCCACCTGGTCCTAACTAAACACTGCTGAAGAGAGGGGAAGGAAGTACTCTTCTACCTTGAAGTTCTTTTGGAATGAAAATATCACAGTGCTAGGGGTTTGAGGAACCAGGAATAGTTTTTAACACAAACCAAAAAAGAAGTCAAACTTCCCTCATGCTGATGTCAATTAAGTCTCGTGTGGCTGCTGGCCATTCCACTCACTGGAGCTTTAAAATTTGCTTTCATAGCAATCAACTAAAGAAGGCACCAGGGCAGCATCCTTCCCTGCTCCCCCCAGCTACCAAGGCCACCTCTCCACTACTCTGGGATTAGGATCTTCAACAAAAAGCCTGAACTGAGTGACTCAAGGTAGAAATGGGGGCTGGCAGACACACACTGAACTTCCTGGCTTCTGTTGGGGAGAAAGCAGAGGAGCTAGGGAAGATTATCTCAAAAATCCCCCCCACCCTCCAAAAAAAGAAACCAGCCCTGGTCTGCCCTAGCTTCTCATCCCATTCCCCCACATTTTCTTGGACACAAAAGATATCCAAAGAAAGCAGCAAGCACATCAACAAAGGCAATATGTATGCAATACAGAAGCCTGAATTCTAAACAATCAGGTTATGAGGTTAACAAAGATAACATTTCTGTCTGGTGTATACAATATATAATATTAATAGAAAATCATTGTAAGATTGGGGTAGGGGGAATGGGGTCAGAGGCAGTCCCAAATAAGGTTGCTTCCTGGGGGGCTGTTTTGGGTTTTTTTTAAGGGAGCCTCTCAGTCTCAAACTGGGGGGGGGTGAGGGGGGAAGAGGGAGAAGAGAGAAAGAGTATGGAGAAGACCCTCGTTAAGTCCCTGGAGTACAGGTTCTAAGTAGGGAACTGATGTCTGTCTAGAGAGCCGGGGTGGGGTAGTGAGGAAGGGTCACTCCTAGCAGCCAGCTGCTTTGCAGAGCAGGCAGGCATAGAGCTGGGTGGTGGGGAATGCTGGGAAGAGAATCCCAGAGGGAGAGGTCACGCAGACTAGCATGGGAGGAGATGGAAGCAGCTGGCCACCCCAATGCGCTGGGTGACACTGTGGTTAGAGCTGAAGGGTTAAAGGTTACGTGTTGGCGAGGGAGGTGCTGGTGGGAAGAGCTAGGAGAGCCTTTGGGGATACAGACACTCAGACTCTATTCCCGTTGCAAATGTTAAGGCCTGACTTGTCTTGGTGACCTGGTTGGAGTGTGCTCCTCTGCTTAGGACTGCTCTCCAGGTTCTCCTCCTCCTCTTGTGGGGCAAGGAAGGTCCAGGGCTCCACACACTTTATGGTTTTTGAAGTGCCAGGAATGAGTTTTGGTGACCCGTTGTGCTGTGGTCCTTATGTGAGACAGCTGTCTGGGGTGGGGGTCCTGTCCTGGACGGTCATGGAAACTTGAGGCGATCTCAGGTCCTCTTGCTAAGATGATGACAGCGGTTGCGATGGCAAAATGAATTCCCACAGGCTAAGGGGAAAGCTTTGGGGTAAGCAGCCACTCCTGCTCCCTATTCCCCAATTCTGGGGTGGTTTCTGGGAGAAGGGTAAGAAGGAGAAAGAACCAGGAGGCTGTGAGGGGCCGCAGTGTTCCCTACTCTGCATGTGCTTTTCTTGAGCTAATAAAGTACAGATGCCAGAATTTGGGGATGAACCTGGGGGGAGGGAAAGGCTAGTAATGTTCTACCTCCAAACTTCCAAAATGGAGATAGGAGAGAAGCTACCCCCTCTTCTTTGGTAAAATCTTCAATTTTAAAAACATTTTTCAAGGGTAGCCATACAGGGTCAATGGAGCTCCTTAGGAGCCATAAAAGGCAGCCGGCAGCCATGGCTGTCAGTGCTAAGCTGAAAGAAAAACAAAACAGAAAATCCCAAGGTAGAAAAAAGGGCCTCAAAGGCCCTTGCTGAAGGGCCGGTGCAGGTGAGCTGTGCTGAAGGCCGAGTCAGGAGAGATGAGGAGCCCGAGGTTGCCACTGGCTCCCACAGCCATTGTCCTGGTAGGATCCTTGGCCCCAGGACCATGAGAAAGGGAAAAAGGTGCTTTTCTCTTCTTCCTCTCCATACTACGGGTTGGCTTTCTCGGATATGGGCCTGAAAAATTTCTGAGAGTTCAAAAAAGGAGCAGATTGTGGCCCCTGAACGGAGGCCTGGTTTGTGTTATCTGAGGAGAAAGTGTCAAGTATCATCCTGGCTCTCTGTGGCCGCTGTTTTTGATGACAAGGTGAGTGGGTTCCAGGCCAGCAGGCGGCTGCTGCTGGGCTGTCGTGGGGAGCGAGGGGCTGCCTTTGGCCCCAAGGCAGTATTGCATAGTTAATGCAGGGAAGACTATAAGTCACACAAGAGGCTCAGAGGGAGGGGATTCCTTCTCTCAATCTAACCCTACCTGAGAAAGGAGGAGGTTTCCTAAGCAGCCGGTACCCTCCTGGGACAACACTGTACTGTACTCAAGGCAACTACAGCAGCCCCGGCTTCTCTGGGCCCCTGAGAAGGGAAGGCAGACACAGCTGGGCAATGACCAGGGAGGAAGCTGGCCTGGGCAGATGGTGATGCAGTCAGAAGGTAGAATCTAAGTATGGTGGGTATTTCAGAGGATATGTGAGGCTGAAAAATGGGGAAGGATGAGAAACAATTTAGAAAACACAGCTTTCTGTAAACATGGAGCTGGGCTGCTTTTTATGGGAGGAGAGTTAGAGAGAATCATTTGGACATGAAGGGAGAGGGGGAGAAATCAGCAGAGATGCAGACAGGCACATGCAAATCGGCCAGTTGGCTGCTGCAAAAGATAGAGAAGCTAACATCTTAAGGACTTTGTGGAAAAAGTTTTAAATTGCATCTTCTGTAGACATATATGGCTCCATCATGTTCCAACAATTAGAGCTGAAGTATGGGGGGGGAAACAAGAAATTAGCTCTGGAATCCTCTCCCTTCCCATTGCAAGGTAAGACTTAACAATTTAAGGCCACAAAATGAGGGTGCCAGGGCTTAGTGAGGAGATGAAAAGGAAAGCCCACTTGGGCAACCCCAAGATTCTTAACAGAGAAATGTTTGAACTGGTAGTGATGGGAGAAGGAAGATGCTGGTGGTTTTGGGGGACCAAGCTGGGCTCTTGGTCCAGAGATACCATGAGCCCAGGAAAGGAGCTAGATGGGACAATGCGCTCCAGTTGGGCCCTCCCCTTGTTCTCCAGGCAGCCTGACGTCCGCATGCTGCTCAGGCTCGAAAGGGTGACTGCTACAGCTGGGTGGGTAGAAGGAATCTCCCAATCTGGTGGCAGACAGGTTAGTGTTAAACAGATGGGCATGTGAACACTACAAGGGGCTTGAAGAGGTGTTATTTCCACCACTGAGGAAGACTTTTTGCAAAAGGATGAGAAACCACCTTGGGGTGTTAGGTGGGGAGTGACTGGATGCTTTGGGGCTAGAAGTCCCTTAGAATACATAGGCCAGATGTGTATGACCCATGCAGATGAACAGAATAGCTCCGTAACTGTCCTTTACTCACTTAAAACACAATTTCCCTGCTGCCATCCCATGTGCAAGGCAGGTAGGAGGAGAAGGGATGATGTCTCTCTCAGGTTTTGGGTGGGCGAGTTCTGGCCAGGGACCTCTCCGCTGGGGGAGGCATCATCTGCCCGCAGACTGGGACTGTGGGGTCATGATCACATGCGACTGTATGGGCATGTTCAGTTCTGTCCTTTGGCTGGCCATCTGAGTGAGGACTGACGTGGCAACGGCTTCGGCGGCGGAGCGGACGCTGAGGCCATTGCTAGCAGCTGTTGCTGAGCTGTGCTGGATCACTGGAGCTGGGGAACCCGTTGGTTCTGAGCTCTCCTTGGGGCTTTCTGCTGGGAGCAAAGGAGGGGGTGGGGGGCAGGGGAGAAGAAAAGAACTGAAGTTAGCACAGAGACTAAGACTGAGACAGAGACTGAAGTTGGAAGACAGACAGGGCCAGCCTCTCCCGTCTGCCCAAAGACACCAGAGAAAATGAAAAGTCTAATAGGGAGAGACAAATATCCTACCGCCCGAGGGTGATTCTTAACATCTAAACCTCACTTCTCCACTGGGTCTCTGTTGAAAAACATAAATGAGAGATAAACCAACAAGGATGCTCTGTTCTTGTCAGGCTCATCTAATCTCTACAACCAACCAGGCAGCTGGCTGGACCAGTGAATGGAGAGTGCACTGGGCCTGGAACAAAGAAAACCCGAGTTCACTTATGAGTTCTGAGACCTTGACTAACTCACTTCATCCTGTTTGCCTCAGTTTTTTCATCTATAAAATGGGGATAACATCTACCTTCCAGGGTTGCTATGGGGCTCAAAGGAGATAATAAAGTGTTTCATCAAAGGGCTATGTGTTTGCTGTTACCCCCAGTTGTGATACACCTACTCCTTCTATACATGCCCCAGTCCCAAAAGGCATTTAAAACAAACACCTTCTTCAGGAAACTTTTGATGACCAGATAGAGCTTGTTCCCTGACCACCTCTTTCTTTCATATGTTCTCTGAACACTCAAGTGTACACCTAAGCAAAGGTAAACCTGATAAATCACTTGACCACAAGTTGATGTTTATGTATTTGCTTGGGGGAAAAAAGAGGAAGCTCCTACTCAAGAACCAGTCATCATGGCAAACAAGAAGAAAAGGTCTTTTAAGATCTTCTCATTAATTAGTCATTCATTAAAGCTAAACACTGCTTACCTACTTGAGGCCTCTACTTACAGGGTTAACGTTTTATGCTTTAGGATAAAGCACAGATGATTCATAGTTTCCCTCACCTGTCCAGGGATTTTCAAAGCAGGATTCTATGTTAAGTGCAAAAGGCTGTATATACTCTGAAGCCCAACAACGAGGGAGTATGAATACAAAGAAATTTGGAAGACCTTTATGGAATGCTGCAAACAGGAAGGGGGGGGGGGGGGGGGGGGGGGAGTGGAGGGGAATCGAAACCAAAAGAATGGAATCCATCCTAACAATACTTGTGGGATGGAGCCTGGCCCTATAACTTCTTTCTTCCAGAAAAGCTGAAACCTTTTGCAACTTTGAATCTTTCCATGAAAAGTGAAATGACTTGCCCAGTATCTCCTGGTCAGTGGGAGGACCAGATTGTAAACTTCCTGGTCCAAGGCCACTAAACCGCACTGCCTCTTCATGTAATTCCAGTCAAATGAGGAAAGATAAATGAGGAAAAACAAAAAATCCTGATGGGGATGGAGGGAATGATCAAGAAGTTAGGTTTTGTGTGCTACAATTAATTTCAATGTAAATAGTTGATTGTGTTGAAGTTTAATATTAAATTTTAAGTTAATTGATAAAACTTAAAAAAAAAAAAAAGACTTAAACATGATTCTTGTGGGCAGAGAATTCAGATAAATAATTGTGATAGCCAATGCCATAGGAATTGTGATGTATATTTGAAAAGATGGTATATTATGTAAGGTCATATGGATGGCCTGTTGGATAGCTCTTACAGTGTTTGTGTATCAAGTATCAAGGCAGTACAGTGACAAAGGCAAACTGTTCCTTGGTTTTATTAAACAGAACCAGGAAGGACACAAAAAACACAATAAACACAGTAAAGGAAAAGAAAACAGCTCTGAACTTCTTCAAAGTTCTGAGCAGTCCGGAGTTCAGGAGACTAATGATGAAGTAAGTCTCTCAGCCTCTTGGCAGAGAAGTGATGGAGATGTGCAGAATCAGCTATCCATTTTCAGACTTGGCCAATGCCGATCTGTTTTGCTCAACTATGTTTGTTAGATGACAGCGTTTTTATTTAGAGAAGGAATGAGTTAGTGGGCAGTGACAGAGGGGAAAAAAAGACAGAAAAGAGCAAGGGAACTGAAAAAGCACACAGAAGAAAACAAAAACAAGTTCAGAAAGGGATATAGACAAACAGGGCAATTTATTACCTTGTTAAATAGTAAGATACACTTAAAAACCTAAAATATATATACTGGAGATTCAGATTCATTTTTTGTACCCTGGACAAATCATTTAAATTTGCTGGGCCTTAGTTTCCTCAATTGTAAAAAGAGGGGTTTGGATTGGCCTGAGCTTCTATCTAACTTTTGATCATGATCTTGTGAAATGTCTGTCTGTTGCTAACAGTTAAGTTCACAATAAAAAATGTTAAACTTAAAGCAAAAAAGACTTTTATTATACTTTGATGCTAGTAATTTTCTGGGGGAATAATATATCTGAAAAATTCGAAGGAAGTTAATCAGAAAAGAAAATTCAACATATCAAAGTTTTATTCAACTTTTCCAGAATGTATCAAGTTGAATAAAGTGAGGTAAACATGTATTCATTTGTGCTTCTTCAATTTAGTTCTGGTTATCCAATACATATTTTAAAGCTCAGACTGATTTCTTTCTGTCCTACATATGCCTTTCTTCTCCTCTACCCCTCAAACAGTCTACAACAGCCAGGGCTTCTGAAACTTGTTCTCCTTGCAACTCCCTTTCTGACCGAGAAATTTTTACCACATCCCAGGTATATAGGCATATAAAATAGGTGTACAAATCAAACAGTTGTTAATAATAAATCTTAATTCTGTGATCCCCAAA
This sequence comes from Sarcophilus harrisii, assembly GCF_902635505.1. NCBI lineage: Eukaryota > Metazoa > Chordata > Mammalia > Dasyuromorphia > Dasyuridae > Sarcophilus > Sarcophilus harrisii. The sequence continues at coordinate 88,607,922 of NC_045430.1, read as the reverse complement.
TTCAGTTATGAGTTACCATATCAGGATCGTGAACACCTCCTCTCCAGGATTTCCTTCTACCTTTCCATTTGTAAGGATCCGATGCTGGGCTCTCCATCCATTCATGGAGATCGCTGCTTCCCTACCAAGACTTTTGAGGGTTCTTTTTCATAACTACTACACCTCACTCTCTATCTCTCCCCTTCTTCTCCCAGATGCCCGGTGGCCAACCTAGGGAAGAGCTTCTCCACACCTAGCTAGGGGCAGTTTCTTAGATGGCAGGCCTAAATCTCTTTCCAGGTTGATGGGATCTGCCTCAATTTTGCTGCTGGCATAGCCTCAAACAACCTACGGGCACCAGAGCACAGTTGTAAGTGAAAGTCTCATTCTTATAGAGAAGTAAAATTCAAATGAATGCTAAGTCTTTTTCATGCAGATCCTATTTCTGTATATAGGGATTACAAAGGGAAATTTTAAATGTTTTTCCCCCTTCTTCAGCAGTCTGTCCGGCCTTCCTCCCACAATTAGCATGTATGATTTACTGACCTCTGCATGGGGAAGCTGTAGGCCTTGTCTACTCACCAAGGTACCCTTGGGTCTTCTTTTGTAGTGCAGTGACAGGGCAATCTTTATGTGCTAACAGCAGCTGTTTCAACTGAGCTACCTCATTGCGCAGTAATGTAACTTCATTCTGGATGCAGAGGGAAGAAAAGATTACATCACAGAGAACCCCAACTCTGCACTTTGGGGATTATGAACATTGGGAGTAGGAGTTGCTGTGCAAATGAACCCAGGGAAATACACCTGTGGAAGGCACATTTCTCCTTTAATGGGAAAAACTTTATAAAGCCAGTAATGTCTTTCGGCAACCCAGGTTCTCACAGTAAATCTGAAGGAAAAATAAGCTTATGGTAACACTCAGTAGTTTTGGGGATAAAAAATATAACTAAAGAATGTGAAAAATTAGCAGTGACCAAGAGAGACCACTTTCATTAGCAATGGTCACTGAGACTAACGAAAATAATGCAATTTTCATTATATGGTGGAAGAAAACTTTTTTGCTCTATATTTACAGCTAAGATGCTACTGATTACAAAATGAAAAAAATCATATTTTGCTGGTTTAATGACTCCATCTAATCTGGTTCCTTATACAGATCAAACTGTTGTAAACCCACAGGTTAGTGTGGAGGAAATTTTTACTAACAGCAAAGAACATATCACCCAACTTGTGGCCTAGCATATGCTGTAAATCTCTCTAGCTGTATTTTAAATCATTTATTCTCTACTCATGGAATAAATTATTATCCTCTGCACAATATTCCCCTAACTCGATTTCCTAGTTTCCAGACTCAATTATTATCTGAGCACACTCACACTCAGTTGGATATTCTGGGATGTGAGTTCCTCTGCCTTTTTCTCCAGGGAGGACACCCAGAGTTTGCGCTTCTGCCGGCACCGAGAGGCTGCTGCACGATTGCGTTCAAGGAAACGCTGTCGTCGCTCATCAGGATCCTCATCTACTGTGCGTCGCCTCCGACCCCCAGTGCTAGGGGTGGGCTGAGCTGGGGAGACCTGTTGCCCAAGAAGAGACATGCTGCTGAAAAAGAAGTTGGCCCTTTCTGATGTTTTTCCAAAAAAAAAAAAGATCCTGGTAAAAATGTCTCAGATCATTCCTTCCCTAATAGTAAAGGGCTTTTTTCATAAGGTGAGAGACTTGCTGGTTAAGTTGGTACTTAAAATTTTTTTCCATGAAAAGTACCCGACTAGGTATTGAGAACATAAAAGGTAAATAAGACACGGTCTATGTCCTCAAGGAACTTACAATGTAGTAAGGAAAGGAGTTAGAAACAGAGATTCTAATATAAAATGAAATGAAAGAAGAAAAGAGTCATGCAACTTCTATGTAGGAAAAGCATAACACCAACACTTTTTGGGGAACAAAGGGGTATGTGAAACATACAAAAGGAATTAGAGAAATCAAAGACTGGGATTAACGACAAATAAACACTTCTCTAAAGAGTATAATCTGGCCTATTCTTTATAATGGTTATCAATTATTGATTATCTGTTGCAAAATCCTCAATCTTAGAATAACTTCAATTGGTATACAATAATCATCTCAGATTATTTCAGGGTTATTTCAAGTCATCTCAAGGATAAATAATAATCCTTTAGTAAATCTCTTATATTTTTCCTAAAAGGGCTATTCTAACCTTTTCTTCACCTCCTTTGTTATTGATGTCATCTGATTTTTTAGTTATGTTTACCTAGCATCTACCCCAGTATATGGCATCTAGTAGGTACTTAAAAATAATTGAGGATTGACTTACCTCTTTCACCTCAAGTTGCTCTATGCCTTTACTTCCCTTCCCTGTTCTCCTCTCTTATGTATATACAAAAGACTAACTCCTTCAACTATGCTATTGATCCCATCTCCCTTTATTTTTACTAGGCCTCTACTCAAATAAATCAATAGCCTCCCTGTTTCCAGTCTTTGATATCTTCTTCTTCAGTGGCCCCTTTCCATCCCAAACATGCTCTTTAGTCAGTCCCCAAATCCCTTTAGACTTCACATGTTTTGTTCTTTTTTGAGAGGAATCAATGGCGTAGTAAACTAGGACTTCATTTAGGATCTTGGTTCCGTCACTTGATTGTGGGCCAGTCACTTAGCCACTCTAGATCTCAGTTCCTCTTATGTGCTGTTCTAGATGAACTCTACAATCATCATGTAATCTTATGGATTTTAACTATGTTACACAATAGTCTTGAAAATACCATCCTCTCTAAATCTTGTATTACAGATTTATTTTCCTAACTTTGTTCTCTTGACTGCATAGTAAGGGATTTTAACAATGTACCACAACCTACCTTTTAAAGACTTAACCTCTTCTTCCTTGTCCTTCTATCTTTCCTGTTCTGATTATCTCTAACCTTTATTGTCACCTCCATCATCTACCTTGCCTTCTCATCCCAATGCTTCCTGTCCACAGGTGATTAGCTTTTCACCACATGTTCCCTAAACATTGTTCTGGCCTTTCCAGGTTCACTTCAATCCCTCCGCCTGGCCAAAGATCTTACCTTCAACCTCACTGGGAAATTTGGGCGCTATGTGGTTGTTTTCTCTCCTTACTTCAAATGTCCATGTTTGGTCTATTATCCATAATTCTTCTTGTTAATATCATAAAGAAGATGAGGTAGCTTACTTGTTCTCTTGATCCCATTCCTTCCCAATTCTTCTCTAATCATAGTAGCTAACATTTATTAGGTGCTTATAGATTTGCAAGATAATTTGCATATAATACCTCATATCACCATCCCACCATCATCAAAAGAACAGCTGACTTTTACACAATTCTTTAAAGTTTGTAAAACATTTTCCATATATTATCTTATTTGAGTTTCCCGACAACCTTATGAGGTGGGTACTACAGGTATTATCTCTATTTTACAGAGGGAAATAGAGGTTCAGAGAAGTTAAATGACTTACCTAACTGAACATTAGACATTAACCTCAACCAAATGATCTTAACTCAAAGTCTAGGACTCTACTCACTCTGCCAAGCTAACTACTTTACCAGGAAAGTTAACAATCTCATGAGTTAGGCTTTTCTCACCTTGCATATCCAAGAAGTTCTCCCAATGAGATCCCTTCCCTGATTTACTCTTTTACTACTGCCACATTAGCATGGTCCCTCATTACCACTCCCATGCTTTTCTGCAACTTCTCCCCACTGCTCCTAGTTTTACCTTCTGGCTTACCAAACAAGCCCAATCCTCAGTCGAGTGATGCTTTCCTCTCAGAGTCTTTATATCTCCTTGTCTACTTAATTCTTTCCTTCATTGCTTCCTCTTCAGGCATTCTTCTAGTCTCTTTGTCTCTCCTCCTTCCCAACATTCCCCCCCACCCCCCTTTCTTGTTTCAGTCTCACCCCTCCCTTTCCTTGGTTTCTCTGCTTCTATCAGTATGTCTTTGAGTTAGCAAACTTGTCCATTTTTGACTTCTTATCCATCCCACCCACCCCCTACTGCCAAAGCAATTTTTCTTATTTATAATTCTGATTGTGTCACTGCACTGTTAAAAAAAAAAAAAAAAGTTCTCTTCCATACTCTTCAGTCAATCAAATGAAATTTCCCTAGTGTGGTATTAAAAACCTTCCATGACTTGGCTCTGACCCACACTAGCCTCATCTGCCAGCACTTCCATTTTGTTTGCCAGGCATGGGCCAAACCATGCTTACCAAACTGATTCCTGCTGATATCTGCCTCTGCCTCTGTTTGCATGAGTCCCAGTTCCTGGAATGCCTCACTTCATCTCCACCTGTTCAAAATCTGCCTGTTCCTTAAAGTCCAGTTCAAATGCTACCTTCTTCTCATAGTCTTGACTCATTCTCTCAGTTGGAGTTTGTGTTCCTACTCTATAAACTCTTAGCACTTTGTACATTCATGCTCAAATTCTTCTCTGCAATTATATCTGTGGAATATATAAGGTCTCTCTGTAAGTTCTTTGAGCAGAGAATCAGCATTATTTATTGTTTTATCTTCAAATTCTCATAAGAGTCCACTGTGCATAAGGGTGCTGAACTGAAATCTATCAGTTAGCTGCCTTTCAGTATGTACTTGTGGAATACACATTAATTTTCATAAGAATTTCAATCTGCAAGAGAAAAAAAAGATATACCCCTATATACCAAAAGTCTTAAAACAGCTGATCTAGTTCATCTTACTATTTCTAAACAAAGAAAAGGATCCAAAAGTAAAGGAGGAATCCAACACTTAAAAGAGTTGGGAAGGAGGAATCTTTCTAGTCATTGCTTCTCTTGCCAGAATTCTTCCAGAATTCTTCTTGAGGGACAATCTGGTATAGTGGAAGGGCTAATGGCCTTGAAATGGGGAGAGATTGGAGTCTGTATCACATAATTACCAGTGATATGAACAAGATAAACTACTTAATTTCTTTGTGTCTGTCTGTCTGTCTCTGTCTCTCTCTCTCTCTTTTCATTTGTAAAGTAGGGAAGTACTACATGTATTCCTTACTTCCCAAGGCTGTTGTCAAACTCAAATAAGATGCTTTACAAATCTTAAGGAGTCATGTAAATATTATTATTGGTTGTCAATAAATTTATAGTAATTCTTGTTAAGGACCATGCCTAAGTGAAGGGGCAGGTCAATTCTGCAAGAGCCTCCACAGCTGTGAATCAGAACACTTGAAGGAGTTGCAAAGCAGCCTTTACTAACTTTACTAAACTAATGTTCCTTGTGAATTGGGAATGAAATAAACTGGAGACAAGAGGAAAGAGGAGGGAGGTCAGAGAACAGCAACGGCCTCTCAGTCTCCTTGTGTCACCATCATCCTTTCACATGAAGAGATCCATTCTACATGTCTGAGTTAGACCTCCAGCAGCCACTGGCAGGTGGGTCCTGTATCACAGCAAATTCTCTTTGAGATTTCAGCCTCCCCTCAATATTTGCTTACACACACACACACACACACACACACACACACACACACACACACACACACTTTTGTTGTTTTGCATTCTAATAGAGACAATGCTAATAGCATCCTTATTTTCTTAAAAGGAGCTTGACACCTCTATTAGGGTTGGAAGAAGAGATCGACTAAGACAAATCAATGCACAGCAAAAGAAAACTATCAAGTTTGATTGACATGTGTCAGCATTTTCAAAGGATGGCTTGTTTTTTTTCTCTCCAGAGAGACTAGCACCAATGGATGCCATTGGAAGGTAGGGAAGTTTAGTTCACAGGAGAGCTCAAGCCCAGGTTTTTCTCTCTGCAGTTTTATGGTGGCCGGGCAGAAGGACAGCATATGGCCTTTCAGTGTTTGGACATGTGGTGATAACTGACCCAACAGGTGGCGAACTGGGAAATAGGAGGAAAAAAGGGAAGAGGCAAAGCATGTAACATGAGAAAGGCTGCCATTTATCTGACAGACTAATGAAAACTGAGCCTCCTTTCAACATCAAGAGAAAGCTAAGGATATTCTTGGATTTCCTAGACTATTGATTACAAAATTGATACAACAGCACATAACAGCAGTAGCACCCAAGCTTTTGAGGAGCAGTCTAGATGGCAAGCATAGAAAAGTATGTCAGTTATTCCCAGGTACTCATAAAAGTCAAGGTTACACCTCAAAAGAGAAGTGAAAAGAAAATATGCAGAAAGTTCAGACTCTGGTTCCCTTCAAGTTTTTGTTCTTTGAAAGACAAGTGTAGAATGGGCATTCTGTCCCCCACCCCAGTGCTCTTCAGGGCTAGAGCCCAGCTGACCTGTGGCTGAGCAGGGGATGGGGCATCAGGGTGCTGAGTGAGTATCTGGCTCTGTTCTGGGCGAGCGGTCACCATGGTGCTGGCAGTGCCCACCACCATTCCACAACCACCATTGATGGAAGAGACTTGATGGGTCAGAGTGGCTTTTAGTCTCTGCAAAGTAAGATGAGAAAGAAATAATAGTATGGTATGTAGAAGTAATAGACTTTTGAGTGAACAATGCCTTTTGGAAAGGTAGTGCTTCCAAACCCATTTTCTCAAATCTCTGTTAGAACACACACACCTGGATCCCCCAGTTCTTGGCTGTCATCCTGGGCACAGTTATAGGGTTAGAGAGTTATTCAGTTCGGCCAAAAGCTCTTCTGTGGAACCTGGCCAGACCCTGGGCATATATCTGTTTATCACATGGCCAATCTCCAGTTCTTCCCCTCCCCCCTCTATGGTCTGCCCATCCTCCATCTGTTACTCTGGAACTGAAACAGCCAATACTCCACTCTCTATGCAGTCCATGTTGCCTCCTTCCTTTGGCAAAGCCTGTGTGAGTAGAGGGCAGGGATCTTAGGGCAGGGAGAAGATAGATAAATTGGTCTGGGGCGTCTTTCGTCCAAACTGTCTGAAAATTCTAAGCTTAAATGACCAACTATGATTCTAAAAGACTGATGATGAATGATGATGACATTTTTGGACATGGACAATGCCGGAATTTGTTTTGACTCTTCACATTTGTTACAAGGATTTTATTTTTGTTTTTCCAGGGAGAGGACAGAAAAGAAATTTTTAACTGAGAAAGAAATTAAATTTTAAAAAGAAATCTAAGCTTAGAGCAAACACTCCAGAGGAGGCCAGTTTTGCTCCTGACTGGGATGTACTCACCATCTTGGCTTCTGAAGGTAAAGGCAGACCAGAGGGAGAGACTGAACCACTGCTATTGACTGGTGGACCAGGAATACCAGGAATGTTGGGGACCATGGAGATGGGTCTGGCCAGCTGGATTGAGAGAGGGAAACGAAGGAAAAAACAAAGTTTTTGGTGGGAATTAACTCTTCCAATTTCAAACTCTTTTGAGACTGAGACTTGCTTGCCCTGTGCAATAACAAGCTCTTAGACATTCAAAAGGTAGCTCAAGATAGGTACATCTGTGTTCTATGTCAGTAAGCATGTTCTCTGAGCTAAGAGAGGGGCAAAAAGAAAGGCCAATGCACGGTCCACTTTCATAAGGAACTCTTCTTCTAATAGAAGAGCCAATAAGCAAATAATCGTACATCCAAAATACATGTAATATAAGTAGACAGTAACATACAAAGGATTTAGGAGCTCAATTCTTCAAGACTCTGCAAATTTTTATGTACTAAATTGGGGCTTGTGTCCTGAAGAGTTGGATGGGTAAGGGAGAAAGGAGTCTAAGGAATCAGCCAGTCAAGTGGGCCAGTAATACTAATGCTGGAATCAGAAATTATCTAGCCAGGTGATCTTCTGTTTTGCCTTTTCTGTGCTAGAAATTGCCATAGAATGGGGAAGAGGTGGGGTATGTTGCTCATATACAAGTGATGAAAAAATGGAGACTATAGGCTTCAGAATGTGCTTATGTAACTAAAATTCTGAAAGTTGGTCACACTGGCCTCCCAAAGAGTCACAGAACTCACCGATATAACAGAAGGCATCTGTACTGGAGGCCCTGGCAGCACAGGCATGGTCTGTCCATTAGCAAGGTGCATGACAAGAGGGAGGGAGCCAGTGGGGGACCTGGAAGAGATGAAGTGCAGTGGTTACGATATCCATCCTTTATGGATACTACAGCTCCTTGGGAGAACCTGGCAAGGTTTATGATACCATGGCACTCTGGTAGGGAAGAGTGAGAGGTAGGGCCCTGCTTCTAGCTGCCATTCAACATGTATGGTAAAGGCAGAAAAAACTCACAATATTCTTCCAACATGTCTCACAAAACAAGCAAACATACATTGCTTGAATAGGTGAAGAGCAATTAAGTCAGCTTTTATATCCTTAGCCTTTACAAAATGATTGGCCTTGGACAAGTGAATGGTAACAAAGTAAACATGTTCAACACTAAACTGAATTGTGCCACCTGATGACCAAGCATAATCTTGTCCCTCTTAGCCATCTCCATACCTTTTTTTTTTTTTTTTTACCTTGTCTCTCTAACAAATTATTCCTTCTTTCTCCTTAATAGGCTCCCAAACCAACAAAACTTAGGCTACAAATGTGAGTCCCAATAACTACTTCTTAATGCCCCTAGAGATAGGATTTCTATATATATTTTTATGAGGAAGTTTGCAAGGCATTCTGGGCACAAAAATAATTAAGAATAACAATGTCCTGGGTAGGCCAGAGGAAAATCTGAATAGACAGACCTGGAAAATAATTCATAAAACCTATAGCTGGTGCTTGGTATTATTCCACATCTGGCCAGCCATCACTGTGTTTAACTTCATGAAGTTTTAAGGCTCTTTTCTTACAAATGTCCAAATCCAAGTTCCCAAAATATTTGTTTAAGGTCATTGTGAAGTTACTAGGTTGAAGTTACTAGTGATTGGGTTTCCTTAATGGAAAAGAAAAAAAATTAGGTTTTTTGAGGGGAGAATCTTTTATCTAGATATCTCTCTTTAATCTCTCACATAAAAGTCATATAAAAATAGTGCTTCCATTTAACAAATAATTTTCATCTAGGGAGCATCTGGATCCCATTGCTTTTCTTTGACCCATTACTTACCCCAGCTGCCTGTTGGAAGGTGGAGCCTGTGTGATGACAGAGGTTGGGGAGGGGAGGGTTGGGTGAAGTGGATCATAGCCCAGATGGAGAGGCAGAGATCCTGGTCGAACAATGGTGGGTGTGGGGGTGGAGATTACAGCGGGCTTGGAGGTGACCTCCTAGGGAGAAGAGGACAACTAATCACAAAATGTTTTAAGGGACTGGTTTGGTTATCAGAGCTTATAACGTTTAGCACTGATTTACTGAATAAAAGCCAAGGGCTACTGACAAGGTCACCAGTGATGCCCCAAATATATCATCGCCTCATCCTATTGTTCCAGGGACACACACCTCACTCACCCAGTCTAGGGGAATCCTGGGATTAAGACCACTTGGCTATTTCCCTTTCAGGGATGTTGGCTTGATGAATGAGATGACAGCTGAGAAATCACTTGGAGATCTTAGAAGAAGAGGTATTATGTAAATTCCAGGGATTCTTAGAATTATTCCCAGCTTAAATAATCTTACTCTAGGCTTGAGGTAAATTGTAAAACCTCCTGATGACTGAGCAACCTCAACCAAAAAAATTAACATCCCTAGCCACTGGTTTAGAGATAAGGATTTCTGAGAGAGATCTTTTAGTAAAAGGAGCTATGGAAATATGAACCAATGATCACATTAAAAACAAAAAATAAACAAATTCACAATTGCTCATGTAATTGGCTTGGAATCTGAGGTCTAGATCTTAAGGACAAACCAGAAAAGCTTAGGCTAGAACCCGAGGTGAGGGAAAGAGGTCTTATGGGTGTACTAAAAGCTATCTGTCTTCAAAATAATTATGTACTGAGTTGTGTGAGCCAGTTTTGTGCAGATATAGGGAGCTTTTAAAGAAAACCAACTTTGTAGGAAAAAAGTGGGGAAAATGTTATAATCAATAATTAGGGACCTATTATCTATTCATCTTCACCTACCAGTAGATTATGAGCTCTCTTGATATAGAATCTTACCTTCTTTACTGGTGGGGAGTGGGGACTGGAGACAGGGCTATCAGAGGGGGATGAGTCTACCTCCACTGGCTCTTCCTCTTTGATTCTTACATCTGGGGTGGAAGGCAGGGACATATCCAAGGGCCCAGCAGCCTGCTAAAGGTAAGCATGAACACAACCCTTTAAGAAAAAGAAATACATCTAAACACATGGTTTTTCTTTGGGAACAAAGTCTTAAAACTAATCCAGCACTCAAAGCATTTGGAGTAGGAGACAAGAAAACGGATTCCAGACTTAATTGTGTGATTCTACAAATGCTGTTTGATCTTTTAAGCTTTCAGGTTCTTTATCTGTAAAATGTTGACCAGAGAAAGAAAAAAATATCTATGAAGATGCCTTCGTTCCCTGCAAGCAAGAAAAAGCTAACACATATTCTTGCTATTTTTATGATTCTTTTTGCTGTTTTCCCTTGTAGGAGGTAAAAATGATTTTGGAGCCTGACTCCTGCCTATTCCTGACCAGCTCTGTTGGCCACTGGGGAGCTATGAACCCTTTCTCCACCAAGCTGGATGATATGATAGCCCAATTATCAAAAGTAATGAAGACAAGTCAGCTATTAAAGTTCTACAAACAAGCTAGGAAAAGCTCCCTTTTGGGGACTTCCCATGTGTGGCTGTGGTCTCACTTGGAAGTCCAATGCTTTGGATTAGAAGCTCAGACAAGCAGGGATTGGGATAGCAAAGACAAGAGGAACTAATGGTAAAAAGAAGAAAGAACCAGGACCTGAGGGAAAGGCAGGAGGGAGGATGAAAGAGGAAGAGAGAGTTTGCCTAGCTGAAGAACTATCAGCTCATGAGCTGTAAATGACTTTGCAGGGAGCAATAAACCATCAGAGGTAATGACCCTGACATCACACTGTGACAGGGAGGTTGGTGTTACAGTCCATGACAAAGTACCTTCTTTGTTCTATTTGTTTTCTACCCCTGGCTTCTCTGTGAGTGAGGGGCTTATTTTATACTTTTCCCATGGGATTCTAGTCCCTAGAAACCTCTTTCTTTGAGGCTGAGTTCAGACAGTGTTTACTTCTACAGAAAGCAGTTGCTGGTGAATGATAGAAAAGGCCTTTATATTCCTGCCCTTATCTTTCCATTCAACAGGTCTTCAGATCTTCTATATACTAAATTATCTAGCCAAGAATTCCCAAGGTCAGAATGGTTAAGGGAAAAGAAATAAGACATCCCAGACTGAATTTTGACATTGGTTGATCTAAGGCCCCTTGAGGTATCTCTGAGAACATTCATGATTTAGGTAGGTTTCAGGCTCATTAAACACTCCTGGAGACTCTGCTGAGTCTGAATTTCCCAATAATGAAAGGTAGAGACTGCTCCTTCATGGGCAGGTTGAAAACACAAAGAGAGAGCCATTTGCTCACAACCAGACCAAAACAGGGACTTGAAGTTTGTAGAGAGGGTTAACCTTTTTTCTTGGAGGGGAGGAAGAGGGAGAGGAAGGAGGAGGGGGAAAAAAGAGAGCATATAATAAGTTTGGTGCCCAGCTTCTCCTACTATAAATATTTTGACTTCTTTATTTTCCCCCTTGTACCTAGAGATAATGGTGGCAATTCTGTAAAATGAAAATTACAGGAATCCAAACAGTAGCAGCTAGTGAAGGGCCCAGGTAGCTTAAGGTAGGGGGAAATGGTCATTGCTAAATCAGATATTTTAAAAGGACATCACCACTAAGACCCTCACTTTATTAGTGTACTAAGGGGAAGGGTTAAGAGAAACTCATAGGAAAGATGGCCAAGAAACCAATGTCACTGGGAAAGTACTCCAAGATCTACTGAAGGGATTGTGGTAGATGGCCTACATTCATTCTTGCAGCCAAGGCTGGATGGAAGAATCCCATTCAACTATCCTCACTATTCCCTTTGCATGCCTCCTTTGTGCAGGTTGAGGACAGGATCCAGAAACATCAAAATGTTTACTATTTTTTCTAGCTTCTCTTTATACTCTAGTCTAACACACATATGGTAGCCCTATTTCTATTTTATATCATTATGAAAGGTTCCTTTCTCTCAAAAACAGGGATCAGAATGTGAATCTTTGCATGTGGGTGTTTATATACAAATATATATATGTATGTGCATGTATTTACTGGACAAGAGCCATATGGATTCATGGACCTATGGACAAACTGTTCTGATTACAGACTACAGACCCAATTGTAGCTAGAAATCAGTAACTCAGAAGACCAGAACCTGATCTCTGATTCATCTTTCTTTTCACCAAATCTCCCTCTGGGATTTTCTAGTGATCAAGAAAGCAGATACTGTCTCTCCTGTTCCTGTGGAGGGCTTAGTAGAATCAATTGTGTGATAAACAACCACAAATCAAAAGTTCTGGGATCCAGGGCAATGGAAACGGATATTTTGTTAACAAAAGTCCCAGTTTCTCTCCCAAATCACTGACAACTTTCACTAAATAGTAGCACAGACAAGATTGCAACATTTCTCTCTGGACTATCACAGCAATATTCTTTTCTCTCAACTACTCAGCTTTTCAGATCTAAAGGATGGTGCTACTGACCCACTCACTGGTACAGTTATTAAAAGCTGACTCTCCGAACCTTCTGGTCCCTTTTATACTCTAAGATGACTTGGGTTAGCTACATAGAACAGAAAAAGGATAACCCACATCAAAATCTGAATCTAATTAACCCTGGGCCAACAAAGTCAACAAATATAGCTAAAATAAGTCTAGAACATCCCCCCAATTGCTCCATGGAATTCCTGCTTCTTGCCTTTTTCTCATCATCATCTGCAGCTTTCTTGAACTCATGCTCAAAGGAGCTGGCTAGTTCATTGAAGAGTCCCACCTCTTCACAATTCTTCAAGAATCGGGTAGGGGTAGGGGTCTGATCTGTAAAATAAGAAAGGAATAGGAAGTATTTAAGGCTTTAATAAAAGTAGCAGGGTTATTCCACAAACTCTTTTTTTTCTTTCCACCCGTAGTAAAGGCTTCAGTAAGAAATAAGAAATTGAGAACTTACAAAAGTCATGTTTTCTTTATTCTACTAGCAGCCAAACTGTGTGCTGGAGGTAAATGAGTTTTATGAAACTCTATTTAACAGTAAAAACAAACAAACAAACAAACAACCCCCTCCCCCCCCCCAGTAATTATTAGGTGAAGATGGAAAGAATTAAGTGTCTATGCAATGTTGCCTTGTGGCCAGAAGGGGGAACACAAAACATTTCGTTATCTATGTGTCCATTAAAAAATCCCCACCTATTTAAAAAACACACCTCCCAAAGCAGAATTTTAGGAAGCTTTTAACCCAGCAGATTCTAGGATAATTAAGTAGTATTTTCTCTTTTTATCTATGTCCTTGATGAATCTGGAAAAAGAACATTTGGCTTGGCTTCTCCCTGAATGAAATAGGGTAATTAGGAAGGAGAAATCACAAGCTGTGAGGACACTTTAGTCCAGTGAAGTGAATGCTTTTGCTAAAATTATCTAACAAACAATGGTGTCTTGGCAGTTAACTGATATGGAGACAATGTTCTTCCCTAACCTGGGCAAGCCTAAAGGATAAGGATGGGATGCAGAGACAAAGGACAAGTGTTATATAAAGGGATCAGTCTGAAGATAAAAAATTTGTCAAAAAAAGAAAGAAAATAGAAAAGAAAAGAAAAGAAAAGAAAAAGGAAAAAAGCACCTTATTTCACAAAGTGCTACATTTCATAGCTATGGTACATGGTAGAAAATAGGATTTTAGATCCAGCTCCTGAGACTTCAAGCACAATGTTACTTTTAGTGTTTAATCTGTCCTTGTTCACTTAGAAGGTGTCCAGTATTGCTGTCCTTGAGAAGGGGGAGGGAAGCTCTAATTGTCTCTAGACCAACTTTTAATTCAATTTAAAATCTCCTCCCTATCATTTTGTTACCTAATCACAGTATCATAAATACTTTTTCCAACTGGATTAGCCATTTCAGAATAAATTGCATACCTCTAATCCTTAGGTAAACTTCTGGAAATAGCATAAGGTTTTAAGGGACAAATGCAGCAAGATATTCCATGGAAATATTCCCTTTTTTCTTGCTCTAAACAAGACACCTTCTGAATCTGACTGTTTGGAAAAGCTGCCACCTCCCAAAATAGTTTTAAAAGTTCTTCCAGGCAACAATAAGGTAACTTTTCCTTCAAATATGGATGTATGGAGGCATCTTTTGTACTGAGAAATACTTTACTACTGCATATAAAATCATTACTTTAAAAAAATAGAAGGGGATGGCCCTCAGAAGAGGGCATTTTGGCCTTCCATATGAGTCTTGTATAAACTCTTCCTATACCCTATTGATCATGTTCATACTGGTTTGTATTCTATATATTATTACTCTTATTTAAGAAATATTTCAAAAAACCTTTGGTTTTTACATCATCTATACCTTCCCATATTTCCTCCCTCCTTTTTCCTTTTCCAGATAGTTATTCCTTCTAATGAAGAATAAAAGAAAAGAAAAAATATTTGGCAAAAATCAACCAACATAACCAACAAACTTACTAAGGGTAATGTATTCAGTATTTCCGTCTTTTATCTATTAAGAAGACTGAGGTATAAAGGGCAATGTCTTTTTATATTTCTTTGGGATCAAGCTTGGTTATTTCAGAACAGAGTTCCAAAAGTTTTGGTTTTGTTTGTTCCATGGACATAGTTAAAGTTTTTGTGCACATCCATTCTGTTGCTTTGGATTATTTCACTTTTTTATCAGTTCATAAATGTATTCCCTAATACTTCTCTGTATTCATCACATTTTATCACATTTATTTTTTCTTCTAGCACAATAATATTCCTTAACATTTATGTACCATAATTTGTTTAGCTATTTCTTAATGAATGAAAATTATTATTTCTACAAAAATGGCTATTAAATTTTTGGTGTACAAGGACCTAACAGCAGTATCTCTGAGTCAAATAGTAATGGACAAGTTGTGAATTATTTCTATTTTTTGTCATCTTAAGCTAATTTGCTGGGACAGCTTCAGGGTTGTTGTGATTTTCACTTTATTTGGCTATTAATTGTTTACAATTCTAACATCTGTTCATATCTTTGAACAACTTACTGTGGTTTGGCTTGTGGTCTTTTATTTCTGTTAGCTGGTTATATATACCTTGGATATATATCTGATTCTTATCAGAGATCTGCTATAATTATTTTTTCCCCAGTCAACCATTTCTTTTTTTCCTTGTTGCATTAATTTTGTTAGTGGCCAATTCCATGCCCTCATCTAGCAGAAAATAGTTCGTTCGTTCTCTCTCTCTCTCTCTCTCTCTCTCTCTCTCTCTCTCTCTCTCTCTCTCTCACACACACACACACACAATAAGATGCTGGTCTAACCCTCATTTTTGCCAGATCGTTTTTCTATTTTCTCAGCAATTCTTGTCAAATGAAGAGTTTCTTTTCCAGGTAATGCTTGTTTTAGGATTACTGAATTCAAGTATTTCATATTGTTTCTTGTCTAGTCTACCCATAACAAATGATCTACTTTTCTATTGCTAGGCACATAAGTATCTGATCTGGTTCTCCTAAATTTTTTTTTGTAATATGATCTTTAATCACTGTATATAAAGACATGTTTCTTGTCATAGAAATTACAGATAACTAACACACACACACACATTCCTGCATCAATGAAAAGAATTTCCCCATATCAGAGAAATCATAGGTCTGATATAACCTCATCAACCTCAAACCTAGTTGTGAAGAGATCATATAACCTCACAGGGTTCTACTAAAGCATAAATGAAATCTTGGATGTCAAATTATCTTGGAGTATTACATAAGTCATCATCACAAACAATGTAGTCTACAGGTAAATGACACACAGCGGAGTATCAACAGCACTGGTAAGTCAGGAGACGTAGGTTCAAATCCCACTTCTGACCTTATTCACTGTGATTTGAATCAGTTTCTCACCTTTTTAAGTTTTGGCTTCTCCTTTGTAAAATCCTTAAGCTGCCTACTTGCCTTACAGGGAGAGCATGTATAGATATAAGGGTAACAATATGAGCAATGTTAAGAAAGCAAAGATGTTTATGATACAAGAAGATAGCAGAATATCTAGGCTAAAGGGTAGGAATGGCTGAAAAAGTAATATTCCAAAATCTAGCTATGTCATTCTTCTTTGTATCTGACCTCTTTAGGGTCAAATACAAACTCCTCTGTTTCTTCTAACCTCATTAATTAATGGTACCTAACTAATGCATTTATTATCCCAAATTTAACCAATAAATATGCACATTTCCATATTTAAATGAAAAAAGATTTATACATGAAACTGAGACTACCCTTCCTTGTAACTAATAGTTAATACTTTAAATTTTAAAATATATTTCATGTTACTATCATACATCTAACAGAAATGACAAATATTGGAGGGATGAAGGAAATTAGGTATATTAATCAACTGCTGGTGGAGTAATGGACTGGTTCAACCATTCAAAGAACAATCTGGAACTATCCTCAAAAGGCTATAAAACTGCATAAATACAGTGATTTTCAGATGAAAAAACCCTATCAAGACATATATGAATTGATACCAACTGGAGAAAGAAGAAACAGAAGATCACTGTACTCAGAACAGCAATGTTGCAATGATAATCAAATATCAAAGACCTGGTATTACTCTGATCAGTACAGTGCTGTAAGACAAATTACAAAGGATTCATGATGAAAAAATCATACAATACATAGTATAGTAATCATAGTATAATTTTCTTGTACTGGAAAACACTAACCACATTCAGAGAAAGTACTATGGAGACTGAATGAATGAAGCATACTATTTTTCACTTTTCAAAATTTTTTCATGTGATTTTTCCTTTTTTTTTTCCTGATTCTTCTTTCACAACAAAACTAATGTGGAAATATGCTTAACATGATTGTACATATATACTACATCAGATTATTTACTGTCTTGGGGAGGGGTGAGGGAAGAGAGGAAGGGAAAAAATTTTTAAACTCAAAATATTAGAAAAATGAATGTTGAAAATGATCTTTACATGGAATTGGGAAAAAACCCCACAAAAACAAAAAACAAAACAAAATACAAAAACAGCAAGCCAACTCCCAAATCTTGCATACCCTTTGATCCACCAAACCCACTATTAGATTTGTACTCCAAAAAGATCAAAGAAAAGAACTATATGTACAAAAATATTTATAACAGATCTTTTTGTGGTGGCAAAAAATCAGAAATTGAAGGGATGCTCATCTGTTGAAGAATGACTGAACAGGTTGTGGTATAAGATTGTGATGAAGTATTATTGTGCTATAAGGAATGATGGGCGTGGTGGGGATTTTCAAGTGAAAAAAAAAAACCTATTAAAACATATTTGAATTGATACCAACTGAAGACAGGAGAAAGAGGAGATCATTGTGCACAGAACAGCAATGTTGCAATGATAATCAACTATCAAAGACATGGTTACTCTGATCAGTACAGTGAAATTACAAAGGATTCATGATGAAAAAATGAATATCCACTTTTATAGAAAGAAATGATGAACTCTGACTACAAATCACAGTATAATTTTCTTGCTTTCTTTTTTTGGGGGCAATATGGCTAATATGGAAATATGTTTTGCATGAGTCCACATGTATAACTGATATATTGTTTGTCTTCTCAAGGGGTGGGATGGGAAAAAGAGAGAGAACCTGGAACTTAAAATTTAAAAAGAACAGAATGTTAACAATAGAAGCATCTGCTCTTCTGGAGTCATGGCTGGTTCATTGTGTTGATTAAATTAAAGTTCTTAAGTCTTTCAAAATTGGGTTTCTTTACAATGTTGTGATTTAAACTATTGACTACAGAAAGGCAAATTAAGACATCTCTGAGCTACTACTTTATACCTCTCAGAAAGGCTAAGATAACAAGAAAAGATAATTATAAATGTTGGAGGGGACACTAATGCATTTTTGGTGGAGTTGAGAACTGATCCAACCACCCTGGAGAACAATTTGGAACTATGGCCTAAGGGCTGTAAAATTGTGAAGACCTGTTGATCAAGCAGTGTTTCTGCTGGGTCGGTATCCCAAAGAACTCATAAAACAGGGAAAAGGACCCACATAAGCAAAAATGTTTGTAGCGGCCCTTTTTGTAGTGGTAAGAAACTGGAAATTGAGTGGATGTCCATCAATTGAGAAATGAATGTTATAATATATGAATGTAATGGAATATTATTGTTCTATTAGAAATGATAAGCAGGCTGATTTCAGTAAAGCGTAGAAAGACCTACACTGATGCTGAGTGAAGTGAGCAGAACCAGAATACTGTACACAGCAACAAAAAGACTGTGTTATGATCAGCTATGATAGTTCTTCTCAGAAATTCAGTAATCTAAGACAATCCCAATAGACTTGGGATGGAAAATGCCATCTGCATCCAGAGAGAGAAGTATAGATACTGAATGTGGATTGAAGCATAGGATTATCATGTTTTTTTGGTTTGCTTTTTCTTTCTTGTGTTTTTTGACATTTTGGTCTGATTTTTCTTGTACAACATGACAAATACAAAATGTGTTTAGAAGGTTTGCATGTGTTTAACCTATATCATTTTACTTGCTCTCTTGAGGGAGGGAAGGAAAACAAAGGAGAAAAAATTTGGAACACAAAATCTTACAAAAATGAATGACAATTATCTTTATTTAGAAAAATAAAATACTACTGAGGAAAAAAATTAAAAGCGAAAGGATTTTGTTAAGAAATATCCCCAGAATTACGGATTAAATAATTTCATTAAATTAAAAAGCAAAAACAAAATTCATCATCCCACTGACATACTCTACATTCTAGCCAGATTGGCATGCTTCAAATGCATTCATGTGTTACCACAAAAGTTACAGGTGAAGCTATAAGAATGGGAAGTAGGTTATTTGCTCAGGGATTCTGAAATTTTAGTCAAAATATTGCCCCCAGGTCTGGGGGTAAGGGAAAGTGAGTAAATCTTTGCCTAAAAAGGTCTGGTGTCTGATAGGATGATCAGAAACTAACCTCCATGAAGGCAGAATACTAAGCTGTACCTGCCTGGAAAACCCTTGGTTAACCATCTGAAACTTTCCTTTGATATAAAAACAAAAGCCTGCCTAATTTTTTATGCCTGGTGCATCTGAAATGATGGGCTGCTTGTTATATTTGATACCATAGTTGAGAAAGATACAAGGAGCTACAAGAGTTGAGACTGACAACTCATGAAAAGCTCCAGAGCACCTAAATTTGCTTAAAAAAGTGCTATTGATCAAATGTCTTGTCTAAGTTCTGGAAATGGGCTCCCAGCCGTGGCTGGGAGAGGGAAAATGGCTGAATTTATGAACTGTCAGCTCCCTGGCTCAGGAAAACTGACTCTCACTGGAGAAGCAGTAGCCAAGCAGGGTCAGCTTTCTCACCTTCTTTTGTTCCTCACCTCATCAGCTGTAGGAAGAAATATCAAAGGCCTCTTCTGTCCATAAATCTTCAAGAATCTTAATAAAATGGATGCAAGGAAGACGAAGAGAAATCCAAGAAAAAATCTTACATGCCTATCCACTAAAACCACAGAAGCTGATCTTATTATTAAAATTGGAGGGAGTGGGGAGAAGGGGAGAGGAGGGAAGAAGAAAAAGGAAGAGAACAGAAACTTGGGAGTTTTCAGTGTTCCTTTTTTTCCTGATTAAATGCAGATCACACAAAAGCCCTTAATGGGGGAAGGGAAGAGCAATTCTCTGTACATCTGGTCCCTGGTATTAATCTTAACTGTGGGGTGATATTGAAGCACGTGGCTTTTGGAGCAGTGAATACCTGCAATGATGACTGAGTCTGTCCGGGCTGGGCCAAATTTCAATGTCATCTCATGCTTGTGTTTATGAACCGCCAGGTGGTCCTCGTTTGTAAATCTCTGAAATAGAAATGGAGAGAGATGAGGATGGGGAGGAGTCAGTGAATCGATGCCCTTTAAAAAAATGTCTTATTGTATGTCTTACAGCAGGAACAGTCCCTGGAGAGAAGGTCAGGGAAGGTGAAGAATTTTTTTTTGGGGGGGTGGGAAAAGACGTGATGAAGAAAAGGATGGAAGAGTTGGGAGTAGAGAGGGAGAAAAGGCAATAGACAACAGGAGGAGAGGGGAGGGGGAAGAACAGAGCACCAACTGCTCTGTGGTATTAAGTCCAAACAAGACAAGTGGACAGATTGTTAGTGAAGTGGGGTGCAAGCTGAAGGCTCCAAATGAAAGAATCATTAAGGCCAACTCCTGGAGAACAAGGGGAAAATAATTTTTAATAATAATAATAAAGAGAGAAGCAGGGAAAGGCTGGCCATCAAAAAATAGGAAATTCAGAATATAGCTCTTGGTGGTGGGGCTGAATCGGGCTGTTTTATGAGGGGCTAACAGGGAGATAAATTATGCAGGATTAGGAGATCCATTTAACTTCCTGGCCCCTGCAGTGCTACAGCAGGCATCAGTGTAACCATTTGGCTCTGGGTTTTAATGAGCCGGGACGGAGCTGCGGAGGACTGAAGCCCAACGGCCAGCAGTAAAGGCACAAACCATCCCATCGGCCAAATGCTATTTCTCCTCATCAGGGGCAGGCACAGAGACTGCACAAGCCATAAAGAGGCCAGTACAATGCTATAGACTTTATAACAGTTGCATAAAAATACAATTGAAGATGGGGGGGCGGGGATTTTGCCATCTTATGTGGGGAAATTGAGTGGATAAGGAATGAGTAGGTAAAACCCAGATCTACCTTCAGCTTCTTATTGGCAAGATAGAATTACAAAACCATAATTTTGCCACTCCCCTAAGACCTTCTCTAAAGTGGCATGTGTATACATGCAAGCCTGCATGCTGCAAGAGCTTGCTCACCAGGGAGACAAGGAAGGAAACAGATCAACACTGGTAATTCAAAAAATAACACAAAAAAATCTCATGGAGGCTGACTAGCTGCTCCTCTTCTCCAACAAATTGTCTGCAACACCATGTTTGGAGAAAGTAGTTTTCTGCAATCCCTTCAACAGTGCCACACAGTTTCATCTGCCTTTTTGTTTCTAGACTAATTGAGTTCTCTTCTATTGGACCTATTCTTCCTCCACTTCCTCTCTTCAACCTTGCTTTTCCACACCTGTTTTTTGATTTCAATGTTCCCTAAATAGAATTTACTCCTTCATACCTCAGCTGCTTTAGGTAGAACTCTGTTTTCAAATCCAATTGAATTATCTCAATCCATTTCCTTTTTCTTTTCCTTTTTTTTCTTAAATCTGGCAGAGGCAAGCAGAGAAAAACATTTCCCAGATTGCTCAAGATCTTTTTTTTTTTAGGCATAGAAAACAGCCATTGTCCTTTTCCTCAAAGCTACTCTGAACCTTATCTGATGGTACAAATTTGGATACAGGAGATGCAATGAATTCAAGACTTTTTATTTGCTAGAAATAAGGTCAAGTAAAAAGATGGCTGGGACTTTGCAAAGGAGGTAGTGCTCTAATGTAATTTAAAAGCACTTATTAAACACCCACTGAATGTCAGGCATTGGATTAGGAAGGGGGGGAAGGAAAAGAGGGAAGGAAAGGAAGGAGAAAGAAAGGAAGGAAAAGTTCCTACTCTCAATGATTGTCTCAACAATTATTTATTTGGAGAATATCAAAGGCAAAGCTAGAATACTGGCATAGAAGTCATTAGGCAAGACAACAAACTCAATAGCATGACCTGATTTTGTTGAAAGAAACAAATGCCAAATTTCTCAGGAGGGGAAATGAGGTAGGAGATCAAGTTTCTGCTCATCTCTTTACTTGTAAAGGAGGTAAATTAAGATTGATAGCCTCATTTGGAAAGATAGATGAATAGGGGTGTATAACATGGAGGGCTTAGAGGACTGGTAAGCACTGAGGGAGAAAACTAAAACTATTTCTTTTTTTTTTCCTTTCCTTTTTTTCTTTTGCTGAGTCAACTGGGCTTAAATAACTTACTTGCCCAGGATCACACAGCTAGAAAGTGTTAAGTATCTGAGACCAAATTTGAACTCAGGTTCTCCTGACTTCAGGGGTGGTGCCCTATCCACTGCACCACCTAGCTGCCCCTAAAACTATTTCTTCAACTTTTCTGGTTATAATGAAAGAAATCTTTTTTTTTTTTCCTGCTAGAAATTTCTTGATATCTTTCTTCTGTCTTATGACTGCTTCAGACTCAACTTTTTTTTTTTAAACGATCTGGCTTCTAGTTCTTTCTCTTCTCCGTGTGTGTGTGTGTGTCTGCCTGTCTGTCTGTCTCATATGCTTTTTCCCTTGAGCCATGTTATTTTCCCCAAATTACTCCCCCACCTCTAAACTTAAATCATGTTGAACACTATAGGAGGAGAGTTGAAGCAAAATTAGTTGAAGAGCACAGCTTATTCTCAGCTCAGCTCCAGTTATTTTCCTGTTAGTTCTAATACAACTCTGTAGCAAAGCTGGAAGTGAAGAGGGATATAAAAGTTTATTGGGAAAAATGCTATGAAGAAGAGACTGATGATCTCTTTTCTGAATTTTTTTTGTAATGTGAGATAGAAATAGTAGTGAAAAAGATCCATCAGAATGCATCTGTACGGAATAGACTTGAAATGTGCCTTTGAGGCAACTCTTCTCTGGAAATAATGTTATTTTAAAAAAATTAAATGAGGAAAATTTCTGGTCTTAGTTGCCTATGCTACTACAACAGATATGCAAATAACCATCCACCTAAGGAAATATTCATGTCAACTGAATGGTAAAGAATATTGACTTATCTATAAATGTTTAACCAAGTACCTCTTTGGGCTGGAAACAAAAGTGAGCATTAAAACTGAGAGATACTGCATTCAGGGCACATTGGAATAGGGAAAAAGATCTAAGCGTCTTGAAAGGATCACAGTATCTTAAGGCTGAAAGAGACGTTCAAGGACATCTGGTCTAACATGTTCCTGAAAGAGAATCCTTTTCTATTTGCCATCTAGGGAAGGGCATGGGGGAATTGGAACATAGGGTTTGCAAGGGCAAAGGTTGAAGAATTGTCCACGCATGTATTTAGAAAAATAAAAAGCTTTAATTAAAGAGAGAGAGAGAAAATGAGAATTCTTTTTATGGCATTTTAAGCAAGTGGCAATCCAGCTTCTAATTGAAACTTTCCGAGGGAAGCCCATGTTGAACTCTGTTGGGAAGCTTTTTTGTTTGTGTTAAATACAAAGCCTAAATTTGTCATTCTGCAATTTCACCTATTTTTCTAGGTTCTGGTCCATAGGGCCAAGCAGAACAGATTTGTGATATAGCTTGGAAAAGATTGAATGCCAATTTGCTTTAACAAACACATCTACAATGTACCCCCTTTCTCATCCCTACCTTTGGAAGGAGAAAAAGTATGGCTTATAAGTGGGTAATATTTTCTGCACATAACCTAAAAGAACTAGATAGTCTAGTAATAATCAATCCAAAGAGTCCCAATAAAGGGTTTAACATTTTTTTTTTAAACATTTTTTCAATCCTACTTTTTTTTAAAGTCCATTTTCTTAGGTGCAATGCTATATTAATAACAGAGCAACAGGGAAAGGAAAGGAAGGAAAAAGAATAAAAGCTGTTTTTAGTTTAACTTGCCAAACTGCCAACACATGTTTTTGGACTTGAAAACTTGGAAGACTTTAAAAAAGCAAAAAGAGAAAAACTCCATCGTTATTTTATAAAATGGCTGATGTGCTACAATCATGCCAATAGCTGGGCTAAGGAAAGAAAAGGAGAGAATCAAGCATTCCCCCATATGAGATGATTTCATGGCGTTTATGTGCTCTGCTAGTTATTCAGAGATTTCATACATGAAACATGGATGACATTTAAATCAAAATACATTTGGCTGCATCTAATTCCTACTCCCCAAGCAAGAAAAATAGGGAGAAGGGAGCTTTACTCTGCTTAGCTTAACAGGGAAATAGTGAAGGCATAAAAATAAATGAAAGTTAGAGTTATGAAGAAAACAGCCTAAAAATTATTATTTTTTTTTAATTTAATAGCCTTTTATTTACAGGATATGGGTAACTTTACAGCATTAACAATTGCTAAACCTCTTGTTCCAATTTTTTACCTCTTACCCCCACCACCCCCTCCCCCAGATGACAGGATGACCAGTAGATGTTAAATACATTAAAATATAAATTAGATACACAATAAGTATACATGACCAAAACGTTATTTTGCTGTACAAAAAGAATCAGACTCTGAAATATTGTACAATTAGCTTGTGAAGGAAATCAAAAATGCAGGTGTGCATAAATATAGGGATTGGGAATTCAATGTAATGGTTTTTAGTCATCTCCCAGAGTTCTTTTTCTGGGCATAGCTGGTTCAATTCATTACTGTTCCATTGGAAATGATTTGGTTGATCTCGTTGCTGAGGATGGCCTGGTCCATCAGAAGTGGTCATCATATAGTATTGTTGTTGAAGTATATAATGATCTCCTGGTCCTGCTCATTTCACTCAGCATCAGTTCGTGTAAGTCTCCAGGCCTTTCTGAAATCATCCTGTTGGTCATTTCTTACAGAACAGTAATATTCCATAATATTCATATACCACAATTTATTCAGCCATTCTCTAACTGATGGACATCCATTCAGTTTCCAGTTTTTAGCTACAAAAAGGGCAAACAGCCTAAAAATTCAACAACAGTTTATAATGAAATTTTTCCTAGGTTTAATCCCCTAACTCATTCATATAAAAGTATGTGGCAGAAATCATGTTTCTTGGGACTGATGGAATCATGATGGTCAGATAAAAAACCAAGAGGTCTAGAGGTCCACAAAAAGGATGACTGTTTTTGTTTTTGTTTTTGCTGAGGCAATTGGGGTTAAGTGACTTGTCCACAGCCATACAACTAGGAAGTGTTAAGTGTCTGAGATCATATTTGAACTCAGGAGCTCCTGACTTTAGGCACCACCTAGCTGCCCCATGACTGTTTTTGTAAACCAGGAGTGTTTGGATGTATTCTTTCTAAAAGGTTTTCTATTTTAAGGAGAAGGACTAGTATTTTTTTAAATTTAAGAATGATTTCTTGGTCTCTAAGCAAGTCAGTGGACAAGATAATGTTTATAATAAATTTACAGCCCACTGAAACAAAATCACTGTGCATGGCTAGAGAGAAAACAAAATGAAGTCTCGGCCTAACTAAAGCTGCAGCTTTGCATTGTGGCTCCAGTTCAGACAGACATGGGTATATGCACTTTGGAGACTCTCTGGCTACAGTGTGGTCTTTGGTAAAACCATC
This sequence comes from Sarcophilus harrisii, assembly GCF_902635505.1. Lineage (NCBI taxonomy): Eukaryota > Metazoa > Chordata > Mammalia > Dasyuromorphia > Dasyuridae > Sarcophilus > Sarcophilus harrisii. The sequence continues at coordinate 88,582,672 of NC_045430.1, read as the reverse complement.
ACAGCAGACAAAATTTCTATGACATTCACTCAATCATCAGACAGATTATGTCATGAAATGGTGTTCTTGGCTAATCTAGCTATTAGAATTTGCTTCATGTTTAAAAATGTGTGTTTATCCTCTGCTATCATTAATTTACTTCTACTTCCTACTCTTAATAAGATTAAGATAGCCATTGGAAAAGAGTGACGATAGGGAAGGAAAGAGAAAAATCAGAAGCTTCAAGTTCCATTCATTCTGGTTATTGGGGTAAATCTTGGTCCTTACAACTTTATAGTTACCAATTTCAGTTGTTTTGTTATTTCCATTTACATTGCTGTAATTAATACGTAAACTGTTTTCTTGATTCTGCTAATTTCATTTTGAATCAGCTCAAATAAATCTTCTCATACTTCTCTGTATTCCATCATATCATTATTTCTTATAGCACAGTGATATATTCTATTATTTTTATGCTCCACAACCCATTTAGCCATACCTCTCAAAGGATGGGCATCAACTTTGGGAAATTATAGAATCTTAAAAGCCTAAATGTTAAGGTGGAACAAAGTAAAATGACTACATCAAGGCTGGTTAATTTTACACTAAAGAGAAGATGATAAAATTGTGATCTCCTCCCAATGTTCTAATGTCAGCTCTTATTACAGTTTTGTGGATAGTTAAATGTTAAGAGGTGGGAGTAGAACCAGGTCTTCTCATTTCTAATACAGTGCTCTTTCAAAAATTTTATTGGCACTTTCATTTTTTATTTATTATTTTAAATTTTTATTTTTTAAAATTGTGAACTTGGCAAACAGAAGCAAATGACTATTTTCCTATACAAAAAAAAAAAAAAAAAAGAAGAAAAAAGAAAAGAAAGGATCACATTAGAAACCACTTTCTATCCTATATTTATTATAAAAATCAATTTCAATTAAATTCGGCTTGTTTTGAGTATATTTTACATTTGGTAATGGTAGTTCTAACATCCTATCAGTGTTTCCCTTCTAAATTTCTTTCTTCTCCTTACAAAGACCTTTTCTCTTATACTCAACATTATCTTTTATCACATCTCTTTCAATATCAAATAAATTACTTCTCTCTTCCCTAGGGTACAGAATGATCACAAAATGATCAAAATAATAAAAAAAATAAGGAAAAAAAGTTTGGCAAAAATGGAGTAATACTTGGATTATGTCTGAGAGCATATGCAATATGCATCCTATAGTTCCCTCCACTCTACAATTAAAGAATGAAAGTGCATTTTCTCCACTCTTTTGAGAAACAATGGACTATTACAATTCTGCAACATTTTTTTTTCTTTGATCATTGTTTTCATTTACTCTTTTTAGTCGCATGTTTCTACTTTCCAAATTCTGTTTATTTCACTTCCCTCAGTTCATAAAAAGAAATCTATGCTTCTCTAAATTCTTTATATTTGCTTACTTTTGTATCACAATTTGTTTAGTCATTTTCCAGGTGATGGGAACTTACATTTGATTCCATTCTTCGTAATTACAAAAAATTCTTCTATGAATATATGAGGCCTTTTGGGCTATATCTTTAGCAAAAAGGCTCTTTGGGCTAAAGGACTAAAAACATTTTAGTCGCTTAAAAACAAAAAAACATAATTCCAAATTGCTTTCCAGCATGATCATCTCAATTCATAGTTCCACCAACAGTGCCCTAACTATGCTATCTTTTAATATTATGTATTGTTTCTATATTTGAAAAAATGGCAGTCCAAAACTTATATTAGATCCAAATGCCTTTTAGTTCTAGGAATACTAAATGAATGGAACAACTTTCATCTCTAAGTTTTCCTTTTGAACAAATTCTATTGGAAACACATATGAAAAGATCTTATGCAAGTTATTATTTAAAAGATTAGATCCAAGTCCCAAAACCTAAGATGCAATGGGAAAGGTGATATGGCAATAACTGGTCAGTACAACTAAAGAGAGGCAGGAGGACAATGTTAGTTAATTAAATAATCATTCTAAGAGACAGGGAGGTATGCTACTATCTTATGGGGAAGGCAAGAGAATTAGCATTTCATTAAATTCTTTAAATTTATAAAATTACTATGTACCAGGCATTAACTGCTTTACTCATATTATCTATTGTATCCTCTTAACAACCCTTTTAAGATAGATGCTGTCATTATCTACATTTTATAGCTGAGGAAACTGAGGCAAACAGAATTTAAGTGACTTGCCCAGAGTCACATAGTTAGTAAGTTTCTGATGCTTAATTTGATGTCAGGTCTTTCTGATTCCAAGCCCAGTGCTTTATCCACTGGCTGCCTCTGTCTTAATGCCTCTCCTTTTACCCCTATACTATTGTGCTTTTGCTTTCTTGCTGATTATTTGGAACAGATAGACTAAGGAGTAAATATATGCAGAAACATCAATGGCTAGATGTAGTCATATGTATGGAACCTGTTTCCCCTTTCATTTCTACTTCATAAAGCCAACACCAAGCTTCCACTGTCTTTTCCAAGGTGTTGCTGTTTACCAAATGAGTCACATATCCTGCTCAGAATGCTCCATAGCTTCTGAATGAATCATTTAAAAATACAGGATCACTCAACAAATAAAAAGAGCCATACCAGAAGCTCATGCTGCACATAGGAGCAAGAGAATTTATAAAGTAAAATTTTTAAAAAGAACAGCAAAATCCTTCCTCAAAGCCCCAATGAATATTCCATTAAGGAAATAAGAAAGATGAGGGAGAAAGACAAGAAGAAGGAAATAAGAGGGGGAAAGGGAAAGGAGACAGAGGAACAGAGAAACGGAGGAAATAGAAGGGGGGGGGGGGCAAGAGAGAAATGAGAGGGAGGAGATATAGATAGAGACCAAGAGACAGAGAAAGAAACAGAAAAATCTAGCATGTCCACACTAGGATTTATCCATCTATGAAGTTGAAGCAATCATCCATGTTTCAGGGAGGCTGTATAGATTATCTTAAATATCTCTGGCAGTTAACCAAGTCTGTCCATAATGTAAAAGGAAGAAAGAATTTTGGATTGTTAAAACTGTGCCTTGGTATCAGGAACCATTCTGCCCACACTTTTCTGCCAACTAGCATATTTAACTGAAATGCTACAAAGCTGCAGAACCTCATCCAAATGCATAGTTCAAGGGTGGGTTGGCTTAGTGTAGCCATCTGTTCATCCCCTATATTAAAGGGAGGGACTGCTACCCTGGAATGCTAGTGTTTGCCTATGAAACCCAGAGTTGCATCCAATCAAACAACAAAAATCAGTACTGTTCATTTGAAAAGGATGGGACAATAAACAAGCAAAATTTCAAAAGGATAAAAAGTCAGACATTAGGAAGAGCTTCTGACTCTTTGGCTTCAACATAACTTTCCATTACTCTCTTATGATCTAGCCAAACTGGTCCATGTGCTATTCAACAAAAGTACACCCATGCTTTTCCATCTCTAAGCTTCTGTTTTAATTACTTCTGTGTGGAATGACCTTACTTTCAATTTTCTCCATTCAAATACTACCTATGCATAAAAGCTCAAATGTCATCTCCTATATGAAAAGCCTTTCCTGATTCTCCTTATTAATCTAATCAACCCCTTCTTCTATCCCACATTTAGAAAAAGTCCTTTCTACTCAGATTCAGATATACTTTGCATCTCCCTTTGTACCAATGATCTGGATTTACAATTACACAAACTTATCTAGTCTAGTCATTACTGGAGATCCCAACTGCATAGAGTAAGCATTAAGAATAAGAGAGAATCTTTGAGACATAAATTATATTTCTGTGATCCCTAATCAGAACTGCTCTTTAACCCAGAAATAGCTCTAAAACAGCTGGTTTCAGAGTCCCAATTCCCATTTCACAGCCCTAAAAGGTATGCCACCAGTGTATAAATGGACATTATATAATCAATTTGTTTCCCCATGACACATGATCCCATTACTGAGCATTGCTCCTGCAACAATAAAATGCTCTCTACACAAATGTCTGCTTAAAAAGGGAGGAAAAAAACCCAACAGCAATGAAGCAATTTAATAATAACAACTAACAACATTTATATAGTACCTTTAAGGTTTGGAAAGTGCTTTAAATATATTAATCTTATTTGAGCTTCACAATAAATCCATTCCCCAACCATTTTACAGATATGGTCACACAGCTAGTAAGTATCAAAGAGGCTATACTCGAATTGTGGCTCTAAGGCAGCAGTTCATCTATCATACCAACTCTACTTCTCAAACAATATGGCATTAATTTAGGTCACAATATTCTAGAGCAGTAATCTCTAAAGTTAATGGCAAAGGCTGTACAATGAACCAACTAAAAGACTCAATTCCTATTCTCCCCATAGGAGCCAAATCTAAGGCATTTCTAGCACAACCACCTCTACCCTGAATACTCCCCAATCCAAGTTGTCATTTGACCTTCAGAGCAATTATAATTAACCCCAACCTAGCACCCACCACACTATATATTCAGGTGCCAATGGGAAAATTTCCTCTTCTTAATGGATATGGGATTTGACATCTGAAAGACTTGAGTTCAAATGCTACCTCAGACAATCAGTAGGTGTGAGACCAGAGGCAAATCAATTAACTTTGAGTTTCAGTTTCTCATTCTATGAAAGGAGGGGACTGAATCTGATAATCTCCAAGTTCTCATGCTAGGGAAGACTGTGCTGAAATTTTCTTTTATTAATAGAATTTTTTTTTTTTAAAGTTTGGATACCACTACTCTAGAGGCCTCCTCCTTGTTATAATAAACAAGGTGTAGATATTTTTAGGAATTGGAACATTTCTATATTGTTTGGCTTCCTTCTCACTTGGATTTTATATGGCACAATAACAAGATTTTAAAAGAGCCAAGCAGAATAAAGAAATGGATTCCTCCAATTGGGGATATTCCTGTATGGATATGACTAAAGGAAAAGCTATGTCAGACACTGAAGAAGGAAGAGAGAAAGAATATATAAACCACATATTTAACTGCAGTGTCTTAATTATTATAACTTGCAATTAATAGCAACATGTAATTTTAGACAGCTTTTTTTCAGGCAGTTGAAGACTTTTTTTTAAAATTCACAAAATGTTCTTTTCTTTGCTTATTTAACAATACTGTCGATTTCTAAAAATTTTCTTGCCTAGGAAAAGTAGAAAACTGTATGGAAAAAATTGAGATTAGCCAACATCTTATACAATTTTCCAAAATAAATTCAATATGGATAAAGTGACTGGAATAAAGATCATCACATGAAAAAGAAATTAAGATGCAAATAAGCAGTTGGATAAAACAAATGAGTACACTGCTCATCTTTTAAATTTATGCCTCATTCTGTATCTACTGTTCTCCACTTCTTGCTTTATCATCAAGTTCTCTACATTCAGGGTTAGCCCCTACTTTTATCAGAGTTCTGATGCCTTCCATTTCCAGTTCTCAATCACATGATACCACTCATTTTTATGTCAGTTTTCTTCATTTTATCTGTTGTCTTTTGCCTAGCCAAATTACAGAAATTTGAATTACAATAAAATGGATTTCAAACTCACATAAGCCAACCCTAAACAGAAATGGACTGGGGAGGACCAAAGAATGGGGCAAATTATTAGTCTCGATTCTTTGATGGCCTATCACATCCAGAACAAGAGGTTATAGAACTACACAGCATTTTGTTCTATGTCTAGAATGTTGTGCTCAGTTTTGGGTACCACATTTAAGGAAAACAACCAAGCTGTAATATGTAATCACTTTTATCCATTTATCAAATCAGGGCATTTTAGATCTTATACTGTGACTATTCATACTTATTGTTATCTCTGCTCCACTGCTGAACTATTAGGAAAGGAGAAAGACTTTTTAAGAAACAATGATTTCCCCCCTATAATTTTAAAAAATATTTTAAAATTTGAGTTCCAAATTCTCTCCCTCCCTCTAGTCCCTTTCCCCCATATGAAGGCAGCCAATATGATACCCATTATACACGTGAAGTCATGCGAAACATATTTCCATATGCTAATATACTAAAATAAGCACGAAAAAAAGAAGTGGAAAAATTGCTACAATATGCACTTAAGAGTTCATCAGTTCTGCTGCTGGAGGGGACAGCATTTTTCATCTCAAATCCTATGGAATTGCTTTGGATCACTATTAGAGTAGCTGATTGTTTTTCACAATTCGTCACATTTACAATATTTACTGTTACTGTGTTATGATGTTCTCCTGATTCTGCTCACTTCATTTTGCACCAGTTCATATATGTCTTCCCAGGTTTCTGTGAAACCATTCCTTTCATCATTTCTTATAGCACAAGAGTATTCCATTATAATCATATACTATATACCTTGTTTAGCCATTACTTAATTGATGAACATCCTCTTCATTTTGAATTCTTTGCCACCACAAAAGGAGATCTATAAATATTTATTTGTATTTATTTATAAACATTTATTTGTACATATAGGTCCTTTTCCTTTGACTTCTTTGGGACAAAGACCCGGGGGTGGTACTATGGATCAAAGGGTAGTCCCAAAGGGTAGTCCTTTGGACATAGTTCCAAGTTCTTCTGAATGATTGAACCAGTTCACAACTCTACCAACAATGCATTAGTGTCCCTATTTTTCCACCATCCCTCTAACATCTGTCATTTTCCTCTTCTACCTTGTTAGTCAATCTGATAGGTGTGAGGTGATATTTTAGAGTTGCTTTAATTTACATTTCTATAATTGTTAATGATTTAGAACATTTTTTATGTCATTATTAATAGCTTTGATTTCTTCTTCTGAAAACTGCCCAATCATATCCTTTGAGCATATATCAATAGGAGAATGGATCTTTCAGTTCCAATATATTTCAGACACAAGACCTTTATCAGAGAATCTTACTGTCAAATCGCCCCTTTCCCCATTTTCCTGCTTTCCTTCCAATTTTGATGACACTGATTGTAAGTTTTAAATTTCATGCAGTCAAAATTTTCTATTTAACCTCCCATGTTACTTTTCTTATTTCGTACATTATAAACCTAATCTAATCCATTAATAAAGAACTCTGAACAAATAGTGATTTTAAAGACATTCAGATCCTTTACTAGTTATCATTAAACTATACTCTTCTAATACCAGTATTCTAGAGATGGAATATGCCACAAAGATCCTCCTACTGCTTTCCTGACGATACTTGTACATAACCCATATAGAGTGTTTCAGTGACTCTTCTGATACCCATGGCCATCTAAGTTACTCAAACCCTAAGAGCTCCTTTTTATCCAATTCTGAGATAGCACCTACAATTTATTCGGCCACCTATATAAGCCTTAAATGCTGTTTACAGCTGAAGTTTAGCTCTTTGTGCTTTTGTACTTGAAACAATCAAAACCTGAAGAAATATGGCTTTACCTCTCAATCACCAAAAAAGTTTGTAGGAGGGAACTCAGGCTCCTCTTCTCCTCCAGTGACTCCTTACCTATGGTATACCTCTGGGAATTCTAGGACACTGCTAGGATCTGCCCATAAGGATTAATGCACATAGTATATTAGCTTTTTGTCTGGTGATTTCATACTCAGTGGAGTAAATTAGTGGCTTTAATCCTCAAAAAATCTTTGAGGATTAGTGATAAATCTTGGGGACGAATATCCAGGCCCAAATAAATTATACCTGGCATTCTTAGGTCCTAGTTCTATTCACCGTACATGACTAATTTGCTTATAAAACACACATATAAGAAACAAAAAACAAAATTATCAGTGTGCCAAAATGTCAGAGAAAAAACATAAATATCTAACAAAACTGAAAAGATTTTTTTTTTTTGGACAGTTTTTGCTTATGGTGTTTTCCTATCTAACTATTCAAATGCATCTGTTCTAAATTTCCCATTTCTTTTTTGTTAGGATGGGTCTGAGGAAAAAGTGCTTAATTACTATTATTTACATAACCATCCTGGAAATGTGGCAACCCTTAACTTTCCGAATGGGAGAAACATTTTCACTTTAAGAATCTAGGTGTCTGAAGCTAGGAAAGCTCCCTTTATTGTATTCTCCCCGAAGAGGCTAAAAATCCACCTTTGTCAGAAAAATGTACTAATAATATCTCTTGATAATAGAGCCCCCGAACATCATTTTTATTGAATGATTGAATATAAATTATTTTTTAAGCTTAGTGCCTCCCATGAGCTAGGCAGACATTACATATTACAACATGATTCCTGTCTGCTAAGAACTTATGGTCAGTTTTAAAGTAGTCAAGTTGAAGAAAAGACAAAGTCATGCTTCTGGAGAAAAGATTTAGGAGTTAGGCACAAGCTAACTGGGAAAATATGTCTTTAATTACTACAAAAATACAGTAAGGGAAAATATTTTGCCAGGGATAAAGAAAGAACTCAGAAGAAACCAGAAAGATTCTGGTATCTACAGAAAAAGCAGAAGACTGATAAAGTGCGCATCAACAAAGTCTGAATTGGCTTAGCTGATTTCTCAAATAGCTAACAATTGGAAAGGGTATGTGTGGAGTACTCTGGTTCTTCCTCATTTTGCTAGAGAGAAGTAAAAAACATCTCACTATCCTCAGGTCTCTGATCTTAGTCATTTGATAATGCGATCTGGCCACTGGTAAAGTGAGTGGAGATGAAGTGTCTATTTGATTGGAGGAACATATTTGGGGGCTGGAACAATCCATACAAAGAAAAGCTGAGACATCACTTTTTTTTTTTTTTTTTTTTTTAAACCAAGTACTTTTTCTTGTGTTCTTAGTCTTGAGTTATGGATATGGTTTTTCAATCACTTTACCATTTTATTGGAGGCCTAAAGCTGTAACAGACCCTTTTTTGTACCTTGATTCTTTCTACCCCAATACCACAACCTGGCTGACAAAGTAAGTGATAATGGATCAATGAACCTTCATATTACATTATTTTTTACCTCTTAGTTGGGAAAAGAATGAATAGAAATGACACCAAGCATATCAACTAAGGAGAGGGGGAGCAGAGAAATAGAAATCTGAAGTCTGAACTCGAAGTCCTTTGGCAACTTTCCTAACTGAAAACTACAGCTTTCAAACATAAAATCTTTCTAACCTAAATATAAGTGGAGAACTGAGCTATTCAAAGGGTAGGTAAATAAAAGACAATAACAGGTGGCACTGAATTCCAGGCAATTATACTGCTACCATAAAACCTTCACCTGTCTGTTCCCAAAAATAAACCTTACTTATCTGGACCAGATCAGTGACACATAACTATGTTTCTCTGCTTAACCTTTTATAAATAACATTAATTTGAAAGGAAAAAACACAAATATTAATTTGACAATAAACCACCTAGATTATGCCTTATTACAGACTAGATTTGTTTTATAAAATGTCTATTTAAAAGAATTTAGTGCTTAGTATCATGTGGAAACTTATTACATATGGCCTGTTATTCTCATCCCTCTCTCCCTGTATGATCTTTTGGAGCCTAAGCTCTTTCATCAGGAGAAGAATGTCACTTGACGGATTTCATTACCCCACCCTTTTAAAAAAGGGAGAGAGGGAAGGAGAAAGGAAGGAATGAAAGAAGGAAGGAAGGGAGGGAGGGAGGAAGAGAGGAAGGAAGGAAGGAAGGAAGGAAGGGAGGGAGGGAAGGAAGGAGTAAGGAAGGGAGGGAGGGAGGAAGGAAAGAAGGAAGGGAGGAAGGGAGGAAGGGAGGAAGGGAGGAAGGAAGGGAGGAAGGAAGGGAGGGAGGGAGGAAGGAAAGAAGGAAGAAAGGAAGGGAGGAAGGAAGGGAGGGAGGGAGGGAAGAAAAAATCTGTTACAAATAACAAGAAAAACAAACTCCTAAATTGGTAATGTCCAAAAAATAAAGATCCTCAATCTGCACAGGAGATGGTGGTATCTATCTGGAGGTAACATGTTTCATCCTGAGCCCTCTGGAATTGAGGTTGCTCTCTTGTTGACCTGAGTTCCTAAATTGTTCAAAATTCTTTGTCTTTCCAATATTATTATTTTTGTATAAATTGTTCTCTATTGTGAACCAATCCAACCATTCTTTTTTTTTCTCTTTTGCTTTTTATTTTTTTATTTATCCCCCCCCCCCTTTTAATTATAGCTTTTTTATTTACAAGATATATGAATGGATAATTTTTCAGCACTGACAATTGCAAAACCTTTTGTTCCAACTTTTCCTCTCCTTCCGCCCACCCCTTCTCCTAAATGGCAGGTTGACCAATACATGTTAAATATGTTAAAGTATAAGTTAAGTACAATATGTTTATACATGTCCATACAATTATTTTGCTGTACAAAAAGAATCGGACTCTGAAATAGTATACAATTAGCCTGTGAAGGAAATAAAAAATGCAGGTGGACAAAAATTGAGGGATTGGATTGGGAAATTCTATGTAGTGGTTCATAGTCATCTCCCAGAATTCTTTTGCTGGATGTAGCTGGTTCAATTCATTACTGCTCTACTGGAACTGATTTGGTTCATCTCATTGTGGAAGAGAGCCACGTCCATCAGAATTGATCATGATATAGTATTGTTGTTGAAGTATATAATGATCTCCTGGTCCTGCTCATTTCACTCAGCATCAGTTCATGTAAATCTCTCCAGGCCTTTCTGAAATCATCCTGATTGATCCAACCATTCTTGAGAGCAATTTGAAACTATACCCAAAGGGCTATCAAACTGTGCATACCCTTTGATCCAACAGTGTCTCTACTGGGTCTGTATCCCAAAGAGATCATTAAAAAGGGAAAAGGATCCACATGTGCAAAAATGTTTGTAACAGCCATGTTTGTGGTGGAAAGGACCTGAAAATTGAGTGGATGCCCACTCAATTGGGGAATGACTGAATAAGGTATAATATACTGTTCTATAGGAAACAATCAGCAGGATGATTTCAGAAAGGCTTGGAGAGACCTATATGAACTGATGTTGAGTGAAGTGAACCAAGAGAACATTATACATGACAACAAGATCATACAATGATCCATTCTGATGGACATTGCTCTTTTCAATAAGAGGTGATTCAAACCAGTTCACTTCATTCTGTATCAGTTTATAAAAGTCTTCCCAAATTTTTCTGAAACTATGCCCCCTCATCATTTCTAAGAGCACAATTACATTCTATCATATTCATATGCCATAATTTGTTTAGCTAATCCTCAAATGATGGGTACCACTTCAATTTCCAATTCTTTACTACCATAAAAAGAGCTGCTATAAATATTTTCATATATGTACATTTTTCCTTTTCTTTGATCTCTCTGAGATACAGGATATACAGTTCAATTGTTTTGGGGGGCAAAGTTCCAAATTGCTTTATAATTTTCTTTCAATTCCTAGCATAAATGTAATGTCACTTCAAATTTTCTCAAGAACACTTCAATCTGGATTTCTCCTATTCTATTTTGACTTGTATTCTTTGCATATTTATCACCTCTCCCATATTTATTTTTTTAATCAGTGACTTAAAAATCACCATAGCTATGCCAATTCACCTAGCACTGAACCCTCCTTTGTAAGAATGAAAAATTATTAAGAACCAAATTGATAAAAACAATGTCTGATAATATATGCAGCATTTTGCATTATAACTTCCCTATCTCCACCAAGAGGAGAAATGTATTTTATGCTCTATTCTCCAGATTTAGTCAGTAAAATTAATCAGAGTTCAGCAGCCCTAAATATTGTTGATGGGGTGGGTTAGTTGTTTTGTTTTTGCTGACTTTCTGTTTTAGTTCTTCTTTTCTTTCTTCATTGCTATCTGTACCAGGTTTTTCAATCACTTAGATTGTTACCCAGTAAAGTCATTAAGTCAACTAAGATCCTCTGGAAGACCTTAACACTAAATAGCTAGAATGATAGGAATACTATCTTCTAAGGAGGATGCTAAGGTAGTTTTTCCTTTAAAAATTATCAAATCTCTCCTTGAAACTTTAAAAAATTAAAGATGTTGATGGAGCTTCCTGGTACCTTAAGTATAAAAGCCAGCTCATTAGAAGGCAAAAGTTGCTACTTCCTAAGATTTCTGATGAGCAGATCTATATGGCCAACATAAAGACAGGGAAGCTATGCTCACCTAAATCAATGCTGCATCCTTGCTGATATTCATTTCCTGCTATGGCTAAGACAGTCTTTTCTTAATTCTTAGAAAATCTTAAGGGAGGGAGAAAAATTTGGAATGCAACATTTTGCAAGAGTGAATGCTGAGAACTAAAATATTTAAGTTTTTTTTTTGTATTTTGAAAATAAAAAGCTAATATTAAAATTTTTTAATAGTCTTTGAGTGAATGAGACCTAGCCTACAATGTTCCACATGCCACAATACACTTCAAATGAATTCATTATCTAAATATAAAAGCCTATATCATAAAGAAATTAGAAGAGAAATCTTTAACGAGTATGGCAAAGGGGGGAATTTTTTAAAATTTTATTTTCAGTTCTAAATTTCTCCCTTCCCTCTATTCTTCTTCCACCTACTGAGAAGAGAATAAATAGAAAATTCATTGGAAATATGAAGTCATGCAATGTTCTCTGGGGGAGGGGAGGGGGGAAGCAAAGAAAGAAAGAAAAAAGAAAATAGTATGTTTTAGACTGCACATCAGTTCTCTAAAATTTTTCATCATGAATCCTTAAAATTGTGGTAGGTCATTGTTTTGATGAAAGTTTCACAGCTGATTATCTTTATAGTATTGCTATTACTGTGTAAACTGTTTTGGTTTTCTTCACTTCACATCAGTTCATATAAGCTATCCTAAGTTTTTCTGAAACCCTCTTCCTTCATTATCAAATCTTTGCCAACACAAAAAGAATTGCTATAAACATTTTTGGTATATGTGGGTCCTTTTCATTTGATATCTTTGGAGTGCAGATCTCATAGTGGTTATTTCTCCGTCAAAGCATATGGACAATTTAATTGCCGCTTGGTCATAGTTGAAAATTAGTCCAGAATGTTTGGACTAGTTAAATGAGGAGATTTCTAACTAAATGAGGGATAGCTGATCACAGATGATGAAACAAATAATTTCTATTACATAATGTTAAACAATTTTTGTGAAAGCATAATCAAAGCTAATAGAACTAGAAGATAAATAGTTAGTTGGGGGGAAAAACAGAATTTTAAAAATCTTCAGTAAATTCTGATAAAGGTCTGATATCCAAGTTATATCCAGAATTGATACAAAAATTTAAGAACAAGAATTATTCTCTAAAAGACAAGGGGGTCAAAAAGTATGAACAGAAAATTTTTAAATGAAACAGAAGCTATAAGAACAATATTAGAAATCTCCCATATCATTAACAATAAAAGAAGTTAAGACAATTCTAGGATTTCACTATACACCTAATAGACTGGCAAAGATAACTAAAGGACAAAAATGGCAATTGTTGAAAAGACAAATAAATTAGCAATAATGATAATAGTAACAATAGCAAATAATAATGTCAGGCACTGTGCTAAGCATTTTACAATTATTATCTCATTTGATCCTCACAACAGCCCTGGCTGGTAAATGCTATTATTATCATTCACATTTTGAAGTTGAGGAAACAGGCAAAGTGAGGTTAAATGAATTGACGGAAGTCACAAGGCTAGCTGATGTCTGAAGGTAAAATCTGAACTCCAGGCCTAAAATTCTATCCATTCTACCACAGCGGCCTATTATTAACTCACTATTGGTGGAACTATGAACTAGTTCTGATAAATCTAGAAAATAATTTGGAATCATGCTCCAAAAGTCACTGAACTGTATAGAACTATACATACCTTTTAAACCATGGATGATATTCATAAGTATAAGGACAATAAATAGACCTGTCTGTAACAAAATATTTATAGAAGAAAAAAAAAAAATTTTTTTGGCAGCAAGAAAAATTTGAAATAAAATGGGTGTCCATCAATTAGGAATGATAAATGTAATAAAATACAGTACTGTAGGAAATGACAAATATAACTAAAAGAAACTTGGAAAGACCTGTATGAAAGAATATAGTGAAGTGAGCAGAACCAATCTGCAATAAAGACCACAATAATGTAAAAGAAAACAACTTTGAAGTCCTCAGAACTTTCATCATCATATCCCTGACAAAGCTTCAAAAGAGTCATGAAGTACGCCTGTATTTTCTTACCAAAGAAGTACAAAATGCAATATTCATTTTCAGATCTGGCCAAATTTTATCTGTTTTACTTGACTATGCAACTGGTAGAGAGGAGTTAAATTAAGAAGAAAAGAGCATTAATAAAACATTTTAAGAAATATACAAAAAATAAGTTCAGGAGATACAAGATTTATTTTTAGTACTATATTAAATTTAACATATTACTAAAAAGGACATTTATTCTTTCATATACAATCATTTTTGTTCTTTACCTACCGAATATTCATAATTAATAAGCACTGATTAATGTTTATTGATAATTATGAAGTTCATGATTCTTGGTTTTACATATTTGTGCCAATCTCTTACACATCTTAGATACCAGTCTTTTATCACAAATATTTGATGGAAAGGATTTTTCCCTTTAATGAAAATATTTTCCCTAATTGACCATTTCTTTTTAGTTTAATTATACTGATTTTGATCATTTAGAATTTTATATAATCAAACTCTTTTATAATACTGATTGATTCCTTACTTAAATTGGAAAAGCTATTTTGTTTATTTAAATGATATGGCCTTTCATATTTAGGTCACATTCATTTGGAGCTTTTTTTGGCATATAGTATTAGATACTACTCTAAATTTAATTTCTCCGAAATCATTTTCCAGTTTTCTAATCACTTGTTGAACAGGGATCATTAAATTCTCCTCCCCCTTCTCTCTCTGTCTCCATTTCTCTCTCTCAGCATACTACTAAGGCTAGAAAAGTTGGGAAAGAAGTATTGTGGAGAGCTTATAAACAATAAGCTGATCCTGGTCACGCACTGATATGGGATGTATGTGAGGCAGGTTAACTCTTATATTGTAACTAGGAAAGTCCATAGTAGGGAAGAATGCTACTAAAATATAAAATATTGAAGCCTATGAGAACAGCACACATTGATTATATACCTAATTCCAACACATAGGAGAAAATTGAAAAAGGGAAGGTGTTTCCCTGACATAACTCCAATCTAATTTGTTCTAGCACCAGGTTTTTCTATTACTATCTTTCCTTTTTGTATTAGAACTGACATCCTGACCTTCTGTTCATGAAGCAAAGAAAAAGAGAGAAATCACTTCTAAACAAGGATCAGATCAGTCTACATTTTTTTTTACTAGATAAAAAGAAAAAACAAAAAGCCATTCCACTTGAACAACCAGATCACTGTTTATATAGAAGCAAAACGCCTCCCTCAAGACCATGAAAATAGTCAATAAGGTACAAAATGTTCAAACCATTAATTGCTGCTCTGCCAAAAGCTGCTGGTCAATACACAAGAGTGCTCCCCCTGCTGCCTTCTTAAGAGTGGTTAAATGTGTATAAAAGGTACAAGAGCCTTTACAAAGCCAAGTCTAGCTGCAATGAGTCTTCCTCTCTCTGTACCATGCTGGGTGTGAAAGTGAAAAAGACTGGAGGCTCAGTACTCAAGATTGGAATGTTTGGTAAATAACAATATTTTTTAAACTAGACCTTATTACATAAACAGCTGAGTTTTCTGGGATCACCCCTAATCTAAATGACTAATTGAAATGCATTTTTCAATGCATGGAACATTTACATTTCTGATAGAATGACAACTTCCATGAGATATGAACATAATATGGTAGTTACATTAAAATGCAAAAGATGGCTCCTAAATCTAATAACAATGCTCAATGCATTGTAGATGTCTGTTCCACCGTTTCCCCGCTCTGGTGAACATACAGTTAACTCTATGAAAATACTACAACTGGGAACTTTAAAACTGTCATAATCTGTGTGTGTGTGTGTGTGTGTGTGTGAAAGAGAGAGAGATAATTCAAAGAACTATTTCAATAGGAAAGAAAAATCTTGCTTGTGTGTTTCGTTGTGCAGAAACAACAGGAAGAAGATAACAACCATTAAAGCACAGGGTTTAATTTTAAATGATCAATAAAGCACAGGGTTTAATTTTAAATGATCAAATGATTATCTATCTTACTAACTTGGTAACTAACCTCTTTCATAGTCAAGCTAATCTCTTCTACTTTGAACTATTATAATCCTCCTGTTTGTGGAAGAACAGAGGTACAGAATATCTGTGCAGGTATACAAAGGACTTTTGAGTCAAAGAATTTTTAAAAGGATAAGGAACTGCAACAGTTAAATTCAGTGCTAAAAAGGTTCTTGGAGGAAGATTTGGCAACCACTGGCAGACCACAATCCTTAGTAGTGTCAGCAGGGAATTCCCCTGTGGTTATAGTTCCCCTTCTCACTATACAACATGGCAGGCCCTTGACAAATATGCCATACTAGCAAATGACACTATACAAAGCAAGATAATCAGATGTGACCCTTACCTTCTGGGAACTGGCAAAGGAAGACAGGGACATAAAAATAAAATGAGGGAGAGAAAGGACCATAAATTAGTTTGTGGGATTTCTAACCACGTGAAGATGATACCATTCCCAAAGCCATTATCTCGGGTATTTCTTAGCATTATCTAAAACCAGATAGCACTGCCTTTTTTTCCCCCTTTCTAAAAAGCTCTAGTAGGGAAAAGCTGGCTTATCTGAGCAGTATTTCTAAGCAAATAAAAAAAATTCATAAAGGAGACCAAGGCAATTTCTGGGAGGCTCCTTCATTTCAGTAATAATTCATATCACTTTTTGCATAGACAGAGGTCAGTTTTAGGCCCAGCTCATTGTGACAAGTGGGTCAAATGTTCAGGGCAGTTATAAATCATCCAATTGAACTAAACTGGCCATATACAAATCCTAGTATAACTAACTTACCATCCACTACAAATCTCTCATATCATATATTACATTTGCACGCACGTACGTGCACACACAATACATACACGGACACACTCCTACCTCATAAGATCTACTGAATTTTATTTTGTCTATTGTCAGAACTGCTTGCCCCAATTCCAAAGGTCTTTGGAGACAAGACCCACTTTTCTACATATTATCTTAACACTGACATTTTCAGGAAGATGAATCCTTCAGACCTTCTTCAACCTCTCCTTTTAGGAAAGGAAATAGAAATTTGAGGGAAGGGATTGAGAGGAAAGGTAGAGTAGTGCTGCCACTAAGCAAATATGAAAAGTAGGAAAAATTTATATCACGTGGTATGAAAATACTAGTGTCCCACTTCTCTGCTCTCTAGTTATTCAGTATCCCTATGCTACCAACAGTCCCCCATTTAAAGTGCTACAAAGATTTGAGTTCTACTATGGTTTTCTAAGCTGTAAAATTGACATTGCTTCTTCCTGTCATAAAAATTTTCCTTCCCTATTGAAATTTAGCTGAGTGTTAAGAGTTAAATCAAATAATTAATAATTTATAGTAAGATTCCAAAAACATCCTAACCCTTTTAAGAATATCTGAAATTTAAAAAGATTTGGATTAACCCTGATAACTATCTCACAAGGTCTTCTAAGAAGCTTTATAATTCCCTTCCTCTCCCCTCAAATGACTTTAGGAATGCTCTTCACATTTCTGCTTCTACAGCATCTTCATTTTGGCCCCTGGCCCAGTTCTTTCCTTTTTTCTTTCTCTTTGATCTATGCTATAACTCACTGAGTATATCTTTTCTCTGCTCCTTTGCTGTTTCAATCTGAAGTCCAACTCACCTTCCAATGACATATTCACCCAAGTATACCTCTTGAAATATGAGGTGACAACAAAGGAGCTGGACTGACAAGAACCCTAAGCCACTAAAGTGTCTATATATGCTCATTCTCAATCAGGTGCTGGTTGTGTAGCAGACTCATCCCCTCATAAAACATCGTTAATATGCTCACAACCTTTTTTTTTAAAGAAGAATGTTGATCAGAGTGCTGTTGGAAATTCACATCTATGACAACATTAATGATGAAACAAAAGAACCAAGAAGCCAGGGCAAAGAAGAAAGAAACAGCTCAGAGGAGGGCATATGATTTACATGTGAAAATTGACAAAAAGGAGAGAGAAAGAAGAAACTTAAACAGTAACATCTTACTGGATTACTGGCATTACTGGAATGCCCAAATGAAACAAATGTCTTATCTCCCAGAAGAGAGAATGCTTGCACTGAGCTTTTCAGAAAAACCCACTAGCAGTAAAGTTCAGTCTCATTGCTAGTAATAATGTCTTTCTCACTGGATAAAAGGATAGCTTGCCCTTTACAAACAAACTTCATGACCATGCTGTACAAGTACCAATCTATGTGATAACTGGATTCCCCCCATCCCCTTAAGGAACAAAGAGATAATTGCCTAAAACCAAAGAAAAACTGGTCTATGGAAATAAGAAACTGCTATCCCTTCTATGCTCCAATAATTATTTCTGGTTTAATGCAAATGGCTCTTCCAGAAGCCGTGTCTTTGAGAATGAAGGCCAATCTAGCACATAGTAAGTTGCTTTTCCATGATGACTTAGATGATAGGGTAAGACTACAAATTTATTCTCAAGTCTCTAAACAGATCCGTGCAAATTTTTTTTTTTTTTTTTTTTAAAGGCAAATGGTTTCAAAGATTTCTTTTTTTCCAAACCTGGGACTTGCAAACTCAACATGAGATACAAAGATGGAGCCATATTTACTTAGGCTTTGACATAATCAGTGTGATCATTTCAGAGTAGAATTTCAGGAAAAATCAGTTTAGTTTTTTATATGATGGCAGAATCTGCAACTCTGGGATATTCGTGTGGCATTTCACCTGGGGAGACACCTGGAGAGACCAACAGAAATAAATTTTCCATTGCATCAAATAATTCTTAATGAAACATAAATGCATCCTGACAAGAGGATAATACCCCAAGCATTAGTAATTTCTCCAAAATTCTTGAAAGTCCTTTTCCTCCTCTTGTCTAATTCCCAGTATGACTGTAGGAGATAAGAAATCTAAAAAATCCAAATGCCACATAGTACAAACTTTAATAGCATTTCTCTTTTTTGATTTCTATGTTGTTTCTCCAAAAGTGAGGTTTCGAAAGAGATGCTTACTGCATATCCTGATGTGAAAGAAATAGCCGTTGTGCTATGATTTAAAGAACAATTCCTCTGGGGATTAAATACATCTAAATCTAAACTGACAAAAAGAGAACTAAAACTAACGCTGAGGGTTAGGACACTCAATTCCTGTTTTAACATTCATTTTAGTTATCTTATGAAAAAAAAAAAAAAAACCACTGAAGGAATTGGGGACAATTATGGTTAAGTTTCTGAAAAAATTCAGTCATATTTGAGCAGAACATATTTTAAATGAAAAAGCAAGATTCTGTATAGCCATCAAAGCATTGATCCAATGAGATAAGAGCTGTGCAATTATTTCACAGAAAATTACCAAAAGACAATAGAAAAAAAGATTAAAAACAAAAACCCAAATCCAACCTTTCTACAGAACTATCTGCCATGAAAATCTGCCAATAAAAAAAAGTAAAAAAAAAATGAAAGCAATCATTTGCTGTAAAGGAAATGTCATGAAACAGTATATGTTTTCACATTTCAGATGAGACCCAAAGGCCTACTATTCTAGGCTTATATTTGTTTATATGTGCAACCTTCCTTTCAAAAAGGTTGGTAATTTGGATGTAAAGACTCAGAAATATGACTAAACAAACTATGAGGAAAAACGTCTTGGTTTTCATTATTTAGTTCAATTTAAAAGAGCTTGAATGTTTTATGTTAGCCATTGGTACATGGATAAAAAATTGGTTAGAGTCACAGTTTCTTGAGTCGAATGCTAAAGTTCCCTTTCTTCACCTTACAAATGGTCTTCCATGGAGAACCATTTATACCTTATTCACAGTATAAAACTTATTGGTTTTCTTCTGTTTTTTTTTTTTAATTTTTTTTTTTTTTTTCAATCAACAAAAGTCTGTTTTCTCTTTCTCCTACCAAGTCCTAGGGTTAGGGAGTCAACAAAAACAAAACCTTCATAACAAATATGCACAGTCCATCAAAACAAATTCCCACACGGCCATTTCCAAGAAATATACATCTCATTTTGTACTATGAGTCTATTACCTCTGGCAGGAGGTAAATAGAGTATTTCATCTTTAGTTTTCTGGACTCATGCTTTATCAATGCACTGATAAGAATTTGAAAAAGTCTATTATGTCATTATTATATAAAGTGTTCTCCAAGCTCTGTTCATTTCACTCTTCATCAGTTCAAAGAGGTCTTCCCAATTTCCATTGAAACCATCAATTTTGACATTTCTTATGTTGCAATAATCTTCCATTACATTCTTACATTACCATTTGTCTAACTATTCTCCAATAGGAAGATAACTCTTTAGTTACGTATATTTGGTTACTATGAAAAGAACTACAATTTTATATATATGGGCTCTTTTCCTTTTTTTTTTTTTAAATCCCTTGTGGGATATACTCAGATATGCAAAACATGCTTAAATAAACAGAATTATGCCAACTTAATTACTCTTGAATTTTTATTTAGTAGCTTTCTTTTGGATGAAATGAGAGTACAGGTCTAGCAGAGATAATATTGGGTTCAAAGGTACAAACAGTTTAGTAACTTTTCAGGCATAGTTCCAACATTTCTGTAATGTAGCTAGACAAATTCAATTTTACCAAGAATAATAATGAACATTTACCCATAGTCCTTCCAAAAGTTGTCATTTTTGGGGGTCAACTTTGCCAATCTAATGGTTTTGAGGTAGAAACTCAGAGTTGCTTTAAGTTACATTTCTCAAATTTTAATGATGTGGAACATTTTTTTTAAAAACATGGTTATTGATAGCTTGAATTCTTCCTTTGAAAACTATTATCTTTTGATCATTTCTCTACTGGGGAATAGCTTCTTCTTATAAAATTTAATTTTCTTTTTTCTCAATCAGTAAAAAAAAAAAAAATCTGCCTTTTCTCTTTTCCTCCCTCCCCCCTTGTCTCCCTTCTAAATGGCTAAGAGAGAAGAGCTCTGCAGTCACTGTATGTGGGTAATAATGGCGCTTTTACTTGTCACTGTGCAAAGCCTGTTAAATATTTACAACACAGACAGCAATAGCTAGTTCTAAACACCCAGTTGTGAGTTTGAATTTTTTTACAAATAAATCTATGACAAGTTTTCCCCCGCAAAACGCCAAAAGACTTTACTAACAGCTTCAAGAGACCTGACGGGTCCAGAGGAGCAGTTATGGGCCATCTGGTGATTACTTATTATTATTTATACAGTGTTGTAGACATACACACAGATGTGTTATGAATCCACACACAGAGAAGATTCTAACAAGGGCTGCAGACAAAACGTTACTGCTGAGCAAGTCAATCTGCATTAAGGAAACAATGCTAACCAGGCATAGGAAGCACACTGGCCATTTTTAATCTGCTGTATCAGCTGGAAGATTATGTTTGGGAGAAAAAAAGCATGAAGAGCCAATTATGATGAAGATATCATATAAGTAAATTTGGCAAATATAAGATTTTGTAACAGTAGAAAAAAAGGGACAGGATCACAGATCTGGTAGGTAACTAAAAATTTGGTGTATTGTTCTTTAAACCAAACCAAAAGGAAAAGAGAAAAGGGGATGGAAAACACCCCCTCTGCTGGTAGGAGATTTGAGGAAAAGACAATGAATTTCATCATTTTTATCAGGAAATCCCTGATAAGACTGGTTTTTGGAGTTGCATTCAAAATGTTGTGCTGTACCCATAGATAACAAGGGATTCCAAAAATCAAAGAAGCAAACAACAAGCAATTATTAAACTCCTATTATGTTATAGGCTTTTACTAAGCACTGGGGATACACAAAGTCAAATAATTCTTACTCTCAAATAGCTGACATTATAAGGGAGGAGGCAACATGTACATCTATAAGTATATTCAGAGAACATAACAAAATGAAATCATGAAAATTTTGGAAGGGGGAACATTACAATTGTAGGGAGATTGGAGGGAAGAGGGGTAGTTAGGAAATACTTAATGTATAAAGTGGCACTTTTGTGGAGTTTTAAAGGAAAACCAGGGATTTCAAAAGGGAGAGGTAAAGAACAACTTTCTGGGCATAGGAGACAGCCAATACAAAGGAGACAAGGTCAGGGGATTAAGTGTTCTATGTGAGAAACACAAAAGTAGAAAGTGCAGGTAAAAAGATTAAAAAGGCAGAAGACCAGGTTGTGAAGAGTTTTAAATAACGGTGTTTATAACTGATCTTAGAGATAAAAGGTAACCATTCCAAGTACTGTCTATTATCCTGCATTTTAGGAAAAACATTTTGATGGCTAGGTGGAAGATAAAGATAGATTAGAGTGAAGAAGACTTGAGAAAGAGACACTAAATTAGAGAGTAAGTCCAGTCCAGAGGTTATGAAGGCCTAACCTAGGGTGGTGATTGTGTAAGCAGAAAAGAAGGGGACATACATAGGCGATAATGTGGAAAAAGAATCAAGAGAAATGTAGGTTACATAATAGATAAGAGCATTGGCCTTGAAATCAGGAGGACTTGAGTTCAAATGTGATCTCAAAAGCAGTTAACAAGCTTTGGCAACTGGTTAGGTAAATGGTGTAAGAGTGAAGAATGACTAGAAGGATGGTGGTATCCTGTAGTGTCAGAAAGATTTGGAAAGGCATAAATTTGTAGGAAAGATAAGTTCTGTTTGGGATGCTGAGTTTGAAAACCCTGTAAGATACTCAGTTTGAAATGTGCAACAAGCACTTTGTGATATATATTGGAGTTCAACTAAGAGAGTAGGATTGTGTAAGTAGATTGGGAATTTATATGCCTAGAGATAACTGAATCTGGAGAGCTGATGACATCACCAAGAGAGAGACTATAAAGAGAAATGAGAAGGTCTGTGACCTTAAGAGTATACCCACAATTAGTGGGTATGACATAGATAATGATGATATAGCAAGGGAGACTATAAGAGATCCAGACAGGGAGGAGAACTAGAATAGAGCAGTGTTATGGAAAACTAAACATCCATTAAGAAAGTGGTCTCCAGTATCAAATGCTGTAGAAAAGTCAGGAAGGATGAGGACCGAGAAAAGATTATCAAATTCGACAATGAAGAAAAGCTGCCCATTTAGAAAGAGAATAATTTCACCTTAGTTATAGGGATAGAAAAGCGGGACAAAAGAAGCAAAATATTAGGAAATGATTAAATAAAGGAATTTCAGAGTTCTTGATCATGGAATTGGAGCACTAATTCTTCTTTATTTCCTGGGCATGATTTATATAGTTACATATGAACTTCTTGCAGATAGGACTAAGGAAGAAAAAAATTTACCTAATTTGCTAAATACCTGCCCTCAAAAATAAATTGTCTTCCACAGAATACTACTAAATCTATCATCTTATGATCCTACTAGAAGTTCCAAAGGACATATGGCAAAACTACCACATTGGAAGATAAAAATCTTGGGTTCTGTCACTTGTTCTGCAGCTGAAATCACTGGCTATTTTTTAGGCAAAATGCTAACCCTCTCTTAGTTTTCCCCATCCCAGTCACCATTGCCTATTTCCATCACAGTGAGCATAAAGACTGAAAAGAGATATCTACAATGCCCTTCAAACCAAGGAATAGTTAAATAAATTATGGCACATGAATGTAATGGAATATTGTTACAATGTAAAGAAAGGATGACTATAATGATTTGTATGAACTGATGCAAAGTGAAGGAATAACCAAGAAAACAATATACATAATAACTACAACTATGTAAATAAAAAGAACAAAGCAACTGAAAATAAATATTAAATTATGAAAAGTTTGGTCCTGAAGAAGAGAAAAGAAGATTAACTTCCTGTCTTTTGGGGAAAGTGGGGGGCAGGGGGGGGCAGAGGAATAGGTACATATGTGGAACCCTGAGCATGTAAGACTTTTTCAACATGTATTACTTTTGCTGAACTTTTTTCCTATTTTTTTTGTAATAAATTTGCAATTTGTAATAAAGGATGACTCTCTGTAAGGATGAGACAAGAGCAACACACTGGGAAATATAGGTGATGTAAAACCAATTTAAAAATCAATAATATTTAAAAAAAAAACATAGTTATAGAACATTTTATGTGCTCCAGAAAGGTGATGCACAAACATACTATATTATTACAGAAAAATAAGGTTAACATTTGGCCTAATTGAGTATTACACAATGTATTTTCAGCTGCCTGGCAGCATGCAAACACTCTTACCAGATGGGGGCTGAATGAATTATTGAATAGACCATGAATTATTAAATAAAAGATTTGAAATGTGTGATGGTTTAGGGGGAAAAAAAAAAAACTCTTGGTGGGGTAGGGGGAAGGGAAGGTAGGGAAAGAAAGCTTGCTTTTGTTTGGTGGAAATTGCTCTCACCTGTCAAAGTCTATAAACACTGCTTACATCAGGGTTGACAGATTCCCAAAGTCAGGTTCACATATATTCCTTGTGATGCCCAGTATTTTTTGTGCAATCTCACCTATATTTTATTGATAATAAATGATAACTTGAAAATAAGTCCAAATCACCAAAGAGAACAGGGACAGGATTCCCTTTTCTTAAACCTTTCCAAAAGATCTTGGCAGAACCTCAGTGGTATTTATTTAGGGTTCTACCTGAAACTAGGAACCAATACCCCATTACAATATACTGCCTCTTACTATCCCCTTTTTTGTTTTTCTTTCCTTGAAATCTATTGGGAAACCAGGTCCTAACCCTTATTTAAACTGTCACAAACAGCATCCACTCAGCAAAACAGTTACTTTCCTTCAATACCACTCAATTTAAGGAGTCTAACATAAGAAATTAAGAATAGGCTCCAAGTCAGGATTCCTTGTTGTTATTTAACCATTCCAGGGGAAATCTGCTAAAAGGACAGACTTTCATGTTTACAATCCCACAGCACTACTTTGCCCCATTCAATGTGGTGAGAAGGGTCTAAGATAATGGGGATCATCTCCATGGGTCTGTGTTACACAGGCTATAAAACATATACCTTTGTGGCATAACAGAATTTATCCAATCATAGGCGATATTTGTTGCTTCATATATTACAAAGCAATAGAGATTTAAGGGATAATGTTCACAGTGGCAGAGTATATGAAGCAATAAATGGTTTTGGAGGTTGGTTAAATGCCAAGTGAAGCCAGGACTACAGTACCATAAACATTATTCCTATATATGACAAGATAAGGAGTACAACAAGCTGCCCCCTATCCCACTGCTACCATTGTTCTTGGCCTTGAAAGAGATTAAAAAAAAAAAAAGTCCAGAGGGCTATGATCTGACACGTTTCATGGTACAGTTATTGATAGGCCCTTAGTCTGTTTCCAAATCACTCTGAGGCCACTCTATAGAAAAGATCAGGTGGTAGTTATCCTTAGGGGAAAAGAGCCCATGTCAAGTCTGAACATAAGCAATGATCCAAAGGTCAATCAGGATTTTGCCCTTATTAAATACAATGGCAGCTTGAATGATACAGAATGGTTGTGATAGAAACCCTTTGTTCAATGATGATAATGGACTAATACTAATAATAGTCCATCAGGGGCATATCCTTAAAGCCCTGTTGCAAGTGAAAAATGTGTTCCCATATTTAGAGAAGCAGACAAGTCTTAGCAATATGTTGGTAGTATCCTTAGTCTATTTTCACAGATATTCAGATCAAAACAAACAACTAGAGAGTCAGAATGTCTGTTTAAAGTTGCCTAGCCTGGATCATATCTGAACACGGGGAGCTAAGAGTCTGTCAGAATCTACTGACCTGTTAAAATAGGATCTAAATGTAAAAAATTACACATATGAAGGATGCAAAATAGACAGACATATAATTACACTAATATAATCAACTACCCAGATAAAAATCTTAATTTCAGAAACAGGACTTACAAATTCTTGCCTTTACTTACTTTATAATACTTTCACATTAATATAATTTCAGATAGCTACTTCCCATAGATAACATGAATGATTTGGGAAGTCTTTTCATATTCATGGAACGACAGAATTCTTAATTATATTCTTATTGTTTTATAACACTAAGGCAAAGCAACACCACAGTTCCGTTATTATATATAGATGGCATTGTCTGACACATTTAGAAAAAAACTAACATAGCCTACACCTAATAAATCCTTTGCCAATCTGGCATCTGAAGTGTTGTTTGCCCTAACAACAGTACTTCATTCTCAGGAGACACCTCCATTAACTACTCCTGGTACTTAACTCCACTGAGAGGTATTAACCAGAATACTGCTTTCCCTAGTTCCTTTTTGTAAAGATGAAAGGTCTTGGAGGATACAGTGTGTGGAAGAACTCAGTGAAGGGAAAGCACATATACACACAATCCTATCACCTGTCTTTTAAGACAAGAATGTAGACTGTACGACCTTCAGCAGCATCTTTTCTAAAAGTACATGCAGCACATTTAGAACTCAGCTGTGTCACATTAGACTTACTGTTGGGAAGTAGATCATGAACAGAATCCAAAAATAACAGCCATTAAAGACCTAGCAACCAAAACATGTTTACGTATCTACTGAAGGCCAAGCAGTTTTGATTATATGGTGGGTAGCAGACTCTTCTAGTCTATTTTAGGTAAATTTTCCTCTCACCTTCTTTCAAGATTAATGTATGGTAGTTCCTTAATACAAGGGTGAATGGGAAAAACTCTGAGAAAATGATGGTGAAAGACTTAGTAAACTCTGGTGGGTACAAACCAAACTTCTATGGATTTTTTTAATAATCTGTCTTCTGATTTGAAAACCAATCCAATTGCTTGAATGTGTTTTTAAAACTTTCATTCTGTCTTGTCAAACATCCCCAAAGTGTCTAATGTAATTAGATTAAATGTAATTAAGAATATTTAATAAAATAAAAAAAAATACAATGAAACATAGAAAATGTTAATATTGGTTTTTTATATCAAAAATGGCTACAGGGAGCCTCATGAACAATTTAGTTGTCCCTGTTTCTACTGGATCTTGACACCAATGCTCTATAGTCTCCAAGGCAAAATGCTTTAAATCTATTTAAACATAAAGACTATTTCTCCTGAAGCTTAAGTGGCCTCTGTGCTATGCTATATAGGAAATATAGGAATAGGGAATATGGACTACGTTCGTTAGATGACCTCTGCCTTAGAGTTAAGGTATGAGCCATACATCTGGTTTTCTTTTATTCTTTGCTAGATTTTCATGATTTCATATATCTGGAAAGTAAGCCTATGGAAAATTCTAACAAACTAAAAGAAAGCTTGCATAAGGAACTATATTCTCACCTGAAGATAAAGTTGATAAAAATTCTGAAAGAAGGATGAATCAACTTGTTTTCCTAACATCCCTTGGAGCATTGCTATCCTTTTTCCAAGAAATGAGCAACTGGAACGGAACAGAGGGTTAGTTAGTTGTCCTTGTTTTCCACACTCACTCAATCACTAGAAAATAAACCTTTTATACCCAAGCTGGAAGTTTTAATGAAATATGACAATTAAAATACCAGTGGAACATTAACGACACAGAGGAGAGTAACAAGGGAAGGTTACTAGTGATAACAGCTAACACATAATTCTTTAAAAGTCACAAAATACTTTCTCCATAGCACTCAGCCTTCACTCCATTATCTGGGGAAACAGTTCCTTCAGGAAAAAAAGTCAGCCATCCTCATCAACTATATTGCCACCCACAAGTCCAGGCAAGCCAACCTAGCTGAATCTAGCAGGAAGCAGCTAGGACCAGGCAAGTTCACTACTACTACTACCACCACTACCACCACCACCACCACCACCACCACCACCGCTTTGACTACCATCTCCCCTCAGATCTGATGGAGACAACCTAGTACCTGAAAACCTTGGGAACAGTTGTGTTCTTCCAACCACCAGATTGGTTCTCTACTGAAAGAGATGGCCAAGTACCCTGAATCCAAGTCTTTGGAATAGCAATGCTTTTCTAGCCTAGCCCTCACAACCATCATCCTGAAAAGCAATCCCTCCAAGCGGCAGTCTGGCAACTCCTCCTGCAGGTGTTACTGCCACAGCTACCAAAAACCCAGAAAGGAAAGTTCTTGACACTGGTATCACTTTCTATGTGGAAATGGTATGAAACAAGAGGCATGATCATCTGATTTGTTGCTGCACTCTAAGGAGCATGGGAACTCTCTATATGATTTGCAGCTGAAAACTTCCACTGGGTTGTCTCCCCCATTAGAATGTGAGATCAGGGACTTATTTTGTATCTCCAGCATTTAATAAATGATTCACTGATTCATTCATTTAATAATACAGTGAAATAGAGCAAGCACTAAATAGTATAGTACTACTGGTAGGTAGGAGGTCAAAGCAACACAGGAAGGAGGAACTATAAAAAGTGTGCCTTTGTTTTATCCATACTACAAATCTCTTGTCTCTGAGAGAAAAAGATTTTTAGAATATCAATTTCAGTATTGCTCTTTTTCTTAAAAAATATAACAAAAAAAATATTTTTGCTCTAAATCTAAATTGATTAGAGAAATGCAAATTAAGACAACTCTGAAGAACCATTCACATCTCTCAGACTAAGTCTGTATCCCAAAGAGATCATACAATACAGAAAAGGACCTACATGTACAAATATGTTTGCAGCAACTCTTTTTGTAGTGGCAAAGAATTGGAAACTAAGTGGATGTCTATCAGTTGGAGAAGAGTTGAATAAATTATGGTATATGAATGTTATGGAATATTATTATTCTATAAGAAATAATGAACAGGATGATTTCAAAAAAGCCTGGAAAAATTTACATGAACTGATGCTAAATGAGTAAACAGAACTGGTTCTTGCCTAAAGCAATTATTTTTGCAGTTCTATTACTCCTCCAAAAAGCCTGGGTGATGCTTTGCCTTGTATAATTAGTTTCTGTTTTATTACTTGGGGGGTGATGGGAGATGTTTATGAGGGGTTAAACATGTGTCTTGGTCTCCCCTGTCCTCTCATCCTGGTCACCTTCCATTGGATCTATTTCAATCTATCCCTGTCTTTTCTAAAATGCAGAACTCAGAAAAGAAACCACTAGTCCCCACATGAATGACATTGTCCCTCTATAATTCAAGCCATCATCTCCTGAGCTTTTTTGGATGACATATTACACAGCAGACTGAAACTTCTACCTCACTTGGACAGATATTTAGTAAATGCTTATTATATGAAAGGCAATGAGTAGGAGATACAAAGAAATAGTCCTGGCCCACAAGGACATTCTATTCTACTTTAGTTCATAGAATATATACCAAAAAATAGAATACAAAAGTAATCCAAGGAAGGCAAGAGTACCAGGAACTGGGGGCACCAGGGTACAGCACATGAAGGATGGAAGAACTAAGGGAGCTCTGAAAGAAGGCAAGTATTCTGAGATGTGAAAATGAGTAAAGAATATATTCTAGGGCCAGGGGCCACTCTGTGAGAATTCATAGAATAGCAGGAATAGAACACAAAATCCTGGTTATGGGAAATATAGAATTCATATCCAATAAATACTGATTAATCCTCTCCTGTGTGCAAAGTAGAATAGTAAATGGAGGGAGCCTCCTGACTCAGACATAGACTAATTTTGTAAACATATATAACTAACAGTCACAAGTCCAGATGTAAAAACAAAGAAAGAAAAATGTTCAAAGCATTGTGTGCAACACAAACACATTGTGTGTATACTTGTGCCTGAGGTACAAGGATATATTGAAAATCAGTCCTTGCTCTTAAGGGGTTTACATTCTAATAGGGAAATATAACATATAAAGCAAGAAATCTATCCATGCTATTCACAATAACTGGCATTAAGTTAAATTGGCATTTAAACACTTTATATCCATTATCTTATTTGAATTTCACAACAGCATTGTGAGGCAGTTATAATTACAGATAAAGAAACTAAAGCTGAAAGAGGTTACTATGCTCAGAATCACATTGTGAGTAAGCATCAGAGATAAAAGGATATCAACAAAGGTCTTCATGACTCCAACTCTAACACTTTATTCACTGTACTATACTGTCTTCCAAATGATAATTCCAAGAGAAAGAAGAAAGAAGTAACAACTAAGGGAAAAGGCAAATTAGCTAGCCTTGAAATAAGCTAGGAAATCCAAAAGGAAGAAGTTAAGGAAAAATTCATTCTTGGAATGAGGCATAGCCTATGTACAATGAAAGATGGGATATCATTTGAGGAGCTATATGTAGGCCAATTTGGCTGGAAACCTGAGTAAATAAGGAGAATATGTTGTAAGCCTGGAAAAGGAAGCTGAAGCCAGATTGAGAAGGGTTTTAGACATCAAGCTGAGGAATCTGTATATTGTCATAGAGGCAACTTCAAAGCCATTAAAAGTTCTTATGAAGGAATGGCATGTTCAAACTTACGCTTTAGGAAGATTATTCTATTAATGGAAGGGAGAAACGGACTAGAGAGATAAGGTAGAGACTAAAAGACCAATTTTAAATCCTACTCCAGAGGAGAGGTGAAAAAAATGGTAGCTACATGAATGAAAAGAAGGGGACAGTAGAAAAGCTATTAAGGCAGAAGGGGGGGGGGAAAAGATTTAGGAACTGATTAGATACAATTTGAGGGAAAAGGAACAAGTGAAGATGACTTCAAGACTAGAGGTTGTAAACCTGATGCTCTGGAGAGGATGCAATGAGTCAGATTTTGAGATAGTTTGGAGTTGGAAGAGAAATAATCCAAAAGTGTATTAGATAAGGAAAGTTTGAATTTTCAGGAGAGG
Source organism: Sarcophilus harrisii (assembly GCF_902635505.1). Lineage (NCBI taxonomy): Eukaryota > Metazoa > Chordata > Mammalia > Dasyuromorphia > Dasyuridae > Sarcophilus > Sarcophilus harrisii. Next base: position 88,551,952 of record NC_045430.1, on the reverse strand, counting down.
CTCAGGAGGTAGTTGATGAAAGATTGGCATTTACAAGAAATTATGACTGAGTATATAAATTTAGGAGTCATATGCTATTGCTTCCTTCATCTTATCATTTGGCCCGATATTTTGACATCCATTGTCTTCACCATCTCTCCCACCTTACCTGCAAATTTGATAAGCATATCTTCACTCTAAAACACTGACAGAATTGATGAGCAGAACAGGCCCCAGGACAAATCTAAGGGACAGTGATCTTCTTCCAGGTTGACATTTATTTCATTAATCACTATTCTTTGGTCCAATCATCCAAGCAGCTCTAATTTCCCCTAATTGTATTATAATTTAGGCTACATCTCTCTATATCATTCGTAAGAATAATGTGTTTGTCAGGTGTTTGCTTAAAATCTAGGTAAACTGTGTCCACAGCAATCTCCTAATCTAGTCTAATGAATGTATCAAAAATTAGTGAAAAGGTAGAACTTGTGCTGTTCCTTAATCATTAACTCTACTTTCTAGGTCACAGATCATATTGTTAAAAATGTGCTCTAGGTTTTTGCCAAGAGTGCCACCTAGATAACTATTATCGATTTTGAAGCCTCCATCCTCTTCCTATTTTTGAAAAAAACCAAGACAATCTCTTTGTTCCAAATTTAATATGGAACATGAGGTATTAAAACTGTGAAAATAAACCTGCAGTCCAAAAGAGATAAATTTTAAATACAAAGCAAAAGAGGAAAAAAAAAATTTTCAAATTCATATACAATTTGTTCTAACTGTGTTACAATAACAATTAGACCCAAATGGAATCAGGGGTATTACTTATGATCAACAGGCAAGTCACATATCTTCCCTAGGGCTCATCTGTGAAAGGGGATAACAAAATTTATAATATCTTGCAGAGTATCAAATGAGATACTAGATGTAAAAGAGTTCAGCAAACTTTGAAGTGCTACATAAATCTAAGTTAACATTATTTTTAAGTAGGGTATAAAGAAAACAGTTTCTCTACATCATTATATCTTTAGAATTTCTCTATACCATTATATCTTAACCTATTGTTGAGAAGTATCACAGCAGTTGACCACTTTAAACTTTTGCTCCCTGAAAAAAGGTTACAAGGAACTGAATAGAGCCTGAGATTATTAGAGGTATTTCGTGCTTTATGAATGAAGCATTTGTTATAGAATTAATTTCCATAAAACAAAACTCAAATTTCCTCCTATTGAATTACAGAATTGTAGATTTTGGAGCTGAAAGATCCCTCAGAGAACATTTTTTAATAAAAACTAAAGATAAAGTGTCATGGAAAACAATCCCCCAAAAAGTCTGAATTGATGGCTTTTTTCAAGGAAAGGGATCAATACTGATATACTCAACAGAACAGTAAAAGAAAAGTTTGTGAATTCTGTGAAACTTTGGAAACTCCCCATTACTTGCTCCTCTCCCTAAATGACTTAAAAGTTCTTCAACTTCTGTAGATATCCCAGGTTCACAATTACATGGCTAGAGCTTGGTTTTCCTTGATACATGTATTACTTAATGAGCTAGAACACATAAGAAGGGATATAAATAGTTTTTTGTTTCTCTTTCCTTATCCTCTTGTGGCACATGAGAGAAGTAGAGGGAAAAAATAAAAATATGATCTAAGAACAGAAGTACTATAAAACTAAAACATTAAAAAAAAAAAAAGACGCATAGATCAGAACATCATAATTTAGACATTAATTAGACATTACATTATTATGTGGTGAATAGAAGCCTACAAAAAATGTATTCTGGGTCTGGCTGGAAAATGGCAGAGGGATTCTGTAGGCAGTATATAATGTGTATGTATGTATGTGTACGTACACACACACACACACACACACACACAATATTTGTGTATTTATATATACAAATCCTTGATGGCTGTGCTAGATGTCTTTCACTAGTGGTTCATTCCAAGCTTATGCAAAAAAAGTCATGTGTTCCCCCCCCCCATTTACTGAGTTCAAAATAGACAGTATTTTGGGGTACACAAATGATAGCTGCAATCTCAGCTGCCCCTTAAAATATGCTAGAAGGTCTTGTGTATCTCCAAAGGGGCAGAGAGAAAAAATGTCTTTGAAATTTCCAAACTCTCTTTGTATTCAGATGGGCAGTCTCAAAAGCTTAAAGGGAGGACAATGTTTTTTTCCCCTGCCTTGTGTTGGGAAACAAACACCAGTAGAATAATAATATGGAAGAAAGCAAGGCAGATTTCATTACAGTAGAGTGCCTACACTTCCTCATAACTTGGATTTACACACTGCAAATCCTCTGATCTGATTACCTCCAGTGATCACGTAAAATACCGGCTTTAAACTCTTTGCCTTAGTGATAAAACAGCCACTTTGATTCACAACGAGACATTCACAATAAAGTATATTGTAAACGTACCTGTCCACAGCCCGGGGCATTGCACACAAACGGTCTGTCGTCTCCCATATTTCATATAGCTGAGCGGAGCTGGGGAGGGGGAAGGAGGGGGAAAAAGTTATTTTAAATACACTGGGGCACAAAAAAAAGTATTACAAAAATATCAAGCCTAGAAGCAGGTGTTGTAACTAGGAATGTAATCTATCAAACACAGGCTACTTTGAGGGGCCCCAGAACCTGCTAGACATGTGGCATGTGTTAGGTACCTCAAGTGAAACTGGTGATTAGGAAAATGTAGGTTTAAATGGTCAAAGAAATTTAAGCTTTTAAAAAAAATTTCCCCTTTCAAATATAGAGCATCACCCCCACACACACACACTCACTCACACTCACTCACTCACTCACACTCACTCTCTCTCTCTCTCTCTCTCTCTCTCTCTCTCTCTCTCTCTCTCTCTCCCCCCTCCCCGCCCCCCAAACTGCTGAATTACAGCCAGTGCAGTTTCCCATGTCGATAAATTCACTGAGTGCCTGATGCACAAGCCATATTTCTGACCTGGAGAAGACCAAAATTTGTCATTTAATTAATTAAGGGATTATAGGAGGGGTGCTCCATTTTACAAGGCCATAATCTGGCTCCCCGGTGTATAAACTACGAGGCTGTTGGCAAGGGCCATTTATCCCAGATTATTGCCAAGGAAAACAAAGCACCCATCCTATTGGGCTGCGTGGGAAATTATTTTCATTAATACAAAAATAAAAACAAAAACCTTTCCTCCCCACTGGGAGCCTCCCTCTCCCCCTACCAATTGTCTATGTCAAATCAAGCAATATCTGTACCACCCCCACCCCCATTCTATTTATGGCTAGGTTTTAAAAAGCAGCAATAAAACAAATGTCATTTCTTTGGGGGTTTACTGGGCAAATATGTTCCGGCTGTTTGTGCTGCTCCTGGCCAGAGTTCCTGGGCAGCTCTGCTGAAGCCAACAGATGTGCACTGCTGCAGGGGAGAACCAAAATGGCCCTAAAAGGAATCACCAATGTCCCCTTTGCTCCTTAGAAGAAGCTAACATAGCTAATATGAATTTCTGCTTCTCTCTTTCCTTTAAAAAAGTATTCAAATTGAGTCTTGAAAAGTTGGTTGAAATTCCCAAACTGACAAAGAACAACAAATCTAATCTTGAAATGTTTTTTATATCTAGCTAAGAACTAAATAACTGAGGTGAAGTTAAACTGAAGATGGAGGATAACTTCTACTGGAATAGATTTGAAAAGGATAAAAATATTTTGAAAGAGTGAGGAAGCAAAAAAGAAGAACAAGAAATATATTAGAGTAAGCTCTCAAAATAAGTATTCAGGGATATTCCCTGAAAGAAAACAGAATTTAGGGAAAAAGGAAGCAAAGGAGGGGAGGAGAGATGGAGAGAAGTAGAAAGGAAAGGAAAGAAAGAACTATATCTAGAACTATATATGTATATAGGAAGGGCCACAGAACAACTAGGTTTCAAATTTTTAATTCGAGGCAGAAGCAGAATGTCATGTCAGACTCAGGAAGGTTCATGTAAGTTCAACATTTGTCAGTTTAATGACCATGAAGTTCAGTTTAAATATCAGAGGATAGCTGAGTAACATCTCTCTTACTTTCTTAAAACCGACTCTGGAGGAAACCAGGCTTTTGGGCTGTCTGGTCAGTAAATCACACAACAAATAGGAACTTTAAAATGTGGGGTGCCAGATGAAATAGAAATGGTTTCTCGGTCATCTTTCAGTGTGATAGGAACAGGGTCTAACTCTGAGGGAAACCGATGCCACACCACTACTGTAATGGAATAGTGCCTGTATGTACATACGTGTACACAGATTTATACCACATTTAGCCAGGATAAATTGCTTCAATAAATTCTGTTCCTAGGAGCAGCTAGCTCAAGCTGATGATTGGGTACTAGGAGAATGAGAGCTTCATTCTTCTTCACACAGCCTCAGGACAAGAGGGTTTTCTGGTTTGTTTGTTTTAAACATGTGAGGATTTTAACACTTTCTGGAACCATAACATGAATGTGAAAAATAAATGTAAAGACCAAAACCAATTTTAGAAAGTAGCTATTGTCTCTGGGGGAAAAGAAAAATCCTTATTGCTGATGCTTACAAGAGTTCAATTTGACTCCCCTGTCCTAGAATTTCTATACTCAACACTAGTATCAAATGGCTAGTGTTCCTGTATTTCAACTAGGCAGTCCTGTTGCTTACTCTAGACAGGGGAATATAAACAGTATACAATAAAAGTTTAAGCAGAAGCACTGAACAGAGCGCCAGAAGTCAGGATTCTTCAACCTTTAGCTTGATTCTAAAATGTGGAGATATCTGCTCACTTTTGCAGGGGGAAGGGTTGGGTCTGGGAAGGAAGCAGGGAGGATCTGTTTCTCTAGCAGTGGAATGGGAAGCAACCTCAGTTTAAGGAAGTGATTTGCGATCCTAGAACAAAAACCAAGTGAGATAGATCATAGAAGATAGAGAAGTCCTACATTTTCAAAAGGTCTGAAAACCAGTTATCAAAATGGAATAACCACTTGAATACAGGTGTGTGGGAGGGAAATACCCTCTGGGAAATCTGAAAAATGGTTTCTTTCCAATTAGAACAGGAATTCTAAATCTGGGGTCCATGAAAGCATAGTTCCTTGAATAGGAAAAAAAAAAAATCTTTATTTTCACTTACCTTTAATGGAAATTAAGCATTTCTTCAATTATTCAAAAACTATAATTCTAAGAAGGGATTTATAAACCTTACCAGACACAGACAGGGGAAAAAAGATTAAGAACCCCTGGTCAAAAAGAATTAAACAAAAAACAACCTGAAAGAAATCATAAAAATGTACATAGGTACACACTTGAATAACTTTCAAAAATTAAAATCAAGCAGCTACTAAATCCATCTGATTAATTTATTGATTCCTTTCCACTTGGACACTTATTTGCTATGTCATAAAAGGAGATCACAATCACAATCACAAGATCCTTAATGAGTATTAACAATTATGCTTAAATTATTCTCCCATTCTTACCTCTCCCTTCCTAATTCCTCTATTTAATTATAATTAAACAAATAGGAGACACTGCACTTTGAGAAAACTACAGCTAACACCCAATTTATGTTTTCAATTTCTCCCCCCTCCTACTCTATGTCTTCTGATGCAGCTGAAGAAATGCTTGTTGCTTCTTTCTGTCTAATATTTAAAATAAAACTAATTACAAGTCAAACTGATTCCCTTCCATCCCTTTCAAAAAATATCCCAACACAACACATTTCTGTGGTATAAACAGAGTGAAACAGAGGATGAAATCCTGATGAATAATGGTGCTGCCACTCACTGAAATTTAACTCACAACCCATTTGTAACTACATTGCTTGTCAAGCAGATCATGTGTCTAGGCACTGCATTCACAGTCTGTCGTCTGCCTCCCGATTTATCCTTCACACAGACTGAACTCAAAACATTTTACAGAGCTAAATAATAAATGACAGGAGAGGGAGACACACATTAAAAGGCACCGAGTCAGAGAGAAAAGAGGCTTTCAGCCTGGATCTTTAGAAGCAGAAAACGAAGATGTACAAAAAGGAAATCCTAAGAGGGCTATGTCCTCAAAGAAAGTTCTTTTCCTAAGTAAAATCAAAATGCACAAAGTGATAGTGCAGGGCTGCTTCTCAACTTTTATTTTGTGTCACCAATCCCTTTAGCAGTCTGCTAAAACCTATGGATGCCTTCTTAGAATAACATTTTTAAGTAATTGAAGGAAATGCTAAAGCAAGTAAAAATATAGATGCAATTTTTTTTCTCTATTCGAGGTCACAGACCAGAGACCTATCAGATTTTAGGATCCAAGAGACCCTTTAAGATCCCTGTGACACAGAAAATGAAGAGAAAAAAGTTAATTGAATATTTTGAAAAAAGCATAGGAAGAAAAAAAAAAAATCACAATAACCTTCCAAAATATTTAACTCCAAATGAGGAACAAAATTGACACACAAACTTATCCAGGTATCTATTTCTTTGGGTTCCTAATGATAAAAACCAGGGGCAATTCAGACAGGAAAATTCAAGATATAGTTGACAACAGAAGCAGAAGGGCCCAAGCACCATAAAAAACAAAGTTCATTCTTTACTTATAAGGAATTTGAGGGAATGGCTAACCTTTAGATGATCAGAAATTTCTGAAATATTCTTGTAAAATAGAAGAATAAATAAATAAAAATAGAAGAAAATAGCACTAAGAGTGCTTAAAAGAGTAATAATAATAACCGCAGTTAATTGTATATTAATAGTTTGCAAACCACTTTACATTTATTACATCATTTGATTAAAACAAAACAAAACAAAGCTTCATTTACAGCCAGCTCTGAAGTAGGCAGGTGGGGAACACCTCTAGTTTGAGGACTATTCAGGTCCCTTGTTGAAGCTGCTACAGCTCCTGGGGCCTGTCATCTGCCAATTATACTGTCTTCAAGTACTTCTAGAGGACAAACCAGGATGAAGTGTCAACAGTCCTAGTAAAAGGTTGGAAGGGAAGGAAGTTCAGACTAATGACTGCAATTAGATTTTTGGATTATCCAGTTTGTCATCATTTAAAAATCATCCGGGAACTCTTATCTTGCTCTTGTTTTCTTAGTCACTGGCTCCATTTCCACAAGAACAGCAGATACTTTAGGATCTATAATCATTTTGTGAGGGACAAGAGGAAGGGAATCTTTTCTGCTTTTCACATTGGTCAACTGTTTATTGCATTGAGAAAGTTACTCCTGAATATGTTTCTGTCAGGGGAGGAAGCAGGAACATGGAAACTTTTATATGAAATGAAAGAATAAATTATGAGCAACAGATGAAGGCGATACTTTCAGAGAAACCTGGGAAGATTTGTATGAATGGTTGCAAAGTAAAGTGAACAATATGAAGAGCAAGCAATTTGTAAAGGGCAATGGTAAATGGAAAAACTTCCAAAGAATTAGGAATTCTTATCAGTGTAATGACCAACTGTGATTCAAAAGGAATAAAATATCTACCTACCAACAGAGAGAGAGGTGAAGGAATCAGTGCAGAATAAGCAAATATTTTAGACAGGACTAATGCAGAAATTTTTTTAGATCGATTGTGTTTGTAAGTTTTGTTTTTCTTGGGGCAGGAGGTCAGAGGTGAGATGGGCAGACTTTTGATAATTGAAAAAAATAAAATATTTTAAAAAATAAATTGTTAACAAAAATAAAATAAACTACTATGATTCCTGCCTCCAAAGCAGCTCTAAAAATGGATACATAGGGTTTGTAAAAAGACAAGACAAAAAATGAATGTCAAAAACATTACAACATGTGGAGAGAAAAACTTGTGGGTTTGGGTGCATAGACTAGAGAAAATATATTTGGAGGTGTGAAAAACTAAAAATATTTGCAAAGTTATTTTACTTATATTTACTTTTTATTTTCAAATAAGTTTCATTGATGTCTTTTGTTTTAGCATCAAGTCACTGCTGAGTATATATTCCCCTACAACTTGGATATTTAACCCTCATAGGAGGAATTAAAGACAGTTAACCAAAAGCTATATCCAAAGATGTCTGATTACACATGCAACAACATTCTGCCTTCAGAACCCCCTGCTTCAATGCCAAAGAGAACACTGTCACCCTGGTCTAGTCACTTAATCCATTTGTCTCAATTTCCTCATCAGTAAAATAAGGGTAATAATAGTACCTACCTTCCAGGTCTGCAGTGAAGATCAATTGACATAATAACAATAAAATGTTTAACACAGCACCTGGCTATAAAAATATTAGCTTGCTGTGAAGAGAATGGACGTTTGAATATCTGTATTCCAGGACCATTACTGATTTTTCAGTCACCCAAAGTTTGCTTTCTTCTTTTGTTCATTTATTTTGTTGTAGTCATTTTATATGCATTTCTCTAATGATTCACTTATTTTACTGCATTAATTAAAACAAATCTTTGCAGGTTTTTCTGAATTCATCATTCCTTACTGTACAATAATATTTGATGACACTGTCATTAAACTTGTTCAGTCATAACTCAAATCTATATCCATTTTGTTACCTATTCCTTGATACCACAGAAAAGTGCAATGAATACTCTGGAGTGTGTCTTTCTGTCTTTGGTAAAAAGGTATAAACATATAAGACACTGCTGTTATAAAGTCCAATCCCTTTAAGGAAATGGATGAATTATGTTCTAAGAGAATCTATTAAAATGAAATTTAATAGGAACAAAGTCCTATAGTTGGATTCAAAAAAACAAATGCATGAGTAGGAGGTAAGGGAAGAATGGTTAAACAAAACTTCACATAAAAAAATCCAAATTTTGATTATATTAAATTAAAAAGGTTTTGTACAACAAAATCAATGCAGGCAAGATTAGAAGGGAAGCAGAAAACTGGGAGGGAAATTTTATATCCAAGGGCTCTGATAAAAGCCTCATTTCTAAAATATATAGACATTTGACTCAAATTTATAAGAATACAGGCCATTTTCCAGTTGGTAATTGGTCAAAGGATAGGAACAGACAATTTTTAGATGAAGAAATTAAAGCCATTTCTAGTCATGAAAAAAATGCTCTAAATCATTACTGGTTAGAGAAATGAAATCAAGGCAACTATGGTATTATCTCACACCTTTCAAATTGGCTAAGATAAGAAAAGATAATAGTAAATGTTGTTGTAGGGGATGTTGGGAAGCTGGGACACTAATACATTGTTGGTGGAGTTGTGAAATGATCCAACTTTTCTGGAGAACAATTTATAACTATGCCCAAAGGACTACAAAACGTATATATCTTTTGATCCAGTAGCATCTCTACTGGCTCTGTGTCCCAAAAAGTTCATAAAAAAAGGAAAAAGACCCACGTGTGCAAAAATGTTTGTGACAGCCCTTTTTTAGTGGCAAGAAACTGGAAACTGAATGGATGTCCATCAGTTGGGGAATGGTTGCATAAGTTATGGTATATAACTGTAATGGAATATTATTGTTCTACAAGAAATGGGCAGCAGGATGATTTTATAGAGGTCTGGAGAGACTTACATGAACTAATGCTAAGTGAAGTGAGTAGAACCAAGAGAACATTGTACGTAGCAACAAGAAGATTATATGATGATCAACCATGATGTACATTTTCAACAATAAGGTAATTCAGGCCAATTCCAATAAACTTATATGGGGAGAGCCAACTGCATCCAGAAAGAGGACTATGGGGACTCAATGTGAATCATAACACAGTATTTTCACCTTTTTTATTATTGTTTGCTTGCATTTTTTCCCTTCACTTTTTTCTTTTTTGATCTGATTTTGTTCTTGTGCAGCAAGATATATGTGGAAATATATTTAGAAGAACTGCACATGTTTAACCTATATTGGATTACTTGCTGTTTAGGGGAGGAAGGTAGAGGAAAGGGAGGGAGAAAAAATTTGGAATACAAGGTTTTGCAAGAGTAAGTACTTAAAAATTATCTTTGCATGCATTTTGAAAATAAAAAGCTATTAAAAAAAGAACTGCAGTTGTTTAACTTATATTGGATTACTTGCTGTCTAGGGGAGGAGGAGGAGGGAGAAAAATTTGGAACACAAGGTTTTGTAAAGGTGAATATTGAAAACTCTTTGCATGTATGTTGAAAAATAAAGTTATTATTATTAAAAAAAAAAAATCTAGGGAACAGGTAGCCAAAAAGGATATCACAATCTTAAACTACATTAATAAAATATTAATGTCCTACTAATACATTGTTGGTGGAATTGTGAATACATCCAACCATTCTGGAGAGCAATTTGGAATTATGCTCAAAAAGTTATCAAACTGTGCATACCTTTTGACCCAGCAGTGTTACTACTGGGCTTATATCCTAAAGAGATTATAAAGAAGGGAAAGGGATCTGTATGTGCACGAATGTTTGTGGCAGCCCTCTTTGTAGTGGCCAGAAACTGGAAACTGAGTAGATGCCCCAAAATTGGAGAATGGCTGAATAAACTGTGGTATATGAATATTATAGAATATTATTGTTAGGTAAGAAATGACCAACAGGATATTTCAGAAAGGCCTTGGAGAGACTTACAGGAACTGATGCTGAGTGAAACGAGCAGGGCCAGATCATTATATATTTCAACAACAGTACTATATGATGACCAATTCTGATGGATCTGGCCATCCTCAGCAATGAGATGAATCAAATCAGTTCCAATGGAGCAGTAATGATCGGAACCAGCTACACCCAGCAAAAGAACTCTGGGAGATGACTAAGAACCATTACATTGAATTCCCAATTCCTATATTTTTGCCTGCCTGCATTTTTTATTTCCTTCACAGGCTAATTGTACAATATTTCAGAGTCCGATTCTTTTTGTACAGCAAAATAACGGTTTGGTCATGTATACTTATTGTGTATCTAATTTATACTTTCTAGGGGAGGGGATGGGGAGAAGGGGGGGGGAAATTGGACAAAAGGTTTGGCAATTTGTCAATGCTGTAAAATTACCCATACATATAACTTGTAAATAAAAAGCTATTAAAAAAAAATATTAATGTCCTAAACAAGGGAAATAGTTTTTTTGTTTTTGCTCTGACCTAACAACATCAGATGGTTTATGTTTAATTATGGACACCACATTTTGCCAAGGAACTGAAAAACAAGATCAGGGATGGTGATCCAGCATGAGATACGCAGAGGTATATATCAATACTATCGAGACCTATTCAAAATTACTGATTTGACAGAAATTTTGTTTAATTCGTTCTCCTTGATCTCAAACAGAAGAACTGGAAGCATGTGGAGAAGTAAATCAACCTTCAGCTAAATGTATGAAAAAAAATCTCTTAATAATTACAGCTATCCAAAAATATAATGGGCTGTCTTGGTAGATGAGGATTTTTCTCTCATCACTGAAAAATCAAGTCTAAAGGGTTTCCTTATCAGATATGAGTTGAACTAGTAACTCTTGAGGTTTTCTTCTATCTCCAACTATAAAATACTGTATAGGACAATCATAAATATTTTTGAAGTTACAAACTTACAATTTAATACCAAAAAATCGACATAATTCAAACTTCAAGTTATATTGAAACCCAAGATGGACCAAGCATTCAAAAATAATACCTCCTTTATTCTTCCATCTTTTGAATCCCATGTTCAAGCAGCAATGAAAGTACTTTCAAGATTAAATATTATTGGGAGGTATTGAACTTCAAGAAATAAAGAACAGTGGAAACAGATTCAACAAGGCAAAATGTCTTTTAAAAATCCAAAAAGCATCAAAAAATTTAATAGCCAGAGTTGCTGCTGAGCTACCTTCTACTATGATATCAATAATAATGATAAAGTATCTGGCTATATAGTGTTTTAAGATTTGCAAAATGCTTTCATTTGATCTCACTGATCAAAATCTCAATTATCTTCACAACAACCCTGTAAAGAAGGCTATTATAAGATTTCCATTTTATAGATGAAGAAACTGAGAGAAGACTGAGAGAAGTCAAGTGACTTGTTCAGGGTCACATAACTATTATATAACTGAGGCAATGTTATATTTGCAGTATTTCTCAAAATATAGAGAAAAAATGAAGGCTCTTCACACTACTCCTCTCCACAATGCCCAATCTTACTACAGAGCTGACTTTCATTGCACACGAGAGTTTCAATATCTTGGAAATATACTACTCCTCTTTTAGGAAATGACTCAAATAAGTATGTATAATATAACACAGATTAAATGAATTCCAGAAAATAAAGGGCTAAGGGTTTATGCTGGAGGTTAAAGCGAGGAGTATATGATGCTGGGGTTCATGTTTCTACTCTAAAAAATTCTGGATTCCTACAAGTCTAGTTTACAGTGTGTCTCATTAATATGAGGGGATTGCCACAGTGGTTTAAATATAGGCCATAATTCCCCATTCTTATTCCTAAATCTGAATTATTTCACATATGGTGATTTCATAGGATCTCAGATGCTATATACTACAACCCAAACCTGACCCAAAGTCTGCTCCACAAACAGTGCCCATCCAAGTTTTTATTGAGGAGGAAAACATGATCTCTTCAGGCAGCTCATTCTACCTTGATTTAGCTCATTATTAAGTTTTTCTTATTTTAAATGTAAATGTGCCTTTTTGTACCTATGCCTTCTATACCACAGCACAAGCATAATTTCTCTTCCTTAGGACAACCTTTCAAACACCTATAGACAGGCATAACATTTCCCATGTCATTTTTTCTCCTGGCCAAATATTCCCAGTTCCTTCAAGTAATGTGCATATGGCACATCTGAAAGCCCTCTGTCATCCTGGTCATTATCCTCTAGGTATTCTAAGTTCATTAATGTTCTTTTTAAAATGTGTTGCCAGGATTGAACACAATATTCCAAACTGTTCTGTTCAGACTTAAATTGGTTTGAACTATTACTTCTCCAGTATTATGGCTGTGTCTGAACAAGTCTATAGCTTCAGCTTTTTTTTTCATATTACTGAGTTAAATATATATTGAGGTTGCTAAAACCTCAAATCCTTTTCAGATAAACTGTTATCTAGCCTTATCTCCTCTATCCTATGTTTATAAAGTTGATATTTTAAATCCAACTGTAAAACATTGCATCTTCCCCAATTAAATTTCATCTTATCAGAGAAACCCAATATTCTATCTAGCCTGTCAATAGTTTTAAATAACCGTTATTTGATTTGTTAGCTATCTCTCCTTTTTGACATTTACAAATTCATGAATGACATTTATGCCTTCATCCACATCACTGATAAAAATGTTAAACAAGACATGGCCAGCACATTTATTCCTGAGGCACAAAAAAAAGACATCAATATCAATGACCAATTATTTATTACTTTGGGAGTATGGCATCCAATTAGTTCTGAATTTGCTTAATTATCATTTCATGTCTACTCCTATTCATCTTATCCAAGATTCCAACTCAATCATTTTTCAGTCCTATCCAACTCTTTGTGATCCCATTTGCGGTTTTTTCTTGGCAAAGATAATGGAGTGGTTTGCCATTTCCTTCTTCAGCTCATTTTACAGATGTAGAAACTGAAACCAACAGGGTAAAGTGACTTGCCTAAGATCACACAGCTAGTGATGAGGCCACATTTGAACTCAGGAAGATTAATGTTCCTGATTGTAGGCCCAGTGATTATCCACTGTGCCACCACAAGAATGAGAGACTATCAAATTGATATATAAACTATAGCCAAATATTTTCACAAACTGGAAACCCTGTCGAAAAATGAAAAGGGATTAATCTGGCATGACTTGTTCTTGCTGCTTGGTAATTTGTGATCAATTCCTTTTTTAGATGTTCTTTAACTATTCCTTTAATAATATATTATAGAATTTTGCTAGGAATAAAGGTCAAGCTTACTGGCAGCCTACATTCACTTTCCTTTTTGTGAAAATCAGAAGGATATCCTTCTCCAGGCCTATAACTTCCACAATTTTTTACAATCTTTCAAGATAATTGAGAATGACTTAGCAATCACATGTGCCAGTTCTTTCAGTACTCTAGGATACAGTTTGTCTAGGCCTACTGACTTGAACTCATTAAGGGCAGCTAAGCATTCTCTTACTATCTCCCTTACCTTTTTGATAAGCCATTATGTTCTATCTTTTCACTAAGTACCTACTACATGTTTATTCATTATACTTGGCTCTACTAGGGAGACAGACAAAAACCAAACATTCCTACCCTCAAGGAATTACATTCTGTTGGGAGAAACAAAATATATACATACTAGTATATGTGAAATCTATACAAAGTAAATGCAAAGGATATCCAGGGTGCAACAAGAATGGTTCAAACAAGAGTAAAGCAATCAATATAATTAATTATATTAAAAACAAAAACATCCAAAACTACACGATCATCTTAAAGGATATGGAAAAAGCCCCAGACAAGACACAACAACATTCATTTAAACCAAAAAAATCTACAAAGTATAGGTATTGTATTGAGGGCCCTTTTACTGATATCATAAGGAGTTATCTAAAACCAAAATCAGGCATCACATGCAATGGGGATACACTAAAAATTTTCCTAAAAAATATGGGAATAAAAACATTCTCTTTTTTTATGTAGTTAGTTTTAAAACAAAAGAAAAACATTTAAAGGCATTATGATAGGGAAAGATGGATGACTTAAGAAAATATAGGGAATCAGCAATAATACTGAGACAAGTTTCCTCAAAGTTGTAGGGTATAAAATAAACCTTCAAAAAACAACCGCATTTCTATAAATCCAAGAGGCAAAAGCAGAATGGGAAATCCCATTCCAAATAAGTATAAAATACTTAACTAGGGATCAATTTAGCAAATTGACTGTATTCTATTATAAAGTGTTCCTTACAGAAATAAAAGAACTTACATGGCTAGAGAAATATCAGTACATTATACCTATCAAATTATCAAAGGGATGCTTTATGGAATTCAATATCAAAATTCACCTGGAAAAATAAAAGATCTAAAATATCAAGGGAAATTATGAAAAAGAGGTGGGGACAAAGAATAGCACTTCCAAATCTTTAAAATTAACATATTGGCTAAAAAATTGAGAATGCTGAACAAAACAGATGAGACAAGGAAGAATTAGAAAAAATGGAATTCATTAATCCAGAAAACAAATTACTTAGGAAAATTCCCTATATAATAAAAACATCTAGGAAAGTAGTCTGGTAGAAATTAGGTTTAAACCAGCACCTATACTATGTTCCATATACCATTTTAAATGAATACATGAACATAACATCAAACCTTATACTATTAAAAAAATAAGATAATGAAATCTCTCACTATCACAGGTAGGAGATGTGTGTGTGTGTGTGTGTGTGTATGCACATTTACATATATACACAGGAATAAATACACATCAGGACATACAAAATCCATACAAAGGAAGATAACAAAGATAAGCAGGTGTGTGCACATAACCAAAATAAACACAAGGTAATTATAGTGAAGAATTTAAAGGGAGAGGCACTAGTACTTCAAGGAGAGGAGAGAAGAAATAAGGTGTTCCAGGAAAAGTTTCATTCCGGATATGGCCTATGAGCTATACTTTTAAGGTAGCCAGGATTCTAAGAGGTTTGAGATAAAGATTAAATTCTAGATATATGAGACAACCTGTGCCATGGGGATGAGAGAGGACATTCTGTGTTTGACAGGGCTACGGTACCAGGAAGAAAGTAATATATGATTTTTCTTGAAAGGCAGGTTGGAACCATATTCTGATTAGTTTTAAATGCCAAACTGGGAATATAAATTTCATCCTAAACACTAGGAGGCCACTGAAGCTTCTTGAGCAAAGGAGTGACATGCTGAGAACTGTGCTTTTGAGTAACATTTTGAAGGCTACATGGAAGATGGACTGGAAAGAGAAATGATTTGAGACATCAAGAAGGAAGGACACAAACAGACTGGAAAGAGAAATGATTTGAGACATCAAGAAGGAAGGACACAAACATTTGTTAAGCACTAAAGTAATTTGTTCAAGGTTACAGTCAGTCACCGTCTGAGGCTGAATTTGAACTCAGATCTTTATTCTAGACCCAGAGCTCTAATTCAGTGGTGGCCATGTGAGGGAAGAAGAGAGGAATCTAAGAGAGGTGGAGGATGTAAAATCAGCAAGACGTGGCAAATGAAGATACACACACACATACTATGTGTGTATGGAGAGGGAGGGAGGGAGGGAGGGAGAGAGAGAGAGAGAGAGAGAGAGAGAGAGAGAGAGAGAGAGAGAGAAGGGCAAGAGAGTGAGAGATCAGAAATAATACCAATACTGCGAACTCAGGTCACTGAAAGATGGTATCATTCCTTGGGTTGGGATAGAGGAGGGAAATGATGAGTTCCATTTTGGACCAAATGAGGTTGTCTTCCTGCACAATAGGATATCCAATTCAAAATGTAGAATAGGTAGTGGGTAGTGGAAACTAAAGCGGAGGAGAAAAGCAGTAAGAGAACAGAAGTACAGACAAGAAGCAAACAAAAGAACTAATGACATCCAGAGTTCCTCACTCAAAAACAAGATATACTGATGTACTTCATTGTATGCAATATGCCTGTTTCACCATTTTCTAAATTGAATTATTTTAAATACAAAAGTTGATTTATAAAGTATTCTATCAACTAGGCATCTTTATTTACTGAGCCTTTATAAATTTACACTATAACAATTGATGCTTCTAGAGTATTTTTTTTTAAGTCTCTGTCATATACTTTATATTCTCCACAACACACCGCATGATGTCTTGATCACATTAAGTTCTCAATAACTATTTGATGAATCAATACTCAAAATGACCCCAAGGAATAATATCTACTTAAATTAAGTAAGTTAAATTTGTATATAGTTTAAGAATTCAATTTTTAAAAAAAGTTTGTTTTATAAATATTGGAAATCTTATATGATTACAAATGGTAACTGTTAACCAGAATAACTTGATTTTTTCCTCTTATTGCTTGGTCGTTTTCAGTCTCGTCCTACTGAAAACTAGCATGCTTGCCCTTTTGTTGTTCAGTTATTTTAGTTCTGTCCAACTCTTGGCAGAGTTCTTGGTAGATATACTGGGGTAGTTTACTATTTCCTTCTCCAGCTCATTTTAAGATGAGGAAACTGAGGCAAACAGGATTAAATGATTTGCTCAAGGCCACACAGCTAAGGCAAGATTTGAACTCAGGAAGATGGATTCTTCCTAACTCCAGCCCTGGTATTCTATTTACTGTATCACTTAACTAATGTTTCTCCTATCATGTAATATGTTTTTCACTTTAAGAGTTTAATTTAATATGAATGTGGTGAATCCTTGTATAAAGTGAAGAATCTTGCTACAATGGATCTACATGTACCTTATATTCAAATTTTTTTCACATATAATTTTCTCAAATTTAAATATACCGAAAATATCAATGAACCTATTCAATTTGAGGGACTACAGTCCTTTCCATTAGTAGCACATGGGAATGTTGCTTTTAGGAATAAAGGGTACTATGGTACCCTAAACAAAACAGAGAAAAAAAGGTTGACACGAATTTTGGATATGTGATTTAGACATGTAGAGAGAGCCGCCAAAGAAGGGAGCTGGTTAAAGTGGACTAAATCATTTTGCAGCACACAACTAAAAACCAGGAAGAGAAAAAAGAACTCAGACCAAACCACTGAGTCAGAAAACAAATGATTTTAGTTTACACGCTATGTGAAACAATTTTGTACTTTTCATTGAGGCAACTGCTCAAGAAGAAATGAAAAACTCTTTCCAGGTAATGCTTTTAAGAATATATAAGAACCTTTACAAAATGTTCCCAAATAGTTTGGAATCAGGCAAGAGCAAAAGAGAGCAGGAATCTATTGAAATGGCAGCAGGAAGCTAAACTATAAAAAGATTAAAGAACACTAAAATGTTGAATACCTAGTTTGGTCTCCTTATACATTTTAAAAGCAGAAAAATTCCTGGAAACTCATAATACTTCATTCAAATTCTGTTCTTTTTCCTCTTGCTAACTTTTAGATGAATCATGCTCTCTAAAACAATAGAATAAGAATGGCAATCAAATCCAGTCTTGGTGTGTGATTTCATGAACACAGTCTACCAAAAAGTTTAAATGCTTTTAATGCAAACAGTTTGTAGACCAAAAACAAAAACAAAAGTCCTAATAAAAAAAATTTAGCCTCAAACTTAAATAATAATCAGATGGTCAGTAGAGGATATCTGCATCATCCCAGAGAAACAACCATGAAGATTCTGACAAGCTTTGGAGAAAAAAAGATCTATTTCATAGCTCAATCCAGAGACTGACCACACAGTACTATGGATAAACATTTTACAACAGTGATCTGGCAGTATTTCTGTTCTCTCTAAGTGAATCTCACCAACTTTAAACACAGATTTGCAAAACTAGAGGATTCTTGTTTTGCTTGTCCAGAACTTAAATGAGTTTGGTCTGAAGGTAGAACATGAGGAAGTTGTTAGTGTCAGAACTGTTATGGAAAATAAGTTCCGATGAAGTATAAGCAAAAAGGAAACAGAAAAAGAAGAGGAAAAATATCTGGCTCAAAAGCACAATATTCAGTGTCATTCAAATTTGATAAAAGTTTGAATGAATATTGGTGAAGTATTCAAGGATCAAGAGGAATAATATGGAACATCAATACTGTCCTTAACAAATCATGCAGATTTTACAACAGAGTACATTCCAATTCCAAGACAGAATTTGCTATGTCTAAATCTAAGGAAGTGAGACCTTAAAAACATTAACAATATTAGTATAAGACCATTCTTGTTACTATGTGCCAATGAAAGTGGAAAATGCCCTACATGCAGATACCAGAAAATGATTTCATTCTCCAAAAGAAAAAAGGTTAGGGTAGGAGTTGGCAGAATATTTAAACTTCCAGAAAGGTTCAAGCCTCAAGTTACCTTTCATCAAGAGCCTTCACAGTTAGAATTCACTTAATACTTCAAATACTTCCATTCACAATTTGTTGACATTCAGCAAGGAAAAAATGAGAATTTGGTAGAAAAGAGAAACTTAATATAGGAAAAGAAAGGGAATAAGCATATATATGTAGCATCTACTACGTACCAGGCAATGTGCTAGGAGCTTTCCAAACATTATCTCATTTGATCCTTAAGAGGTAAAGTACCTATTATTTATTATCCCATTAATTATTCCCAGTCGTGGCAAAGTAGGCAGAAAGAGCTTAAACGATTCACAAAGGGTCACACAGCCAGTAACTGCCCGAAGCTGGCTTTGAAGTAATATGTCCCTAACTCAAGGCCCAGTCTCTGGACTATATGCTACCTAGCTACCTATACTATAGTATAATTTCAAATGAAGAAAAATATTTAGATGCAACAACAGCTATACAATAGAGAAAAAAAACTAACAAAATGAGTCCATGATAGTGTATCTATAGTTCATTCTCTAAAGTATTCTTATTTATCTATTTAAGCCTCAGTTTTGGTGTGGGACTCTTTCCTAGATGCCACTGTAAATAATAACTAATAAAAACAGGGATAATAATAGCATTTACTTCTCAGGATTATGTAAGGATCAAATCAGAAAGCATGTATAAAGCATTTTATTTATCTTGAATTGTTACATAATTGTGAACTATCATTATTAAAAGTGGCTATGAGGCCTGACTTCAAATGATTCAAGTACTTAACTGTGTGACCCTGGGTGAATCACTTAATCTAGGCTGATTTCAATTTTGGAAGCTATAAAATGGGGATAATAATACCACCTGGTATGGTTATATTGAGGATCAAATGAGATAACATGCAAAATGTTTTGCACACCTTAAAATGTTAGCTATTTACCTAAGATGCTAAAATTATCTTCTACGCCATATCTTCTTTTTTTTAAGAGAAAAAAATTTTCTTCCTCAGAAAATGTTACAGAGCATATATATTAAAAAATTATAAAAATTAATTTTGTAGCCATCTGCAACTTAAGTAGAGCCACCTTAAAATGTACTAAACAAAGTAAAGAAAAATTGTTGTTTTAGGCAAGTACTAAGGGAACGAGGCACAAATTCACAGGCAAAGGAAAATTTCTAAATAAAAGGACAAATAAAAGAGAAAGGAAGGAAACTAAATAAGATGATTTAACAGAGAAAACTACTCTCAATACAAAATGTCCATGGGGAAAAAGGCTGGGAGAGAGAACGTCATGCTAAAAATCTGAACATGGGAAATGACCCTGATGCAAAAAATAAAATTGTATTTACAATGAAATATACATACATATATATTTCATTTCACACCTTCAAACTTTTTAGCATGACATTTAGTTCAAAAGAAGAAGTTATTCCTCATTTCTCTTGCTTATATTTTGTTCTTTCATTCCCACTGGGTCAATGGAACTGTTTCAATTTTATTTTCCATATAGTCTATTTCTCTTCCTGATTCTCCTTCTATAGGCATCTTAATTTTGAGAAAGACTCTATGAATCCCAGGCCTGCAAAAGGATTTTTAGAGGTCATTAATCAATCTTTCTGCTTTCCCCACAGAACCTCACTCAAACAATGTCATATTTATGAGAATTTATCAAGAAAAAGCACATCTTTCCTCTGCTGTTATATCTATACCATTTTAAATTGTATTTAAAATACTTCCATTCACAATTTGCAACATTAAGAAAAATAAAAAGGTGCCTTAGAAGGCACCTTAATATTGCTTTTATTAAGTAAAATAATCAAATATAAATTTGATATCTAAAATAAATTCTCAAAAAATATATCGTCAGTTAAGTTAGTCCATAATTACCAAGCTGAAGAGGAAATCTATCTTGAATGTAGAACTAATAATCTCTAGCATATTGTATAATAAATTTAGAAAACTACATTTATAAGTTCTAAATTTGTTAATGGGAATGAATGAGTAGGTGGGAAAGCATATAGCACAGCGAACTTGGGAGTCAAGAAGACCTTTGTTCAAAGCTAAATTCTGACACTAGCTGTATGACTCTGGGCAAGTTCTTTAAGATTCTTCAACTGTAAAATAGGGATGATAATAATAGTTACTTTGAAGGGTTGTTGTGAGATCAAATCAAATATTTGTAAAGTTCTTGGCATCTATTAAGTGCTTGTCCCTTCCCCTTTTCCTAAACAAAATAGCTCTTTTCTGAAGTTTCACCTTTCTAGACCTCAGTTTACTAAGGGATAGACAATGTCTAAAGTCTCTACTAGATCTAGGATTGTGGCTATTTTTTCCCGCCATATTTTGGGGAAATAAATTTCACTGATGAATTCTTTTAATCTTGAGAGCATTTCCAGAGTAGACCTGATCTAGTGACAAGGAATTTTAGAGTACTGTGTAAATAGAAGCATAAACTGTCTACCTAATGAAGCATGTGCTCTAGAAAAATGACAAAAAATGTGGGAAATATGTTTTAGTGAAATAAGTTTATCATTTTCAATCACTGGAATTTACACCATCCCTAAATCAAAAACTGAGTAGTCTGATAAAGGAAGGCACAATTTAAAATGGTTACCAGTTAAAGAAAACTAAAAAATAATTTTTCTTGAAATGTTAAAAAGGATTGGGTCTCAGATTTCAGAGTACTATTACTTGAGAAACTAAAACCAATTAACTGCATTTTCCCCCATAAAATCAACTTTTTTAAAAATTTCAGTTTTATTATCTTTTAAGAAATTCAATCCTACACATCCACCGCCCTACAGTTTCAAGAGTACAGAATCTTTTGTAAAGATGTAAGTGGTTGTGATTTTTGTTCTTTCACTCCACCTAAAACTTCCTGGCAAGAAGGCCCCTCCTTATCAGAATTGGATAGGAGGCTATAGTACCTTTGGCTCCCTCCCACTGCAGCCAAGGAAAAATTTCGTCTTGACACGCATTGAACAATAACTTGTGAGAATTTCAGAGCAGCTGTGCACAGACAGAGCCAAGGACTTTACTTGAGGCAAAGTTGTAGCTTAAGACCTAGTTTTTTCTTTTCTTTTTTTTTTTTTAAACCCCACCATTTTTGGTGTTTATACTGTGAGGAAGAGAATAAGATACACCAGCAGCAGCTATTTAGTTTAAAGGCTATTAAGTTTAAAAGCCATAATGAACAAAGGTTCTTAAAAATCACAATACAGGGGCAGCTAGGTGGTGCAGTGGATAGAGCACCAGACCTGAAGTCAGGAGGACCTGAGTTCAAATGTGATCTCAGACACTTAAGCCTTCCTAATTGTGTGACCCTGGGCAAGTCACTTAACCCCAATTGCCTCAGCAAAATAAACAAATATAAATCACTTTGAGATATAAACTTTGATCTTGAAGGTGAAAAAATAAGCAATATGTATACTCTGCTGAAGACTGCTGAAGTCTTGATGGGTGTTAACACCAGAAGCTGAAAAGTTAATTATGCCTTATCTTTACTAAGCACAAGTCAAAGCCATAATTTGAGATAAAGGGGATAAAATAAATAACATTTTTCTTATTCACTTAATATTTTAGTATTGCTTATGGGCAAACTGTTAAAGTAGTGCTCATGCGCACTAAAGTGGTAATAATATGAAATATTGGCTCCCAATAAAACAATTAGAAAACCAGGCCATTAACTTTGATCTTAATTTACTATAATGGCAGTTTCCTACAAAGGAGATAAAAAAGCTTCAACAGGAGTTGAAACTCTTCTGAAAACAAATTTGGAACACTAAAATATTTTTGAGGGGAAAGTACATTATTGTTCTTTTTACTAAAGCTATACTTTGTTGGCTTATGGAACTGAAAAGAAAAATCTGAGTAATAGCACAGACTTAAACTAATTGGTTGCATTTATTCCAATGAACTCTTAAATCAGAAGCAGACTCTGAAAAAATTTAAAAGAATCTTTCTGGATTCAAACTGCTTTTAAGAACAACCTGGTAGAAAGGCCTGGAGAGACTTACACGAACTGATGCTGAGTGAAATGAGCAGGACCAGGAGATCATTATATACTTCAACAACAATACTATATGATGACCAGTTCTGATGGACCAGGCCATCCTCAGCAACGAGATCAACCAAATCATTTCTAATGGAGCAGTAATGAACTGAACCAGCTATGCCCAGAAAAAGAACTCTGGGAGATGACTAAAAACCATTACATTGAATTCCCAAACCCTATATTTATGCACACCTGCATTTTTGATTTCCTTCACAAGCTAATTGTACAATATTTCAGAGTCTGATTCTTTTTGTACAGCAAAATAATGGTTTGGTCATGTATACTTATTGTGTATCTAATTTATATTTTAATATATTTAACATCTACTGGTCATCCTGCCATCTAGGGGAGGGGGGGGGGGGGTAAGAGGTAAAAAATTGGAACAAGAGGTTTGGCAATTGTTAATGCTGTAAAGTTACCCATGCATATATCCTGTAAATAAAAGGCTATTTAAAAAAAAAAAAAAAAAAAAAAAAGAACAACCTGGTAAAATTATAGTTTACTGCCAAATATCTTTTCTATTCAAACTATAGTTTGCAATGAACTTCATTTACTTTAAAACTTTCATGTTCAAAACAAAATGTTTAATTTTCACTTATCTTGACCCCAGTTAATTTATGGTACAACACAGAAAAAAAAATTTAATTTTCAATTTTCTTATTTTTGGTGAAATCTGTTATCTACTTGCATTTACCACCTTTCCCCCATGCCCATGATGATTCAGAGGCATGATGTTATATATTGCAGAAGTGTCAAAACACTCGGCAGCATGGGACCCAGAACACCCTAAGTATCATTAAAATTAGATTAAAATGTTGCTCCTTTCTGATTTTAAAGTGTTGATGTATTACTCAAAAGAGAAATATATAAATCTGCATTTTTGAATATGCTGTCTGAAGGGATCCTTTTCCATGGTTTAGGTGACCCCTTTTATATTGATTGCACCTTTTTTTTTTTTCTGAGGCAATTGGGGTTATGTGACTTGCCCAGGATCACACAGTTAGGAAGTGTTGTGTCTGAATCCAGATTTGAATTCAGGTCCTCCAGACTTCAGGGCTGGTG
This sequence comes from Sarcophilus harrisii, assembly GCF_902635505.1. Classification (NCBI taxonomy): domain Eukaryota; kingdom Metazoa; phylum Chordata; class Mammalia; order Dasyuromorphia; family Dasyuridae; genus Sarcophilus; species Sarcophilus harrisii. The sequence goes on along the minus strand of NC_045430.1, from coordinate 88,528,040 downwards.
ACCCCTCCCCCTTTGTAGTGTTAAAATTCGATAGGGAGTTGCCCAAGCAGCCAGAAGACCAGAATTCAAGTCTCACCTACCAAAAACACTGGCAGGTGTGACCTGAGGCTAATTTTTAAAAGGTCACCCTCAACAAGAATAGAGGGAATTCTCTCAACTGGGGAGTTTGCTATATCAATAAAATAAAAGATCCAGTTCCTATCCTAAACTCTAGAAATCTTCTCATTTACCATCTCCTGGACCATGTGAAAAAAAGTTTAAATTTCATAAAAACAAATGCATTTTGGGGCTTTTCGTGTGTTCAACTGGAAGATTGCTAATGCCAATCAAGGTAGATTGCTGAGAAAACACAGTAAACTCACAAATCTACACTTGTTGAGACAAGGCCCTCAGAGACACTAATACCCTCTTTAAGTAGAAAAAATGAATTTTTAAATTAGAAAAAAAAAAGAAGTGAGATTAGAAATGGGTGGGTGAAGGGACGGTCTAGGATTAGGTAAAGGTTTGGGGCATAAAGATAACAAACAATTCAAAGCAAAGTATTCCTTCCTAATGAGCCCCACCTAGGAGAGCTCACATTCCACTTCTAAATCAGAGTGAGGGGTAAGAAAGGACAAATGTTTATTCCCATCCACGCGTTTACCTTTTATTCACTGCTCATGTTACTCTATTCCATCTCCCAACTTCTCCCCATTTAAGTCCACCCCCTCACCAGTACGTACATACACTATATCCCTCCCTCACCTTACAAAGTCCTAATTGCCCCCACTTTTGACGTCTAGACCAAAGGCTTCCCCAAGTCCTCCACCTTTTCATTTTCCCTCTGCCCCCTAAGCCTAAGTCAAATAACGCGCACATCCCCCCAAACCACGCCCTAGTCTACCCTCCCACCCTTAAAAAACTTCGTGCCTCAGTGCCACATTTCATCCCAGATTGGATGCTCTGGACAATCTCCCCCTCCCCAGAGCCATCGCCTTCATCTCACTCCTGCCAACCTAAATGTTCCTGCTAAGCCCAGTGAGATCCCCTCTGCACAGCCCCTCAGGCTCCAGCTCCTCACAATTCTGGGCCACCTCCCCTTTTTTGAGTGCTCCACCCTCGTTCCATGACCTTTCCACTAACTAGAGTCCCGCTGCTCTCGAGAGTCACTCTCTCTACTCCGGGCCCCGGACCCCGGCCGGGTCCCAAGGGGCCACTCACCACCCCACTTCTCCCCTCACTTCAGGCCCCTGGCTCCGCCCCCTACAGAGGGAAGACTGGGGGGGGGGGGGGCCCCGAAGGCAAGGGGGTATCCCGCTTCAGCTTAAAGACAGTTTCCCATTGGTCTACGCCGCCGCCAATCCCCGCTACTTTATCGCCCATTGGCTAATCCTTAACCATGGCCCCACCCCCTCTCTTTAGACAGGCCCGGCCACCGCCTCAGCGCCCCCCCCGTTCAGCACAGACTTGACTAGGAGACCCTAGCCTGGGGCAGCAGGACCTGCTCAGAGTCAGGGGTACACTGTTATCAAGGCTCCGGTCCGGCGGCACTACCGGAACTCACCTGCCGGTAGCTCCGCCACCTACCGCGCTCAGTGCCCGCGTTCTCGCTCTGGGCTCTTCTCCCACCTCAGCGGAGCAGACACTTTACTCCCGTCCGGCCTGGCGCGCTCACCTCTCGCGAGATGTCCCCAGGGTTGGGAGGGCGAAGGAGGGGGGGAAGGGCGGGATCTGCGGGGGCAGACCCAGGGAGCCACCGGAGGGGCGGGGCCTCGGGCAGGGTGGAGCGGGGACGCCTAGCACGTGCTGGGCTGCTTGGAAAGAACTCCATAAAAATGGGCCTGCGCCCGCAGGTTTGTAAATTTCAAAGTACCGTAGGGAGATTTAGTGGTTACGAGGAATGCCCTTTTAGGGGACGGAGAGCTTCGCAGCCAGAGTCACCACGAGACCATAAAGAGCCTGGGCGCATTTTTCTCTCTAGTTTAAAAAGTGTTATCGTTATCATGATCTCAGGTCCTTGGGAGAAGAGGCTTTAAAAATGTGTGCATCACTTCTCTTCAGTGCCCGAGCTGGAGTCAAAAGAACTGAATTCAAATTCAGCCTTAAACCCCTACCCAGAGCAGGGCAAGTCACTTCTGCCTCAGTTTCTTCAACTGTAATAAAATGGATATAATGACAGCGCTGCTCCCAAGGGTTGTCAGGAGACAGTGAGATAATATTTGTGGAGCCCTTAGCATGGCGACTGCCCCTTTCAGTGGTCCCTTAATAAATAATTGTTTCCTCACTTGCAAAATATTTTATTAAAAGTCCAGTCCTGAAATAAAAAAGACTAAAGACTGCCCAAGGAAGTGATGAGAGATCAGGGAGGTCAGGGACATCATGAATGTCACACAAACAGCTTGGTGGAGAGGGTAATACATGACATCAGAAAATCTTGTTCTGGTCTGCCTTGTGACCTTCAAAAAGTCAAACTTTTTTAAGCTCAGTATCTTTAACGGCGAAAAGGGGCTCAGTTCAATTCTGTTTATTAAGCACCTTCTGTGTGTCAGTCATTGGCTCATGGATTCTTTAAATGCCCTACTAAGAAATGGGGGGGGGGAATGGGGGTAAATTGGGTTCCACTTGAGAATCTTGAGCAGAGACATGACATTCAGAACTGTGCTTTAGAAAGATCTATTTGGCAGTGGTAAATAGAATGAATTTGAAGGGGCAAGTGCTAGAGGTAAGGTGATAAAACGGAGGGAATAGATGTAACTTGTAGTTTTTGAGCTATAAGCAATAGAACTTGATTGAATATGGGAAGTAAGGGAAAGGGAACATTTAAAGACATTTGAGGTTTTCAAGCTTTGGTGACACCATTAAGATTGGTGGCACCATTACGAAATGAGGAAATCAGAAACAGAACATATTTTAGGGGGAAGAAAGTTTAGTTTGGATGTTGAGTTTGAGGTTCTGACAAGATATCTGGCTACTCAATTTGAAATGCAGGTCAGAAATTTAGAAGATAAGTTCAAGTAGAAGTACAGTGAAAGGTGTTAGCTTGGATGGAATCCCAGGAGTTACTTTAATATCATTGTGCAAATGGATAAGCCACTTTTAACATGGCTTCAGTTTTCATGGGTAGATTAGAGGGCTGGATCTGGAAGTCAAGAAGACAAGGTTTTGGCACTTAAAACTTTATTACACACATGTAGTTGAAACTTTTTGAAACTTATTTTTCTTGTTTGTAAAATAGAATATCATATTGATTCCATGGAATTCATGAAGCTCAAATTTAAAATTATATATATGCGTGCATGTGTGCGTACACATTTGTGTATATGTGTCTACACACATATACATATATATGTAAATTTGCTATCTTTAAAATGCCATATAAATCAGAAGAGCTGGAATGATTATCAGATTAAGGTCACACAGGCAAATAAGTGTTAAGGTAAAATTTGGCCAAAAATATTCAGCATTCTTTCTATTGTGATATAATATCAGTTTTTGTAATCAGCAAAATAATGAGCTTAGTAGATAACATTTTAAGTTAGAGGACATTCTAGCTCCAACTCTACTATTGTGTGCTATCTCTGAGAGCCATTTGCTCAGAAATGTTAAAGTTATGGGTATGATTGTAGTGGCCAAATGGGAGAAAGAAAGATTCAAATATTTTACTACCCAAACTACTCCAGGCAAGTCACAACCTCTCCAGAGTCTGATTTCCCTATCTGTGTCCTTTAGCTCTCAACCTTTCTTTGAAAAGAAAAGATTGCTCAGAACAGTAAGCTAGAGAATGCCAGTGTTTAGAGGACTGGATAAGAAAGGGGTCCCAGACAGAAGAGGGGAGGGAGGGAACTAAAAGGATCTGGAGAGGAGCAGGAAACTAAAAGGATCTAGAGAGGAGCAGGAATGCTCTGCTGCCAGCCGTGGCCTCCTCATCTACCCTCAATACAATGCAACTATTTCTAGGCTGGAACCCTAGCTCAACTACCAACAGCATCTGAAGGCAGGAAGAACAAGTCTGAGTGACATCCTGTGGGAAGGGAAGGAGGCTAACAAAGATAGAGAATAGGCCAAATATCCTTGGACCTTTGGGGTCTCTAGCCACCTTGCCTGGGCAGGATACTTAGAATGAAATTTGTCTCCTCCCCAACCTCACAAGGAAAACCCAATGGGAGGCCTCCCAGGCTCCGGAATGCCTCGTCCTTTCAGGCAGGAACCCCATGCCAAAGCAAACAATCCCTGCTCTGCGATTGTGCTCTGACTGGGGTGGGGGAGAACAAAGCTCTCTTTCTTTGCTTCCCCAACTCTGTGGCTCCAGCCAAAGGCGCTGTTTACACAATCTTCCCTGGTGAAGGATTTGTTCCCTTTCTCTGGGTTGCAGCTGGAAAAGAACGGCTCCTCTGCCTACTGCTTTTCTTTGGCCCCCTAGGCAGGGGAGTCCCCAGTACCTGAATTTCTCACCACCTTCTCCCCCTCTCTCCAAGATGTCAACATGTTTAGAAATCACTCTAGCTCCGTGGGGATTGAGATAGTACATGAGATCTTAGTATTTACTAACAGGGGAAAAGACCAGGCATGGTTATGATTTGGCTGAGAAAAAGGGGTTCACTGGCAGAGGAGGGAGGACTGGCCATATTCGGAGTGCCTCATTTTTTGCCCCATTGTAACTTCATTTAACATTCCTCATTAAGTTTCTCCAAACTCTGGGGCAGAATTAACTTAATTTGTAAATCTCGGTAAATTCTAGCTTTCACTTTACAGGAAATAGAATGAGTAGGAGGAAATTAATGTGTTGAGGAGGGGGACTTTTATTTAGCATTCAATTTACTAATTCCATCATTCCAGATGTCTCCCTGACTCCTCTCCCCCACTAATTAGTTGGCCAATGTCTTGTTCATTCCATTTCCATAGAAGACTTGTCTTTTTTTCACGCCCTGATTATTCCAGTCCAGTCTCTTCCCTCCTTTTCTGGACTATTATAACAGCCTCCTGAAATTGATCTTCTTGTCCCCAATGTCCCCCCTATTCATTTCATAGTCCATCCAGCTGTTAATGCTAGTGCTAAAACACAGGTCTGACCATGCTCAAGAAGCTTCCAGGGCTCTCCATAGCTCTTGAGATAAAATACAAACTCTTCTGTTTGGCATTTTAAGGCTCTTGACAATTTGGCTCCAAATTATCTTTCCCGGCTGATTTTCTATTCACTCTTCCAGAGTCTCACTGTTGTTCCCCATGCATAGTTTGTCCTGTACCTGGAATACTCTCCTTCCTAACCTGAACCTCCCTGTTCTCTTCAAGGTCTAGTTCAAATACTACCTTCTTCAGTAAGAGACTTCCAATTATTTGTGCTCCTCCCCTATCAATAGGGATTTTAGTGTTTATATATGTGTGTGTGTGTGTGTGTGTGTGTGTGTGTGTGTGTGTGGTGAAAGGAATCTAGGCCTCCAGTCCAGAAGGCATAAGTTGAAATTCAGTCTCTTGACACTTTCTGGATAACCCTAGGCAAGGCACTTGAACTCTGCATACCTTTGTTTCACTCTTTGTAAAATGGAGATAATAGCTTTCAAGATTGGTATGAGGATCAAACAAGATATTTGCAAATATTTAGGTTAGCATCCCTGGCACACAGTAGGTATTTAATATATGCTTAGCTCCTTCTTCTCCATGCCCACATATCCTAATCATGAAAATGCATTTTCTTAGATTGTATTCTTTTACAAAAACTTTTCTATTCATACCTCCAGTGCCTGGCACATGGTAGGAATTTATTAAAATACTTAATTGTTGAGAAGAAGAAATGCTAGAGAATTTTCTGAGCGAAATTCCAATTGGTAAATCAGTAAGTGAAGAAGAGTATGGATAGAGAACAGGAACTTCAAATCCTCTAAGTACTTTCTAGACTTGAGCCTGATTATCCTTGGTAACATCTCCAGGTGGCAAGAATTCTCTGTTCCATTCTACACAGTGGCAGGAAATAAAGCATGGAAAGGGAACCAGCTTCATCTTATCAAGGCCATAAGTGTCATCAAAAGTCCTCAACTCCCATTCTGGTCTCCCTTGTCAGGCTCAGCTACTTTCCACTATTGTAGACTTCCTTTAAATTGGATCCCCACTAGCTGTTTTTGCTGTTGCTAAGGGAGCACTGAGCTCACGGTTACCCTTTGAGCTGGTGTTTTGGAAATTCAGTCACTGTTCAGCTGCTGGGAGATGTTGATGGAAAAGCTGTGGGGGGCATGGAGGGGCTGCAAGGAGAGGAGTCAGGAGGCTGTCCTTGGGTTCCACACATGTGCTCCTCCCCCCTGCCCCTGCACAGGGTCTGCAGCAGTAGTTTCTCTGAAAGCAGCCACAGTTCTTGGAATGCTCCAATGAATACTGGATATAAATATCCATGATGGGGGACAGAGATGGGCTGACTCAGGGAGGAGCAAGGCTCAGAAGTTTAGAAGAGAGGAGGCCCTAACTCTTTCCTAACTAGCAACAGAGGCAAAAAGAAAACTTAACAGTAGGCCAAAATGAACTTGGCAGTAGGTCAGAAAACCATAAATTTTGAAAGATGGCAGAATAGTTAATGAAAGTAGAAAAAGTGGAATCTACTTGACTAATGAATTTTAAGTAATACCTAGCTTAAGAAAAGACCATCCTCATCTCTTTTGCCTTTTATCTCCCTCCCAACCTCTGGGTTGGGTTACATGTGAAATTGAGAAAAAAGGTGTGATATTAGCCTTCTTTCTAAGATCTAATCTTTAGATGGGGAAATTATTGTACTTGGATTTGAAAAAAAACTTTCTTTGAACTCATTCATCAAGTGAAGAATTTACTATATTTATTATTTAACCATTCTTAGGATTTAGGGGAGTCTCCAAATTTTTTGGCTTAAAAATGTTCTTCTTCCTTTTCTTAAAGAGAAAGTAATATTGCCTCTGGGCCAAACCATCAGTGTTGATCCTGAACATTCTCCTTATCCTAATAACCTTGAAAAGACCTGAAACTCATAAATATACATCCAAGCAGGGATTCTTCCTGCTTAGCATATAGATGATTTTCAATTATCATCTACTTTTAATTAGGATGATAGAAACTTAATGACACTCCTCCTGGCACATAAACATCTACTGAAGAGTGGGGGATAAGACATCATTTCACCAGAAGTTTTCCTGGGCTCCAAACTACTCCAGGTCCAACCACACCACTGGTTTTATGAAATGGGAACAATCTACTTTCATCTCAAAAACTAGGAATGCTCTCAGGTCTTTGGACCATTAATACAAAGACAATTACAATTATTGGAATCAATATATGATATAAAGCAAGATGGGACTACAAAAACATGATTTAATCCAGCAATGTCAAACTCCATGTCAAAATTTCTGATCGCCCCCAATCAGATTAAAATGTGATTGAGAAATGTTTAACAAAAAAATAGAATCCAACATGCCAATTTGTGAGTTTCCTAAGTCAATAGTGACCTGCAAGGATGTTTCTCTTTTGAGTTTGACACCCCTGATCTAGTCCTACTCTTTATTATTTTAAAGTTGAAGAATCTGAGAACCAGAAAGATTTATTAGCTTTTCCAAGGTCACCCAATAAATGCCGAGCCAGGATTTGAACCCAAGCCTTCTGATTTCTACTCCAGTACTTGTCACTAGTGACAACTTTTCATTCTCTTAAAGTAAAAAAAAAGTTTTTTATTTTTCCAAAGATAAAAGAAACTACTGCTCAGTTTTAGTGATAAAATGAAACCTGGATTTCTAAAGGAAAGCTGCAGAAAGAACACATAGACACATTACAAAATAAATGAAGGGAAAAGGGAGCTACAGATCTCCCCTCATTGTCTAACACTCAATTTACAAATGAAAGAACCGAGGCCCCAAATAGTCACTTGCAGATTAAAATTATGTTTAAAACACTAAAGAAAAAAATTGAACCCAGAGAGATTGTTACCAATTTATCAGTTAAGATTGTGGCAAAATTAAGACTAAAACTTTTGAATAGCTTGACAGTTCCTAGGGTAAGATTATTCCCACTTTGCAGATATGGAAATCAATGATTCAAAGCCGGTAGCAGTTCTGAGATTAGGTCTCTATCTCATAATTTCTAATCAGGTCATCCTTTTAATGCCATAAAGCCAATTCAGAAACAATAGCAACATTTTCCTATGGATCTGAACTTAAGAGGGACTCAGTGTGTACAGCTAACATTAGACTTAGCTCCTTGGTTTAGAAGAACTTCCCTTCATGCTCAACCTGCTCAAACTTGGACTGCTTATATCCCTTGGGCCCAGGTGCCAGAGGATCGGGGTTGTCCTGGAGCCTCCTGAAGGAATTCACATCTTGCAACACAATCTCATCATCCACCTTGGAGAAAAGTAAAATCTTCAAGTTACTAGCTTAAGTAGTCATGGTGTTAAAGAATCAGGTGATGTCCCAGACAGGTAAAGAATATGGGCAGGGCAGCTAGGTGGCGCAATGGAGAGCACTAGCCCTGGTCAGGAGGAGCCGAGACCAAATCTGGCCTCAGACACTTCACACCTCCTAGCTGTGTGACTGAGGAAATCACTTAATCCCAATTGCTTCAGGGGGAAAAAAATTAATATGGGCATTAAAAAAATTTTTTTAAGGGGCAAGAAAATTAGAGAAGTCAAGGATATGTTTCAGTTAGAGCAACACCGACACCAGGATATGGTGGAGACTAGGGTTTTCAAGGGCCTAGAGTTTACAGATAGTAGACAATTCATAGGAAGAGCTTTGCCCTTCATTCAATGAAAGTCTTTGTTACTGGTACGTTAATGGAATGAGGCTTGAACCTACAACTAAAAACTACAATTAAGGCTTTATACCAACATTATCTGAAGACAATATACTCTACAGCCCCAACTCCATCAGGATTAACAAATCGTGAATGATCCAAGATTGGATCCTATTTTGTATAAAAAATACCCCTTATCTGACTCCCACCTCCCCAAACAGAATGTAGAGAATTGATATCTTACAGTTTCTATCTGGTACCTGACACATAAAAGGTGATTAATGCTGGTTGAGTTAAGAGTACTTCTTCATGTTTTTATTTATATCCTTGTCTAATACTAGCTTTATTTCTGTTATTTTGGCCTCTATTTTCTCTTTCTACCAACTTTCTTCATAAATTGGAATAATCTTGTTCTTTATTACCCTTGCCTACTCGCCTCATTTAAGTAAAGAGAGCAATAATGAAAGAACCTCAGATCATGAAAAGCCTTACAAAATATAATATGGTAAATGTAAAAAACCCCATAGAGAATCATTAAGCCTGGTTTTGCCATCAGTAAGTTGTGATTTTAAGTATGTTATTTCTTCTCTTGGATTTCAGTTTTCTCATCTGCAAAATGCACCAATGCTAGGTGATTCAGTCAACAAATCTTTATCAAGTACTTCCTATATGCATGTGGCTTTACAAGGATAACAATGATGAGTGACAGTTGGGCTGAACTTTATGAGTATTTACCTGGCAGTGATGTCTTTGACAGATCTGAGTGGGAAGTGACCAAAATTTTATTATCATAGCTTAAATAGGCATTTAAATTAAGTTGAGATAATAGAAATGGTAAAACGGGATAGCAATCACCTTATGCTGGCATTATAGTCTAGCATTCATGGTGATTAACAACCTGTACTAATAAATAAAAGGAATAATTTCTAAAATTCTGCTTCATTTTTCCCAAGACAGAAAAAGGAATCTAGGAGATGCAAATTCCCAGAAACTCTGGGATTGAGACTCAACCTTTTTTTCACCACCACCACTACCACCCTCCAAGACTCTCAGTGATTTCTACTCTTATTAAAAATAGAAAAGAAGTATACACAGGAGACCCAAAAAACAGCTTAATAATACAGTATTTATTTTTTTCCCCTCTGTCAAATCCGGAGCCCATGGTTCCCCGGGGTTCTCTGGTAAGATGGAGGGGGAGGTACACACAGGCTGCAAGAGACATGGCTGGACCAGAAGGACGAAGAGGAACGTTCAGAAATGCTGAGGGATAGAAATGGCTCGATCACATGGCGAAGAGAATGAGGAAGGCCACCATCAGGCAAAAAAGCCCCATGGCCTCAGACAGGGCAAAACCCAAGATGGCATAGGAGAACAGCTGCTGCTTCAGGGAGGGATTCCTGGGAGGAGGAAAGGTGGGTGAGTATGGTTCCTGGGCCACAAAAAGGACAATAAAGATATCAATAGGCGATGGGCAAGGAAACCTGGCTGGCACTTCTCTCAAATTCTGAGGTGATTCTATTGATTTATCTTTTAGTGTGAAAGGCCACACCAAAGTCTAGACATGTAGGTTAGTCTTAGCCCAATTATTAGCTTTTGGTATCAACCACCCACTGCTCTGCAGGGATTTACTAGTCAATCCATAATGCATTGGCATGTTTTAATCCAAATATTACCACCTGGGGGGGGGAGGGGGGAGGAGAAGGGAGAATCCACTATGCTTACCATATGTTTCTACTTTGTACTAAATGGCTCCTGGTTGTAAACATTTAGCAGCCATGCCCACAATAAGCCCTCCAGAATGGAATGGACTAAGCAATTAAGAAGATTGGTGGATAGGACAATCTTTTTTCATTGCAAATGTGACCAGAACATAATCTTTTATGTTCTTATATCCCCTACCAAAAGTGATCATTCAAGTTTGAAAGTGAGGTGATAGCTGAGAAGATAGGAATGCAACCACGAAAATTATGCTCCTAGTTTCAATGATGCTATCCATTAATCCAGTTTCCTCAGTTCTGGTCATCAGGGAGGTTCTGACAGGTACATCAACACCAGATTTTACTCCTGTGTTTTAACTATGCTAGGACAATAAGGTCTCCTTTGGAAAAATCCAGGAAAATAACCCTATTTCCCCACCGGTATTAAGAGAACTTATTGTCTCTGGAGGATCAATTTATTTCTAACAATTAGTTGCCAAAAGTCTACGGGGAGCAGGTAAGTCTCAGAATCCCAGTGCCAGTGGGGTAGGTTGAAGTGGCAATAAGATATCCCCACATGGGTTGTGGGATAGCAACAGTGAAAGGTCATTTATATCCAGAGACAGGAAGTCAGAGGTGGTCCCAAGCAACAGGATCAGGATCCAGAGAACCAAATTTTGTTCCTGTTTATCTAAAGGTATAAACGCTGCTTAAGTGTTTCTTAGAATGTGGCAGCTAAGTTCACACCCTGGAAACCCCACTTTAACCAATGAGGTCTCTACTCTTTAATCCCTACCTTACCTGGCATAACCAATAATGAGACTTCCAAACACAGTCCCAATTCCAGCTCCAGAGCCGGCTACCCCCACAGTGGCAGCCCCAGCCCCGATGAACTTGGCTGCTGTGTCAATGTCCCTTGAGACACTGCTGGTCTGGAATCCACTTCGGGGCACAAGTGAGGTCAAGGGACCTGATGTTGCCAAAACGTTGAGGTTCTGTGAGAAAAAGAAGTAGGCTACAGGGAAAGGCATCTTCAAAGACATCATGAGCTTCTGCACATAACATCGTCCTACCAGGGCCTAGTGACTGCTCTTCAAAACTGTGAAACATCCTTCACACCAACGAAAAGTTCTGATATATGGATAAAGATATCTTGATGCATTCATGAGTGGCGAATTACTAGAGTGTTAGAATATCCTAGTAGAAGCTGTTTTCCCTAAAAACCCAAGAGTTTGGATTTCCTAATGTAGGTCTAGGCTGGGACAAGGTAGGTATCAGTATCACACATAGGCAATCTTTCAGAATGTCACTAAAGTTCAAGAGCAGGAGTTTTAAACCTTTTGTCAGAGATCCCTTTGGCAGTCTGATGAAGCTCATGGACCCCCTTTCTCATGTTTTTAAAGGTATAAAATACAAAGGAAACCAAACCAAATATATTGATAGTTCTCAAAATTTAAGGAAAAAGAAAAATCCATGGACCCCAGGTTAAGAATACTTCCCTTAAACAGTGGATAGGATTTACTATCTTTTCTACCTCTCTTTAAAACCAATGGCTCCCCCAAACCCCCTATACAGAAGTCCCACTCATCTGGGTTGGTGCCAGGACACCCCCTGCTGGCCTAAGCAAGTAAGCACTTTTCCCTCTGTGACCCCCATGGTTAAGGCTTATCTTCACTGTCAAGTTACCTCATCTGTCCGAATCTCTGGCCGTCTTAGGACCACTGCAGATAATGGTCTACTCAGCAACCGAGAGCTGCTCCTCACCTGGCAGAAAAGGATCAAAAATGTCATGGGAAAGCCTGAAATACTCCTGGTGGCTGGCTGTATTACCACAGGAAGAATTCCCCTTCTTTGTCATCCAGTCCTTCCAATATGCTCATCTGTCCCAGGGCTTAATCCCATATTTCCCGTAACTACTATAATGTTTTTCCCTATTCTGGCGGTAGAGACCAGCAGACCTATTTCCTATAGCAACCTGTGCCATGGGAACTTGGAGGCATATTCAAATACCTTAGGAAGTGAGGAATCGAGGCAAAAGGAGGACTTTTTAAAAAAAGATATTCAAGAGAGTAGAAATCACCAATCTTGCTAAAACTTCAACTCCCTTGTATAACCTTTGCAGGGAGTTATTTGCATAAAGCAGATTCTCAGGAAATGTAAATTAATCAGTTGGCTCTAATTTTCTACCACCAAGGCTCTGGATGGTTTGTCTAAGCTTACAAGGACAATATGTGAGAGGCAGGACTTAAAACCACTATTCTCTAAGTTATACTTCCACTTTGCTTTATAAATAATATATGGCATGCCCCTCACTATAATGTAAGCTCTTCATGGAAGAACTGTGTCTTTCTTCTAGTAATTCTAGCACCCATACAGGATAGCTTCATGCACATTACTGACTATCTGGGTGACACAATACTCTCTGGAGTTTTTAAGTCCTAGGGATATATTGCTGCTGAGTACTTCACTGAAACAGATCATAACCCTTCAATAACTTAGCTGAAAACATTCGGCCTGGTGCTGAGCCTCTAAGAACTTGACAAGTTTTGTTCTCACTAAACAAGATGGATCCAATGATGGATACCTTTCCTTTCTATCTTGGCAGCACTTGCGAGAATGTATTTTGCTAGCATAGCTTTAGAGAAGTTAGGGTCACAAAATCTTCACTGTCACTTCTATAACATAAGGAAACATCAATGGAAAGCTTTGAGAGGGACACAAAATACACACAACTGCCACTGAGTGGTTAGGAACCAAACTCAGATTCCCAGATTTATATTTCACTTTCCCCAAGGAGTTGCATGAATGGAAATAGTCTAGAGATTTGGACTCAAGTGAACATACACTTACCTTGCTAAATTCACTTCCATATCAGACTATCATAGCACGGGAGTGCCAAAGGGTGTCACTTTCCCAAGTGAAAGTACCCTTCCCCACAGCCTAACTGTGAGGAACAAGGTCTGATGTTGTGTTCTTCCCCCCAGTCCCCCCCCCCCCCCCCCCATTTGATTGTCAGCTACTCACAAGGGCAGGGGTAGAGATGAACTTGGCGCAGGAGTACATTCTCAGGGGGTGAGGGGCAAAGCTGGAGAAGCTGAGGGCATAAAAGCAATATTAGAAATCAGGATTATTCCCACTTATTACACAAAATAAATCAATGGTAATGGAAAGGTTACTCAAAAAATTCAACTGAGATAAAAGGGAGGATTCAAAAGAAGGAGCAGAACCTATTTCAAAAAGGAGAAAACAATCTAAGAAAAGTACCCCATTCTACTTTATTGAAGCTAGACACAAAAAGTATAATTAGAAACTGGGCATTTTTATTCCCCTCAGGAACATTAAGACACAGCCCTTATAATTTGTAGCATCTCAAACCAAGGCTCACAATCTTTTGAAGACTTGATTTCAGTATGAGAGGAAAAGGGTCTTAAGATTCAGGACAATATTTTTTATTCTTATTAACAAGAGTTTCTGATAACTGATGTTCCATATCCAATTCTAAAAAGTATTTTCTCAAAATTTCCCTTCAGCCTAAGTCTTAGTACTTTTTAAGTTGCAATTTAATTGAGGACATTATCCAGAATGTTCTTTATCTACTCTTTTCCAAACACTAAAGAAATCGTTCTTAGATAACAGCATCTTACATTATATGTCATTATATGTCTCCACACACACATTTATGTACATATATATACATACACACACACAAAAATAATTTGATTCTTACTACTCTAAGTTACTATGCTTATTTTACAGATGAAGAAACAGAATCAGAGGGGATAAGTTACCAAGTACAAGACTAAAACCTGAAACTAGATCTTGATACCAAAATCTGCTTTCTATACCATGCAGCCTAGATCTTTAATGAGCTTCTGTGCCTTTGGCAATCATGGACAGAAATATAGAATTTATAAATTTCCAGATTTCTTATCCAGCTTTGTCACTGTATAATATGGAACCACTCACTTAGCTCAATGCTTAAATTTTTAAATGAAAGGAGATTCATAGTGGGAATAAAGCAGATTAGTGCTGGAAAGTAGACTATAATAAGCAAACCTAGGTTACTACACTTATCACCTTCATACCTTAAGAGGGCAAGAGGTACAGTGACTTAAAGAACTTAAATCCAAAGTCTTCACACCTAACTTCTGTTGAGTTCCATTCGGTCCTGCTTTATGATTCAGTTTAATCAAAGATACCATAAAAAAAAAAAAAACTACAGGAAAAATAGCACTGAAACGATTCCTTAGGAGATTTCCCCTACTTTGAGGAAACATCTAACACATTTTCTCTAATAGCAAGTATGAGTTTCACAGCGAGTTTATTTTTAAGTGCTAAGAATTAGACTTCAACATGTCAGGACTTTGACTTTAAGGTAGGGGGTTCTGAAATTTTTTCTGTATCTGGGATCCCTTCTCAGAACATTCTTAAATGCATAATATAAGTTACCCAGATTAGAAAGAAAATTACAGTGAATTACTGTGAAGTGGTTATCAAAATATTTTAAAAATAAAGCTGCAGAGAATTTTCGGCCAGGAATTATGTTTTAAGTTATCAGTGCCAATGCTCCCTTTTATGGAACAAAAATTATAACATTTATTATAAATTATAATAAATTATAATAGTTAGCTCCTTATTACAATGTCAACTATTCAACATTAACCTGCTATACCTTTACTCTAGTGGAAGTCTTTTCAATGCTTGCCCAATTCTTGGCTCTCCTATTTTCTTTGATTTGAAATATACAAAGTATATTCTATGTCCATAATTCATGTCCATACTGGCTAGTATCCTTACTTAAAACCTGAAGTGACAATGTAGCTTCAAGGCAATGGGCCCTAAGTGAGGCAAAGGTCATCTATTAGTCTACTAAACACCCAAATATGGACAGGGTGCTTCCCCTTTCGGAGTTATCAGTGCTAAAGCTAAGTTTCTTTCCTTCAAATTATGAGGTTTGCCTCTATTTACCAAAAACATTTAGAAGCTGAGAACACTCAAAGAATATGAGTAAATAAAAATACAGTTACAAGACAAGGTGACAGGACTTGTGTAGTTCCAATTAAGTTTGGCTGCAAAATGACCTTGGCTGGCTGTACCTTGGTTTACTCCTAAAAACAAGACTGTTGGGGATGGAAGACATTACCTTCAAATAACTTTTGGAAAAACTCTTAAGGATACTATGGAGCAGAGAAAGAACTCTGGGAGATGACTAAACACCATTACATTGAATTCCCAATCCCTATATTTATGCCCACCTGCATTTTTGATTTCCTTCACAAGCTAATTGTACAATATTTCAGAGTCTGATTCTTTTTGTACAGCAAAATAACGGTTTGTCATGTATACTTATTGTGTGTCTAATTTATATTTTAATGTATTTAACATCTACTGGTCATCCTGTCATCTAGGGGAGGGGGTTGGGGGGGTAAGAGGTGAAAAATTGGAACAAGAGGTTTGGCAATTGTTAATGCTGTAAAGTTACCCATACATATAACCTGTAAATAAAAGGCTATTGAATAAAAAAAAAAAAAATTTCCTGAACTTAGTACAAATCAACCAAACCAACATAGATCTAAAAAAAAAAAAAAAAAAAAAAAAAAAAAGGGATACTATGGAGCACGGTTACATTGGCCCTACCTCTATCAGAGAAATAGGGTAGTATAGGAAAAAGAATCTTGGTATCAGAGGACTTCATGTTCTAGACCACCTGTGTGACTTTAGCCGTCACTTCAACTTTCCTCAAAGAAAACGCAAGGGTTTTAGCTAGCTGACCTCGAAGGTTGCTCCAATCCCCAAATCCTATGAATTGGCTTCCTCCCTGGTCTTTCATTTCGGTTACTCTCAATTTTAGTCTATACAGGAGGGCAGAGGGAGGTAGGTGTGAGGTCAAAGTCTGGGCTGCAATTCCAGGATTCACTTGGAACAAACCAGAGGCTGGTTTGGGGGTTCTAACATCTTAAAAAAGAAAATTAAGGGTGCTATGACCTTTTGACAGGCGCCCAAGAGGTTTGGCTGGGGGCGGGGGCCGGACCGCAGGCTCCGCGAGGACTCAGTTAGGGAGGATGCCGCTCAGGTTGCAGGGAGGCTCCCGGGGGAGCACTGCCCGAGGAGGAGGAAGCCTGACCCGCACGTGGACCCCTGGGAGGCGGCTTCCGGGACTAAAGGACTGGACCAAGTGGTGTTTACATAGCGGGCTACGGGGGCCTGGAAGGCCCAACCGGCGCCGGGGAGGGAGCGGAACAGCCAGCCTAAGGCCAGGGCATTAGAAGACGCCCTCGGGGAGACGGCAGGTTCGGGAGACTAGGGCCCCCGGAACCCAGAAAATACGGAGGGCCCCCTCCCCTACTCCCGCTTTTTCCTTCTCCGCCCCCCTTTCCATCCCATGCCCGGGGCCCAAGATGGCGCCGGACCCTCGCGGCTGGAGGTCACCGGCGCGCGGGAAGGGGAAGTCTCGGGGCGCCAAGGCCCGGGAGTCGGGAATAGCGTGAGGACTGGGATCGGGGGTGTTCCAGGGAAGGCTCCGCGAAGTAGCGACGCGAAGTGGGAGCTTCCGCGCGCATGTACGTGGAACCACGCGGGAGCCAGGCCCCAGGCCTTACCTGCCGGCAGAGCAGAGGAGACAGAGAGGGGGAGGGGAAAGAGGCGTGCCGCTCGACGCATGCGTGTTTTTTTTTTAACCAACGAGTAGCACCGGTGAGGACAGAGTGACCGAAACGTAAGTGGCCGGAGAGACGCTACAGCGCCGCCTTCCAGCCGCTTCGGGGCAGGCGGTCCGTCTCGCCATCTGCTGCTGGAAGGCTGGAACTACAACCAGAGGCTATCTGGCGTAGATTCTAGGTAGCTGTGAGTTGCATACAAAACGCTACCTGCGATTTGCTTCTAGACTGCAGCGGGATACGGTGGCCAGGCACATCCCCGAGCATGCGCAGAAGCGAACAGTTGAAGCACAGCCTTCGAGACTGGGCTGCCGCATACGCCAGGACCGAAGCATCAAGCGTTCCATCACTCCTGCCTCCTTAGCACTTCTCTGCAGCTTAGAGAAGCCTCAGTGTCTTGAAATCACGTGCCCGGGAGTTGCCCAAGGGGAAACCTATTAAATGGGCAAATAGGCTGCAAAATGCCAACCTCTAAGTGACAGCCGCACTTTATTTTATTTTATTTTATTTTTTGCGTTTTTTCCTTTTAAGCGGGAGGATGAAAGAGGTGGGGGATCTTTTATCAAATGAGATGGTGTATATGTAAATGTGATGTGAAGCACTTTGGAAACCTGAAGCTGTGAAAATGTCAGCAACTGACTCTCTTCCCCGTTCGCTAGGAGTCACTGGGGAAAGGGCCTTTTGCTCAGTTACCCTGCAAATGAGGGAGTAGCGGGCTGGGGTGGAAAGAACAGGAAGTCGATCTTAACCACCTGATGGAGCCCGGAGCGGCTTTCCACCCCTTCCCCTCTCCCTCCTCCACAAATACTGCCCTGGGGGTGCAATCTCGGCGTCTCATTCTAGATATTCCCCGTAAGCTGTGTCATCTCTGGGTCCCACTCCCATCTCCCATAAGCAAGTACTGGGAGGGAGCGCAGCTGTCCCCAACCTTCTCCATTTCGACTCCAGGGTACAAGTATCCCCAGCTGGCGGCGTGTGCCCTCTCGCTCTCAACACCCGCCTCGTTTCCAGGGCGAGGTCTGCCCCGGGAGGGCGCTATCTCTTCTCTCCCTGCAACCATTCACCGCCCCCCCCCCCCCCCCCCCCCCCCCCCCCCCCCCCCATCTGCCGGCCCCCTGTCCCTCAGTGCAGTGGTGGAGCAGCTAAGCTGGGAGAGGGCCTGTGCCTCTGCCTCTCACGCACCCCGCAGAGACGGGGAGGAGGTCCCAACTCCGCCCTTGCCGTGTCAGACCCCACTCGGGGGCACCCGCCACGCGCCCAGAACATGGTGCTTCTCGGGAAGCAAGGGGAGAGACGGGAAGCAGCGCTCGTCCCCCATGAAAAGGGAAGGAGAAAAGGGCGGGAGGGTGAGGAGAGAGCGGGAAAAACCCGAGGCTGTAAATAAAGGCAAATCCGCCTCCCTCCGAGGGGCCGTTTGTCCTCCCTCCTTGGCCCCGTCCTTCCCGCCGCCCCCTCCCGGCAGCCTGGCGGGCCCCGCGGCGCCCCGGCCCCGAGCTCCTCCATTTAATCGGATTTGGGAGAAGGGGAGGATAAATCACGGCAGCAGCTTTACGGTCCCGGAGGAGAGGCGAGCCGCAGCCAGGCACACCCCGGCCGGCGATAAAACCCGCCGCTGAAAGCCCGCCGAGCCATTTCCCGGGACCCCGAGCGACGCCATTACAGCGATGTAATTTTGCCCGGATGAGGCCCCGAGTTTAATTATCCTCGCGGAGGAATTTCAATGCGGCCAATCCATCTTGCAGGCGGGCGGCAGAGGGATTTATATGGGCCCGTTATTTCACACCGATCCTCCATCTGCATTTTTATGGCCCTCCGCTCCAGCCCGGGGAGGGGAAGGGGAGAGGAAGGGAGGAGGGGGAGGGCCCCCTCCCCCCGCTTCTTCAGCCACGTGCCCGGCTGCCGCGGCCTTCCCGCCCCTCCTCCTCTCTGCGGGGGGCCGGGAAGACGCGGGGACCCCGCACCCCTCAATGCATCTCCTCACACACACACACACGCGCGCGCGCGCGCGAGCTCCAGTTCTTTCCCGCGGTTGCATCTGCAGGCGCCGCAGGCAGGCAGCCCCCGGGGACCACTCAATCCACAGGTCCTTACTAAATGTCTGCGCAGCGGCCCCCGCTCGCAGCCCGCTCACACTCGAAGCGTCTGCGGGCCAGGAAATGGGGGCCCTGCCCTCCAAAAGCTTGCAATCCGCCCCCCACACACACACACCCCGCCCGGGATGCGCTAGTCGTCCCGCCTCCATTGGAAAGTGCGAGGCCCTGTTCCAGGCCCCGTCTGTGTGTTTGCGGGTACGGATGTGGGCACACAAAGACACGCGTATATAGTCACACATAAATGATGCACCGTGCGCGTGCACATGCACATATACGCACCTCCCTGCATACACACACACATGCCCAGAGCGCGCTGCCCTGCACTTGAGAGGCTTCTGATCTGGAGCCCTCCTCCTGCTCTTTCCTGCCTTAGTCTCCTCCCAGACATCCATTTCAGAGCTAGAAAGGGCGTGAGGAAATCATCTTGGGCAGTCCCCTTTTACAGATTGAGAAGACTGAGGTCCGTAGAGATAAGTGGACTTGACCAAAGTCACACAAAGTTAGGGCGCAAGACCGGGCCCCCGGATTGCAAATCCAGTGTTCCTTCCCCACTGCATCAGGGTTTCGCTCCCCTTTCCTTCTCACCCAGCCATAGACTCCCGAGCTAGAATCGACCTTAGGGGTCATTTTGATCAGTCCCCATTTTCAGGTTAAGGAGAATGAGAACCAGAGAATCACCCAAGTTAGTGAGCAAAGCCCAAAGTCACACGTAGTTAGTGAGCAGTGCCAGCGTTTGAACCCAAGATTCTCTAGTTCCTTTTTTATTTTTTAAAATTTTTTAAAATTTTTAAATTTTTTTATTTTTTCCCAATTACATATATATTTTTTTAATTTAATAACCTTTTATTTACAGGTTATATGCATGGGTAACTTTACAGCATTGACAATTGCCAAACCTCTTGTTCCAATTTTTCACCTCTTACCCCCCACCCCCTCCCCCAGATGGCAGGATGACCAGTAGATGTTAAATATATTAAAATATAAATTAGCTTCTCTAGTTCCAAAGCCAAGGTCCTAATGGCCGTTTCATTTTCATCTCCATGTGTACATGCCCCCGCATTCCCATGACCTTCCAGCCCCATTCCCCGAAACCAGAACAAATCCAGTTTATGACTAGGAGTTATTCCCAGTAAACAGTTGTTGAGCACTCTGTCATTTCGAATAAATCTGTGCTAAGCACGGTGCCTTGCACGGAGTAGGTATTTAATACGTTTCTGGAACTGGCTCTTAAAGGAGAGCAGAGATGGCTTAGGAGAAAGAGGAAGCTGGGCCCTCTTTTTTGTTCTTATTGCTTTCAGCGTTCCGTGCAGTCAGCAACCAAATAGTAAGTACCAGGGGAGCTTTGCACCACAGCTAGTCAGGTTTCTGTAAATCCGGGGCTCTTAACTTATTTTGTGACACAGACGCCTTTGGCAGCCTGGTGAAGCTTATTGATCCTTCCTATGAATCCAGCTTTTAAAGATTTGAATAATGAAAGGAAAATGCTAAATTTTGGCGATAGGTTAGTGAAAATAGAAATGCAATTCCCTCCCACCCCCAATCCAAATCCACACCCCTCATCCTGCCAGTCTACCTCACCAACCTCCTGAGAGCCCCTAGACACCAGATTAAGGATCCCTCATTGGGACCGTCAGTAGCAGCCTCAACTGTCAGCTCCAGCAATTTCCCCAGAGTGAATCAACATTTATGCAGAGGGTGATTAAGGAGGCTGAAGGTCATTTATTCTTCCTCACAGGAATGAGGGGGGAGGAGAGGTTATTAAAATAAAATGTGTTTGTAGATATCTGGCCAGTTTGGTAGCTGGGCAGTGCTGAGAATCCCCCCCACCCTCCCCCCCCATTCAGAACTGACATCAGTTCTGAAATATTGGCCTGGTGAGAGGGGAGGTCAGAAGGAAAGTGGAAGAGCAAGAGTGGACTGGGAGATAAGGAGAAAAAGGGGGGGGGCAGGGAATGATGAGGGGAGAGAGAAGACAAAAGAAAAGGCTAAGGAGAAAAGGGTTGTGAGGGAGATGGCCATGATTTAGACTAGGGATCTTCATAGATTTGAGGAAAAGCCTGTCTTCCATTTTACCAAAGGAATATTGAGAGGCAAAAAGGGAAGGCTGAGGGTCGGAGGCATTTTCTCTAGTCCCCTCCTTTCCCCACCAGATCCTTTAATAGGGCCTTATTCTAGAACTGAAAAACAAAGAAGAGTCAGAGAGTTGGAGCCGGAATCAGAAGACCTAGATTCCAGTCTCTGCATCTCTATTTCTAATTTCTGTGACCCTTGGGCAAATGAATTACTCAGCTCCTCTGAGCTTTTTTTTTCTCATCTGTAAAATGGGAATAATAATGTGTTATCTATACCTCACCAGACTATTGAGAAGAAAGAATAGCTGCTATATAATTGTGATTTATCCTTAGCATTATTAGATGCCAGTGCTAAAATCCTATGATTCAGAAGCCAGCAGTTGATTGGCTGGTTACCCAATGCCTACATCAGTCTCATAGTCTGTCTGGCTAATAGCCTCATAACCCAATGGCACTAAACTGGGATTGGGCTGTTAATTCAATTCAGCAAATATTTATTGAGGGCTTGCTGTGTGCAGGATATGGTTACATGCTTCCGGGATTAAAAAAAAAAAAAAAAAAAAAGATGGAGAAGAAAATAGGACTGACTGCTGAAAAAGATTTAGCCCAATTTGTTCATTTTATGAATAGAGAAACCTCCTTAGAAATATTATGTGACTTGCCCAAGATCACGCTGGTAAATGGCAGAACTTGGATCCAAACTCATGTCCTCCAACTCAAAATTCAATTCTCCTCTGACACTATCATGCCTTTGAAAACGTGAAACTTTAATTAGACAATTGATAAATAATAAGACAAGTATACAAATAATTAGATAAGGCAGGATAAAAGTACAAGATTTAAAAATTTATATAAGTCCTCATGGAGGAGATTAGGGAAGGTTTGATGGAGGAGAGAGCATTTGAATTGAAAGGATAGGATAAGCTTAAAGCAGCTTGGTGGTATAGTAGATAGAACTCTGGGCCTGGAGTCAGGAAGTCTCATATTTCTGAATTCAAATCTGGCCTCAGACACTTGCTAGCTGTGTGATCATAGGCAAGTTATTTCACCCTATTTTCCTCAGTTTCCTCATCTGCAAAATGAGCTGGAGAAGGAAATGGCAAACCACTCTAATATCTTTGTCAAGAAAAGCCCAAATGGGGTCATAAAGAGTTGGACAGAACTGAAATGACTGAACAAAACAAGCAGAGACAGTCAAAAGGTCTGTTTTGGGAAGATCATGAAAGTAAGGCAATCCAAGGACTTTTTGAGGAACATTAAGTATTATAATTTGTCTGGACTGTGTGGAATTTATGTGGGATCAAAGTAGAAAGGTAGGCTGGGGTCAGTATCTAGTGGGCCTGAATATCGGAATATAGTTTGCATCTAATGCATTAGCAATGAGAAGTCAACAGAGGTTTCTGAATAATGGAACATATACAATTAATATGGACTCAACATGTCCATTTTTCCTTCAAGGTTATTGCCCTCTTTCCACATTCCCTATTTCTGTTGAGGGTATCAGTATCCTTTTAATCATCCATCTTGAATGTCTTAGAGTCCACTTATCCATCTCACTTTCCCTATCCTCCCAACTAATCAATGCAAAATCTTGGTTTTTCTACCCCTATATGACCTCTCCCATCTGTTCCTTCCTCTCTACTCATATGGCTGCCAACCTAAATCAAGGTCTCAACACTTCTTAGACTATGGTGACATATTTCTAAACATCTTCTTTCCTCCCTCAAGTCTTCCCCTGCTTCCCAATCTTCCATATACCTTGTAAAGCAATTTTCCTAAAGCACAATTCCAACTATGCTACTCCCTTGCACAAGAAGTTTCATGAGCTCCCCCTTGCCTCAAAGATCAAATACAAACTCCTGCCTTTAAAGCTCTTCACAATTTGACTCTAATCTACCTTTCCATGCTTCTTATGTATTACTCCCCTTCATACAAGCTGAAATCTAAAGGAATTGGCTTTACTGATTTTATATATGACATGCCATTTCCTTTCTCCTTGGCTATGCCAGTTCTTCTCCCTGTCTCCTTCCTCTCTGCCTCTTAGAATTACTAACTTCCTTTACTTAGGTTCTACTTAAGTCCTACCTTCTTCATGAGGTTTCTTATAGTGCCTCTCCCTCCTAAAATGACTTTGGATTTATTTTGTACATATTCTACATATAATCACATGTATATATGTATATGTGCTGTTTCCCCTTATTGAAAAGTAAACTCCTTGAGGGCAAAGATTTGATGTTTTTGTAATCCCAGCACCTAGCACAGATAATTAATAATGTTTATTGCTTAATAAATGGTTGATGGATTGATAGGGGGAGAGACTGGCTAGAACAGTGGTACTTAACCTTTTTTTTTTTGTTTGTTTCTTGGACCTCTTGGGCATGGGCCCAGGTTAAGAATCCCTAAGCTATAAACTTATTAAAATAGTCTGGGGTAGAGGTAACAACAGCCTGGGTGAGGGATGGGAATAGGAATGGAGAGGAGGGGATAGATGGGAAAGATATTATGAAAGTAAGATTAACAAGACTTGGTGATTGATTGAAATTGGAGGGTGAGGGACAGGAAGGAATCAAAAGATGGCCCTGAGGCTTTCATTGCAAGTGACTGGAAGAATAAGTGATGTCATTAAAGGGAAGCTGGAGGATGAGCTGGTTTGGAAAATAGGATCACAGAGTCATCAATTCAGAGCTGGAAGGGCTTTTAGAGGCCTTCTAATCCAGCCTTTTCACTTTTTGGTTGAGGTAACAGAAGCAAGGAAAAGTTTAGTGACTTTTCCAAGATCACAAAGGTTCTCTGATCCCATCTTGATAAATTTTGATGTGTGGATCTTACATCCAAATGGAGATGTCTATAGTTATATTATTTGATCCTCATAACAACCCAGGAAAGTAGGAGCTATTATTATTCTCATCTTGTACTTGAGGAGACTTAGGTACACAAAAGTGAAATGACTTGTCTCATATAGGTAACAAATGTCTGAGGTTGTCTTTGAACTCAGATCTTCATGACTATAGGCTAAGTGTGTCATCAACTACTTCTAGTGTGGCTAAGTCTAGGGCCTACCCTCAATCTCTGGAAAGTTGAGGTCAACTAGGTCTCAAAGGTAGCTT
Organism: Sarcophilus harrisii; assembly: GCF_902635505.1. Classification (NCBI taxonomy): domain Eukaryota; kingdom Metazoa; phylum Chordata; class Mammalia; order Dasyuromorphia; family Dasyuridae; genus Sarcophilus; species Sarcophilus harrisii. Next base: position 88,503,700 of record NC_045430.1, on the reverse strand, counting down.
TGTCTTATCACACTCACATATGGTAAAAACACTGCTAGAATATCTAATTTGGTAAAGATCATTTCTAGTTGGAGAGATCAGGAAAATCTTTTTTCTAACCTTAAGATTAAATATTAATTAAAATAGTCCTGTGACTATTTTTTCCTTTTTTATATTCCTTTTTTCTCCTTTTAAAAAATAATAACTTTTTACTTTTCAAAATACATGCAAAGATAGTTTTCAACATTCACCCTTGCAAAACCTTTTGTTCCAAAGATTTTTTCCCTTCCTCCTCCTTTCCCCCTCCCCTTGACAGCAAGTAATCCAATATAGGTGAAGCATGCGCAATTCTTCTAAACATATTGAGATCAGGAAAATCTTTAAGGAGAAGATGTGATTTAAGGATGACATGAGAGGATAGGATTTCAGTCCAGTTTTACCATCCAACTTCTGATTCCCTGCTTCAAGTCTCACTCTCCTATTCCAAAGAAATCTTTGCATAGGTTATTTTTATTTCCTGGTTACTCTTCCTTTTTCCTCTTTCTTTTTCCAAACTTCATTCTGTACTTACCTCTCCTTGGAAAACTCCAACTAGCTCCCTTCTCCTGACCTTACCCCTTCTGATTTCCTTCTCCAAACCATTTGTTCCTCATTTTGATCTTCTTTCTCTGTGTCCTTTTTGTGTGTCCTGATTCTCTTTGAAGGAGGGAATTCACCTCCTTTTTTCTGGATGTCATTATACTATACTACTATTTGACATGGGAACTACTCCATTAATGTTCTGAATTGACTGACAATATGCTTTTCTCAGACCAGACCGATGGAAGGTGTGTGAGAAGTGATAGCTGTTAGGATCTTTGCTACAGAAGCTAGCTTTCCCTGAATCCCCATTATCTCCTGCCTTCCCAAACATAGGTTAGTTTTATCTCAGGAAAGGAAAAGGGATAAACATTTATATAGTGCCTACTATGTGCCAAGTTCTGTGCTAAAGCACTTTACAAACATCTCATTTGAGCCTGAAAACAACTCTGAGAGGGTCCCCATTTTGCAGCTGAGGAATCTAAAGCAAACAGAATTTAAGCAATTTTCCCAGGATCTCACAGACAAATAAATGTCTGAGGCTGGATTTGAACTCAGACCTTCCTGACTTCAGACCCAGCATTCCATCCATCTAGCTGCATCTCTAACCCTAACCCTTAAAAGGTATTGAAACTTTCCTCAAGACCTTATTGGCCCAGGAAAGTAAGGCAGTATCCTGGTTGTCTAAGTTCAAAAACCAGCATAGGACGAGGTGGGGGCTCTTCTCTGCATCTCAGCAGACCACTATGGTGAATGGAGAGGTTGGGAAAACTGTGTCCAACCAAATCAATGCTATATCCTTGTTCAAAATCCTTGCCATGCATTCATTCTTGTGGCTATCAACTTCATTAGGTGGCCTACAAATGTCTCCAGAGTTATAACAGACACATAGCACAAGAGAAAATTAAACAAATTAGACAAAGGGCGGTTCAGGGAAGAGAAATTGTATCTTATTCTACTATATATATTCCAGCCAAACTGGGATACTAGTTTTTGCTGAATCCCATACCATCATATCCATTGTCTTATATACCTGGAAGGCACTTCCTCCTGGGTTCTTCCTTTTCTGATCATTTTTTCTTCAAGACTCAATATAGGAGCTAATTCTTCCTGTTGCTAGGCTTTCCTCCTTGAAATGCCTTGTAAATGTGTCCATATTTTGTCTACCCAGTCTATGGTGGATATAATTATAAGATATATGAGGTTAGAGATTATCTTGTTTTGCTCTTTGTAGTTCCTGAAACTAGCAGACTGTCTTACACATAGTAGGTGGCTTAGGAAATGTCTGTTGAATTGAATTGAAAAACAGAAGTTTCTTTTGGCTCATTTGAAACCTTTAAGTCATATCTATATTACTGTGTTAACTTTCTAGCTGATTTCTCTCTTACTATTCTCTTTCTCTTCCAACTTATCATATTCAGACTAATCTTCCTAAAGCAAAGCTTTTATTGTTACTTTCTCAACAATCTATAACAGCTCTCTTATCCATCAAATCAACTCTTCTTGACTTTTAAAGACTTTTATAATTTAATCTTCCTTTCATCTAAATAATCTTATTTCTCATTACTCCTCTAGTCTATTAAAGCTGATCTAATGTTCCTGAACACACTAAGCTAATTTTTTCTTCATACTTTTGCTTGCTTCAGTTCTTCCCCCAGTCCAAAATGTTCTCTCATTCCTCCCTACTCTACCAAGTACTTTCTGTCCAGTCCTTAAGACCTAGTTCAAGTTGTATCTCTTCGATGACAACAACTGCCTAGACATATTCCATTATCTAGTGATTTCTCCCATTTTGGGACTCCTATTATACTTACAGTGTGTACCACCAAATACTTTATTGTTTACTGTCTCATACTAGTTATATTTCTCCATTAAAGTCCTCTTCCAATGTTTTTGTCACCTGCATGCAGCCCAAGGGGCCTCCAAAGAGAACACACAGAACCAGTCATTCTTGGAAGGCCTGATGACAAATAGGGTCAGGTGCTTTCTCTGGCTCTGTCTGAAGCCCAAAGTAAAAAGTACAGGGAACTCTAAAGCAAAGCTTAGTAATGGCTCATGCAGAAGGTCTCCCCTTCCTTTGTCATTAAAATATTCAATGCACAAAAAGGATATCAGAGTTAGATAGTTATTAGCTGGTTATTTCTTCAACCACAGAAACTGTATAAAACACAAAGAATTTAAAAGCATAAATACAGGAAACCGAAAACACTCAAAATAGCACATTAAATTCATTATACTCCCCCAGATGGTAAAGACCCTTTGTGGCACTCCCAAAAAGCTATTTCTCATTTAGCTTAGACCTGCAATATCTGATAAACTTAACAGCAATTATCATCGAGTACTGGCAACATCCAGATCTCCTGGCCTCTTATCATGCAACTTGAGCCTTACGGTAAAGAGTGATCTTTTTAAGCAATGGGTTTGTTTTCTGAGAATTATGTTTTAAAGGAAACCTGATTGAATCCTGAACTCAGAAAATGCCTGACCCAGCCGAGGAGGGAAATATCTATTTCTTAGGATTTCTAGTCATTAAGCCACAAAAAAGGAAGAAAGAAAGAAAGAAAAGGAAGAAAAAAGAAAGGGAGGAAGGAAGAGAAAGAAAAAAAAAGAAAGCGAGAGGGAGAAAGAGAGACAGAGAAACAGTGAAAGTGAGAGAGGAAAAGGAAGAAGGCAGAATTGAAAAGTCAATAATTGATTTTAGTCTCAGGCTCACCTACTAAATAGCAGTTCCCTGTCATGTGTTTCTGCTGGAAATGGCCAGTTTTGGAAATTCCTTTTATTCTGTTCCTCATGTTACCAGAAGATTGAGGAAGAGGAAAGCATATAACAAAGAGTCAAAAAATAATGATGGAAATCACAAGCATTAGATTAATAAAGATGACCGTTGTTAGAATAGCTGGGGACAGGCAAACACACTAATGTAAGATTGGTAGAGCCGTGAATCGGTCCACCATTCTGGAAAACAATTAGGAACAGTATTCCAAAAATCACTAAACTACACAAACCCCATGACCTCAACATCCCACTAATAAGCATGTACCTCCAAAAGATCAAGGACAAGGGGAAAGGACTGAATAAGATACAAAAAATATTTAAAGCAGTACTTTTTGTTGTAGCAAAGAATTGTAAACAAAGTGAATGACCATCACTTAGGAAATGCTTGAATAATTTATGGTATTTCAATGAAATGGGATATCAATACACTGTTAAAAAATGATTTAAAAAACCTCAGAGGACTTTATGAACTGATGCAAAATAAATTAAGCAGTACCAGGAAAACACATTATAAAGCAAATATGATATTGTAAAGGAAAACAACTCATGAATTGTGGTCAATGAAAGAGTGGTCATGACTCCAGAAGACTTCTAATTAAGCATACTTCCCATTTCTTGGAACAGAGGAGGTAGACTGTAGGTATACAATGAGACATACACTTTTTAGACATAACACAGGTATAAGTTTCTTTTGCTCAATAAAATTTATTTGTTACAGCAGGAGGATTTTATTTGGTAGGAATCTCTAAGGAAAGGATTGGGAATAGGGATAGTGCCAAAAAAGAAAAAAAAGTGTTAATGAAGAGTTTATGAAATACACCGAAGAATGAAGAAGAAATTTCAGAAGGGAACCCAAATAAACAGGACTGTTGATATTACAATATTAAATTTAATATATATTTTAAACCCAATAAGTTGTATGAAAGAGATTAATGGTTTCATATACAAGCTCTTTTTCTGTATTTCTTTGGTTCATAATGGTTGTTGATATGTGTTGGTTTATCAAGTTCATAGCAAAGAAAAAAAGAAGAAAAATAAAATGTCAAAAATAGGGGGCAGGACTCTCCAGTTGATAAATGGTCAAAGAATATAAACAATTTTCAGATGAAGAAATTAAAACCATTTCTAATCACATGAAAAGGTGCTCTAAATCACTATTGATCAGAGAAATACAAATTAAGATAACTTTGACATACCACTACACACCTCTCAGGTTGGCTAAGATGATAGGAAAAGACAATGGAAAATTTTGGAGGGGACATGGAAAACTGGAACACTGATGCATTGTTGGTGGAGTTGTGGAATGATCCAACCATTCTGAAGATCAGTTTGGAACTATGCTCAAAAAGTTATCAACCTGTGCATACCCTTTGATCCAGCAGTGTTACTACTGGGCTTATATCCCAAAGAGATCTTAGAGAAGAGAAAGGGACCGGTATGTGCCAAAATATTTGTGGCAGCCCTGTTTGTAGTGGCTAGAAACTGGAAACTGAGTGAATGCCCATCAATTGGAGAATGGTTGAATAAGTTATGGCATATGAATGTTATGGAACATTATTGTTCTTTAAGAATTGATCGGGGGCAGCTAGGTGGCACAGAGGATAGAACACCAGCCAGGAAGTCAGGAGGACCTGAGTTCAAATCTGGTGCCAGACATTTATCACTTCCTAGCTGTGTGACCTTGGGCAAGTCACTTAACTCCAATTAACTCAGCAAAAAAAAGAAAAAGAAAGAAAAAAACAAAAAGAAATGATCAGGAAGATGATTTTAGAGAGGCCTGGAGAGACTTACATAAACTGATGCTGAGTGAAATGAGCAGAACTAGGAGATCATTGTACATGACAACATCAATATTATAGGACAATCAAATCTGATGAACATGACTTTCCAATAATGAGATAATTGATGCCAGTTTCAATGATTTTGTGATGAAGAGAGTCATCTATACCCAGAGAGAGGACTGTGGGAACTGAATGTGGAACACAACATAACATTCTCACTCTTTTTGTTGTTGTTCACTTGCATTTTGTTTTCTTACTCATTTCCTTTCATTTTTGATCTGATTTTTCTTGTGCAGCAAGAGAATTATACAAATATGTTTACACATATTGGATTTAACATATATTTTAACATGTGTAACATATATTTGATTGCTTGCCATCTGGGGAGGGGATGGGGGGAAGGAGGAGAAAATCTGAAGCATAAGGCTATGCAAGGCTCAATTTTGAAAAATTATCCATGCATATGTTTTGAAAAGAAAAGAAAAGAAAAGAAAAGAAAAAAAGGGGGACAGCTAGATAGTGTCAGGAGGGCAAGGACCTGAATTCAAATCCAGATTCAAACACTTACTAGCTGTGTGACTGAGCAAGTCACTTAACTCCAATTGCCTTCTATACAAACAAACAAAAAAAATTTTGTGAAGGCTTATTCTTATGGACCGTGTTAGAGGAGAGGGGAATGGAGAGGGAGGGGGAAAGGAGTAGACCATCAAATTGATCAAGGATTCTTGGATCACTCCCCATCACTTCATTCTAGATTAGAAGTAACCCCGGGTTTTTGAAAATCATGCCAAAGGATTATAATTCCTGGGAGCTTCTATCAAGCTTTGAGGATAGACCCTGGGAGAGAATGTTTCTTGTCCAAGGACCTGTTTAAATAAATATGTAGAGGATAATACCTTCGTTGCTTTCAGGGTGATGAAGTTTCCTGCCAAAATAGCTTTCAAAGACCATCTATTAAGTCAGAAAAGGAGCAAAAGTAGGACCAATGAATAGAAGTTTTTAAGAGGCAAATGTAAGCTGGGTGTGAAAAACAAAAACAACACAATACAAAACAAAAAGACCCTTTCATATCTACTTTTCTGACGATCCTCCCAAATTTTCAATTCTGAGTAGCTGATATGCCGATATAAAAACAAATCTTTTATCTTGCTTTATTCATGTTGTTTAGATTTATCACTGTAACTAGATTATAAGCTCCCTGAGGTCAGAGACTATGTCATATTCTTTCATTATTCTTCATAGCATACAGTGAGTGCACTGCTAGGCCCGTAGAAGGTAGTTTGATGGATTTGTCATTTTCTGGTCTTTTGAGTTAACCAGATAGAGAATTCTTTGTTTTTTCCTAGCAACCCTACTCTAATCAACAGAGGATCAAATTGGAGCACATGGTAAGAAGTCCTAGACCTTTAGAAATAATTAACAAGAATAAGTCTTTCATAGATATTAGAATTTTCCTTTAAAGCTGTATTCAGTCCTATTGGATGACTCAAAAGCATCCTGCAGACATTAATAATTGCCCTTTCCTTTCTTAGTCCACTTAGATGGCCTAAAGTGATTATGACAATTATCACCTTCATCCCTCCCACATTTGTTAGCAATAAAGTCCCTAACTTTCCAAACTCTTCCACAAATTTGGAGCAGCTAATGGGATACCCTTCCATCAGACAGGCCTGCTACTTTGGGGGAGACTGGATGAAAGACTCATTTATAATAGTAACATTAGTTTTATTTGTATGGAATAAGGTTTGTAAAAGTTTATATATCTTATTTGATCTTTACAAGAAGCCAGTGAGGTTGTTCAGTCAATAAATCAATCATTTATGAAATGCTTGCTGTATAGAGGGAAAAAAATGTAGCTCCTGACTTCAAGGAGTTTACATTTTAATAGGGGAAACGACATGTAAATAAAGTAGATATAAGATAAATGTAGAATAGATGGAAGGTGGGTAGTATATTAGTCCCATTTTAGAAATGGAAAAAAAAAGATTTAGAGAGGAAGTGATTTGTCCAAAGGATTATAGCTAGTATATGGGGCAGCTAGGTGGTACAGGGGATAGAACACCAGCCCTGAAGTCAGGAAGACCTGAGTTCAAATGTCTCAGACACTTAATACTTCCTGGCTGTGTGACCCTGGGCAAGTCATTTAACCTTAATTGCCTTAGTCAAAAAAAAAAAAAAGAAAAGAAAAGAAAAAGAAAGAAATATAGCTAATGTATTAGGTGAGATATAAATTGAATTCTTGACTGCAAATCCAGCATTCAATTCATTTATACAAATTAGGGATGTTCAAGTCCCAAACTTCCCCAAAGCCAGAAAAACCAAATAACTCCTAAAAGAATGGAAGGGACAGATTGGGAAGAAAGCAAAAGGCCCCAAATCCCGATTCCTTTCTGAGTTCATACCACCTTTCTCCTTAATGATAAAAGAACATCCCCCAAGTGTACAGAAAACCTAAGTTAATTAAGAGTAGGGCAGTGAAAAAGGCAATGGATTTGGAGTTAAAAAACCTGTTTCGAATCTTGATCAATCAATCATTCAATCAATGCCTTCCAGCTTTCAATCTATGATCTTGTTTCATCACATCATTTCAACAGAACTGGACTTTGGTTCTCATTCCTTATTTGTCATGGCTGCTTCTATCCATCCATTCACCATATTTCTGTTCTCTTCTGTTTAACTGAAAGGGAGAAGACAAAGCAAGAGCAAAGGGCATGAAGATGTATATAGTCATAGTCACGAATTGAACAACATTGAACTTTCTTCCCTTTTTAATCTCCAAGTATTATAGAATAATTGATTTAGAGCTGGAAAGCATTTTAGAGTCATTTCATTCAAACCGTTCATGTTATAGATGGGGAAACTGAGACGCAGAGAGATGAAATTTCCTGTTTTAGGTGATACAGCTAAAAAAGTAGTAGAGATGGGATTTTGCCTCTAAAACCAGCACTATTTTCATGACACCATTTAGCTCCTCATGGTGGGAGCTCATAAATCACTGTTTCCAATGATTCTAAGAGCCCATTTGCACCATTGGGGATTCAGAGGGAGGAGGGAGAGACACAAAATTGCCCTTTCAGGAACTTACCCTTTGAAGAGGACACAGAAGAAAGAATATTTACAAAGCAGCATGAATTCAAATTTTATCTCATCCATTTCAACAAGCTATTAGGGAGATCAAGGAGAGTACCTGTCCACAAAGTACTTAGATTTTATCAGGGAAGCAAGCACGTTCATAAATAAATGCAAAATACATACAAAGGAAATATGGGAAGTGTAGGGGAAGGCTAAGAAATTGGTGGGGGGAGAGCGATCAGAAAAGGCCTAGATTAGGAGGGAGCGCCGCAATGATGCGTTGTAGACAGCTAGACTTCCAAGATGAAAAAGTGAGAAATTAGGCTCGGAGGCAAGGAGTTTGTATGAAAAACACCGATGGCAGCTTCTAACCCAGTCTGAGGGATGTCGGAGTGGTTCAGAGCCCAGTTACAGGTGTATAATCGGGAAAGCTTTGTTGATGGAAGGGAATTCTGAACCGATTTTGAAGGCAAGGAAGAGTATGTAGGATTCCGACGCCAACACAATCTGTTTCAGCTAGTAAAATCAGCAGATGGAGTGAAGAGGGAACTAGGTGGACCAGCTGGGGAAAGCGCCCCCCTCCCCAAATGTGGGGTTTCTTCCACCCACTGACCTGCAACCCCTCCTCCTTCCTTTTCCCCCCCAACTCCTCGATTCCCCTCCCTTGTCTTCCTGGATAATCTCCTGACATCCCTTCAAATCCAATTACTGGATTAATTGACGTGCGAACCGAGAGACGAACAAAAAAGAGCTGCAAACAAGGGGCGGCTCGGATTTATTCTCCGGCCTCCAGCAGGTCCCCGGCCGGGGGAGATTTACGGGGTCTTGAACACAGCGACAGTTCAAACCTTTGATTAATCATGTCTTTCTCCCAGCCCCATAATTTAGTTGCTCTTTTTCCCTCCCTGCCTTTTTTTTTTTTTATTTTTTTATTTATTTATTTTTTTTTTAATCAGTGGAAACAGAGACTGAATCCTCATCAACTTCAATTACAAATATTAAGCCCCTGGACGGCACTTTGACAGAGAGGCCCATTTCCCCCTCCCCTCCCCCCCCTAAATCACCCCCGAATTAACATCACAATCCGCGGCTGGCGGACGCTCAGATTTAAAAGGCGGCATATTGTTGGCGGACGGTCCGGTTCAGTGGGGCAAGCTTGGCTCCCTCCCGCGGCACCCCCCGCCTCTCTTCTCTCTGCTAACCCCCTCCCGGGATCCCTAGAGCGCGGTGACTCAGGAGCTGCTGGCAGTCTGTCGGCCTTCGCCCCCGCCGAGGGAAGAAAAGGCTGAGGTCGGGGGGCGCTCTGAGGGCAGCAGGGCGGGGCGACGTGCAGAGCCCGGCAACTGACCTAAGCTGAGCGTGAGGCAGGTTAGTTAGGCCCCGAGACAAGGGCAGGGGCCTAGGGAGCCACGGGGAGCGCGGGGAGGGGGGAGATGATTTCTGGGCGCTTGGGACAGGGGGACGGATCAGATGCAAATTAGATGCAAATGCAATGCAGAGTAGCTGGGATCGTCTCGGACGCAATGGCGGAAGAGCTTCTGGGAAGGAGAACATCGGGCCGCCTCTCTCTGCCCTGGGGCCGGCGGAGAGCTTTCTGTGGGCTCGCTCCTCCGCACTGGCGCGAGATGCGGGTTCATTGGGTCATTTATCTCGGTACTGCGGGAGGGGAAAGCGGCGTTGAGCTGCACCCCCCCTCCCCCCACCCCACCCCACCCCCGTCTCTTCCGAGGATTTGAACCAAAGAAAGGTGACCCCTAGTTGCCACTCGTCCCTAAAAATTGCTCCCCCTTCTCTCCTAAAATGAAGGCGAGAGATGGGGCGGGGGAGTCGGGTGGAGACGGGGAATGTTAACCCAGGTATCCAGGATTCCAGTTATTTTTTTTAGCTCGGCGAACATCCATCGCCAGTCTCCGAGTCCTGCCTAGCAACATCTTAACCAATCAAAGCTAAAGAAAACAGGGCGGCCCGCCCATCTCGGACTCTGATAGGCTAACCCTAACAACGATCACGCTGAGTTCTCATAGGCTGGCGGCCACCTGTATGGAAATAAGCATCACCCAGGAATCCTTGTCTCTAGCTTTACTCCGCCCTCCGCTCTACGGACCTGTAGCTCACTCTGCAGTAAGGGCAGGAAGCCGTAGAGCCATTTCTCTTGGGCTTACACTGGTGGGGTCTCCGACCCTCTTCACCGCGAACTCTCCCTGACTCCCCCAAAGGGGGAAACCTAAAGCAAATTTTCCCGTCCCCGCTGGCTCTTCTGACTCTGCCCCCTCCGGTGTCCTAAGCAGGAAAATGACTTGCGTGTTGCTTCCATTTCTTTTGCGCATAGTCTGCACGTCGTCTGTTCAATGTCAAAATTTTGCCCTTCCCCTATGATGCCACCCTAGCCACAGCTTGCACCCTTCAGTGCCCACCCAGGTAGTCCTGCTCTCCCCCGGTATCTCGGGGCTGCCTTTGCCCCCATCCTCCTCCATCTCCGCCTGCTCCTCCTTCCACGAGCCCTTGTCATTCTGCATCCAGGCACTTCACCCCAGAATCTAAAGGAGGGGGCGCTTAAGGGGAAGAGCCCCCCCCCTTAAAAAAAAAAAAAACACCTCTCCATCCTCTCTCCCCATCTATTTTCTCCGAGGGAGCCGAGTTTGACAGCGAATTCATTCCGAGCGGGGAGGGTGATTTATTCTTCAAATATACCGACAAGTGCGGGCATGATGGAGCCCATTAAAATGTTGGGAGATTGTTTTTATGATTGAAGTCTGTATTACTCCAACCATAAAGAAAGAGAGCAAGGAGTCATTAGCATTTTCATGATGGTGTATTTCTGCTTGTCTCCGTGCTATCACTCATCTTTACTGCCCGTCCCTTTGCTCTCGCTTTGCTACAACGAGGAGAGACTGCAGCCTGAGTTGGGGGGGAAGCGGGTGGGAGTGGGGGTGGGAGGGGGATGGAGATCCCCAAGCCGCTCTGCCCTTCACGCCAAATCCGCCCAGGCCTCCCCGGGACGTGGCTGAGGCCGGACATATGGGCTGTGTCTCACTGTACGCCTCAGCTGGCTCGCCTCTTGATTCTTTACTCTTCCCCCCAGTTCAGGTCCTTGTGACCTGAACGGTGTGTATGTGTGGGTGTGCTCTCTCTTCACTCTCGTCAGCCCAAATGATACCTTTGGAAATCCTAACCGGTGTACGTGTCTACGTCTGGGTTTTCTCTCTCCAATCTCATCAGCCCAAATGACCTCTCTCTGTCTGTCTGTCTCTGTCTCTCTCTCTGTCTCTCTGTCTGTTTCTCTCTGTCTCTGTCTCTCTCTGTGTCTGTCTCTCTCTTTCTCTCTGTCTCTGTCTCTGTCTGTCTCTGTCTCTCTGTCTCTCTTTGTGTCTGTCTCTGTCTCTCTGTCTCTGTCTCTCTCTGTCTCTGTCTCTCTTTCTCTTTGTCTCGTCTCTCTGTCTTTATTTCTCTCTGTCTCTGTCTCTCTCTGTCTGTCTCTGTCTCTGTCTCTCTTTCTCTTTGTCTCGTCTCTCTGTCTCTCTCTGTCTCTGTCTCTGTCTCTCTGTCTCTCTCTGTCTCTGTCTCTCTTTCTCTTTGTCTCATCTCTCTGTCTGTCTTTATTTCTCTCTGTCTCTGTCTCTCACACCCACAGAAAGAAAAATGGGGTGCTTATATGTGTATTTAATATCTCCCTTCAGTCCCTCTGGTTTCCTGAACCTGCAAAGTACTTGGAGATCTCCATTGGTTTGGAGGAAGTGATGCTAAATATTTCATAACAAAAGACCTTGGAATGGGATTTTGGGGTAGGAAATTGAGGTAGTACTGAGTTTGGGTAGAAATGAGTTTGGGATAGAGAAGTGGAGTAGAGGTAGAGAGGGTGGAGCTGATGAAAGACAATGAGGAATCCTGGGTTTTAGCTGGCAAAGAGTTGGGAGCCAGGACATTGAGGTATTGCCTATTTTCTTAGTCAAGGGCTTTCAAAGATCTTACACTAATAACGTTTTCTCTTATTGCCCAAGAAAAAAGCCAAAGACTTAGTTCAGACCACCCTGCTTCCCTCCAGGTTCGGTAGGTTTCACTTTTGACTCCTTTTCCACTAGAGTTCTAGTTGCTACCTCTTGCTTTCATCCCTTCCCAAACTTTTTGAAACCCTGATTCTATTCTAGGCTCCATCTATTCTCCTGACTTCTCTAGTGAAGAATTGAAGGATAAAGTTTAAAATGGTCCATAGTGAAGAAGTAGTCAACATGAGCACGTGGAGGTCCCAGGGCATATGACATAGAGTTGTTCTAAAGCCACTAGAGAAGATCTGGACTCTCTATTTCTGCCCTTCCTACTTTTTGATATGTTCCCACCCATCAGATAGATGGACCTCTCATGTTAGCCTCAATGTGTTTGAAGATCTTCCAGGATCAAAACATGTTCAAAGCAAAGGATGGTTGGGATTCAATTCAAGTCAATAAGTGTTTATTAATCATGTAATATTAAGGACATAACAAAACAAAAGTCTTTATTTGCAAGGAATTTACTGATGAATAGGAGAGATGACATGAAAAAATTATTGATAAAAAAAGAAAAAGATTATATTTTTGGGTAGACATGAAGGAGCAGAATAGAGACTTTTGTTAGTGAGAATTTAAGAGGAAATTGAGGAATTCTAAAAAAGAATGCAAGATGGCTGAGTACTCATCCCATACCCTCAGGGCTTCTTCCACTTTCTCTATTCTAGGTCCCTAAGAGATCCAGACTGGGAAGTACTTAGAGATCCTCAGAGAAAATTTCCTTATTCTGAGATTTAGGGTAGTGGTTAGAGTTTGGGGGAGACTGGAAATACTCAGTCCTCACCTCCAGCCTCCATCCTAACTAATTAATGCCTCCTCTAATCTCTTGACCTTGAAAGTTTCCCAGAGTGAATGGGTAGGTAGATTCTGGGATTCTATAGGTAGGAATCAAGGTAGCTGGGCAGAGGCTGAGGGTGAAGGCATGTGTGGAGGTGGTACTCTATATCACCACCCCACCCCCCAGTCTTTAAAATGCCCGGCAGCAGTGGCGGTGGCGGCGGCGGCGGCGGCAGCAGCAGCCCCAGATTTACAGCTGCCCCAGCACTGATGCCATAAAAGCAAACGATCCTTCTCTGTACTAATTTCTGTGTAATTAGATCTCTCCTGGCATGGAAAGTGGGGAGTGGGGGCAGCGGGGAGGGTCGAGAGAGAAGACTCTATGCAGAGGGGAGAAGAGAGGCCAGGGGGCATGCATAACCACATGTATGAACAAGACAGTCACATGGATCTAGGTACTTGGTATGTGGGGGACAGGTGTCAAAGGGAAGGGGCACTTGGCACATAAATAGGATGGCACTTCTAACTTTGCACAGGTGAACACATCTGCAGATGCAGCAAATGAAAATGCACGGCCCCGCCATCTCGTTGTAAGAGGCTGCATCTAGGTTTGCAGACATATCACAGATGCTCTCTGCCTCCTCTTCTCCTGCTCCCCTATCCTGGACCAAATGTGAGGGAGACATGACCTTAAAGACCTTAGGTTTAAGGTTGTGTCTGTGACACAGAGAATCAATCTTGTCTTTTCTTACTTCCCAACCTTAAAGAGAATCCAGGGATGCAACTCTCTCTCCTGAACGGCACCCTGAAAAAGAACCAGACACACAGATTTCCCCAGAAAGGCCCAAATACGTTTATCTTCTTCTGGGAGCAGATAGAATAGTTTTTCCAGAAGTACACATGAAGTATAGATCTCACAGAAGGGAATAGATATCCAGACACCCCCAGAGGGGCCAAATAACAGATTTCTCCTTACCAGGAGGAACTAGATAGTCCTTTCCTAGAGAGTCCAGACACATTTCCCCACCCCTAACTACCACCAAGAAGGGCCCATATCTATATATATATATATATATATATATATATATATACCTTCCCCGAGGGGTCTAGACACATAAACTGCTTAGGATGGGTTAGACAAATAGCCTTTCACACGCCACCCCCAGGATCCAGACAAACATACAGCCTGAAGTCCAGTATTACCACTCCTCCCCCTCATCAGGGACCAGACACAAAATTCCCTAGAGGAGTTCCATATGCAGAGAATCCTCTAACTTGTACATATTGAGCTCTTAAAGGGTCCCGAATAGCAGACACATATTCCTTTTCTGTATGTACACATTGTATATGTACATAAATCTATATATACATTATCCAATCTGCCTTCTTCCTACACCCATCTTGTTGGAGACAGACAATGGAAAAATAGATGAAGCTCTCTGGCTGTGATGCTGTCTAACAAACTTGGAATCAGAAATGAGTGGACTCTAGGAGGCCATGAAAATAAGGAGGGGAAAACAGGGTGGATATGGATTAAAAAAAAGGGGGATGGCTTCAGAAAAAGAACTTTGCATCTGATGGCCCCATTCCTTGGGGATACCATATCTAGAAAATTACTGAAATTACTTTTTTTTTTTTTTTTTGAGGCAATTGGGGTTAAGTGACTTGCCCAGGGTCACACAGCCAGGAAGTGTTAAAAGTGTCTGAGGTCTGATTTGAATTTAGGTCCTCCTGACTTCAGGGCTGGTGCTCTATCCTCTGTGCCACCTAGCTGCCCCATATCTAGAAAATTAAAAAGTCAATTATGACCATTACCAGGAGCAATCATTTTAAGAAACTAAAGATTTATCAAACATTGCTATTTATTTTTTGGTTCAAAATTGGAAATGTCTTATATATTCAATTTGGTCTAAACCAGTGATTCGTTGCAATGGGGAACTCCTGGTATGAAAATTCTCTCTATTAATGCAGCCAATTTGTCTATAACTTAAAGGGTTGTCAAGCAAAAGAGGTTAAGTACCTAGCTCATATTTGTAGAATTAATCTGTATCTATGGTAGGACCCCATATGGGCTAGTTTTTCCTCTAAAAGGCAACAAAACTATCCTTGAGATTTAATCCGAGAAATTAAATCTAGTATATTGGGAATCAGGATTCCCCAAGTTTGACATTCTCTGCTTAGCAGGGGTGCCATTGTAGCAAATGAGGAGGCAGGATAATTAATTACATTAATGCTGTGTCCTTGCTGAATATGCTTTCTGTCATATGGTTAAATAAACTTTTTTTTTTTTTTTTTGCTACATGTTAGATAATCTATGAGTAATTTATTTCATTTAGCCTGATCACCAGATTGGCCTGTGTCATTTGGCATAATGGTCAGTACTGGATTGAAATGACCTTGTGACTGACTTCATGGTTTATGCAGAGGAAGGGAATACTTCTGGCCCTGTTCCACCATCCCTCTCAACCAGATAGGGAAGAGAATCCCTACTCTTTACTCACCTATGGGATCAGCATGTAAACTCTCCTCAAGTACTCAGTAATTTGGGGTGTGAATTTGTTCTGGATCTTAAAGAACTTTGCCCAAAGATGATAAATGTAGTAAAATATCATTTGTTAAATTTGCATAACTTTGTATCTTCAGGCTGACCAACTGGGCTCTCTTTGAAGACTAGTAGTTTTGGTTTTGTCCAAGTATTATGCTGAATTAACTGGTTGGGACGCTTTAAAAAGCTATTAAGAATTGTGTCATAATTAATGGTGAAAAATGCTATTCATCTTCCTGAGAAAGAACTAATGGAATCTATACGCAGATCAAAACATACTGCTTTTTATTTTATTTTTTTCATCTTTTTGAGTCTGTGTTTTCTTTTACAACATGCCTAATTTGGAAATATGTAGTGCATGATTGCACATGTATAATATATATCAAATTATTAGCCTTTTTAACTAGAGAAGGGGATGGAGAGAGTGAATTTGAAATCAAAATAAAAAACAAATGTTAAAAATTACTTTTAAATAGAATTGAAAAAAATAATTTTGGGGGGGAAGAGAATTGTGTCACAATTTTTGAGATTCTTTTTTTAGTGCCAGGTACTCTGGGTGGTACTTGAAAGGTTAATGCTTGAGCCTTTACATATTCCAGTGAAACTTTCAGAGATATGGAGAAATTGAAGAGATAGATAAAAGTGTCAAATATAAAATATACCTGGGTAGATTTGTTAAGGATGGGGGAAAGAAAAGGGAGGGGTGAGGAAATGGTGTAAGAGAGGGAAAGTTGTGTCAAATTAAAAAAAAGATCCAGCTCCCTCTCTTGTTTTGAAACAGTCTTTGGGACTTCTAATGGGAGGTAGGAAAGGGGGACCTTGATAGGAGTGGAAGGCGATTTAGGATCCCAGATCCTAGCAGAAATAGGGCTGTTGGCACTTGAGTATATAATAGTCAGATAAGACTGAGTCTAGACTTGTTTGCTTTGTATGTCTTTCTCTGTGTGAAGGTGAATGAACAGTCATCTTGAGATGGCTATGCCTGGTTTTGGTGGCTATCTCATGAGTTTAAGAAGTTCAGGGCTCCTGGGTCCCTTAGTCAGAGCTGATTGGCAGCAGGAAGATTTGCTTAATCAGAAAGGATGATCACCAACAGAAGGTGTCCAAGTTGACTTAAAGACAGCGTGAGGAAGTTGAACATTGCAAAGAATCTGCATGACTGGTGAGGGAAGTGTATGGTACTTATAATAGATTATAGGGTACTGAGGAGATTTTCACAATGATAGTTGTCAGAATGATGAATCAGCTAGTGGAAGTGACTCCCTGTCCCTCCATCCTGGCACTGGACAACTTTGAGAAGCCTGCCCATAGGCCTTGCTGCTGGAGAAGGAACTTAGTGTAGGTAAAAAACAAACAAACAAAACAAGCCAGAAAGAAAAAAAAATAGTCAATAAATATTTATTAAGTATAGCCTGGGCTAAGTACTGGGGATATAAGGAAAGGCAAAAGACAATTCTTGTTCACAAAGTATTCCATAGTCTAACATACAAACAGCTATGTATAAAGAAAATATAGACAGGATAAATTGGAGATAATAAACAGAAGGAAGGCACTAGAATTAAGGGAGATTGGAAAGGCTTCTCATAGAAAATAGGATTTTAGTTGGGACACAAAGGAACCAGATAAATTGGGAAGCAGAGATGAGAAGAATATAAATACTGAAAATATTCATAATTGGAAGATGGAAGTGGCTTAGTGTGAGGAGGAGTAAAAAGGGCAGCATCACAATGCGGGGGGTGGGTGGGGAGAGAGAGGATGAGGAAGATGTAAGAAGACTGAAAAGGTAGGAAAAGCCAGGTTCAGAAGGGCTTTGAATGCCAAGCAGAGGATTTTATATTAGATCCTGAAGGTGATAGGAAACCACTAGAATTTATAGTATGAGGATGTATGTGTGACATGGTCAGAGTTATGTTTTAGAAAGATTGCCGAGTGGAGGATGAACTGAGGTACAGAGACTTGAGGTAGGGAGAACAACCAACAGATTATTGCAATGGGCCAGGCTTGAGCTGATGAACGTCTGCTCCAGAATAGGCTGGTGGTATCAGAATAGAGAAGAGGACATATTCCAGAGGCAAGGCATCAATGGGCAGGCAATGAAATAACTCTTGAAAGAGTGCAGTCTTTGTGATGAGGGTAATATTAAGAGAAGCTCAATGAGTCTCCCAATGTAAAGTGGTAACAATGAATAGGAGTAACATCAGGAATAAATACCAGGGCACAATCCAGATTTCTAGAACATTTCATTTTTAGAACAGTCGTCACTTATCCTTGTCATGGGTCTAAATAATCTGTAGTAAGGTGGCTAAAAAGCCATTACTCTTTTTTGTGCAATATACCATAGTACCAGGGTTGACACTGAGAATTGCTTTGTACCTCTTACCTACTCAGTATGTCCTCCTTCACCCTGGAAACTCCATTTATAGAAGATGATTATCAAATTTTTATCCCTTACAGTTCTCTTTTGGGGATAACCTTCTTCTTTAAAGGCAGCTGGGTAGTTATTCAGAATTGATTTCACTTTCTATTGTTAAACAAAACCAAAAAGTAGATGCCTCCACACAATTCCAAAGGTTGGTCCTTAGGTAAAGAGCAATTACGAGACTAGCTTCTGGGTACTGTATGGCAGGGACCATATCAATTCCAGCTAACAAAGAATGAAGGACTATGAAGAAAATGAATATATTTGAGCTAGAGAGTCGGGCTCCTGGCTGGCTCACCACAAGATCAATACTGGTCACACATGACAGTTCCAGCAACTCCAAGGTGTTTTTGTCAGCCAGGCTAGGGATTGGACTCCTTTTCTTGGTTGACATCCTTTCTGATGTAAAAATTATTCCTGCTGCTAATCAACTTTGACTGAGGGACCCAGGAGCTCCTGACTCTTTGAACTCATGAGACTGCTGTCAAGATTAGGAATGCCCATCTCAAGATCACAGTTTGCTTTTTCTCGAGGAGATACAAAGTAGGTGAGGCAGTTCTGTCTCTGTTCTTTCTAGGCTAGTATACTTTTTTTAAAAATTTGACTTCTCACTGGAAATAAGAGAGAGAGAAAGAGAGACAGAGACAGAGATAGACACAAAGAGACAGAGAGAGATAGAGAGAGTTGAAGAGAGACAGAGACAGATAGCAACAGAGAGAGCAACAAAGAGAGTTTATGCCTGGAGCAAGGGTGGAAGTTATTTTTCTTTTTAAACTACTACTGCTTCTCCTTTGGGCTACGGACACTAGGATTTACTGTGTCATTCTGAAGGTCCACATCCTTCAGTACTAAATTCCAGACATGACCCCTGGAAGTAGCCCAGTACCATGTATATAGGCTTACTTGTCTGCCCCCATACAATTTCTTTTCATAAATACTTATTCTCAGCAAGTCAACTAAAGCACATTTGCCACAATTGTCTGTTTTTCCAATAACTGAAAGTTTACTCAGGCCCTGGAGAGATTAAATCATTGTACTTCCTATGGTGTCTTACATTAAATTCTCAACAAGATCCATGTGGTACAGTTCTTCATGACTTCTCCAATGCCATATAAACAGTCCCAAGCAGTTGATTCAGCATAGTTCTTAAACAATACAAAAATTAACAGTCTTCAGGGAAGGCCCTGCAACTGGTAGTCTTGGAAATTGTAATAATATCCAAATTCAAAGCTATGCAAATTCAGGAAATAACGTTTTATATCTGCAGGGCACAGTTTTTAAAGACACAGATTCTGGTTGCTGAGTTCTTGAGAACTGTTTACTTTTCCATCCCACAAAGTCAAGGAGGATCTCTTATCTTTCTAACTAGGAGGATTCATGTTATGGGAAAAGGAGTAAGGTGGCCACAAGATTCAAGGACTGTGATTATCTGGGACTTTACTTTCTCTGGACAGTTCTTTCTGTACTTCAACCATGATGTCAATCACAAGGATATTATAATCCAATCCTGCCTCCTGCGCCAAATATTCTGGGCCAGATATGATTCAGGCCAATCTGGTGGGAGAACTCAAAGAACATCTGATATGTAACAAAATAAGTTTACTTAACCATATCATGGAAAGGTTATTCAGCAAGGATATTACATTAGGAACAATTCCTCTGCCTCCCTATTTGCTACAGTAGCATCCTTTATCAACAAATTATGTCAAGACAGAGGAATTCTGACTCCTAGTGTGCTGAGATTATATACTTAAGTGACCAGGGAATTATGTCAATTGTTCTAGTTTTCATCCTCTGGTTTGATTAAATCTCAAAAAGACTATTTCATTATTTTTTAGGTGAAAAAAAAAAACTTGCCTAGAAGGAGTAGATGTTGCTTTTACCATAGCCATAATAACTGTTTGAATACTTCTAGAGATAGTTTTCTTGTTAACTTTGTTCCTTTGTTTAATTCTGAGAAAGTTCTTTCTTTTTGTAGGGAAGACTTAAGGGGATCATTCTACAGAACATGTAACTGAAGCTTATCTGGAAACTTCCAGGGGCTCCAAGGACATGGATATCAAAACTCAACATTTGGATGCAATGAAAACAATAAACATTGCTTCTGGCCATGTGGTGGTTGAACACTGAAGGATGTGAGTACATTAAAAGGATGAAGCAATCCTCTCATTGGCTACTGATCTGGAGGAACAGAAGACTCAGTGAACTTAAAAAAATAAAGTTTCTGGCTCAGCTTCTTGCTTCAAAACTCTCCTTTGTGTCCAGTAGAGGTTTCTATCTCGATTTCCCACAGAATGGGGGGTGGTAGGGATGGTGAGGACTTTTTCTTGAACTTGAACATGTGTCATGGGTTCAATTAGATGAGCTCAAGACTGAATCCCTGATCTGTGTTTCTTTTCTTTCTTTAATTTTTTTTTTTATTTTCCCCCAGTTACACCTAATTTTTCCCTAGTTACATATAGGTTATTTCAATTCTTGAAATTGTGCTCAAATATTAGCCTTGAAGTGGATTGCACAGGCTTAGAGAGGATCTTTAGAGTTTGAGAGGTTGATCTACAATAAGTGGAGATGGATTTGTTTTTGCCAGCAGAACCCAATGCCCACAAGTTGTTTTATGTTTTGATGAGATTTAAGTGTCAGTCCCCCAGAAGACTCTAATAGTAGTGATAAGTCACTGAATTCTATTTTAAATTTGTTTTGGTCAAATGTGAGCTTCAGAGCATTCTGGGGTTAGCATTAATTTTGTGTGTAGAAGTTAAATACTGTCCCATATCTGATTTATATGGTACATTGAGTCCCTTTTGAAACCCCTTTCCCTTCTGGAGGAAACCTAAATTTTAAGTAATTTGTAGAGGTTTAATGAGTCAAAGGACATTTTAAAAAAGGGTGTCTAGCTTCTCTTCCTTTGATTAGAGGCTGGGATCCCTTAGGGCTAAATCCAATTAGAACATATGCTTGGGCCTAGGAGTGGTTTTTCAAGGTTAGAGGATATTGAGCTTAAATTTACCACTCTGTAACTCTGTTGTTTTTAATAAATTAATTTTTTTTCTAAATAATGAAAGTACACTTGTTTCTCCCTTCCCCCTTATTCTTTTGCTTTACTCACACTTCATTGAAAATGAAAGAAAAACTTGTAATAAATATATACACTCAAAATATATCCTCATATTGACCATATCAAAATATATTTTTACATATAGTAATTATATATATGTGTATTTATATATATATATATGCATAAACACAGATTCTTTCTGTTTCTCTTCACACACACACACACACACACACATACACACACACATTCTAAATGCATTCTAACTTCTGTCAGGAAGTGGACAACATGGTTTATAATGAGTCTTCAGGAATCCTGGCTAACCATGCCCTTAATCAGATTTCTTGAGACTTTCAAAATTGCTCATCTTTATTATATTGTTGCGATCATATAAATTGTTCAGGTTCTATTTCCTTTTCTCTACATCAGTTCATTTAAGTTTTCTCATGATTCTCTGAAAACGCAACCTTCCTCCTTGCTTGAGGTATAATGTGATTAAACTTCCATAAATTATTCAGTCATTCTTTAGTTGATAGGTACCCCTTCAGATTCCAGTTCTTTGCTACCATAAAAAGAAAGGAAGAATCTACCACATTTCTAGCTGTCTGACCAAGAGTTTATTATTTTGTTCTTGGCTCTATCATCTGAGTTGGCCTAATGCCCAGTTTGATCTGATCACTAACGACAACAACAAAATTCTATTCAAACAATAAAAATTACAATCTGGATACCCAATACAAAATCAGGAGATTTCTATTCCAACAGATAAAATTATCACACACTTGACTGAGCATTCTCTTTATTCTCCTGGACAGCTCTATCGAGGACATTTTTTCCTTATGCTTAACTGGGATCTGCTTTTCTGTAACTGCAGCCTACTTGGCCCTAGTTCTTCCAAATGGAGCCACACACACACACACACAAAACCTCGTCTTATTCCTTTTCCATGTGACTGACAATGGCACTATCATGCCTTTCCTCAGTTCTTGAAACTGATTCTCATATGAGTTTTGGGCCCCTTTTCACTCTAATCACCTCCCCATCAGAAGCCTTAAAATACTGTTCTCAGACCTGAATGCAGGGGTCCAGGTATGGTCTGATCAGGGCTGAGCACACCTTGCTTCTGAATTTCATGATTTCTTACATACAATGTAAGGTCTTGCGATATTTTTTGGCAGCCTCGTTCTTCTGGTCCCCAAAGGACTTTTTGGAACACAGCAATAGTACTGATATGATATTTGAGAGAGGGCAAGAAGGAATCAGTAGTCCTGGTGATGTTTTCACTACCTTTGAGCTTTTGTAAGCTAATATACGTATGACTATTGTTAGCCACATAACCAGATAGTGTTAGGCTGTTACTGTGTACCACCTGCACACACACACACACACACACACACACACACACACACACACACACACACTCTTACACACTCACACCTTTCCAACCTGCACTCAGGTAGCCAGCAGGGGTCGCCAGCACACCAGGAATTACTTCTTGCTGCATTCATCTCTTAAAGGTTTCTTTAGTTACTACTTGGAAACTCTTCTCTTTCTTCCTTCTCTTTCTCTCTCACCCTGACCAATCCTTTGGACTCCAGAGCTCTCTAACTGGGATCTGGGCAGCTTCCCTAAAGATGTCCCTCCTCCCATTACAGGGGACTGTCATACAGGCTGGGGACCCAGGAATCCTGGCTCTCAATCCCCTGGCTTGGAGCTGAGAGAGTAATCAAAATTTCATGTCAAGCCCATGACTATTCAGAATGCTTTCTTTCTCCCTTTGATTCCTTCTTCTGTGAACCCCCTTTCTAAATATCTGCTGCTGATCTATAGCCTTCTCAAGGCCAATCTCTGACCATCCTCTACCATACACAGAATTTGCTCCCAGCCTTTCTAGGACTTCCAGATCTCTCATCCTGTGGGGGACATAGGGATGAAGGATGATGCAAAGCCCTTGCAGGGGATATTCTAAGGTGTTTTTATTTTAGAGAGGGGATATACTTTGTGTTCAAAGTAAAAAATTAGTCTGTTCTTATGCTTCTTTTAGGAACACTTCTTTGTAGATATAGGGAGGGATCAGGGTGCAACTTCTTTCCAAATAAGAATAAAACTAGTTGTCTTGCCTGCCACTTATAAAGGGGACCCAGACATCCAGTTTTCTAGTTGGAATGGGCACCTGGACCGGGGAAACAGCTGTAGCTGCCACCTGGGAGGGGCTGCCTTTGGTCCTTATTCTGTGGCTTTAGCGACAGCTCAAAGCTTTCAATTCACTCCCTCCCCCAACACCACACACAATCCCGGTGCCCAGTGATTGGCGGCTGCCTGCTGCAGGGCCGGCTGGGCTGGGTTTATGGCTTTGCGGCAACTGAGACTGAGACCTAAAGAGAGATGGAGGCAGTGAAGATTCAGAAATGTAGGCTGATAAGAGAGATGGAGAGGTAGAAGAAAACCAAAACTAACTGGGAACAGCAAGGATATAGAGTCAAGCAATGATGAGTGGGGGACAGATAGGATTGAGAAAGATACACAACTGACATATCCTGATATAGATACCAAAATTTTTATAAGCAAAAAAAAAAAAAAAAAAAAAAAAAAAAAAAAAAAAAAAAAAAAAAAAAACAGAAGGGAAAATTGGGCTCTCCTATCCCTACTCTCACTCCATCTTAGGATGTCCCAGCATCTTCCATCTATCCATAAGCAAAAATGGAACTCATAGAATTCCTCTCCATAGAGTCCATAGAACTCATTTCCCCTCTTCAAGATACCTGCTTGAATACCTCCTTTATAAGATACCCAGGGGAGAGCTTGGGTACTATCCCTCTGGGATGAGTAAATGATGGTCTCTGATACTCGACTATGTCTGATCCTAATCCAACCACTAGTCTCTTTACTTGGGCAGTAGACCCAATTGCCCATACTACCAGACAGGGAGAAGTTTAGAAATAAATGAATACTAGTTAAGATAATTCTTATGGTTTATAAGGATTTTTTCAGATGTTATTTTATTTTACTCTCACAAAATCCTATGATATGTGATGTAGATATTGCCATCATTTGGTATTATAATTATTTTAATTTTATGAATAGAGCTACTGAGGTTCAGAGAAGTTTAAGTGACTCGTATATAATCTCAGCTAATAATCATTGACAGTAAGAGGCAAACCCAAATTTCTCTTGACCCCAGGCTTGCTTCTTTCCAGGCTATTATGTTGTAGGGACTACTGACTGAAGTCAAAGGAACAAATTTCTATTTTTGTTCTTTATGGCTCATTTTAAAAGCACCAGGGAAAAGATATGAAGGAAGGGAGCTGGAGGTTTTCCCAAGATGGAGAGGTGCTTTGTTATAATGAATGGGATGCTGAATTTGTCATACTGAATGACTGGTTTTGAAGTTAGAAATACCTGGATTTGAATCTTGGCCCTGACACATTAATTATATAGGTATGGTCAAGTCATGACCTGTCTGTTTCCTCATCTTTAAAATGGGGATAATGATATGGTAAGGGTCAATTGAAATAATGGAACGCTGAAAATTTTAAACACTATATAAAATGTTAATGAGATCTTGGGGATAAAGGAAGTTAGGGCAAAGTTCCTAAAAATCGACTATATATATATATATATATATATATATAGACACATATGTATGGATGTATCCCTTTCAACAAAGCAAAGCTCCTAAAAGA
Source organism: Sarcophilus harrisii (assembly GCF_902635505.1). Lineage (NCBI taxonomy): Eukaryota > Metazoa > Chordata > Mammalia > Dasyuromorphia > Dasyuridae > Sarcophilus > Sarcophilus harrisii. Next base: position 88,478,998 of record NC_045430.1, on the reverse strand, counting down.
AATATAAGGGTGGACTCATATTTACTTTGAACTTTGCACATTTAACAAATAGAACTAAATAAAAAGTCCTGCACTTGAGATAAAAAACTCAAGAAAAGGATGGGGAATAGTGGTCTAGCAACAGTTCATGTGAAAGAAACCTGGGCATTTTAATGGATTGTAAACTCAAAATAAGTCAATAACAAGATGAAAGCCAAAAAAATGATCTTAAGCAGCATTGTCATCAACATTACTAATAACAGCATATTTATATGTTGTTTTATGCTACAAAGCACATTCTCTACAATAATCCTCTGAGGTGGATAAGATAGGAATAACAGGAATTGCCAACTCCATTTTACAAATGAGAAGCATACAGAACAAGTAAGTTTATGGCTTTGTTGTATTAAACTTCTTGTGAGCTTCTTAAAATCAGGGACTACTTTTTTCTTTGTGGGCTCAGTGTTTAGAACAATGACTGGTACTTAGTAGGTGCTTAAGAAATGTTTATTGGCTTCATTTTCATTCTGCTCTGATCAGACCACATCTGAAGAACTGTGTTTAGTTCTGGATGGACATTGTAATGAGGGCAATCAGCATGGTGAGAAGAATAGAAAACTATGTTTAGCCAGAGAAAAATTTAAATATTTGGCAGTTTATCATGTGAAAAAGGGTCTTCCCGAGTGCAAAACTAGGAATAATGGGTGAAAGTTGTTGAAAGGCAGATTTAGCTTTCCTGTAAAGAAAAAAAAGTCTAACTACATGAGTGATTGAAAAATAATAGTGTTTAAGATGTCATAGATAGGATTCTTATTCAGAGATCACCTGATCTCTGAGGTCCAACCATGGTCATCCTTCATCCTTACAGAGGACCAAAATGACATCACCATGTTAGAATCAAGTTACAATATGTGTGAGTATGGCTGATCAGACCAATACAAACTGCCACAGATCAGACACAAATAGTCCCTATGAACATTTGGGGTGACTTCTCTAACTTTGTATATCCTGAGTTTCTTCTGAGCTAATTCAATTCTGCTTTGCTCATGGAGCCCAGACCCTTCTCTGATGAGGGCAAAATCTCTGATTTTGGGATGACCAGATAATCAGGACCTTTGAGTCTTCTCTTCTGGATATGTTCTAGTCTTCAGGTCTTTTTACATCTCTTCTCAAACCTCTTAGGTCAGAGGGAGCAAGGTAATGGAAGGTAGAGATCTCTATATTTCAGTTCTTATGTTTCTCAAATATTTCTTTAATTCTGATTAGCCAAAATAACGATGTGACTATTCTCATGTTCATTCTTATGTAGTATTATGAAAGACAGGAAACAGAACTCTAGAAGTACAGGGTCTGTGAAAGATTCCCATGAGATTTGAAGAGCTTCTGAATATCATAGAGAGGGCCAATGGATCTGGATCTTGAATAAATCATTTCATCTCTCTGAATCTTAACTGCTTCATCTGTAAAATGGGGACAATAAAATGTGAAGTAGCTACCTCCAGGGTTGTTATTTGGATAAAATAATATAAGTAAAGTATTTACCAAACTTTGAAGCACCATGTGTCAGTTATTATCAAAGAGATAATCACTACCTTAAGTCAGTGTTGTGGAGACCTCTTAGGAGAGAGACCAAGGGTCATTTATCTTTTAAAACCAATATCCCTCAATCTGAGTATGGGGGTGAAGTCAACAGCAATTACACCTGGGGATGGTGACAGTGAGTGTCAACTCTTGCAAGGTCAATGCCTTAATGTTCCCCCCCCCTTTTGTTTTTATTCACTTGACAGTTACTATGAAACTTTTTGTCATCATAGCAAGATCACTAGCCTTGGCATTAGAAAACCTGGCTCTGACTTCTAGCTTCGCTATTTATTCCCATTGTGACTTTGGATACATATCACTTAACCTCCCCAGGTCACAGTTTCTTGATCTGTAAAATAAGGTTGGAATAGATTATCTCTTAAGATTCCTCTCATCTCTAAATCTAACATCCTATAACAATATTACCATATTATCTCAATATGTACCTATTTTTCAATTGCCTGAATTTTTCTGCTATAATACGAAGCCTTTCTCATTTTATTATTTCTAAACGTTTTCACATTTATTATCATTGGTGTCAATGCAGCGAAGTAGGGAGAAGAATAAAGAATTATTCCATTTTAGAGATGGTAAAATAGGCCAAGAAACTGATGATGTAATCTAGGGTGAACTACAGGTACAGAATGAGACATGCATTGTCAAATGTGGTCAATATATTTGGTTTTTTGCTCAATTTCATTTCTTTGCTACGAGAGGATTCTATTGGAGGGGGGATTATTGGGAAATGAAAACATGAAAAATTTCTTAAAAATCAAAATGTAGGCCCCCCCAAAAAGTTAGTTGCCAAATGTTAAAAGTGAATTAAGACTGAAACCCAGAAATATCAGTTCCAAGCACCTTGTGCTGACATTCCAAAGTATGTTGATTTTTGCCCTTGAGGCTTTGGGGAGGTCAAGAGGAAAAAAGAGATATACAGCCCTTGGGAACTCTCAGACTATTGGGGAAGATAGACCATACAGATATGCAAAGGACAAAAACAGATCTCTAGGGAGTAATGGGTACAGCTTGGAAGAGAACATTTGTACAAAGCCTTGGCAATGGGTAAGGGTCATGTGTAGATGGGAGCAAAGAGTCCCTGAAGATGAAAGCAGCCAATAAAGGTGTGTAAACCTCAGAGTGGGAGACACCCCCACTCAACTGTTATGAACCTCCCTCTTCTAAGAAATTTTCTCTGACTTATTGTCAGCCCTCCTTCCAAGTGTTGTTCCCCATTCCTTCTAGCAAGAATATCTTAGTTAGTGTCTCTGCTATCTAGGAAGAGGTTTGTGCTGTGACTTCTCTGAGCAGGGAAGGAAAACTGTGTCTTCACCAGCCATTTTATCTAGTTCTCTGTATTATAGCCTGACTTTGGAAATAATGGTTTTTCACTCCCTCCCCTTCAGTTTTTCTTTCTATTCCTGTGTTCAGTAGGCCACATATTTGGGGACAAAATGAGTAGGCTCCTGGCTCCCTCCCTCTCTAGACTCACTAAGTGATTACTTCCTAAACAGACCCCATACTGCTTTGGGCTCATAATTCCTCTCTGATTAACCCCTACCACCCCAGCAAGTTTATAGGCCAAGGGAGATTGGCAGTGGGGGATTGGGGGAGGAGACAATGAAAGGGGGGGGGAATCCCAACTGGGTGATGGATGCTTCTGTCAGCCTGGCTTGTATTTATTAATAGTTTTAATACGGGAAGCAATAAAGGAAGAGAGGGATTCTATTAATTAAATCATTGTTATAATTAACTTTCATTAAAGGGGGATCAATAAAGAGGGGCTGAGATGGAGAGAGAAGAGATCCATTATCTCTAATTTCCTTGGAAAGGATTCAGGGAGGCAAGGTTGCTAGGATACAGTGCAGTAGGGGAAGGGGGAGGATAGAAGTCCAGGTGAAGCCAGGAGGAACTGGAGCAGGGTTTTAGAGCCATTGCAGGTGTATGAGGGTGTGGATGTTGTCATTGATGAGCAGTTTTAATTGGCTAAAATCTGAGAGGGTCCATTGTAGGTGTGAATGTGATTGGGGGTGTAGCAACATTGTGTGTTCATTTGTAAACACCAAATTCTGTATGTCTGGGAATTTTCATGGCTGTATTTGGGTGCTGTTTATGCCTTATGTAATGTTTGTGCTTGTGCGTGATGTTTTTATGTCCCTTTCAGCAGGTGAGTGCTCAGTAAATGCCATGAGAGGAGTGTGCCATTTTAAATACATTCTCTGGTTGGGTTGATACATGCAGGCGTCAATATGTTTGATTGACCACCATGCGAGAAATGGAAAAATGGGGGTCTGAGGCACTGGGGAAAAGAGAGGAGGGCCCGAGTCTGGGAAACAGAGTGATGAGGATGGTACATGCCTCTGTCAGGTTGAAGGATTAAGGGTGTAGAACCCTTGGGGAAGATTGCTAGGGAATAAGAAGTAAAGGTTTGAGGGGTCTTTGGGTGGTCACTGGGGTGGGAGAGTCACTTTGGCAGGGAGATTTATTACATTTTTAAAAAGGAGAATGTTAAAATGAGTGAATAGCTTAGGTCATAGTACAGTAGATTTCGAACTGGAAGGAGCTTAAAGGTCATCTAGTCCAACACCCTCATTTTACAGATGAGGAAAATAAGGCCTACAAGGTTAATTGATGTGCCCAAGACGCCATACGGGTAGCATATTTCAAAGCCAGCCCTTCTCCCATTACACTACCAGTTTCTTAGCCCTAGATGCTGTGAAGGCTGCTCAAGGGAGCCAGGGCCTGAGCAGGATTGGGTGGGCCCTTCTGGATCACCAAGCTCTTTCTCTCTTTTTCAAGCAGACCCATAGCATTCCTCTCTCCTCACTGGGAGACAGAACTCACAGCCTACTGCAGCTCCTCTGAGAGTCAGGTCCAGTCTCAGTCTGGTGAGCTTTTTCCTCTTCCCACTGGGAACTGGCAGCGGTGGCAGACACAATCTGGAACTCACCCAGCTCCTTTTTATCAAATGACTTAATTTCTCTTCCCACCAAGATCCAGAGATCAGAGAGCGAGGGAACACCTGTTCCCAAAACCTAAACCCTTTAACTCCAGTCACGGCTTGTGGTAAGAACACTTTTTATTAGAATAGTATACATGTCATATAAATATCTCTGCCCATGCTACACAACTTGGGAGGGGTGTGGGGGAGGATGGTGGTGGTGACATGGAGGGTGTTAGGGAAGACTATCTTATTGCTGTCAAGGGGGATGAGGACAGGCCAGATGGAAATACTTGGTTTCAGCTGCTCCCCTCCCCTCCAACACAAAAGGCACAGATGAATTTTTCTTTCTATGTGGAGTAAGAGGATACTGCAGGAAAAGGAAGAATTGGTGCAGGGGGTCTTTACTTCCAAAAGAAACCGAAACTTAATGTCTAATCATACGGACAAATTAGGGAAAGATAGTAAGGGAACAGAGATGAAGGTGAGAGCTGGGAGAGTCATGGATTTTCCTGCCTCCATGAAAACTAGAGATAGAACTCGGGTAACAAGTATAAACCCCAAATGGGAACCCTGGGAGGAAGGGGTGTTCCACAAGTTGGCTTTGGAACACCGACCCAACAGAAGTCAAACTGTTTTGAGGGGGGTAGGTATAAACAATGGTGGTCTGGGAAGGGGAGGGGAGCCTTGGTGTCTCACATGGAAAAGAACCAGGACACTAGAGTATCCCTCAAACCGTTGGGTGGCATTTTGTTTGGTTGGGGGAGGAGCGCCCATTTCCATCAGTGTTCCATAAGAGAGCCTTGTCGTGGACTCAAGGTCAGAATAAGTGGAAATGGAGTGGTGTGGAGGATTTCTTAGGGGTCCTGATGGCCTGAAACCCAGTTTGCCACAAACTCTGTGTATGTGTGTGTGTGTGCGTGTGTTTATCACTCAAAGGTAAAAGGATCCTGGGTGCTGAAGAAGAAGTGTCCATCCACGTGTTCCTCCAAGGCATCCTTGTCACCCTCAGGAAACTGTTCCTTACATATGGGACACTCCTTCCAAGGCGGGGCGTCAGGGCCCCCTGGGCTGGCCTCGGAAAGGGGGCCCCCAACAAAGCCACTATGGAGAGGTAGAGTGGTGAGGAGGTGATTTAGTCCTGCTGTCCTTCCTCCCCCCTCCTCCTTGATCCTAGGAGCAGAAGTTCAGATGCTCCTGTTCTTGGCAAATGGACACAGCTGTCCAACTTGCTATGCTCCCTGCATCCCATACGCTCTTGGTCCTTCTCGAAGCTGAGGCCCGTTGGGGCAGAACCAAAGAGGCCTTGCTTTTTTCCTAGCTCTCAAAGATGCTGGCATCGGTTACCTCCCCAGCCTCTTACTGGCCTCCTCAGCCAAGTTTCCAAAGCCCATCCCCCAACCCCAAGCTCTTCTCCCTCCATCTCTGTCTGCTGCCTAATGAGGCCGAAAATGAGTCTGACATCGTCCTTCATCTTCCTGAGCTAGCCAAGGAGGAGATGACAGTGTTCTCCCATCTCCTTTGCCTTGTCTGTCCCAATATCTGGGACAGAGCCAGGGGGCCTAGATGCCTGGTTCTCAATCGTTTACCCTCTCCTGAGTTGGGGGAGCACTTACCATTTGGATACCTGGCTCTCTCCCTCCCCAGCACCACCCCTTGCAGAGTCCCCAAGGGAACTGGGGAAAGCTAAAGATCCATGGATAATCAGATGCTGAATCCCAGCTTTTCCATCCCTGTGGTCCTTGATTGCTTCCCTTTATTCAGGTCTAGGCACCTACCTGCCAGCGTGGGGGGGGGAAAGGGCAGGAGAGAGGGGGTGCAAGACAATTTGGGCTCCACGGAAGATGGTGCTAAAACAACACAGAAGCTTGTTACAAGTAGAGCCTCTGAGTACCGATGGTACATTCTTAAGTTGAGTGAAATTTAGAACCCAGAGGCATCTGGGACTTCATAAAGTCCCCCCATAGGGTAACAAGTAATTTTGTGATCCAATGACCCACCCCTTGGCCCTTCCTCCATCTTGGCTTAGATCAAGAATATGGGTCTGCACCATGATAGCAAATGCCTTGGGGCTGTCCCTGGTCATGGGGTTCCATCCTGCCCTGGCACATTCTTGGGAGCATCCCACCTCACCTGGCCACATCATAGAAGGCGCTGCCCAGCTCGGGAAGCAGCAGGCTGGCCTCCTCCCCTCCGCTCTGCACTGCTGCCATCAGCACTGCCTTTTCATCCTCTGCCTCCTGGGCACACAGACACAGGGGCAGCGTTTCAGAAGGTGGGCGTTGGGGAAGGGAGACAAAGGGGCAGGAATGGGCCCCGGGATGGGAGGGAAGAGAGCCCCAGGCAGGGAACAGATGTGGGAACCAGAATATGGGACCAAATGAGTCATCAAAGATGGGACACGGACAAAGGCCAGAGCAGAGCAGGCCTGCGTTCAAGGTTACTCAAGGTGAAGAGCAGGTGGTCTAATGAACTTGGAGGGTCATGACAACCAAGCCACTTCTCTACCCGATAAAGGAGAAAAGGGACCCATCAGGCTGAAAAAAACCCTGTGTCTGGCGGCTAGGACAGCTAGTACAGCTCCCTCAACTCCCCCACCCCAGCCCCTCCTCCCAAAGACTCTCCTGTCTTTGGCACACTCACTGAGTCAGAGCTACTGTCATCATGGAGCCTTGTTGTGTGAGGAGCAATGGGGGATGGCTGGCTGATGACCACGTGAGCGGGGGTGTCTCGGGGTCCAGAGGGATTACAGCCAGGGCCTCCTCGCTCACACAACCCATGGGCAGGGAGCCTCATGTCCTCTGGGTATTCATCCTCTGAGTCTGAAAGCACTGCTGTAGTGTAGCCTGTGAGTGGGGAGGAAGGGCTGTCAAAGGCTCCCCTCTAAGGGGGAGAGAAAGGGCAGAACCTAGAACCATTGCCCACGGGGACACATGGGAGGGGGAGGGTCAACTCCTAAAGGGCCCTGAAGCTTTCCTACTAGGTTCTCTTGGGGATGGGCAAGGGAAGGGCCAAAGGAGGGGGGTCAGGGGTGCATGGACTCAGACCGAGAGTTGCCTCTTCATCCTCGGTGGCTGCATCCTCACTCCACTTCTCATCGGCCACTTTTTCTAGGCGGGCCTCCAGCTTCCTCATGTATTCAAGCAGTTCCTGGGTTGGAAGCACATGGTAAAGACAGAGAAGGTCCCAAACCCCTGGGTCATGACGATTCCCTGGTCCCAGAGATAAGTTCTGCTCCCCAAAGGGAGTGAGGACATCGAAGGGAGGGTTAAGAAGAGGGGCAGCTTTGACTCCAGACCTTTTTATAGCTCTGCTCTGGAGCCTGCTGCTAGTCTGTCTTATTCCTCTTCTAATATCACACAAATACTATTATATAATAAAACTATGTAAACAGAATCATATAACACAGCAATATAATGTTCAGGGAACTGGAAGTGCCATATCCTTTCTGAGAGACGCCAAATTCTTATATCATAGAGTCAGAGATTTAAATTGAAAGGAACTCAGGGGTAACCTAGTCCAACCTAGTCAAGTCCAGATTTTATAGATGAGAAGGCTGAGTCCCAGGAGGGCCCAGGATATAAAGCTGGTAAAGAACAGAGCTGAGATCTGACTCTGTGTCCTCTGACTCTGAAGGCTGCCTTTTTATCTCTGTCCCACAGACGCCCGAGGCTGGGGCTCTGCTGCTTGGAGGAGTTAGCAAAGCTGGAAGCTGCCTAGTCTGTGCAGAAGCTGGGGCTGTGGGACCCAGGGCTTCCTGTGCTCTAAGCACAGCTCACCTGCTTCTCCTCTTGTAGCTGCTCCTTTTCCTTCTGAAACACTCGAAGGGCTGACCGAAGCTCTGTTAGCTCTCTCTTGCTTTCTGACAGCTGCACCTGTAGGAGAAGGGTCATGGAGAACAAGGTATCAAGAACTTCTCTCTTAGAACATGACCTCTAGGGCAGGAAAGGAAGAAACCTGGGATCCCAAAGCCAGCCTCCACCACTCAGCTTTCCCTCAATACTCCAGCCTCACCCATGCTCCCTTTCCTAATCTACAGGTCTCAGAACTAGGGACTAAGACATTAGACATCTGAGACATTATAACTAGGCTGAATATGGGTTGCTTAAGTCCTGATATATATACCTTACTGTCTGTTCAGTTTGGGTCACCTCAAGTCAATCCAACTGAGGCCAAAGGCCTGTATGTTAGTGGTAAAAAAGGATTTTAAATACCAAATCAAAGCAGACAAGGCTGCTTATAAACAAGATGCAAAATAAAATGGACCTGAGCAGTATCCTCGGTGGGTGATCCTTCCTTACTAGGCCTGTAAAATAAGAGAGGTGAGCCCCACAGCCTCTAAGGTCTTTCTGGCCCCTGATCGATGATTCTCTGACCTCTGAGTTTACATTCTAGGCATTTAGAAGAAAGGACGGCAGAGTCAGGGGATTGTGGGCAGAGGCACAGGGGTGGCTGAGAATCTCACCAGGCTGGAATCCTTCTCTTGAGCCAGGTCGGCCTTGAGCCCTTGTCTCTGGGTCCTCTCTTCTTGCACAGCCTTCTCCAGTCTCAGGACTTCGGCGCTCAGTTTTAGGATTTTATCCTTCTCTGCCTGGGTGTGGGCCGGAAGGAGAATGTTTCAGATAAGAGCCCCATCCCTGGCATAGTCTCCCTGTCCCTTAGGCTCACTTGGTCTTCTCTGCATCCCCTTTGCTGCCTCTCTCTCTCCCTTAACTCTCACAGTCCCAGAGTCTGTGAAGAACAGGAGGAGATGTAGAGAAGGCCCCGGGGAGGTAAGGAGGAGGTTACTCTATGGACCAGGAGGACAGACTCATTCCCCACCTACCCCAAACCAGCAGAGATTGGCAAGGGCCGACAGATTACAGTTCTCCCCAGGAATCGGCCATTCCTCCTCCCTGTAGCCTCCCCTAGTCCTCATGCCTCTGTCTCTGCACCTCTACATTTTGCAGAAGTCCTGTCCGCTCCTTGCTCCATGAACCCTTGTCTTCTCTCCACTGCAGACTCAGCTCCATCAACCTGTTGTTAGCCTCAGCTAGCTCGAGCCGGCTTCGGTGGAGCTCGGCCATGGTCCGGTCTCTGGCACTTGCTGTGCTGGCCAGCTCTTCTCCAAGCAGAGCAGCCTTTTGTTGGCTTGAGACTGCAAGCTCCTGGCTCCCTCGAAGCTGCTCTTTCAGGGGCTCCAGTTCAGCCTTTGGGAAGAAGACAGGTATAGAGTCAGTTATACCTGAACTAAGATGGGCACCCCAGGGATCTCTACTCTAAAGTTTCCTATCTTCATTTCATTCTACATTTTTCCTCTACTCAGGACCCAGGTGACTTGCCCCCAAAGCACAGCAGCCAATCCCTTCTTCTCCCTTTTTATTTTGTTTCATAGGTTTCCTTCTGTACCAAAGCTTTTTTTTTTTTTTTTTTTTTTTTTTTTTTTTTTAAATAGCTTTTTATTTATAAGATATATGCATGGATAATTTTTCAGCATTGACAATTACAAAATCTTTTGTTCCAACTTTTCCCCTCCGTTCCCCCACCCTCTTCCCCAGGTAGCAGGTTGACCAATAGGTGTTAAATATGTTAAAGTATAAGTTAAATACAATATATGTATACATTTTGCTTCTACCAGACCTTCTTAAACTGTGGGTTGCAACCCCATTTGGGGTTTCATAACTGAATGTGAGGGTTGTGAAAAATTTGGCAACAATAAAAGATATTAAATATTCTGCCAAGATTTAATTCTTTATGTAAAAATAAACAAGTATATTGATTTCACTGTTATGCAAATTTGCCTTTTGTCTTTAATAAGTGGTAAAATTATATGTATACCAAAGAATTGGTTTAGAATAAATTTCTTTGTGTTTTATTATCAGTAAATGTTTTATTGCATCCTTTTAAAAATATATATACTTAGATACTGGAGTCACATAAAAATCTTTCGCATGAAAAGGAATTATTAGTGGAAAAAGTTTTAAGCCCCCCCCCCTCTATTCTAAAGGTATGAAACTTAAATTTATTTCTGAGAGCTGCAAACTGACTTAGAAAGTCTCAAATTAACACTATATTGTATTGTATTTTTACTTATTTTGTTAAACACTTCCCAGTTGTATTTTAAAGTGATTTCAGGTACAGCTAGAGAGGCCAGCCATGAGTGAGACACCTCTGTCATACGTTCTAGTCCCAGAGACTCTCCTGGCTCCTCTTGCCCACGATTCAGGTAGCCAGGCCCTTACTCACAATGTGCTGCTGGGCCTCATCCAACAGATTCTGAGTCCGGGTAACCTCTTCCTGCAGTCTTTGGAGCTCAGAGGCCTGCTGATCCTGATGGCTTTTGGCCTTCTGCAGGTCTGTACTCAGGCGACAGCACTCCACCTGTGAAGCTTGCAGGTCAGCCTGGTGGGAATCACAGAATCACAGGATCAGAGATGGGCTTGGGAGTCTCTCAAGTCCAGCCCTCTCAAAGTGGAGATGAAAAAACAAAGGCTAGGAGATGGTAAGAAATTTGCCCAGCTAGTGTGTGTCTGAGGCAGGATTTGAACTCAAAGTCCTGCACTCTATATATTTGGGGAGGAATGTCTAGAAAGAAGCTCTCTGGTTTACAGGCCACTAAGTCAAACCAGAACAAGTCAGTTTCCCAGTCTTGAAGAAACACAGCCCTGGGGAGTCTCTGCTCCACTGGACTCAGCTCTCCTGTTTCTTAGGCCAGAGTTTACAGCAGTACATGGGTATTATGAAATTATAGACAACTGCAATTTTGGACCCTTTGCCTCTTGTTCTCTCTTTCCCCATGAAGACCTGCCCCTGCCTTTTCCTGTGTGGCCCCTCACCTGGCTTTGCTCCTTGTCTGCTTGTTCTTCCTTCAGCTGCCCCAGAAGCTTCTCCTGCTCCTGAGTCAAGGCTTTCACTGTGTCTTTGACCCTGTGGATCAAGGACAACATTAAAGAATTTAGAGCTAAGATGGATCTTAGAGGCTGAGTGAGATGAGAAACTGAGAATGAGAGGTTAAATGATTTGCCTAGGCTCACATATCACCCACCAACCATAGGTGGTCTCTTCTCATCTCTTTCTAGATGATTTTGCTTGGGAAACTCATCAAGTTCTCATGGATTCCATTATAATCTCTAGGGAGATGATTATCAGATGTATTGTTCAGCCTTAAGCTCTATCCTGATCTCTACTCTTGGATCTCCAACTGTCTAATGGACATTTCAAACCGGATCTCTCATAGACATTTTAAACTCAACATCTCCACAATTAATTTAATTATTTTTTTTCAAAATCCTTCCCTCTTCCTAACTTCCCTATTATTGTCAAAAGTACACCATTAATCACCTAGGTTGAGGTGTCATCCTCAACTACTTAGTCTCCCCCACCCTAATTCAATCACTTGTCAAGTTCTGTTGGTTCTACCTTTGTAACAATTCTCATATGGTCCCCCCTTCTCTCGTTTGTACACAGCTGTTTGCATGAGGATCTTCTCATTAGATTATAAACTCCATGAGAGAAGGGTCTTTTTTTTTTTTCCTTTCTTTGTAACATAGTGCTTAACACAGTGCCTGGCACATAGTAGGTGCTTAATAAATAAATGCTTATGGAAGGGCAGCTAAGTGGTGCAGTGGCTAGAGCACTGGTTCTGGAGTCAGGAGGACCTGAGTTCAAATTCAGCCTCGTACACTTACTAGCTGTGTGACCATGGGCAAGTCACTCAAATCCAACTGTCTCCCCCCAAAAAATAAATGCTTGTTGACTTGACAGCTAGTAAGACAAAGTTAGAACTCACGACTTTCTGACTCCAAGTTTAGCTGATTCCTGAGAGGCACATCCTGCTACAAGGTCTTCTTGCCTATTTATATAAGGTTCAGACATTAAAGCAAGATGATCTTGTTCTAAACCCTTTTATGCCTCTAGGTGGCTTCATCCTGGGAACTCATATCAGTTATAATTAATTGCTTTCCCTAGCTGAGTCTCAGGTCCCAGGTCCTAGCCACTTCATCTCCTCCTGGTTCTTCTAGGCCTCAACCTCCTGAACTCTTTTGATGAGCAAGGTTTATAGGTGCCATATCCCCGAAGAGACAGGAGAGGTCTCCTTACTTATCCCTCTGCTTCTAGGTGGAAGCAAAGGGCTCAAAAGAGCAACTACCCAGGTATAAGATAAGTATGACCTGATTTAGTAGTGGGTCATGAGAAAAGATTTTGTTTTACTACAAGGTCAATCAGAATACATAATGTGACATGTCTGCCAAAAAGTTAATGTAATTGTTGGCTACATTAATAAAAATACCGTTTGCAAATGGAGATAACAATATCATTGTCCTGTGAATTAGGCAGACCAAGTCTAAAGGACTGTGGCTACTCCTTTGGAGGCCACCCTTGAAGAAGGCAAGGTGATTTCAGAGGATTCTGTGAACTTGGGTGGAAAAAAAATAACATCTTTATTTTCACTGTTTTTAACTAATATTTGGCATTTCTATCACTTTTGAAAGTAGGCAACAAACATGATTCTGAAAAGGGTTCCATCAACTTCACTAGATCATGGTCAAAGGGATCCAGGATACAAATAAAGGTTAAGAACTCCCACTGTAGGAGAGTAACTTAAGGCCAGGAATTATATTGTAAGAAAAACAGCTTAAAGGAACCAAAAATCTTTAGCCTGGAAAAGGGAAGACATGTCTTTAAATATCTGAAAGATATTGTGGAAGAGGGATAAAGCTTATCCCATCATAAATCCAGAAGACACAATTAGGACCAATGGGTAGAAATTGAAAGGAGATGAACTTCACAATTAAAGGTGTTTTTTTTTTTAATATACACCTATTTGTGTCTAATGGTAGCCTTTTAAGGGATTGGGGGAAAGGGAAAGAAAAAAAAAAGAAATTTAAATGATTTTGTTGTTTTTGTTTGTGTTTTGTTCTAGAACAGGACAACAGGAAAAAGACATCATGACTTGTATTTAAGTGAGGGAAGGCTGTGTAAAGTCCCCAGCCTCATTCTCTCCTCTGGAGTCATCTGGATCTAGTGGCCAGATATAGATCAGGATGACTGGAGATAGCCCTGGTTACAATAGAAGACCTTAGCCTTTTTAAGTTAAGGTCTTTTCCAGGTCTCAGTCTGCCAAGGCAACGTTTATTCAATGATTAAGGAAAGGTAAGAAATGAGACAAAAAATTATCTCCTTTAGCTGGTCAAAAAAAAAATTTTTTTTTTTTTTATCTGGGAGGTTTCTGGCCAAAATAGAAACAACTGCTATTTACACCCATTCTGAGCCATCAGAATCCAAACAAACAATGACCAAGGGAGGCTTGAGCTGGGACCTACTGTTGGCCAATAATTGAAAGTCAGAGTGATCTGGGTTTAGGGCACAGGTCCCAAAAAGAAAATCTAGCCTATGAATCTCAAGATCTTTTGCTCGGTTGCAGGGATCAAAATTTGCATTCCTTTGGGCAGAACATCACATTACAATCATACCCTTCTGTATGATTCTCTATGTGAATGAAAGGAGAGGAGGGAGAAAGAAGATGGATGATTTTGTTATGAATTTGAAAGGAATAGAAAGTTGTGCATAGTAGACTTGCATTTTCATGTACAATTTTTTAAAAAATTGTACTGTTATGGAAATGCTTTTATATTCCATAAATTAAAAATTTTTTTTAAAATTGTTTAAAAATGGAATGAATTACTTTACGCAAGACAGTGATCTCCCTGTTGTTAGAAGTGCTCATGAAAAAACTGGCTGATGACCTGTCAGATATTTTACAGATGAGATATCTGTCCAAAAGAGTTGGCTGGACTGGATGAGTCTTAAGGTTCTTTTCTAATGCTAAGATTCATTCTGTGACTCTAAGTCTCCAGGGCTAAGAGAAATACAAGCTCTCAGTGACCTAGTTCTAATAATCCTGGCTATCAGTAATTCCTTCTGAGGGTCTAACTGTATTTCTATTTGCTTATTGCCATTATACCAATAGATGCATTTTTAAACCACCTCTGAGTGGCTTTCATTGACCAAGCTCACAAACTTTCCCCCATGATGGAATCTCCCCACTGACTTTGAATCTTAGCGTGGGGATCAAGGGTGGAGTGGGATGAAAGGACCTTCTCACCTGTCCAGCTCCACCTCCTTCTCCAGCACCTTCTCACTGATGGCATGGATGTCGTCCTCCAGTTCCAGGATCCGAGCCACATGATCTCCCTGTTGTTTGCTCAGAACATCCCGTTCTTCTTTAAGCTCCCCATGGGCACGTGCTAACCCCTGGAGTTACCCCAGAAGGAGAAGAGGCTGAGACTCCTCTCACTTAGAGGGAAACCGAGGTGAGAGGAGAGATCTTGGAAGCTTCAGAGGCTCCCTCCTTCTCTCATTTGTTCCTACCACAAAGGATTGGGCCTGCAAAGGATCCCTTATAGGTCATTTAGCCCACTCCTTTATTTTACAGAAGAGAATCCCGAACCACAGAAAAGCTGAGTGATTTCCTAGTCACTCCAGAGGAGTGGCAGAGCCAGAATTTGAATCCACCTTTAGGATTCCAAAACCACTGCTTGTCCCACTGTCCCCTAAGATATCATCCTTGAGAGGGAACTTGGAGGAGTCATCCCAGATCTCCCCTCCACTCTGTGCTGGACCTTTCCCACCCCATAACGATAATCCATAACTCCCATTTACAGAACACTTTATAGTAGAATTACAATGTGCTTCTCCTTACAACACTACATGAGGGATAAAATGAATACCCCTATTCATTCTAATGGTGGGAAATTCAGGCAGAGTATGTGTTAAGTGACTCACTTGGTGTCCTACTAATGAGAGCACAGCTAGTAAATGTTAAAAGTCAGGACTGGAACTCGAGTCTTCTGACTAAAACCAATGATCAATTCACCATATTATGTTGTGAGCCATCTCAGATTCTCCCCATGTTTAAAGAGAAAACATCCTAGCTCCCTTTTGTTCTCTATCTCTGGATCAGGAAATGCAAACTAAGGCTGGTCCCGATATTAACTTTGAGGATGGGGCTCTCCCAACCTCCCCCAGCCTCACTTCTTCCGCCTCCATAAGGAGACACCTTTTGGAGCCCTCATGGGCTTGTCCCCACCTTGTACTTCTCCATCAGCTTGGTCTGCTCCTCCTTGGTGACCTGCAGCACGGTCTCCAGCTCCTGCACCCTGCTCTTCAGTTCCGCCACCTCCCCTTCCAACTGCAACTTCAGCCTCATCAGGTCATTCCGTTCCTGCTGGCTTTCTTCTAGCTGATTCTAGAGATGCTCATGTAATGTCAGTAGCCATTTTCCCTCCCTCACTTACCTTCATGCTAATTTTCCTGATCTCTTCCAAACCACCTCCAGAATTGGTTGTGGTTCTGGGCAGGGAGGCCCTATCACGAATAGTAAAAAGGATGGGCAAGAGGGGAAACAGGCTTGGAAACATTCCTATGACATGGAAATATGTTTAAAATTATTGTACTTGTATAACCTATATCAGATTGTTTGCTGTCTTAGAGACAGAGAAGGTAAGGAGAAAAAATTTAGAACTCAAAATCTTACAAAAATGAATGGTGAAAATTATTTTTACATGCATTTGGAAAAATAAAATGCTATTGAGAAAAAAAAAAAAACAACCAA
Organism: Sarcophilus harrisii; assembly: GCF_902635505.1. NCBI lineage: Eukaryota > Metazoa > Chordata > Mammalia > Dasyuromorphia > Dasyuridae > Sarcophilus > Sarcophilus harrisii. Next base: position 88,462,907 of record NC_045430.1, on the reverse strand, counting down.
ACAAAAAAGAAACATTACTATGTCACTTGACCTACCCTCCATCCCCTGCTCTCTTTAGGCACAGCCCTCCCAGCTGCTCATTTCACTTCCACTTTCTTCCGGCCCTATTCATTTGTAACTTATCATAACTCCTCCATTCCCGGTCTAACAATGCCTAAATCCTCCCTCTTCTGGCAAACTTTCCACAATTCATCTGAACAGATGTGGCTTCCTCCAGTGTTTCCCAGTATCTGAGAATGAGACTCCTTTGCTTTAACCATACTTGTGTGTTTTTTTTTTAAGCTGAGCTCTGACATACAAAATATATTCATTATCTATTCTTAATATTTCTGTTTTTTCCATAACTCTATTTTGAATTTTGGCTTTGAGTTTTCTAAGGGATATAGATCCCTAAAGGAATTTATCTAATGCATATCCATCACTATCATCTGGATAATAATTCCAATTACCAGACATTTTTTTTTTTAAAGCCTGTTCTTTATCTCCTACTTTCTAGGAAGACTTTCCAAATGATGCATTTCCCCTATCACTCCAGCTTCCAACCCAAGTTTTTGGCTCCAGTCTCTAATCATACACTCAAAACTTGAAAGCCAGAGTTTGTCCTGAACTAATCTGTTCTCTTGAATCCTATATGTTCCTAGTCTTCCTCTATGTCTAGAGCCTGGATCTCATCTTTTTTATCAGACTAGAAGTTCCCTGAGGGCAGGGGTCAGGTGTGATTCCCAACATAAAGAATGAGGACTTGAGAATGTGGAAAGAGAAGGCCCCCAGTACTATTCCTCTCGTTTACCTGCAGCACCGTTGCCTTGGGGACAACAAGCAGGATATCAGAACCATTTTCGGATTCCTCCAACATCACCAGTTCATCCATGGGCCTTGGTTCCCGAAACTGGAACGAGGAGCTCTGACCACACACTCGGCCTTTGTGGTTTACATAGCGGAACTGGTAGAACTGAGCACCTGGCTTGGGCAGGTAGCTGGCTGTGGGAAGAATCGGGCACCTAAGAGTTCTCAGAACCAAGACCTGGACCCTGTCCCACACCGAATTCTCACTTTTGAACATTTCAAGTACCCTCTCTTTACTGACCTCTCCTCATCTCCTAGGATTTACCAGCTTTGGTTCTCTGACCCTTTCTCTCTCCCACCTCTGATCTTGTGGTAGGCTGTTCCTTCTAAATTCACTTCTTCTCAACCCTATTTCATAGGCTCCTACTCCAGAAAACTTTCTTTGACTATTTTTCTGGTTCTAAAAGAGAAATCCTGACTTGTGTGGGATGACTAGACCAATGACTGGCACCTTCAATCCCCATCAACCCTAAGAGTCTATTGAATCCCCTTTGCTTTCTACATCTTCTGAATACAGCTGCATGTAATTTCCATTGTACTCATTTGCCTCATTAATTTCCTGACTCTGTGTCTGAACTCCTGTCTCTTAGTCTCTCTCTAGCTTATCTTTCCCATGATGTCTATCCCCTTGCTCTCCTCCCAGGCCTTGGGTCTCCCCACATACCTTGGAACTGGACACTGGAGTGAATTGCAGAGCCTTCAGCTGCACCTTCAGGGATCACGCACCAGACAAAGGTGTGATAATCTCGGACTGAGGAGGCCTCTGTCTGTAAGTGCCCAAAGTTGGAATGGGGCTTTTAGGCTCTCACTACTGTTCCAGACTTCTGTAAGTCATGAGCTCTGACTTACCCTCTGCTGAGGGCACTAGAGAGAGCTCTACAACTGTGGTGTTAGGGGACAGAGGGGCACTAAGAGAAGATTCTAGTTTCCCTGGGGAGGCTTAAGGAGAACTGGAAAAGGGAGAAATTTTAGCTTATTCCCAGTACTGGAGCACAGCAAGGAAGACAGGTATGGCTATCACTTCCATCCCTCCCACCTGTTGATTTAAGCAAAATGTGTTCCCTTCCCCCTGGCCTAAAACAGTCATACTTCTCAGACGGGTACCTTGAAGATGCCAATCCAGTCGCTGGCATTGGCCACAATGCCTGGGGGCAGGGTGTAGTGACATTCCACCTTGGTGTTGGGGATATAGGTCCTAGCCACATTCAGAAAAGTGACCGCACCCCGGGGTGGGGTTCGGCTGAGCAATGACTCCTCCATGATACCTTCTCAGATAGCTCAGTCCTGCCAAGGAGTAAAGGGTTAATTCAATTCAGCGAACACTTGTTGCAACTCTTGCTATGTATCTTGTTATGTATTGCTAGTTTTTGAGACAAACTGGATAGTCTGATAGGACTGGACAAAAATGTTAAGTCTCTTTCACCAAGGAACTTGTATGCTACTGGGGCAGAACTGACTTGTACACAGTCAAGTAAAATGTGACTAAATATAAAGAAAGGCCTCAAGTGGTACCAAAGCTGAGCCTTGAATGAAGCTAGGGATTTCAAGAGGCAAAAGTGGAGAAATACATTTCAGGCAAAAGGAAAGATGGCCTGTGTAAAGGCCAGACTGTGAGAAGAGCAGTTTGAGCAGAAGACTTTTGGGGGAAGTAAAGGGCTAGACATAAAAAGTGAGTTTGAAACTAGCCTGCAAAAGGTTTAAAATATATTTTATTCTAGAGCTAATGGGGAGCCACTGATGCTTGTTGAGCATAATAGTAATGAGTGAGACCCAGACTGTGCTTTAGGAATATGGATTTGACAGTTTGTGTGGAAGAAGGGCTGGACTAAAAGGAGACTGTTTTCAGAGACCAATTAGGAGGATTTTGCAATAATTCAGACCAGATGTAATTAGGACCTGGAGCACTAGTGGCTGAGTAAATACAATGAAGGGACACATGCAGGAAGAACTATCGAGCTAAGACTGGCAAGTTTGGCAATGAATGGGATGTGAGGGAAAGAGAAAAGGATGATTCCAAGTCTTTGAAGGGGAGGGACTGCAAAGACAGTGGGAACCTTAACAGAAATAGAGAAGTCAAGAAAATGAGTAGATTGGGGGGAAAGGAAGATAATGAATTCTGGCTTGGACAGGTTGAGTTTGGGATGCCTATGAGCCATCAGATGGAGATGTTCGGTAGGTAAATGATAATGAGGGATTTGAGGCTTCAAAGCCAACCTCTTCCTCAATATGTTTCCTTATATACAACAATAATAATGCCAGACTTGATGATCAAGGAATTTCAATCACCATGATTCTAATAGCATAAAATCAAGATATTTTCGTTCTTAGTTCTTGAAAAGACATTCAGCCTTTCAGTCCAGTCCTATCAGACTCAAACTCACAAGTACTTTCCATAATTTAAATCCCTGCCTTACAGAAGAGCAGTGCCTCTAACTAACTAACCCTGCCCTTCAACTCCAGGTTCCAATTTCATCCCGCCACTTTTTCTTTTAATTTATACCTCGTTTCTGCTGGTCCGGTTCCTGCTAATCTCCCTCTCTCCCACTTTATAACAATACTTTCCAAAACTCTTGAATATAGAATTAAATTGCAGAAAGAGGTATTCTCCTTCCTCATCATTCCTATTTCCCCAGTTGGAAGTCAAACTGACTCCTTCACTCACTTCCTGGGGCTGTTGACACAGCTGTAGCTCTAATACTCTAAGGACAACTGATAACAAGAATTAATTTCCAGGACTGGAATCTGGCTGGAGTATCCAAATTGAAATCCTTCTGCCCCCGAGTCAAGAATCCACCCTTCCCTCTCTAAATTCTTGGGAACCCAACTAATCCTACTCCCATCAGAGGCATGAGAGAAAGCAAAGGTAGAAAGAAAGGGATCCCTAAATATGACCCCATGAAGTCGGGAATCCTGGGGGCGGCTGCTTCAGGGGTGGAGTGAAACACCAGCTAGGAACGTGGTGGGATGGGGGAGAGGGAATGTAGGGGCCAGAAGCCAGGAACACCCCACCCTTGGGCACAGATGAGACCGGGGCGGGGAGGTGGGAAGGTAAAGATTCACTTCCAGTATTAGGAAATGGAACAAAACCAACATCTTCTGCTTCCTGGACCTCTGACCCACCATTCCATTGGGATGCTTGACCTGTTGATTCCTTCAACCAGAATAAACCCAATTCTTTTCCCACCCGTTTTCAATCCTAAATATTTGAGTCACTCCTCTGAGAGCGGCGGCTGCAGAGTAAGGTATGAAAGTAGGAGGTGTTCTGGGTGGTTCTGGGGCAGAAGGGCGGCTAAGAGCAGATGGGCTGGGAGGATTAGAAAAGAGAAACTAGAGTCCTCCCTTTTCTGCCTGCTCCCTCCCATCTACGTCCCAAACGCAGCTCCCAGAGTGTCCAATCAGAAAACGCCACTAGTCATGTGCAGGCCCCCAAACATCACAGACCCACAGTGGCTACTGCCAGGAGGGGGAAGACGGGGCAGAGACTTTTAAAGTTAAAAAACACATTAAACTTCCACGCCTAAATAAATCTTGGGGAGACAACCGGCATGGGAGAAAGGGGTTACCATTTCCCTGGAAACTAGGTAGGAATTTAAATGCAGTGTGACTCCGCGGTGGTCCTTTCCTTTCTCGGGGGTTCAGAGACCCCCGAGCTACATCCTGCTGATTCCCTACATTACCTTCAGTCAGGGCAATTCTTTCTACTATCGGAAAGAGTGGGGGAAGGGAAGGGAAGGGAGTTCCTCCCCCAAAGAGCTAAACTGGGAAAGTTGTTAGTCCCCCCAACAAAACTCCATCACATCTGGATTCTTCTTCCAGAGCTGGGAGAAAATTAGAATATTCTGCATCGCACCGCCATCAGCTTAGGGGCATCCACATGGAGAGGGCCCACAGGCCCTTAGCCTTCTCGCAAGATCTCGGGGCTCCCCACGCTCTGGGGGGCGGGGGTGGGGAGGGGGAGGGGAAGGAAGGCCCTAGAACTAATTTTGAAGGAGATGGCTGCTTGGGAAGGGGGTGATTAAAAAGGGGATTCAGCACCTCAAGCCCTCCCTCCCTCCCTCCCTCAGCTGCTCAGGCCTTTAGGGCGCGATGCCTCCACGGGCCGGGAACCCCCCAAACCCACGCGCCCCAAACACGAGTATTGAGCTGGGGAGGATCCGTTCCACTAAAGGGTTAACGCTTTAAAGAGTCTCTGCTTCCCCAGAGTTCCCTTCTCAAGGATGGAAATTTGGGGTGACGTCCCACGAACGCCCCTTCCCCCCAAGACAAAAACGAGGACCGATTCTCTTACCCCACCAGGAGATCAGCTGTTCCCCTCACCTTTCACCAACAACAAAAACACCACTCTGCCAGAGACAGAGGCGGGGGGGAGAGAGTTGGAAGCAGAGCCCTTCGGGACTTGTAGTTTTTGCTCCAATTCCGGGCTTCGAAGTTTCCTGGGCCTTAGAACTACGAACCCCAGGAAGCGGTGCAAAGCGGAGGGTGGAGGAGAGTGTTGTGGTAAGTAGGGAATTCTGGGAGCTGTAGTCCGTCCTTTCGAAGTGGCCAATGAGGGCGCTTTCTCGGCAAGACTACAACTCCCCAAATTCCAAGAGCGCAGGCGGCCTAAGCTAATTGGGCTGAACTATTTGGAACCTTTTTTTTTTTTTTTTTTTTTTGAGGTGGGGGTGGGGTTGAATGTGGGCCTCAAGCTTGGTGAAATGGGGAGGGGCCGGTGGAACCACGTGCTTTTGACGGACTGGGAAACCGACCTTAGAAATAGCCTTGACCCAGTGAAGCAGTCCCCTCCCAGGCCCTACGCTTTTCCATTCGGCTTCCTCCCCCTCCTCCGGTGTTTGCACAAATTCCCCTCCCAGTTTGCCAGCCGCACACGCGAGTCAGAGGGTGTGGGGGCGGGGCAGTCGGAGCCATCCAGCCTTAATAAGGCAGCTCAGGGAGGGCTAACGCGCATGCTCCGTGCTTTGAGCGCTTTCCCAGTGTGGGCCAAAGAGGTCCTCCTCCTGTGCGTTAGCTCCAGCTTACCCCGAATTGCTACGGATCGCGCACAGTTGTCTGCACAGATTATCCCCGCCCCCTTCTTTGCGTCCTCGGTGCCTGACACATAGTAGGTCCTTCATAAATGCCCGCTGAATTAACTTACTTGGGCCAGGACTTTGGACCCACCCCTTAACCTCTCTGCTTTCCCTGCGGACTCAGCTTCGCTCCTGGCTTCTGGAGGAGGTCTCGTTCTCCTCCGCTCCCCTCGGGGTTGAGCATCCTGTTTACAGCGATTACATCTTATGTATCCACATCACCTAGTTATTTGCAGGTTGTCTTCCCTCCTTTGGAATGTGAGCCCCTTGAAGGCATGGATCCGGATCCGGTTTTTGTCCTTTTAAAAAATATCCACAAAGCTTAGTCAGTAAGCATTTATTAAGCACCTACTGAGTTCCAGGAACGATACTTAATTATGTAGATACAAAAAAAAAAAAAAAAAAAAAAGGCAGAAAACAACCCCTGGTCTCCTCAGTCAATAAACATTTATTAAGCCTCTATAGTGTTCCAGGAACTATGTATGCTAAATTTGAGGATACAAAGAAAGGAAGAAAACAACCTTTGGTTTCATTAGTCAGTCAGACAGCAATAAGCATTTATTAAACACCTACTGTATACCAGGAATGATGCTAAATGCCGAGGATACAAAGGCAGAAAACAAGTCCCAGGTCTGATATCAGTCAGTCAAGTCAGTCAATAAACATTTATTAAGCCTCTACAGTGTTCCAGGAACTATGTATGCTAAATTTGAGGATACAAAGAAAGGAAGAAAACAAGCTTTGGTTTCATTAGTCAGTCAGACAGCAATAAGCATTTATTAAACACCTACTGTATACCAGGAATGATGCTAAATTCCGAGGATATAAAGGCAGAAAACAAGTCCCAGGTCTGATATCAGTCAGTCAAGTCAGTCAATAAACATTTATTAAGCCTCTACAGTGTTCCAGGAACTGTATGCTAAATTTGAGGATACAAAGAAAGGAAGAAAACAACCTTTGGTTTCATTAGTCAGTCAGACAGCAATAAGCATTTATTAAACACCTACTGTATACCAGGAATGATGCTAAATTCCGAGGATATAAAGGCAGAAAACAGTCCCAGGTCTGATATCAGTCAGTCAAGTCAGTCAATAAACATTTATTAAGCCTCTACAGTGTTCCAGGAACTATGTATGCTAAATTTGAGGATACAAAGAAAGGAAGAAAACAACCTTTGGTTTCATTAGTCAGTCAGACAGCAATAAGCATTTATTAAACACCTACTGTATACCAGGAATGATGCTAAATGCCGAGGATACAAAGGCAGAAAACAAGTCCCAGGTCTGATATCAGTCAGTCAAGTCAGTCAATAAACATTTATTAAGCCTCTACAGTGTTCCAGGAACTATGTATGCTAAATTTGAGGATACAAAGAAAGGAAGAAAACAAGCTTTGGTTTCATTAGTCAGTCAGACAGCAATAAGCATTTATTAAACACCTACTGTATACCAGGAATGATGCTAAATTCCGAGGATATAAAGGCAGAAAACAAGTCCCAGGTCTGATATCAGTCAGTCAAGTCAGTCAATAAACATTTATTAAGCCTCTACAGTGTTCCAGGAACTGTATGCTAAATTTGAGGATACAAAGAAAGGAAGAAAACAACCTTTGGTTTCATTAGTCAGTCAGACAGCAATAAGCATTTATTAAACACCTACTGTATACCAGGAATGATGCTAAATTCCGAGGATATAAAGGCAGAAAACAGTCCCAGGTCTGATATCAGTCAGTCAAGTCAGTCAATAAACATTTATTAAGCCTCTACAGTGTTCCAGGAACTATGTATGCTAAATCTGAGGATACAAAGAAAGGAAGAAAACAACCTTTGGTTTCATTGGTCAGTCAGACAGCAATAAGCATTTATTAGACACCTACTGTATACCAGGAATGATGCTAAATGCCGAGGATACAAAGGCAGAAAACAAGTCCCAGGTCTGATATCAGTCAGTCAAGTCAGTCAATAAACATTTATTAAACACCTACTGTATACCAGGAATAATCCTAAATTCCGAGGATACAAAGGCAGAAAACAGTCCCAGGTCTGATATCAGTCAGTAAAGTCAGTGAATAAACATTTATTAAGCACCTAAGGTGCACCAGGAATTATGCTAAATTCTGAGGACACAAAGGCAGAAAAGAGTCTCTGTTGTCTTCAGTAAGTATTTATTGAGCACTTATTATGGGCTACGTAATCTAATGGGGTTGGGGAAGGAAATGTGGAAACAACCATGTAAACACAAGATGTGCATGCTTGCTGAAAAAAATTCATGCTCTATCCTAGCTCTCACTCTTGAATTCTCTGAGTTCCCGACTTACTTGATTTTTCTCTACAATGCCCCTAAAACTTCTTTACCTTGGAAACACACTTTAATCCTGAGCTTCAAAGTCCCTCCACCTCTTCTTCTGATTGGAGGTGTATGTATAGAATCCTCCTAGAACCTTCATTTTAAGGAAGAAGCTCAGGCTATCCATGTTTTCATTCCTCAAAAGGCTATACTCCCAAGTCTCTCCTTAACTAACTCCTTACTATGCCCCTTTGCCAATGCCTTTTAAATGCTTCCTTTCCCCCATTAGAGTATAAGCAACTTGAGAGCAGACTGAGTTTCTGCTCTTTCCCAATATTTCCAGTGTTTTCATAGTATCTGGCAGGTAGTAACTGCTTAATAAATACTTCTTGTTGTTGACTGTCTGCAAGATAAATTGTGAGTAATTTCAGAAGGAAGGCACTAAAATTAAGTACGACAGAGAAGACTTCTTGCAGACTGTAGACCTTTTGTTTGAGACCTGATGGAAGGTAGGAAAATCAAGAGAAAGTTAATTGAGGATCAGGAGCATTCCGAGGATGAGGGATAGCCAGGGAAAAATGCCCAGAGTTGAAAGATTGAGTGACAAGTTTAATCAACTCTGCCTCACTTAAATCCAATTCACACACAAGTGAAGACATTACCCTGTGCTGTCATTAGTCTTGGAAAACAAAAAACAAAACAGCAAGAGTCATGTATGAAGAATAGCAAGGAGAGCAGTGTCATTGAATGACTGGAAAGATAGGAAGGTGACAGGTTATAAAAGACCTTGAACAACAATCATAGAATTTTATAGGTAAAAGGTCTTTGGAACATACTTAGATTGCTTAACATGGAGGCAGCCTGTAGACAGTTCCTGTAGACTTTAGACTTTCCTGGTCATGTCCAGTTCATGCTAATATAGAGCTATCCTATTTCTGGGAGGAATTCTCCTTCTCCCCCAAATCCTACCATATGGGTGGTTAGGAACCTCCTTTGATTAGCTATTTATGGGAACAGACTTCATCTTTAGAACTGGTCAGATTGAGACAGTTGCTTTTTTTCCCCAGAGGGTAAAGGTAGAAGTTCATACACAGCATAGATAGTATGGATTGAACTTGTCCTATTTGATCTTGAAAGTGATGGGAAGCTTCTTAAAAAAAAAAACAAAACCTGAATGAGAGGAAGCAGCAAGATAATCATCAAACTTGCACTTTAGGAAGATCTTTGACAGCTGATAGACTGTATTGAGACTTCAGATGGAGAGACTAACCAGAAGTTTACTGCATTAGCATGAATCAATAGGTCTAGATGATGATGGGGTTAGAAGAGAGAAGGGGAGTATTCAAAAGATGTCATGAAAGTAGAAATGATAAGAAACAATTGTTTGGAGGAGTTGAAGATACCTCAGCTGTGAATTTTGGTGACTAGGAGGATGATGATACCCTTTACAAAACAAGGGGCATTTTGGGAAAGATAACACATTTAGTTTTGGACATATTTAGTTTAAGACGTCTATGAGATATCTAGTTGGAGATATTTATAGACAGTTGCAGGCCATGGAAGGAGAGGTTAGGGATGGACAAATATACCTGAGATAAATACTTAATAAAGGCTTGCTGTTGATTACCTATAGTAATGATACAAACTAGTTGATATATTTGCCTTTGCTCAAGAATCTCTAAATACTTTGTAGACTTCCACTGTTTATAGGGAGAGACCTTGGAATCTAGGGAGAAAGGATTGTTGATTGAGGGCAGGCTGGTGGGTTGAGTGAGAGGTGGAGTTTGAACATGGCACAGCATCTGGTTTAGCCTCAGGTCAGTCACCTGAGGAACAACTCCCAAATGAGCCACTTGGAAGATGCTCACCTGGCCAAGTCCTGTAAAGGACTGAGCCCTCAGTGGTCAGTTCTAGTTGCATTTCCCCTTTTGATTTGGAGGGGAGGAGAAAGATCCTTTCCATCTTAAGGCAATAAATCAAATCATGAAGGATGGCAACATAAGTTGGTGACAGTCAAATGTTTTCTATTACCCTCACAATTGAGACTATTTTGATAATCTGTTATCTCCTGATACCTTACTTTAATTTCCCTTATCTGCCCCAAGAGACAGGCTTTTTAAAGAGGTCCATTCTCTTGTTTTTTGTGGCTGGGATTGGAGGTTTCTGATACTTGCCCCGGGTGCATTTGATCTGATGCTCTCCAGGCACTTAACAACAGTAAGTTACTGGTTCATAAAAACACTGGGTTATTACTTCTCTTTCCCAAATTAGAGTTTATGGGTTGGGGAACAAGCTATAGGGATGTGTGCATTGTGTTAGTGTTAGCAGCAGTTCAAGCCCTGTTATGGGCAAAGGGTAAGTACCTAGCAGTCCAGCACAAACTCAGTCTCAATTGGAATCAAGGTGAAGAGTCCCAGGGAGATGTTTTGCACTCTTTAATTCTGAGACCTGGGAGAGAAGAAATAGGGTGACCTCAAGGAGTGGGTGTTACAAGAAGAGACTTCTAAGATCAACAGATATTTATTGACAGCAGTATTGAATTCAGATTTGACCTTAGACCTTTACTAACTGTGTGATCCTGAGCAAGTCACTTAAACTCTATCTGCCTCAGTTTCCTCATTTGTAAAATGTGGATAATAATTGCACCTGTCTCCTAAGGTGAGGATCAGTTGAGATGATATTTGTAAAGTTTTCCACAAAAACTTAAAGCACTTAAAGATGAATTCTAATAATATTCTAATAATAATTAGTTAGCTACTATTATTGTTACCTGTTATATATAAAGACACTAAATGCTGTGGGGACAGATATATTAGAAACAGAATATACAGTTCCTGCCTTCTCTGACTGTATAATCTATGTGAAGGAAAAAAAATACTACATTCAATTTAATATGATAAAATCTAAAGACCATTGGATTTTGAGGCAGGTGAGTTGAGTTCAAATCCAAACTCTGACCACCTTCTGTTCACTTGTCTATAAAATAAGGATAATACTCATAATTACAATATTGTAGTAATGCCAGGAGGAATGTGCCTAATAAACAATGACTCATTATATATGGGTGTTAATTATTATTTTTTATGACATTAAGTGGCAACAAAATGGTAAATGTATTCAACCATGTGTTGAACACCTACTATGTGTGCTGTGCTGGGTGTAATACTCAAATTGCTTGTAATGCATGAGAAAAGGTAATGAGCAAGTACAAAAACAAAGAATGAGAGGAAAGGACAAGTACTTTAGGAGTTGAGAGAATGGAGAAATCAAATTTTGACTGTACAAAATTGAAAACTTACATGAACAAAATCAAAGCAGCTAAAAATCAAAAGATAAGTGATTAACTGGAAAAGCATCTTTGCAACAAATATTTCTGATGGAAATTGCCAGGATAATTTGATAGCAAGGAAGGTGATAACAACATTTGGGAATAAGAGTCATCTCTCAATAGTTAAATTCAAATGTTTTCATATATAAGTAATCTTTAAAAGAATTACAAGTTACAAACAATCACACAAAAAGTATGCTTCAGATCACTAATAAAAAGGAAAATATAAATTAAAACAACACTGAAGTTTCATCATATGCCCATCAAAGTGGCAAAAATGACTAAAGACAAAATGGTACATGTTGCAGGGGCTGTGGGAAAACAGGCATACATTGCACTGTTTTTGGAACTCTGAACTGGTCCAATTGTTCTAGAAAATAATTTGAAATTATACAAAAAGATTCACTAGCCTATATATCTCTCTCAACCCAGCAGATACAGCTCTAAGGCACATACAACAAGGAGGTAGAAAACAGAGCAAGAGGTCCCATATGTATAACAATATTTATGGACATATTTTAAAAATTAATTTATTTTTTATTCTGAATTTAAAAATGTCAAATAAAACATTCATCCCATATTCATAGTAGAACAGAAAAAGGGAATTGCACATTAAAGAGTAAATACTGTGCATGGTGATTATTTGTATTTTAATTTAGAATTCAGATGTACTTTAGTCCCCTATCTTATGACAATTAAATGGGGGAATACCTGCTCTAGGAGAGGTTTAGGCTGGCAGATTTTTCAGGAGTTCTGAGCTTTATTGAGCTAAGCTAATTGGGAGTCTGTAAAGTCCAATATCAATAAATTAAACCCTCTAAGAACAGGGTGGGGAGCACCAGGCTACCTGGGGAGGGGGGGCAAACTGGCCTAGATCAGAATGATAGAGTAGTCAAAGCTTCTGCTGTGATTAATAGTGGGATTGGGATAATGGGATAGCTGCTACAAACTAGTCTGAGATTGGGAAATCTAGTGTCTCAAAATTCTATATATCTATATATCATATATATTCACACATATATGCATATATGTATATATAATATAATTTTTGTTAAATTTACCATATACACTAAATGCATATATGCCTATAAATTCAGTATGTAACTTTCAAAGGTCTCTTGTCATCCTATTTTTTCTAGCTTTCTTTTTGCCCTTTCCTGTAGAAACACTCTTTGTTGTAGTAAATTGGGCACCTATAGATTGGGGAGTGGCTAAAGCTAAATAGGGGGTGAGAAATCACTTAAAGCTTAGTTTGTTCAGACACAGGGTGTCCCCAAAGGGGAGAGTAGAAAGGTACTCAATATAAAATGCACATCAGGTATGTCATCATTGTTGGACATTTGTGTCAATTACTCTTTGTCCTCATTTGGACTTTTCTTGGGAAAGATACTGGAATGGTTTGCCATTTGCTTTTCTAGTGGATTAAGGTAAACAGAGATTGAATGCTTTGCCCAGGGTAACCCAGCTAATGTTGAAAGCTGAATTTGAACTCTGGGCTTCCTAACTCCAGACCCAGAGCTCTCTCCACTAAGCTACCTAGCTGCCTCCTAAATCAGATATAGGACATATTTATTTTCTCCATACAAATGAAATGCTTAACACAAGAGACTCACAAGCACACATTAACAAAGACTGAAATAACCATAATAACTTAAAATTACTGATACGTTCTCCTGGGAGGTTGAGGCTTAGAACATCAAACATGAAGCAGTTTACAGGGCTGCTGAATCAACATTTCACTTTAAATTTAGCTTTGCTCTGTCTCCCTGAAGGTCCATATCTTCTGTTAAATCAGGCTCATCTTCCTGCTAGTGGTAATCCTTTCAGATTAAGAAATGACTTCTGCTGCCAGTCATCTCCAGCTGAAAAAACTCAGGCTTTTCCAGCCTCTCTAACTCGTGAGGTTGCTTACAAAGCTCCCATCTCAGAATTCTGCTCAGAGATCTTTTCTCAGAGAAGGAGACATAAAAGAGAAGAAAATCAGGGGCTCAAAGCTCTGGCTCAAGTGCCTGTTCTAGATAGCACATGAGATCAGTTCATCATTTCTCCCCAGGAAGAGAACCCGTTTCTCCCACAGCCCATCCAGAAAGAGTTTGAAGAGTTCTGATATGCTCAGTTGAAAGGAAGGGCCAGAAAGTGGAATCTGCCCATTTAAGGTACATTGAGTTGGCCACCTCTTCTGGCTAAATTATTAATATGCTCTGGTGCAGATTTCAAGTAATCTGTCCTATGTTTAGCTGTTTTAAGGTAAGGGACCAAGACTCCACCTAGATTTCTCTGAATTATCTTAAAAAGGACAACTCTTCAGAAAAAAAGAAAGAAAAGGAGGAAGGAGGGAAAGAAAGGAAGGAAGGAAGGAAGAAAGAAGTAAAAAAAAAAAGAAGGAAGGATGGAAAGAAAGAAAGGAAGGAAGGAAGGAAGAAAGAAGTAAAAAAAAAAGAAGGAAGGATGGAAAGAAAGAAAGGAAGAAAGGAAGAAGTAAAGAAAAAAGGAAGGATGGAAAGAAAGAAAAAAAATTACCAAGTAGTTTTGATAATTACTCCTTTGTAGTATAGTTTAAGATACTGCTAGGTTGCCTTCATTTTCGTTTTTTTCCCCTCATTATTTTCTTTGAAATTCTTGACCTTTTGTTTCTTTTTTGTTTTATTTTGTTTTTGCTGAGGCAGTTGCCCAAAGTCACACAGCTAGGAAGTGTTAAGTGTCTGAGATCAGATTTGAACTCAGGTCTTCCTGACTTCAGGGTTGATGCCCTATCCATTGCACTACCTAACTGCCCCGACCTTTTGTTTCTTTAGATGGATTTTTTTCTCTTCTTGTCATACTTTGGTAATTTGACATTAGAACTGAATCTGCAAATTTATTTGCTATTGGTATTAAAAAAAATATTGGCCTGGCCAAACCAGGTACAATAAATATCTCTCCAATTATTTAAATCCAGCTCTGTGTAGAATGTTTTGTAGTTACTATTATACAATTTCTATGGGTCTTTTAGCTACCCTTCTAGATATTTTTACATTCTGCAGTTAGTGAATGCATATTTTTTTCCTGTGCTCCTGTTTTTTTTTTTTAGTATCACTTTCTTTTTTTCCCCATTTATTTAATATTTTATTTTCCCCCAATTATATGTAAAACAAATTTTAACATCTGTTTCTAAAGCTTTGAGTTCCAGATTCTCTTCCTTCTTCCTTTTCCCATTGAGAAGGCAGATGTGAAATCATATAAAACATTTCCGTATAAATCATGTTTGTGCCAAGATTGAAGTGTACATGACCAAGCATCCTATGTATTGCTTTTTACTTCTCTGATTCTTTCTTTCTGCTCCATTCAGATTCTTATTTTACCACCATTACTCAACAACATCTCCATTGAAGTTCTTCCCAGATTGTCATCTGATTCTTGGTGCTGTCATCTACTAACCTGTCCTACTTCCCCTTTGGGTTTTAACCCTTGGCTCAGCATCATCTTCAGTGACCCCATTATACACAGAGGTGATACTTCTAGTGCCTCATCCTCACAGTTTCTTAAACTCTCTCAATTCACATGATAGCTAGATGATGCAGTGGATAAAGTGTCAGATTTGGAATCAAGAAAACCTGAGTTCAAATTCTGCTTCAGACACTGATTAGCTGTGTGATTCTGGACAAGTCATTTAACCTCGGTTTCAATTTCCTTGTCCGAAAAATGGGGATAATAATAGCACATACCTCCCAGAGATGTTATCTGATTTTCAAATCAGATGAAATAACATACAGAAAATCCTTTGCAAATCTCAATGTGCTCTATGGATGTGAGCTTTAGTTACATGACATCCACAAACACTATATCTCATTTACTTAGCACAATAAACCTTACCATTTCCAGAAACAACTCAGTCTTCAAAATCTTGAACTTTTAAATCATAAGATCATAGATTTAGAACTAGAAAGAAATTTAGAGGCAATCAAATACAACCCTTTATTTACAAATGAAAAACTGAGACCAGATATATTGAATTACTTGCTTAGTCTCAAGGTTAGTAAATATCTGAGGAAGGTTTTAAACTTGGTTCTTCTTGACTCCAAGACTAAGGTTCTATCCAATTAGCCACTAAGCTGCCCATTTCAGTTCCTTAGCTCCTGTCTTTCTACTTTTCCTACACTCCCTTGCTATCAACATACCATTTCTTTATATTCACTAGGACCCTCTGTTCTCTATTCTTTCAGTTTTTCAATCTCGTCCTATTTAGTTTTAGTTTCCTCTTAGTCTGGATCACTATGGTGGGGTACTTCAATAATGTCTTTCTCTTCCACCCTTAAAATTCTTGGCTCCTTTAACCTTCTGCCATTTCCAAATGGCTAATCTTCAATCCTGGGTAACTGCTACTGTAGAGCTGTGCAGTGATGTTGGAGAAAATAGCAAAATCATGTTGACAGGGTCTTCTACAAATTTATGCTCCCTAACCTCAACTGAGTTCAAAGCATTGCTGCAAAGCAATTTCCCCAGTTATTGATGCTGTATCACACCCTCCAGTGTCATTGTTCCCAACATTCTGTTCTCTGCAATCCCCTAACTCTACCCTCCTCCCCTCTAACTCTCTGAAAATGACCTTGCCTCCTCCTTCCTGAGAAGATTGGGGCCATCTGACCTGAACGCCCTCAACTCTCCTCCACTTCTCTAATCCTTCCAACATCCTCATCCTCTCCTCTCATCTCAGAGGAAAATATGGCCTCCTCCTGCTTGTTAAAGTTAACCTCTCCAATGGTACTCTTGATCTTGTTCCCTCCCATCTCCACTTTGGCCTTGTGAAATCAATCATTCCCTTTTCCTCTCTCACATCTTTAATCTTTCCCTCTCCTTGTAGACTCCAAAACCTATAAACAGGCTGAAATCTCCCCTCTCTTCTAAAAAAATCAAAGCAAACTTTTCTTAACCCTGTCATTCCCTCAAATTATTTCTCCTCATTGTCAAACTCTTAGAAAACATAATCTACCCTCACTGTTATTAATTATAATTCCAACTACATTTCCAACAACCTCTTTGGAGGTAGTATATTAGAGTGGGTGGAGAACAGAGGACCTGGATTTGAATCCCAGCTCTGCCATTTATTCTGTATGTGATTTGGGGGAAAATCTCATTCCCTTTCTGAGCCTCAGTTGCTTCATCTGTAAAATGAGAGATTGCCTAATCCTAACTTCTTTTCTTAAAAATTTTATTATTATTATTATTATCATTATTATTTTTGTGAGGCAATTGAGGTTAAATAACTTGCACAGAGTCACACAGGTGATCAATCTCTGGCCAAATTTAAATTTAGGTCCTCCTGACTTCAGAGCCGGTTCTCCATCTCCACTGAGCCATCTAGCTATCTTTTCATCTCAGCTTCTTAAACTATGTTTGTGATCCTATATGGGGATTCATAACTGATGTAGAGATTGCAAAATTATGATTTATTATTTTGTTCGATTTGTGTACCTCTTTTATATACCTATATACCCAGGGATATGTAAAAATTTCTTGGGTGAAAAGAGGTCATGAGTAGAAAAAGTTTTTTTTTAATAGCATTTTAATTTTCCAAATACATATAAAGACAGTTTTCAACATTCATTTTTGCAAAACTTTGTATTCCAAATTTTTCTCCCTCCTTCCCCCTGTTGTCCCCTCCCCAAGACAGCAAGCAATCTGATATAGGTTAAATATGTGTAATTCTTTTAAACACATTTCCATATTCATCATGTTGTGGAAGAAAAATCAGATCAAAAGGGAAAAAACAACAAGAAAAGGAAAAACAAAAACGCCAAGCAAACAAAGAACAACAACAACAACAAAAAGGTGAAACCACTATGTTTCAATCTATATTCAGTCTCTATAGTACTTTCTTTGGATGCAGATGGCACTTTCCTTGCACAAGTCTGTTGGAATTGCCTTGAATCACCACATTGTTAAAAAGCGCCAAGTCCATCACAGTTGATCATCATCTAATCTTGTTACTGTGTTGTTATTGTGTACAATGTTCTCTTGGCTCTGCTCACTTTACTTAGCATCAGTCCATGTAAGTCTTTCCAGGCTTTTCTGAAATCATCCTGCTGATTGTTTCTTATAGAACAATAATATTCCATTACATTTATATATCATAACTTATTCAGCCATTCCCCAACTAATGGGCATTCACCAGTAGAAAAAGTTTAAGAAGCCCTGGACTAGATCATTGCTAAGGTCCCCTGCAAATCTAAATCTTTTATTTTTTAAATGTCTTCTTAGGTATCAGGCTGGAATCTCAAACATAACATTTTTAAAGCTGAACTTTCTATCTTTCCCCCTAGTCTTCCACATTATCTACCATCTCTGTTTCTTTCAATGGTACTACTCCTAGTTACCAAGGCTTGTAACTAAATCAAAGAAATCATCTTTGACTCAATAACTCAAAAGGTAGCCATTAATCCTAGAAGCATCCCTCTCTCAGGATCACTGATTACTGGTGCTTGAGGAAGAAATACAAAGGGAGGAGAAGGAAGCCTGGGACTCAGGCTTACCCAGGCAAGCACATGCTTTTGCTGCCATTGTTTGTTGTTGTTCAGTTGTTTCTATCACATCTGACTATTTGTGACTATTTTGGGGGCTTTCTTGGCAAAAATTCTAGACTGGTTTTTCCAGCTTAATTTATAGATTGAGGAAACTGAGAAATAGGTTTATGTGACTTGTACAGGGTCAAACAGCTAATAAGTATCTGAGATCAGATTTAACTCAGGAAGATGAATTTTTCAGACTTCAGGCCCAGTGCTCTATGCACTGTGATGTCAGCTATTTTGCTGCTGGCAGGTTGGAGATGGGGAGAAAAATTTCCCTCCTTCCCTGGAAGGGCAGGGGATTGAACTCCACACTGACTATGTCAGAAAAGGGGTAGGACATTTCTTCTCAAACCTTTTATAGTTTATTGAGTGATCAGCGCTTCCTAGCTCAGTAGCCAATCATTATCTATAGACAAAAGAGTAGGGGACCAAAAAGGATGGGTCACATCACAACATTACTTTAAAGGGGCCATTGTACATGTCCAGTTATATGGAAAATTTTCATTCTGCCCCCTACTACAGAGGTAAAATTCAAGAGCCTTTGAATGTGATCTTCTTGTCCAAGTAGGTAGATTTTCTAGGCAGCATGATTCTAGAATCTAGCCTTCTATGTAGAGAAGGGAGATTTCTCAGGAAGCGTGAGTCAAGGGTGGGACTCTCTTTAGAGCCCCAAAGTCAAGATTTAAGGGATCAGACCTAGAGAGAGAGAATTTCCCTACCAATCACCATGTGACCCTTATATTACAGTAAACCAATTCAAACACTTCAGATCTAAGGGGAAGAGAGTGGCTTGTTAAACAGCCCCACAACTTATTTATTTGCTTTCTATGAAAGAGCATAATTGCAATGCAACTTCCTCTCCATAGCAAAAGTTAAGCCATAGAATGGCCCTGTGAATCTGAGAACTGGGTAAGATCCTGTGGGAGAGTTAAGGATCTAATGGAATGCCAAAGGGTTGCCCTGTTGGCAACCCCAACTTAAGTTTCTTCAGAGGGCAACTGCTAGTGTTCTTTATGTATTTTTAGTAGATGTTTATGTCATGTTGTGAGTCCTCTGAGTGCCCTATGTGTTTTCAGTATGTGTTTATGGACTCCTGTGAGTCCTTTGAATCTTCTGTATTTTCTGTGGGATGAATTAAATGCTGCCCCATATCTGATTTGCATTTTTTATCTCCACTTTATTTATATGGAAGCTTAGGACCCTTTTTATCTACTTCTGTGAAAAACAAGCCATGAGCTATAGAGATTTTCTAGTATCAACTCCAGGTGACTGGGATACAAGCCAAAAAAAAAAAGAAAGAAAGAAAGAAAGAAAAGAAAATGATCCTTCCTGAGAGAGCCCCAGAGACTAGATACAGTCCATATGAGCTCAGAGCTTTGGGGGGACCCTGGAGCATAGGTTATAAAAACATGGGTGGATGGAAGGAAGGTAGCTTGTGATAGATAGGTGAAAGGATACAGTGGTGGCCTGAAACCTGAGGAAGGAAAGATTATCTAGCAGAAAGAGAAATCAATAATATTAAAAAATGCATGGGGTCAAAAAAGGAAGAGGACTTCCTTCAGACCTTTAGATTTAGAAGCAAGAGATTGTTGATGATTTTGGGGAGAGAAGTTTGGTAGAATATAGAAATTAGAAATTAGATTGCAGGTATGTGAAGTGAATGAGAGGAAGCAGAGGTAAGTGTAGATGCTGCCATTTTGGCAGTAGAGGATGATGTCTTGAGTGGATGGGTCAAGGGAAGTTCTTTGTTGTTTTGTTTTGTTTTGTTTTTTTAAGGATTAGAGGGACCTGGGCATTTATAAATGTAGTAGGAAAGAAATTATGTAAAAATAGGTTGAAGATAAAAGAGAGGAAGTAATTAAGAAAGAAACTTTCAGAAAAGAGAGGAAGGAATGGCAACAAGGGTATAAGTAGAGGGATTGATTTTGAGAAGGAGAAAGGACATTTCTTTTTCTGAGATTGAAGAAGGAAAAGAGAATGGAAGGATGATGTAAAAGGACTTACATGTGCAAAAATGTTTGTAGGAGCTCTTTTTGTGGTAGCAAAGAATTGGAAAATGAGTAAATACCCATCAATTGAGGAATGGCTGAACAAGTGGTCCATGAAGGTGATGGAATATTGTTATTTTATAAAAAATGATGAACAGGCTGGATTATAGAAAAGCCTGGAAAGATTTACATGAACTGATGCTGAGCAAAACAAGCAGAACAAGGAATACATTGTACACAATAGTAGTAAGAATGTGCAATGATCAACTATGAAAGGCTTGGTTCTTAATAGGTCAGTGATTCAAAGTACCCAATAGACTTTGAACAGGAAATGCCATCTCCATCCAGAAAAAGAACTAAGGAGATTGAATGTAAATAAATCAACACGTGCTATATTGACTTCTTTTTTCTGTTTTTTTTATTTCTCCCATGGTTTTTCCCCTTTGCTCTAAAATTTTTCTCTCCTAGTATGATTCATAAAGCAATGTGTACTAAAAATAAATAAGCTTATTACAATTTAAAAAAGGATTTTGAAGATAAAAATGTAACACAAAAGATAGCCTCTATTTTCTCTATAAAGTAGGGGGTGAAGTCCTCTGAGGGAAGAAGGAACAGTTTAGGAAGCTTAGAGAGAGGAGACTGGGAAAAATGAGATAGAGGTTCAGTCTGAAAAGAAAAAAAGGATTGCCTTAGGTAATGAAACATTAGTTGAGAACAGATACCATAAACTTGTAGTGGTCCTTTTAATGGGACTTATTCTAGTGGCATTCAGCATGTAGTAGGAGCAGGAAAGGTAGATGGTGGGTTAAGCATACAGAGCACAGATTTGCTAAGTTATGAGTAGCAATAGCACATGAAGACAAGAGACAAGGTAGAGTATAGCAAATATACAGTGCAGTCCTTCTCAAATGTGGATCCCCTGAAAGCTGTCCCAGATTCAGGGCAGGTTTTGGGTTATCATCTATTCTTTTTTTTTTAATTTAAATTTTATTTAATTTCATTTTCTATAACATAGAAGAACAAAAAATTTGCCTATGAAACTGCAAATCTGTTGTGCACAACTTGCTGTTCTTTTAAATATATAATAAAGTTATTGTGTAATTTTTTAGCATCTATTCTATACTCATAATTCATGAACTACCAACATTTCCCTTTTACCAGGCCAACCAAAGGATACATTGGTTCAAAGAGAAAGGCCTCTAGTTAAACAGAACAGAAATATAAATAATCCTTTAGTTGGGAATAAATAGACAAGAGTATGTTCATATACCGATGAGAAATAGAACATGCATGAGAGAGGGTATACATGTGGGTAGCATAGGTAAGTAATCAAGGAACATGCATAAAACAGAGCATGTGCAGAAGGAGTATATCTGCTTTTGGATTCTAATCTTGCCATGTTACTCTCTTTGCTATGTTGTCAGCTCCCATGGATTTCTATTGAGATATTTTCTCAAGTTAGCAGCTCTCTGCATTTTCCTTATAGAAGTGCTCTCTTCTGCCAATTTCTGGTTCACCACTGAATTGTGGAGCTATTCAGGAGTTATTACAGTTCTTTTTTGAGTCAGAGACTGATGTACCCAGTCAGAAAAGGCTTTAAATTTTCTTAAAAACCAAACCAAACCAAACCAAAATTGCTTGTTTATGCCTCAATTATCTCTCCTTGAGTTCAGTTGTTATTTTAAGTTGGGATGAGTACATATCCTTCAATTCTGGATCATGTTCCTAGTCCTTCCCTGGCTCTATGGCATAAGCCTGGAGGGCAAAGATAAAATGGCAGCCACTGGTTTTTCCTTTTTGCAGGCATTAAAATGATTTTTCTTCCTATATATAGTTGAACTGGTTAATTAGAAAGTCAACATTATAAAAGGAGAAGTCAGGTTAGAGCAGGGATGATGGAAAACAGAAGGTGCAGATTGACTAGAAATTGTGAGGATGAATAAGTTTGGAAGAAGTGTTCAGAGTTATAGATCGTAGAACTCAGAATAGTTATGTATGATGATGAGTTCATACATTAGTGTGATTGAGATGGACTAAAGGTCAGTCAGTTAGCCAACTAGCATTTATTAAACATCTACCATGAGTCAATCATTATGCTAAATATAAAGATGAAATTAGATGTATAGCACAAGGATCTAGTTTGGGCAATGTAGATGGATGAAATGAAACTAAAAGGAGGAAGAGTTACTGAATGATTAAAGGGTTGCTTAATTTTCCTCCTGGTTCAGTGTGTTTGGGGTATGAAAGAATATTCACTGAGTACTGGAGAGTATGGACAAGGATGAAGTAATTTCTGGAAAGCAAGCCAAGTTTCTCAAAGTTCAGCAAAATGGAAAGAGTGTGAAAAGAAGACATTAAAGAAAAGGGAAATTTGTTAAAAATACAATGGGAATTTTAAAGGACATAATAGATGAAAGGGACAATGACAAAGACTCTCAGGAGTTGTAGTGGGTGCAGTGAGAGAGGACAGATAGGGAAAGAGATTGAAATTATTTAACCAGCAACTTAACCACAAGGATTAGGAGAAAAAGAGAGAGAAATTTGCCACCTATTAAATGGGGGATATACCATTTGAGCAGGGGTAGGAAATTCAAGAGCCTTATGATGACAGGGGTTTTTTTAAAAAATTTTTTTATGATGACAATTTATTCTTTCTTAAATACCAAGGAAGAAGAAAGAAGGAAGAAAGAAAGCTGACATTTTCATCATTAAATACCTGATTATTAGGTCCTTAGTTGTCTGACTAAGACCACCTTCAGCAGTCAGCACTAGTTCCTTTGCCTTAGCTGGTTAACAACTGTTTATCAAGTGGTAAACACTGGGGATAATACAAGCACAAAGAAGAAAACCATCTTTGTTCACAATGAGCTTACATTATAATGAGGGAGACAAGTACATTTAAATGTACATTTAAATATATATCTAGTAATTTATAGAAGACAGAATCCCCCAAAAGAATAAGTAATTGGTCTCAGTAGTAAATGTACAAATGCAAAAAGTAAAAAAAAAATGAAAAAGCATTGGTAACAAAGAGATAGAAATCCTAATGCTCCTAAAGGCAAATTTGACCTTGTAGTTATCACAGAGACTTAGTGGGAGTAGAAAGCATTCTTGAAATAGGACTACTAAAGTTGCAATTCAGAAGATCTTATTCAAAAGAAACAGAAAAGATAAAGTAGGGAGGAGGTAGTGTATATCAAGCATTGTATATCAAGAAGATAAACTGTTAGGAAATTTAGAAACTAGAGTGGGGATAGGACACGTAGGGGAAAGCATTTGGATGAAGATAAATGGTGGTAGAAATAGAAAAAAATATTGTTGTAGGACTAAGCTATAGACCACCCTGACAGAAAGAAGAAACAGGTTAGGAATTTGTGAAACATTGAGACTAGCATTTAGTCTTGATATAATAATGATGTGGGACTTCAGTCATCTGACAATTGCTGGAGAACTTTCTGTAAAAGCAGAGATAAACTTTTTAGTTTGCTTTAATCATAATTTTGGTTTTTAGAAGATGAATGAACTGCTATTCTGTATGTGGTTTGGAAAGATAAAGAAGACCTGGTTAATAATATAAAAAAAATTAGGAAACTTGATGTGAGGCAGTTACTGAATTCTGAAATTCATGATAGGAAAGGAGAAAAAAATACAACATAGATCTAAGGGGAGAAGTTGCCCAGGAATTGAAGAAATGATAATGTGGTGGCAGTAGAGCCCTGCTATGGGAGCTGAACTAGCCTTTTCTTTAATAGGACCCAGAACATACCAGGTTATACTACCTGTCCTGGAACCTTAACTGACCCAAGGAACTAAGGTTAGAGTAGTTGACTTAGCTTTCTGGTTACCTGAAGCCCTAAAAATGACTAGTGCTACTCAGGCCTGGGAATATCCTGTTGCCTTTAAAGTCACCATACTCAGCCCTATTGATAAGAAGCATTTCTGTGTGGAGATGGAAGGTACAGAGTAGAGTCTGTTTGAATTAATGCTATTCTTTCTATGCTATTGCTAACCCAGCCTCCTTTTGTTGACTGTTGTTAGGTGATCTAAGAGTATCTCATTTCATTCCTGTCTGGAACCTGAGAGAATTGACTGGCCTGAATGAGGCTTGCCTTCCAAAAGGAAAGATTCCATGGCCTAAAATTCTACAGGAAAATCAGCCCTAAAGGGATAAGAATGAAATTCATGTATAACCCATGTCCCAGGATCCCAAAAGGGATTTTTGACTTGCAATTATGTCAATAATATTTACAAATATAGTCTGGTCTAATTTGTGTCTGATTTTATCTAATTGTTATTAGCAGGGTTCTCAGCTTCTGCCTAAACATTTAAACATAATAGAGATCTTGAGCATAAGACAATTTTTTTTTTTTTACCGCACAGAAAATCTATTTGAGGGATGTACATGTGTGTTTATGTGCATGCACATATTTGCATATGTGTAAACAGGCCATTGAAAGTCAAGTTTCATCTCTGTTCCCCTACCCCTACTTTACATCTACTTTACATCCATAAGTCACAAAGGATTTACCAGACCCCATAAACAGGCTTCAAAATCATTTCATGCACTTAGTCTATTGGAGCCACTCAGAAGACAAGTGGATTTGGGGCTGCTATAGGTTTAACTCTTTGACATCCTGGTGAATTCTTCTTTCTGTCATAGTTTTAATATAGCTTTTTCCAAGGACTTTCAGTACTATTGGATTTTTCCTAGAAGGTAAAGCTATCACAAGTACTGATGAATAAGTAATCTCCTTCCTTTCAGACTTGTATTGTCCAAGTAACTCACTAGTTTTGATACCCACCTAGGACATTGGTAAAGAGCTTCTTTGTTTAAGAAGCATGATTTGTCAGGAAATCTTTTTCTAGGAGGTCTAATTTCTGAACGATTGAGCCTGGGATATCTTTAACTTGGGATTGATTTAAGACAATTCCTAAACCAGTGCTGCTCAAGATATCGCCCCTCTCCCCTCACTCTCACTTTCAATATCTTTCTCCCTCTCTCTTTTTATAATGATAAATGTTTATTTTTAAAACATGAAAAGATGATTTTCAACATTTACTCCCTTCTCTCTTTACACAGGCAAACCAGTGTCTGCTTCTGACATAGGCCTCTATAGGAAATCTATTGGTTCCTGCTTACTTCAATCTCTTGAGCTGGATAAATTCACTTTCATGACCTCTGCCTGGGCAGAATTTGTGGCACTCATGACAACTTTCTTGTTAGCTTCTCGTTTCTCTTTGGTTTCATTCCCCTATTAGCTATATTCCTTTCTAGCCTTCCTGTCTAGGTCATTCTCCTTGGCAGAAAAAATAAAAACAGAAGCAAAAGACAAATTAGAAACAAATGAAAATGAAACAGATCTTACATTCTCTAAAGGGATATGAAATGTATGCCAGAAAAACAGGAATTTACCAGATCCCAGGTGGGCAGAGCCATGCAGAGAGCCATAGTAAGTTTGCCAATATTTCAGAACTGCATTTCATTTTGGTTTTCTACACTTCTTTGTCAATGTTGATTTAAGTACAGCAGTCCCTAGGTGCTACTATCCAAGAAAACTTGAGAGGGGGAAGTAGGGAGTAATGAGGAAGGTTGATGAGGGACCTCTACTAAACAGGGGTGTAGACATTATGATCTTCAGCAAAGCTAAAGCTCTTGCATTAATTTCTAGATGAAGCCATCAGGGAGAAGCCTGAGAACATTGCCACTTAGTGGTCAAAATATATACTACAATCCCTAATTGGTTATTAAATTCATTAATTGGGTGAGAGAGCGACAGCTTGCTATTCTGTTGAAGACAGCAAGCAGTGCAGTGAGCTTTGTATAGATTTTTATTGTTTCAGCAGCAACAAATACACCTGGTCCACAATACCCATCATAGATGGAAATAATCAATGTCAGAAGGGCTGTGAGAACATACACACACAAATATACTATTGGTGGAGTTGTAAAGGTGTCCTTTAAACTAGCACTATCTCTATTGATTATGTATTCCAAGGAAGTTAAAGGCAGAGTTCTCTCTGATATATATCTCTGACATATCAGAGGTCTCATATGTACAAAAATAAAATATAATTTAATAAACGGGATCTTTACTTTTAATTTTTAAAAAGTCAGCTTTGCAAATACAAGATGAGAATGACATGAAAATCATTTGACTGAAAATTATCTGGGAGTATTTTTTTAATAGCCTTTTATTTACAGGTTATATGTATGAGTAACTTTACAGCATTAACAACTGCCAAACCTCTTGTTCCAATTTTTCACCTCTTACCCCCCACCCCCTCCCCCAGATGGCAGGATGACCAGTAGATGTTAAATATATTAAAATATAAATTAGATACACAATAAGTATACATGACCAAACCGTTATTTTGCTGTACAAAAAGAATCAGACTCTGAAATATTGTACAATTAGCTTGTGAAGGAAATCAAAAATGCAGGTGGGCATAAATATAGGGATTGGGAATTCAATGTAATGGTTTTTAGTCATCACCCAGAGTTCTTTCTCTGGGCGTAGCTGGTTCAGTTCATTACTGCTCCATTGGAAATGATTTGGTTGATCTCGTTGCTGAGGATGGCCAGGTCCATCAGAATTGATCATCATATAGTATTGTTGTTGAAGTATATAATGATCTCCTGGTCCTGCTCATTTCCCTCAGCATCAGTTCATGTAAGTCTCTCTAGACCTTTCTGAAATCCTCCTGTTGGCCATTTCTTACAGAACAATAATATTCCATAATATTCATATACCACAATTTATTCAGCCATTCTCCAACTGATGGGCATCCACTCAGTTTCCTATCTGGGGGTCTTAATGGACTGCAAAATCAATGTGAGACAACAGTGTGGAAGTGCATGTAAATATATATGCATACATGCGTGTGTATGTATGTGTATTAGCCAAAAAAGCTAATGAGCATTGAGAAACATTTTTTCAGAAGGAAAAGGGAAGGGGTAGTCTAAGAGTATTGTATTTAGATCTAGAATCCACATTTTAGTGTAAGGTGACCAAAAAACCGTATGTTTTTTTGGTAACCGTATGTAAAAACAGTATCTTAGTAGTTGGGTAGATATAGAAAGTCAGTTCTGAGAATCTTAAAGATAGCAGCTCTTCAGATAAAAGCACTGAAATGATTTAATAGAAAATAGCTTTTTCTGGAAAAACTACTAAAGGCAAAAATGGTCAAAGAAGAGGAAGAGGGAAAGGTAAGGGAGGGGAATGGAGTGGAAACAGGGTTTGTAGTGGTTACTGGGAACTGATTTGATTGAAAGTATGCAAGAGCTGATTGGAAGAACAGTGTTGCTATGTTAGTCTGTTGGAGGAAAAGAAATAAACTCCTGTGTGGAATAGCTAGCTGTGGAAAAAGTGGGACTATGTTGCTTTGCCTTTTATAGAGAGCTGTAAGTCAGACATTTTGCCTCCGTTTCCACATCTGCAAAACTAGCTGGAGAAGGAAATGGCAAACCATTCCAGTATTTTTGCCAAAACAAACAAACACATCCCAAAGGGGATGAAGAGGAGTTCTATGTGACTGAAATGGCTGAACAACAATTAATAGCCACAATGGTAAGAAATCCTCAAAAGCTTGTCTGGGTTGTTCTTTATGACCATTTACATTTTTGAGGGAGGGAAACAGTAAACTTGAACAAGTAAAATTTGAATAAACTTGGACTGCTCTGTGGATTCCAGACTTACGGCAGTTGTTTTGCTTTTAAAGCTAAATGTTGCCTCAAGAACTTAGCCAAGGGAGCAGACCTAAGTAGTGCTGAAAACTCCATATGACTCTATTTTCACTAAAAAAAAAATCTAACATTGTTCCAGAAGCCTCAGAATATGCAACAAAAGGCGTAAGTCATCAGGAGAGCAGAAAGATCCAAATCAGCTCCACCTACTAAGTGATTGATCTGTGGTTTAGAATGTTTCTTTAAGAGATTAAAGACATAAACAATCTTGAATTGTTATGTAGCTGAATTGTGGGTATAGTTGAATTGTTGCTACTTGGATAATCCCTGTTGCTCTGCTGATTTTCTGCTAGTATACCCCCATTCCTCCTACAGAAACTGTATCCATTGGTGGGAGAGTGTTGCCTAAGTTTATGTGTGAGAGAAATGACTATTTCGTGTATTAATAATCATTTAATGAATTAGGAGCAATGTTTTTCCTCTTTTCTATTTCCTCATTTAGAAATCAACCCCTGAAGATTATTCAGGCAGCTTTTGAAGTGCAAGGCTAATAATGAGAAAGAAAACTTAGATTTGTTCAAAAGATAAAGAAATTTTAGTTCAGATGAATTGATGGATTCTGGCCCATTGCGTTTTGTTCAAACAGGTCTGGGGAAAAGTGGGTTCCTCTTTTCTCTATTTTAACCTTAGATAGAGTGATATGGGTATGGATAAAACTCTTTGAGTCTGAGCAGTCAGAGTCTTAAGCCCACCTCTAATTAAAATACTCTTTCAGGACTTGTTAACCAATCGAGTTGATTGTTATCCCTAGGGACACCCACTTTTCCAAAGGCATATAAGTATTGAATGGGTTCCGGAAGGGATCTTTCACATTTGAGAGTGTTGTTAATCCTTTTATTAATTATTGCTAGCATGATTAATAAAATGATTAGTTACCCAACAACTATGTCTCTCAAACTTTTTATATGACAGATGTGTAGACTATTGTGTTATGGTTATTCTTTCATTTGCCTTCTTGTTTAATAAATACTTCATGATTAAGAATTAATGGTGTCATCTTGAATGATTTATTTAACTGGGAAGCACACTCCGGGGGACTCAGGAGCTAAAGTTACAAGTAGTAAATATATGGATTGCCCTCAAACTAATGCCATGAGTGAATTATAACAGCACGACCATTCCCTTGTGAGCAGGTGGGATGAGTGAGCAAGTCCCAAGCAGGGGATGAAAGAGAGAGTAAGAGACATTGGTGTGGGGTGAGATGGTTTGATATTACATCTGTGCTACATTAGAAAATACACTAATAAAATGTAAAGAATGAATACAGGAGAGATAAAGAGCCTCGAGATCATGCCATAAGAGGGTTGAATTGATTGGCGCAGGGATGTTTAACTTGGAAAAGAGAAGACAGAAAGGATATGATAGATGCCTTCAAATGTTTGAAGAGCTGTCATATGGAAGATGTATTAAACCTGTTCTGTTTGCCCCAGAGGGTTCAACTAGGAGCACTGAGTATGGAAGTTTCAGAGAGATAGATGTAGATTTGTTGTAAGAAAAACTTCCTAACAATTAGAGCGATTTATAAGTTGAATGGGCTGTCATGATTGTAGATTGACCAAACAAATTATAGCATATGAATGTAATGGGGGAATGTTGCGCTGTAAGGAATGACAAATATGAAGCAATCATGGAAAAAAAAGGAAAGTCTGGTGGAACAATGCAGAATGAAGTAAGTAGCCCCCAAAGAACCTACACCACACTACATAGTACACTACAGCAAAGTAAATGAAGACATCGCTAAACATTCACACACACACAAATCAAGTCAAGTACAATGGAAAAGGATGATAAATTATAAAGATTTTTTTTGGAAAAATTGTAATAGAAATGCTTTGTTTTTATATCACCAATGATTCCCAAAACATCCTTCCCCCTCCCTGATCTAGAAAACCATGTCATAGAACAAATAAAATAAAATTTTTATATTTATATAAAAATATAAATATATACATATATTTTGATCTATATAAAACATTAAAATATATATAAAAGGAAAAAGAAAAAAGGTCAGCAGAATGTATGAACATATTGAAGAAACCTAATGTGATGTGCATGGTCCCACACTCATCATGTTCCACTTCAGCAAAAAAGGGAGGAAAGTTCTTTTTTCATATCTTTTCTTTCAGGACAAGCTTTATTACTATATTTTCATTTCTATTTCTATAGTTTTCTTTTTATTCTTTTCATTTATATGGTTGAGGTCATTGTGTGTGTGTTTTTTTTTTTTTTCTGGTTCTGCTGCCTTGTTGTTTTTTATCAGTTTACTCAAGTCTTCTTGTGCTTCTCTGTATTCATCAAATTTATTACCTCTTACAGTAATATTCCAGTTCATTCATATACTACAAATTGCTAAGCTTTCCCCAAGGATGATCATCTACTTTATTTTCAATTCTTTGTTACTACAAAAAGTGGTATATAAATATGTTGATGTATATGGGACTTTTTTTTTTTAATCATCTATCTCCTGGGTTAGGGGGATGGGAAGGAAAATATTTTTACTTATTCTTTTACTCACTAGCCATCTTCTTCTGGCCTTTTACTTTGCCATTTCCTTCTTCAATTCATTTTGCAATTAAGCAAATTGAGGCAAAGAAGGTAATACCTACTTTCTAGTACTAGAACTACAATCAACTAAATATTCCCAAAGGGTATGTTTGTCAATGTCTCTATCCACTATCCACTCTCTGCCTAAATCTCAATACTCATTCCTGGTCACCACTTTCCAATCTAAGAGGGTAGAGATTATCTTCTCCCCTTCAATTTGTTACCATGAATGTTTAGCACAGTTCTAGAAATATAATAAATACTTAACAAATGTTTTTTCATTCATCACATGCCTAGGAGAATAGTAATAGAAAGGGTCAAAGTTCTAAGAATAATTGCAAATAGCATTCCAAAATAGTTGGTTCAGTCACAGAAACAGCTGCACTGCATTAATCATATCGTCTTTTTATGTTAAACCATGGACGACAAAAATGGAAAGCAATGTAATATTAACTACAATAATTTTTCTAGGTATTTTTGTTTAGTTATTTTCGAAGGATGTACTTTGTGAGGATGTGTTTGGGAGATAGTTCTGTTGTGTTAAATATAACACTAAAACATACTTTCTAATGTCCAGAGATTGTATAGCTGGCTGGAATGCATAACAAAGATAGGAACGTATATTAAAATAATTAGAGAGGACTTTGTATATTGGCTAGGGGCATTATTGTAGAAGAAGGTAGAAAAACAAAAATAAGAAAATAACACAAAACAGTTTTGCTAAGTGTATTCTCCAAGTTTAAATCCCTCTATTAAAATTAATAAGCTCTGTGATTTTGGCAGGTCATTAGCAAAGAGGTTAGAGCATTTGGCCTGGAGTCAGGAAGACCAGAATTCAAATGTGATTCTGGACAAGTCACTTAACCTGTTTGTTTCAATTTCCTCACCTGTAAAATGATGATAATAATAATACTTACCTTTCATGGTTATTGTGAGAATCAACTGAGATAATAAGTGTAAACTATTTAGCACAGGACTAGATACATAGTAGGTGTTATATAGATAAATATTAGGTATTATTGTTATTATTACTGTGATTGTGGGTGGGCTGTTTAACCTTTGCTTCCTTTAGTTTCCTCATCTGTAAAAATATTAGCACCTCTATGCTGGGAGTTATTGCAAGGATCTAACAAGATAATATCTGTTAAGTGTTTTGTAAACCTTAATGACAACTAATATTAATTTCTCATGATCTTCATTTTCTCACCTGTGTTGTTGTTTTTTAATTGTTTCAATCTCATTGGACTCTTCTAGGGTTTTCTTGGCAAAGATGCTGGGATGTCGGCCATTTCCTTCCCCAGTTCATTTTGCAATTAAGGAAATTGAGGCAAAGAAGGTAAATGACTTCCCTTTACACCAGTTAATAAATATCTGTGGCCAGATTTGAGGGCAGGTTTTCCTGATTTCAGAGCTGGCACCACCTTTTCTCAATCATAAAATGGGAATAATAATACATGTCCTACTTAAATCGTAAGGTTGGTGTGTAGCTTATTATTGTTACGATGCACAGACAATCCTTTTAGGGGTCACCTCAGCGATCCCTCTGTGTCCAGGCAAGGCCCGACCTTCCTTGAACAGACATGACTCTCCCGGATTTTAAAAGCATTTTAATTGTCTGGTGGTGTGGTGATCTGATAACAAAGTAATAATTATTAACATGTTTGTTGTGATAATTCAATTCAACACGTAATTCAATTAAAAACCCAAAGCTATATAACTAGTGTGGGGTGAATGGGAGTTTCCTCCAGGGTACCACATATCAAGGGTGCAAACTCCCTCCCAGGGGTGTCTGCTATCCCCATATCTCACCAGGAATTGTTCGCCAGAATGTCAAGCACATCTACTTAACACAACAACGCCTGTTTTTCTGTCAGCATATCTATCATCTGAGCCATCCATCCACAGCTGTTGGGGGGACACCTGCACTGATGTGCCTCATACCCCCTGTTTCTCTAGCTGCTGCTCTCTGCTACCATCTGCTGGCCTTCAGCTATTATTTATCCTCGGGGGGGGGGGAGACCTCCTTTATTATTATAAGCCCTTCATTGCTAGTCTGCAAGCTCACATAGTCGGTTAGATAAACCTTCATATTTTTGGTATTGTGCTTCTCCTGAAGGCTTCGAGTTCTCTGATCTCAGGCTTCTGTTTTATTACAGTTATGAAATTTCTTTCAACCCCAAGAACACATAGGGGCCTTCAAATTTGTGGTATTTTCCTAAGAACTTACATTTCCCCCAGAAGGAAGCAAACCAGGACTTGCTTGAGAATCATCTCTCCTTTATCCATAACTAAAGTCTTTTTTTATTTTATTTTTATTTTTTACAACTAAAGTATTGATGGGCTTTTATTTCACTCCAGGAGCCCATGACCTCTGGTTGTATGGTCCTGACTTCCATTTCCAAATCTGGGTCCACTAGAGAGGCAACCTCCTTTTGATTGGCTGTGCAATGTCTGAATAACTCAGGATGGCAAAGGGCAAAGTCCAAGTTTTTTTGCTTCTCAGTACTATGGCTCAGTCATTTTTGTTCATTCTGATGTCACAATTTATTATCCTCTTGTGATAATAATATTATTAACATAATATTATAATAATTATACTATTCAGCCTCTTGGAGAGTCTAGCTAGGAACTTCCTCTCTAGCTGAGTCCCTAAATTTGATCAATAAATCAACCAATCTAAAAGCATCTATTGAACACTGACTCTGTGCCAGACATTGAGAATTCAAAGACAAAATCAAACTCTATATCACATCTATTCCTTATCATGACTTTCTCCATAGTGGTTTTGATATATTGTGCATCAACATAAGAAGTTAAATGGGAATTTGGGGGGAGGTTGCAGGAGCCACATGAAGACCAACAGATGACACAGAAAAGTTTAGAAACTCAGAAATGCATAAAATATATGTATAGTCTTGTATAACATCAACATACTTTCTCTTTTAATACCATATTAAGATTTCTTCTCTGATACAAAAGGAAGGCCAAAAAATTTTACACAGATTTTTTTTGGATCTCGAGGGTGTCATTCCCCTTATTCCTGCAATCTGTATACATGTATTTTCTCTCTTATACCCACATGCACACATACGCATGTACAACAATACACTATGGATATATTTGTTTTATGTTATGCACAAGTATATTCCATGTATTTTTATAAATATACATATATGTTGTGTATGAATATAACACATACAAAACATAAAGTGACTCCTTTCTCATGAAGAAAGTATTCTTAAGGGGTCTTTTTTTTTTTTTTGAAAAAACTTCTTGTTTTATTGTTGAGGTCTACATTATTGAAAGGGGATGAATTAGAAGAGTAGGGGGATCCAGTGCTGATGCTTCATTGACTTGTAGGGGGGAGAGAATTTCCTCAGGGAGTACTCAATCATCTTGGGCTTGATTTCTGCCTGATTGAAGAAATTGGCATTGTATAAGTCCACTATCCTCTCCAATCTCTCAAGCAGGATGATCCTCTTCACCCCTCTGCTTTCTCTTGTCTCTTTCTTTGTCTTTTTCAGGAACCAGAAGAGTGAATACTGTTGGTGCAGAATCCCTTGGTTGAGCTTGCTGCTATATTTAATGGCTGATCAAAGTCCACATGGTGGGAGGTGAATTTCTTAAAGGTTCTCTTTTGTTCTTATATTATTTTTGTCTGCTCTCTGGAAAAGACTGCTCTCCATTTGAGCTAAGTCTTAAAGGAAACCAGGAATTCCAAGAGGCAGAGTTCAAGAGGAAATTCATCCCAAGCATGGAGGGCAATCAATGTGAAAGTAAGGGGGTAGGGGATAGAATGTTAGGGATCAGTGGGGAAGTCAGATTGGTCAACCTTCAGAAATCAACCTTTAAGGAAACCAATGAATCTAAAAAGATTGGTGGGGGCAAGGTTGTGAAGAATTGCAAATTCTCAGTTGAGAAGTCCTAAAGTTAATCGGGAACTATTGGAGTTTGCTGAGTAGGGAAAGACATGGTTAGAGTATACATTATATATATATATATACACTTGAGAACTGGACATTTCAGAGATATTCATCAAGTTGTGGTATATGATTATGATGACATACTACTGTGTTGTAAGAAATGATGAGCTCAGTGATCTTAAAAAAACATGGAAAGATTTTCATGGAAATAATGAAAGAGTGAAATGAGCAGGACCCAGAGGACATTGTATACAATTATAGTAATATTGTTTTAAGAACTACTTTGAGTGAATAAGTTATTTTTTTCTCTTACAAATACCCAAATTAATTGTAAAGGACATATGAAGAAGATGCTATCAGAAAAAGAGAAAGAAATGATAAATAATATATAGAATAATTTTACATACACAAACACACCTTTTTATGTCTAGTGGTAGCCATCTCTAGGGCAGAGATGGGAAGGAGGAAAGAAAAAAATTACATGCTAATTTTGTTGTATATTTAAAAGAATAACAAGTTGTGTGTAGCAGATTTGCAGTTTCATGTACAGCTGTCTTTTTATTGTACAATGTTATGAAAATGCTTTTTTATTTTATAAATTTAAAATAAAATTTAAAAAAATTATACCTGAGGAAAATTTATTCTGGAAACTCTTATAGATCTCAGTGATATATAAACTGATCCCATGTGAGCTGCATATTAACTTAGAAAATTACAAATTAACATTTTCTATGTTGGATTTTTATATATTTTGTTAAACATTTTCCAATTACATTTTAATCTGGTTCAGCTGCACTGGGGCAGCAAGTTTGACACTTCTGGTATAGAGGATGAATTGGAGTACAGAGAGATTTCAGCAGGAAGACCAATTAGGAGGTTATTATAATAGTCCAGGCAAGAGGTGATGGAGAGCCTGAACTCCAGTGGTGGCTGTATAAGTGGAAAGAAAGATGGATGTGAAAGATATTGTACAAGTACCACAAAAAGAGCTGCTATAAATATTTTTGTCCATATGGGTCCTTCTCCTCTTTCTTTGATCTCTTTGGGATATAGGCTTAGAAGCGATATTGCTGGGTCAAAGGGTATGCACAGTTTAGTTGCTTTTTGGGCATAATTCCAAATTGCTTTCTAGAATGGCCGAACCAATTCACAGCTCTACCAACAGTGCATTAATGTGCCTGTTTTCCCACATCCCTTCCAACATTTGTCATTTTCCTTTTTTGTCAACTTTGCCAATCTGATGGGTATTAGGTGATACCTCAGGGTTTCTTTAATTGACGTTTCTGTAATTATTAATGGATTGGAGCATTTTTTCATTTGGCTATTGATAACTTGGACTTCTTCCATTGGAAACTGCCTGTTCATCCTTTGACCATTTATTGATTGGTCAATTACTGAGACTTAAGGAGATGTCCTTAATCCTCTCAAGGAGAGGCTAATGGGCATATGTATGCCCCGCATAGGAAGATATAATCCAAGTCCCAAGGGCTCACTAACCCTTTTAATAAATTAATGAAGTTGATCAGGTTTTCCTGATGGACACTGACAGAAGCTCGGTATCTTCCCCTGTGTCCAGCCCTCTGTTCTGCACCCAGCAAGAACTTGACAAATGTTTGTTGAATTTCTTCAGTAATTCTAACGTAATTTCCTTAAATCTCACCATTCACTTAAATATTTGACCTAGGATTGGGAACCAATAGCCATTCCTTATGGCATTTTATTTCCCTTCAGAAGGCTAGGAAATTAAATTTTTTAAAGGGATTAAGCAACAATTTACTTATCTGTTATTTCTTTGCTGTCTCTTTATCTCCTTGTTCCAAGAAAACAGACTTTCATTTGCCCTGGGCTGGGTGAACGGGGCCTACCACTGCAATAATCCTGTTGGAATCGCTGTAAGTCCTAGGATCATGCTATTTTAACCCAGAACCACTGCTGGCTTCAAGGGGGTTGAGGCACCTGCCTTTCACCTCCAAAGAGTTCTGTAGTTTTGGATCTATCCATACATGTACATTCATGTGCAGGGGGAATATGGCCCCTGAAGAGGGAATAAAAATTTTTGAAATCAAACTCTCTGGAACTTTTTGTACTCATCCCAGAATCACAAGAAAAATTACTTAAATCTGAGGTTTGACTCAAGGGTAGAGACTTTCCTAAACAGGGTCTAAAAAGTTATTTAATGTACAGTGTACAAATATAGGACACATAAATTTCCTCCACACAGAGAAATGCTTAAAACATAAAATTCTCACAGGAGTGCATTAATAAACAGTTAAACAAAAGCAGCAACTTATAAAAATTACTGTAGGAGACCTTCCTGAATAGAGATTGTTTCATTTTTTTGTGTAAATATTCTCCTTTGTCCAGACCAATACCTGACCCACAGTATGTGTTTAATAAATTCTTAGCCATAGATTGATTGTTTAATTATAGTCTCTAAGGAGGTTGATACCTGAAATATTAAAATGTGAAGTGTTTTTCAGGACTATTGAATAGATATTCGCTTTAACCTGGGCTCTGCCTGTCTTCTGGTAAGTTACACAAGGGATTATATTCATCTGTGAGTGGTCATCTTCTCTGTCAACAAATAACTGAGGTACTTGTAAGCAGAACCTCCCACATGTCAGCCAGCACTCACAGAGGTTGGAATTCCCAGCCCCCTGAACTCTCAAATTTGACTCCACAGTAAAAAATGTTCATCTCAGGATCACTTTTCAGGTACCTAAATTCAAGAAAAGAAACTCAAAGCAGAAGAATCAGCCAATATCCAAGATGTCAACTCAGGGTTACCCGGATGAGTCCTTACTCTAGCAATCATTTTTAGTTATAATTTCTCTGGAGAGAGGGAGGAAGAGTGCTCTCTTTCACCTATTAGCCAGGAGGGAGGGAAAGAGGAAAGAGACAGAGACAGAGATGGAGAGAGACACACACAGAGACAGAAAGATAGAGACAGAGACAGGGAGATTCAGAAAGAGACACACAGAGAGAAAGAGAATCAGAGAGAGAGAGACAGAAAGACCCAAGGAGACAGAAAGACAGAGATAGAGAAAGACAGATTCAGAGAAAGACAGAAACACTCACAGAAATAGAGACACACAAATACAAAGACAGAGAGATAGCGGCAGAGACAGAGATTGAGACACAGAGAGAAACAGAGAGATTCAGAGACACAGAGAAAGAGACAGAAAAATAGGCACACAGAAAAAGAGAGACAGAGACAGAGAGAGGTGCACACACAGAGAGATAGACACAGAGAGCCAGAGAGAAAGTTTGATATACCTGCCCTAAGTTTTGCAAACAGGAATGAAGAGAAAATGATGGAGGATGTGAGAATGTGATCACTCCTTAGTAGAAAGGTCTACTAAGGTGGGATAGCTTCTTCTGTCTCAGGACTCAATTCTCTTTGATACAAGCATCCCTTATAACATCATAGCACTAAAGAACTCAACAGTCATTGCATAAAGCCAAATCTTTCAACACCAAGCTTCATAAATGGGTCACCAGAAGTGGGCCAGGGCCCAGCAGATGGGAGACTGTGTTCAGTTACTATTCCCATTACATAGGATCATTGATTGAGAGTTGGAAGGGGCCCTTCAGTGCCATCTGTCTAGTCCAATACTTTCATTTTACAGATAAGAAAAAAGGGTCCCTTAGATATAAAGTGATCAAACAGTCACTTATTTCAAGGTGAATGATCCAGCACCACTGATTCCATATCGAATCCCCTTTTACTGCTTTAAGGTCACATGAAATCTCTAAATGTTGGGACCACCTTGTGTTCTTCCCTCACTTTTTTGGGACCTAGGAATTTCTCAGATGTCTAAATTATTTCTCAGTTTGTTTCTTTTAGTCTTGGGTTGATTTCTCACACACATAGCCTTGGGAGCCTGGAAAAATTAATATCATTTGTAGATCTTCTCAAACAATGGAATTCAGGAAGAAATAGTACAGGGGCCAATCTGGAAGCAGGGAACTAAGCAAATAACCTTGAGAAATTCTTTCAAGTTCAGAGCTTATCCAAGTTGGACTCCTGAACTCCTCTTTACCTCCTTTTCCCTCAATAGTAGAGAAAAGTTTAGGAGAGATGGTCTTGTTGAATGTTGGGGCTTGGAATGCTGAGGGGATCTTGAGCTCCCACACCCAGTCCTTATTTGTATCCCTTTATAAAAAACGAAGACCCTCTACCCAAACTTGTGCCTGGGTGATTGGGAACCAATAGCCATTCCTTATGGCTATTGGTCTAGAGTTCCAAAGGTCTGGACTCTCTGCAGAAACAAAAGCAGGCAAAATACAAGATGAACCAGAGTAGATTTGAGAGAGCACAGACAATAGATTCTTATTTGCATAATGTGCATTTAATTTGCACACTAATTACTCAACAGCAAAATGCACAGAAATCCCTCAGCCTCAGTCCCTTCTCCAGACAGAACAACCTTTCTTCTATCTTTCTCTGGCCCACATATATTTCCACTTCCACCATTATTGTCTGGCTGAGCTGATCCAAACTACATCCTTCTCCACCCGCTGTTTAGCTTCCATCTTGTTCAATCCATAGTCTAACCCATTTTTCTCATTTTTTCCTGGGTTAGAATAGGGCATAAAATTCTCTCAAGTCTGGGTCCCTAACATGGAGGCTGTCTGTTTGCTTGGTGCTCTTTCTGGATGTCTTTTCACTATTTTTGCCTTTCTCTGTCCCTCTTTTGCTCTTTACACAGATTGTGTAGCATTTTGGAGGGTGGAGAGCCCGGGCAACCAGCCCATTGCTTTCCACCCCAATCTGGCCGTGGACACAAGCCACATGGTGTTGGCCATCGGTCTGGCCTCTTGCCCATCCATTACAGTCTCAGCTGTTGCTTGGCATAAGCACTGGAAAGAGAAGAGTTAGCCCTCCCCCAGTTCTGTGCTTGGGGCTAGAGCTACTCAGGATGGATAGATGGATGGATGGATGGATGGATGAATGGATATCGATAGTTGGACAGATTTTTTAAAATTTATATATTTTTATATTTATATATATCTATATATAATAAATGTATTTATTAAGTGATTATTATATTCCAGGAACTGAGCTAAGTATTTGAAGTACAAATATAAGAAAATGAGATAGCCCTAGCTTTGAAGAGCTTATATTGTAATAGGGGAAGATATAATATATAAAAAGGAACTAGAAAGAGGAGATGGGATATGAGTCAAGGCTGCTACTAGAACAGATTGGAGAAGGGGTTGACCTGGGAAAGTATAGTGAACACGTTTGGGCCTCTTGTAAAGTGGTGATCTCAGGGTGGATAAGGAATAAGGCCTAAGAGGAAGAGTTAGGGGCAATAAACCCTCTCTTAGGACTGTATACCTTTTCTAGAGAGTAATAGCCAAGGTTTAAAATGTGCTACAATTAATTTTCCCCCTTTTAGTATAATAATAATAATAGCTGACCTTAAGGCTTTGCAAAGCACTTTGTTATCTCATTTTATCCTCAAAACTATCCTGTGTGATGAATATCATTATTCTCATTGTATAGGTGAAGAAATTGAGGTGGAGAAAAGTTAAATGACTTGCCCAGAGTCACACAGCTTAGCTTTGAGGTATGACAAAAGGACAAGGATAACTAATATCTCAAGGTTGAGCCAGGACTGAGGATCTAGGTGCCATATTGAGTGAAGGAAGAATCCCATCATTTTTGATGCTTCCATATCAAATGGGTATTGTATATGACTGCTGTGGGAATGTGTAAAAAGCCAAGGGAAACATGGAAACTCAAATCAAACTAGTTAAATCACATTCAATGAATATTTGTGAATTATCTATTATATGTAAGATACTGGGGACACAAAGATGAAACACAGGGAGATGGTATGAAGGGCAGATGTATGCAGATGCAGATGCTGTTTTCAGAGATATGTGTGTGAATCTTGGAAGAGATTATACCTAGGGAAGTGCAAGAACACTGAGCTGGGAGTCAGAAGTACTGAAGTCTACTCCTGTCTGTGTAGTTAACCAACTCTGTGATCTTGGACAAATCAACTGACCTCTCTGAGCTTTAATTTCCTCTAAGTCAATAGATCAAGGCTTCTTGATCAGTGGTCCTTGAATTTTTTAAAAAATGTGTTTTTAGTAATAGTATTTCAATATAGTTGATTTATTTTGTACTATATCTTTTATTTTATACATCTAAAATTTAATTTTGAGAAGGAACCATAGGCTCCAGCCTACCAGCCTACCAGAGGGGTGCAGAACACACCCAAAAGGTTAAAATAATCTCCAAAGTCCATTCTCTAGCATTATCTAACCGGATCAGTACTTTTTATGTATTGTACTTTGTTGCATTTCCTGCATGGAACTCACACATATTTTGTTCTCTCGCTTTCTAGTTTAGTTCCCTTTCTAGATTTATATAGAAAGTGATACAGATGCAGAAATTGATAGACAATAAATTAGTCTGTCCTCAGCATAGAGGCTGGCCTGGGACCCCTTCCCACCATCTTTCTGTATTTTATCAGTTACTACCTTGGCCATATGGTGAATCTTCGACTGTGGTAACCATGGACAACCATTTACTAAGTTATTTAGGGATAATAATCTATGTATGTGGCAAGAGTATTTATATTTCAGAACATTCAAGTACTCAAATAAAGTTCC
Organism: Sarcophilus harrisii; assembly: GCF_902635505.1. Classification (NCBI taxonomy): domain Eukaryota; kingdom Metazoa; phylum Chordata; class Mammalia; order Dasyuromorphia; family Dasyuridae; genus Sarcophilus; species Sarcophilus harrisii. The sequence goes on along the minus strand of NC_045430.1, from coordinate 88,422,005 downwards.
TTAATGTGTAAGAACTTAGTTCTACATTTGTATGAATCTGAGTAATTTGTGTCCAGATGGGGAGTTTTTTCTTGGAGTCCAAGTGAAAGCCAAATTTGTAGAGAACAAAACTGTAATTAGCACTATTTGTATCTAGGACAATCTGTGATGGTTGGGAAGAGGGACCTTATCTGAGCTGGGACATGCAAGTATGTCCCAAAGTGAAACAACCACTCTGGACATGAGACTTAAGTAGAGGAGGAGGTTTGGATTGACAGGAATTGAGTTGGAGAAGGAGGGACAAAGTGCAATTTATGGTACTTCTATTGGCACTCTATAAATTTTTCATCTTGGGACAAAGCTCCAGTTATCCCACCCTAGTTAATAGCTCTGGTGGGGAAGCATGGGAAGCATTTACTTACATATATATTCCAGAAGCATCTTCTATGTGGGACTAAATGAATGCTATATACATGAACAGTGATTGCAAAAAATCACCACATCTGCATATCGATATATTGGCGTGCCAAACCTGTTTTTCTCAATCCCATGCTCCAGCATTTCTGTCATGTATGCAGATCACAGAGGGAAGAAGGCTGATAATTTCCATTACAGAGTGGTCATATGGACCTTCAGGGAAAAGGAAGTGTGTGTTTGGGTTAGAGGGGGTTGAAATTTCGAGTTTTCATGTCCATGTGGATCCAGAGTCTGAGTTAGACACGTCCTGTGTCTCTACATGCATGTGAATTGCATGTTTAAGTGTGTGAATCCTGCGAGAGGTGTTAGGTGGGAAGGGGGTGGGGAAGACTGAAAAAGATGGAGAATTTATGAGCTGCTTTTGTCAGGAGACAGTTGTAATGAAGAAAATTCAATTTTCTGCAGCTCGGAGAGTCAATATGTTAAATCTTGGAGAAGCCGTAGAATGACAGCAGAATGGCAAAGTCAATGGGACGTGGGGGGGGGGGGAATCTCTCTATTGCTCTCAATAGCTAAAGCTGCCTCCTCCCAATACCCTTGAACTGGGGCTGGGGGAAGGGGAGGAAACTGAACCCCTGGGTCCTTATGACTGTCCTCTCTCTTCTCCAGACCTGTTGGACATTCAGCCCTTCTCTTTTGTCTATAGGAAAGAATACTGCTCCCTACCAGCACCATGAACGCTATAGTTCAATGCTGCCCCCTGATTGGAAGTCCTTCCTGTGGCTTAACTTTAATCCCTCTTGCTGCAAATACAATATATGTATGAAAATACAAATCTTGTGATAAACAGTTCCAAAGGAGCCAGCTGGAAAGATGTTTCATTTTTGTTTTTGTACCCTTAGTACCAAGCACAGTGCCTGACATATAGTAAGTGCTTAATCAGTGCTTGTTGAATGTATTTACCTTTAACTTCCTCTCTGGAATCATACATTCCCCTTCTTGGCTTTCTAATTCCTTGTCTCCTATCCCCTCGGGCTTCCTCCCTCAAGTTTCCTATACCTAGGAGAGAGAGTTGTCTCTGAGTCCAAATTAAGGTGGTTGGAGTGGGGTAGCAGCAATTCCACTCAAAAGCTGTCCTATTTCCCCCTCCCTTCCCAACATTGACTGTGAGCCTCGATTAGGCGAGCTGCTGGCTGTGTAATTGGAGTATACTGCATCCCGGGGGTCTGGTGTGCTAACAGCAGGTCCCTGTGGTGAATAATGAGCTCGTGCCCATGGCTGGTTGGGCACGCTAATTAATTAGTGCTCTGCTGTCAGGGTGTGGGTAGATGTAGCTGAAAAAGAGTTGAGCTCTCATGGGGATCTCAAAGCACTTAGCACCTAGGATCTCAAATATGGTACAATGGATATCTTCCCTGAAGGGGGAGAAACGGAACCCTGGAAAATAGAATTAGAGGATATGGGATAAAGGCCTGCATCTTAGATTTCAGTCTGATGGAAGGAAAGAAGGGAAAAGGGCCAGGAGTCAGAGGAGAAAAAGATCAAGTGAATCTTTGACCTTCCTACCACTTGCGGAATATGCAAAGCTTTTCTGATGTTTTTTAGTCATTTTAGTCATGTCTAACTCTTTGTGACTCCATTTGGAATTTTCTTGGCAGAGAATTGTTTGCCATTTTTTTCCAGTTCATTTTACAGATAAGGAAACTGAGACAAATGAGATTAAGTGACTTACCCAAGACCACACAGCTAGTATGTGTCCGAGTCTGGATTTGAACTCAGGAAGATGAGTCTTTTTGACTCCAACTGTGGAACTCTATCCACTGTCCATTCAAAACTAGTCTAGCTTGTTTAGGGTTTTCCTAAGTGGAAGTAATATGGAAATGGAACTTGATATTCAAACCCTGATGACTGACAAATCCAAATTCAACAGATATGCTGCCTACTGTGTAAATCAGAAGATGCAGTTGGAATCTGGGTTCTGTTTTTTCCCTAGACTAGATTCATAGGATCATAGAATCATCAACCTGAAGTGTGAAGCTATTTCAGTAGCTATTTAATCCAACCCCTCATTCTATAAATAAAGAAACTGAGACTCAAGGGGTTGAATGACTCAGGTTTAGTCACCAAGGGCTTTTTAGCACAGTCACTTAAGCTTGTGACACCTTGGGGTGACTTCCAAGTGAACCTATTTCATTAGCTATATATTGGGGAGAAAGGCAGAATGTAGCAAAATTTATTTTACCTTTTTAACAGATTTTTTGTGGAAATTGAAGCAGGATCAAACGATGGGAAGCTGGAGACCTCATGGTTTCCCAAAAGAACAGCATAGCAGCAAGAGACATTGGTAGTTAGATTGAAAGATGAACTTTCTAGTGATGAAAGATACTGTGGAGTTTAGTTAGAAGGACTGAGGAAGCTACTTGGATGTTGGGGGCACTTCAGAAGCTGGATCAAGTGAACTTCTACCCTGTGATTTTCTGGGTTGCAGTTCTAGCCCATCTTTTCTCCATCCCAACCTCATTTAGGTTTGGGGCAAAGCTGGGACAATGCATCTATGCTTGCTAGACAAGACTTGTCAATTTGTTCCTATGTGTTACTGTCTACTAGAGGCTTTGAGCCCTCTCTGAAGGACATACAACCTAAATGAAAAAAAAAATACTTATGTGTTACAGAAAGCAGGATTTCCTAGACTTTAAAGTAGGTGATGAAAAAGATAAGAAATATATTCTGCACCTGTGCCCTAGGTATCTGCTAACCTTGTCTAATCTAGGTCTGGTGCTGGTTTGGGAATTTGTGGAGGGTAGAAATCGAAATTTTTGACTCTCCAGGAATGGGGATAGAGAACACCCCCCCCCCCAAACCAAAAACAAACAAATAAGCAAGCAGGACAGAAGGTGAAATGATAAAGAATTGTTGGATTCTGGGTGGAGGAGCCGAGCTCCATTCTTATACACAGTAATCGCTAAATTACCAGCCATCTGCTGTGCTCTGAGGCATAAATTATCCACCCAGTATAAAAGACGAAGAGACAACGCCCCCCTCTCTCTGACATACCTCCTCACCCCAAGGCCTCTCTCTTTCTTAGGAGAAGAAGAAAACTTGGCTGTGGGTCCCCCAGTGATTGTGAGGGAAGGGGCTAAGGGAAATGAGGAAGATTGGGGTCTTCCTTGGGATGTGATTACTGGGGCAATGATAGCTTCAGTGGTGCTTCTCATTCCTAAAGGTCTAAAGAAGAGGAGAAAATTCTAGTTTGGGATCTTAGAACCATCTCTTCAGTCCATGGAGCCAGGGAGTAACCCTCATATCAGATTGTCCCCTTAATTACTATGATCATCAGAGGAGGGAGCTAAGGTACTAACTGGTGTGATGATTTAGCTATAGATTGATTGCCTTGACAAAAGTGGGGACTACCTCTCTTATTTAACTCTCCTTCTTTCTCTTTTTTTATTCTCACCAATTACTAGGGATAGAGGAGGGAAATGGTGTAGTTCCTTTCAAGGCAACTCTTTTTTTCTTTCAGTCTCTAATTCCCTCCCTCAGCATCAGTGATGGGTATGGGAAGAGTGAGGAAAGCCAGAGAGAGAAAGGATAAAATACTTTCCTCTTCCTCACCTCCCCATCTCTTTCCTTAAACCCCTACCATATCCTTGAATATGAGAGATGAAGTGGTATTAACCAATTAGCAAACATTCCGCACCTATTATTTATGTGTTTAGGTGCTAGAATGCAAAGATGAAAGCTAAGCCGTATCTAGCTACAAAAATCTTACATATTCACCAAGGAAATCAATATGTACATACAGAAATACCTGCAAAATAGGTAATTGCTTTTTAGAGAAGAGAGAAGGGTTTAGTAGTTGGAGGGAGCAAGGTGGGAAACAGGAAAGGCTTCATGTATAGAGGTGCTTATGCTAAGTTTTGAGGGAAGACATGAATTCCAAAAGATGAAAGTGAAGAGGGAGTATATTCTAGGTATCAGATATAGCTATTGCAATAGCTTGGATATAGGAGATGGAATACAGTCTATAAAGAACAATAAGAAGTTCATTTTGGTTGCCTCGTAGTGTGCATGAAGTGGAATAATGTGTAATAAGGCTAAAAAGTTAGGACAAGGTTAGAAAGAACTTTAAATATAGGAGTTTTTTTATTTGATCCTCTTAGTAATAGAGAGCCAAGGTAGCAACATGAGGAGAGTAATATGTTCAGACCTGTCCTTTAGAAATATCATTTTAACATCTATGTGGAGGATGGGTTGGAGTGGGGAGAGATTTGAGGTGGAGATCATTGCAATAGATTCCTGGAGAGAAGTAATGGGAGCCTGTAGTAGGTCAATGGTTTTGTGAGAGAAAGGACAACTTCTTCCCATTTGTGAAGCAGAAATGATTTGACAACAAAATGGATATGTAGGCTGGATGAGAGTGAGATAGCAAGAATAAAGGTAGATTGAAAACCTGAATAATGGTGGATGGTAGAGCCATCTACTGAAAAAGAAAAGTTTGGAAGAGGGGTGGTCTAGGGGAGGGGGGTAATGACTTCTAATTTAGGCAGAACACCAATGGGACATTTAGCTCATAATGGCAGAGATTTGGGACTGGAGCTCAGAAGAGAGACTAGGGCTGGATATATAGATCTGGAAACCATTTACATGAAGATCATAATTAAACCCATGGGAGCTGATCACAATTAAGCTCAGGGGAAATATGTAAAGGGAGAAAAGGGAATGGGAACTCTGAACAAGATGGAGGAAGCAAAATGGTTTGGGGTGGTAAAGGAGAAATGAGAATGGGGTGGGAAGCTGGAGCATGATGGAGAGATTGAAACCAAAGGGGATGATAGTGCAGAGGGGACTGGAGCAAGGAGAGAAGCGGGGAGATACAATAGTTCGAGGGAGGTGCAGCTGAATCAGGGTTAGAAGGGATTTAGGACAGAGAGGAAAGCAAGAGATGAAGAGATGGGGTAGGACAGAAAGATGGGGGACATGGAATGAGATAAAGAAATAGAATAGAGTTGGGGAAGATGGAAAGCAATTGGGGAGGCTTGGATGTAGAGGAAGCAGAGTCGGATCAGGGTGAGGGCAGAGGCAGAGGATGGAGCAGGGCCCGGGGTGGGGGTAGCTGGAGAAAGAGTTTGCTTCTCTGGCCCCCCCACTCCCCACCCATCTTCATCCCCCCCCCCCCATTTCCCGTCTCTTAGTACAGGAAGCTAATGGGGTTTCTCCGGAGCGAGTGCTTAGTATTCATGGGACGACGCAATCTCTCCCACATCTGCTTAGCACAGCAAGTCCTGTCATATAACTGTCTCCCGCACTGTCTGTCCATAAAGAATGTCTCGGAATTGGTGTAATTCAGAGAAATTAATGACGACTTTCTGCGGGACGGCTCCCTGGGGGATGATTAACACTTCATCGTCCATCTGATGCGCGGGGCCCAGCGCTCCACTGCGAACATTTGGGCCGCGGCCAGCCGCATTAAAGGTTATTACGGAAAACACGACCTGAAAACGGCGAGAGGCATTATGGACCGGGAGGGGGAGAGCCGGGGAGGAGGTGGGGGGCGGAGGGAGCAAGGGGGAGGCCCAATCAGAGCCGGAGCAAAACTCCAAGATAAAGTTTCTGCCCATTTGCACCAGACTAGCGGGGTTCTAAGCGTGGGAGGGGGCTTCTTGATCCTGGGAAGCACAGAATGGGGAGGGATGGAGGAGGCTGAAGGAACGGAGGGAAATCGGGAACTGGGGGACATGGGCATAACATTTGCCTGTTTTGCCATGTTAGTCTTTGTAGATTCTAAATCGCGGTGAACAAAGAAGGGAATCCAAGCCTTCATAAGCTTAGAAACAGAACTGGGAGAAAATAGAGACTTAGAAATTAAGTGTGAAAGCCTCCTTTGGAGGTTCCGCAGTGTAGGTGACTGATTGAGATATAGGTTCCCGGTAGTTCTAGATTTGGGGCTTTATGGATCAGAGAGTATGTTTATTTGGGGGATAATGTTCAACTGGGGATAAAAAAAAATTGAGAATAAGAATTTTCAGATTTGCACTTATCTCTTGCAGGTTCTCTGATCTAGTCAGTGTGATGATTAGATTCTTAATTCCAGTACTTCTGATTCCAGTGACACTTCTCTATAACCATCTCCTCCAAAAAGGCTTCCCTCTCTTGATGGGTTAGTTTGGATTAGATCTGCTCTTTGTCTTCCCAACACCAGTGCCCAATTCTGTGTCCAGATGCACCTACTGCGTATCGACAGTGTTATTGAGTAGCCGAGTAGTCTGTCAAAGGAAATACTGCACTCAGAACCATACAATCTGAATTTGAGTTCTGCCTTGCTTATTGGATCAAGCAGTTCATGACTGTGGTCCTAGGTTGTCCACTGATCTGGATCACATCATGTCTGCTCATCCTGTGAGCCTCTTGACCATGGCTTTCTTTGAGGCTTTCTTGGAGAGTCCATGTAATTCAGTGGATGCCTTCCTCTGATTCTGGGCTGTTCATCTGTCCTTCTTCAATTATCCCCAGCCTTCATAGTGCTTTTGATGCCAAGACTTCACTGGAGTTATAATAAAAACACATTTAAATAGCAGTTAGGATCAGAGCAAAATCTTTTATAATTCACTCTCCTCAATTATTATATCAATTTTACAGATGAATAAACTGAGGTTCAGTGATTTGTCAAAATCTCATAGTCATTAATTGTATTTGAATCCAAGGCTCCTGACACCAAGTCCAAGTGACTTTCTACTACAAAAATGGCAGCCTACTTACACCCATCATTTGTCTTTCAATTATAATGGAGTCATTCTTTTGGTTTAATGAGGTACATGAGATTAATTCACTTGTGCTGCCTGTCCTTCTTCTACTTGGCAGTTGTAGGGGATCCAGCTTCTTTATATAGAAAATCCAAACACTGAAATCTGGGTTTCAACACCTTCACATCCTGGGCAAGATGTCCCTTAAAGCTTCAATTCCTGGGAGCCCTTTATTTGAGCTCACTACCCCACCTAGGCCAAATTACTTCACATTTTGGTCCATATTTCTTTTCTCATTCTTGAGCTATTCCACATGCCCAGAACTTTCTCCCCCTTTTCTTCTACCATTCTCCTCTTTCTTGATACTTCTCTACAGCTCCCTCGTCCAGAAAGATTTCCTTGATGAATCTTTTGCTTATTGGGTTAGTTTGGATTAGATCTGTTCTTCTTCTCAACACTAGTGCCCAGCTCTTTGTCCAGATGCCCCTAGTTCTCTCCTAGTTTCTTTGTGTCTGTATATAGACAATGTTATTAAATAGCAGAGTGATCTACCAAAGGAAACACTGTATTCAGAACCACACGACCTGAATTTGAGTTCTGCTTTGCTTATTTACTGGATATCTGTTCTTTGACACTCCCTCGCTCTATTAACTTATCTTTATATCTGCCAGGGTTTATGAATCTTTAAATTTCGAGGATCAAATGTAGGATAGGAATATCAAGAGTATCCTTGATGTTCATTCAAGGATAATATCAATGTAAATTATTAACAATGATGATCAGGAGGAGGAAGATTTGTATCTTTGTCCTTGAAATATTCCAAATCTTCCTGATTAGTAGGGTTATGTCTATTCCAACCTCCCCCCCCATCTCTCCAGAACCCAGAGCAGGACCACTTCCATAGGAATACTCAGGATGGGGGTGGGATGAAGAAACAGGATTGTTTAACCTTCTCTTCTCCTCTTGCTATCATCAGGGAATATCTAGAACAATTTAGAATTTTAGGTTTGTGACACAGACCTAATTTCTGACCATGTTTTAATTTTAATTATGTCTCTGGTTCTAGATCCCTTTCTTTGCTGGCTGATCTTTCCTGTTTCCAAACCATTTTGGTCCCCATTTTGGGTCTTCCAATTCTTTTTTCTGAGCTCTTATTTTTGGTTAGGTCTCCCAGTAAGGTTCCTAGATGGAGGTGTAACAGATTCAGGCTTGGGTTTCACTATATCATCTACTTCTTTTTCTAGTTTTAAATCCTCCATTTCTACCTTAGTCTTCTGCCTTCTGTCAGATGCAGATTTCTTTGCAGTAATTCCAATCTAAAGTTCTTCACCTCCTCTCATCTCATTTTGAATCCTCATCTCATGGTTCCATCTCCAAATGCCCAGTTCCTTCCAGAAATTCTGTTTCTTTATTGGACCCAACCTTAACCTCAGACTTTTGATTTTGGCATATTGTCTTTGGAGAGGAAGGAGGAGACCTGCCTAACTATTGCTTTTGGTCCAGTTCTCGCTCTCTCTGGGTCAAATGACATTTTTGGCTCCACCCCGTGGCAACCATATAGAACTTCAGTTGTCTGGAACAGTACAAGAGGATACCCTATAGAAAGAAAGAAAGGAGAAAAAAGGGTGACCAAAAATACCCACTTTTATGTGTATTGGAGGTGTCTAATTTCTGCTGGGTTCAGTGGATCACTGAGATTCCAAATTATCCATCGAGAAAAAAGTCTCAGAAGACAGAACAACTTCTGTGGATGTTTCTGGGTAGAGAGAAGACTCAGCTCACCTATTAGTTCTCCAATGGATTATTCTATGTAGAAGGCACAGATCTGTTTTTAGCATCACTCCTGATTAATCGAGAAAGAAAAAAACAACATTGGAAGGAATTTAGGTCTGACCTTAGGAAGAGCTTCATAATATGAAATGGGGATTTGTAGTGAATTTGTATGCTGTTTTATTGATTCATTTACTTCATTAATTTATTTACTTACTCACTCATTCATTTTCTTGCTCATTAATTCATTCAACTAATTTTTAAGGCTGCCTTGTATGCAAGATAGTGTCTTAGAGAAAAATACCTAAAAAGTTTGAAATATAAGACAATCCTCTCAAACCCTTTTATAGCGCTCTTAAAACTCTTTTCTCATCAAGTCTAGAGAACTCCCTTTATTTCTTCCTAGTTTCTAGCTAGAACCTCTTTGGTTTAGTAGAAGCCATCCAAAGGATTCTAAAATCTTCTGATTGATAGAGAAGTTTTATGTCATCCTCCCTGCTGCTTTTCAGTGGGGTAGCTCACAGCCTCACTCTGGTCTGGGAGAGATACTGTCATCACTCATTTCCTGCTTTGGGAAGTCCTTTCTTAGGTCTAACCTCAGTGATTTATGTAGTGCTTTAAGGTTTTCAAAGAGCCTTCCTTATATTTTCTCATAACAACTTTGTGAGGTAGGTGCTATTATCTCCATTTTATAGATATGGAAACTAAGTAAGAAAAGAGGTTAAATAACTTGCTCAGGACCATACATCTAAAATGTATCTAAGGTAGGACTCAAGTCCAGTGCTCTGGAGGCCCACTATGCCTTCAATTCCTTGTATAGTAGAGAAAATAGGGTGAAAATCAAATTAACTGACAGAATTGCAGAGAGGTCAGGATAAGGTATCCAGAAAGCAAGGTGTATAGTCAAGAAAAGATGTGGTGATTCTAGTTAACTAGGGCAAAAGCTTGTGAGAAGTCCCAATTCTGGCTCAGTTTGACTTCCCTTTCCTTAATCTGTTCCAGGGGTTCTCTAAAGGGGGAGAGGGAAGGGATTGGGGCTTAAACCACTGACTGAGAGATGAGGAGATTCTCAGGCTCTCTCCAAAGGTGATTTCTCTCTTTTGAAGGACAACTCAGTTGGGGTGTTAATTTGGGAAGGATGGACTCCAGTATAACAGGTGTAAGAGAACCAGACAGATCTCAAGCATTCTCAATTATGCCTTTGTGTTCAGTGTGCTGTATGACTTAATGAACTTAACTTCTCATGGATTTAGAGGTAGAACTACTGAAAAATCAATCACTCCCCTTCTCTCACTTCCCTCCTCATTTTCCAAGCAAGGATAGAGATCTATAGAATTTTTACGTGACTGTTCAAGTTCACATAGATTTTCAGTGATAGAGCCCCAAATTTGAATCCTGGCTCTTTGATGCAGAAAAAATACTCTTGATTGGCCATGAGAGAACCTGAGCTCAGATCTGAGCTCTGTCCACTCATTCCTTTGGGCAAGTCAATTAAAAGAGCTGAGCCTCAGTTTGTGCAAATGTAAAATGATTATTTTGGTCTTGGTGCCCTTTTTCTGTTCTAAAACTATGATCCCATCACTCCAAATCCAATGTAGTTTCTAAATGACACTACTATGATGGTTGGTCCTTTCTGAACAGTAGAGACTGGGGAGAGAGGAATGGAAAGAGCCCATGGGAGGCACCCATCAGAATGACTGTAGAATTTCCACTTGGATTTCCTTTCAATCTCATCCTACTCCAACTTCAGGCTCTTTTGGGGACTCCTCCAATGTTCTCTAAATACTGTCTTAAATTCTTTCTGTCTTTCTTTTCCAGCAGTCTGGGGACTCCAAGGAGTCTCATTCAGCCACTCTGCTTCCTCTCCTATACCATGCTTGGAGATCTTTTCAGGGAATCTCAAGCTTCACTTAGCTCTCGGTGGGGGTGGGTTGGGTGGATGGGGGGGCTCTCTACCCCAGCCCGTCCACCTCTCTGCGGCAGTGGAGGCTTCATCTCTCTCCTGCCTCATTTGCTGCCGTTGACCTTACCGAGTTAAATTAAAAAGCAATGTTCTGTGTGCGGCTCCGGCCCCGTGGAGCTTGACTCGGGGAAGAGGAAGACAATTACCTTCTCCTCCGTCTCCCTCTCGTCTGGCTGCCTTATAATTTTTCCCCCCGCTGCCTGGTATGCAACATTTATGTTTTTAATAACACCAGAATGGCTTTGACCTTGGGAATTCAGAGCGGAATAGGTACTGAGAAAGACCCCGACGTGATTGGCGTTTGTCTAAAGCGTTGGCAGAGGAGGTGTCTCTGTACCTGGGAGGTTGGGCAAGGGAGAATGAGGGAAAATGGGAAGTGAAACGGGGTGGAAGGGGAGTCTATTTCAGGACTGGAGTGGATGAAAGGGGTAGGGGAAGGGGAACGTATGTGGGGGGATGGGGGAAAGAGAAGGCGGAGGGTGGGTTTCTTCCCATTACATTTTTGGGGGGAGATCCAGAAGGGAAGGATTTATAAATGATGTTTCCTGGTTTTGAATATATTCTGTCTTGAGTTTTACCGGGAAGTAGTTAAGGGTAGTGATGGTGGTTCTGTAAGGATGAGGGTGTGGGGAAGAGAGGGGGTTGAGGTTGGGATGTTTCACACACACACTCAGGAAGGTTAGCCACCCACATCCACAAACACAATATACAAACATATACACTTGCCAGCCCCTATATCATCTCCACTGTTCTTTTAAGAGCTCATTATATGCAAATATGATGCTCCTGAAGGGATGGAAGGTATTTTAGATAGCATTTAGTCCAGAAAATTTTGGTGTAAGGTCATACAGCTGGGAAATGTCAGAGTTGAGACCTGAACTCAGAGCTTCTGATTTAAAAGTTAGTGTCCTTTCATGCGATCAAAAAATACTGGGTTCCAGCCAGGGACATAGTAGTTTGCTGAGGTCTATTTATGTGAGTCAGGAGACCTGGGTTCTAGCATTAGTTTTACTATTTACTACTTTTACCTGTATGATCTTGGACCAGTCCCTTCCCATCCCTAGATTGCAGTTTCCACATCTGTGACATGAAGGGGACTAGATGACTTCTATATTGTCCTCATCTCTGATCTCAGACACTTATTAACTGTTTGACTATAGATAAGCCACTTTACCCTGTTTACCTTAGTTTCCTGGTCTGTAAAATGAGCTGGAGAAGGAAATGGCAAAGCACACTAAAACCAGGAAAACCCCGAATGGGGATCATACCAATGAAAAGTGACTGAACAACAATTTATTCTACAGCTCATCAGAAAAGAGGGGGAAAAATGAGAGTTCCAGCTAGAAGAGTAAGGTTAGATTTTAAAAAGAACCTTCCAACAGAGACAATTGGATAGAAGAGATATCCTAACTCAAAGATGACTTCTCTGCAATCTTGTTTTCTTTTTCTGTCCTCCTTTCCCTGGGATAATAACTGACTTTGGGAAGCACTATGCATAGAGTAATCACCTCATTTATATTCAAGACCACCCAATGAAGTAGGTACTACTCTCTTCATTTTCCATAGGAAATTGAGTCTTAAGGAGGTTACTTCAGAGGTAGCCTACATCTTTCTACAATCAGGCTCAGAAATTGTTTCAGTATTCTGTGCTACCTCTTGCTATACACTTAGAAGGGATCTAGAGAAGAAATTTGTGAGTAATAGAGACAAAGAGAGCAAAGAGGCCGGGGAAGCAGAAAGAGAGATGACAATGATTTGGAAAAGTGATGGGTGTAAGGAAGAAACATCCTTGAGAAGAGAAGATTGGGGTGGAGAGTATGGAGCAGACCCTGACTGGTCTACAAAGGGTTACAGGCACAACAAGAAGCTATTACTTTCAATGCACACCTAGGATTTGAACAGATGTTGGAATATAAAGCATCAAGGTTAGATTTTAGAAAGGGTTTCTCTTTCTGTAGGGTATGAGGTAGAACTGAGGAAGCAAAATGATTGATGGTCCTCATCCCTGTCAAGGGGGCTGAGAAACAGGAGTAAGAGCCATGGTGACATTTGGGGGATAGGAACAGAGACTGGGGAAACTCTTGAGGAATAAGTACAAGGAAAATGGAGATATGGCAGGACACTGAGGGAAGAGGGACACAGACTGGGACAATAAGAGAAGAGGAAGCATAGTGTACATTTAGGAAGGGGTCCTGTTAGCTTAGTTAGGGGAGGCTGAGAAGTATGTAGATTTTCATGCACTCGTGTGGGTATTGATTGTATATTATATAGCACAGTATCCATGCTTTATGACTGAATATAGCAGTAACACATATTCCCTTGTATCTTTCCCAAATGACCATCCACCCTAGTCTTTCATATTGAAAGAAGAAAACAACCTTAAATGTTTTCTGTTCTGGTCTCATTTTACAACCATTAAAAAAACGAGGCTCAGAGAGGAGAAATAATTTCCCAAAGATACCCAGCTAATTAGTGGGCAAGCTGGGATTATAAACCTAGGTTTCCTGACTCTAAGATACCAAGGGAAAGTGCTAACTTTCCAGGTCCCAGTGAACAAAAGTCTCAGGGCTTAGAAATTGATATTGCCAACTCCTTTTCTCCCTAAGGGACCCAGATAGCCTGGTTTTCTAGCATCAAGAGCCCAATGTTTCTTCTGGATTCGTCTTTTGTCTCTTATAGAGAAATGTCAGGGTAATCTGAAAAAAAATCCTAGCTTCAAGATCTCCTCTGGTGTCCCCCTAAATCCTTCCCTGTTTTTTCTCTTAGTTCCTCCCCTCCCGGCTCCTGATCTTTGCTTTACTCACCCCCTCCCTCCCTTCCCCACCCATTTCGATTCCTGATCTCTTCCTCTACATAAAATTTCCTTCCTCGTTCTAGGAAGCGGGAAGGGGTACCAGAAGTCCGGATCTGCATCTACATCAGGGCTACCCTTTCCAGCTTTACACTCCGACCCTTTGGTAATAAGCTTGACCGCTCTATTTTTATAGGCTCCCCAGTAGCTTCTGCCTCTCTCCCTTCCATCCTCCAAAGCTCAGATGGGGCAGTAGAGTCAAAACCCGGTAAATCTAAATCCCCTCGTTTCCCCAAGGCCAGCCCTTCTAACCTGGTCTCCCCAACCCCTTTGCCGCCCCACTGTGTTCAAAACGCATACTGCAGAGAGCTCTGTTATTGCTGTCCTCTGGTGACAGAAACGCAGATTACAAGTCCCAGCCTTGGTTTCAGTTCTGGTCCAGAGAACTCCCTACTTCCCCCTGGTGGGGATTTACTATATTACAAAGAAGGAGCTTTTCTCAGCAGTGTCTGTTTCTGAGAAAATATCATTTAGCTGGAAAAGTTCTTACTCAGTTGTTATTTTATTTTATATAACTGTCCATCCTTGGCAGGGAATTTCCATTCTATTCCATTCTGGGGAATGAGAACTGGATAAAAGGAATCAAGATTCAAATAAGAGTTATCCAATAATTCCAGGGTCTCGGGAATCCCTCTGTCATATCATTAGAAAGGATCTTTCAGACTATTTAATACAAAGAGGAAAGTGAGGCTGGGGAAGGTTGTGAATTGCCCAAGGTCATATGAGTAGTTAATGTGCTTCTCTCCCACCCACCCCCCCTCCCTTTTTCCCCCAGGATCTTCAAGTAATTAAAGACTCAAAGACAGGGTCATTTCTACAAGAAAACCAAATGGGTCAGGGGGGACCCGAGCATCTAGACTCCTCAGGCCTCTGGCCTCGAATGCCATTGCTCAGCTCAAGCCGTCCATCCGTGGAGAGATGGATTGGCAGAAGCCGGGAGCGACGAGACAGGGATGATGAAAGGAGATGGCACATTTGACAGATGCTGACAAGCCTCGTTATTTCCTCCCTTGGGGATTCCACCCACCCACCAAGCGGACTGAGGATCTCCTAGCACATAATGCTTATTAGTAGCTCCTTGTGGAGGGACCCAGGCATCCAGGTTCCTTGGGGGCTCCATCTGAGGCTCTCATTAATGAAGGGAAAGGGATGAGAGAATTAATGTGGAGGAAAGATAGCAGAAGTCTGTAATACTGAAAGATGACTTTTTTTTTTTAAGGGGAGATTTCTTCCCCCTCACCCCCTTTCAAATGGGATAGGTGAATTTAGGGAGGGGGAGGCATTGACTAAGGTTGACTGAGAAAGAGTCCCTATTAATTTAATAGGGAGGTTGGTTATGGTCCCTCTCACCAAAATTATTTTACTTTAAGTGGGGATTTGTGGAATTTGTAAGTGAAAGGAAATCTTTCATTCCAGCTGCAGCTCAAAAGGAGTCTTCAGGCATATTTGGGTCTTTAGACGTCTAGGACTGGCTTTGAGATCCTCTGCGGGAGAGGCTGGTAGGCTTAACCTGCCCCTTATCTTTTCTGTCCCCTCCAGTATTCCCCTTCCTGTCCTCAGCTTCATTATATCACCTGGTCCCTTTCTTTCTTTCACGATGCCGAAGCACTTATATATACCCTTATATGTGTATATATAGATATATATAGGTATGTAAGTATATAGGTTTATAAGTACGTGTCTACATACACCTATATCTCTCTCTCTCCACACACACACACACACACATATATCTATATCTATATCTATATATGGGTATATAAGCACTTATATACCCGAGGGTAGGCCCTTTGGACTCCTGGGTCAAACCAGCTGGCCGCGGCTCTGGTGTTTTCACCCCTCCGGCCACCCCTCCGGTTCCACTGCGGGGAAGTTGCCCTGGGGGCAGTGCCCGCGCCGTAGGGGTTAGTGCTGGTGTCCAGGGGGTCGGGGGTGGGGAGGGGCTTGGGGTCTGGCGGCTGTCTTTGGGGAGGCTCGGGGCGGGAGACTGGGGGGCGGGGTGGGGAGTGTGTGGTGCGGGGCGGGAGGCAGAGAGCCGCAGTGTTAGGAATTGTGGTAACGTTACTAGGCGAGGCGAGTGCTGCAGTCGGAGCCCGCGCTGCATCCTAATCAGCGCTGCAGGGTCTGAGTACAGCCCCGCCCCCGGCTCCCTAAACTGTCAATCATCCATACAAAGGGCCACCTACCCCCATCACCAACCTTCTCCTCACCCCTCAACTGCAGGAGGTGGGGAGTGGAGAGAATGGGGAAGAGAGGGCAAGGAGGGGGTTGCGGGGGGGACAGGAAGACAGAGATTTGAGTCAGCAGAGATAGGGACATAAGGAGAGACCTAGTTAGTGAGGGCAGAGAGACTCAGGAGATGGAGAAGCAGAGACAAGGAGTGAACGTAAAGATGGAGATACAGACACAGGGGATACATCAATTAAGGAGGGAGGAGAAGGGTATTTTTGGAGCAGAGAGGTGTGAGCTCGAGAAGAGAAATAAATGAGAATGTGTGTATGTAGGCAGGGGAGAGGGGACAGCTTCGGTCAGGATCTGGTCTCTCTGACCCGCTGACCATCAGATGCCTTTCTACGACTGGGAGATACCCGAACCCAGGAAGCTTATGGCGGAAGGGAAGATTCTGGAATCTCATTCGATTAGGGTCATTATCCCATGATTTAACACAACCTTGCTAGTTCTCCGTGGTGATTGCTTGAAAGTGAGGAGAGAGACATAAGGGAGACAGAGACAAAAGGAGAAAGGACAGAAGCCAGTCACAGGGAGATGCAGGGTACGTGGAGGGAGGGGATAGAGTGAGAGAAGAAGGAGGGGCAGACAAAGATAGAGATGGAGACAGAGACAGAAAGACATACAGGGAGATACAGAAATAGAGAGAAAAGATACAAAAGAAAAGAGATAGAAAAAGATATAAAGAAAAGGATGGTATACAGAATGTCATCAGTCCCAAAGAGACTGAGGGACAGAAAAGGATTAGGAAAGAGAAGAACGAAAGGGAAAGTCATATTGTAAGGCAGCATAAGAGGAGAATGAGGGATGTAAAAATGGCTAGGAAGACATCACCACCCTAGAAGACAGACTACACGAGCTGGGTGGCCTGGTGAAATGGGGTCTGGCCTCAGGGTAGGGAAAAGTGGAGAGAAAAGTAAGCCAGGTGTCTGGTCTCATGGTTTATAGGGTTAGGGGTGGGGTTTTTCCTGTTGGAAGCAAGTTTGTACTCTAGGTAAGCAGCTGAACCTGGTGTCACTGAGGCAGCTAGACAGACACATTCCTCCCATCCCCCACCCCAGAAAGGGAATAGAAGGAAAGGGAGAAGGAGAGAGAGACCAGAAAGACACAGACAGAGACAAAGACAGACAGAGACAAGAGTCAGAAAGAGAGAAAGGGGGAGAAAGGGAAGCAGGGACACGGAGTGGCAGAAAAAGAAGTATAAATGGACCTGTTTGGGTGTATTATGTAGTATATCTCCTTATGTATGGGCTGTGGCCACTAGATTAATGAAACTGCATTTAATGAATCTATAAGATTTTATCCATTCAAATACTAGTTGACCCCTTCTAAGCAGGTGCACTGGGAGGCTCTAGTCATATTCCTGGGTTCTGAATACCTTGAGAGTCTTTTTGGGAATTGCCTTTAGAATCTGAGGCACGTCCTCACTGATGGCAAAGTGTTTTCTTTGAAGAGGATTTGATTTTTGGAAACAGGCAAAAGTCGTTTGGAGCCAAGTCTGGTTAAATAAGGTAGGGGATCAAGATGGGGGTGAAAAGAATCTATGGCTGTAAAGTAAGGAGACTAATTTTCTCTGGTGGCTCATAAATGAGACTCTGAAGTCACTTTCCAAAGAGTAGTTCAAGCCTGTTTTGAGCAAAGGTTCGTGACTGGAATCAGTGTATGGCCTCCAAGGTAACAACTCTGAAGGACAGCGCTCAGTTGAAAACATGTTTGTTTTATTTTATTTTTTCTTGAAGCTGCTATGCCTCTGCAGTTATAAGCTCATATATCAGTCAACAAAAGATACTGGGGTGCCTCCTTTTGTATAACCTGCAATAGAGGGAATAGGAAGAAAAACTAGTCCTTTGCTTTTGGGGAGCTTATGGTTACAGAAAACAGTGGACAGATACTCTCATATATGCTTGTAAAACAACCTGAGGATATTTAAAACCAACAGTCATTTAGTGCTATCTACATGACTATCTACAATTATTTCTGAAAAAATTATGTCTGTCAAGGTAGAGGGGATGTAATGTCATGAAGGGATCTCAGTCATCAGCTAAGGAGAGCTGCCTGGAGGAGGCTAGTTTTGAGCCATTTAGAAGGCTAAATGAAATGTAGTTTGGGAGATTGGAGGAGGCAAGTCATTCCTAATGATCTCAGCCTCTCTGCCTCTGTGTCTGCTTGTCTCTCTCCCCTCCTTTTTTGTTTGTTTTCTCTTCACCTTCTCTGCTTGCCTTTGTCCCAATCCTTTTCTCCATCTTCTCTTCCTTTTTCATCTCTGTTTTCTTGAGTCTTTTTCTTCCCCGGGATCCTGAAGAAATGACCCTAACTTTTATCTCTCTTCTGGTATGGAGGTTCTGAAATAGGAAATAAGGGAGGATCAGGATAGCTTGAGTTGAGGAATTTGGATAGATTAGAGGTAGTCAAAACTCCTTTTAGGTTCATGCTGACTCACACCAGGGCATGTCAGTGTCTATATGTTGGAGTGTCTGTATATGGGGGTGCCCCTGTTTCAGGGTATGTGTCTAGGGTGACTGCATGTGTATGTGGTGGATTAGGTAGAGTTGTAAAATTGCCCCTAGCTGCTTCTGCCTTACATCTGTGAACATATTCTTATGTGGATGTTTAACTTTCCTGTTTTATGTGAGCACATGTAAATATTTCTCAGCTTCTACGTTTGTGTGACTATGTGCATTGATGGACAATATGAATATATCTGTGTGTTTGAGTAGATGGGAGGGTTGCTGCCCGTCTGTGTGCCTGCAATAGCAAGGTGGAGATTTTTCCCTGGCTCAGTCATTACTGCATCTGTCTCTCTCCTCTCCAGGAGTCTTATCTGCTCCTCCTGAGGTCAATGCAAGGAAGGGGGCTACTCACAGCACACAACAGCAAATAAGAGCACACACAGGCAGGAACACAGAATCCAGAGGGATCCCAGTGCACAGGGAGAGGCACAAATCCTGGGACGGGCAGACACATTCACACATCCAGACATATAGGTATGCAATTACACTTATTCCCCTGAGCATCCTTGCATACAGACGTGCAGACACTCACAGCCAATTTTTATTCATACAGGCAATACTTGCCCAATACACATTCAGGTACGCTCAGACTCAGGGGGATACACAGTAACATGCTTTCACATACATGGACATGCAGACACAAAGTATATATATATGTACACATACGCAAACATGTTTGCTGACATGCAGACATGCGGCCATACACAGGCCTGCACACACACACACACAGAGCCCAGGGAAGCCCCCCTTCCCATCCTCCCCCAGCCCCCCCACTACACACACCCCTCCTCTGAGCTGCTCCTGCTCTGCCTTCAATCACCATAAAACTATTGCCGAGGTTGGGGCCGCGGAGCACAGAGCTGATGTTCAGATTGTCTAATTGCTCCTCTGGCTGAGGGTGGGGGGGACTGGTCTCCCCACCCTCTTCCTCAGCCCCCTCTCCGCCCCCCCTCCAGCCCAGCCCGCGGCAGTTTCGGAAATCGCCCGGCGGCTGCGAATTCATTAGCTGGGGTGGGGGGGAGGGCGGCGGCGGATGTAAAGGCAGCGCTGTGGAACGTTTTAATTAGGCCTGAACAATAAACAAGCTAAACGAGGCGCGCAGGGCTCCCTGGCGGCCCTTCAGCCTCCTCAGCATGGCGAGGACTCATTATGGCTTCAGCCAATTTCATGCCGTAGCGGAGGACTGGGCATGTGGGGGGCTGCGGTGGGGGAGACGGGGCCCGGTTTCCGGGCTGTTTTCTGCCGCGGTGCCGGGCTGCCTCCCTGGGGCCCCCCAACCACGGGCAGGGGCATTTGCCTTTTCACCCCCCTCGCCCTCCCTCACCACAAAGCATCCCACCCCTTGTCCTCAGTCTGGATTTCTCCATCCAAGTGCCCATAAACCTAGGATGAAGGCTCCCGCCAGCCCCTTCCCCCACTTCTTGGGCTGGGGAGGGAAGGGGCAATTTTCTGCTTCTGAGTTTTTCTTTAGGATCTTTCTCCCTCTTCATGTTTTTTTTTTTTTTTTTTTTTTTGTCTTTATCTTTTCTCCGTTAACAGCTCCATTGCCCTTTCTCCCTCTGCCTCTGAATCCACATTTCCCTCCTCTCAACTTCCATTTTTCTGGGTAGGTATCACTCCCTTCTGACCCTTTTCCCCTTTCTTTGTTTTCCTTCACAGCATCTGTATTTTTATGTCTTCTTCCTCCATTCCTCTGGACTGTTTTCAGTCTCCATTTTCTCTCTCTAGATTTCAGCCTTTTTTTTTTTTTTTTTTTTTTTTTTCTCTCTCTCTCTCTCTCTCTCTCTCTCTCTCTCTCTCTCTCTCTCTCTCTCTCTCTCTCTCTCATGACTCTGTCTCTCTCTGTCTCTTTTTTTCTCCACTTATAACCTTTCTGTCTATCTGTCTGCCTGCCTGCTTGTCTACTTCTCCTCCTTTAGACTCCTGGTTTCTGCTTTTTATACTGACTTCATTAACTCTCCGACTATGAACTGAATTGGCAGAATTCCTTCTGCAATCGAGTTGGCACACAGCCAGGGCTAGGAGGGTAATGTAAGGACTGGAGACCAGCCATACAGGGATCCTTTGGAGAACTGGGAATGGTTTACTTGGAAAAGACAAGGCTAAGGGCAGGCGTACTAGGAGTTTTCATGTATTCCAAGGGCATTTTATAAAGACAGGGGCAGAAATGACCGAGTTGGGGATTTAGGCTTAATATAAAGGGGAAACTTTCTGACAATTAAGGCTATCTAAAAAGTGAAATGGGCTGCTCTTATAGTAATGCCTCTCCTTGTACATAACTGAAGGACTACATCTGGGAAATGGAAAAGTATTTTTTGGTCATTTTTCAGATGATCTTCCAATTTTCATTTGGAATTTCCAAACTTCTCATTCTTTGCAACTCTATGAGATTATGTGACTAGGTGTCTGATATTTCTCATCCTCTCCTTCCTTCCCCTCCCCCCACCTTTCTCTGAACCCCTTTCTCCCAAGTTTCTCAGAGTGAACAGAGTCTAAAGAGGCACCAGAAATCAGATGTTTTTACCTTGGAATTTTTCAGGTAGTTGAAGAGGGTGGATTGGTTTGGGAGTTAGAAGTTTGGATTCATGAAACAATTGAATGGCATAACACAAGGAATCCTCTTATGGTCTTGGACATTGGGTGTGGTACCTCTGAACCTTTGATAGTCCAGACCATTTATTTATCTTGGATCTAGTCTACTCTAATCTCACTGCAGCTTCCTAGTAGCAACCTACAGAGATGAAGAATTATTAGGTCCCTATCTCCTGAGGCAGAAGTAGATTTGAAGATCTAGTTCCCTGATATCACAGGATTTACAACTGAAAGGAATCTCTGAGATCATCTGTCCTACTCTCATTTAGCCAAATAGGTAACGGAAATGGGAAGATAAATTGACTTACCTGATTTTGCCTAGATTGTAAATTAACAGAGTATGAGTCCCACTTTGGGACTCTATGCTCTCTCTATGTCACTCTATCCCCCCCCCCCTCTCTTTTTTTCCTGATACCTTATGTTCTCTCCTCCCCTCTCTCTTTTTCTTCCCCCTTCCCCCCAGCCTTTCCCCCCTATCATTCTAAGCTCTCCTTTTTTAATCCTAACACTTAGACTGGAATGAGGAAGGCTTCGGGCATAATACAAGAATAACAGCCTGGAATGCAGCAGGAGTAATTGATGATAGATATGAAGAATGACTTCCCAAATTTGTGAGGTGGCAGGGTTGAGAGGGGAGGAATCTGCTGAGAAAGGCTATAATCAATTCAATTTGAGCCTCACTCTTTTTAGAGGCAGGAATCTGGACAAGATGAGCTTTGCTGGCCCATCTGGATGAGATGAGCTTGGAGTCTAAGATTCAGTTCCTCTGCCTGAGATATTTCCCCCCTAGAACCTCATCTTTCTCTGGCAAAGCCAGAGCTGGTTAATCAGACTTTTTCCACCCTCTACCCTCCCTAACCAAGCCCCCAAAGCACCCAATTCTATCTTTCAAACTGAGAGAAGACTAGAGGGAGACAATAAATGGGCTCTGTCCTGCTGGGTAAAATGGGTTATATTCCTAGGCTGCACAAGTAAGCATAGATAGAGATGGGAACAACCATATAGAGTTCTAGACATCAATGCTGGGGAGATGGAGAGGGATTTGGGGAGGAGCAAATTGAGAAGAGGAAGCTATCTGGGGAGAGCATTGTAGGAAATGCTAATTAGGAAGGCTTTGCTGGAAGAGGGAAAAAGACATGAGATGATCAGAGAGGAGGGAGGGAAAGATACATCCAAGAAGTGGGGAATAATCTGAGTGAATCTTAACAGTAGGTGAAGGAAAAGGATATGTGTAGAGGGCTAGGCTAGGTGGGAAGTAGGAATGAATGGCCCTTGTCCTTAGAGCAAAACTGAGAAATTAAAAGCACTTGTTTAAATTCGAATCTAATCTTCCTAGCTTTGAGACTCTGAGTTAATCCCCTTTGCCTCAGTTTCCTCATTTGTAAAAAAGGGATGATACTAATAAATAATATAGTGATAATAGTGATAATAAATAACCCCCCAGAGTTGTTGTGAGCATAAAGTGAGCTGATATTTATAAAGTACTTGCAAATCTTAAAGTATAATATAAACATTAGCTATCCCAAGGCTGAGAAACTACAAAAAATGATTCTCATGCTCTAGCTATAATAAATGGGCTGCCAACACTACTGCCCTGAGACAAGTGGGTGAGATGCTTAGACTAGCCAGGTTTCTCTGGCCCTGATGGATCTTTTTGCTATATGAGGATGAATGGGCCTGGATTTCATGGGCCAATGAGCCATGGCTGGCTGGAGACAGCTGCTTAGACCATGAAATGTAGGAAAGTGGCCTCTGGGGGTCAGGAGAGGTGGAAAGGGAGAGGACTGTGTGAGTGTAGGAAGAAGTCTTCAACATCTTACTAGCTGTCTCCAGCTCAAAATCCCAAATTCAGCCCCTATTCACTGAATCAACAAACCTAGAGCTGAAAGGATGCAGAGATTCTTGAGTTCACTTCCCTCTGCTTTTAGGCAGGTAAGTTTCTATTATTTCATCCATTTTGCAGATGAGGCAAGACTCAGAAAGGGGAAACCATTTGGCCAACTAGTAAGTGTTATCAGAGAAATTAGGATTAAGGTCCTAAAATAATTTTGTAAGGAAATACTCTTCCTATTATATGCTGTCTGGCCCTTCTCACTTTCTCATCTTCACAGTCCCCATTGGACTTCCTACTCCTGGGAAGTTGTCACACAAGGGTCTTCTTGTCTCTCACTGGCTCTTTGTGCTGCCTCATCACTGAACCTGAACACTATGATTTCCCTTGCTCAGATGTTCCCTCTTCCTTCCCTGATGTACACATCCTAGTTCTGGTAATTCCATTTGTTTTATAATCATTTACACTCAATCCTCTGCTTTTCTGGGCATGTGCCTTATTCTCCACTTCCTCCTTGACACATACACACATCTCCATATTCCATCAGTAGAAGTACCCTGTCTTTTTGGATCCCTCGAATAAAGTAACATTCAGAGAAGTGAAATGACTTAACCTTGCTCACACAGTCAGTTAATCATAATGACAAGCCTTAAAGCCAGGTCTTCTGACTCTAAATTCAGTGTTCTGCCCAATGTATCACACTGCCTTTGGGTTTGTGATTCAGATACACTATTCGCTTTTTCACCCACATTACCTTATTGGATTCTAAACAACTCCTGATGTTGTGATAGTGAAAGAGAACAGTAGTTTAGGGAGATGGGTTGGTGGGGTATCACTTTGGGTGTCAGATACCGGTGTTCACTCTATTCTTTTTGTGTATTATATAATATCTCTTTCTTCTAGTTTTCCATTTCTCTGAACCTGGAAAGGTAAATCACCACACTATTTAACACAGTGCCTGGTACGCAGTAAGTGCTTAATAAATATTTATTGAATGAATGGATTTAGATAATTTCTTTGTATCATAAAAGGGAAAGCACTAACACTTCAATTTTCTAGGTCAGGAAACTGAGTTATACATTCTGACGGTCATTTTCTCCATAGAGGCAGCAAGATGACTCAGTGAATAGCGGACCTGACTAGGAAAGCTTGAGTTCAAATTCAGCCTCAGACACTTAGTAACTGTGTGACCTTGAGAACGAGAGCACATTTGTAAAAAGCATAGTGTCTGGCAAATAGTAAGAATTTAATAAATGCTTGTTCCCTTCCCTTTTCCTTTTTTTCCCATCTCCTTTCTGTATCCCCCATCCATAGGAGGTGGCACTTCAAGTAGCTGAAGTAAATAGAAAAGAAGTTTTTCTAAATTTGGACTTATAAGATCTGGGTTCAAATTCTGTCTGATGTTTATGATGAGTAAGCCACTTCATAAAACTAGAATTTATATAGTGCTTTAAAGTTAGCAAGTGCTAAAATATGTTATTTTATTTGAGCCTCATAACAATTCTATTATTACCCCCATTTTATAGATGAGAACACAGACTGAGAGATTAAATGATTGACCCAGGGTGTTAGAGTTAGGATATGTCTGAGGTAGTATTAGAACTCAGGTCTTTCTAATTTCAAATTCTTTTCTTTCTTCTTTACACCACTTGGCTGTCTTTCTGGGCCTCAATTTTTTTTTCATCCCTAAAATTGTTATTATTTGCGCTATCTCACAGGGCTGTTAAAGGGAAGAAAATCTATAAATTTAAATGCTTTTATAAATAAGAGCCAATATTCCTATTTTCCCCTGCTTGGTTTATGTGTTAGAATGGGGAAGAAGTGGGGAAAATAGTGAAATGGGGAACAGGAAAGGATAATGTATGTCCTCTCTATGTCAAATGAAAAAACTTTCTTGTTCAAAAGTCCTTTCTGAATGCTGACTTAAGTTTCTTTTGCTGCAAAGGAAGTAGTACAAAGCTGTGGAGATATGGGGGAGAAGGGTTTATAAGAGCTAACCCAGGGGCAATTACTGCAGACTGAAAACTGTGATCTCTTCCTGGGAAGCTAGTTAAGATAGATGAAAAATGTATGTGTATGTGTGTGTGTGTGTGTGTGTGTGTGTGTGTAGGGGTGAGGTTGGGGAGAAGATCCAGCCACTGGTTCTAATCCCAATGGTGATAAGGTAATAAAATTGGTAGATAAACTGAAAAGTTTAATGTCTCCTTATGGGGGATGGAGCAGGTACCCCAACCCCTTTCCCCTACTCCCAAGAATTTGACTGCTCATCTCTTTTCTCTCTACAGATGGCGTTATAAAGCAGCTCTTAAAAAAAAGAACAAAAACTTTGAGGATGCAGAATGCCATAGACTCACCCGTTCCCCCCTTTTCTGTCCTCCATCAGTTTCTCCAAGACTCACTGGTTCTTTGACCCTTCTACCCTCTACCTCTTTCCCTTCCTGATTGGAAGGTAGACTTATTAACTATTTCCTGGGGGGGGGGGGTTTGCCTCCTCCTCATCCCCTCCCTCCCAACCTGTGCGTTAATTATGAACAGAGGGAGCTTGGTGTGTGAGGTTGGTCTGTCCCCTACTCTCCTTTCTGGCTGAGGGAGAAAAGGGAGCTGAGAGCCAGGGGATTTAAATGTAATTTCCTGTACCATTTTCATTTCCTGCTGGAGACTGGGGGAGAGCAAAGAACAGAGTGGGTGGCAAGTCAGAGCATGACCAGGCAGATGACTTGGAGTTCTCTTGGATCTCCCCTCTATTATTCCTTCTCTGCCATCTCTCTGTCTTGAGCTCCTTAAGGAAGGCAGATTTTGTGGAATACAGTTGTAGGACAGTAAGGACATGTGGAACCTAGAAGATCAAGACATGGAGCCTCCTCAGCCCTCTACATTCCTAAGTGTGGAAGGAATGATAGGATTCTTCTTCTTTTCTTCTTTTTAAATAACAACAGGATTCGTAGGTTGAAAGAGACTTTAGAGACCATCTAGTCCAATATTTTCATTTTACAGATGAGGAAGCTAAGGCCCTGACAGGAGAAATGTCGTATTCAAGAATATATAATTACCAGGAGCAGGACTAGTCAACTCAACTTTCAGAGCAATGCCCACTCTATTATATTAGGCTGTTTCCTTAGTAAGTTGTTGGTCCAGATGTGGGTGGGCTGTGGGCCAGCTCATAAATTTGTTCAGTGAAGGGCTTTAAAGGATCCAACTTGAAAAGGACTCAGATGTTGGTGAACCTCCAGGGCCATAAGCTGGAAGAAGCTCTTAAGATCCATGTGCTGGAGGTTAAAGGGAGAAGGACAGGGAAGCAAAAATCCTGACCCTTTAGCATCCCGTTCACAAGTGTGAGTCCTGGAGCCAGATGTCTCAAGGGTGGGAAGGTGGTGAGGGGGAGAATGGAGGGAGAGGGGAGAGAAAAGGAAAAATTTAAGTCTAGCCATCCAAAATTATTATGTGATTTTTTGTAAACTGAAAAAAAAAAAAATCCCATTGTAAATGTAAGCTATGTAGTCATATTATTATTCCCAAAGAGTCTGAGGTAGCTGGAGGTATATGTGAATGAGGGGGGAGGGGGTTGCACGGAGGACAAAGGAGCCAATTACCGAGTGACTAGATTAATTGATTAATTGTCAAGAAGCTCCCTATACAATTGGAATTTTCTCTTAAACCAGAGACATCTCCTTCCCTGGTGCCCCCTCCCATCAAGCTAGCTATGTCCTCCATTGGCCTAGATTATTAATTAGAGTGAGGAGTCATTTAATGATGATTTCATTATTGATGTGGTCAGGCCTGTCTGTCTGTCTCGGGTGCTGCCCTGTTGCCAGGGTGACTCTGATCGATTATCTTCCGTTGCGATAAACCGAAATATCTCTCGGGCAGCTGTCAGAGATCACTTCCTAGTGGCTTCTTCTGGTATTGCAGCATTGCTTGGAGGTCCGTCCCTGGCCCCGGGGGGGGGGGGGGCTGTATTTTGAGAAATGATTGTGGGTTTGGGTCCTTAACTGAATCTAGAATGTTGGAAGATGGGGCTTGTCTTGGGAAACCAGGCAGGATTCTGGTTTGTTTGTCTGACCTAGGGCTAAGGATGCTGAAATGTTGGTCTTCATTTAAAAAATGGCTTATTCCATAGTTACTGCCAAATAGAATTTTGTTTTTTCCACTACTTCTATGAAATCTTCTACCATCTGCTGGGAAATGGAAAAGGAAAATATGGATGGCCTTAATCACTAAACAGCCCTTAGATCCGGCTTCTGCAGGGAAACCCAGCAGTGATGGGACTGATCCCAGCTCATACAATGTAGCCCCGAAGTCCAGTCGTGCTAGGACATTTTTTTTGAGATTCAGGACCATGGAGTGCCTGTGTTTAATAATCATAAAGATCTAGCATCATATACAAATATCTCATTTTATTTTATTTACTTTATATTACAAACATTATGTCATTTATTCTCACATTCAACCCTGAGATGTTATTAGCCCCAGTTTACAGACAAGGAATTGGAGGGAGATAGAGCTTGCATGACTTGCCCAGGATTACACAGCTTGTAAGATTCTGAGGCTGTATTTGAATTTGGATCTTGCTGATTTTAGGTCTTGGATTTAATCCATTGTGACACTATCTGCCCCAGGTCTTCCATTGGAATATAAAGGTAATTTGGGTCTTAGTCCACCCTCTCTGTGGTGACTTGAGCTAAAAGGCAATTTCTTCCTAATATCCTAACATCCACTCATGAAGATAAAGGTGAATTATTTGGGCTGAAGCCAGGATAGTACCTGCTCTCATGAAACCCAGACACCTCTCTCTCTTTCTCTCTCTCTCTCTCTCTCTCTCTCTCTCTCTCTCTCTCTCTCTCTCTCTCTGTGTGTGTGTGTGTGTGTGTGCTCTAAGAGACCACAGAGTGGTAGAATTTCAGTCTAGATTCCTTATTCTATAGCCAAGAAAGCTTAAGTCAAGAAAGGATGGAAAGCTTGGGTGAGACCTTGGAATTCTTGGTGAAAGTGACTCAATAGCAATCAGTGCTTACTTTCATCTTCATTTTCAAAACCTTGTGTGCCACTGAATATCTAAATGGAGAAAAAACTCCCAGCTTTCCCCTCCCTCTCTTCTGCTCTTCCTGACATCCATTACCTTTGCCAAGTGTTCTTTCCTCTATTCTTACATTTTCTTTCCCTTCTCCTTTCTTGTCTCTCTCCGGATTGCCTTTCTCTTTGCCTATTTTCTCTTAGTGCTTTTTATCTCTCCATGAGCTTTCTGTACTGGCCTCCATGAACTCATTCTAAATAAATTGGCGATGGAGATGGTGGGGGGAATCATCCTAGGTGTTTCTCATTTTAGTTGGGGCATGTAGAGGATGGCAATCTTGGAATTTCAGGGATGGGGTGGATGGTGGTCTGGGGGGGTCCAAGAAGAAGTGTGGGAATTTGTCTGCCCTGGGGATATTGCCAATACTTTGAAATTTCCCCAAGCTGTAAGGGTTGGGAGAGGGCTTGTCTGCTGCTGCTTTGCTACCGATCGGTTTTCTGGGCACATCCACCACAGAGCGGCACCTGAGAGGGGAGCCGGCTTAGCAGCCAGCCGAGTAAGATTGAAGAGGATCATAAAGAAAATATATATCCCCCTCCTTGGCCCCCTGCTCCCTCCTCCTGCTCAATGCTTTCCTCCTTCTCCCTCTTCTCTTTGTCTCACTCCCTCCTCCCTCTTCTCTGCATCCCTGTTTTTCTTTGTTCGTTCTCTGCTTCCTTCACCACCATCATTGTCTGTCAGTCTGGCAATCTATCTGTCTGTCTCCCCATCCGTTCCCTGTTATCCTTCCTCCCAACCCTAACTCCTTCGGTCTTCTTAGATTTCCCTTGTCAATGACTCTGGGTCTCTCCCTTTTTCCCTCTTGCAGTGGGCTCTTTCTGTCTCTCAGAGCATCAAATCTTTATGTCTGTGCATCTCTCTGATGGTGTTTTTTTCACTGTCAGTGGGCCCTGTTTCTGAGGCTTTCTGGTTCATACCTTTTTACCTCCATTTCTCTTTCCTCCATTCTTGTTTCTTTTCATCTCTCCCTTTACTCAGTCTCTTTCTCCCAAGCTTTCATTTTTCTCCCTATATCATTTTTTCCCACCCCCATTCCCTTCCCCCCAAACTGTTTTTCTGTTTTTTTTTCTCTCTGTCTGTTTTGATTCTTTTCCTGTTCTGCCTAACACATTTCTCTGCCTGCCTCCTCTTCTTCTTCCCCACCCCCTCCCCTGCCCCAGGTTCAGATATTTCATATGATTTCACCTGGATGGGCTCCAGCCAGTGCTGGAGCAACCCCCCACAACCATTTGGAGATTTATGGCCCCAACTCCCTGTATTCCTCTGTTCCCTTCAGCCCTGGGCCAGCTCTTTTCATTACCTGGTGATTATTTGGGGGCCTGGCATTTCCCCCAGCCCCCCACCCTCTACCCAGAAGGCAATGAGCTATATGGGGAGGGGGGGATGGGAACTTGGGACCAGATGCAAGGACAGGAGGATCCTCCCCCACTTCCACCCCCACCACAAGCAGATGGGCATCTGGGAAAATCCCAGCTTGAGGCAGGGGGGAAGACAGTCCAGAACTGCTAGCATATCATAAATCAAAAAGTCAAGTTGCTCCTCCCTTCCCATTCTTGTCACTACATCTTCTATTGAAGGTTCACCCTTCCCTTTTTTGACTTTTTGTGTGATCTGTACTGTCTCCTTACTTTTCCTGTCTAGGGGCTGATTAGCTCCTCATCCACCCAAATTGGGGATTGGTATGAGGGAGAGGAAACAGATCCATATTGATTAAAACTCCTGCCTTCACAGAAGTTCATACAAAGATCTTGTCTCAATTGTTGTTGTTCAGTCATGTTTGATTTTTCATGACCCCATTTGCGAGTTTCTTGGCAAAGATACTGTAGTGGCTTGCCGTTTCCTTCACCAGTTTACTTTACAGATCGGGAAACTGAAGCACACAGGGTTAAGTGACTTTCCCAGGGCCACCCAGTTAGTAAGTGTCTGAGGCCAGATTTGAACTCTTGAAAATGAGTGTTCCTGATCCCAAGCCCAGTGCTCTATCCCAGTGCATCATCTAGCTGCCTTCTTGTCTCTGTTCCTCCTCTCTAATGTAAATATACGATCATATTTTTTTTTTTACTACCTTCATATGGGGGCCCTCTTTATACCTCTCTTTCCCAAATTGTACTGCCCTACTCCCCTTTTGTCCTGCTCCTGAGTAGGAGTTTAGCACAGAAGAAATTAGAGACAAATAGCAATGATACTGTTTTCTCCTTAGGACAGAAGGAGGCAGTGTGGGGGCAATGGATATTTGAATCTCACCTTTGCTACTGACATACCACTTCTGGTACCTTAGGACATCTCTGTAGGCAGGCAGAGGATAGGATCAATAATGCCTTGGTTCCTTTCACTTCGAAGTCCATCATCCAATAAAAGGAAACAAAGGGGAAGACATATGTATTTATAAGGAGATTATTCTGTGCAAATTTTTTCCAATTATTATTTCATTTGATTTTTACAACAGCTCTGGAGTGTGTTATTATGGGGCCCATTTTACAGTTGAAAAAAACAGAGGTTAGTGACTTGCTCAGGATCATACTACTAGAAGGTATTTGAAGCTGTTATTGAGCTCAAGTCTTTTTTGGCCCCATTGCTCTATCCACTAGAGTAACCACCAGCTGCCTGCCATGAATCCCAAGATCCTACTTCCCCAATGCCACAGTTTTTCTTCTATGTGTATAATATTAAGATCCTCAGGAAAGAAGATATAGTTGCCCATTCCAGCACCTAACAATCCTTTCATTGGGGAAAACTTAATATAACTCATATTTATATAGCTCCTTAAGGTTCACAGTCAACAATAAAGTTTATCTAGCTCTCCAGGGTGGGTAGTACAAGCACTGTTTTCAATACCTTCATTTTATAGATGTAGAAATCCCCTCACCCAGGTCACACAAGCTAGTAACTGTCAGATAAGGAATACGGACCCAGGTTTCTAAGTCCATAGACTGTTGTACTATATCACAATTAACAATTAGATTATAAATTTGTTGAATTGCATTTTAGTGGATTGTATTCTGGCTTGGGAGTCGGGAAACTGGGTTCAAATCCTATCACTGATACTTCATTAGGGCTGAACCATCACCACCTTCCCAGGAATCAGTTTATTCATCTATAAAATGAGGAGTTGGATTGGATTGTACTAAAATCCTTCTCTTCCTTCCTGGATCACTTTGGTGCTCCCTGTTCCTTAAATCCTTGAGTCTCTTCAGCTGAAAGGTGTCTTTCTTTCCCTAGATTTTTCTAGATTACTTTTTTTTTTTTTTTTACATTTCTCTATTGCTCATATCACATTCTATTTATAGATTGTAAATTCTTTGAAGGCAGGGAACAATCCTTTTTCCATCTTTTTATTCTCAATGTCCTCTCCCTGCAGTGAACTGAATGAATGTCTAATTCAAATCCTCAAGTTTAAATCCAATAGCTTAAGCTAGTTTCCTCTCAGTTTGTTTCCAGGGGAGAGACATAGAACACTGGAGAGAGCAAGGGACTTTGCTGCTTTGTTGTTTAGTCATTTCAGTTGTCCAACTCTTTGTGACCCCATTTGGGGTTTTCTTGGCAAAGGTACTGGAGTGGTTTGTTATTTCCTTTGCCAGGTCACTAGACAGATGAGGAAATTTAGGCAAATGGGATTAAGTGACTTGCCCAGGGTCACAAAGCTAGTGTCTGAGGCTGAATTTGAACTCAGGAAGAGGCACCTTCCTAGGGCCAGCACTCTATGCACTATGGCACCACCAGGCTGCCCCTTTGCCACTTATTAGAATATAACCTTATAACCTTAAACTATTCCTCTCTGAGCCTCTCTGAGGCTCACTCAGTTTCCTCATCTGAAAAATGAGAATAATTATACTTAGAAACCTTCCTCTCACAGTATTGTGGTGAGGAAAGCACCATATAAATATAAATGAGTTGTTATTAGCAAAAGATTTGAAATCTTTACTAAGTGCCTTCTATGTTGAAGGTTTTATGCCAGGTGCAATATTGGATACAAAGTTTCAAGTCAATGAACATTTTATTAAATACTTACTATGCTCAAGTCACAATCTTCCCCTCAAAAAGCTTACAGTCTTTTTTTGGGAGGGACTGTTTTTTAAAAATTTTTAAATAATTATAATTTTTTTAATGACATTACATATGCCTGGGTAATTTTTTATGACATTATCCTGTGCGCTCACTTCTGTTCCAATTTTTCCCTTTTCTCCTTCCACCTTCTCCCCTAGATGGCAGGCAGTCTTATACATGTTAAATATGTCACAGTATTTCCTAGATACAATGTATGTGTGCAGAACCGAACAGTTCTCTTGTTGTACAGGAAAAATTGGATTCAGAAGGTAAAAATAACCTGGGAAGAAAAGCAAAAATGCAAACAGTTTACACTCATTTCCCAGTGTTCTTTCTCTGGGTGTAGCTGATTCTGTCCATCATTGATCAATTGGAACTGAATTAGATCTTCTCTTTGTCAAAGAAATCCACTTCCATCAGAATACATCCTCATCCAGTATCATTGTTGAAGTATATAATGATCTCCTGGTTCTGTTCATTTCACTTAGCTCTCCAAGCTTCTCTGTATTCATTCTGCTAGTCATTTCTTACAGAACAATAATATTCCATAACATTCATATACCACAATTTATTCAGCCATTATCCAATTGATGGGCAGCATCCATTCATTTTCCAGTTTCTAGCCACTGCAAACAGGGCTGCCACAAACATTTTGGCACATACAGGTCCCTTTCCCTTCTTTAGTATTTCTTTGGGAAGTAGTAGCACGGCTGGATCAAAGGGTATGCACAGTTTGATAACTTTTTGGTCATAGTTCCAGATTGAAAAGCTTACAGTCTAATAAATGAAATGAGTTAGACAATTATACAAAGTGCAGTAACAAACTTTCTTTTCATAGTATTGTGGTGAGGAAAGCACCATATAAATATAAATCTTTACTAAATGCCTTCTATGTTCAAGGTTCTATGCTAGGTACAATATTGGATACAAAATTTCAAATCAATGAACATTTTATTAAACACTTACTATGCTCAAGTCACAATCTTCCCCTCAAAGAGCTTACAATCTAATAAGTGAAATGAGCTAGACAATTAAATACAATACAAAGTGCAATAAGATATTCAGGAACCAAGGGTTTTGAGAATTGAAAGGAAGGGTCCTTGTCATGGTGCTTGGCTTTGTGGAGAAGATATCCTGGAAGGAGAATTTAAAGAATGGTGAGGAATTAAGTAGAGCAAGGACAAGCATTCTAGGAAGAATACATGAAGGTAAACACTCAGGACAGGTTTTGGGTACAAGAAACCCAATTTGCCTGAACAGAAAAAAAAAAAATAAACAAAAAGTAGTGGAGGAAGCATAAACTTGCAATAATATATTGGATTCAGATTATGGGGGGCCTCGAATGCTAGTCTATGAAATTTGGATTTTTTTTGAAGGTGATGAAGAGATGTGAA
The DNA here is from genome assembly GCF_902635505.1 of Sarcophilus harrisii. NCBI lineage: Eukaryota > Metazoa > Chordata > Mammalia > Dasyuromorphia > Dasyuridae > Sarcophilus > Sarcophilus harrisii. Next base: position 88,388,614 of record NC_045430.1, on the reverse strand, counting down.
AAGATTTTGATCAGAAGAGTAATTTGATCATAGCTGTATGTTAGAAAGACTGCTTTGGCAACTGTTGGGTATGAGGTAGACTGGAGTGGGAGAGGAGACATGTGGAGACTACCTAAAATATGATTGCAATAGTCCAAGTGAGCAGTAATGAAGGCCTGAACTAAGATCATGGTATGGACATGAAAAGAAGGGAATTGATTAAAGAGTCATCAAGGAGAGAAAGTAGATAAGATATGGCTATTGAGTAAACAATGTACATGGACTGGGCATAAGGGAAGGGAAGAATCAGAGATGACCTGGATATTTTCTAGGTACTTATATGAGGACAAGCTGTTTCTCTCTATAGAATGTAAATTCCTTAAGATCAAGGGATTTTAAAAATCTTTAAAATTTTTTTTTTTATTTTTGTATTTTCAAGTCATATAAGTAGTATGAAATTTTAAAATGCTTGATTGATGAATTTAATTGGATTTAAGGCTCTATAAATGGAGACAGTATATTGTAATAAAAAGAGGAATTAGATAAATATATACAAAATAATTTAAAGAGGAATTTGAGAGCACTATGTAATTTTGGATAAGTCACAAGATGAGGAATGACTGTCTTGACCCCTTTCTCTTCACAGTGATTGATGCAGGATGTTGGGGCTCAGAACCTTTCTGGCCTTCAGGGACTAAAACTGTCCCTGAAGGTAGAAATTGGGTGAAAGTAAGTGACCCTCCTGGAGATCAGAGCATTGAATAGAACCTAAGGAGAAGGGATTGATGTTGAGGAGTAAGTCTTGTTAGACTGTGGTAGGCCATCTGTTGGCAGACTGATGGAAGGATGTTGTGTGGGCTATATTGTACTTGTTGCTTGTATTGACAGTATTGTACTGTCATGGGCATCACAGGCAAATGAATTGGATTTAGGTGAGGATGGGCTATGCAAGGTCACCTCCCTCACTTTTTCCTCCAGAGCTATCTGCCTCCAGGGGCCAGGTACAGATCAGGATGATTGGAGGTGTCACCAGATGCAGGGGCCTTGGACTTTTTAAGCTAAGAGCTCAATTTTCCAGATCTCAGTTTGTCTGAGGCAATTCCCATTTAGTGACTAAGGTTAGGTAAGCAGCAAAACAGAAAATGACCTCTTTTACCTGGTTTTTAAAAAAAATCATTTGGGAGGGGAAGACCCACAGGATTTCTGGCCAAAACAGAAACAATTGCTATTTACATTCACTCTGAGTAATTGGGACCCAAACTGTGACCCGTCTGTGAGCATGGGCTGGAACCTATACTTGGCTCTGTTGGGGAAAGGGAGTACTCCAAGTCAGTCCATTAACCTTTCTTCCTCTGTTTCATTATCATTATACTGGTGAGTTTGAACTTATGCTGCTCAGGGACCCTATTTGTGCAAAGATAGAATACATATTTGGTTGAGGAGTTATATTATGCACTAAGTCTTCTTGCTATACCTTTTCAGAAAATTAATTTTGTTAGCTCTAAGTGATATCAAATTGCTCATGCATACTGATGGGGGCTCAGGAGTACTAGAGACCATAGCTATCTGATTTATCCTTATTATGTTAAGGAGACAAGTATCTAGTAATCTTATGAGCAACCAAATGTTGAAATTCAATGGGAGTTTGGGAAGTCTTCTGTGTTCTTGATATTTCCTAACTCTAGGACTTCTGATGGCCTTCTTTTTCTCCCCAAATCCAAGGTTTTCACCTAAACCTCTCTACTTCTTTTTGTTATTCAGGCCTTGCAAACACATATCTCAACTTGATTTGGTCTTTCAAAAGTCATCTAGCTAATCAAAGAAATTTGTACCATTGGAAATGAAGAAGTTGTGGTATGGCTGGGCAGGGGAGAAATAAGCAAGGAACACAATGGAAAAGTACAAATTAGAAAAGAAGAGTTCCAGGTTTAGTGTCAAAGGAATCAAATTTGAATCCCACTTCTGATTAGTTGTGTGATCTTGGACATGTCACTTTATTTTCTCATCTATAATTGAAGGATAATAGAGAGAAATGTCTATTAAGCACCTACTATGTGTCATGCATTAAGAGCTCTACAAATATTATCTAATTTGATCCTTATGACAACTAGGTGCTATTATTATTCCCATTTTACAGTTGAAGCTTTTGCTCAGGAGATAACTAAGCATCAACCTTGTTGTGCTCAGAAGTTTGAGTTTGAAGGGTCCAGAGGCCTTTGTGTCCAGCAACAACAGCATCCATAAAAACCTCTTGTTGGGGGTCGGTGAGAAGGACTGACTTAAAAATTCAAGTTTTGAGTGGAGTGATATGACTGAGTTGAAGCAAAATGTGTTAATTATTAGTCCTGCAAACTGCTCTATGTTTTGATGAAGCTTCCCAGAAGATTGTAATAACAGTTATAAACTAAGTTATTGAATTGTATTTTTTTAATATGGTGTCATGTAATTTAAAAAGTTTATCCTTTCTTGTTTGTGTAGGAATAATTTATCCTATAACCAATCCTAATCTAATGTATTGTACGTTGGGTACCTTTTTTTTTTTTAAACTTTTCTAAACTTGTAAGCGCTAACCTAATTTACCATAATTAAAATCATTCCTGGGGTAGAGTACTTAATGCACCAAAGACTATAAGAATAGGAAACTTCTTCTCCCCAGAGGTTAGTGTCCCTAAGACTGAACCTAGTACACCTTTGTTTTTAGTTGTGTCCAGTTCTTTGTGACCCCATTTGGGATTTTCTTGGCAAAGATATTGAAATGGTTTGCCATTTTCTTCTCCCAGCTATTTTATAGATAAGGAAATTGAGGCAAACAAGGTTAAATGACTTGGCCAGGATCACACAGCTATTATGTGTCAGAGGCTAGATTTGAACTCATGACGATGTCTTCAATGCACATGGCTCCACCTAGCTGCCCTTGAATTTAGTATCTACTGCATGGTTAGGTAAAAGATATGGAGGTGTGTCTTAACTCTCTTGGATCATGCCACATGGTCACTCTAAGACATATACACACACACTTTGGGAAATTCAACCTAAAACATAGGGACTAATTGATTTACCCTTTTGTCAATTAATTGCAGCAAATATTTAATATAAGCTAGTTTTAGTGTGAGTCTTAATAAAGCATAAGTAGGAAGGTGAACCTTTTTTGGGAAGGAAATAAGAATGTGCTCAAAATAAAGAATAAAATGTCCTCAACCTATTTGAGGACAAGGTGTTGACCTGGATGTAGAAAGAGATGCCTAGAATAGAGGATAAGAGAAGGAAATAATGAGAACCACCTGAAACCCCTAGTGGGTATTGGGATTCCAGAGGAGTGTCTAATTTTTGGGGGTATGAGCATTCCTTCTTAATGTAAAAAATTATTAATCACATTATTGATTGAGAAAATACTTAATGATAAAATGATAGTATTTAATGAACATATGGGTTCATCTAATATCTTATGATAACTGAACCTGTAGCCCATGGGTTCAGAACCTTGAAGAAGAGTTCAAGAGAAGACAATGAGTCTTGATGGGAGAAGTAATTTTTACTAATGATTATATATATGAACTTGCCCAAATAATTGTATAATGACAACTGGCATTAATATAGTTATTTAACGTTTGCAAAATGTTTTTCATAGGTTATCATGTTTGATTCACCATAACAACCTTGTGGAGTAGGTGCAATTATTATTTCCATTTTACAGATGAAATGGAGACTGACAGAAGTTCATTGAGACAGGAAGTGTCTGAGGCAGGATTTGAACTCCTGACTTTTAAGTCCCAGTGCTCCACCTTGTGCCTCAAGAAGAAAGAACAAGAATAGGTAATGAGGAAACCAAATTATCACTCTTTGCAGATGATATGATGATATACTTAGAGAACCCTAGAGAATCAGCTAAAAAACTATTAGAAGCAATCCACAACTTCAGCAAAGTTGCAGGATACAAAATAAATCCACATAAGTCATCAGTATTGTTATACATTACTAACAAAATCCAACAGCAAGAGATACAAAGAGAAATTCCATTTAAAATAACTGTCAATAATATAAAATATTTGGGAATCTATTTGCCAAGGGAAAGTCAGGAACTATATAAGCAAAATTACAAATAAAGTCAGATCTAAGCAACTGGAAAAATATCAAGTGCTTGTGGATAGGTTGAGCAAATATAATAAAGATGACAAAAAAAAAAAAAAAAACTATTCTACTGGTCTACTGGTCTACTTGTTGGTCATCCCCAACTCAAGAAGATGGGCTATAGACAATTAGAAACAGCATCTACCCAATTACAATCTCTTGCCTCCTATAGTTTGATCTTTTCTTTCTTTTTCTTGGAATTTCCCTAATCTTAGGAAATAGTGGTGGTGATTTTGTTTTCTTTTTTTTTTAAATAATAGCTTTTTATTATCAAATATATATCAAAGTTAGTTTTAACATTCACACTTGCAAAACCTTGTATTCCAAATTTTTCTTCCTCCTTTCCCCCACTCCCTCTCCTAGACAGTAAGCAATTCAATATATGTTAAACATGTACAATTCTTCTATATATATTTTCATTTATCATGCTGCACAAGAAAAATCAAATCAAAAAGGGAAAAAGTGAGAAAGAAAACAAAGAGCAAGCAAACAACAACAAAAGTGAAAATACTATGCTTTGATCCACATTCAGTCCCCACAGTCCTCTCTCTGGATGCAGATGGCTCTCTCCATCACAAATCTATTGGAATTGGCTTGAGTCACCTCATTGTTGAAAAGAGTCATGTCTGTCAGATTTGATCATTGAATAATCTTGTTGTTGCTGTGTACAATGTTCTCTTGGTTCAATGAAATGATTTTCTAGTTCTGACGAACTAGACAGACTCCAGAGATAGTTGGCCATGTATGATCCATTCGAATGTGCTTGTGTGTGTGATCTTTTCCAGGGTAGCAATGGGGTAAATGTGGAGAGAGCCCTGACTACAAAAGGCTGTTAATCCAATGATAAGACCAGACACACAGGTATATAGATACAGATAAGAGTTAAAGATAGAAGAAATGAGAGGAACTAACTGCATGGAACTCCAATTTCTCTTTTTAGTGTCATGGAGAAGGGACTTAAGCAGGGAATAGTATCTTGGAGCCAGGGCAATTATTCAAAGAAAGCTTTTGAGAGAAGGGGAATTGAGTCTAGGTAGACAGGAGGGGAATTCCTCCCAAGCCTGGGAAATAAACCTTGTGAAGGCTTTTAAGTATAAGAAAAAAAGGTAGATAAATGTATTTTCTTCTGTTGTTTTCTTATTAGATAGTAAGAATTTAAAAAGGGTGAGGAGGAGGAAAAGGTACTAGGAAAAAAAGATTCATAGGGGAAGGAAAAGAAAAAAGTTGAAAAATTGGGTTAGGAAGCTCACAGTCTTACATAAGTTTTTACAAGTAGATCTAGCATATTAAAAGCATAGTGCTGGTAGAGGGTATTGTAAACTGCAATATTAAATGAAGGGAAATGCAAAAACCACTGGGAAGGCAGACAGGCAACAAGGATTTATAAACATTTACTATGTCTAGGCACTGTGCTGAGTACTGGGAATTTAGGAAGAATCCCCACCTTCCTGCCCCAAATACTTTCCTTGTCTTCAAGAAGCTTACATTCTAAAGGGAAGGGGGGGAAATCCCCCTTACTGGGGAATGAAGGCAAAGTCTAAAAAAATCAAAAGTATAATCAGAAACAAAGCATGGGTGACTAGGCTTATACCCCAAGCTCCCAGAAGGAACTTACCAGTGGGAGAGGGGGGCTGGCATGGCAAAGGGATTTTCTAGGTGAGATAGCTCTTGATGATTATCAGAGTTCCAGGGCAACAAGTCGTGGTGATAAAGTCTGGGAGAGAAAAGGAAGAGAAGAAACTGTTTGGCCTTGAAATGCTTGAATTATTCCTTTTTTTTTTTTTTTTTTTTTAACTTCCCAAAGTCCTTTAATTTCAGTTGATTTGGGTTGAGGAAAGCCAGACTAGAGTTTGTTCCTGGAAGCCCATTCAATTTCTAGAGAGGCCTGGAGACTGCTGGCCTGGTTTTTATAGTTCATGAAATTCCAACCCATTTTGGATGTGGAAGGAATGACAAGAACATTTAGTGTTGGACTGAAATCAAAATTTCAAACATTTCAAGAAACATCAGTCTTGGAGAGCTGAGTGAAAAATAGGAAACATGAACCCTCTACCCACAAGTAGGCCTCAGATCTAGTTGTGGGTACCATAGACAAACATTTGAAAAGCCTTTACAGGATAATGTCCAAACAATTTTAAGTGAATACAGCACAAAGTTAGCCCATCAGTGGTGAGAAGATAGAATAAAAGAATGGTCAGCTGGGTGAAATCAATTATGGAAGGCAGTGCTGGAAAAGAGGAAATGTCTGGCCATTTCTCTTCATTAGTGTAAGATGAATTTGATTTCATTGGATTTTTTTTCCTTCTGCTTTCCAGAGAAGGTATTTGAGTTTTATATCTTTCTCATCAAGTGAAGAACTCTCGGACTGCTGTATAAATTGATCCTCTCCTGAACTTCTTTGCTGTCTGCTCAGTTTATGATTGATATCTGTATTGTCTACATAGCAAACATTTGATCAATCTAGTCTATATAGACTCCATGTAACTGGTTTGTTTGGGCCACAGTGTAGTTTTTGGCTTGAGCCCAAGTTGCCGTTTCTATAGGCAGTGGAAGGTAAAGGGCAGTTCCTTCCTGCCTTTTCCACGCAGCCTTCCCAGACTGATTAGAAAAGAACTTTAAAGACTTCCCCTTCCCTTGTGCAGTCCAAGTATGGAACTCTCATAGTTGTTATATCTCTTTGCTCCACTATGGACTCATTTTATCCCCTGTCTATGAAATGTTCATGGTCACGACTTATCTATGATTCAGACTTTATTGTCTGTTCATGCCTTGATTTACTATGTCTATTCTACTGCCTCTGTATGTGTTTTATTTATTTTTTCTGGGTTTGAGTCTATTGTATATCGCAAGCTCCCAGAGGGCAGAGTCTCTGTATATATAACATTCTATATAGCCTTATGTGCAATTAGGTACCTATGTGGTTGTGATAATGATTTATGGGGGGAAATCAAAATAACATTTATTGCTTTTGCTTCAATTTAACCAACATTTATCAAGTGTGTACTATGTGCAAGGTACTGGAAGTTCCTTAAATAAGTATTAGGTTCTAGAAAATTGCCCCTAGTTTGTTTTCATTTAATTAATACTTGCCATAGGATGCCACATCTATGCTGTTGTAGTGTTTCTCTAAAGGGTAATGAAGCCATCCTAGAGGCTTAATTGTTTCGGGAGATTAAAACTCAAACTATTGACATGACAACCTTGTCACATAAATACAAAAGGCAGCACCTGAGAAATTAGGGGCTGCTCAGATTTGATATACTGTTTTGATGGGTGCACTGCCATGGCAGGAGTGGAGGGAGGGAAACTGTGCTCAACTGAGTCAATGCTGTATCCTTGCTGTCTATCCCTTCTATACTATTGTGATATAAACCTCCTCTGTTAACTGCTACAAGGCCTATGAGTATCTCATTCCATTTTGCTTCAGTCCTGAACCTGGGCCACCTTGAACTAACTTAGATCAAAGAACATCTGTCATAGTTGACAGATTTGGATTAGGAAAGCTGTGAGGCTGGCCTTGTACTTGAATTGGGGGGAAGGACAATTCAGAGGCTTTGATCTGGTAGCCCTGCACCTCGTAGCTTCCATATTTCTGGTCAAACACCTTGAATCTTGTCAATGAGAGAAGAAATGGGATTAGGAAATAAACTTCTTAGAGTGCTCAGCAACTAGGATAGATGAAAATGTGCTTTGGGTCTTAAAGAGCCATTTTCTGAAGATTATTAAAATAGTAAAAAATTTTTTTTGCATTTCATAACTGCATATAGGAATGATTCTAATCTATAGATTTACCAGCTATGCATTCCTAAATGTATATATCCATCTTCAATATATCTCCTGAGCACCTGTAAAATGGGTATAATAATAATGCCTACTTCCCAAGACTTTTGAGAGATAATATTTGTTTTTTTGTTTTTTTTTTAATAACTTTTTATTGACAGAACCCATGCCAGGGTAATTTTTTACAACATTATCCCTTGCACTCACTTCTGTTCTGATTTTCTCCTCCCTCCCTCCACCCCCTCCCCCAGATGGCAAGCAGTCCTATACATGTTAAATAGGTTACAGTATATTCTAGATACAATATATGTGTGCAGAACCGAACAGTTCTCTTGTTGCACAGGGAGAATTGGATTCAGAAGGTATAAATAACCCGGGAAGAAAAACAAAAATGCAAACAGTTTACATTCATTTCCCAGTGTTCTTCTTTTGGATGTAGCTGTTTCTGCCCATCCTTGATCAATTGAAACTGAATTAGATCTTGTCTTTGTTGAAGAAATCCACTTCCATCAGAATACATCCTCATACAGTATCATTGTTGAAATATATAATGATCTCCTGGTTCTGCTCATTTCACTTAGCAGAGAGATATTGTAAAAAAATCTTTGAAAACTTTCAAATGCTGTACAAATGCCAACTAACACTAACTTATTTTTAGACATTTTGATCTGGATGTCCTATAGACATCTCAAACTCAGCACTCCAAAATAGAATCCATTATCTTTACTCCTAAACTTTTCTCTCTTCCTAACTTTCCTGTAACACCATTTTCCAGTTACCTACGTTTCCAACCTTGATGTTATCTTCAGCTTCTGACAAGCACCCTACATATTTAATCCATTGTCAAATTTTGTCATTTCTACCTTCCCAGCATCCCCACATAATGTTTTCTTTTTTATACTCCAGCACAATTCAAACTTCACCTTTCTCCTAGACTCTTGCAATATAGTCTTCTAGCTGATTTCCCAGTCTCAAGTTTCTCCCTTCTCCAATCCTTTCTATACTCAGCTGCTAAAGTGATTTTTCTAAATTGAAGGTCTGACCATGTCAAACCCCACCCACCTCAATAAATTTGTATTTTCTTGTTTTCCACACGATCAGCCAGAACATTCTCTGGACCATTTAAAATACCTTCACAATGTGATTCTTCTTACCTTTCTACTTTTCTTATATTTTATTCACACTCACACACTCTGTGATCCAGATGCCTATTTGCTGTTTCTCACACAATACTCCTATCAATTCTGTGTCTTTTCTCTGGTCATTCCCCAAGTCTGGAAGACTCTCTGTCTGTCTGTCTGTTACACATCCTTGACTTTCTTCAAGACTCAGATCAAACTTCACCTTCCACTGGAAGTCTTCCTGTGTGCTTCATTGCTAGTGCCTTCCTTCTTATTTTTATTTTTTATTTTTTTTTATTAAATAACTTTTTATTGACAGAACTTATGCCAGGGTAATTTTTTACAACATTATCCCTTGCACTCACTTCTGTTCCGATTTTTCCCCTCTCTCCCTCCGCCCTCTCCCCAAAGATGGCAAGCAGTCCTATACATGTTAAATAGATTACAGTAGATCTTGGATACAATATATGTGTGCAGAACCGAACAGTTTTCTTGTTGCTCAGGGAGAATTGGATTTAGAAGGTATAAATAACCTGGGAAGAAGAACAAAAATGCAAGCAGTTTACATTCATTTCCTAGTGTTCTTTCTTTGGGTGTAGCTGCTTCTGTCCATCCTTGATCAATTGAAACTAAGTTAGATCTTGTCTTTGTTGAAGAAATCCACTTCCATCAGAATACATCCTCATACAATATCGGTGTTGAGGTATATAATGATTTCCTGGTTCTGCTCATTTCACTCAGCATCAGTTCATGTAAGTCTCTCCAAGCCTCCCTGTATTCATCCTGCTGGTCATTTCTTACAGAACAATAATATTCCATAACATTCATATACCACAATTTACTCAACCATTCTCCAATTGATGGGCATCCATTCATTTTCCAGCTTCTGGCCACTACAAACAGGGCTGCCACAAACATTTTGTAGTGCCTTCCTTCTAAGACTATTCTGTATGTATCTACTCTCTATGTTATTTTTACATAGAGAACTGTTTATATGAATCCTTCTTTGGAATGTAAGCTCCTTGAGGGCAGCATTTTTTTTGCCTTTCTTTGTATTCCTTATGCTTAGTTTAGTGCCTGAAACATAGTAAACCCTTATTAAATTCTTGTTGCCTTATTGACTAACTGCTGGGTCTGGTCCTTCTTTAAAGACTATAATTTTGGAATAATAATAGCTAACATTTATATAGTATTTACTATGTGCCAGGCACTGTGCAAAGCACTTTACAATTATTATCTCATTGCATCCTTACAACTACCTTGGGAAGTAGATGTTATTATTATCCCCATTTAGAGATGAAGAAACTGAGGGTCACTATAAAGTAACTCTTGTTTAGAGTCCCATAGCTAGGAAGTGTCTGAGGCTGAAATTGAACTCAGTTCTTCCTGACTTCAGGTCTGGTGCTCCTATTGCACCACCTAGAGCAATGTACCCCTTTAGATGAGTCTCTAACTTGTGCTCTGTGAGCATGGGTGATCAAACAGTGATCTTGAGATGGATGCTCTTCAGTCTTAGCCTTAGGTGTGGGATGGGGAAGTGGCAGCAGTTGAGATAGTATTTGAAGCTGGATTCAGCACAGAGAATCAGTGCTTAGGCCCAGTAACAGAAGGGTAGTGCTTGAGTACTCACACAGGTCTGTAGTATAAGGTATCTCTACATTGTAGCCAGTATGGTACCCAGTGGTTAAAGGTAAACTCCTTCGGAAGGAAATTCCAAGGGATTGAAGTAGGAGGTGACTTGCTTTTTAATGATGGATAAAGTGAAAGTATTTTCCCAGCCTGAAAGGAAGAAAGGAGCAGACCCTCATCAGAAACCTAATGAGTCAAAGATTTAATATTCTCTGATAGAGTTCCCATAGACATGAAAGAAAGCTGGGGCTAGTGGACCAAGGAACACTGAGTATGTGGTGGGCAGATATTAACCCTGGCACTAGAAAAACTCTGTAGTGAATACCTTCTTAGCTACCTTCCACAGATGACCCTGACTCATGATGAACATTGGCCATTATTAGAATAATCATTATCTGTGCTGTGGGGTCCTGAGCTCCTGCTCAGCATCACCACTTAACCTTGGCAGATCCACTGTGGACTTCAAAGATTTGACATCATTCTCTACATGAACTAGATCCTTAATATCCATGATTTGGTCTTTTTAGGGGCGACATTACACTTGTTAATGTCTTCTTTACTATCTTTCTGTTTTTGTTTTACCTGTATTAGCTTTTCCTCTGCTATTACCTGTTAACCCCTTTGTTTTTTAGAGTAGTAAGAGCTAGCATTTATTTGGTATTTTCAGGTATGTAAAATATTTTACATATATTATCTTGCTTGATCCTCACAACAGCCTTGTGAGGAAGGTGCCAAACCTATTTTGCAGATGAGTTTACTGATCAGGATTAGATAAATTAGATATTTCCTTTTCCTTTTCCATGCCCCCCATGGGAGGATTCTCAAATCCCTTAATCAGGAAGGTCCTATAAATTAAGGCTATTAAATAGTATAAGGTCCTCTATAATAGTGGTGTCAAATTCAAAGAGAAATGGATTTAGCCCATTTATTGGATTAAATATATGAATCTGCTTTGGGCCCTATTCAGGAATTTTTCACCCTGCCTGCAGGCAGCAAGTTTGAAACTTCTTTTTTTTTCTTTTCTACAAGATATTCTGGGTTAAGTGACTCTCCTATTAGGATCATGCAGATAGTGAGAGTCAAGGGTCTGAGGCTGGACTTGAACTCAGGTCCTCCTGACTCCTGGGCTGGCACTCTATCCTTTGCACCATGAGCTGCCCTCTAATTTCTTTCCTAGGAAACCTTTAGGACAATTTCACTAAGGAATATAATGTTATAGGGATAACATTTACCCCAAACAGGCTAGGCTAGTTTTTCCCCTTAAAAGGTAACGAAACTATCCTGAAGATTTTATTGGTCCAGGGGACTAAGGCTTAAATTGTTGACTTTGTTTCCTGATCATATAAATACAAAAGTTAGTGCCTGGTGAGTCCTGGGGGGCTCCTCAGACTTAGTACATGTTTCTGCTCAGAATGTTACCATGGCAAATATGGAGGCAAGAAGACTGGGCTATGCTGAATCAATGCTCTAGCCTTGTATCACTGGAAAGGAAACCTTTTGCCAATTGCTATATGGCCTACAAGTCCCTTTGTTTTATTTCACTCCTGAATCTGAACTCCGAGATTGGTCTGCGTCAGGACTGCTTTATACAAATATTTGATATTTGATTGCTTGAATCACTTAGAAAATTATCCATTTGAGGAAGAGAATAAAACCATAGAATCACTCAGAGGTCGCTTAATTAATCTCCTGGAGCTTAAGGCAGACAGTCTTGCAGGCTGTCTTTTCTGGAGTCCAGCCCTATTCTAGCTACCTCAAAATCAACATCATAGTATGCTGTGTAATGCCAAGATATGGCTGCTGGAAAAATATTGTGCATTTGGTATGGGTGATTTTTCTAGACCAAATAAATCAATGAAACTAATAAACTTAGTGTTGTCCACCTGTTCGGTGTTTAGAAGTCAAATGGGGATAAAAATGGAGAGAATAATAAATGTCAGAAACAATGTACTTTGGTTCCAGTATGTTTTTTTATTTACTTCCTTCATGCTTTTGCTTTGCTGATATGAAACTGCTCTGGTCTGGGTACCTGCTAAACAAAAAGGTTAGGATTTCTAACATAATGGTGGTGAAGGAAGATTTTTTTTCCCCCTTCAAGTATAATTCTCACTTAAATGAAAAAATACTTATATTTGCACTTGGGCTTAGACCTTTTTTATGGCTTCATAACAGTACCCAAGCTTGCAAGAAAAATCTATTTTTTTGTAATCTCAAACACTGGACTTTTTAAGGTGAATGCTGTATGCTTTCTCAGGAGTAGCAGAAAACTAGCTTGGATGGGAAATTTTCCTCTGCTATTACCTGTTAACCCCTTTGTTTTTTAGAGTAGTAAGAGCTAGCATTTATTTGGTATTTTCAGGTATGTAAAATATTTTACATATATTATCTTGCTTGATCCTCACCACAGCCCTGTGAGGAAGGTGCCAAACCTATTTTGCAGATGAGGATACTGATCAGGATTGAGAGATTGAGTGATTTAATCAATTGTGTCTGAAAAAAGATTGGAACTCAGGTTTTCCTGATTCCAAATAAAATCCTCTATCAACTTTATGCAGAGCCTACCCTGTGTGAGATGGAGAGATGAGGAAGAGTTAGAACAGAAATGGGTACTGAAGATCTTAGAGGAATTAGAATCTAATGTGATGGGGAGCCAGGAAAAAAGACTCAAGATCGAGTGAGTCATACACAGGAATGAAGTAGAAGCATCTGGTCAGAACCCAGACATCCTGACCAGGGGCAGATGGATGATTGGAATCCTGGGGCAGAATCCTTAGGGCAGACTTCCTGAAAGAGGAGAGAATGAGGCAGCGTTTGGAAGGAAGGTGACTTAATGGTCTGAATGAGGCTTGGAAGTGGAACGTGTTTAGATATTCAGGTATAGGGAGAAAAGGAGATTTCAATCCATTTTGAGGGGTGCAGAATATGAATGGACTTGCAAGGATTCTTAATGTGGGTTCATTAACTTATTTTTAACAAATGTTTTGGTAATGGCATTGCAATATAATTAATTTGCTTTGTTAAACCTATGTATTTCATTTTAAAGACGTGATGGGAAAGAAGGATCCAAAGGCTTCACTGTCTGCCAGAGGAGTTTGTGCCTCATAAAAGGTTAAGAACCTCTGGAATAGAAGCAATCTGATGCCTGGAATGAGCAGTTTTGATTTGCTCTTCGGTGCAGCTGCAGAGACTGGGGGGCTGTTTCTCAGTAAGCCTGAGGAGGGTGTCATTTTACAGAAGGAGGGTAGAGGGCACTCACACTTCAGTTATGTGTTTCATTGCCGCAGTCGGGGGAAATGTGATTTAGAGATCTGGCCTTCTCTTTCCACAGGAAGCCTTGCCATCCTGGCAACTGGTAGGGGGTAGTTAGACAGAGTTAAAGTTGGGTTCCTAATGTCCAGAGATGTCACCAGTTTTCACAGCTAGGAGTGATGAGCCACAGAGCATGGCTGGCTCAGCTGGGGAGCTGGGGCCAGAGCAAATCTCTAATCTGTAGGAGGACTAAGAGGGAAAAATAATTAGGGGGACAAAGGTGAAAAATATCAGAGAAATAAACAGTGGGAAGTAGGAGGAGGGGAAAGAAAAGAACAATGCAAAAGCTGCTGTTATCAGGTGTTAGTTTCCCCCTAAAGAGGGCAATTTCTTCATCTTCCAGCCTCTGGGTACATCCATTCTGCCTGATGATCGGTTTCTTCATCTTCCAGCCTCTGGGTACATTCATTCTGCCTGATGGTCAGTTTCTTCATCTTCCAGCCTCTGGGCACATCCATTCTACCTTCATTTTTGATTCTTATTCCCTTAGAGGGAAAGGAGAATTTCCTTCCTCCTTTGGTGATATTCCTATCCTTGGGTCTTTTTTAGAATGTTCTTTCCTATGTCCAGTTTGAGATATATTCTCTTTAGATAAACTTCAGTTGTTCATTCATGTCCAGCTCGTTTTGATGTCATGGACCATATCACGCTAATGTGGCTTGTGGATTTATATATATTTTTTTATTTTTCTGGCAAGGATACTGGAGTGGTTTGGCATTTCCTTCTTCAGTGGATTAAGGCAATCTGAGATTAAGTTACTTATCCAGAGACACACAGCAAGTAAATGCCTAAGTCTATATTTGAATTTAGATCTTACTGACTCCAGGCCTGTTGGACAACCATTAAGTATCTAAGCACAGATTTGAACTAAGATTTTCTTGACTCCCAGACCCAGCACTTACCCACTGACTCTCCTCACTGCCTTCATAGATAAATTTTAAGGAGGTGTAAAATAGAAGCCTTGAGAAGGAACCTTGCAGCTTGAGTTCCCTTGGTTTCTGGGCTTATTTAGCCATGTGTTTTCCATAGAAAATCTGATTTAGAGTGATTGTGGTAAAAAAAAGAGGGGGATACAAGAGATGTTATGTTAGATATGACAAGATTTGGTAACGGGAAAGATGAAATGAGTGTGACTTTGGGAGTTGAGGATGACAGTGACATGGCAAGTGTGGTTAACTGGGAGGATTGTGCCATTTCTCAACAGAAAAGGAGTGATGGGTTTGGAAAGAAAGATATAATGAGTTTTGTTTTGGACATGTTGAGTTAGAGGTGCCTATAGGAAATCCAGTTCAAAAGTCATTTGGTGATGTGGGACTGGAGCTCAAGGGAAACTCTAGTTATATAGTTACGTGTATCATTTACAGTGAGATTATTGAACCCATAGCAACCAATGAAATCACCAAGTAAGATAGTATAATAAAAAAGAGAAAATGGCCCATTGAGAAACCATTAGGAGGCAAGACACTCATAGTTTGTGGAAAGGAGTCCAAGAATGATTAAAAAGTTAAGAGAACAGAAGATGTCATAAAAACCCAGAAAGGAGAGTGTATCCAGTACAAGGTGACCAATAATGTCAAATGGAAGGGTGAAGAATATTGGTTTGTAAATCAAGAGATCTCTAGTAACTTTGGAGAGAGCAGTTTTGGTGAATAGCAAAACCAGAACTCAGAGTATATAAAAACAGCATTTTAAGGTGTTAGACAAGAAAGGGAGAAAAGATATGGAATAAAAGTTAGTGGAATGGCTAGACCAAGTGAGCATCTCTTTTGAAGGACAGTGGGAAGGGGTTAGTATATTTGTAGTTCATAGGAAAAGAGCCAATAGGGAATGATTAAAGAGTAAAGACAGATGCTAGTGTGGGGCAATCTGTGGAAGAGCTTGGGATGTTTGTTGAATCACTTTAGTGGTAGAGATGATGTTATCTCATTCACATCTCAGGAAGCAAGAGGAAATAAAAATTATGATCCTATTGTTGTTTGTCCTTCATTCTTGAAAAGAACTAATGACATAAGGAAGATGATATCCTGATTTGTAAGTGAATTGGATTTAAGTGAGGTAGAGTTGTGCAAAAATCATCAAACCCACTTTCTCCTCCAGAGTTAGCAGAGTCCAGTGGCAAGACTGGTGATGGTCCCACAAGTCCTATTGCAGCCTAAAGATTGGCAGTTAGACATAAAGAACTATCAGGGTGGAATGTATTAGAATGTTGCGAAAAAGAGCAATGAAATCTTCTGTCTCTGAAATATGGAAAAAGAGGCTGAAGGTATAAGTTTATTCAAGGTCGGGCTATGGTCAAAAAGGCATTTAGTTGTCTTTACAAGGTAATTTTTTAAAAATCAGTGTGAAGCAAATGATAGTGGGGAATGATGTCAAATATGTAAAATGACAAAAAAAAGAATGTGAAATGAAGAGAAAAAGGAGCTTTTGGTGAATGGCCTTAATTCTTTTGATAATGCATGAGGTGAAGTCTTCAGCTGAGAGAGTAAGAGAAAGGAGTACGGTGGGAGGCTAAAAGAGAGAAGAGAAGGAGATTCAAATAGCTGCTAGGGTGAAGGGGCTAAAGAGACAATTAGTGCAGAGGAGTAGATTTTGTTTTGCCACAATTAGGACCTAGCTAATAATCACTAACCTAAATTTGATGGTTTAAAAAAAATTAATAGCTTTTTATTTTTCCAAATACATGCAAAGATGGTTTTCACATTCACCTTTGCAAAACCTTGTGTTCCAAAATTTTCTTCCTCCTTTCCCCTCTTCTCCTCTCCTAGACAGAAAGCAATCTGTATATTTGGCATGTTCTACAAGAAAAATCAGATCAAAAATGGGAAAAATATAAAAATGAAAAAATACAAGCAAATAAACAATAACAACAAAGATGAAAATTTTGATCCACATTCAGTCTCCATAGTTTTCTCTCTGGATGAAGATGGTTCTTTTTATCACAAATGTATTGGAATTGCCTTGAATCAAGAAATCAAGAAAAATTGTATCAAAAAGAAAAAAATGAGAAAAAACCCAAAATGCAAGCAAATAACAACAAAAAGTGAAAATACCCCTTTGTGATCCACACTCAGTCCCCATAATCCTCTCTTTCGGTGCAGATGGCTTTCTTCCTCACAAGACCATTGAAACTTGCCTGGATCACCTTCCTATTGAAAAGAGCCACGTCCATCAGAATAGATCATTGCATAATCTTCTTGTTGCTGTATATAATATTCTCTTGGTTCTGTTCACTTCACTCAGCATCAGTTCATGTAAGTCTTTCCAGGCTTTTCTGAAATCAGCCTGCTCATCATTTCTTATAGAACAATAATATTCCATTATATTCATATACCATAACTTATTCAGTCATTTTCCAAAAGATGGGCCTCCACTCCATTTCCAATTACCATTACAAAAAGGCCTGCTACAAATATTTTTGCACATGTAGGTCCTTTCCCCTCTTTTATGACCTCTATGGGGCACAGATCTCGTAGAGACACTACTGGATTAAAGGGTATGAACAGTTTGATAGTCCTTTGGATGTAGTTCCAAGTTGTTTTTCATAAGTATTGGATCAGTTCATAACTCCACCAACAATGCATCAGTGTTCCAATTTTCCCATATCCCTTCCAACATTTATCATTATCTTTTCCTGTCATTTTAGCTAATCTGAGAGGCTAACCTACATTTGTGGTGGACCCAATCAGTATGGTTTCTAGTTCTGTTCAGTCTAACATGATTGGGGCAAAGGAAGAAGATGATAGTTATAAACAGAGTATTGGAATTTGGTAAGGTGTGTAGGATAATAGATTGGCCATGGGAGCGGGGATTTGAGAGCAGATTATAATACGATAGAGTGGAACTAGTTATTTTCCAAGGTTATTGTATAGCCAATGTAGGAGAATGGCCTGAGGTAATAGTCAGTTGTGGAGGGGTTGGCAGTAATGGTAAGGACAAAGACCAGGACTAGGGATTGTAAGAGAATGGCAAGAAATCAAAAGGGCTTTCAGAATTCATGAATATGAGACCCTTGTGGGAATAACAAAATCAAAGGTATGGCCATCCCTGTAAGCTGAAGTGGAATAGAGAGAAAAATCATGGAAATTGAATGGATTGAAAAAAATAAGATCTTTGCAAGAATATCAATATATGTAGAAGTCTTCTAATATAAGACATGGAGTTGGGGTAGAGAGGAAGGATTGTGAGCTAGACACAAAACTTTTTGAGGAAGATGTTGGTAGATATTATCTATCAGGATCTGGATTGAGTTATACATTTAGAAAGCATGAATCTCAAAGGAGAAGTTGCTAAGTGATGATTATAGAGAGTCTGGAAGTAGTACTGGGGAGCAAGGAATATTCCAATTTCCCCACCATGACTAGTGAGTGAGTTAGTGGATGTGAAAGAAAGTGTATCCTGGAAAGGATGTTGAGAAAAAGTGTCATCTGGAAGGAGCCATAGCTCAATGAATGCTAGAAGATGGAACCAGTGAGAGAGGGAAGTTTAAGATGAGAGAAAGTTTGTTCCTTGCGGACTAGGCATTCCAGTAGGCTTGGTTGAAAGGACAGGCAGATTTGGAGTAGGACATTATCAGATTCACAGTTACTAGGAGGTTGAATTACACAATATTTTCCCAGCACTTTTATGTGCCATGACTTGTGCCTTAACTGGAAAGCTGCTGCATCTTTTTGTCTAAGTTGCTGTCCATCAAACAAACATTTATAAACAAAACATTTCTTGGAGTTGAATAACTCACGTCAGAAGTAGATTGAACCCATGTCTTCTTGACTCTTAGTTTAGTACTGTATCATTATTTCATGCTGCCTTTGACTTCAGAGAAATGAATGCTCAGAAAAAAGAGCTGATTAGCCATATAACAATAGAGAAGAATGATCTATGTACTCTATTTTTTTCAGTGCAATGTCCAGATATTTAGAGGATTGTCCCCACTCATTAGGTAGACCCCTTTGGGGGATGTATTTCTATACATGGACAAAATGTCCATGGACAAAAATGTCAGAGGAAAAGAAGATGTTGTAGATTGTATTGGAAAAAGCCTCAACTTTGATGGGTTAGTCAAGTCAATAAACATTTATCAATCACCAATTATATGCCAGACATCAGACACAAAAATGGTGATAAAAGGTAAAAGACAATGCTTACCTTCAAGGAACTTGTAGTCTAATAGAAGTGTATTGGAGACTACTTGAATCTACCTGCAGATTGTTAAATTTTCAATGTGGGCATTTACATCTCAGAAATCAAGAAATGCTACAAAATCAGGGCTTGATTTATTGTTTTATTGATTGTCTAGACTTATAGAAAGTGATGGAGTAAATTCTTGTAAGACTTATAGAAAGTGATGGAGGTTAAGTTTAAAAGTGTATCATTTTGTTTTCCCCTTGCTAGGTCAGTAGTTAAATATTGACCAGCACAATTGGCCCACAGGTATTGTAGATGTTGAGAACCTCAATAAAGATTCAAATCATGGTGTAAGATTGGTATTAAGTCTTGTATGATGCTTTTCACTAAGCTTGCTTCCTAGTTTTGTAGGCATTATGATCAACTGTGTCAAATTGATTTTTTTTCTATAATATGGCCTCAATTTTCTTTAAGATGTGGAGCAGAAGCATGCATTTTAGCATTGTAATGGATGGATTCTTCTGCAAATGGACTGTGAAGGAGAGCTGCCTTCCCTTCAATGCTCTGTCTTATCTGGCCACTGAATCTAGGAAGTAAATGACCTGGTACATTAGGAAATTTGAAGAATTCTCCCCCTCCTTTAATTGCCTTCACTAAAGAGATATAGTCTGCTGTCCTGATCTTTCATCTCATTCTTGAGATTGCTCTTGTTGGCAGATGGTTCTGGTGTGCTCTGGAAGAAGCTAGAGTCCTCTAGGTAGCTACTGAGGTTTCAGGATGTCAAGTCAGGAGATTTTTGGCTATGGAAGCCTCTGCTTCACTCCCTTCCCTTCCCTTGTGGAGCACACATCTTGTTTTTATTATAGTTTTTTTATTTACAAGATATATGCATGGGTAATTTTTCAGCACTGACATTTGCAAAACCTTTTGTTCCAACTTTTCCCCTCCTTTCCCCCACCCCCTCCCCCAGATGGCAGGTAGACCAATATATGTTAAATATGTTAAAGTATAAGTTAAATACAATATATGTATACATGTCCATACAGTTATTTTGCTACACAAAAAGAATCGGACTTTGAAATAGGAGCACACATCTTTTAAAGGGATCTTCACCTTTCATCTCATCTGAATCTTCATTGCACTTCTTATAGGGCAACTAGATGATGCTGTGGATGGAGTGCTGGGTTTGGAGTCAGGAAAACTCATCTTCCCGAATTCAAATCTGGCCCCAGACACTAGCTGTGTGACCTCGGAAGTCATTTAACTCTTTGATTCAGTTTTCTCATTTATAAAATGAGCTTGAGAAGTAAATGGCAACATTCCAGCATTTCTGCCAAGAAAACCCCAAATAGGGTCATGAAGAGTCAGACACAATTGAGAAACGATTGAACAACTGTTTTCTGACTTGCATTATGCTTATTCACAATATATAAGTATATTGCAATATACTTATATTTATATTCACATTTGTTATATTCTGACATATAGCTTATCTGTGTACTCTGATTCCCCTCTTCCACTCGGTTATAAACTGTTTGAGGGCAGGGATGATTTTTATAAACTCTGAATGTTGCTATGAATGTATGGAGTAGGCTTTCAATAAATGTTCATTCAATTGAGAGAATGAGATTTCACTTCTTCTCCTGAATTTCTTGAATTTGCAAATATATTTGTCTGTGGAAATAGAGTTTGTGTTATCCCACTTCTCTGGAAGTAAGAGGGAATAGTTATAATTGTAGCCTGAAGTATGTCAGCCATGGAAAGCATAGTGGGGATATCAAAGTGGAGATATTGGAGTAAAGGACGAGAAGAGATGGAATTTTCTTTCTTGGAAATAAGGAATGAGAAGAAGGAATGTTTGTTTAAGGATGATGGGTTATGGCCATTGAGACAGAGGAATGAATGAGATTGAAAACATAAATTTGATTATTCCAAGCCTATTGTATTCTGTTTTGGAAAAAATAAAATGGCCGTAGCAGGATATGAAACTTATAGATCAAGTGAAGGGAGAATCAGTAACTCCTGAAAGACCCCAGAATCCCAGTGTCTTCCCCTCTTCATCTAATGTCTCCCCTTAATTCCTGCCAATTGCTGTCTTTTCCCTTTTCTGTGATTTCATTCCCCCAACCAATGTCCATCAGAGTCCCTGCCTTCCTAGTTCAGTCTCCTGATTTGGCATTCTGTGTCAATTCTGCAAGCATGACAGTTATACTATGTACAATTATTATAACCACACAAATAGGTGCCAAACCTGTGGTTTCTTTCCAGGCATTTGTACTTTATAGACATTTCGGCTGTTAATCAAAGACAAGGGAATTCCATCTTCATCTCTAGCCCTAAAACTCCCAATCTCTGGAGTGTGTGTGTGTGTGTGTGTGTGTGTGTGTGTGTCTGTGTGTCTGTGTGTCTGTGTGTAAGAGATGGTGAGAATCTTGCTTGCAAAGTATTGAAGCTACCTGGTTAGGTCGTAAGTTTTGTGCCACTGGAGGCATTTAAGCAGAGGCTAAATGACAAGTTCAGGAGGATGTATTGAAAGAGTTGATGTTTTGGGTAAGATTTAGAAATGACTTCGAGGTACCCCTAATTCTAGCACCCTATGATTACATTACAACTGTTTACACCCCTTTATTCTTCCACTCCTCCCTGAAAGAGATGGAGAGTGCCATTCTCTCTGTTCCATACTTTTCTAACAATAATGTGGAAGCATTAAGCCTCTATCTCCCCTGAATTTAGGGGGAAGAGGAGACAAAAACCAGAAAAAGAAGAAAGACAATATACTTCAGATGTACAATGATACCAAGACCTAGAGGCATCGGGTTGACCATGTTTGTCCCAGCTAATAAACAAATGGGTCATGGAACCTGAGACTCTGATTGCTTGATTGATTCTTCCCTGCCTAGATGCTAAGAGGACCCAGCAAACTAGGTGTCCAGTCTTTGTTACCCTTTACTCCCCTTTCCCTCTGCTAATTCCCACCCTAAGGATGTCATGGTGAAAATTGATTTCTCCTCCTCCTTTCTTGGAGGGGACAACCCCATAATTCTCCACTTGCCTGCCCCTTTCCTCTATGCGAGTGTGTATTTTCCAACATTTATAAACGGTGGTTAGGCGGCCGTTCTCTTCAGATTATTTATTGTGGAGGAAATCTATAACTCTTTGGACTTCTCATTTTGATGTAGAAGCTTTCATCCCCATTGCCTGGGGGGAGAGAGTTTATAAGAGGTGCTCTTTGCCTCTCAGAAAAAGGTTTTCAGGCTTCCCTTTGGGGCCCTTTCTCTCCCTGGCCCTGATCATCTCTGATATCTCTGACAATGCTTCCTGAAGCATGTGGGGCTAGGGACTGTATTCATCAATCCAAGCTCTCAAGGAGTGTGGTTGTCTAATTTGCACTGTACTCGGTTTCTTTCCCAAGGTCTCATCTTTGCTATTCTCAATTTTTTCTCTTTTCTTTCCTGTCCCATGACATGGAGCTCCCACTATCTCATAAGTATTACATTCTTCCTCAACACATAGTCAACTCTTGAGTATTTGAGATAATGGGGGTGAGCAGGGGCAAAGTTAATTCAGAACAGAGAACATAAATGTTACTTTTGATTGGTTTTGAAATATATATACATATATATATATTTTTTACTACTTAGTTATTTTAGGCTGATAGTAAAGTTAATCTTTCTCTGCTAATTATAATAGGGATTGTCCAAAAGTATGATTTGAGATTTAGGCCATTTTTAGATAAAAGGGAAGATACAAAATCTATTTGTCTTGGACACTTAAAGAGAATTGTGTAGTTAAGTCCCTGGTTTTCTGTGCATAGCTTTTTATATTACCAAATATAATATTAAAAAATCATATCTTAGTTTAGATTTTTATTCAATTTCTGATGCTATCCTGTGTTTTCCCTGAAGCAGGAGAGATGAAAATTAGACATGAAAAAAGAATATCTTGTTAAGGCCTTGGGATGTAAAAACAAGGGAGTTATTTCTGTTTTCATTTTAGAAAAACAAAAAGGCAGATAACTGTTTGGGGGCTAGTATATTCTACTACATGGAAGTGGAGGAATGGACAGAGTGACCTTGTGAACCATCGAAGAGTGTGGGTGGGATTGGCTGGGAGAAGGAGACAGCCTTCAGTTGAGTGGGTGGATTGGATTTGACATGGGTTCTTCTTGGCTGGTTGGTATGGAACTTGTGGAGTTTGGAATGAGCTCAGAGACAGATAGATGAGGGAAGGAGGGACCCGGGGGCATTGTGGAATCCATACAAGCCATCTTCATGTTTCCGGGCTCCCTCTGCCTTTCTTTAGCACCTCCCCAGAGCCAAGCACCTCCTCTGGGAGAAAATGTTTCTTAATTAAACTGAGATTCACAGACTAGGAGCCTCATTAGGAAATGTCCTCAGGAGATGCTCCTGAAATGGATGATGTGCTTGTTCTTGCCTTCCCGCCACTGGCTGGCTGGCTCTTTCCCACTCTCCTTCCAAAGAATTTCCTACTTCTAGGAAAACCAAGATCTACCAGTCTATTCCCACCATCTTGAGCAGCCACGTACATATATATATCCCTGCTGTGAGTACTGAGGAAGAGACTTAGTGCCTGCCCTAAGCAAATTCCTACTCTGATACAGCAGCTAAGTGACAGTGGGTAGAGCATCGGGCCAGGAGTCAGGAAGGCTCATCTTTCTGAATTCAAATCCTGCCTTACATACTCACTAGTTAAGTGACCTTGGACAAGTCACTTCAGCCTATTTGCCTTAGTTTCCTCATCTGTAAAATGAAATGGAAAGGCAATGATCAACCATTTCTGTATCTTTGCTAAGAAAACCCTATAAATGGGGTCCTATGAATAAATAAGAACTCTGAACCAGGAAGACCTGGGTTGAAATCTTTCCTCTGACATATACTGGCTATATGACCGCAGGGAAGTCCTTGCTCTCAGAACTTTAAAACTATACAATTGCAGAGAAGATATTATATTGCCTTTGGAGGCCCATTCACTTGCCAATATAGGAAGTACACAACCAGTGTCTTATCAGGCAATAAGAGAGAAAGGCTATTGTTTGCCTTTTGTTCTTGAAGACCACCACGACGTCAGAAAGGTGATACCATGACATGCAAGTGAATTGGATTTGAGTGCTGTGAGGGTCAGGATGGTCAGGTTTAAACTACCACTGTGCCTGAAGGTCTAACTTGCCTTTTGAATACTCAGATTATCCCAAGCACTTATTATCTAGGAAACCTTCCTCATGGAGAACCTGGGCCAGCTTCCTATGTTTCTACATCAGGGATGGCGTCAACCAGGTGGGTCATACTTATGCAAATTCCTCAACATTTTGAGTCCTCAATTTTTCCCCACTTTGAAACAGGGGATGACACCTTGATACCCATCCCATCTGCCTCCAACACAGTCAGACCTGCTTCAAAGTCTTAGAGATGTCGGGGTCATTGGAGACAAATTCCAAATAGAAGAGAAGGAAAGGAAGGGCCTGTTTTAAGATGTAAACCAGGCTAAAAACAGACAATAAGGGATAGCCTAAGCATAGAATGTAGATGGATTGAGAAACCTTTAAAAAAATATATATATATAGATAGAGACTAAACCTGTGATTTTGTCCGTATAGGGCATTCTTAGGAGAATCCATTCCCTCCCTCACTCCAAGACAATATCAATCAAAAAGCATTTATTAAGTGTCTCCTATATGCCAGCCTATATGCCAAGTTATAGAAACATCCCTCCTATGCTTATGTCTCTGCATCCAGACATTGGCCTTGGGACTAGGTTAAGTAGAGAACAGAAACTTCAGTGATAGTGAGAAGGTACCCCATCCCTGCCTACTGCAGGAGGAGGTATATATGGTTATCTAGGAGAGGAGCCATGAACCCATATTTTAAATTCCTTTTTTCTCTGGTCCTGTCCAATAAAAACAGATCTACTCCTTTTACCTTAGATTCTCAGGGGTTTTAGATTTATCATGCCTATAGATATTTGTTAACAATAATAACATTTATGTAGAATTTTAAGATTTTCAAAACACTTTAAAATTATTAATTCTATGATCCCTACTACTGTGGCATAGATTATATGAGCATGAGATATTTTATATATATATATATAAAACACAGAGCCAGTCTTGGAACCAGGAAGACCCAACTGGGTTCAAGGCAATCCAATTAATTATTCAATGCTCTAGTGATTCTCTAACACTGTACAGGGCAGAGGAGGTGCCAACCGGCATTCATAGAGGGAGTTTCCTCATTCAGGGAGTTCTGTCCACCAGTGAAATCACAGGTCCAGTCCTATGCCTATGAGGGCTGCATCTCCACTAAAATCCAGTTAAAAAGCAACAACATGAGTAAATGAGTAAAGGAGGTTAAATATAGTATAGACTTTCAGACTCAGCATTGATACAGTAGAGAACATGTTATGAAGAAATGTTATGGAATTTGTAAATAACCCTGGCCACTTGGGGTGATTTAGACTAAAGTTCATAACATGGAGCCCGGATCTGGAGATCTAGAAGCTGCTGAAATTTAATGGGAAAAAATCCATACCGTTATTTTAATATAGTGATTTTCTTTTGTATTTTATACTTTTTTTTTTTTTTTTACTTTTTTGCTGAGGCAATTGGGGTTAAGTGACTTGCCTAGGGTCACATAACTAGGAAGTGTTAAGTGTCTGAAGCCAGTGTTTTATGCATTTTAAAATCTCACTGTGAGAAGGAATCCATGGTACAAAGTTTAAAAACTCTGCTCAAAAGTTTAATATTTAAGCCAGGTGTTCTAAAATTGTTATGTGTGTACAGCACATGTGTGCACATGCACCCTTTGGCAATCCAGGGAAGCCTATGGACTTTTAATAATAAAGTTGGGCTTTTTGTTTTTGTTTTTAAATAAAATTAATAATTGAAGAAAATGCTGAATGTCACTTAGAAGTTAGTGAAAATAAAAATGTATTTTTTTCCCATCTGAGTTCAAGGAGTCCCTGAAATTTGTCCATTGCTCATTGGTTAACGACCCCTGGTTTAAAGATCCACTAGGTTAAGCAGAGAACAGAAGCTGTTGAGGTTCTGAAGCTTCAATGACAGTGAGAGGGTACCCCATCCCTGCCTACTGCAGGAGAAGGTACATATGGTTATCTAGGAGAGAGTGCCATAACCAGGGGAGCCTGGTTATGATAACTGTGAAGAAAATTTGGAGATTTAAAACTAGCATCAAGGTAGCTTGATTCCCTACAGCCTGAAGGGGACCATGGTTCCAAGGCAGCCTAAGAAATGCAATCGGTTATCCATATAGTATGTGGTTTATTTCTTGTAGAGTTGGTTTTTTTTTTTTTTAATCTTTGTTGGGTTTTTAAAAATTTTACAGTTTACACCTGGACCATCTACTTCTGCCTTCTTCATATCCAATATCACTTTGATATTTGATTCAAACAGGTTTAGGATGCTTGTCTGACTATTTAGTTGTGTCTGACTCTGTGATGCTATGGACCATACTGTCTTTGGAATGGAAAATATACTGGATTGGTTTGCCATTTCCTTTTTCAGTAGGTTGAAGCAAAGGTTAACTAAGACTACATAGTGAGGTTAGATCTGAATTCAGGACTTCTTGACCTGACTTCCAGACCCCCAATGTATCCACTGAGCCATCTAGTTTCCTCTAAGGAAGATTGTTCTTTTGGAAAATTATTGCATCCTAAAGTCACATGGAAAGGAATATATGTTCTTTTAGTGTTTTCTCTTCTTTTGGGCAAGGAATTCAGAATTAGTGATGACCATATATGCTCCATGCTGAAGATAAACTGAGATTTAGAAGAGAAAAATAGCAAAGGATAGTATTTTAATAGTTTTTTGTTTTGTTTTGTTTTGAAGGAAGGATTTGACTTGCTAAGCCTGGGGTCTTTCCTCTGATTGTCCATGAAGACTTCATACCTTTAATCTTATCTTCCAATTCCCTCTGCCAATATTTCCTAAAATTTTCCCACCACAAAGGCAGGTGGAGACAAAAGGTAAAGGAGTTGTATCAGTGTTGAGAATGTGACTTAACTTTTTGTTCTTTCCTCATTCTGAAGGCAGATTACAAGGCTGCTCATCCGAGTACCCCCACTCCTTTCAAAAGCTCATTGAGTGAGGGAAGGGAATCTAGAGGGAAAGGGAGCAACACGCTGCGCTTGTTTGTTAAGAAAATGAATCTGGCTCATCCAGACAATGGTTTGCGTGAGTTAAAAATAACTCCTTGTGAAAAATTAATAGGGAGTTATAAGTGAGTGTTTTAATACATGCTTGCAGAGTGGGACAGATTCTCCAGGTGGCTGGTGGCTGACATCACAGATGGCAGAGGGTGTTTATAGAACACTATGGGCCAAAAAGACTAGAGTAGGCTACAAATAGAGGCTTGTACAATATCCCAAAGCCATGGAGAGATGGTAGAAGGGATCTCATTTGGGAAAAGGAGATTAAGCCTCTGCCTAATGGCTTGTGTCCCTCCTCCCCATATTATGTTCATGTGATGGACTGATTTTTATATCTTCTTAACTTTCCTGACTTTTTGATATGTGATTATTCCACCTTCCCACTAGTTGCTTGATGTGGGATTTGTTGAATGTCAGAAAAGCCCCAAGCTCCTTCTTCTTTCTCCCAGGAGATGTTTAATCTAACCCCTCTTTTTCCCCCTCAGTGATCTGGGCAATAGACCTTTCGCTGCCAGTGTTCATGAAGTGTCTGTCCTTCTCCTGACCAGTATCCCTTAGGTAAAGACCTTCTTTTCTCAATGTCCAGTCTGATACCAATTCCTTCTTTCCCCAGTATCCACAGCTTCTACTTCTATAGGCCTTCAGGTCTTGCTTCAGTTGGGAAAGATGGTTGGGTTCCCTTCTCCATCACCAAAGAACCATTACCCAAGCCAAGGAAGAGAAGAAGAGCCCATTGCATGGTAGTACGTGATTTTAAGGTGTCTGACTCTTGAGACCCAGATTTTTGGGACAGGACCCAGATTGGGGGGTAAGACTGACACCCACATTTGTGTTTTAAATCCAAATGATTTTTAAAAAATGGTTCTGTAATTGCAACGAGGCCCTTTAGGCCGTGAATTAATGTGTCATAACTCACGCCCAAGCACTGCGCAAACACCCCGTGTGTGAATTATTGCACAATAAATTCATGCCCTGTTGTGTCTTACAGCTTAATTAGTACATGAAGCTACACGAGTTAGACGAACCCAAATGGGACTGTATCATGTGATGCGTAAAAAGGCAGGATGCCTAGAGGTATTCAGACCTTTTGGGGAGGAGGACCACAGCAGGGAGGAGTTGGTTTTCCTATGACGTGGTCTGGCGTCAGGGCTTGTGTTCCTTGGTCTCTGGCGAGTGGCTTTATAAGCTTTGTTTGGCATGGGATTTCTGACTTTGGATTGACAGCTGACTTCTGATCTCAAAGCACTTTGTCTTTGGTTGGGTGTTTCTATTCTAGGAGTTCCTCTTTCTCTTCTGTTTCTTGATCAGTCTGCCCTAAAAAAGCTCTGGACTGGCTGAGAGGCCTGGATTTTAGATTCAGTTCTTTTGGGACAAGTCATTGAATCTTCCTAGATTAGGGTTGTCTGATTTGTAAATTTGGAATTAGAGTAGGTTATTTTTTTAGATTTTAGAAACTTTTAGGTCTCTTAGAATTCTAAGATTCTAGAATTTCTTGGGATTCCTCCCTCCTCATCCTGAATAAGACCCAGTGGCACTATGTGGCCAGTTTATACTATGTCAGCTCTCATCTCCCACCTTCTGGTCATCTCCTAGTAGCAGATTCCTTCTCCCTCTTCTCTCCAATTCTGTTTTTCATTTTCTTCCTCTAGGAAGTCTTTCTTGGAGGACTCTGGCTAGGTCTATCTCTCCAGGTTCTTCCTTATCCCTTCAGTAGTGCTCTTTAGAGATTATGACTAGCTCATCCTAACTTTGTAAAAATATTATATCATTTGATCCTTTTGACAACCCTGCAAGGTAAGTGCTGCAGAAGGTGCTATTATTATCTCCATTTTACAGATGAAGAAACTGAGATAGATGAAAGTTAATTGACTTGCCCGTAGTCACACAGCTAAAAAGCAGGAGCTTGTGTGGTTCTTGGTTATATTTATGTATATATTTATGGAGTTTTTGTCTTCCTCATTAGAATACAAGTTAATCTTGAGTAAAGATTGTTTCCTTCTTTAAATATAATTATTTTCCTATTGTTTTCCTTATTAGAATGTGATCTCCTTGAGGTCAAGGATTGTTTTTGCCTTTTTTTTGCATCTCCAGCAAAAAAAAATATCCAGCACATACTAGGTGCTTAATAAATGTTACCTGACTTGATTGAAGATTCCCAACTGGGGAGTTTTCAAAATTATGTTTTAGGAAATTGATATGTGAGGAACAGATCGATGAACAGTTGGGAATGAGGGAGATGGGCCCACTCTGGAAAGCTTGGGAGGAGACTGCTGCCTTAAAAACTATCCATCTAGGAGTTAATGGGGGTCTGGACTATGAAGTATGTATGCTGTGGTAATATAGTGGGAATGGCTCAGTCTGGAAGGACTGCAGTACTGGGTTTGGGGGTGGGTGGATGGGAGGATTGTGGTACTTGGCTCACCTTTGTGCTTCCCACACCAGTCCCCAAGCATTGTGCCTACTTTGGGAAGAGTGCCTACTGTGCCCACGCTGGAGCCTGTTTAGTCCCTAGGGAATCCCTGGGGCAGGGATAGTGCAGGTCAGGGCTTCTGAAAAAACCCTTCCTCTCCCTCCCCTTCCTCTCCCACATCATATGAATGCTTGGAGAGTAGAAAAGGTCATACTTATCCCCCCTTGCCTCAAGGCTATACCACTTTTAACTAAATGGATGACAACTGGGTAATGCTAATTAAGAAAGATAGGAGGAGAAATGAGGGAAGTTGGCAAAGATTAGGGCATCTTTTTAAAAATCATTTGTTGATTATAAAAAATTCCATCATTTATTTAGTCTGTTAAAACTAGGGTTCCTGACAAGGTGCCTATGTTAAAATCATACAAGTTTCCTTGAAAGGTATGACAACAGAGATAATCTTGTGTGATGACTCTTTGATTCTGAATATCAAGCAAGGAATAAAATAAGAAAAAACATATACTTGGCAACTGTCTGAGAGTATTTTATTTATGTGGCTTTGAGGAAAGGCCAATTACCCCCTCACCCAGATAAGAAGACTGGCATAGGATATATTCTTCCTCACTTTGGACCAATGGAAGAAAAAACTAAAGAATTATGGGACTAAGTTGGCATGACCTGGAGAAAAGAAGCCCAATGGTTCCATTTAATCATCCTTCTTATGTTTCTGAAAGGTCTATGTTCCTCATTTTCTTTGAAGACTGAATACTAGAAGATAAATGGACATTTTAGCAAAGGAAGGAAAAAACCCCAGATATTTATTGTGTCTACTATGTGCCAGGCAGTGGGCTAAATAAGTACTTTATACAAATATTTTATCATTTAATCCTCACAACTACCCTGGGAGGTAGGTACTGTTATGATTCTCGTGTTACAATTGAGGAAACTGAGGGAGATAGATATTTAACCAAAGAAATTGAATAAAATTGGACATAAAGGAGAATTCTTAAATATTCAAATGACTGATTGAGGGAGTCTCAATATTCCCTTTTTTAGAATATTCTCTTTGGGATGAGATTCTGTTGCAGGAATAGGAATTGATGTGATCTCAACACTCATCATCTTTCACTTGGACTGTTGTTGTATTGGCCTCCAAGTAAATTTCTGTGCTTCCAATCTTTCCTCTTCTAATCCATTCTCCCCATAGCCACCAGAATAATCTACCTAAAGTATGGTTTAATCATGCTGCCTTCCTGCTTAGGATGTGATTACTCTATTTAACCTATATCAGATTATTTGCTGTCTTGGGGAGGGGTGAGGTAAAGAAAAGAGGGAGAAAAATTTAAAACACAAAGTTTTTACAAAAATGAATGTTGAAAACTATCTTTACATGTTTTTGGAAAAATAAAATACTATTTTAAAATTTTGATTTTTAAATTAAAATTAAATTAAATTAAATAATATTTAAAAATAAAAAAAGAAAATAACAACAACAACAAAAGCTGTGATTACTCCCTATTGCCTCCAACTATAACCTCTGCCATTTAAAGTCCTTCAAAGTGGCTCCAGTTTACCTTTCCATTATGAATTCATATTACTCCTATTTATATGTTCTTTGCTCCAGCCAAACAGTTCTACTTACTATTTTCTGAACCTGATATTCCATCTTGGACTATTTTGTGCAGGTTGTCTCATCATTACTGGAATGCACCCTCTTCCTTACCTCTTCTTAGAAACCTTGACTTTCTTCAAGGCTTAGCACAGAAGCTACTGCTCTGAATGCTCTGTTCTGATTCCCCAGCTGTTTTTGTTCTCCTCAGTTATCTCCTATTTAGTTATCTGTTTACCTACAGCATGTCCCAATAGAATGAAATTCCTTGAGGGCAGGAACTGTTTTTCCATCTTTGTTTTCACATCCCTAATGTCTCCTACAAGTACCTTGCACTTGTGGGTGTTTAATTAATACCCCTTGAATTGAACAACTTTTAATCCAAAGATTCACTGATCTACTCTCTGAAGGAGACACTGATTATCCAGGTAGGCTGAGCCACTGAGGATTTGTCAGAAGCTAATAAACAAGGTTGGGTAGGGCAGAAGATTATATTTTGAGGCCTACACAGAGCTTTTGTATTATCTGTATTTGTTGTTGAGTTGTTTCAGTCACATCCCTCTCCTTGTGACCCAGGTTGAGATTTTCTTGACAAAAATACTGAAGTGGTTTGGCATTTCCTTCTCTAGCCCATTTTACAGATGAAGGAACTGAAGCAAACAGGGTGAAATGACTAACCCAAGGTCACACAACTAGTAAGTGTCTGACGTTAGATTTGAACTCATGAAGATTCTTTAGTCCAACAAGCCCAGTGCTCTATCCCTAGTGCCATCTAGCTGCCCATTATCTTTATAGATTTCAGTTTTTAAGCTTCATTCCCTCATTCTTTTTTTTTTTAAATGTATAAGCTGAGTCCTTTCTCAATAACATTCTTTTTTTAAAAAAATTAAATTACTTACTTTATTTTTAACATACATTTGGAAAATGTAAGTGCCAAATATCCCCCCTTCTCCTACCCTTCTCTCACCTATTGAGAAAGCAAGCAATAAGATATCAGTTATACATGTCGAGTCATGAAAAATGTATTTCCATATTAGCCATGTTGCAAAGAAAAACCAATAAAAACGCAAAAAACATAAAGAAAGCTAAAAAAAATGCTTCAATTTGCACTCAGAGTTCATCAGATCTCGCTCTGGAGGTAGATAGCATTTTTCATCAAAGGTCTGTTGAAATTACTGTATTGATCAGAGTAGCTAAGTCTTTCAGAGTTGATGGTTGTTATAATATTGCTTTTACTGTAGATCATACAATCTCAAAGGGCATGGTCCAGGTTACAGCTTTTTGTATTCCTAGTGCTTACCACTATGCCATACATACGCTAGGTGCACAATAATAATAACTTTTATGTGGCTTTTTAAATTTTGCAAAACATTTTGCAAATTTCATCTCATTTTATCTTCATAACAACTCTGGAAAGTAGGTGGAAAGGGTTAGGGAATAAGCATTTATATAGTTCTTACTATGGGCCAGGAACTGTGTTAAGACTTTACAAATATTATCTCAAATGATCCTTAAACAATCTTTGAAAATAGGTACTGAAGTAGGAATTAGGTGCTATTAATATTTCCATTTCACAGATGAGGAAATTGAGGCAGATTGAAGTTAAATGACTTGCCCAGGGTCATTCAGCTATTAAGTGGGTGAGATTGGAGTAGAATTCAGGTCTTCCTGATTCCAGTGCCAGTGTATTATCCACTGTACCATCTAGATATAATGGATGTTCAATGAGCATTATGATAATAATCAGATAGAATAATCCAAAAATTATTTTTACTTTCTTTTCAGCATGTAAAGACATACTTAAATACAGGCAGCCACATTTATTCATTCACTTCCAATGTGCCTGAATCTACAGCTGTTAGTTTGGGGCTTTGTCGAAGAAGCTGAGGATAATTGATAACAGTTGAAAATGTTGGATAGTGTACCCTACTTATTAGTGGATTAGAGTGGAAATATACAGTGAAGGGTGGGGAGTCACAGTGGAGAGTCGGTAAGATGGTCTGGGCTATATACTGATTGCTCCAAACCAGAATGAATTAAATCGTCTCCAGAGAATTGGCTCCCCGCCACCCCCAGCCCTGGCTGATGTGTTATTTCTCTGCCACCTCTCAGGGGAACCCCAATGAGTTTTCTTTCTGAGAAGTTTATGGCTGAGGAGCTGAGCTGCTCTGGGGCCCCTGTAAATCTGCTGTAATCAGGGTAGGTTTGCAGGGAAACAGAAATAGCTGCTACCATGCACCCCTTAGTTCTCTGCTTTATACTTTCAGTAAATTTATACCATGCTGGATTCCTGCCCCACCTGCCCTAACTGAAGGTTTCTGGAGGGCCTATGTTCCTTTTCCTTTTGTTTCTACATAGGATCCTTCCCCACATCAGGAAGGAAAGAAAAAAATCAGATGATTCTAAGAAATCTAGGGCTGATAGGGAGATGTTGAAAAGGGAGAATACTTAACCAATGCCTTTCTTCCATAAGAGAAAATTTATACTAGAGAAAATGAAATTATCGGTAAATAGAAGAACTTTCTGATGGAGAAAAAGGCCAAGGGCAATTTAATGTTCTAATAATCTTCTCTTGGACAGCTTTAAGATGAGCTTGGTCTGGGGTGATGTCCCTGAAGGCAGGGGGCTGGATAAAATGACCTTGATGTTATTGGGATGTTCAGGGATGAATTAAGAAGCAGGCTCAGCTTACAAACTCCCCTCCTCCATATCCCATTGCCTGTAGTTGGGAGATTTTTTTTATGAGGGATTTTTATGACAAACTTTACTTTACATTTGACATTTAACAGCATCTCCGTGCAGGGCAGGAGGAAATATAGATATTTATGGACACATAGTGGCAGAAGATTGAGGAAAACTGATTCTGGTGAGGGAAGGAGTTCCAGTGTCTGCTCCCCTGTAAGCAAATTATCTGACTTAATTTGGATAGCATGTGTTTCTGTCTGACTTTTTTGTGTAAGAAGATTTAAAGCATTTGTTTGTTCATAGAGGCTTTGAGGTGGTGATCAAAGACAAACAGATTGAAAACAGTCAGCAGCCTACTCTGCCTCCATGCCCAGTATGGCTATATATGAATTGAAATAGAAAGGAGAAAGGGTGAATGAAGCTCAGAATGGGGAATCAGAACTCTTGGGTCCTACTTTCCCTATTCCAGATTTTTGGTTCTTCCTTCAGTCCTTTCTGAGGGACAGCTCAGTCATTTTCTCTTTTCTTCCAACCAATCTCTCCCTCCGTTTTTCAAATTGTCAGAAAGCTAGAGGATTCTTAAAATCAGCAAGTCCACTGCAGATTTCTAAAACCAGCAAGTCCAATGTTCCTGTTAATTCCTCTGTTTGAAATTTCCCTTTCTCCAACATTTTCTATTGTACAATTTCCATATACTTGCACTTCCAGATATTCTGATTTATCATCTGGAGAATATTGTATTAGCTATAGATTATCATAATGTACTTGCGCAATAGATCCTTCTCATAATCAATCAATCAACAAGCATTTATAAAGTTCTTCCATTGTGCCAGGTGTTGTGCTAAACTTCGAGAATATGAAGAAAGGCAAAAAACACTTGTCATCAGGGAGCTGACAGTCTAATGGAGGAGACACTGTACAGAGTTCAGCCAACAAAAAGGTAGGGAGTCGGGAGATGGAATAATAGCAATAATAAAATCATAAGAATAGTAATAAATAACGAAACCAAATAATAATAATAATCAAATTGTCATCTCCCTACAGACGGGTGTTTTGGTTTTCCCAAGCTTGTCATCCCTCTATCTTTCTCACTGCTTGGGGGGGAAGAAGGCTGTCCCAGGATGGTCCCTCCCTTCCTACCTCCCCCAACTTTTAGCTCAGGAGCCAGACAGTAAAACAGGTGGTCCTTTTGATGTCCGCCAGGACTTGGAGAAAGATCAAGGAGGAGACTTCCTCAAAACTGCTACAGGGTATGAGGAGCTGGGGAAGAGAAGGAAAGAACTAATTACAGTGACAGAGCTGATGAGTTTTTCTCCACATTTTCTCTTGCCCCACCTCCATGCCTAAACACTTGGAATCAAGAGTCTCTGTCTGGACATTGTTCTAGGCTTTGGGGATGGAAGAGAGTTATAATGCTATGAATGACAATTGCCTTAGCCATCTTTAATGTCAGGGTTTCAGAGAGTGGGAAATGGCATCTTGTGGTATTTGAATACTTAATATATGGTTGTTGCATGAGTGAATAGTCTCCTGGGACTCCCCAGTGAAGTGCAATGGCTAATACCTGGCTAGCTCCTCTCCCTCACTGTTCACCACCAACACTAGCTTCTTTCTAATGGAAGGAGAGGGGTAGAAGTAGCCTTGAGATTGGTATTTATGGATCTCCTTCTTCCCTTCCCTGCCATATTTCCCACTGAAATTCTGTTATAATCTATTAGAGCCCCTTTACCTCTAGACCAGAACTAATAATGGTATCTCCTTTCATAAAAGCTGATTTCTCTTTGGACACAGTACTAAACACCCTATCTGGAATGTTAGAAATCCTTCCTTAAGTCTAGTCCAAAATGATCTTCCTCTAGTTCCCATGGGGTGAGTTTCCTTGGTCTTGAGACTATGGTTTATAGGATGGAGTTGGGGGAAGGAGGAGGGGCATATTGCCTCATTTAAGGAGAACAGTAAATAGATGGGGGAATGTAGTTTCCTTTACCAAATCTAAATAGAATGGAGATCTGCTTGAATTGCAGTTGAAAAGATGGATGTTCACTTTCAGGAAAGATTCCAGATAGCTAGGGATAGAAAACCAAGGTAGAGAATGAAAGTAGGGGTTTTCATCTCATTTATAAACTATATATATAGCTAGATTTATAGATTTCTCTATACTATGTCTCCTGTGCATTAAAACAAAACAAAATGGAGACTTTGAGAGATCATTTTATCTATCTCCTTCACCAGTCAGCCAGCCAATAAACATTTATTAAATGTCTACTGTGTGCCAGGCACTGTGGCCAAGTTCTGGGAACACAAAGAAAAGCAAAAGACAGTCTGTTACTGTACTCTAACATGCAAACAACTGCGTACAAACACAATATGAAAGGGACAAATTGGAAATAATCAACAGAAGAAAAGTACTAGAATTAAGGGGGAACAGGAAACATTTCCTATCGAAGACAGTTCTGGCTGGGGTTTGAAGGGGAAGTCTCCTTAACTTCAAGAAAGTGGAGATGAGGATGAAGAACTTTTCAGGTATGGGGGACAGCTTTAAAATGCCTGGAGCCAAGGAATGGAGTGTCTTGTTCAAGAACACAGTGTCACTGGATTACAGAATATGGAGTCCTTAATCTAGGATTCAGTGAACTTGTTTGAGGGTATTTTGATAATTGTATTTCAATATAACTGACTTTCTTTGTAATTCTGTGTGTTTTATTTTATCCATTTAAAAGCATTATTCTGAGAAGAAATTTATAGGCTTCAGCAGATTATGAAAAGGTACAAATACACACAAAAAAGTCTCGTGAAAAGGGTGCTTTAGCAGATCATGATTCCTCTTGGGTTCTTACCAAAAAGGATTCTGATCTACCAACAAAGAGGGGAAGATTTTTTTCCCTTTTGAAATGAGTCCTTAATTCTACATTCATTGATACAATTGTGAGGTATTGGTCTACAATTGTACTATAGATAGAACTTAGAATTTGGTGTTATTATCCAATTAGAAAGATATTCTAGGTAGAGAAATTTATGGACTTCAAGATTTACAAGATACAAGTCTATTCACAAAGCTTCTCTGAAGCTGATTGCTGATCATGTTCTCTAGCTTTTACCATATAAGTTACTTGGATCTACAGACAATGGTTAGGGAAGGATCTTTCCTTTGAAGAATCAGACTTCTTACTTCAGTTGATAATGGTGATATTGGTCTAGCTGAGTAGGAGAAAATTGCCTTAGAATAGAAGGGCCTAGGGATTTATAAGATTGAAGATACAAGCACTTCGTGGCTTCTCAAGTGATTCTGACATCATTTTACCTTCCAGCTTATTCTCTTGGATTGGAAGTGCTATTGGAGTCTAACTCCATTAAGGATGAAAGAATTCCTGCATCTTCAGCTGGAATGGTGAGACGCAGGAGTAGCGAGATAATGCCTAAATACAGATGGCTGGATTATAGAATATGACAGGAGCAGGTTACTTTGTGGGCTCATGAGGCTTGACATATTTTCCCAGCCTACTGTAAGAGCTTTGAGTTCAACCCAAAGTGATGAGGAAAGCATCTGTTTTATCAAGGACAGGGATGAGACTAGATGGGCAGGGAGAGAGAACAGATTCTGCCAAATGACAGTAGCGTGTATGGTGGGTTGAGGTTGCAAGATTTTCCCAAGAGCGAGTTCAATTTCTAATAGTGAGTTTAGGAAGTCATTTGAACCAATGAGAGAGAGAGAGAAGAGAGAGAGGAGAGAGATGCCGAGAGAGACTGAGTAAGTCACAGAATCATTTGCAAGAGAGAGAGAGCAGAACCAGAGAGAGAGAGAGAGAGAGAGAGAGGAGAGGAGAGAGAGAGAGAGAGAGAAGAAGAAGAAGAAGAAGAGAAGAGAGAGAGGAGAGAGAGAGGAGAGAGAGAAAGAGAGAGAGGAGAGAGAGAGAGAAAAGAGAGAGAGAGAAGAGAGAGAGAAAAGATAGAGAAGAGAGAGAAGAAAGAGAGAGAGAGAGAGGAGAGAGGAGAGAGAGAGAAAGAGAGAGAGAGGAGAGAGAGAGAGAAAAGAGAGAAAGAGAGAGAAAGGGGAAGAGAGAGAGAGAGAGAGAGAGAGATTGGGAATCCAGCTATCTTCCCTGTAATGTAATTAAAGCTGTGTCTCTTGCATAAATTTTGCTTTGCTTTCCCATTTCTTTTGGTTCTTCCATGGAATGGAAAAGTATTTATTAAGTGTTTCTAATATGCTTTGTGAGAGGTGACATTGCATGTGGATACAGTAATGGCTTCATAACCAAAACGAGGTTCAAGTCTCTTTACACACACTGGCTGTGTAAGCCTGGGCAAGCCATCCTCTTAGTGCTCTGAGCAACTCTCTCAGACTTTTAAGCGACAGAGAGACAGCTAGCTTTGATAAAGTGAGTTTCTTCATCAAGGGAGTTCTCTGGATACCAATGGGCCGAGTACATGGGGAAGACAAATAGAAAAGTGAGATAGATTCTGCTGCAAAGAGCTCACACACTCTTTGGGGGAGATAATACATAAAGAATAATCTATTTCCAAGGTTAGTGGAAAGATCTGGTGATACACTGGGGGGATCCACTGAGAGGCCAAGGAGTCTTGGATGTGTTCTTGGGAAGGGGAAACTTGGGCAAGCAGAGTTTTCGGTGGACACTGGGAGAATGAATCTATTTTCTAATCATCTTCAGTCATGGGAAAAAGTATCATTGCCTTTTAAAAGGATTTTTTCCTTTTCCTTATTTCCATCCCAAAGCAAATTTTCAATGTTGTCTCTGCTCTTCCATCTCAGATTCTCCCAGTTCATTTCCTCCACAGTAGATCCTCTACTGATCTGTCATTAT
The DNA here is from genome assembly GCF_902635505.1 of Sarcophilus harrisii. Lineage (NCBI taxonomy): Eukaryota > Metazoa > Chordata > Mammalia > Dasyuromorphia > Dasyuridae > Sarcophilus > Sarcophilus harrisii. The sequence continues at coordinate 88,349,839 of NC_045430.1, read as the reverse complement.
CAGAAAAATGTCTATTCCGTGCCACAATTTCTCTGGGACCCAAGCAGCATTTTGTTCTAACTCAGCGTTACCTTGTTGCACTAAGGTTGGATCTCCCATATTCTACCCAATATCTTTTCTCTCCTCTATTTGCTTTGCAGAACTGCAGAAATTCCTTATTTCCTCTAGGATCCTGTTGGATCTCCCTTTTTGGACTCTCTTGATCTCAGTCGTCTGCATCTCTACAACTATTGTCTCGAGTCCTTCATGCTTCCCTCTTTTATCTTTACAGTGCAGTGGGTAGAGTAGGGGACCTCAAGTTAGGCAGACTTGAGTTCAATTCCAACCTCAGTACTTACTAGCTATATAACCCTGGGCAAGTTACTTTAGTCTGCCTCAGTTTCCTCATCTGTAAAATAAGGATCATAATAACACCTACTTTACAGAGTTATTGTAAGGACAAAATGAGGTAATATTTGTAAACTTCTTTGAAAAACTTAATGTGCTATAAAAGTGTTAGCTGTTATCATTATACTTACTAGTACTTTGATCCCTACCTTGAGGAGACTGAGAGGGTAAGATACGGGCACATCAGGAGAGAAGCAAGGTTTTAGCTCGTGCCAAGAGAAATCTAGGTTAAACTTCACCAATGACTTTCTGAAAGATTCTGAAATAGGATGACCAAGGAGATTTACTCAATGGGCCATCTTGAAGTGGGGCAGAACTCCCTTGTTTGAGTTTGGGGGAGAGAGTTTTTGGCTTTGAAACTGGAAAGATTAGCAAAAGGAATATGGTTAGAGCAAAGGGTTTGTGTATTGGGTAATTGGGGATATTGAGGACTATTTCTTTATCTCAGTCTCTTATTTAGGTTTTTATCGAAGTGAATTGGTCAGAAGGTGGTTGGACTGTGCTTGGGTTTTTGTGTTTGAATTCCAGTTCTGATCAGTATTATGGAGAGGGTGATTGGGATGGGGCATCTTCTCCCTGGCCCTCACTTCTCTCTAGACAGACATCACCTCTCAGCTCTAGTCAGGTGAGACCTACTCCAACTTGGAGGGATTATGAGCATGGGCTTTTTCAGTTTTGGAACAGCTTAAGATTAGATGGAAGGAAGGATCTCTTGTTTTTTACCATTAGGGTTTACCAAAGTTGGTGGCTAAAGATACAGATTAAACATTCCTGTTAAATGTAGGCCTAAGAACAACTTAAAGCCAGGGGTGTACTGGTAAATGTTTAACAATAAGCTTTCTAGAAAAAAAGTACTTTTAAGTTTAATTTGCATATTAACATTTTCTTTATCACTTTCTTACAGTCTAGAAATCAACAAAACAATAAATCAAGCCCTGATTAATAGTTTGATGATTTCTGAAATATAAATGCTCTCATTGAAAATTTAACAATCAGCTTGGGGCTAGTATGAATTGGCTCCTGCATGCACATCTCTTGCTTTGAGTTACCATTGCCCAGAGCTAAGGAGTTTGGATGCAGCACAGAATTATTCTCACTCCATGATGTATAGAATGTAGGAATGATAGACTGTGTGTGATGGTTTCGCCAGGGGCTTCTGGTTGATCCTCAGCCTGTCTTCTCTTTTTTCCACTTCTCAGACCTCTAGTAGCTACGTCTCTCTGTCACACTGGGACAATTAAAATTATAGCTAGAATTTATGTAGTGCTTTACAAATATTATCTAATTTTATTCTCTTGCACATGTTTAACATATATTGAATTGGTGGCTGTCTAAGAGAGGGGGGTATAGGGAAGGGAAGAGGGAAACATTTGGAACATAAGGTTTTGCAAGGGTTTGCATGTTGAAAGTTACCTTTGCATGTATTTTGAAAATAAAAAGCTATTGTTAAAAAATTTTTATTCTCATAACAACCTTGGGAGGTAGGTTCTATTATTAACCCCATTTTTAAAAAAAATAAATGAGGAAACAAAGGCTAAAGACTTGCTTAGAATCACGTAATAAGGATTACAGATTTGAATTCAGCTTTCTGACTCTAGTTTCAGTGTGCTACACACTGTGCCACCTGTCATTTTAATTTAATGTAAATTTATTTTAATATTTATCTGTGTCTGACAGAAGTAAAAAGGCACATTTATTGGAAAATTTCTTAAAATTCACTCTTGTTTCTTTGTAGTAATGGGATAGGCATGGAGAACCCAAAATTATAGCCAGAATGCAAAGGAAGGCTCCCAGCATTTTGGGTGCCCTCCTTCTGATGTTTTTGTGGAAGGACAGAGATGAGAATCCCTTGGAACAGACAAGCCTGAATGCATTTTGCACTCTAGAGAGAGTACTCACAATATGCTAATTGATTTGTTGAGGCTATTGGAGGTAATAAAAACATAATTCTGTAAGATCATAGACCAAGAGCTAGAAGAGTGATTTAGTTAAACCCCTCATTTTTATGCAGAAAGGTGGACAATCTGCTCAGGGTCTCATGGGTAAAACAAAGACTTCAAACCTAAATCCTCTTACTTCAAAACCAGCCCTCACTCCATTGCATTGAGCCACTTCCCATTTGAAGATAGTTGGGGTTGGGTGGTGGTAGTGTGTATGTAGGGGGAGGTATTTTCTTGTATGCTTCAAATTCTGGGAATTCTAATATTACAGATTAAATATTAAAACTGTACTGTGAATATATGACTTCTCCAAGGTAAATGGGAAGCTATTTATTTTCCTATTCTAACAGCCTCCATTTTCCCCTGCATCTCCCTCTGTTTTAGGGGTAGACAATATACCTTTCAGAGATATCTTGCTGTCTAAATATCTCAGACCAGAAAAGATAGAGAAAAAGCCATGAAGAGGTGGTCATATCTTCTGACCCAAGCATGAAAGTTTTGTGGGCACTGAAATCACTGACCTTCCACCTGAGGAGCTGAGGAAAGAGGAGTGCAGCTGGTGAAGGTGACAGCATCAAGGTGCTTTATAGACCTGAGAGGACTTATTGAGAGGAGGATGGGGAAGAGCGATAGGACAGAATGAGGAGGCAGCTAGGGATGTTCCTTGGCACCGGCTGCTTGGCAACGGTTACCTAGCAACCCTCCCCCCCCCCACCTTCCTCTCTGGTCTCCTGCAAGGAGCTAGAGAGCTTGGAGTGAATGACAATTTGGAGAAACAGCCACAGTCAGAAGATCTAAGAGGCTCTAAAGAAGATGGATAAGAAAATCGATGCATAATAAAAACCACAGGCAAAGCCACCTTGACGGAGGGCGGGTGGCTTTCTTCTCCCACCCTTTTCAGTCTTCTGAACTGAAGAGCTCCATTCCCAGCCCAGCATTCCTTCCGATCCCCCATTTTACCCCTTAGAAATTCAGAGAGGCATTTGCAGAGATTTCAAGGGGAGAGGAGGAGGATGGGGACCTGGGGGATAACAAAACAAGGGCAAAGCAATAGGGGTAAAATAGAGAAGCCTGGGGAAGGGAATATATTTCAGCTGTACTGTGCATAAGGGAATGAGGTTAGACAGGAAGAACTTTGAAACAATGGAGAATGGCAAGATATTGAAACCAGTTTCAAATTCTATCCGGGAGGGATTTAAAATAGACAAATTGAGGGAGTTTTTTGAAGATAACCAATTGAGATAAAGTATTGCTTGCAAGGAGGGTGCATTGGATGATCTTTTTCCTTTTTTTTTTTTTTTTTGAATGAATTTTTCGTTTGTGGGATGAACCAAGCATTTCTATAACATAGTATAATAAAAATATAAAACTGCAAAATCTTACAACTTTCTATTCCTTTCAAATATATAATGAAATTATCATGAAAATTTCTCTCTTTTTTCTTTTTTTCCCCTTTTAAAAATTATTTTTGAGTCCCCCTTTATGATTTAATGATTAGTACTCCCTTCTAAAACCTTATCCTGATAGGAAAGATGGTCTTGCTAGCTTCTCATTCTATTTTGTTGTATTTCTGGCTGCTTCCATGATAAAACCCAGCTCATAGAGGCTACCTCACAGGGCCAGGTAATGGGCCTGAATTGATGTTTGATTTTTTAGCAGGAGGGGTGCAGGTGACTGACCTACCTATACTAGTTCAGTTCAATCAGACAGACAGATCTCTGTGCCTATGGAATCATGAGGCTAAATTATGGATCATAGGATCCTAGACCCTGAGTTGGGCAGGGCCCTAGGAAGCTTTGGGAGCCCAGGAGTTTTGGTTTTGGTGTAAACTTGGGGAGACAATGTGTACTTTGTCTCCTCACCCCCATTCCCTCCAGCCCAGCCAGGCTGGGCACGTCACAGACCCTTTTGGCAGTCAGAAGAAAATGAAAAAGCCCTAAGAACAGAATCATGTTTTTAAATGCATAAATTAAAATTCACAAGATTACAAAGAAAACTAATTACATTGAAATATAATTATCAAAATATTTAAAAAGGAACTCACAGACCTCAGACCATCTTGTGGGGGAGAAGAGGTGGTTGGTGGATTCAGATTAAGACCCCCTGATCTTCAGACTTGCAAATCATCTCATTTTCTGGGTATAGTTAATTAGCAAAGATTTAGGGATTCTGAGCTTGTCTCCCTGTTGCTTCTTGTAATTAAATCTAAATTCTAGCTTCAAGGTTTTTGACCTATCACTACTATATATTTCCCAATGTTTTAGTTTAATCACTTGATTGTTTGCTTCTCAACACCTTAAATTTTGTCCATTTTTAACCCAGAGCATGCAAAGAAAAGAGGAAATGCTTTCTGTCTAATAGGGAACAAAGGAGCAACAAGTTGGAAGGATGAGGGAAAAGTAGTATGTCGTCCCTGGGGGTGAGGCTACTCTGTATAATCAAGGATGATTTCTAGGAGAAAGAGGGCTCAGGAAGGGGATGGGAAGGGTTTCTCAGGCAGTAGAAATGGCCTATGTGAAAGCTTGGAGGGTAGGAGATGGGGAGCTAATTTGTTTAACCTGAGAGCTTGTGTTGAAGATTTACTACAGTATGAAGATAGTTAGGTCTGGAGGGAAGCAGGGTTAGTGATGATAAAAATAGCTTATGTTTCTATAGCACCTTACTATTTACCAAGCACTTTACATAAATTATCTCATCTGATCCACTGTGTGAGGGAAGAATTCCTATTGTACCGATAAAGAAATGAAATGCTTGGGGAGGTTCTTGCTTTCCCAGGTCACATAACCTGGGAAAAATCGACAAATTGCTGGGAGAGAACTAGTGTGTGTCATTAGTACTGGAAATCCTGTAGGGAAGTTATATGATTTTGCTTCTGTTCTACCAATTTTAATGCCTAGAGAAACCTTAAACCCGAGCATGGAAGAATTCGGATGAGATAGACAATTGGGAGCTACTGAACTTTCTAAGCAAGAACAAGATCAGGGTCGTTAGTGGTTCAGGAAGCTACATAAGTGCTGCTGTGTAAAGAATAATTGGGAGTGGGAGGCCTTAAGAAGGCTGATGCTATAGTCCTGATCCAGCCCAGGGAAGGATTAGATTTGGGGCAAGAGCTGGTTGCTCAATGTCCTGGCTGGGCTGGAGGGGGAGGGGGTGAAGATACAGGGAGCACATTGTTTCCCCAAGCTTGCATCACAGACTTCTCCTGAACAAAACACTCTGTTTCCAGGTCCAGCTGACTCATTCCTCCTATTCCCCCGCTTTTCCCCCTGCTAGAGGAGGTATGTGGCTTCTGAAAAGAGCTGGTGGGGATGGGAGCCAAGGAACGATGGGGCCAGGATGCTTAGATTTTTCTTATGTATTTCTCTCTCTCTGGGGGCTTTTCTTCCCACCCTTATCTCCTCATCTTGGGGAAGAGAACGTGGAAAGTCAGTTAGTCATCCTTGTCTCTGGATTAGAGGGCTCAGTAGTTCAGTAATCTCCAAAGGAGAGGAATGTGTAAGGTGATCGATTAGTGAAGTGGCAAAAAAGAAAATATGGGCTGGGGGCTTTCCTACTTGTATTGGTGGTTTCTGACAGAGCGGCTCTAATTGGGTGGGTAGCTCCTGGTTTTTCTCTCTGTCTCTTTTTGTGTTTCTATTTCCATCTTTCTCAAAGAATTGAAACATGCAGACTGGGTAAGAGGCACAGGGTAGCTGGGACTACAGCAGTCCAGTCAGTCCCAGCCCCAGTCCCAGTCCCAGTCCCAGCTGGATACAGTAGTGGCCCTGATTGTGGCAGAGGGGAAGGTAGCAGCAGGGGCCTAGGAGGCAATGGATTGTACATTGGACTCAACCCAGAACTTTTTGGCCCAGCTGGCTGGTAGAAGGGAGTAATAAATCAATCATTCAGCCAGCACCTAATAATTAGCTTCTATGTACAAGGCACTGGGGTTACAGAGACAAAATCGAAACAGGCTCTGACTTCAAGTAGCTTATAGTCTATCTGAGAAGACATATTCATAGAAAGGGTATCCCCCCAGTCTTGCTGTAGTTTTAAGCTCAATAAATTCATTAAGATTTAAAAAGCTTAATAAATTCATTAAGCTTAAAAAAGCTTAATAATGAAATTATATGCTTAATAAGCTTAAGCCTCATTAAGACTTTAGCTATTATTATTAGGCAATTAAAAACAATCTTCCTTTTGAAATAATTTCTCCATTTCATTTTTTTGTAGGTTTTGTGTCTCATTCATATATATATAATATGTGTATGTATGTATATATATATATATATATATATATATATATGTGACTTTTCAGTACCTTCTGGCAATTAGAGAGATCAGGAAAGGCTTCATATAGAAACCTTTTGAAGGAGACTAGCAATTCTTAGAGAGGAGGAAGGAATATGTTTTAGGTAGAGGGAACAGTCAGTGAAAAGAAGAAGTATCCAAAATGTCATTTGGATTGTAGTCAAATATGCATGAAAGGAAATAATGTTCCTAATTAATCTGGGAAAAGTCAACGACCAAAGGAGGGCAATGATGCAGAAACTTACGAAGAAGTGAACAATAAAGGAAGAAATTATTTCAAAAGGAAGATTGTCTTTAATTGGCTAATAATAATAGCTAACATTTATGGAGCGCTTCCTATGTTCCAGGTACTAGGCACTTTACAATTATTACCTCATTTGATTTTCATAACAACCCTGAAAGGTAGGTGGTATTATTATCCTTATTTACAGATGAGGAAACTGAGGCAAATAAAGGTTAAGTTACAGCTGGTATCTGAGGCTGGACTTGAATGAATTTAGGTCTTTCACACTTTCACACTTTATGCATTGTGCCAACTAGCTGTACTACCTTGTAAGTCTCACTTAAAATCCTATCTTCTCAAGTATGCTTTTCTCAACCTCTCTTAATTCTTACGTTCTTCCCAGAGCAGCTAAATGGTAAAGTGGATAGAACACTAGCCCTGGAGTCAGAAGGACCTGAATTAAAATCTGATCTTAGGCATTTATTAGCTGCGTGATTCTGAACAAGTTACTTATCTATCAAAATAAATTTACTTCAAAAAAAATTTCTAATGCTTTTCCTCTGTTGATTATCCTCCAATTTATCTTGTATTTAGCTTTTTTGCATATAGTTCTTTGCATGATATCTCCCCTTCCATTAGCCTGAAGGCAGATACTGCCTTTTGCTTCTCTTTGTATCCCTAGCACAGTTCCTGGAACATAGTAGGCACTTATCAAGTGTTTATGGACTGATAAATCAGTGTCATGGTTATGATAGTAAGTCTACATGTGGATTTTAGGCAACAGTTGACAAAATAATCAATTCCAATAAATCATTCTAAATAATTAATATTTTCTTTAACTGATTCTCCATGTGGTACCTAGAACTGAAAACTATTCCAGAGGGGGCTGAGCAGGGCAGCCTATAGCAGGACTATCATCTTCCTGATCCCAGATGCTCGATCTGTTTCAGTGAAGCTTAGGATCATGTAAGTATTTCTGGCTGTCATGTCATTATGAGACTTCTTAGAGAATTTGCCCAAACCCCCACATCATCTTTAGATAAACTACTGTCTAGCCACCTCTTTTCCATCTTGTACTTGGAGATTTTTTTAAAAATTCAAGCATAAGACTTGATCTTTATCCCTGTTGAATTTCATTTTATTAGATGTGGATCAAATTCTAGTCTGCCAAGGTATTTATCTATCCTGCCATCCACTGCATTAACTTATTTCTCCAAGCTCTGTGTCACTTGCCATTTGTACATTTCTTCAAGTTACAGATTTTTTTAAAGCATACATTAATTCCTGGAAGGCACTTCAATAGAGCACTCCTTCCTAATCAATACTGAGTGATTAGTGGCTATTCTTTGGATCTAGCCAGTCGACCAATTCCAAATCTATCTAACTGTAAGTTTGAAGGTGGCTCTCCATCTTTTACATAAGATTGCCCCCAAAGACTTTGCTAAAAGGTGGATAACCATCTCTTGATCTATGCTGTGGGCAAAGATGAGGTGAGTCTAGTATGCAGTCTGTGATGAAGCCATTCTATGGTTTGTGATCTTTCCTACATGGTTACCAATCACCTCTTTAATTATAACTTTTAAAATTATTACAGGAATCAAAGTAGGCATGCTGACAGGCCTATAGGGTAGAGTTCTCTTTCCTCCTTTTAAAAAATATATACTTTGAGCATTTGATACCCTCCTCTCCAGCTCTGTGGCATCTTTCCTATTTTCTAGTCTTCCAAAAGATAGTGGCTCAATGATCACAGCCACCAATTTTTTCAGTATAATGAGAAGTCATTTTGCTGGGCTTGACTTGGACTTATCTAGGGAAGCTCAACTTACTATTTTACTATTTTCTTACAGATACTAAATTTCAATTCCGTGGTAGTTATTTTTATTCTGTCCTTTCTATGCTAGAGATGTTTTTCCTCATCAGAGAAAGCAGAAATAAAGGAGGGAAATGCTACCTATTCTGAGTTCAGAATGGAAGGGGAGATATCATGCAAAGAACTATATGCAAAAAAGCTAAATACAAGATAAATTGGAGGATAATCAACAGAGGAAAAGCATTAGAAATTTTTTTTGAAGTAAATTTATTTTGATAGATAAGTAACTTGTTCAGAATCACGCAGCTAATAAATGCCTAAGATCAGATTTTAATTCAGGTCCTTCTGACTCCAGGGCTAGTGTTCTATCCACTTTACCATTTAGCTGCTCTGGGAAGAACGTAAGAATTAAGAGAGGTTGAGAAAAGCATACTTGAGAAGATAGGATTTTAAGTGAGACTTACAAGGTAGTACAGCTAGTTGGCACAATGCATAAAGTGTGAAAGTGTGAAAGACCTAAATTCATTCAAGTCCAGCCTCAGATACCAGCTGTAACTTAACCTTTATTTGCCTCAGTTTCCTCATCTGTAAATAAGGATAATAATACCACCTACCTTTCAGGGTTGTTATGAAAATCAAATGAGGTAATAATTGTAAAGTGCCTAGTACCTGGAACATAGGAAGCGCTCCATAAATGTTAGCTATTATTATTAGCCAATTAAAGACAATCTTCCTTTTGAAATAATTTCTTCCTTTATTGTCATTACCCCTTCCACCTCATCCACTATTCCTATCCTTTCTTTGAATCTTTTGTTTTCCAATTTAGCTCAGAAATGAACAAACCATATTGAAATATGTTTTGCACAATTCCACATGTATAACCTATATCAAGTTGCTTATTCTCTCATTGAGGGGGCAGGGTGGGAGAGAAGGAAGGAGAGACCTTGGAACTCAACATTTTAAAAAAAAAGAATATTGTAAATTTTTACACATAATTTAAAAGTAGAATTTTTAAAATTAAAAAAGAATCTAATTTTAAAAAGAAATAAATTTGTTTTTTATGTCAACTTTCCTCAACAGTTTCATCTCATTCTGCAGTTTAGTGCTCCTGACACTTCTTTGTACTACCTTTTGTATTTGACTTCTTAGCTATCCTTCTTCTCTTTTTGGTTATGCCTTTAAAAAAATCTGTTTATCATTGAATTCTATTGTACATTGCTTTAGGCGAGGGCTTCTTAATGTTTTTCCATTTGAGATCTCTTTTTGCTTGAATAAAGTGGGAAAAATTTTACTTCTGAGATTTCTGATAAAGACCTCATTTCTAAAATACACAGAGAATTGACTCAAATTTATAAAAATATAAGCCATTCTCCAATTGATAAAATGGTCAAATGATAAGAACAGACAATGTTCAGATGAAAAAATTAAAATTATTTCTAGTCATATGAATAAATTCTCTAAATTGATCAGAGAAATGCAAATTAAGACAATTCTGAGGTACCACTACACACCTCTCAGATTGGCTGAGATGACTGGTAATGATGAATGTTGGAGGGGATATGGAAAAACTGAGACACTAATACATTGTTGGTGGAGTTGTGAATGTGTAACATTCTGAAGAGCAGTTTGGAACTATGCCCAAGGGGCTATCATACTGTGCATACCCTTTGATCCATCAGTGTCTCTATTTGGCCTGCATCCTAAAGAGATCATACAAGAGGGAAAAGGACCCACGTGTGCAAAAATGTTTGTAGCAGCCCTTTTTGTAGTGGCAAGGAATGTAATTGAGTGGATGCCCATTAGTTAGAGAATGACTGAATAAGTTATGGTATATGAATGTTATGGAACATTATTGTTCTATAAGAAACGATCGGCAGGATGATTTCGGAGAGTCCTGGAGAGACTTACATGAACTGATGCTAAGTAAAGTGAGTAGAATCAGGAGAACATTATATACAGCAACAACAAGATTATGCAATGATCAATTCTGTTTGATGTGGTTCTTTTCCAACAGCAAGGTGATTGAAGCCATTTGTGAGGAAGAAAGCCATCTGCACCCAGAGAGAGGACTGTCTAAACTGAGTGTGGATCACAACACAGTATTTTCACTTTTTTGTTGTTGTTTGCTTACATTTTGTTTTCTTTTTCAATTTTTCCCTTTTTGATCTGATTTTTCTTGTGCAGCATGATAAATGTGGAAATATGTATAGAAGAATCGCACAAGTTTAATACATATTGAATTACTTGCCAACTAGGGGTGGGGTTTGGGAGAAGGGAGAAAAAAAACATTTGGAATACAAGGTTTTTCAAAGGTGAATGTTGAAAATTATTTATGTATATGTTTTGAAAATAAAAAGCTTTAAAAATAAAAAAAATTTAAAAAGAGAGAAATTTTTGCTTGAATCCTGGTATGTAGGTATATAAAAACAGGGATACAAATCAATTTACTGATAATAAATCATAATGAAACTTCTTACAAACAATTCTGTAGTGTATATATATATATATATATATGTAATTTTACCATTTATTAAAGATGAAAGCAAATTTGCATACTAATGGGATGGACATGCTTTCTAATTTTTACATAAAGAGTTAAATCTTGGTGGAATATTTGATACATTTTACTGTTGCCAAATTTTTCAAGAGCTTTGCATTCAGTTATGTGACCCCATATGGGGTTTTGACCCAAAGTTTAAGCAGCTTGCTTTAGACAAGTCCCCTTTTCTTCTTCAGAATTTTTTTGTTTGTAGCTATGAATGAAGTCTTACCTATATTTTTTCTGAAGCCTTTGGAATCTTCTTTCTCCAAACCTAGAGTGTATGTTAGATTATATCAGGCATTTTTCTATTTCTCTATCATAAATTTCAAGATTGATTAATCTTTTCTCCCCAAGATTCCCATTATTTTTGCTTTAACAATTGGTTCTATCCTGGACTCCTTGATATATGGATGTATTTCATGTAAAGATATTATAAACTTGTAATCATAGTCATTGGGGAAAACTAACCAAATTTTTTAAAAAGGAAAAAAAACCTGCCATTTAATCAGGTTGATGTTGGAAGTACCTCTGAGATGCTTTTCCACTTTGGGGAGTAATTTTCTTTTTTTTAGGAGGGGAAGAGAACCAGAAGAAAGCATGACTTTTGGAGTTAGAGGACCTGGGTTCAAATTCCAATTCTTTACAATCTTTTAAATTGTTGTTCAGTCATGTCTGACCCTTTATGATGCCATTTGGGGTTTTCTTGACAAAGATACTGGAGGACAAAGATACTTGCCATTTCTGTTTAAATGACTTACCTAAAGCAAGCTAGTAAGCTAGTAAATGTCTGAAACTGTTTTGAATTCAGAAGATAAATCTTTCTGACTTCAGGGCCAACCTAGGTGCCCCGACTTACAATCTAGTTGACCTTAATCACTTAATTTCCCAGGACTAAATTTCCTTATCCACGAAATAAAAAGATTGGACCAGATTATCTTTGAAGTCCCTTCCAGTCATATATCTTTGATCCTTTGATGCATAGGAGGCTTCTTGGAAACCAGAGAGGTAGGGGAATAGTATTTCAACTGCAGGAATAAGAAAGTGGCTGATACAAAAAAGTATGAGATTTTGTTTCCAACGACTGTCAGTTTCGCCTTTGCAAAGCATCTTTCGCTCTTTTCTTTCCTCTGACACTGTCACCATTTTGGTGCAAGCCCTCATCACCTCATCTCTGGATTATTGCAATAGCCTGCTAGTCTGTCTACTTGCCCCAAGTCTCTCCCCACTCCAAATTGATTCTCTATTCAGACATTAAAGTGATTTTCCTGAATTGTAGGTCTGATCATTCATCCCCTCTTTTCCCCACCTTCATAAACTCCAGTTGTTTCCTGTTGCCTCCAGGAGCAAATACAAAATTCTGTTTGATTTCAAAGCCCTTTATACCCTAGTCTGCTCCTATCTTTCCAGTCCACCTTATTTGCCTACACATACTCTTTAGTGAAGTGCCACTGGCCTCCTGTCTGTTCCATGAACAAGATACTCCATCTCTTGGCTGTGGACATTTTCTTTGACTATTCCCCACATTTTCCCTCCTCATCTCCATCTGTTGCCTTCTGAAGCTTCCTTTAAGTCCCACTTAAAATACCACTTTCTATTGAAAGCCTTAATTCCCTTTATTATAGTTTCTTCTCTTTCTTAATCATCATCTCATGTGATCTTCACAATAACCATTATTATCCTGATTTTACAAACAAGGAAAATGAGGCAAACAGGTTAAGTGACTTGCCCAGGGTCACATTGCCATTAAGTGTCTGAGCATTATTCTGTACATAGCTTATTTGTTTGATGGTTCCCTCATCAGATTGTGAGTTTCCTGAGGGTAGGGACATTTTTTGCCTCTTTTTGTATCTCTAGTGCATTGCACAGTGCCTGGTACATAGTAGGTGCTTAATAAATGTTTATTGACTAATTGCCTTCAAATTGGGTCTATTTTTGACTTTCTATATCTCAGAAGCCTTGTCATTCTGGGACATCCTTCTACTTTTCTGGCTCCCTTTTCCCATCCTCTTGGAACCATCTTTTTTCCCCCCCTGAGGCAATTGGGGTTAAGTGACTTGCCCAGGGTCACACAGCTGGGAAGTATTACATGTCTGAGGTAAAATTTGAACTCATGTCCTTGGAACCATCATTTTGAAAAAGAGCCCCAGGCCTTTCATTTTTCATTCCTCTTCCAACTCTGTCTGTTTCTCTGGATTCCACCAGCATACCACCAAACAGGTACTTTCCCCTTCCCCCATTTTCAGCTCCCTTTTAAGTGTTTTCTTCTTAGGGGTAGGAGGTAGATAAAGTTAAATCTGAAGTGGGTAGAGTTGCTCAGTTTTCTCACAGCCATCTCTTCTGCTGCTGCTAATACAGAATGTGGGGCTGAGTTTTCACTGTACTGTGGGCTCATCAAAGCTGAAAAAGACTGTTCTAAGTCATCTTAATCATTCCCCTGCCTTCAAGCAGGTTCTCATCTGAAATCCTTCTCAGCCAAACCAGAATTTCCTCTGAATATAAAGCAATACCTTGTTGGCCGAAGTTATTTAATTTCATTAAGTTCATTAATTTCATAACTATTCCTTTCCTCTCCCCTCATACTCTTCACAGGCTGACTCTCTATTTAGAGGGTCAATAGAGCAGCCAATAGAGGAGAAGAAAGATTTGGGGGCAGAGAGGTTAGAAAAGAGAGATTTGTAATAATCTGTGCCCCTCTAGTAGTATCAGAGCAGAGTGTAAGAATGGTGGGATGCAGTTTCATTTTAGAATTATCTTTTTTTTTTTGGCTGAGGCAATTGGGGTTATGTGACTTGCCCAGGGTCACACAGCTAGGAAGTGTTAAGTGTCTGAGACAAGATTTGAACTCAAGTCCTCCTGACTTCAGAGCTAATGCTCTATTCACTGTATCACCTAACCGCCCCTAGAATTATCTTTGAAAGAGGAGGGAACTGAGTCATGAAAACTGATTGATTGGATGGACAATAATTGGTTTACTTTCGGATCCCATTTTTATCTAATTTTTGGACAACTTTCTCCATCCTTTTTTTTCTCTATACATCTCAAAGCACATACTTTTTTTTTCATCCCTCTAATATCCCCCAGTCATATTCTGCTCCCATTTTCCCAGGTATTACAGCATAGAATGTCAATGCCATGTCCCTGAGCTTTGTGTCTGGTTGTGTCTGGCTCTGGGCTGTGTCTGAGGGGTCACCGAGGGGGAAATAAGAAATCTGCCTCATGTCCCCAGTTTGGGAGGACCGGAGGGGTTGGTGTGGAGATGGCTCTAGATGGTTCCATCTCTATTTGTCTTTTCTGAAATTGTTTTATAACTAGCGACTAGAATAAAGAGCCCAGGCTGGAGAAAGTGAAGAACAAATAGAGCTATAAAAGACCCTGGTAAATTTCTTCTCGGCCCAGAATGGTCTTTGGTGCCTTTCTTGAGGATCTCAGAGTAATCTGGAAACACTAATTAAGTCTCACAGCCCCCTGTGGGGCTAGAGCACTGGCAGGATTGGGGAAGGAAGGATGGAGAGAAATTCCTCACTTCTCCCTGTTTTCTCCTGAGACCCTCATTCTCCAGCTCCCAGGCTGTAGATTGGAAGTAGGGCTGTGAGCTTTACTTGGATGTCTCCCTCGTGCCTAATAGAGAGGAAAAAAGATGGGAGGGGAGAAGACTGATGGTTTAGAACAACCCCCCCTCCCAGTCCAGGAAGGAGTGATATGGATAGAAGGCATAAAGAAGGGATGTCGATAGGAGTTATTGAGAAAAGAGGGGTCGGTAGAGCAATCAGGGGTACTAGATTGAAAAGCTATGAGGAGAGGGAGGGTAAGGGGGCTCACCTGGGGAAGAGGCAGAATGAAGATCCATTAAAATAAAGAGCCAGAGCACCAGTGAGGTGAACCCAAATTAGGGGGCTTTAAGAGCAGATAGGTCTGGACTGGGAAGCTATAAAAATGTCTGATCTGCATAAGGGGTATTGTTGGGATTGAAGAAACTCTGAAAATAGCAAGATTGTATTAAAGGAACTGGAGAGGACAGAAATCTGCTTTGAATAGAGAGAGGTTTAAGGCTCTTGTGCTAAATTCAGTAAAAAGGGGGATTTTCTTCCCTTTCCTATGAAGGTATTAATGGTTTGGAGTTTCACCTGAGCAGAATGCTTGAAGAGACAGTAAGCTTTCTCCCTGATCTTTTCTTCTCCCCCTTCTTTTCCTTCCCCATCCTTTACCCCTTCTCCTTTTCCATTTCCCTTTCTCCCTTTTCTGTTCCCTCCTTCTTTCTACCTTTTCATATTCTTTCCTTCCTTCCCCCTTTCCGTCTCCCCTTTCTTCTTCCCCTCTCCCTTCCTTCCCTCCATTCTTTCCTCCTTTCTTCCTTCTCTCTTCCTCTTCTTTCTTCTTTTTCTTCTCTCTCTCTCTCTCTCTCTCTCTCTCTCTCTCTCTCTCTCTCTCTCTTCCCTCTCTCTCTCTCCCTTCCCCTTCTCTCTGCTTCCCCTTCCTCTCCCCTCCCTTTCTCTCTCTTGCTACTTATTACACAGATTTTCACAAATTGGACACAAGGAGAAATCCTGTGACCCAAAGATACGTTAAAAGGGAGTTGTTGCTTTTTGGAGGGGCACGGAGGGTAATGATTGGAGAGCAAGAGGGATTACTACCAGTTGTCATGGTGATGGTCAAATTCTGTATCTCTTGATTATCAACAGGGCAGGCAAACCGGCTTAGCTGAATCTGCAAGGCATCTTGAAGGAGAGACAGGAGATGACCAGACAAGTCAAAACATCACCATTCCCATTACCTTGACTACCACCACCCCCTTAAACCCTAGAGAAAATCTAGAACCCTGAACCTTGAGAAAACTACTCATTTTTTTCCTAGCCCAGGCCCAGGCCCTTCAGCTTGTTAAAGGAAACAAAACACTGGGAAAGAGGGATTCACCTCATCAGAAGGAATTCATTACTCATCCCCACCACCAATTGCTGACCAATTGCCTGCAATGGGCAAGTAAGCTCAAGATCCCTGGAAGTGGCAACATCCGCCAGATTACTGGTCCTGCTTCCAAGCCTAACCCTCAAAGCCATCTCGTCCTGGGAAACAGCTCCCACAGAAATGTGGTTTAGCAGCTGCTTTTGTTCACAGCCGCAGCCACAGCTTCTGACCCCGAAAAGAAAGCTCTTGCCACCAAAGCACTGTCAAATGCTGATGTGACTATCAGTGAAAATTATATTAAAGATAATACTTTAGCACCAGCTTTTCCCCTGTACCTTGCTGTTGTTTGTCCTCTGTTCTTGAAAAGGACCATGACATGAGAAAGGAGGTGTCACAGCTTGCAAATGAATTGAATTTAAGTGAGGGAGGGCTGTGGAAAGTCACCGGCCTCACTCTCTCCTCCACAGGTCCAGTGTCGATATATAGATCAGGAGATGATGCACTAAGAGAGTTTAGCTGAAGGTCTTTGCCAGGTCTGTTTTTCTGAGGCAATGTCCATTCAGTGATTAAGGCAAGATAAGAAAGGAGGCAAAGAATGACCTTTTTTATTTAATTAAAAAAATCAGTCTGCGAGGTTTCTGGCCAAAACAGAACAATTGCTATTTGTACTTAGTCTCAGCCACCAGAATCCAAACAATGACCCAGGGAGGCTTGGACCTATTGTCGGCCAAGCAATGAGAACCAGAGTGATTTGAGCTTAAAGTGATGGATCTTTAAAAAGAAATCTAGTCCACAAACCCTGAGATCTCTTGCAGCGATCAAAATTTATATTCCTTTGGGTAGAGAAAGGATATGATTCTCTATGTGGACAGAGGGAGAGGGGGAAGGAGGGAAGGAAGGAAGAAACAGGGAGTCTGCCCCTTAAGGACCATGGGACCTTCCTATCTGATTTAAGACTGAAGTTTTCTCCAGGTATGTATGTATGCAGCCAGATGGCACAGTGGATGGAGCAATGGGCTTATGACCAGGAAGACTCATCTTCCTGAGTTCAAATCCACCTTTAGACACTCACTATCTGTGGGACCCTAGGCAAGTCACTTAACCCTATTTGCCTCCATTATCATAACTGTAAAATGAGCCGGAGAAGGAAATGGCAAAGAAAACCTTCATGAAGAGTTGGAAACGCCTGAATAACCACAAATGCATGGGTGTGTGGTATTTCCTCATTATAGCCACTAGGTGGCACAGTGGGTAGAGTACCGGAGCTGGAATCGGGAAGATGAGTTCAAATTTGACATTAGACATTAGGTGTGTGATTTTCTGGTCCAGTTTTCTGCCTCAGTTTTCTGAACTGTAAAATGGGCATAATAATAGCACCTTTCTCACAGGATTGTCTTGAGAATCAGTGGAGATCAAATGAGATAGCTTGGTGTATAATAGGCATTTAATAAATATTTATTCCTTTCTTTTCCTCCTTCCACATTAAAAGGCGAACTTCTTGAGAACAGGCACTATCTTACTTTTTTGCTTGTAAACCCAGAGCCTAGCATAGTGCTTTGAATACAGTAGATACTTGATGAGGACATCTGGATGGCTCAGGATAGAGTGCTGATCCTGAAGCTGAGAAGAACTGAGTTCAAATTTAGTTTCAGACACTCTCCACTGGAGAATGAAATGGTAAAAGTTTGCTGACAAAATCCCACGGACAAGCATGTTCCATGGGATTACAGGGAATTGGACCGCACTGAATGACAACAATAAACAAACCAATGCTTTTTCATCCATTCATTCATCAAGAAGAATAAGAAGGGAACGTCATCTTCTACACAAGCTGAAGACTTGGGTTCTGAGGGTTTCCAGGGGAAAAATCTGAACAGTATCTGTAGTCCTTTATTTATTTATTTATTTATTGCCCTTTTTTAATTTTATTTTTTAAAATAACTTTTTATTGACAGATCTGTAGTCCTTTAAAATGAGCCCTTGGGCTCCACAATAGAATATCCAGGAAATTCAGGGAAGAAGAAAAGCAGTAGATTCGAATCTTTCCTTACTGGCTGAGTATGTCACTAGGGCCTCAGAAACCAGAACCATTCTGCTTTCAGTACAGACAGGTGGTTCACCCTCTCTTCTCCAGTCCCCTCTCAGCAACATTAAGAGCTTGGATGCCCTTTGTATAGAGTTCCAATGTTCATAATTTAAATATCTCTGTTTGCAACAGGAATCTATCTTCCTCCCACCCAACCTATCCAACCTTTCTTCAACTTTCTCTCTCATTCTGTTGCCCTATAACTCAGCACATAGTTTGTTTGTTGGCACGAGGAATATTTGTGAGGTACCAAAAATAGCAAGAAAAGTCTAGTAAAGAAACTATTGCTGTATTGGTCTGGGTTTTGGGGACCTGGACCTGCTCTTTCTTCCTCGCTTCTTTCTTCCCTCTCTCCCCTCCTTATTTCTTTCCTTCCTTTCTTCTCTCCTGCCATTTATTATTTTCCTAACACTGTTATACAGTTAGAATTGAGAGACAAAAATAAAAGAATTTTTCCTCAAGGAATTTACATTCTATGGGACAGACATCATGTACATATGTAAGTATATACATGATATAGACAAAATAAATAAATTGTAATTTGATAAGAAACACTCTAGCATTGAGGGAGATCAGGGAAGGCTGAATTCACATAGAAGGTGATTGCTCTGAGTCTTAAAAGAAAACAAGGGATTCTAAGAGGCAGAGGTGAAGTGGGAGGTCATTCCAGGCATGTGAGGACACAGGAGATGCATTATCATGTATTAAGAACAGCAAGCAGTTCATTTTGGCTGGATTGTAGATTTCAGAAGGGAAATAATGTATAATGAAGTTGGAGAGGTAGATTGGAACAGGTTCTGAAGGGCTTTTAAGGTCATACATAAGAGTTTATATTTTATCCTAGAAGGAATAGAAAGCCAATGGAATGAAAGAATAATGAATGAGTGAATGAATGAATATGGTGAATGACCCTCTAGCTCATGTTTCAGTTTTACTGTATTCCAACTCTTCTTTCCTCAATAGCCTCCCCAGTCCCTCTCTCCTCTCTTACCTTCTCTTTCTTTTCCAATCCCCTTCCCTGCCTTTTTTCCTCCTTCTCTCCCTCCTTCCCTTCCCCCTCTCCTTCTCCTTTCTCCTTCCCTCCCCTTAGCATCTACATTAGCTCCTGTTCCTCTCTTCTCCATGCCCTCCCATCTCTTAGAACAGCTAGTTCTGGGTTCCCCCTTTTTGGACTTCTTAAAGCCAGTAAGTTCTTCACAGCATCTAACCTTGCTTCTTCCTGCTGCACAGTTTCTGAACTCATTTTGGGACCCTCTGCAGCCCCATCTTTAATACCTTCCAGATGTATTGCTCAGGGACTGTGGTACATAGAGGATGTCCAAGGACTCTGAAAGGGATAAAGCAGTGTACAAATGTCAAAAGATCTTCCCCTTTTGCTCTGTTCTCCGCAATAAGATAGAACCTTCCTTCTCCGTGGATGAGTCCAGCAGAGACTTACAAATGTGTCTGCCTCCCTTCAGCCCTTTCTTCTCAGAAGTTCTCTCTAAATCAATATATCAAAATAAAAAAAAAATATCCAAATAAATCAAAATAAAGCTGGTTCTCTATCTCTTTCATCTTTCTCTCCCATTTCTCTCCTATGTATCTCTTTCTGTCTCAGACATTTACTAGCTATGTTACCCATCTTTTAATCTCTCTCTCTGACTCAGTTTCTTCATCTGTAAAATGGGGATGATAACAGCACATATCTCCAGGGGTAGTTGTAAATTTCAAATGAGATAATATTTGTAAAATACTTAGCACAGTACTGGGCCTATTGTTGTTGTTCAGCCATAAGGTTTTCTAGGTAAAGATATCAGAATGTTTTGCCATTTCTTTTTCCACTTTGTACCCATTTTCCAGATAAGGAACTGAGACAAATAGAGAGTAAATGACTTGCTCAGAATCACACAACTACTAAGTGTCTGAGGCTAGGTTTGAATTCAGATCTTCCTAATTTTAGGCCTGGAATTCTTTGCACCATCTAACTATCTGATCTATAGTAGAAACTTAAAAAATGTTTGGTCTCTTTTTCCTTTTCTTTAATTGTAGTGATAGGGATTCAAGGTAGACTTTAGGAAGAACTTCCTTATACCCTGAATAGAAAAACCCATGTAAAAGGGAATTTCTCTTCTCTTTCAAGATGAAACATGAAGCTTTGAAATTGGAGAATCTGAATTAAAATCGATTTTATTTGTGATCTGGAGGCAGGTAGGTAACACAGTAGGTATAATGTTAGATCTGAATTCCGGTACTACTTCAGACACTTACTCACTAGCTGTGTGACCCTTAACAGGAGTCAATGTGACCTTTCTCAGCCTCAGTTTGCTCATCTGTAAAATGGGGATAGAAATAGCTCTGTTTGGTGTGAGGATCAAACAAGGTACCAGATGAAATGCTTTGCAAATCTTAAAGTGCTCTATCAATCATAGCTATTACTATTACTAGCTATGTGACTTTGTGCAAATGATTGACCTCTTGGTCTCAGTTTCCTCATCTGTCGAATGTGGGAGAGGGGAGGGTGGACTAGATGCTACCTGAGATTCCTTCCTGTTCTGAATCTGTGATCCTCTGTATGAGGGATTCCACAATTATTGCACCAGGGGGATTGCCACGATGACCTTGAAAGAGGTCTAGGGAGACCCTGAGAAAGCAGCAAGGGTGCTCCACTCCTGGAGGGTGGATTTCCAGAAGGAATTAGGAGCCTGACTTCACCACCCTGAGTCAGAATCGATCAGTTGTGCTGGGCTCCCATTAAAGGCTTTGGAGCTGCCGACTGGATGCATCCCATTACCCTTTGGGGTGGAGACAGAGAGAAGGGGTGGGAGAGAATCAGAGCTAGAGAGCTTTCCTGAAATCTGGGCTGAGGAGACGGCTTGGGAGGAGCCGGGAGTCTGTCTGCCCCACTTCTGATGGATGGATTGCAATGGGGGAAATCACGCTTTGACTTACTCCTTTAAAGTCTCAGGTTAACGGGCTCTAGGACAACAGTCTGCTTCCCAGGGGCCACTCGGTTCTTTTTCTGGCCTCCAGACCCACCCAGGATGATGTCTCTAAGATTCCCCTTTCTCTCTTGGCTTTTTCCTTTCCCACCTGCCTCCAGGAGAAAATACAAACCCCTCTAGCTTTTCAAACTCCTCAGGCTTTGGTCCCAGTCTCACCTCACTCTTTGCCCCTTCCCTTTCTCCCTTCCTGCCTCCTCAATGTGTGTTACCCTCCTTCATGCACACTGTCAGCCAGAAGGGACAACTTACTCTTTCCTGGGTTTGTCTTTCCACCTTTGACTTCTCTCTTTCTTTCACAGGCTGTCCTTGTCCCTGAAAATGGACTTCTATGAATCCTTTACCTCAAAGCTCACCTCCTGTGGGAAACTTCCCCGAGTTCTGCAGTCGTTACCTCCCCCTACCACTTCTCTCCTTCTTAAATTATCCAGTATTTAATGTAGTGACAACCTGACTCCCCAGAATGTGTGTTTTTTAAAAGACAGCTATTTGTCAGCTTTGCTATTGTGTCCCTTATACAGTGTTTTGTCTCAAAAAAAAAAACCTGTTGTTTTATTGAATTGAGTGAGCTTTTTTCCATTGTCAGGCTTGAGTCTATACCTTGCTCTGATGTTCTACTTCATTTGTTCTCACCATAAACCAAGGTGAATGTCTCCTTTTCTTTTGGCCAAGGGCCCCTCAACTGAGCACTGGGAGTATTATGTTCTATGTTTCCTCTGATCTCTCCTTCTGTCCTTCCCTATTCTGGCCATCTCTGTGTCTGCTCTCTCTCTTTTTCTTTCTTTCCTTCCCTTTCTCTCTCTTTCTTTCTCTCCCTCTCCTCTGTCTTTCTTTCTCTCCTTCTCCTCTCTCTTCCTCTCTCTCCCTCCTTCCTCTCTCTCATATCTCTTCCTTCCTCTCTCTGTCTCTTTCTCTCTTTCTTTCCTATTTCCCCTCCCTCCTTTTCTCTTTCCTTTTCTCTTTCTCACCCCTTAGTCTCTCTTTTCTCTTCTCTTCTTCTTTCTCTCTGTCTCTCTCTTTCCCCCTTCCCTCCCTCCCTCCCTTCCTCCCTCCTTCTCTCTCTTTTCGTTTCTACCTCTTTTCTCTCTCTCCTCTATTTCTCTTTCCTCCCCCAGCCCTTCCTTTCTCCCCACCATACTCCTTTCTTCCTTCCCCTCTTTCCCTCCCTCCTTTCTATTTCTTACTCTTTCTCTCTCCCTGCCCTCCCTCCCATCACCGCCTCTGCAGGCGACAGAGCTGGGAGAAGGATTCATGGCACCTGCAGAACAGCTTCCAGTGACTCAAGATGAACGGGCTGAGCTCAAAGTCACAACAGAAACCTATTTGTTAGGTGGATGTTTTTCTTTCAAGTCCAGAAGAACACAAGCAGCCTGTCTTCTAGTGGGGGAGTGAGATGGGGTGGAAGGGTGGGTATAGATGGAGACAGCTCCATATCTCATCCTGCCTTAGGAAAGCTTCTAGCTTTAGCACCCCACCCGTTCCCCATCCCAGAGGGGCTTTGACTCCCAGTCCCCCTGAGGCTGGATGGCTGCAACATCTCTCAGTCCCCTTTGTGTGGCCTTTCTCCTATCCCTCCTCCAGCTTAACACCAATCAGCTGCCTGAAATGGCACTGTGACTGAGTCCCTACTTAGACTGGCATGGAAATTTCCTCTGCAACTGTTAGAAATAAACACCACAGCCCTTCCATCTGTTGCCCCTTCTTCCCTATCCCACCAACAGTCATCTAACTCCCATCATCTGCCTTAATCTCCCCTCCAGGGGTGACCTTGCAACCAGTTCCCCATTTAAACCTCATAATATTTCATTCCAAACCTTTGCATAGGATGTTTTCCCTTTCTGAGAGGAACCTTTTGTCTCAGCCCTGTCTGTCCATCTTTCTAAATCCTTCCCCTTTTCTTTGGGAAGCTCCTTCCAATTAATCTGCCTTTGGCTTTGCTTCTCATTCCTGAAGCCCTGATATCAGAAGTTCTATACAGTTGCTTTCGGTCCCATCCTAGTCTCCATCAGACTTAATTCCCTAAAGGAAGAAGCCATACCTCTTCCTTTCTCTGGATGTCCCCTAATTGTTCAGGAAAGGCTTCAGCCAATAGTGAGTGATCACTCCAGATGGTGGAAAACAGGTCAACATTAGCCCCAATGATATAAATGTAAAAGTCATCAAAAATAACACCCCTGGACTGAATATAAAATGTGGATTTTTTTGAGAGTATGAACTGATACTTTCATAAACCTTAATTTTGTGTTTCTATCAAAGAGGAACAATCTTCTAGTTTTTGGATTCAGCAGTCAATAGATTGGATACGGAGAGATTCCAAACCTCATTTGGGATGACACTCTCCCAGGGTGCAGACACCAGCCACAGAGGGATCTGGCGTCAGTTAACAACCCCCCCCAGGAAAGCTGGTCTTTGGCCCCTACAGTAGCTTCCAGTTTCTGTCTCCAAGGTTGGGGCCCTGGGGGTGATTCATTCATTGTTTGTAGGTGGCTCCTGTGTGGATGAGGATGGTTGAAGAACTCATGTAATCCTTGCTGATGTTCTCCCTCTCCAACCCCCCTCGTCTCTCCATAGGGAGTGAGAAGAGGCAGGAAGAGTGGAGACAGGGTGTGCGTGCCAAACCTGTTCTTCACATAGCAATCATCTCATCTCACTCTTTGCTCTTGCTCCAAGTTGAATCGTGGCTGGGAAAACCAGGAGCAAGTCTGCTTGGCACCTACCCAGCCTCCCCTAGTTCCTTTCTGTCTCCCTTCAAAAAATATGTCTGTTCCGTGGAAGACCTTGTGGCGATTGCTATAGAGACAGCGAGAAAAAAGGAGGGAGGTTTTCTTGGGGAAGGAGGTAGAAGCTGGCAGTCAGGGTAGGAAAAAGAGTTTGTCTCTTTAATTTTTGTTGAAAGGGCTGGAGAGGAGAAAGGTGGCTCTGAGTGGGTCCCGCTTGGCTTAGACACCTAAATTTCTGCAATTTACCCAGTTACCTTTGTCACAACTGGAGGAGAGAGGTCCCAGTGAGTGGGGGTGCAGAGGGAGCTGCAGATGATCCTTCTCTCCTCCCCAAATAGGGGTCCTCATGCTGGCTGGTGCTTCTTCCCTATTAACTGCTTGTTTGGGGGGGAGGATGATGTGTATGTGTTCACATGTGTGTGCAATACACACACACACACACACACACACACACACACATACACACGCACTCCAGGCTACCGTCTTCAGTGCTCTTGGCAGTTGGGTATTGCAACAGAATGTGAATTAAGAAGCCCTGAATTCGAATCCTATCTCTGTGACTCTGGGCCACTCTCTAAACTTCTCTGTAAGTCACTTTCCTCATCTGTAAAATGTTCCCCTACCTTTCCCCCTCAGCTCTAAATCTGTGACGCTCTGATGCTGAAGGCTAAAGAGATGGAGGGCAGATGTGCTTTGAGGTGGAACCACAAGATCTTGTGACATTTGGGTGTTTAGACATGTAGAGAAAGCTCAGATCTTCGCTCTTTTTTTTTCCTGAGGTAATTGGGGTTAAATGACTTGCCCAGGGTATCACTGCTAGACCTGGGTCTTCCTGAGTTCAGGGTCAGTGCTCTATCTAGCTGCCCTAGCCCTTGGCTCTTAAGGCTTAGTTGATGAGTTTCTAAGAGTCAGTTCATTTAAGAATAAATTGGATTATCATTCTTTTTCTCCCCTCTCCTCCAGGAAGGAAGTTGTGCTCCCCATTCAATATAGTTTAGGGTTGCCTTTCTTAGAATCATAACTCCAAAGATCTGTCTTCTCACTTTGTTTCTATCTACATTCAAGGATCACAGTATCTTAGAGCTGAAAGCGATATTTGAGGTCATCTACTCTCCCCCAGTTTAAGAAACCAAGGCCCAGAGAGATTAAATAATTTCCCCAATGTCACACAGGTAATAACTGGCAAAGATAGAATTTGAACCCAAATCCTTTGCCTTTGAGTCCAGGACTTTCCCCTTTGTGCTCCCTGACAGCAAAAATTATCTACTCCTCCCTCTAGTGTCCTCTCAGAGTCTCCTACAAAGTATATAGAAAATAAGCGGGTTACTGATCTGCAGAAAACTTCAAGAAAGTCCAGTTTTTTTCTCCATAAAAAGTGTTGGAGCTTTTGGATCACCATATGATATTTATGTGATTATTTCTGACAGAAATTGCCTCAGCCTTTGACACCCCCATCCCCATACTAGCTCTCCCAATCTGGTTTCTCTTAGGTTGTGAGCTGACTTAGGTGAGATTCTTAGTTGGGCTTTAGCCTTGAAAATATATACTTTGAGAGGAAATGCAATGGCCCAGACATGGGAGATTGATTGGGGGCGACGATGAGAAAGTATGAATTCTAGCTGGAAGAGACCAGCATGGGGAAATATGGGTCTGAGGCTGCTGCTACTGCTCAGTGTGTATGTATGTGTGTATGTGTGTGTGTGTGTGTGTGTGTTGTTATTTCTTTTTCAACAGGCTGGATAATTTTTATGGCCAATTATTCCATTTGTAATGACGCTGAGATAACAGTGATCCCATCTCATGCTCCATGGCACACGCCAGGCACCCACAGGAGCTGGTAGACACTATCATCAACAGGCATAGGGTGGCAAGGGTGCATCTATCAGCTTCCAGATGTAGCAGGAGGGATGGGATTTGGAGCTAAAGAACAATATCCTAGCAGCAAGGGGTGAGGTGCTGGAGCAGAGGGGAAGGAAACAACCATTTATTAAATGCCTCCTGTGTACTAGCCACTGTGCTGAGCACTTTATGAATATTATTTAATTTGATCATTTGAATGTGTGTGTATGTACTGACTGAGATTGTGGAATCTCCCCTGGAAAACTTAAAAACAGATCCTTACCTGTATGGAATGGGAAAGGCAGTGAGGAAAGAAGAAGCAGGTTGTTTCAAAGTGGGGACTTAAAGGAAATGACCTCTTGGCTTCTCTTCTAAAATGATAATTCCATAATCTCATTTGTTTCTGGGAATGTTCAGCTCAGACATATTAAATGAATAATCCATTTTGACTATGGAGACAGTGTTCCCAGATGCTAATGAAAAATGCCTTTTTGATGTGTAGACAACAGACCCAGGTGGGAGTTGGTGGACTAGACTGAAGGGATTGGCCTTAGGGTGACTCCATTCTGATTGTGGGGGATATCCTTCTAGGGCTCAGCAATTTCCCCCTACACCTCACCCCACCCCATAATCATCCTGCCAGGATTTCGAGTCAGAACAGAGTTGGTCTCCCTGCCAAATTCAGTAATTAGTCCATCAGGTTGGAAGATAGGAGGGTTATTAGACTTGGGGGTCTGAATATTCCTTGCTGCTTAGGCTAGAAAACATTTCCAGTTCCTCCACCCTCAACTTTCTCTTAGTAATTCACTTGAGACCTTTACACCCCACCAGTCCCCAAATCTTTCCCCTTCTGTCTTCTCTTGCCTATTTCATGCTCCCAAGTACTAGTTAGAGGAAAACGGAGTACATGAAGACAGCCTGAGACAGGAGAAGGAGAAACAAAAGGAGTAAAAAGAGAGAGGGAAAAGAAATGAGATGAAAGGAGACACTAATAAGGCATCAGATTTGGTTTAAGGGGAATGGTGCAGAAGGAAAGATGGCAGTAAAATAAACAGAGATGGAGGAAGAGAGAGACAGAGAAGGAGTGAGAAAGAAAGGTTAGAGAGGAGGCAGAGAATGATTGTGGATGTGAGATCTGGGTTACAATATCTAGGGGAAGAGGTTCGCTCTCTGTCTTTCCCTTGACTCCTGTCTCCTTCTGGACTTGAGGGTGGAGACCCCATTCTCTGATCTGTCCCTCTGACTCCTCCCAATCAGATTCTTCTGGATCACATCTCACAGGGATTTTTTCTTCCCCAAAGAAACATTAGGTAGAGCCAGAGCAGCTAGTCAGTGCAGTAACCAGGTGTAATTTTACAGTCTCTCCCCCTTTTCCCCCCACCCTTGACAGTAACTGCACTTTCATATATCTCTGGCTGCGACAGGCAATTTTCTCTCAAAGATTGTTTTTTCTGGAGCCTGTGATTTCTGCTCTCGCCTCCAACCTCTGGGATATTAAACTGGGGTCAGTGGCTCCTGGCAGACCGACCGATTTGTGGTCATTCTCAGCTCCCCTGTTTACCCACCCTCCCACTGCCATCTGTAATGCCCCCTCTATTTCCCAGTTTGGTTCATCTCCAGACTCTGCCCCTCATCCAGTCTGTGTGGAGCACAAATGGGCTTTCCAGAGGGAGCTGAAACAGTCACACAGTGGATTACAACCCTCCCCACAGGGGGAAATGCTTTCTTGTGTCTAACTCTGATTCATCTGCAATAGGAATCAGGAATGGGGGGGGGGACAAACAAGAAATCTTCTTTCTAAATTTCTTCCCTTCCTCCTCCAACCTCACCCTCCCAACAACTCTTTCTCTG
This sequence comes from Sarcophilus harrisii, assembly GCF_902635505.1. Taxonomy (NCBI): domain Eukaryota; kingdom Metazoa; phylum Chordata; class Mammalia; order Dasyuromorphia; family Dasyuridae; genus Sarcophilus; species Sarcophilus harrisii. The sequence continues at coordinate 88,322,268 of NC_045430.1, read as the reverse complement.
TCACTGTTATTTTTCAGCAGTTTGGGAGGTTATAGTAGTTTAGATTATAGAAATTTGATTACAATTTTCTGGATGAAAACTCGGGTGAGGTCTCTTGTTAAATCTAATTTTGTGGCAAATGTATAGGTGAGATGCCCCTCTGGTTTGGGCTGGAGCCATAGGTGGAAGCTGGAAGAAGGCAGTCCAATGATCTCTAGGGTCCTGATACCTGGGGAAAACTAACTATTTTGTCCTTGTTGTCAAAAACCACCTTATTCCATTCTTTTCCACATCTCTGGGCAACAAGAATTTTCTTCTCTCTCTTAGCCTCTGGGGAGTTCTCTTCAAGGAAGAAAAACCTTCAGTGATCCAAAGCAATTCTCATAGACTTTGAACAGAAAATGCCACCTGCATCCAGAAAAAAAAAAACTATGGAGATTGAATGTAAACCAACACATGATATGTTTGCTTCTTTTTTCTGTTTTTTTTTTCTCCCCCATGGTTTTTTCTGTTCTGATTTTTCTCTCCCAACATAATTCACAAAGCATTATGTATTAAAATAAATAAATAAATATTTTTTTAAAAAGAAAATTCTATATTTTCTTTTGGGTTTGTTTTCTTTTTTTTCTTTGTTTCCTCTTTCCCCACCTATCTGCCTGAAATCCTTCTTCAAGTCTAACCCCCATCCCTCTTGCTTCACCAGCAAATCCTGAAGAATAGAGACAACACTCCCCCAAATACCATCCCTTGTTTTTATTAAATAAAAGTAAGTGGAGCTATAATATGTGACTGGCTGGGGTCCTGGCTTCATAAAACAAAACTAACACCCTCTTTATCAAGGGGCCGAGGCATCCAGGGAAGATTTCTTAGGCCATTTCCCTGTCACGTAAATGGGAATCAATATTCAATAAGCCTTTGATGCACTACGCTAGCGGCTCACTTAATACCAGCTTCCAGTACAGTAAGTGGTGGTGATATAGGGAGGTCTTGTTTGTTAAGAATACCAAAGCCCCTGTTTCCTGGATACCACGGCTGGCTTCCCCAAGAAGGAGAGAGAGAGAGAGAGAGAGAGAGGGAAGAGCTGCCTCTTAATGGGAGAGTGGAAGGAAGGCCATTTTGTTTTCTCCCTCACCTCAGTGCAGGATCCCCCACCTAACCCCCAAACTCCTGCTGTCTTTTCAAAGGCCATTGATGAAAAAGGTCCTAGTAATTAACACTTCCTAGCTTAAATTTTAGAGCTGGAAGACACCTTGGAGGGGAGGAAGGAGGGAAGCATTTATTAAAGGCACCATGCTAAGTGTTCTACAGATATTATCTCATTTCATTCTCACAACAACCCCAGGAGGTGCTTGCTATTATGATCCCCATTTTACAGTTAAGGAACATGAGGTAGACAATGATTAAATGACTTATTTGCCCAGCATCACATATCTAGTAATTGTCTGAGGCTGGATTTGAACTCCCAGGGCTTCTTTTGTGCAAGTTACCTCTCCATTTTCCTGTTTTCCAGGGGAAGAAACCAAGGAACCCAAATGTTAAGGGATTTGTCAAAGGTTACAAAGCTAGTTAGTGGCAGGACTCTTGATTCCCACTCTAACTCCATTTTCATTACATCATGTTTTCAGGAAGTTTTTCTGTGGGGCTAACCTGATTCCTTCCTGCTGCTTTGAGTCCTTCCCTGTATTTACAAGTGTAGACCTCCAGTGCCCCCCAAAGCTAACATGTGTAAACACACCCAGCATCTTCTAGCCCATTTCTTGCTATTTGAACTCCTACTTCTTCTTACCTCTCGACAATTAGACAACATATATCTGGGATCTTCAGAGAAAATAGTGTTTGAGGGGGATAGGGCATAAAGAGGTTATCCTAAAGAAATGTTCCCCATTAAACATGCTCACTTTCTATTATACATATAGTGGTTTTTCTACTGTGAATTATAATGCTTCTGTAGTCTACTAACATGTACTTTGAGGGAATTTGAATTAATTTTAATACACAATGACAAAGTATTACATAATACATCTCAGGCCAAATTAAGCATTTTTTTAAAATTAGAATTTTGGGGTTATATATGCTATTCTTTATCATAACACAGAGTTGGTTATAGGGAGATCTAATCTTGTGGAGACTGTGCTACACTTTTGTAGGGCTCTCATTGGATTTGACTTGGAGTTCTTAATTTTTCTGTGGTCTGGATTCCTTGGTGAAACCTATGTACTCTTCCTTAGGATAATACCGTTAAATGCATAACATAAAATGTACAGGATTCCAGAATAAATCAAAGATCAGTGAAAATAAAGATATAATATTTTTTTTCCTCATTCAAGTTCACAGATTCTTTCAAATCTATTTATGTTCTAATACTTTGGGGAGTCCATGGCCCCAAAGCTAAGAATCTCTGATTTAATCTTTGTCCTTTTAGAGCCTCTGTGGTTTTCTCAACTCCATCAAAGGGTTAGATTCCAGGCTGGAGAAAGTTGGGGGGAAAGCTGTCCTATACAGCTTTACTTGGTCATGATTCTGAGAAAGATAAGGCTGAAAAGCCCTTAGTGAGCTCTATTTGAGGGATCTATGCAGGAACTCTGTCCAAGATGATCACAAGAACTCTATTAGGCCTTCCATGGCTGCTTGAGACTAGATTTTAGGAAGTTCTGCTATCTAATCTCAGCCAATCTTTCTGTGATTAGGTTGAGCAGTTCTACAGGGCAACAGGATTGCATAAAAGGAGGGGATATGTCCCTGACTTTTCCCTTTGGACTCCACTGGAGAACAGTTCATGTTATTTTTCCAATATTAATTACATTTTTTTTATGGTGTGAGCTCAATAGAGAAATTGGGTAATGGGTGTGGGTTTAGGAGGAGAGATATAAATAAATCCTGGCAAGCTTCCTGTCCTTGGAGGGCCCGGCTCAGATTAGGGGCAGCAAGGATGTATATCATGGCCTGGCAGCTTCTTAGTCCAGAGGGGTGCTGGTGTGGGGCTGAGACTCTTATAATAAACTTTAAGGCTATCTAAAATGGAGATCGTTATTTTCTACATTCATGGAGCTGGAAGGAACTTTAGAGATAAACCTAGGATTTTCATTTTAGAGGTAAAGAAAGGACTCAAATAGAGAAATTATTTGCTCAGGGTTACAAAACTAGTAAATGTGAGAGAGAGGGCAAGGGAGAGGATAATCATTTATATAATGAAGCCAGGCATTTGCAAATATGATTTTATTTGATTTTCATGCTGTTATCCCCAATTTACAGTTGAGGAAACTGAGGTGAAGTGTCTTGCTCAGGGTCATACAACTAGTTAAATATCGGAAGCCACCCTTGAATTCTGGACTTCCTGACTCCAGGTTCTAAACTAAACCACCTTGCTGCCTTGGTTAAAGAACCAGAGTCCTTCTGTATCTCCAGAAAAGAGAGAGAGAGAGAGAGAGAGAGAGAGAGAGAGAGAGAGAGAGAGAGAGGACAGCTAGGTGGTGCAGTGGTCAGGGGGACCTGAGTTCAAATCCAACCTCAGACACTTAGCCCTTCCTGGCTGTGTGACCCTGGGCAAGTCACTTAACCTCAAGTGCATCAGCAAAAAAAAAAAAAAAAAAAAAAGAGGCGAGAAGACTAAAATTAGAGTTTGAGGGATTTAAGTTAGACTCAGTGGGAAACACTTTGGAATGGTTAGCACAAGGTGACGGCTCTGCTTCATCCTTCCCAGTGTCCTTCTCTCTCTTCTTGTCTCATCGGCAGATGACCTTTGCCAGGAGACCGGACAGTGCCTGCAAGGGAAGCACTCCTAGGGAGAAGCATCCACTGGGCACATGGTGTGATGCTCCCTTGAGGTGAGCCACGGACGTGTGGTCCCCCCTCCTTTCTAAGTCAGCTTTATTTTTCCCTCCATCTGCGCTCTTTCCCTCCTCCCCTCACCGAGAACAGGCGCCCAGAACTCGGAGCCAAGCCCCGTTCTTATCTCTTCCCGTCCTGGGGGGGTGCCCGGCCTCTCCCACCAGATCGGGAGCCCCCGCGGGGAGAGCCCGCGTCTGGGGGCCTCTCTGGGTCGCCATTCCCCCCGCTCCAAGCGCGCCGTGGGGAGAGGCAGGGAAGGGACTGGTCACTGCCACGGCCCAGCTTAGAGCCTTGCTGCTGACCCGAGCCCCTCTCCCCTCCTTCCCCGGGTTAAACCCCCGTTCAGTCACTCAGAGCCTCCGTCTGCTCGTTCCTGCCGCAACCTGTGCTCTGGCAGCCGTGCGCCCCCACACAACAGCTGATGACATCTCTTGGCCTCTCCTGGTCCATTCAGCAACACCTCCCCTCACCCCCGTCCCAACCACCGCCTCCTTCTCCCCCCGCTGTCCCGGCCCCAGCCCTGATCTCATTTCCTCCTCCTTCTCAGCCCCTCCGAAGGCTTCTTGCCTCATCTCGGGCTCCTCTTCTGGAGCCCCTCTCTGTTTTCCGGGGTCCCCCAGTCCTTTCTGGGCACCCCCGGCCCCATTCTAGGAGAGGCGGGAGGAGAGGTCCCTCTCTCTCTGGGGATCTCTTCCAGTGTCTTCTCCCCCCCCCCAATCCTTCAGGGGCTGCTGCCCAAGTCCTAGGAGCGCTCCCACCCCCGAGGTTGCCCCCAGCTCCGTGCTGGGGCAGATTTCACGCCTGGTTTATGTTGTTTGTCTGCCTCAGAGTTTGGAGCCCCCGGGCGATAGCTCTGTCTTTGCAGGCTCAGGGAGGCCCTGGCATCCAGCAAATAATAAATAACACCCTGGAAACACCACCTGCAACTTGCTAATGAGCGTCTTTTCCCTGCCTCCCCCCCAGCTCCGGGCTCACTCCTCATAGCCGCCTGAAGCTTCCCTCGCCTCCTTGGCCAGAATGGTTGAGGATGGGGGTCTCGTTCAGAGACAGGGTGCTTCCTGAAATGACCTTGAGAAATCTGCCGGATACAAAGAGGAAGTTTACCAACTGAAAAATTTTGGAGGCTGATGGCAGTATTCCTTGGGGAGGAAAAAAGAACTATAACTATATGTAACATTTTAAAGTTTGCGAAACATTTTATTAATTTTCTCTACAGATCCTCACAACAACCTTGCTATTATTATTTTTATTTTATCTTTTGGTAAGTTATTATTATTTCCATTTTACAGATGAGGAAAATGAATCTGAAGGAAGTCTCTCCCAGAGTACCGTGGCTAGTGTCTGAGCCAGAAATTGAGCTTAGATCCTTCATCCCCCACTCCTTCCCCAGTTCTGACAGTCCATCCACTATACCACCTAGCCATCTCAACTAGGAGCCTCAAAGTTAATTTGGAAGGGCTTTTGGATTTGTCCAGGCTTCCAGGATTCCAGTCTACCCAGTCTTGGGTCACAGACAATCATCTTCTTAAAGGGGCATTCCCCAAGTTTTTCCTGATCTGTAGGTTGGGTCAAAATGCAAATGTAACTTTTGTCATCCCTGTATAGGATGACATTTATGAGACTAGTGCTTCAGAGTCAGGTTATTTCCTTCTCAGTCACTGTGCCTGAAATCCAGGTAGCTGCTACAAGTGACAATGGTGTCCTGGATAATGGCAATCAGCCCAGTTGACTTGGCTTTGGCCAGAAATGGCACTGGGGCTTTTCAGGAGGTACACTGAAATGCTCTTTGCCTTAAAGTGGATGGTACAAGTCCCATTAAATGTACATTTAAAAGCACAAAAATGAATTTTAAAATCTCACAACTTTAGCCAGGGTCATTAGGGGATAAGGGAATGGATGTGTGATTTTATTCTTCTTTTGCAATTTGTTTAGAATATTGAGAATTTGAGTACTTTGCCCATGGTCACACAGCCAGTGAAGGTTGGAGGCAAGCCTTGAAAGTAGGTCTTCCAGGCTCCAAATAGGCCTCTATTCATAATGTGAGTTGCTTCCCAGTAATAGCAGGGAGATGAGACACAAGATCAACATGACTATTTTTTTTTTGTCTTGGAGGCAAATGGGAATGAGTGAATTGAGTGATCCCCTCTAGGCCTTTTGCCTTATCAGATTTGTCTGTGGCCTGGCAAATCTGACATTAACTGCTGAGAGCTGGCTACAAAGAAAGACCTCAAAGAATGTAACTGGTACCATTGAAAGTAGTTTCAAATTCACTTTGGGGCAGCTGCCTCCATGACACTGAAAGGGTGGGAAAGGAGACAGAGGAAGGTTGGCTTCCCACTCTCATGGTCTTGGCTTAGAGTAGAATCAATGTAAGCCATCATCTGGTCTCTACAAGCCCAGACTTAGAGTGACCTATAGTGAAACCTACAATGCAGCCCTAATCAGAGATTTTAGACCTTTCATATTTGTTAAAGGAAAAAACATCCCTATTTATTTTTTCCTATTTATTATTATTATTATTAACCCAGAAGAAGTTTGGAGAGAAAGACTTCCAGTGTCTCCTGACGCTCCCTAATTTATATTCCTGTACCCCTATTCTTGTATTTTCCCTTCTCCAGGATCCCCTTTTTCATGTCCTTCCCAGTATCTCCTCAGTGCCTGCCCTTTTTCCCTCAGCCCCCTTCCAAGCCTTGCTTCCCTTCTCCCAGTTTCTAGGGAGTAAACAGTCCTGTCTGGCACACTGGGTAAATGAGCTCCTTGTTGGGCTTCAGTCTGCATGACACAGCTTGTTGGCTTCTGGGGGGAGGAGCTGTCCTTTACCCTCCCCTCTGCCCCCCCTCCCCAAAGAGTCAGAGCCCTGAGCTCTGGGCCAAAGAGGCTCATTTTCCCACGTGTGGGAGGATTATGGGTGCCCCTCCCCCCAGGAGTTGGCTCCCCAGGTTTCTGGGCTGAGTCACCCACTGACCCACTGGCTCCTTGGTCTGTGGTGAGGGCTCCGACCGGTCGGCCCCAGCCTCACCTGGGAGGCCTTAACGAGTACCTGGTAGCTAAGTGCTTTGAGATCTCCTAGATGAAAAGAGCTGCCAGTGGCTCAGGAGTTATTATTGGCATGGTGGCGGCTGCAATTATTCTGTTGGATCAGGGAACCCCTACTCCCTTCACCCCCAGGGGCCCCGGGACCTCTGTGAATAGGCTGAATGTCTTGTTTGATCTGTCTTGGGCATCGTGAGGTGTTAGCTGATTCCCCCCCCCCCCCCCAACAACACAGACATTTGTGTTTCTTCCCTCTGGAGCCAGGAATGGCACACTAGAGATGGTTCTTTGACCTCTGAAAAATTCTGCTTCCTTTTGAAAGATAATGTGATTTTCTGGAGTCTGTCTCTTTCTTTTTTTTTAAAATGATGTAATTTAGATCTGGAAGATCTAATCACTTGATCCATATCTCCTACCACTGCCTCTGCCCATTTTACAGATAAAGAAATTGAAGCTCCAAGATGTGAGGTGACCAGACCACTATCACCTAGTTTTTTGAGTAGTTGAGGTGATATTCGAACCCAGCATGTTTCATCAGGGGAGTGGGATCAGGGAGGAAGTCCCGAGAACATAGAGATGGGGAGAACCATCTCATTTCTTCTCTCTGGGGCTGCGAGTTAGAGGGGTGAAGAAATCAGATTCTAGATCACAAACTCCTTGATTCAAAGGGTAAATGCCCTCTTTTAATGGTCTAGGTGGGGTACAGTGGAAAAAGTGCCGAGCCTGGAATCAGGAGGAGCTGAGTTCCAATCCAGCTTCAAATGTTTACTAACTGTGTGACTGGGCTAGTCACTTAATTCTTATTGGCTCAGTTTCCTCATCTGTAAAATGTGCTGGAGATCCCTCCCCCCAACACCTACTCCAGGGATAGGACATGACTGAAGCAACTCAATAATAATGACAACCACTGGCACCCCAACAACAATAACAAATTGTCCCCTACCTCTTTCCCATTGCAGGAAGGATTGAGAGTGGACCTCAGAAAGAACTTTCTGATAAAAGACATGGAAGGGGAAAGGATATGAACTGTGAAAGAAGTTGATGGAGAGATAGTAAATATACATCCCCAAGGCAGAGGGACAGTCAGGATGACTGAAGAAGAATTGAGAATTTTAGATGAGCCGGGTCTGGAGGATGAAACTATCTCTCCTAATTCTGCCTGAGGAGGAGGGCAATTTTTATTCTGTCCTTTCCTAGAATCAGAGAATTAGGGCTGGAAGAGACTTTATAGAACATTAAGTCCAACTCCCTGATTTTATAGATGAGGAAATTGGAGCCCCGAGAAATTAAGTAGCATACCCAGGATTGCACAGTTTGTAAGTATCTGAGGAAGGATTAAAAGTCAGTTAGTGGCCTATAAATACATGGATTCTGGTAGCATCCTCTTTTCTACTCATTTGGGATGGTAAGAGATTTATCTCATTAGTCTCTCCTACCAAGCAGGATTTCAAAGGAAAGAAAGTCATTCAGAGTAAATAAAGTTTGGGAGGCAGCCAACAGAAGGAATTAGAATGTCTGTGTTCTTGGTTCTCTAGCCTTGCTCCCTGTAACTATTCTAGGAGTGACCTCCATTTGTTTTATTTTGAGGTAATTGGAGTTAAGTGATTTGTCTAGGGTCACACAGCTCGTTAAGTGTCTGAGGCTGGGTTTGAACTCAGGTTTTCCTGACTCCAGTGCCCATGATCGATTATCTCCTTTATCACCTAGCTGTCCTTTTCCTATTCGTTTTCCATCATTGTCCCAATATTATTACCTTTCTTGGGCAGAGAGAGAGAAACTAAATGAAAATTCTTCCAGGGATCATGATTTCCATTCCCTCCCTCTTGGTTCTTTGGTGATTAAGAGCTTCCAGTAAAGAGTCCACAACTAATGTGATCATTTTTCTTTAGCGTCTTGAAACCATCCCTCTATGTTTAATTTCCATTCATTCCATGTTAGGTTCAGTCCATTTCCTCTTGTTCTAAAGCCACAAACTACTAACCGAAGCTTCCTCCTTGCCCAATTTAAAATAGACCAATGAATTCTTTCTTAATATCCCAAGTTCCTGGATTTGATTCACATATATGTAGGTAGAACTAGTTTGGGTATATTTTTTTTAACCACTGAGGCTTCGGCTTCCTATAATTTAAGTATATTCCTCCTTTCTCCTGCTTCTCACATAGGGTAATAGCAATGGAATTTTTGGGGTGCAGGGAAATGCTGCTTCTGTAACATTTGGAGGTACCTTGGCACAGCACTTGGGGCACTGGAATTGGAATCAGGAAAATATGGGTTCAAATTCCATTTTGGAAACTTCCTAGCTTTCTAGGCAGATTCCTTCACTTCTGTGCCTCAGTTTCCTCATTTGTAAAATGAGGAATAGTGTTTTAATTCTGTTCACCAAACACCAAACTTGGAGCAGCTAGATGGCACAGTGGATAGAGCACCAGCCCTGACATCAAGAGAACCTGAGTTCAAATCTGGCCTCAGACACTTAACAAGTCCTAGCTGTGTGATCCTGGGCAAGTCACTTAACCCCAGTTGCCTCAGGGAAATTTATATGGCTTGAAAATGTGTGTGTGTGTGTGTGTGTGTGTGTGTGTGTGTGTGTGTGTGTGATTAGAGAGGACTGGGCAGGGAAAAGGATAGAGAAGTAAGCCTTGACTAATGGTCTTTGGAAAACTGAGGGGAAAAAATTACTGACCACTCCTTCCCCCCTTTGCCCCCCCAAAATATTAACAGGAAGGATTCTGGGTTCCCCACTGGGAGAGTTAGTGAGTCTGCTTCCCAGGGGAATTGTCTAATTTTTCCCTCTGAAAATCTCTGCGAGCCAATTCGGAGGCAGGAGACTAACAGAGATGACCTTTGGAGGCCACCTGATGACTCTCTGCCCACCCCCTCACCTGTCAGACTCATCCATTCACCCTCCCTGAAACACGCTTGATGACTTGACAATAGCCAATTAGGCGTTAACACATCTATCTCTCTGGGTATCTAGCCATCTTTATGGAGAACAGGATCTTAAATCTCTGTTCACCAGGACAGCCAGAGGCTCAGGCTAAACGGTGGAAAGAGCTGTAGACATTTTTCATAATTATAATGACTTTTTACAGGGAGAGCCATAACTCCTGCTCCTGACAGTGTGAGAGAGATGCAAAGAATAGTGGTCCGATGCCTGTCTTCCTCAGTCTAGCTGTCCTTTCTTCCATTTTGAGAAGAAATGCAAAATGCAGGGGGTGAATTTATTTCATCCATTCCACAAACACTGGACATGCCTTATGTGCAAAGTCCTGTCTTGGAGGCTGAGGTGGGGAGATCAGATTCAAAAGGGAAAGACATATAATCCCTCCTTTTAGGAAACTCCCCAAGGAATCACATTCAGGAGATGCAAAAGGAAAAAAGATAAAAGGGGGAAGATATCCTGGAGGTTATTATGTAAGAGAAGAATGAGAATATGAAATACAGTCGAAAAGGAAAATGAAGGGGGAAGAAAAAGTCTCATAATCTGGAGTCTGCAAACTGTTTTTCATTTAAAAGATATTTTTATAAAAATTGCACATATTTAAGCCATATCAGATTACTTACTGTCTTGAGGAGGGAGGAGGTAAGGGAGGGAGGGAGAAAATTTTGAAACACAAAGTCTTACAAAAATGAATGTTGAAAACTATCTTTACATGGATTTAGAGAAATAACATATTTTTGAAAATTTAAAAATGTATTTTTTGTAACATTGGCTTTCTTTTATAATCCTATGTAATTTATTTTTATTCATTCTGGGAAGGGGTCTATGACATAAAAATATAAGCATACTATATATTCTATCACACAAAATAATGTTTATATTTTGTATCATTATTATATCTTTATAGTTTGTATCATATATGTTTATTAGTTCATGACAAAATACTTTATATTTTGTGTCATATTATATGTAATATGTTCTTATGTATGTTTATTATTTCATGACAAAATAATATTTTATATTTTATGTCATTATATGTAATAAGTTTATATTTTGTGTGTCATGGACCTATTCTCAGAATACATAAAAAAAATTCATAGGATTACAAAAGGAATCTAAATATATTATAATGTATTCATGTTATCATATAAAATACTTGTAAAGGAAGTAGTTATGAGCAAAGAAAGTGTTCTTTTCAGAGGTCAGAAAGGGTGAGATATGGATGAATTTAGGACTACAAATATTTTGTGGGTCATTAAAATTCCTTTCACCTGGGATTAATGAGGTTAGATCTCCCTCTCCCACTCCTTGATGAGCTTGGGAGCTGAATAGGTAGAATGGGGAGTTGTCCTTCTAGCCCACACTATTCCTGGTGGCAGATAATTCCTAAACTGTCACCTAGTAGGTAGGTGAGTTGTTACCAATTTGACAAAATGGTCGGCTAGTATCTTCAAAAAAGAAATGTGTCGGGGGAAGTTTTCTTCCTGTTTTGAGATTTGGCTCTTTTCTCCTTTGTAAGGAGCTTTCTGTTTAGTCCCTTTGTTGTTAATTGTTCAGTCATGTCCCAGAATTTGTGACCTCATCGACCATATTCCACCAATATACTCTGTAGGGTTTTCTTGGCAAAGATACTGCAGTGGAGTGGTTTGCCATATTCTTCTCCAGTGGATTGGGGCAAACAGGTTAAGTGACTCGGCCAAGATCAAGCGAGTGTCTGAGCCTGGATTTGAATTCAGCTTTTCCTGATTCTAGGCCCATACTCTAGCCATTGAACCCCCTAGCTAGTCCCATCCAGTTATCCTCGTAGTTCATTCCTGTTCTCCCTCACCCCAGCTACAATTAATCACCAAACATCTATAAGTCCGACTCTAGGTCAAGTGCTTACACCAGGGCCCTTCAGATTCAAAGATAAAAATGAAAAAGTAATTTCTGCTTTCAAGGAACTTATTGGGGAAAATGAGTAGACATTTAACTATAGACCAAATAAATCCAAAGTATTGGGAGAAAGGAAAGCCCTGGCAGTTGGAGGGATCCGGAAAGACTTTATGTAGAAGGTGTATGAGCTGAGTTAATTCAAGAGGCAAAGATGGAAAGTAATGCATTCTATTCATGGGGGAACGGCTTGGGCAAAGACACAGATAGAGGAGATGGCTATCTCCAGTTTGGACTATAATAATTATAACAACAACAGCAAAAATAATAACTAGCATTTACGTAGTTACTTTAATGTTGGCAGAGAGCTTTACAAATATCTCATTTTAGCCTCAAAACAAACCCAGAAGGTAGGTGTTATTAACAACCTGATTTTACATATTAGGAAACTGAGGCAGACAGAGGTTCAAGGAAGGAATTCAGGTCTCCTTAACTCTGGATCAGGCACTTTGCCTCCACTGTACCACCTTGCTGCTAGAGAGTAAAGGAAAAAAAAATAACGTGTAATAAGGCTGGAAAGAGAGGTTGGAGCCAAATTGTGAAAGATCATAAATGCCAAACAAAAGAGTTGGTCTTTGATCATAGAGAGAATAGGGAGCTACTGGGGTTTATTGAACAGAGGAATGATATAGTAAGGCCTGGTTTAAGGAAAATCACTAGCAGCTATAAAGATGGTGAATTGGAGAGAGTGGGAAGGAAGGAAAGGAATAAATATTTATATAGCTCCTACTATGTGCCAGGCATTGTGCTAAGTGCTTTTTGTAAATATTTTCTCATTTATCCTCACAACAATTCTATGAAACAGATGTTATTACTATCACCCCCATTTTACAGTTTAGGAAACTGAGGCAATCAAAGGTAAAGTGACCAGCTGCAGAGGGCACAGACTTGAAGCAAGAAGACCCTTTAGGAGACTATTGCAATAGTCCAGGTAAAAGGTGATAAGCATAGACGTATGATGGAGTATTTTTCTCACTATATTCTTTTTTTAATCCTTTGGAATCCATGGAAGTAGTGAAATGCCAGTATTGAAAAAATAGACCTTCGCTGTCATGGGAAGCATGGGGTAAGTAAAGGAACTTTGCAATTTCCCCAAAATAATACAGTTTGCTCTCTTCTTTCTGTTCAATATTTGGTGTCCATCCATGTGATTTGTCCCACTATATACTGATGAATAAGGTCCATAGGTTGACCATGCAAATACCTATTTGTAATCTAGGTAATAGACATTATTTAGCCATTTAATCTTTACTGTGTGGATGGTTAATGCATTTTCCATTCCTTTGTCCTTTCCTGTGTGGAATGATTATGCATCTCCTCCAGAAGACTTTGAAATATTTTTGGCTTGATACAAACAGCATAATGATACAAAATAGGGGCATCTGGAGCACCAAGGGGATTCCTAGACTCTGTGTTAGATCTCCTCCATTACAGTGGTCAAGACATTAGGTGAGCTTTCTTCTCCCTAATTTTCCTTGTTTGATTTTTACTACCAGAGGCTTGCTAATTAGAGTAATTTCTGAGTTTATAACTTTCAAGGAATCTTGAATAATTCCAATTTATTTATGGGAGGCACCTTGTTGTAAACAAGCATCTAAGAAGATGTTTTGTTCTGTGGAATCAAATGCTTCTTCATAATCAACCAACAATAGCACAGTAGGATCTTATATTCTCTACATCTTTCAGCTAATTGTGAAATGGAAAAGATATGGTCCATTGTTGTATATGGCTTGTAAAAGCTTATTTGTTCCCTACTAATACCTTAATTGAACCTGTCCTTGATTTGACTCTCATAAAAATTTCATGTCTATATAGGAGAGTAAGCATCTAGATGGGGCAACTACATGGCGCAATGGATAGAGTGGACAGAACACTGGACATGGAGTTGGGAATACTTATCTTCCCGAGTTCAAATCTGACCTCAGACTTAGCTAGCTATGTGATCCTGGGTAAATCATTTAATTCTGTTTGTTTCAGTTTTATCTGTAAAATGCACTGGAGAAGGAAATGTCACACTATTCTATTACCTCTGACAAGAAAATCCCAAATGGAATCATGAAGAGTTGGACATAACTGAAAAACAACAACAAAAGCATCTAGCACAGATCTCCTCTATACACATTTAAAAATAAACTATATAGGACAGGAGTTGTCCTACCATGTAGCTACCCCCCTTCTTCATCTGTTGAATTTCTATCCATCTTTTAAAGACTAACATGTGAGGATGCTCTCCATGACACTCTTAAATCAGAAGTGACCTTTCCCTGCATATTTCATATACTATTTGATTCTGTAACTCTTAATGTTCTTATGAAATGTTATATATGATATCCATCTTAGTATCTTAATTCTGACTAAATCTAGTTCCTTAAATCAGCCAATTAATAAACATTTATTAAATATCTTTTATGTGCCAGATATGATAGGAAAAGTTTCTTCTCTAAACAATGTGTCTCCCCATTAGACTGTGAGCTTTTCAAGGACAGGGACTTTTTTGGTCTTTCTTTACGTCCCTACTGCTTAACATAGTGCCTGACACATAATGGGTGATTAATAAATGCTTTTTGAGTGACTTACTGACTCTTAAACTTAACCTAGTACTTGACATGCAGTAGCCCCTTAATAAATGTTAAAAAAAAGTTGTTTCTTTCTTCCTCCCTTGATCAGATGTGTGATCTCCTCCTCCCTAACAGCTTTGTCTCCCCTATCTCCAGGTGCTACTAATCCCCTAATTTGTTTACAGTGGAAATAATTCCTCCTTCTTCATATCTGTCTTTTGCCAACATATATCATTCAATTATCTGTCCACCCTCCCCATGTGACCTCATTTTTGAGGCTGGAAGCCCCTGAGGTGAAAATCTAAGTGTCTGTATGACTTGCTCTGTCTTGGCCTAGAATGATTTAGGTTGAATACATGATACTCAGTGATGATGAGAGAAGAGATAAACTGTTCCCAAATAATATGATCTGTGCAGATAACCCCGAACCCCTTCTGTCATTAGCAAGTTTGGAGGTCAGGATCTTGCAAGTAAATTGCCTCTGCAAATCATTCCTTTGGCTATGCAGACAGAACTCTACAAAGGATCTACAAAGTCAGTCAGTCAATAATCAACAAATATTTGTTATGTGCCTCCTGTGTGTTAGGCATTATGCTAAGCCCAAGAGAAGCAAAAGGCAATCCCTGTTCTCAGGGAGCTCCGGGGAAGACCACGTGAAAACAATTATGTACAAACAAACCACAGACAGGATAAATAGGAAATATTCAACAGAAAGAAGATGCTAGATTTAATGTGGATGGGGAATAGCTTTCTATAGAAGATGAAATTTTATCTGGCACTTGAAGGAATCCAAGAGGTAGTGATGAGGAGGAAAGAAATTCCAGTATGAGAAGGCAGCAAAAATGCTCAGATTGGGAGGTGAGGACTTTACTTAATGTGGTAATACCATAACAAAAATGGTATTCTGTACCTTCTTTACCCATTAGACTAACCCACTGGGGGAAAAGGATTAACAGTAGACATTAGAAGAAGAAGCTCCAACCCATCATTCCTAAATAGTTTCTTGGGATAGCATTTTTAAACCTGAAGAAGTAGGGAAAGAATTTCCCTTTCCTAGAAATTGTCTCACCCCTGCCTCCCTTTATTTCAGGCATTCCGAAATCTTATGATGCTTGGGGGCAGAGGAATAGCATCAATGACCTTTCTCCCTATTCTTTTTCTACTCTCTGAACAGGTTGATTCCGATCTCACTGCTCCGTTTATTTACCATCTGGAATTCTAGCAGTCAAGGGATCAGGAATATATCAAACTTCCCACTTCTCTGTCTGGACATTTTTCCTAGTTCAGGAAGCAATTAGTCTGGGCGAGACAGAAGTGAGAGTGTAGGAGCAGAATATATATCCTTTTAAAATAATTTAGTAACAACCCTAGGTAAGTGACCAATAATTTATAGAGTCAATTCTTTTTATAGAGATATTTCCCTGCTGCTCAACCAGAGAGCTTGCCCGGTTTAGAGGATTAATCTTTGACGTAGTAAATATGCTCGAGTTGTAATTCAGTTGAAGGGATAAAGGGAACTTAGACTTGTCATGGTGGAAGGGGAAAAAAATTAAATGGATTTGTTCCAGTACCACCCTAGTAACTCCCATTGCTTCTTGTGTCAGAGAATCTTGGGACCTGGGATTTAGAAGCAGAGATCAGCTGATCCAAAGGTATTACAGCACTCTGGGGCTAACAACACTCCCAACTGCTGGCAGATCCACATTAAAATGTAATTGGGAAATATTGAGTATATTTGATGTAATAAATTTATTTAATAAATAAAAATATAATAGAACCTAAATAATGTTAATGTATGGTTTTCCAAGACAATTCCAAGCCAAGGATATTTTGTTTTTGTCAACGTTGTTCAGTCAACTCTTCATGACCCCATTTGGGGTTTTCTTGCTATTTCTTTCTCCAGCTCATTTTACAGATGAGGAAACTGAAGCAAACAGGGTTAAGTATCTTGTACAGGTTCATATAGCTAGTAAGTGTCTAAGGCTGGATTTGAACTCATGAAGAGGAATCTTCTTGATTCCAAGCCCAGTGCTCTATTTACCTTGCTGCCTGACAGGGAGCCTTAGGTATTGTTTTTAGAAGCTCTGTTTATATTTGAGTTTGATACCACTGTTCTAGTCCAACATCCTCATTTTTTTTTATTTTATTAAAGCTGTTTATTTTCAAAACATATGCATGGATAATTTTTCTATACTGACCTTTGCAAAACCTTGTGTTCCAAATTCCCCCCTCCCCATTTCCTTTACCCCTCTCCTAGATGGCAAGTAACCCAATATATGTTAAACATTTTCAATTCTTCTATACATATTTCTACAATGACCATACTGCGCAAGAAAAATCAGATCAAAAAGGAGAAAAATGAAAAAGAAAACAAAATGTGAGAAAACAACAACAAAAAGAGTAAAAATGCTATATTGTGATCCACACTCAGTTCCCACAGTTCTCTCTCTGGGTGTAGATGGCTTTCTCTATCACAAGATCATTGGAACTAGCCTGAATCGTCTCATTGTTGAAAAGAATTGATCATTGTATAGTCTTCTTGTTGCCATGTATAATGATCTCCTGGTTCTTTTCACTGCCGTGTATAATGATCTCCTGGTTCTTTTCACTGCCGTGTATAATGATCTCCTGGTTCTTTTCACTACCGTGTATAATGATCTCCTGGTTCTTTTCACTTCACTCACCATCAGTTCATGTAAGTCTCTCCAGGCCTTTCTGAAATCATCCTGCTGGTCATTTCTTACAGAACAATGATATTCCATAGCATTAACATACCATAACTTATTCAGCCATTCTCCATGATGGGCATCCATTCAGTTTCCAGTTTCTTTGCCACTACAAAAAGGACTGCCACAAACTTTTGCACATGCAACACCCTCATTTTACAGGAAATAGAGATAAAATAGACAGTAAGAAAGTGAGCAGGCACAAGATCTTAGGTATTTTGGCTCTGGTGTGCTATTCCTGTCAAGTCCAACCTTTTAATCTGGGCCATCTAAACTCTTCTGTCAATTATCTCCTCATTTCACTCTTGTTTCTTGTCACAGAGAGGTGCTGGGGATTTCAATGTGAGTGTATACAAATGGAAAATCATACGTTTTTCCTTTTGCTTTTCTAACATCAAGGTCTTTTCCAGTGCATTCCATTGTCTCATTATGTGATCAAAGTATTTAAGCTTTAGCCTCAGTATTTGATCTTCCAGTGAATTAAAATTTTTAAGTATTGATTGATTTGATTCCAGGGAGAACCAAAAAAAGTCTTCTCTAACACCACAGTTCTAAAGTGTTGGTTGACAATGAAGATGGCCTGGGTCACCTCTTTAAAATGTAAGTTGGGAAAGAACCAGCCATTCAGAGGATGAATGAAGGTGTGGAAGGTACCTTCAGTGTGTGAAATCCAGAGGTAGAGGAATCTTCTAGGGTGAAAGAACCTCTTCTAGGGGAATTATTGAGAAAGCCTGGGAGAGGAGAGTCCAGAGTACAGGCTGACAAGTGTTCCTTTCCACTAGACCAAATAAACATGTAACAAAAACAATCTCTATGTTAGCATTTTTACAATGTTTTAAAGTTTGTAAATTCATCAAGTCATTTAATAAATATTCAAGTTATTACAAGATATCAAGAGGAAAGATACCATTCAGAGCAAATTAGATGGAAGTTAGAATGATGGAGTTTTTTAGTCATTGTTTTGTTTTGATTTAGTTTCTTCGATGAAAGGACTATAATTCCCAGGTGCTGAGATCATAGATGCTGTATTGAGAGGTGGTGGTACAGGTGGGATATATATAAAATCCTCTATGTAAGCTATTTCATTCAATTCTCACAGCAACTCTGTGAGGTTTTTTTTATTCCTAGTTTATGCCATTTTTTATCCCTAGTCTATGGATGAGGGAACTGAGATCAGGAGGGATTTAGTGACTTCATATAACTACTAAGTGTCTGGAGTAGGATTTGAATTCAGGTTTTCCTGACTCTCAAGTCCAGTATCCCAAGAAGAGGGTTAGTCTATTTCTTCTTCACATCTTAAATAGAAAATTGGGAACCTTCTTGTACGAAAACAGAGGAGAATAGCCTCAATGCAAGTCAGAGCTGGGTGGGGCCTCCAGCTCCCCAGTGAGTGACCTCAGCTGGTAGCTAGACTAGGGTTCTTCGTACCACCTCAAGTAAGGAAGGCCCTGATGAACATTTTGACCTGAGTTCAAATTCCCTAAAGCAAACGAGCTCTTCTTGCTCAAGGCTCCAGTCAAATAGGCTCCAGTATGTTTATTGACTCCTGCTCATCCCTGCCTGGGAGAAAAACACAAACAGACCAGCCCTGACTCATCCTTTCTACAATTCTCCTTGGCATCTGTGCCGTGATTTGTCCACAGACCCCTTCAGACATTGTAGTTTGTGGGCCCAGCTTGGTTGTCTCTATTCAATCCCTCTGGAAAGACCTTGTATTCTCTGGGGGGTGGGATGGACGTATAGCCTTAATGGGAGACACAAAGTGAGTTTTTGCATGGAGCAAAGGAGATCAGTGTATAAAATGGTGCCAGTTTATTATACTATCTCAGAACCATGGCAGCTCAGTCAGTCAATGAGCATTTATTTAGCACCTACTACAAATTAAGCTTGGTCTTCCCCCTGGGATGAGACCTTTGACCCTCCTGCTGGGAAAAGCTGAGATCCCAGCCAAGTCTGTCAGCTCAAAAGTGAGTTATTTCCTCCTATTCCCACTATTTTTTGTATCTGTCGCTTCCCACCCCAATCCCAAATTGGGAGGAAACTTTACTCCCCACCCTCTGCACACCCTTAAGTATTTGCAGTGGACATCTTCTTCTCCTTGGCTCCATCTTTTGCTTACTTCCCACATAATCTTTTTCCTCTTCTCTCTTTCCGATTCTATTCAATCAATCAACTAACAAGCATTTATAAAGTTTCTATAAAACAACAACAAAGGGACCTGTATGTGCACGAATGTTTGTGGCAGCCCTTTTTGTAGTGGCTAAAAACTGGAAACTGAATGGATGTCCATCAGTTGGAGAATGGCTGAACAAATTGTGGTATATGAATATTATGGAATATTACTGTTCTGTAAGAAATGACCAACAGGATAATTTCAGAAAGGCCTGGAGAGACTTACATGAACTGATGCTGAGTGAAATGAGCAGGACCAGGAGATCATTATATACTTCAACAACAATACTATATGATGACCAGTTCTGATGGACCAGGCCATCCTCAGCAACGAGATCAACCAAATCATTTCTAATGGAGCAGTAATGAACTGAACCAGCTATGCCCAGAAAAAGAACTCTGGGAGATGACTAAAAACCATTACATTGAATTCCCAATCCCTATATTTATGCACACCTGCATTTTTGATTTCCTTCACAAGCTAATTGTACAATATTTCAGAGTCTGATTCTTTTTATACAGCAAAATAACGTTTTGGTCATGTATACTTATTGTGTATCTAATTTATATTTTAATATATTTAACATCTACTGGCCATCCTGCCATCTAGGGGAGGGGGTGGGGGGGTAAGAGGTGAAAAATTGGAACAAGAGGTTTGGCAATTGTTAATGCTGTAAAGTTACCCATGCATATATCCTGTAAATAAAAGGCTATTAAATAAAAAAAAATAAAATAAAAAAAAAAAAGATATGGGGATGCTACAGATGTGAAATGCTGAATGAACTTTCAAATGAGGTCAACATTATTATTATTATTGTATTACTTATATATTGTTATTATATCTCCTTTTTTTTACTTTATTAAAGAGATCTTTAACAAAGTAAGAATATTTTGTGTTTATAATGTAAAAATAATATAAAAAACCCTGAAAATGTAAAAAATTAAAAATAAACATAATTTATTGGATATCTAAAAAACAACAACAACAACAACAACAAAACAAATAAAGTTTCTATAATGTGCCAGGCAAGGTGCTAGGGACACAAAGAAAGGCAAAAGACAATGCCTGTCTTTAAGGGACCCACAATTTAATGGGAGGAGGGGAGACCACATGCCCATGACTGTACAAACAAGGTCTATTGGGGATGAATTGCAGACCATCAGCAGAGGTACGAGCTTTCCGTTGGGAATTGGTTCCATTTCTGGGAAGCCTTTTCTGACTGATCAATGACCCTTTTCCTCCAGCTCTGCTTAGCACCAAACTCTCAGCAGCATTTCAGTATGTCTTTGTTGTCTGTCTTCCATTAGACAGACTAGGAATCTTTTTCATAGGTTGTATGAGGCAATTGGGTTAAATGACTTGCCTAAGATCATGCAGCTAGTGAACATCAAGTACCTGAGACCATATCTGAACTCAGGTCCTCCTGGCTCCAGGGCTGGTTCCCTATTTATTACCACTTAGCTGCCCCCTACTTCTTATTTAATAGTACTCCCCTACTAGCTCCAGGCACTGTACTAGTACATAGTAGAGGTTAATAAATGGCTATTAATGTCCTTCCCTCTAGATTAGGAGTTCTTAGCTAACGTGTGTGTTTTTGACCTCGTTCTCTTTGCCATTCTGGTAAAACATTCTCAAAATAATGCTTTTAAATGCCCATCAGTTAGTCAACAAGCATTTATTAGGCACCTACTTTGTGCCATTAAGGCTATGTATTAAACTCTGGGGATCTAAAGGCAGATCCTGACCTGGAAAAGCACACAACCAAATGGGGAAAATAGTACACAAACAACTATGTACAAACCTACTATTTACAGAATCAATTATATTGAAATAAAAATATCTGTTTTCCCTGTTTGAGTTCATGGATCCATCCCTGGAATTTATCCAAGGCTTACCTGAAAATTACCCATACTGAAAGTTTACTCATACACACAGTGGCTCCCTCATTCATGAATTCCATCATTTAATGAGTTATTCAAGGCACCAAGAGGAAGGACACCATTTGGAGCAACTTAGGAAGTTAGAATGGTGGAATTTTTAAATTTAAATTTTATTTGTTTTGTCCCTGTGATCGAGTAGATTAGAATCCCCAGGGTATATTGCTGAATTGAAAGGTGGTGGTCCAGGGCTCCCAAGGAGAAAGAAATCTGGACTTCTAAAATCTCTCCACTTGAATTCAGTAGGATGATCTAGAGTAGTACAACAAGTTCATGCCTCTGGGAACTGTCATTCAAAAGAGATAAGAGATGAACCTAGACTCTTATCTTTATAGGTGTTCAGGTCTGGTTATATATTCTCTTGTGTATGCTTGTCTTTATGTAAGTTTGAGCGTGTGCCTGCTTCTGTCAGTAGGAGATCTGTGTTCAAGATGATATATTCACGTGTAAAAGGTGATTTATTTTTTCATTCATTCCACAAAAACTGAACACCTGCTTTGTGGAAGGTGCATGTGAGTATGAGTTGTATACAGGGTGTCCCAAAATTTTAGTCACATCTATACTAAGACTTTCAGGACACTGTATATTTTGGGTCTGTGTCTCAGTTTGTGTATATGCATAGAAGCAATTGTGAAATGAAATCATGTCTGGTGCATTGTGAGGGTCAAATCCTCCCTAAAAATTCTGCCCAGGAACTTTTGTGCATTTCCTTGGCTATACTTGGAGAACAATATAAACTAAAAACATTCCATGGGATGGTGCATCCCAGGGGACCCTTTGAGAATCCTTCTCTCTCATTCTGCAATAGAGTTTGGCCAATTCTGCAGGAGACGGTGGGACAACGCTGAGCCCCTACTGTGTGCAGCCAAAGCTTCCTGGCTGTTCTCTCCTTTTCCCCCATCCCTTTCCCTCATCCGGTTCATCCTCTCAATCCCCCAACCAGTTCTCCCAGTCCCTCGAAAGAGGCTCAAGGTTTTCTCCTCCCAGAGAAACTGAAGGAAGAGA
Organism: Sarcophilus harrisii; assembly: GCF_902635505.1. Taxonomy (NCBI): domain Eukaryota; kingdom Metazoa; phylum Chordata; class Mammalia; order Dasyuromorphia; family Dasyuridae; genus Sarcophilus; species Sarcophilus harrisii. Next base: position 88,300,156 of record NC_045430.1, on the reverse strand, counting down.
GCATTCATTCTAAGGGAATCTGCGCTGGTTTTATGGGTTCTGTCAATAATGTGCCTTCATTAAGATAGGATCTCAGCAGAATGAAAGAAGCCTCAACTCTTCGTGAAAGGAGAGGGTTGTATTTTTTTTTTTGAGGGGGGGAAGAAGGGGAGAGGCATTAAATAAACCTGTTTTTTAAAAAGTACCTCTGCAGCAAGGAAATGTATTATTATTATAATTGTCTAATGCTAATTATACTTATTACCATAATAACCATTTTGTTGTTACAAATGATGTAATCCCCTTTATTTTGGTCCTGCCAGAGGCAAGTGATGTGTCTGTGGCAGGAGAGGGGAGACTGGGGAGGGCTCCTTGGCTGCAAGGTGAGATCTGAGCGGGGAGGGGGGGGAGGGTGCTGAATTCTCTCTCAGCAGTGTCTGCTTGGCCCAGAGGGCTGAGGGGTGGGGGTAGGACTAGTTTCCAGGGAAGACAGGCTAAAGAAGACTGCTTCTCTGGATTAGATGAACTTCCTATCATAGGTTTTCTCTGGAATCTGCCTTTTGAGGGCTGTTTCCTGGAAGTAACCCTAATAACAGAGATGGAGTGGATGGCTCTAACCCCTATCCAGGGTCCAGAAAGAAGCCTTGGATCCTGCTCCACTACCCCAAATTTCATTTGGAAGGAATTCATAGGAATCTCAATATCTATGGGGTTCAGGAGGATTTTGGTAGTTCGAATCATAAGATCTTGATTTGAGAGTTGGAAGGATCCAAGGAAATCACCTAATTTAACTTCCTTCAGTTTACCGAGGAGGAAGCTGAAACTCAGAAAGCTTAAATGATTACATAGATAAGAGTAGCAGAGGAATCCAGATACTCTGATCCCCTAATATAACACTTTCCCTCTATTATACCAAGTAGTTCTATAAATTGGCCAAGCCAGATCTCTTAGGCCCTACACTTTGACTGTCTACATAGTTTTAAGTTATTAATTAGCTTACAATGTTGTTATAATATTAGCTTTGAAGGATTTAGGAATAATAATCGATGATCAACCATGATTCTAGAAGCAGGGGTCCTCAAACAACGGCCCCCCGCCCAGATGCAGCAGCTGAGGATGATTATCCCCCTCACTCAGGACTATGAAGTTTCTTTATTTAAAGGCCCACAAAACAAAGTTTTTCTTTTTACTATAGTCCTGCCCTCCAACAGTCTGAGGGACAGTGAACTGGCCCCCTATTTAAAAAGTTTGAGGACCCCTGTTAGAGGATTCATGATGAAAATTAACACTTACCTCCTCATAAAGAGGTGATGGACTCAGGGTGCAGATTGAAACCTAATTTTTTTAATAATGCCAATAGAAGAATCTATTTAGCTTGTATGTGCATGTATGTGTAACAGGGTTTTTATTTTTCTTTCTTTATTGAGCATGGGAAAGTAGAAAGGTGAGAAAATGAATTTTCATTTGAAGAAATTAATTGAAAAATGTCTTCCTGAATTCCTCATATTTGCCATTATTTGCAGTGTATCAGTCCCATCCACAATAAGATTATTTCTGTTTTTGGCTATGTTTGCAAATGTATTGGGTATGTGGTGAAACACAAGGAGTTGTTTTGGTTTGCATTTTTCTTTTTGATGATTTGGTGATTTTATTGATTTCATCTAATTGTTAAAATTTGACAATTCTTTTAAGGATTGTTTGTTCCTATCCTTTGACCTCTTCTTTCTAGGAAAATAGCTCTTGGTCTTTATGTTTGCAAAGTACCTTCCTCACAGCTCCCTACCTACACAGATACCTAGGCATCAAGCTTATACCAAAACCTTCCATTTTCCTTAATGCTTTGTATAAGCAATAGACCTTTATGACTCCCTAATTATGTCTTCACCTGTGAACTCCAAACTTGTACCTACAGTTGTGTGAATGCTTGTTTTTTGTTGTTGTTGTTATTGTTTAACCAGAAAGAGAAGCATTTTACTTCTTTGCATTGGAATCAACCATTTAACCTGACCTGGGAAAGTGAGGAAAGGGAAACCAGTTAATTTCTAACCCTGACCCGAGTTGACAGTTATTTTCAGGGTAGACAAGAACCTGGTTTGAAGCAACCCTATCAACCACATAAGTCAGATCTTTAGGAAGAAGAGAAAAGCGGCTGAAGTAGGCAGCTAGGGAAGATACAAAACTGTTATTCCTCTAATGACAACTAACTATACAATCTGCAAACAGTGAATTTAGATCCTAGCTTTTTGGGGTTCAGGGCTTTCAGTGGGTTTAATCACTGTTTCATCTGCTTAAACCTTAAAGCAATATAAGTTATTCTTTCCCAATCACTATTTCAGTATATTGCATAAGAAATTAAATGGGAATTTTGGGGTAGTTTTTTGGATGTTGAAGTTTTTATGTAAAGACCAGGAAATGACACAGAGCCTAAAACCAAATACTGAATGCAAATTTTACAATAAGATATTGAAAATACCCTATGGGAAAAAAAGAAAAAGGAAAAAATTCAGACTTCTCTGGTATTAGGGGATGGACAAAAATTTTTACATGGATTTTCCAGATTGTAGGGGATGTGAAAGGGACAACTGTATACAAGTATGCAAAATTTTTTAATTTAATTTTTATACGTATCAGTTCCCAAATATATAAAGTGTGGATAAAAATCACAAGTGCAGGACAAACAGCTGGGATTCTCTCTGTGGGAATCCCTTTGTTACACCCCAAACTATACTCACATTGATAGTCCTCAGAGGGGACATATGCACTGCTTTCAGGATTCTAGGATTAACCCTCTAAATTAAATGACTATATATCAAGATACTTTCTAATATTAATGCAAAGGTGGGGAAACGTGAAGATGGAGGAAAATATGTAACAAGGATTACATACAAGGAGCATGCTTAGAGCTGTCCAGCCTAAATGCTGCCAATCAACCATACTCAGTGCTAAAGGGCTAGAGCACTTTGGGATATAAAACAACTCTCTCCATGACAATAGCCGTGAAGGGGCTTCATCTATTTAAGAGGAAGAGACAGTTTCTGGCTTGCTTTTTTTCTTTCTTTCACTGGAATATGTATCAAGGAGTTCTCTCTCCTTGGGTTGATCACAAAAAGTAAAAGAAAGGCAGTCCAGCCCTCTACCAACCCCAGCAGAAATGTTAAGCTGTAAGTATATGGCAGCTAAAGCTGATACGTGGCTTAGGTGAGCCTGAATCTGGATCTCAACCTTGGCTTCTTCCCTAAGTATAAATGACTAGGCAGTGATTTCAAGATGGGTGCATCCATCCTTGCTGGTGACCTTATGACTTCAAGAGGAAATCTAAGTCCCTCTGTCAGAGCTGATTGGATTCAAGGGGAATTTCTACATTAGAAAGGATGCTCACCAGATCCTTGCTGACTTGCCAGTAGAGAGGGACCTGGAAGGAATTATTTGGACACTGCATAGTTCTGTTGAGTCTCTATCGATTCACTTGTAAATCTTTGTTTTTTAGCATTTCTTTTGTGTGAAGAAATAAATTGATGTATTCTGCCTAATTCACATTGTACATTGTGTATTTTTCCACTCACCCCATTTGGCGAGACCTTAGATATGAAACTTAGGGTAATTTTTCCTTAAGTTATATTGTGGGGACAAAAAGAGATAATGTAAGAAAAAAATCTGATTCTTCTTCTTAAGAGCTATATAGTGAATTTAGTCACTATATAGAGGGTTCAGGGCAGAAGAATTCCTAGGTGAAGAGAGGGAATGTACAACATCCTAGTCCTTTGAGCCTTTCAATGGTTATAGTTGTAAAGTGTACATGGGAAAGTGTGGTTTAGGAAGAAAAAAAGAGAGAGGCTGAAGATTTATATGTAGATTACACAGAAGCTTTGTGCCTTTATATCATGAACATTTTCTTTGAGAAATAACTTTGTGGATGCTAGACATGACAAGAACCAAACACTATCATAAAAAGTGAAAAAGATTATATTTTAACAGGACAGGAAAAGACTTGTTATGGATGTAAGATTTATCCCTGAATTTAATGTACATGTGTAGTTAGACCATTGAATTGTCAGAGCTAAACTCAGATTAGTAAAAATCAAGAAAGAATAACAATGAGAAAAAAAATATATAGCATGCAATTAAAATACCTCCATTCTGAACTATTTAAACTGGTAATTGGCAACCAAAAATAGGAAATGGACAATAGAAATGACATTGACAGAGATCATAAAAAAGAGAAAAGGACCCACATGTGCCAAAATGTTTGTGGCAGCCCTTTTTGTAGTGACAAGGAACTGGAAACTGAATGGATGCCCATCAATAGGAGAATGGCTGAATAAGTTATGGTATATGAATGTTATGGGATATTATTATTCTATAAGAAATGATCAGCAGGATGATTTCAGAGAGACCTGGAAGGATTTACGTGAACTGATACTAAGTGAAGTAAGTAGAACCAAGAGAACATTGTACATAACAACAAAAAATTCTGATGGACATGGCTCTTTTCAACCATGAGGTAATTCAGGCCAATTCCAATGGTTTTGTGATGGGTCTCATCTACATCCAGAGAGAGGACTGTGAGGATCACAACATTGTATTTTCACTTTGTTGTTGTTGTTTTCTTTCTCATTTTTTTATTTTTGTTCTGATTTTTCTTGTGCAGCATAATAATTGTAAAAATATGTATAGAAGAATTGCACATTTTTAAAAAAAGAAATGACATTGACACTGATTATTATTTTTCTACAGAAGCTTGACCAGTATAATTAAGTGCCACAATAAGAAGACCAAAAGGACCTTGATAAAGCCTTAGTCAGCAAACATCTGAATTCCCTGTAAACAGAGAGAGAGAGAGATGGCTGCCAAAGGCAGCACTAGGGAGAATCTAAACTAATTTATAAAATCTTATTAAGAAAGTTAAAGGAGGATTATCATCTCTTAAAGCAAAAAATAGTAGAAAGTAAAAACCAATTTAAAAAATTTAGCATGACACTGGACTAAGCAAAATCATCTCAAGGGAGATTAAGGATGAAAAACAGAAGGACATTAAATAAAGGAAAAATGTTAAATATTTGTAAAAATTATTATAACAAATTGTTTTCCCCTTCTAGGGCAATGGAGCCCTTCTTGGACATATTTATAGGGGGAGGGAAAATGGTACTGGAGATAACAAAAACAAGAAAGTAGCTAGATTGGACCAAACATACATGGGGGAAGCACTATAGATGGCACAGTTATGAGGACAGAGTGGGCTTTATATGCAAAGTATTTAAGGGGGAGGTGGAAGATACCAAGAGAAAATCTTATAGGAATTAGTATAGAACAAGAAGGCTTTTCACAAGCAGAATTCTAAAATGGGCCATATCTTTGTCAGTTCACAATTAACTGAAAGATGTCAATAATATACTATGATACTTATTATTTGATTATGAAAAAAAGTTGGTTCTGTAGAACAGAAGCCTCCTTACAAATTCTTTTACAAGGTGATTCCCATAAATATAATTTAGGATTATTTAGGAAAGATATAACAAAAACCACCCTGTTCAACTAACCATATGCTGGTGATTATTGGAGTAAGAAAATGTGTACTCACTAGACATAATGGCCCCATTTTATAGTTAAGGAAATTGAGGCAGACAGTGATTAAGTGACTTGCTTAGTGTTACATATCTTATAAATGTTTGAGGCTGGTATTGAATTCATAGATCTCCTCATTCCTGGTACAGAGCTCTATCCATTGTACCTCCTGGCAGAGATCCATAATCACTCAAAGGAATATGACACGATGGTCCACTCTGGAGAGACCAAGTGAATGAATAATACTTACTGTCCACATTTCACCATACATTCTGATTGACAACCTATAGAGTTTGTCCATCAGTAAGTATTTCTGGGCCAAACAGATGGACGAAAGAAGAGGGAAGCATACTGGATTGCTTTTGAGAAATTGCTACTATCCCTGAATGATTCCAAGCTCCCAATGAAAGCAAAATCCCATCATTTTAATATGAGTATTTTAATTAACAATTTAATTAACTTAATCAACATGTAAATCCTCTTGTGTGTGACTTCTCTAATTAGACTATAAACTCCTTGAGTGCAGGGACTGTCTTTCTTTTGCTAATTGTATCCCTAGCTCTTAATATAGTGTCTACCACATAGTAGATGCTTAATGTTTATTGAATTTGATTATTGGATTATTGAATTGGACATTCTACCAGTGTTGCTGTATTGAAGCAAAACATAGAATAAAGCAGTCACAGGAATGTATTGCTATGTATAAACAACAAGGAACTTTGAAGGGGAACAGTTGTAAAAGATGTCATTAAGGTAATGTGTGATAGGAAGAAAGAAGATGATCTGATCACATGTCAAAGGTAAGGGTTGGTGTTGGACAGCTAGAAGACTCCATTGGTAACTCCTTAATGTTACAAGAAAGCAAGGAAAGGCTTCAGCAAAGTGGAACCTGCCCTCCCCAGTCCTCTCTCCCTCTTCTATTCCCTAGACAAATTTATGAGAAGACACAAGCAAGAATCCCACAGGATATGTGGACATGGATTGAGTTGCCATCTCCATCACTGGAGGGAACTTTCAATTGAGGATATCACAAACCCACTCAAATATTTGAATAATGTAATTAAGCCATTCAATCTTTCTCAACTCTAATAATTCCTTTTTTGTTGGTTAATAGAAATAGCTCCCTGCCATAACAGATTATTCCAATACTGTTCTATCTTCTTCCATTTTTAAAAAATGATTCTTTTTTGTTTACTATAAAGCTGTAATTCAATAGGTTATATGATGCCAAATGTGGGTATATCCATTCGTTTTGTGGTTGCTAAAAATGGAAGCTGAAGGGATGCCCATCAATTGGGAAATGGCTGAAAATTTGAAGGCTATGATTGTAATGGAATACTATCAAACTATAAAAAATGGTGAGCAGGATGATTTCAGAAAAACATGGAAAAACTTACATAAACTGATACAGAATGAAGTAAGCAGAACCAGGAGAACATTGTATACAATAACAGCAATATTGCACAATGAATTGTGAATGACTTAGCTATTCTCAGCAATACAATGATCCAAGAATATTTCAAAGGATTTATAATAAAAAAAGTTATCTGCCTCCAAGAGAAAGAACTAATGGTATCTAAATGCAGGCTGAAGCATACCATTTTCCATTTTCCTTTTTTTTTCAGTTTAAGTTTTTTCTCCCCACAAAATGACTATTATAATATATGATTGTACGTGTATAACCAATGTCAGATTGCTTGATGTCTTAGGGAGGCAAAGAGAGATAGGATTTGGAACTCAAAACTTAAAAAAAGACCCTGAATGTTAAAAATTGTTTTTACATATAATTAGGAAACAGGAATATTATTTAAAAAGAAGGAAATTGCTATCTAATCTTCTTTAGTACATTTGTTAAAAATTAATTCCTACCCCACTTTTTTATTTTTTATAAGTGATCAGACATGAATCATTTGTATAAATTTGTTTAATTAATCAATCATCAAGAAGCACCTTCTGTGATCAAGACACTGTACTGGGTGTTTGGGATATAAAAGATATATAAAGTGAAACAATCCTTGCCCTTGAGGAAATTTATAATCTAGTCAGAAAAAACAAGATGTGCACATATAGTATATACAAAATAGGTAAAGATAATTTTTAGGAAAGATAGTTGCAATAGGGGATATTAGGAAAGGATTCATGGAGAAGGTGACACTTAAGTTGGGTCTTGAAAGGAAATAAGGAATTCTAAAAAGAGGAAGCAAGGAAGCATTCTATTAGGCATAGCTAATGCAAAAGCACACAGAGGGGAGATGGAGTGTTCAGATGTTTTTATTCCATTTAAATGATCTTTTTAAAAAATTTCTTCCTGGTATTCCCAGTCTCATCCCTTCCAGCTCACAATGCCCCCTTTTCCAGACAAGCCTTCCCTAATCTTGGGTAAGCCACTGTTTGCCTTAATTGACTGGAAGAAGGAAATGGCAAACCAGGAGATCATTATACACAGCAACGATAAGATTATACAATGGCTCTCTTCAGCAGTGAGAGGATTCAAACGAATTCCAATTGCTCAGTAATAAAGAGAATCAGTTACACCCAGAGAGAGAACTATGGGAAATGAGTGTGGACCACAACATAGCATTTCCACTCCTGTTATTGTTTGCTTGCATTTTTGTTTTCCTTCTCAGATATTTTTTCTTCCTTTCTAGATCTGATTTTTCTTGTGCAGCAAGATAACTATAAAAGTATGTATACATATATTGGATATAATAGATACTTTAACATATTTAGCATATATTAGACTACTTGCCATCTAGGGCAGGGGGTGGGGGGAAGGAGGGGAAAAGTTAGAACAGAAAATTTTGCAAGAGTCAGTGTTGAAAAATTATCTATGCATATGTTTTGTAAATAAAAATAAATATTTTTTTTAAAAAGAAGCTACCTTTAAATATAAGAGCCAGGATTCCAACCAGACCTTCCAACCAGACAATGTGTTTCCCACTTAATCAGACCATCAGATAGTTACATCATTTTAAAAATGGGGATGGACAGCTTTGGCTTGCTTACTTCTGAAGGTTTCTCTAGGGTTGAGGATCAACTGAGATAAGGTAAGTGAAAGCAATTTAAAAACTGTAAAGTGCTATTGAAATTATGGTCATTATTTAGATTCTTCTGCTCTTAAAAATCTCTAATTCTGCAAAACCACTTTCATCCTATCCTTCCTCTGAGCAACAAATTATAGCAATTTCATTTCTTATGATCTCAGCTCTCCTCAGTTTTCCCATATGTTCTACCATTTGTTTTTGTCTTGGTCTTACAAATCTCTTTTATTGAGACTTGCCAATCTGATATCCTCGTTTTACATGCCTTTGCCCAGAGGAAGCAGATGGTGCAATGCAAGAAAACCTGAGTTCAAATCCAGCCTCAGACATTTACTAACTGTGAACCTGGAAAAATCCTGTTTACCTCAATTCCTCATTTATTAAATGAGCTGGAGGAGAAAATGGCAAACCACTCCAGTATCTTTGCCAAGAAAACTCCAAATGGGGTCATGAAGAGTTGGACATGACTGAACAACAACAACATTTGTGGTATAATAGAAAGAACATGGCTGCACTGGGATTTAGAAGGCCTGGAATCTAGCCCTGGTTCCACTATTAACTCATTGTGTGATCTTTAGTGATGAACATTAAGATCATATAGTCATTATTTAGTTGAAGCAGAATTCTCAATCAGGAACTCTGCCAATCTAATATAATTTCAAATCAAACATACCATAATAGCCTAATCTTCTTCCATTCCATTTAAATGTACAAATATTTTATATACATTAATCCTACAATAACCCTTTGATGTTATATCAATAAAAAACAATTATCCTCTATTTTACAGATGGGTAAACTGAGACCCAGGGAAGGTTGCCAGAGTTCACCCAATTAGTACATAGGAGATTCAGGTTTTCTGTCTCCAAATCTCGTGAGTTGTTCTACTACTACAGAGCTGTATTCTGAGGTCCCTTCCACTTCTCAAACCCTGTGTAGTAGAAGTACTTGCACCTTTGGATAAAGGTAGAAAAGGAAAAGTCCCTTTTTTTTTTAAATCATTTCCCTCCCTCTAGGAGAAATGACACCCCTTCTCCTGAGCTAGCCCTTAAAGGATTTTTGGTAGATGTAGCTGATATTCTTTCTCACTCACCCCATCTTCCCCTTTCCATCTTCTTGAGATCTTCCCATTTTTATCCTGCCTACATTCAGGATACAGGAGGCAGCCAACTATCTAGGCCTTCTTCTGCACTTGATTTTTATTTTAAGACTCAGAAAAAGCTACCAGTTGACCAAACTTAGTAATAGAAAGTGATTTCCCCCCCCCCCTTTCCCTTTCTTTTCCTCTCTGGTCCCCTGGAGCTTATTTCATTTGAAGGCAACTCAGGTTGATGTATTTTTAAATGGCTTTGATTTTATCACCTTGCTTAATGATTTGGCACGTTATTTATTAGACTGGGAGCTTCCCAGAGGGGCCTGGCCCATTAACGTATAAATAATGTGGCAAATAGTTCAATAGAGCCGTAAAAAAAGTGATTTAGAAATAAATTGACCTCTGTTTGTTACATGTAAACGAAGGCCCAGGGTGATAATGCATTTTGTGCCCTTAAACCGGAATGGAGAGTGTGGCAGGAGGGGCTGGTGAGGAAGGGCATGAAGAAAAAAAGTTTTCTCTCAAGCCTTGTTTCTATGTCATAGCTGGAAAGGATTTTGGAGTGGAAATAAAGGCCCAGGGATCCATCTTAGAGGACAAATGGAGAGGAAAAGGTCAAAGGATTAGAAAGGTAGATCTGGAAGGGCATTTAAAGCTCATCCGGTCCAGTCCCTTCGTTTACAAGTGAGGCTCTGAAGCTCAGAGAGGAGATATGAACTGCTCGGGCCTTAAGTAGCAGAACTTGAGGTAGCAGAAATTAAACACAGGTCCTTTGACACCAAATCCAATATCCTTTGCACCATTCCATGTTGCCTCCCATCACAACCGGGAATGTTCTTTTCAAGCAGACAAGTCAGTTTGATGCAAGGTCTTCACACTTTAGTCCAGATAAATGAAGAGCAAATTGGGATGTGAGAGTAGTTTATTTGACTCTCTCCCTAAGGAAAGGGCATCAGAGTGATACCTTCAACAAGCCACCATCCATATTATGAATGACATGGTTATCCATGTTAGCCAAGGTATCTCTGCACTTGGCGACTGGTAATCACCGAATAATCCTCAAACTGATGATTAACCCCAAATGGTGCATAAGCAAGGAAGGAGCCAAAAGGATGAATAATCAAAAATAATTTTAATTTGAGTCTAGGAAGCTTCATATGACATTTTAAAGCACATACCTTCCAAAATCTGTTTTGCTTTGTTGAACATTTTAATGCACTGAGCTAATCCTTGATGGATGATGGATGGGAAGAACAAGCATCATTTATATATATTTATTTTATTTTATTAAAGGTTTTTATTTTTCAGAACATACGCATGGATAATTCTTCAACATTAGCTCCTGCAAAACCTTGTGTTCCAATTTCCCCACCTTTCCCCAAGCCCTCCCCTAGATGACAAGTAGTCCAATATATGTTAAACGTGGTAGAAATATATGTTAAATCTAATGTATGCATACATATTTATACAATTATTGTTCTGCACAAGAAAAATCAAATCGAACAGTAAAAAAAAAAGAAGCAAAATAAAATGCAAGCCAACAACAACAAAAAGAGTGAAAATGCTGTCTTGTGAACCACACTCAGTTCCCACACTTCTCTCTTTAGGTGTAGATGGCTTTCTACATCACTGAATAATTGGAACTGGTTTGAATTATCTCATTATTGAAGAGAGCCACATTTATCAGAATTGATCATTGTATAATACCGCTGTTGCCATATACAATGATCTGGTTCTGCTCATTTCATTCAGCATCAGTTCATGTAAATCTCTCCAGACCTTTCTGAAATCATCCTGCTGGGCATTTCTTACAGAACAATAATATTCCATAATATTCATATACCACAATTTATTCAGCCATTCTCCAATTGATGGGCATCCACTCAGTTTCCAGTTTCTGATCACTACAAACAGGGCTGCCACAAACATTCGTGCACATACAGATCCCTTTCCCTCCCTTTAACATCTCTTTAGGATATAAGCCCAGTAGTAGCACTGCTGGATCAAAGGGTATGCACAGTTGGATAAGTTTTTGAGCATAAGAACAAGCATTTATGAAGCACCTACTATGTGCTATGCACTGTGCTAAGCATTTACATATATTGTTTCAGTTGACCCTCAAAACAATTCTGGGGGCAGCGAGGTAGCGCTAGATAATGATAGTGATAGAGCACCAGCCTTAAAATCAGGAGGGCCTGAGTTCAAATTTGATCTCAGAAACTTAACACTTCCTATCTGTGACCCTGAGCAAGTCACTTAATCCCAATTGCCTTAACAAAAAGAAAAAAGAAAAAAAAAACAATTCTGAGGGGTAAGGGCTATTATTATCTCTGTTTTAGTTTAGGAAATGGAGGCAGACAGAAATTACTTAGCCAGTAATTTGGGTAGCCAAATTTGAACACAGTTCTTCTTGACCTTACACCCAGTGTTCTATCCATTGTGCCACAGAGATGGGGTAGTGAGAAAAGTAATTGGAGACATGATGACGGTTGAAGAAGGAGCTACTGTTTATAGACATTGTCTGTGAAATAGATAATATTAAAATATAGATTAGAGGTGACATTAAATGCCTTAGATTCCTAGGTCCACTGAGGCATCCAGGCCTTTCTGGCCAACAGGTAGGATGGAATTCAAAAGAAGAATGCTCCCCAGTTTTTCTAAGTTGTTAGTTTACTTGTTTCCCCTATTCTGGCAATCTGGAAGTTCCTTTTGAGACCTAATTCCATTCCTGCTGCTGTTTTCTCCTGTTCTGCCTACTAATAGAAAAAGCCTTGACACATGATCAAAGGTCCCCTCTTATTTAGGTTCAGGAAATCTTGACTGGGCAGAGTTTCCAATATAGTCAGGGATTTGGGGTGTCTTTCATCCCTAGAGCTCAAAGCCTCCCACAGATATTAACCTATTAATCACTGAGCTGCTCTGTGAAGTTGGGACTTTGTCAGTGGGAACCTTGCTTGCTTCCCAGGTGGAGAAACTGAAGCCTGGACTTGTCCAAAGCTGCCCAAGGAGTCAGGGGGTGGAGCCAAGAAATGAACCCAAAGTCCAGAGAGACCATCTTCTCTGTTCCCAGTGACTCAGGGTTCTCTCTTTCTGTAGGTTCAGCAGAAGAAGAAAGAGAAAAAAAATTGAGAGAAGCAAAAGCTGGAAATGATCTAAGACACCTTTGAGCTGCTGACAAGGAGGGCCTGGTGGTTAAAGAAGGGTTGGGATTGGGAAGCAAAGGGCCACATTCAACTCTAAATTACTGAGAAAAGAGAGAGTCTTTTGGTTAACTGGAAACATGGTAAATTGGAATTTAACTCCTGCTCTATGCCTTCCTCCCTACTATCATCATCATCATCACCATTAGAACTATTATGATTATTATTGCTATCACATATTTATGGCAAGGGGAGGACAACTCTTTTATCTATCACGACTTAAGGACTTTTTTGTCTTTCAGGCTGAGATTCAAGCCTAGATTTCAAACATGGGAAAGTGGGAAGAGAGAGGTATACTGAAGGGACATGGGAGATGGGAGAGGCTTATAAATGGAACTTCTGATTCTGCTATAGCAGCTCTAGAAATAAAACCAATTTTAAGCATAATTTCTATATTTTTGAAGGTACCTGTTCCCTGTCTACAAGAGCAGTAGTCTCCAAAGTTTATTTTTTTCTATTTATATTTTTTAATAAAGCTTTTTATTTTCAAAACATATATCTGTACATATGACCCTTGCATAGCCTTGTGTTTCAGATTTTCTCCTCCTTCCCCCCATCTCCACCCCTAGATGGCAGGCAATCCAGTATATGTTAAACATGTAGAGATATATGTTAAATCCAATATGTATAAATATACAATTCCCTTGCTGCACAAAAACAATCAGATTAAAAAAAGAAAGTAAATGAATAAGAAAACAAAATGCAAGCGAGCACACAAAAAGAGTGAGTGTTATGTTGTGAACCACATTTAGTTCCCACAGGCCTCTTTCTGGGCAGATGGCTCTCTTCATCGCTGAACAATTGGAATTGGTTTGAATCATCTTATTATTGGAAAGAGTCATGTCCATCAGAATTGATCATCATATAATATTAATGTTGCCGTGTACAATGATCTCCTGGTTCTGCTCATTTCACTTAGCATCAGTTCATGTAAGTCTCTTCAGGTCTCGCTGAAACCATTCTCCTGATCATTTCTAATAGAACAATAATATTCCATAACATTCATATACCATAATTTATTTAGCCATTCTCCAACTGATGGGCATCCACTCAGTCGCCAGCTTCTTGCCACTACAAAAAGAGTTACCACAAACATTTTTGCACATATGGGTCCTTTTTCTTCCTTTAAGATCTCTTTGGGATACAGGTCCAGTAGTAACACTGCTGGATCAAAGGGTATGCACAGTTTGATAACTTTTTGAGCAGAGTTATAAATTACTCTATAGAATGGCTGGGTTTGTTCACAATTCTACCAACAATGTACCAGTGTCCCAGTTTTCCCACATTCCCTCCAACATTCATCATTATCTTTCATCTTAGCCAATCTGAGAGGTGTGTAGTGGTATCTCAGAGTTGTCTTAATTTGCATTTCTCTGATCAACAATGATTTAGAGCACCTTCTTACAGGATTAGAAATAGTTTTAATTTCTTCATCTGAAAATTGTCTGTTCATATTCTTTGACCATTTGTCAATTGGAGAATGACTTAAATTATTATAAATTTGAGTCAATTCTCCATATATTTTAGAAATAGTCTCTAAACTTTAAAAATGTAAAGATTAATAGTATTTTATTTTTTCCAATCACATGTAACATCAATTTTCAACATTCATTTTTTGAAAGTTTTAGTTCCATATTTTTCTCCCTCCTTCTCTCCCTTCCTCCCCAAGATAGCAAGCAATTTGACATAGTTATGTATATACAATCATGCAAAACATATTACCCATATAAATCATATGAAAAAAGAAACAGAACAAAAGGAAAAAGAAACCATGAAAAAAAAACCTACCCAAAGTAAAAATAGTATGCTTCAATCTGCATTCATACTCCACAGTTCTTTCTCTAGATGTCTCCAAACTTTTTTGATCACATAACTCTATTAGGGAAAAATTTTTGAACATGTACCCTCAATATATGTGTATTTATACATTAGCAAACTATGTACATGTGCATGATGTGAACACAATCCTGATGCACATACTCAGTGTGCTCAGCATTGGAGGAAGTTATTCCCTAGACTTCAGAGTATGTGCAAAATATTCTATTTCCAATCCCACTAAACACTGATGAAGAGATAGATTTTTGTTTGCTTGCAGAATGGGAACTTTGAATGCAAATAAAAGATTCCTTAAGGGTAACTTGGACCTTTTTCATTCTATAGTGGTGTTTGAAGAAAAAGCTACTGTGATCCTCCTCTGATTGGGAGAGGAACCTCAGTCCTCTTTCATCTGAAGCCTCCATAAAGTTGAGAGTATGTGGACCTGATACAGCAGAGAGAGGAAGGAATGGTGCTAGAATTGGCATCCTACTCCCAGCTACTTTTCTCCCCACAAAGGCTGACATATAACTCTTGAATATGAGCCTATGTTCTTTGCCTCTTTGAATTTGTTATTTCTTCCTCTTAGGAGTGAATTTAGGTAATGGATTGAGCTTTATTTGTGAACTTTAAAGGACTGGAAGACCAACAAACGGAAATCTGGGAGCTAGAGTTCATACTGGGATTTATCAGATTTTGAGCACAGGTGAGGTCTAAGGAAAGGACCTGAAGAATGACTTACTTGTCCTCTTGTCCAAGGGTATTTGGAAATGAACTTGGTGATGGCGGTGGTGGTAGTGGGAATGCTTTGTAGCAATTGCTTTAAGTGTGAACCTATTCTTCCCAGGAATTCCAAGTTATTCCCAGGATACGTGGGAGAGTATAATCACAAATTTTGGTGGGAAATATGATATTTCTGTTATTGATATCTCTTCTTAGTAAATATTCTTTAGTAAAGGATAATTTGATGATGAGTGGTTAAATAATACTGGGACACTAATCATCAGAGAATTAATTTGTTATAAGAAATTGTCATTGAAATTTAGCATTGGGGGAACACAACTAAAACTGCACTAGAACCAATGGTTTTAGAAAAAGACATTCCCCAATCCCTCAGGAGTACTCTTAGCACTCTGAGGGGGAAGATGTACCTTTGCTGTGATTATATGCTACTAGGCATTACTTTAAAGCGACAAGATAAAGGAGGAAAAGACTACATATATATATATATATATATATATATATTAGTATGACCTTTTATTGTAATAAAAAAACTGGAAACAAAATAAATATCCATCAGTTCTGGTAGATACGGTAGATACAGTAGATAGGTACTCACTTTGATGTGAGTATGAGGTAGGAAGGATCCCAATTTTTATCCAGACTATAATGATTCCAAATTCAGTTAATTTGAATACTTGGTTTTAATAGTTATGATAGCTTAAAAATACTACCTCATAAAAAAGTACATATTCTCAAATGGAAGAAGAATATGATTGTACTTATTAAATGATGAATCTAATTTTTTAATCCCATCCACCAATTATGCAAAGGTTTTTGTTGAAATTTGGTTAATAAATTCCCATCTTTCTTGACAAGTTATTCTTGCAACCTAAGTGTTTGAAGTTGTATTTGAACTTGGGTTCATCTGACTCTAGGGCCAGTGTTCTGTCCCCTGCACCATCTAGCTGCCCCATAAAGTGCACTTAACCTTTTAATTTGGGAGATTTTTAACAGGTTTGAAAATTATCTTCCCTAAAAAGTGTTTAAATGTGATAATTTTTGTAGGCAACAAATTTAATTGTTTTCAGTAACAAAATCATATAAAGATGGAAACATTTCCAACTATCCATTTTCAAAATGCCCTCTTCATAGGAGTATCTTTCAAAAATCACTGACTTTTTTCATTCATTGTTTTTTTAAAATTTTTTTTATTATAATAACTTTTTATTGACATAACCCATGCCAAGGTAATTTTTTATAACATTATCCCTTGCACTCACTTCTGTTCCGATTTTTCCCTCCCACCCTCCACCCTCTCCCCTAGATGGCAATCAGTCCTGTATATGATAAATATGTCATAGTATATCCTAGATACAATATATGTGTGCAGAACCAAACAGTTTTCTTGTTGCACAGGGAGAATTGGATTCAGAAGGTAAAAATAACCCGGGAAGAAAACAAAAATGCAAACAGTTTACATTCATTTCCCAGTGTTTTTTCTTTGGATGTAGCTGCTTCTGTCCATCATTGATCAATTGAAACTGAATTAGGTCTTTTTGTCAAAGAAATCCACTTCCATCAGAGTACAACTTCATACAGTATCGTTGTTGATGTATATAATGAACTCTTGGTTCTGCTCATTTCACTTAGTATCAGTTCATGTAAGTCTCTCCAAGCCTCTCTGTATTCATCCTGCTGATCATTTCTTACAGAACAATAATATTCCATAACATTCATATACCACAATTTATTCAGCCATTCTCCAATTGATGGGCATCCATTCATTTTCCAGTTTCTAGCCACTACAAACAGGGCTGCCACAAACATTTTGGCACATACAGGTCCCTTTCCCTTCTTTAGTATCTCCTTGGGGTATAAGCCCAGTAGTAGCACTGCTAGATCAAAGGGTATGCACAGTTTGATAACTTTTGGGGCATAATTCCAGATTGCTCTCCAGAATGGTTGGATTTGTTCACAACTCCACCAATAATGTATCATTGTCCCAGTTTTCCCGCATCCCCTCCAACAATCATCATTATTTTTTCCTGTCATCTTAGCCAATCTGACAGGTGTGTAATGGTATCTTCATTCATTGTTAAAGTGACATCTTTGATATCCAAAATATACAGGAAATCAACAGAAATATATATAATACCAGATATTCCCCAATAGATATGAACAGAATAGTCAAAGTATATGAATTTCTCAAAAAAATCAAACTATTAACAATCATATGAGAGATTACTCCAACTTCAGAGAAATGAGACTCAAAAATCACTTCAAGTTTTCAGTTCACATCCAGAAAATTGGCAACAATAGACGATAGAAATAGTTAATGTTGATGTGATTGTGAAAATACAAGCATATTATTGAAGGAACTGTGAAACTGTTCTACCCAGGAATTTGAAATTATAACACCCCCCCCCCAAATTCACTGAAGTGTATATACCCATCAGTGTCATTACTGGACATATGCATATAGAAAGAAATGAGCTAAAGAGGGAAGGACAGAGAAAAAGGACTTGATGTACATAAATATATTTTATAGTACAATTTTTTGTTTTACCAAAGAATTGGAAACACTAAATACCATCTGTTGTGGAATGATAGAACAAATTATGGTATAGAGTGATGTAATGGAATATTATTGTGTTGTTAGAAAAAATGGAAAGAACAGATTCAGAGAGACATGGAAGATTTAAATGAACTGATGCAGAGTGAAGGAAGCAGAATCAGAAGAACAATTTATACAATGACTGCAATGTTGTCAAGAAAAACAATTGTTAAAAGACTAAAGCATTATGATCAATGTAATGACCAGTTATGAGTCAAGAAGCTTCCACTTTTTGGCAGTCAAGTAATAAATGGAGTTGCAGAATTAGAATTACATTTTCATTATGATACACAGAGATACACATTCAATATATGGATTCATTTTACTTTACTATACTTAATAATGAAAAGGGCTTCTAATTTGGAGGACGAGGGGATGGAGTGATATCAGTGAATTGAAAAGAGGGGGGAAGGAGAGAGGGAGGGAAGAAGAGGAGGAGGGAGGAAGAGAGAGAAAGAGGGAGGGAGAGAGAGAGAGAGAGAGAGAGAAAAGGGGCAGGAAGGAGGGAAGGATGGAGGGAGACAGACAGATGGATGGAAGGAGGGAGGAATGGAGGGAGGGAGCAAAAAAAAAGAAAAGAATACCAAGGAAAAATAAAAAAATAAATAAATAAAAAATGGGAATTCAAAAGAGAATACAGAATATCAGGGCAGTATTGGAACTACTGAGTTAAATTTAGTAAATATTTTGAAAAAGAATTATATATTATACAGATTCAAAGTTTCATATGCAACCTTCAGTTTTTTCTTTGTACAAGAAAGTGTCCATGTTTATTGATATTTATTAAGACCATAATAATAATTTTTTTAATTTTTAAAAAGAAAGAGGCATATCAATATACTATTGATAGATCTGTGAAATGGCCTAACCATTGTTATGGTTAGAATTATGCTATGACACTAGTTATCTATACCTTTTGATCCAGAGATCCCACTGCTAAGAATATACCACAAGGAGATCAGTGATAGAAAGACAAGTGTCTATTAGACACTAAAACATTTATAGCAGTACTTTGTATGGAAGCAAAGAACTTGAAACAAAGTAGGTGCTCATCAATTGAAGGGATGACTAAAGAGACTGTGATACATAAGTGTGATGAAATATTACTCACCACAAGAAATAATGAATATGAAGAGTACCAGGAGATATGGAAACATCGATATGAACCGATGAAATTTGGAGCTGAACTCGGAAAACATCCATATCTCACCAAAACTGAAATTGAGCACTGTATAATTATAATGATAAAATTTGGCTCCAAAGAAGAAAGAGAAAATGTATTACGCAGGGGAAGGGTGACTGGATGTGAAACAATATTGGATCTAATTGATATGTTGATTAATTTTTCTGAATTGCCTTTTCCCTGTTTTTTTCCTCTTTGTTATAAGGCATCAGTTCTTAAAGTGTGACCTGGAGAATCCTGGGTACCTTGAGATCAAGGAGTTAATGAAGTCAAAACTATTTTTCATAATGATGCCAAAATGTCTAATGTTTTATATATATATATATATATATATATATATATATATATATATATATCTCAAATAAACAAAAGCTCTATGAGAATTCCTGCTTAAATTCTTAAAGAAGTATAAGGTAGTCCTAAGGCCAAAAAATTTAACAACTGTCATTTGAATGACTGGATGGATTAGAAAATGAAAGTTATATAAAAACAAAAGCTCTCCATAAAAAAAATTTAATGTCATCTTTACCTTGAAGGAAAAGATTAAAGGTTTTTTTTTTTCTTTTGGAAAAATATCTGCTAAGTAACTTAAAACCACTTATCACAGAAAAATCAGGAAATTTGGGACATTAGTCTTTTCGTGGAAAGAAAAAGAAAGTATAACATCTTTAGATTTAATAATTCTTTTAAACACTTTGCCAAGAAATCAACTAACTTGTATGCAAAAAAGCATTGAAGTATGATATCTTCAGAAGGTAAAGATTTTGAGGTTTTTTGTTTATTGTATTAGCCCTTGTTAAATACTTTATGATGAAATACTTGCATTCCCGACCACCACCAATGTTTGAATCTAGAACTCTGCAAAAGTGTTGTAGTATGTTGAATATTTCTTCTCATATATTAAAAACACACACACACACAGCTTTAACTTTGTTCTAGCTCAGAACTCCCAAATTTAAGTGATCCACTAGTGTCAGCCTTCTCATAGCAAGGATTATAGGCATATATCACTCTTTTTCTAATGAGTCTTTTTCTGTCTATATGTGACTGTGGAGCTGATGCTATGTGGTGAGTTTTCTGACTGGATGAGTATCCAGAATGAGACTGAATTACAAAAAGTTCAAGGAGATAAGACAAGAGAAAGATTGCTGTGAGACACTGGATAGATGGAGGCACAGAGGCTGCCTTATTTCCTCACCCAGATGCTATGTATTCCTAAATTTGTTCTATTAATTTCTTTTGGGTTTATTCTTTCCTGCTGTTAGATGAACTAGTTCTATTTGATGGACTGGCCAAGGTGCAATCCTGTAAACATTAAAAAATTGGAAGAGAGGCACTCTCAGTTATAAAAGTTGGTAGCAGAAACTACTGGATTTGGTAGCAACAATAACTGAGTTTAAATGAGGAGACAACATTGAAGATTTATCTGTTTATTCTAGAACAGTAGTAGATTGACCAATTGGCAAGGTTCCATATCCAATATGGAGAACTGATAAGCTAATCATTCATCAACAAATCCACACTTAGAAGCAAGCAAGCTTGGTAAGGATTTTGAAGGTAGAAATGGATTTTTTAGTTGAGGAGCCTTGAGGTATCCTTTCATCCACATGTTTCCTTTTGTGTTATCTTGCTACTCCTGGAACTTAAAATTCATGCTCATTTCTTTTCTCCACCCCACTCCACTAGACTGTGTGTGCATGAGGCTGAAAGGAAGATCATTTCTAGAGGGAAAAGAGTGGTGGTTTTTTTTTTTTTTTTAAATAACTCCTGCCCTTCTTGTACCTTCTGATTATATATCTCTTTGAACAACCTAATCATTTGACAGGAAAGATAAATGTTGGAGGGATGTGGGAAAACTAAAACATTAAAGCATTGTTGGTGGAGTTGTGAAATGATCCAACCATTCTGGAGAACAATTTGGAACTGTACCCAAAGGGCTATAAAACTGTGCATACCCTTTGATCTCACTACTTGGCCTGTATCCCAAAGGGGTCATAAAAGAGAGAAAAGGAACCACATGTGCAAAAATGTTTGTAGCAGGCCTTTTTGTAGTGGCAAGGAACTGGAAACTGAATGGATGCCCATCAATAGGAGAATGGCTGAATAAGTTATGGTATATGAATATTATGGAATGTTATTGTTCTATAAGAAATGATGAGCAGGCTGATTTTAGAAAGGCCTGGAAATATTTATTTGAATTGGTGCTAAGTGAAGTAAGCAGAACCAAGAAAATATTGTACACAGTGACACAACATTGTATTGTTCATTTGTAATGAATTTATTCTTTTCAACAATGAGATGATTCAAGGCAATTCCAATAGACTAGGGATAGACTAGATCTGGATTCAGGGAGAGAACTATGGAGATTGAATGTGAATCAAAGCATAGTATTTCCATCTTTTTGTTGATGTTTGTTTGCTTGGGTTTTTCTTCTTCTTTGTGTTTTTTTTCCTTTTTGTTCTGCTTTTTCTTGTGCAGTATGACAAATATGGAAATATATTTTTAAAAACTGCAAAAATTTAATCTATATCAGATTGCTTATTGTGTTGGGGGGAGAGGAAAAAATGGAACATAAGATTTTTGCAAAGGTGAATGTTTTAAACTATCTTTGTATATATTTGGAAAAATAAAATATTATTTAAAAAACAATACAAAACCTAATCCTTGCCTGGTGGTTGATTCATTGTGAAAGAAGCAAACTGGATGGGGGCTCATGAAGTGTCAGAAGCATTAGAAGCCTCAATCTTTGAGGTATCCCTAGCATGCTAAGGAGAAACAATGTCAGTTACTCTCTGGAGACCAATCTGTCTGTGCCAGTGAGGGTTGAGAAAATGAGATCCGAGGGAGTGCTACATATACAAAACAAATATGAGATAATTTGGGGAGTTAGGGCACTTAGAAGTGGGAGGGGGGATAAGGAAAGATTTCATATAGAAAATGGAGGGTTGTGTGTAAGGAACAACAAGTGGCTGGTTTGGCTGGATTGTAAGAAGAGGAGATGAGAGGAATGTATATAAATCTGGAAAGGTAGATTGGGATCACAATATGAAGCACTTTAAATACCCAACAGAGATTTATATTTGTCACTAGAGGTAATATAGAGCTGCTGAAATTTATCAAGCAGAGTAGTGAGTATGCTTTATTTTTCAATATAAAATTTTATTTTTTGGACTTTTCCTTAAAATAATCAGCAGTATCTATTTAAAACCATCAGTAAGCATCATATGTAATGGAGACAAACTGCAACCATTCCCAATAAGATCTGGAGTGAAACAAGGTTGCCCACTATCACCGTTACTATTTAATATTGTATTAGAAACGCTAGCTATAGCAATAAGAGCTGAGAAGGAGATTAAAGGAATAAGAATAGGCAATGAGGAAGCCAAATTATCACTCTTTGCCGATGACATGATGGTATACTTAGAGAACCCCAGAGATTCTGCTAAAAAGTTATTAGAAATAATCCACAACTTTAGCAAAGTTGCTGGTTATAAAATAAACCCACATAAGTCATCAGCATTCTTATATATCACTAACAAAATCCAACAGTCAGAGTTACAAAGAGAAATTCCATTTAAAGTAACTACTGATAATATAAAATATTTAGGAATCTATCTGCCAAGGGAAAATCAGAAACTTTATGAGCAAAATTACAGACCACTTTTCACACAAATTAAGTCTGATCTAACCAATTGGAAAAATATTAAATGCTCTTGGATAGGGCGAGCAAATATAATAAAGATGACAATATTACCTAAACTAATCTATTTATTTAGCGCTATACCAATCAGACTCCCAAAAAACTATTTTAATGACCTAGAAAAAATAACAACAAAGTTCATATGGGAAAACAAAAGGTCAAGAATTTCAAGGAATTAATGAAAAAATCAAATGATGGTGGCTTAGCTGTACCAGATCTAAAATTATATTATAGAGCAGCAGTTACAAAACTATTTGGTATTGGCTAAGGAATAGATTAGTTGATCAGTGGAATAGAGTAAGTTCAAGGGATAAAACAGTCAACAAATATAGCAACCTAGTCTTTGACAAACCCAAAGATCCCAGCTTTTGGGATAAGAACTTACTGTTTGAGAAAAAATTGCTGGGAAAATTGGAAACTAATATGGCAGAAACTAGGCATTGATCCATACTTAACGCCGCACACCAAGATAAGGTCAAAATGGGTTCATGACCTAGGCATAAAGAATGAAATCATTAATAAATTAGAGGAACATAGGATAGTTTACATCTCAGACCTGTGGAAGGGGAAGGTCTTTATGACCAAAGCAGAACTAGAGATCATTACTGATCACAAAATAGAAAATTTTGATTATACCAACTGAAAAGTTTTGTACAAAACAAAACTAATGCAGACAAGATTAGAAGGGAAGCAATAAACTGGGAAAATATTTTTACAGTCAAAGGTTCTGATAAAGGCCTCATTTCCAAAATATATAGAGAATTAACTCTAATTTATAAAAAATCAAGCCATTCTCCAATTGAAAAATGGTCAAAGGATATGAACAGACAATTCTCAGATGAAGAAATTGAAACTATTTCTAGTCATATGAAAAGATGCTCCAAGTCATTATTAATCAGAGAAATGCAAATTAAGACAACTCTAAGATACTCACACACACCTGTCAGATTGGCTAAGATGACAGGAAAAATAATGATGATTGTTGGAGGGGATGTGGAAAACTGGGACATTGATTCATTGTTGGTGGAGTTGTGAACGAATCCAACCATTTTGGAGAGTAGTTTGGAACTATGCTCAAAAAGTTATCAAACTGCATACCTTTGATCCAGTAGTGTTACTACTGGGATTATATCCCAAAGAGATACTAAAGAAGGGAAAGGGACCTGTATGCACGAATGTTTGTGGCAGCCCTTTTGTAGTGGCTAGAAACTGAAACTGAATGGATGTCCATCAGTTGGAGAATGGCTGAATAAATTGTGAGTATATGAAAATTATGGAATATTACTGTTCTGTAAGAAATGACCAACAGGATGATTTCAGAAAGGCCTGGAGAGACTTACACGAACTGATGCTGAGTGAAATGAGCAGGACCAGGAGATCATTATATACTTCAACAACAATACTAGATGATGACCAGTTCTGATGGATCAGGCCATCCTCAGCAACAAGATCAACCAAATCATTTCTAATGGAGCAGTAATGAACTGAACCAGCTATACCCAGAAAAAGAACTCTGGGAGATGACTAAAAACCACTACATTGAATTCCCAATCCCTATATTTATGCACACCTGCATTTTTGATTTCCTTCACAAGCTAATTGTACAATAATTCAGAGTCTGATTCTTTTTGTACAGCAAAATAATGTTTTGGTTATGTATACTTATTATGTATCTAAGTTATATTTTAATATATTTAACATCTACTGGTCATCCTGCCATTTAGGGAGGTGGGGGGGGGTAAGAGGTGAAAATTGGAACAAGAGGTTTGGCAATTGTTAATGCTGTAAAGTTACCCATGTATATATCCTGTAAATAAAAGGCTATTAAATTAAAAAAAAACATATATCCTAGAAACATTAAAAAAAATTTATTTTTCCCCGATTACATATTAAAATCATTTAAATTTTTTTTTAATTTTAAGTTCCAAATTCTATTCCTCCCTCTCTCCCTCCCCTCCCCCTGACAATCAGCTATGATTTATACATGTGTAATCATGTGAAAATATTTCCATATTAGTCATTTTGTAGAAGAAGACTTGAATTTTAAAAAAAGAACAAATGAAAGAAAGTGAAAAATAGCATGCTTCAGCCTGTATTCAGACAGTATCAGTTTTTCCTCTGGAAGAAGATAGCATGTTTCATCATGAATCCTTTTAGATTGTCTTAGATCATTGTATTGTTGAGAATAACTAGGTCATCAATTCTTCATTGAACAATATTGCTGTTACTATGTACAATGTTTTCCTAGTTTTGTTCACTTCATTTTGCATCAGTTCATATAAGTCTTTCCTGGTTTTCTGAAGTCATCCTGCTTTTCATTTTTTATAGCACAATATATTGCACCACAATTATATATTACAGCTTGTTTATCCATTTTCCCAATTGATGAGCATACTCTCAATTTCCAATTTTTAGCCACCACAAAAAGAGCTACTATAAATATTTTACACAAATATAATCCTATGCTTTAAGCAATGATGAGAAGAGAAGAGAAGAGAAGAGAAGAGAGAGAGAGAGAGAGAGAGAGATGAGAGAACTACTTGGCTATTGTCATAGCTTGGGTGAAAAGTTCTGAAGGTCCCAGCTAGGGTGGTGGTGAAGAAAAGAAAACACAAGCAAGAGAGTAGAATTAAGATTTGGCAACTGATGGAACATAGCGAGTGAGGGAGAATGAGAAGTCAAACACAAAGCAGGTCATGAACCTGGAAGACTGGAAAGATGGTGGTACCCTTGACAGAAATAGGGAATTATTGAAAATTGATGAGTTTGAGAGAGAAGATAAAGGGCTCTTTGATGCAGATTGCAATGCAACTGGACCTAGTCATTCTGTGCAGTTCACTCAATTCCAACGCAAAATAAAAGGTGAGACAGGAAGCCAGCCTTTTAGTCATCACCCAGTACTGCAGAGTTAGCCAAGGGGAACTTCAACCATGAGGTGGAACGAGTGCAGGATGTGGACAAACCACGATTTTCCCAATAATCCTCGTGCAGAGTTTATTGGTACCTAGGTTGCAGTTATAATCTTCCTGGGAGAAGGAATGAGGAGGGTAAATGAGACAGTGTGGAGTCAGGAGTTCTGGGTGATAATTGTTCAAGACTTGCCACACTTCTTTTCATACTTCAATTGAAAGGTTGCATACCCTCAGAGTCATTTAGCTCCCTTTGGGGATATGTCACCCCCACTTTGAATACCCCTGTGCTAGAGGTCAGATCTGGGGGATGAGTGACTTGTCCAATTACAGCTTTCTTTTAATCAGGTGACTGGCTGAGAATATGTATAGTATTTCTTTCTTTTTTTGTTCCTAGTATCTTTCATCTTGATGATGTCTCTCCCATTCCCACTTGAGGGACTAAATATACACATTTCTGGAGGATGTCTCCAGGGTACTAGGAGATCACAAAATTAGAGACTTTTGGGATGAAAGGAGATACCAAAGTCATTCTTTCAATGTCCCTGCCTTTGTGTAGGAGCAGTACCTACTGCAGCTTTAGCAGACAGTGAAGAGGGAGCCATTTTGTTAAATGTATCCCTTTATTTCAGTATCTCTGTGTGAAAGAGAATCTATATATGTAACTTTGGGTCTTGATGCATGTGACTGCATGTGTCTATAAGATAGTGTATCTCATTTGCTAATGTCTCCCCCATGGAGAAGAGAATGGGTGGATGGTGGGGGAGGTAGGTGCATTTCCTCACATTTGGCACTGTCTCTTACTACATCTGATTGGAAGCTCCTGCTGGTAGTGTTCAAGGTTGTTTCCCCGCTGTGTGCTACCCCTCCAACTGCCACCCTTTTGCCTGATTGCATGAGAACCACCATTTGCACTCCATCCCTGTCCCTGGGTGGTTCCCCACTGCCTGAGTTTATCTCCCCATTTTATGTTACCATTTAATTAGCTCGAGCACAGTGGTTTTATGGGACAAACACTGCCTTGTTTGTCTTATAACTGGATTTCACAGCTCTATGGGGACAGGTTGGGAAATTTCAGCTTCTGAGTCCAGGAATGCTGGGAATTCCAGGAAAATGGAGAGCCCCAAGAATGTTAGAGATCTATTCCCTTCATAGGGTGTAGGGAAATCAGAATCCTCGATAAACAGCAGCCCCCAAACCCAACATACACATGTTCCTTTCTCCCCTCTGTCATCCAGTTCAGAGCATCCCAGCAAAGTGGAGATGTGAAAATTGCGGCTAGAGATTTAGGCCAAAGAACTTTCTGGTCCCCCACTATCTCCGTCTCCTTGTTTCTTTTGTAACTGTATATTCTTTCTTTCTGGCCTATAGAACCTGCTGATATATAGTTTTCCCAGATTTAGGGGAACAGAAGCTATATAGGGTTTTTGTAGAACTTACTGAATACTTTTTTTGTCCTTAAGATCCCCAAAAGGGGGTGCTTGAAGGATTTTAATTTTTCCTTCCCCTTCCTCTTCAACAAATACAAAGCCTCCTTGATCCAAGAAGATAGTAAGTTTGTTAATGCCAGGTATTTGGCAAAAGGTGCTACTTCAGCATTTTTGTAGGAAAACTTTATTCAATTTGTTCAAATTATGGTCTCCAAATGAGTTGACTTTCTGCTAAAATCTATATATCACTTTAAAGTTTTATAAAATGCTTTACATTCTGGTTATTTAATTTATGCCCTAAAACAGTTGTGGGAGGTGGATGCTGTTATTCCCATTTTACAGATGAGAAAACTGAAGCAGGTGGGAGTTACATAACTTGCCCAGGGTCATACAGCTATTTGTCTATTTGCTACAGAATTTTGTCTGAGATGAGATTTGAACTCTAGTCTGTTCTAACTCCAAGTCTAGTACTCCAATCATTTACTCTTTACTATCCCACATGCCTAAGTAGCCAGGCCAGATGGCCACTGTTATGGAGCTGAATTATCCAGAATCAGATCTTGAAGTGTCATCTCATGCATCCTCCTGTCCCTACACCAAAGCAAACCTAAGCCATCACAAGTAGCTCTGTCCAACTCTCTTACATCTCTAGGACTGGTAAGTCAGTAGATATTTATCAAATACCTACTATGTGTCAAGTGAGGTAGTTAAATGGTGCATAGAGTGCCAAGCCTGGAGATTTTCCTGAGTTTAAATTTGGCCTCAGCTGTATGACTCCAAGAAAGTAATTTAATCCCTGCTTGCCTCAGTTTCCCCATCTGTAATGAGCTGAAGAAGGAAATGGCAAATCACTTCAGTATCTTTGCCAAGAAACCCCAAATACCATGAAGAGTCAGACACAATTGAAAAATGGCTATATGACAACAAAATGTATCAGATACATGAAGGTTTCCTATGGATGAGATTTCTGTGGGGACTTGAAGGAAACTGGGAGGTAGAGATGAGAAGAGCATTCCAGGAAGGGATTTCTCCCTGCAAGAGAAAATGCCTAGAGTGGCTTGAGGAAAAGTAAGGAGACCAAAGTCATGGCATCATAGAGTATGTGGTAGGAGGTGGTATATTATGAAAGCTTCCTGGTCTGGCAACTTCATAGCCTCACAAAGATTCACCATGATATGACTTTGCTGATTCAGGGAACTTCCAGGTGAGGAGCTCTTTACCACTGCAGGTCAATATGTCCTTTGAACCTTATAGTCTTAGCTATCTAGAACACAAAATAGTCAAGATATTTGCCTGAGATCACACCACCACTATGTCAGAGGCAGACAGGTCTCGACCCCATATCTTCCTAGCTTTGAGATTGACTACCCCTTTCATAGCATACACGTTAACTGTGTAAACACACTCTTTAAATTAAGTTCTAAAAGAGCCCCACAAACTATTACTTGTTAAAACATACTATTCTCTTCCCAACTCTGGTGGGACATCTTTTATCACTATGTGTGTGTCTGTGGATAAGGCAAAATATGCTTTAAAGTGGAATACAATGAAAGTAACTGTGAAATTTACCAATTCTTGACAGAATGCATCTTCCTTCCTTCCCTGAAGAGGTACAAGGTTACCATATGGAATATTGCATATGCTGCTAGATATGGAGAATATGTTGGTTGATTTTGCTATGCTGTTTTTTTCCCCTTTTCTTTTTTATCTCTGTCAAAAAAGGATGGCTTGCTGAGTGTGGGGAAAAGCTTAAGAATATATTCAGAAATAAAAGTGATAAAAAAAACCAAAAGGCATAAGAAGAGAGAGACAGAGACAGAGACAGACAGAGAAAGAGTGACAGAAAGACAGAGAGACAGAAAGAGAGAGAGAAAGAGAAAGGAAGGAGGAAGGGAGGGAGGGAGGGAGAGGAGGAGGAGGAAGAGAGGGGGAGGGGGAAATAAGGGAGGGAGAAAGAGGGGCAGAAAGGGAGAGAAGAAGGGAGGGAGAAAGAAAGGAAGAAAGAAAGAAAGAAAGAAAGAAAGAAAGAAAGAAAGAAAGAAAGAAAGAAAGAAAGAAAGAAAGAAAAGAAAGAAAGAAAGAGAAGGAAGTAGGGAGGAAGGGAGGGAGGGAGGGGGAGGAAGGAAGAAAGGAAGGAAGGAAGGAAGGGAAGGACAGAGGGATGGAGGGATGAAAGAAGAAAGAAAGAAAGAGAGAAAGAGGAAGGAAGGGAGGGAGGGAGGAGGAAAGAAGGGAGGGAGAAACCGTACTTTTCTTCTGTCCTCTGCCAATTCCACTCTTCCCCTAGGTGTGAGAAACTGAATGTCCTGCTTTGTTCTCAATTTATTTCATCTTCTGCTTTCTAAATTACCTGCAGACGGAAGAGATATGGACAAAGTTCCCAAAGAAAGAGAAATCAGAGTGTGAGACTTGGAGTGGAAAAAGAGGTTTTGGGAGAGTGGAAGGATATAGCACTTTTTAGTTACAAAGTACTTTCAGGCATATTATTCTCCCAATTTTTTTTGTATATATATATATATATATATATATATATATATATATATATATATATGATTTGCTTATGTAGGGTTTAGAGTCCTTTCCCTTCCCCTTTCCCTTCCATGGGAAAGTGACCAGAAATATTAAAGGTTTTGCTGCTTTTGAACCTAAGAAAAAATTCATGGCCCTGGACCCATACAATTTGATGGGAAGGATATAATTCTGGTCTGATAGTCTCTCTACCAGAGGATTACACAAAGATCTACCTTATGGCACCCTCTCTTGCTCCACTTCAGGCAGTAATCAAAGTCTCCCTTGGAGAGAGGTGGATGAGATTCCAGAGATACCTATCAGTGTCATTTAGACAGCCCATGTGGATATACTTAACTTGTATGGACAGTAAACACCCCTTAGCTATGATTTCAAATTAAATTATCCATCAGTGTTCTTTTTTTCCCGCCCTAAAGCCTAACTCCTCTCTTCCTCCTAGTTCTCATCTTTTGTTTTTTTCTGAAACAGTTGGAAGTAGGTCTTCCTCTAAGATCAAAGGGCACTTAGAATGACCTCTGAAGTTCTCAGAGATGGCCTGATTTGCCTTAGGTCCCTTCCAATAGCCACCTTTTCAGGGAATTGACCTGAAGGTCTACTTAAAATCTAGCAGCTGCTTGCAACATCATGGACAGCAGGGACACAGATGACTCAGCTGCAATCCCCTCCACTTTCTGCTTCCCCTCCCTGGAAGCTTTTGACAACACAACACATCTCACCTAAAAAACCATTAGGCATTTAAAGGTCTGGGATGGGCCCTAGCATGCCTCCACCCTTTCATGCCATCCTATCTCTAGATGACTTCAGATGAAGAGATGGTATTGTGTGAGGGATGCTCTAACCTCCCCCTTCTTTTTTCCTTGCATTCTCCAATATATTTTCTTTGACAGTTTGCACAGATAGTTAAGATACCGTGTAATTACTGTTGCATCTGAAAGCCAAAGGTGATTTATTTCTGACAAGCACAGTCGTCTTAGAGATGGCTTGGGGTATGTGTGTATATATTTGAGAACATAAGTACCGGTGTATGTGTTGGTTGTATCTTTTTTTGGGGGAGCAGAATAAGCATTAAATATTAGTTCTCTCCCCTTTCCCTGAGCAAAGTGCTTTATAAAAAAATTATCTCTCTTAATCCTTACACAATCCTGGGAGGTAGGTGCCATTTTTATCCACTTTCCCCTTAGCACCCCACTAATGTATAAAGCAATATAACAGCCACGGGGGGGGGGGGGGAGAGGGAAATCGGAGTAAGGAGACAACGTCTTTGTCCTAGGGGAACTTCCAGTCTGATTGGAGAGACTCAATAGATACAGAGAGACAAGGATAGCACCAAGAATGTAGGGATATAACTATTAAACTCAAATTTGCAAACATTTATTATTCTCCTATTGTGTACAAGGCATTGGGAGTATAGATATAAAACAACCTTGATTTCAATGAACTTTCATTCCACTGGGGAAATACAAAGTTAGATGGATAGAATCGGAAAAACCTGAGTTTAAATCTGACCTTAAGCACTTGCTAGTTGTGGGATCCCGGGCAAGTCACATAAATCTCTGCCTCAGTTCTCCCATCTGTAAAAGTAGTTAAAAATGGCACCTACCTCCAAGGGTTGTTGCAGGGATTAAGAGAGAATTTTTATAAAGCATTTTGCAAAACTTAAGGTGCTAGCCATCACTATTAAATGTGAAATAATTAAATTAGAGAAAGCATACTAATAACTTGGGGTAGGGAATGTCAGAAAAGGGGTCACAGAGAAAGTGATATGGAACCAGGAAGGAAGACATTAGTACTGAGGGGGGCAGATTCATATGTTTCTGAGGAAAGAATTCTTGGGAGGAAAGGAATATACAACAAGGTTTGGAATAGTAAGGACAGTGATGGGAAAGGGGTGGACAGCCCAGTCTGTATGACTACTTTAAGGAAGATGTTTGGGGATTAGAAGTAAGTATATCTGCAAGGAACTCAGATTCTATCCTAAGGAGCTATAAGAAAGGGGAAAATAATAAGAGAAATGATATAATTTGGGAGAGGAGTTGACATTTATGGAATGGGAATACCAATGGGGAGAATTTAAGTTATTCCTTACGAGACTGAGGCTTTCATATGAGATCAAAGAATCACAACATTTGAGAGTTAGAAAGGACGTTTGTAGAGAGTCCAAACCATACTCCAAAAAAATCTCACTCTAACATATCCAGTGACTATCTGTCCAGCCTGGGCTCTTGTTCAAGCAAGGCAAACATGCCCTCTTTCAAAGGAGTCTGGTCCACTTTTTGGACATGTCCAATTATTAGGAAAATCCTTGCCCCCAACACCCAAGTCTACACTGGTCTCTTGGCAGCTTCTACCCATCACTCTTCATTCTGCCCATTGTTGCCAAACAGTATATGATAAATTTCTCCTCTGTGATAGTCCTTGAAATACTTAAAAATTTTTTTTTATCATAGCTTTTTATTTACAAGATATATGAATGGGTAATTTTTCAGCACTGACAATTACAAAATCTTTTGTTCCAATTTTTCCCCTCCTTCCCCCCCCCAAGATGGCAGGTTGACCAATACATGTTAAATATGTTAAAGTATCTGTTAAATACAATATATGTATACATATCCATACAGTTATTTTGCTGTACAAAAAGAATCAGTCCTTGAAATACTTGAAAACAATTATGGTATCTGCTAGTCTTCTTTTCTTAAGGGTAACCAGGCTCAGTTCTTTCAACCAATCTTCATATGTCAGGGATTCCTTCACTATGGATATATTCTCACTTATCAATGTCCTACTTTAACCATCATACCCAGAAGTGGACATTGTCTTCCAGGTGAGATCTGAGAAGGGCAGGATGCAGTGGAATTATCACTCCCTTTTTCCTAGAAGCCATGCTCCTCATTGTAATGCAAGATATTGTTAACTTCTCTGAACTGTTCAGTTACACTACTGAGTCCTATTGAGCTTGCCATCCAGTAAGAATACCAAATCTTTTTTTTTGTTGTTGTTGTTCTCATAAAACCCTTACATCTTGAGATGTGAGGAGAGTAAAGAAATTTTTCCTAATTAAAGAAATTAAGAATATTCTTAAGCATTAAAGAAATTGTATCAAGACAAGAGAATCAAAAAAGATATGGATTTAGATATCCAAAAGAAGAGGACAGGGTTGACTGAATCATGTTCTAGCTAAGATGTGGC
Organism: Sarcophilus harrisii; assembly: GCF_902635505.1. Classification (NCBI taxonomy): domain Eukaryota; kingdom Metazoa; phylum Chordata; class Mammalia; order Dasyuromorphia; family Dasyuridae; genus Sarcophilus; species Sarcophilus harrisii. Next base: position 88,267,192 of record NC_045430.1, on the reverse strand, counting down.
TCTTTGAATTCTCCTCATATTGTAGCAGGATGGATTGAGATTAGATAGGAAAAGGGAATTCAGATTCTAAGTAACACTGAGATGAGTTGGAATGGGGGGAGGGGCCCCCAGATTTTAGGTAGGGGAAGAATATAATGGGATGAGGGGGTCCCCATCCTCTCTGGGGTGGAGCAGCAGCAGGGAAGGGGGGTAAATTCCCGAGCTTTGCTTCTGGCGTCCCTGGCTCAGGCTTCTGTCAGTACAGACCTGCATCCCAGCCCCGCCCCGATAGATGATTATACCCCTTGGGATGCATCATTGCTAGGAAAGCAGATGTGCCAGATGTGACATGTTTGGGATAAAAAAAAATCCCTCACCTTTGAGCCTTGGGGAGAGCTGCTAATCATCGTCCTACTGCTGCTTGTGGGTAGGGCAGGGCTGGGGTGAGGAGGGAGTTGGGATTCTGCCAGCTTTGCACCCTGCAAGTCTTCTGCAGGAGAATCTCCAACCACTTAAGGAACCAGGAATGGGGGAGGAGGAAAAGGGTTATGGCATGAGGTTCTCCTGCTCAAAACAGACAAAAAGTGGTTCTGCTGTTGGCCTAGAGACTCAGGCTCTGGCTTCCTGGCTAGTTGCTATAATTTGATTGAACTCCATGGATAAGGGGATGCTAATGATTACAGTTCTAATGAGAGCTAAAGTTTCCAGAAATATGTATTTGTAGGAATAGCTTTAGGCTTACCCTATGCCAGTCTTCAGAAGCTAAGCTGAGGACTTGAAAGGTGTCTTGTCCTATGCCTGAGGGAGAGCCTCCTGAGTGCTGCTGACAGATATCTTAGTTTGGGGAGTCTTAGAATGCTGTGCTGATGTTCTTCTGCGAATACAGAGCCTTAGGGACTCAGAAGTCCAGGCTCTTGGTACGTCAATCATTCCCCTTGTCCTTTCCTAGGTCTTATGGGGAACAGCTAGGGAGAATAAAAACCATTGTCTGGGAGGGCTTCTGAGCATGCTAAAGTTCTAACTTATAGAATACTTGATAGTATTGCACAGTGGCAGGAGATAAACAAAATGTCAAAGATACAAGATGTTTATATCCCAAAGAAATGTAATCAATTCCTGGGTCTTACAAGGGACTGATCCTCTTTTTCTCTGTGTGAATTCTTGCTATTTCCTAACTCCAGTGCTGACTCTAAATCTAGCACTAAGGCCAACAACACTAATCTCGACCCTAATGCTATCCCATCCCAAGCCCAGGAATGTTTTTTACCTTGGAAAATGGTGGGGTCTACCCCTGCCAAGCACTCCCTAGGGTTCTACTTCTAAGCAAGTTACTGGGATGTTTGCTAGTATTTCTATTAGCTGTGGCTAATGCTTAAGCCATCCTCCTAAAGTGACTTTACCCCTCAAACTACACATTAACCCTATGCTTACCCTAAGCTTAACCCTATTAGGGAAACCTTCCTTCCTTTTACCCCACAGCAAATAATGTGGGGACTAGAGACAGCTGAGGAATGCCGCTGGAGAGGAGGCGGAGATCCAGCCAGAGCGACCTGGAGGAGCCAGTGTGGTATCTGAAAGCCCGGGGCATGATTCTGGTACCTGCCAAGCCATGAGTCACAACATCATTCTCCATGGCATTTTGGCGGGGGTGTGTCCAGGCTGGCAGCTGGTAAACAGAAATGGCACCATCACACTGGCCCCCTTCCTTGGATTGAGCCACTGTCCATTTCCCAACTTTGGGGGAAGGAAAGGTGATTTGTCACATCCTCCTCGATCCCTTAAACTTAAGAGCTTTGGGCAAGCTTATGGATAAAGCTGCCGAGTGGATGCCTTTAGCTTGCCAGCTTGGTAAGGGAATCAGGAAGAGAAGGCTCATAGAGAACCTCCATCATCTCCATCTCGGGCTCCTTTGAGAATCAGCCCCGCTCAGGAGTATTGAGTTGCCCCTTTTATCCTAATAAGGATGCCTGCTTTACCCATTGTTCCTTCCACTGCATCAATTGCCAGAAATCATATAAACATCCACCGAGGCTAGATAGTTGTCTCTCCTGGAGGATCCTCCTTTAGAGACTTTAGAGACATATGAGCTCTATCACAGACCCCTGTGTCTATCACTGGCCGACTTCTACAAATCACTCTACTTGCTTGCAATATGTAGACTAAAACCCTCTCACAAGAGGGTAGGGATGAAGAGGGAAAAGGGAATCCAATGAGATACTAATGACTATTTTCAGAGTGTTGTGGGAAGATTAAGGTTATTATTATTATTTACTCCATGGGTTATCCATACAGTCATCAGACAGATTAAACACACATAGATAGTTCTATTCTTTGGGCTTATGGAAACTACTCCCTTCCCTGTTTCTGACTTATATCGGAAGCAGCTGCTTTTGGTCATTAGTCCCATTTTGCTACTGGAATGATTGGTTATTTGAGCCTTGGGGATTGAAAATGCCAGGCTCCTCTGCTCTTCATTTTTCTGACCTGTCCTGGAAGCTCTTTAGATATAATCAATAAACTTTTGGTAGTATGAAGGGTCTGACAGAGTCCCAAGAGACAAATCTTTAAGTTGCAGTAGCAGGAATATTTAGTCATTAGTCTCTAAATTAGGCTCAGAAAGAGCTGAATTCAAATCCAAGCTCAAACACACATGGGTTTTGTGATTCTGGGCAAATCACTTAACTTTTCCATAGCCCATTCAATTCTAATATTCCCTGTGTTGAAGAATAAGCACTTTGGTAAATACATTACAAGTTTACTATATTGATGAAATCATAGGTCCAGATAAAGAATTGAACATGATTACAGACCTCCTAAGACCCCATGACATTTATATATTAAATACACTTTAGCTAATTCTTCTAAACTCCAAGGTGATAAAGAACAATGACTCAGCATGTTCAGGATTAATTACCTATGGGATTCTGATCTTTAGTATGGGAAAGTTATTCAAAGAAGAGAGTAGCCTAAAATGAGAGCCCTAACTCCAAACCTTCCTATTTCTCTTTTTATAAATACAATTCCCAAGTCACTTCTGCCCAGCAGAGTTCCAGAAATAATTACTTTGCAACTAATGAATTTTCTAGTTTTTGTCTGGATAGTCTAAGATTTCTAGCTGGGCCTCGAAGTTTTCCTGAGCATTGAAAAGAAAGAAAACAAGAAAATATTAAGAAAACTCGACAGTAAATGTGATATATTTCATCTAGAAAGGATTTCAAGAGTGACTGTGGTTAGCCCCTGCTTCTTGATGGAATAGTGTTGAATTTAGTCCTGGTCTGAATGTCCAGTGCTTAAAAGACAGTAATGGAGAGGGAAACTATTCAATTCATATTAGGAAGTTCTACCTTGGGTCTAATCCTTATTTCTTTAGCTTGGAATAGAGGACAGTGAGAAAATAAAACCACTTCTTCAAATTTCTGAAATATTAAAAGGGGTTCTTGGTTAGATTTCAGGGGGTATATGAAATTGAATAGGAAATAAATTGCATTTTTATTTTCATTAATCTCTAAGTAAAATTTAGTATTTTCTTCAATTATGATTTAAAAACCCATTATTCTGAGAAAGGCTTTAGCAAACTACTAAAGAGATCATCACACACACAGAAAGATTAAGAATCCTAGCAGACCTATCCTATGAGGCTCTTAGGATCGGAGCTAAGTCCAATGGGTGTAAGTTACAGAGGAGGATTTATTTTGGGAAAATATAGAGAAGAATAATTATGGAATGAATGGTCCTGTGACATAATGAGTTTATCATTAAACACTGAAAGTGTTTAAGTGGAGACTCGTGAATGGTACAAAGAGGATTCTTCCTAGGGGTAGGAGGTAAACTAGATAGTTTCTAATAAGAAGGAAGAATATGGGGCAGTTAGATGGTGCAGTAGATAGAACACTAGCCCTGAAGTCATTCAAATCTGGTCTCAGACACTTAACACTTCCTAGCTGTGTGATCCTGGGTAAGTCATTTAACCCCAATTGCCTCAGCAAAAAAAAAGAAAAAAAAAAGGCTACTCTTCATTGTGCTAAGTGCTTTACAAATATTATCTTTTGATGTTCACAACAACCTACTAGGTAGATTCTATTATAATTTCCACTTTACAGTTGAGTAAACTGAGGCATTTGCATCTTAGTTTCTTGTCTAGGGTTACAGACTAGTGTCTGTGTTCAGATTTGAAGTCAGGTCTTCCTGACTCTCTAGTCTTAGAGCTTCAGCAGGCCCAGCAGTCTCCAGACTATATTTCCAAACTAAATAGTCTCAAGTCCTTTGGCAGCTGGGTGAAGATCCTTTCTCAGAATAATGGTTTGTTTTTTTTTTTTTTTTTAATAATAGCTTTTTATTTTAAAAATACATGAAAAGATAATTTTCAACATTCACCCTTGCAAAATTTTGTGTTTCAAATTTTTCTCCTTCTCCCCCCACCCCCTCCCCACCCCACCCCAACCCCTTCCCCTAGATAGCAAGTAATCCAATATAGGTTAAATATGTGCAATTCTTCTGAACATGTTTCCATCTTTATCTTTCTACACAAGAAAAATCAGATCAAAAAAGAAAAAAATGAGAAAAACAAAGTAAGTAAAGGACAACAAAAAGTTGTTCATTCAATCCCCATAGTCCTTTTTCTGGTTGTAGATGGCTTTCTCCATCACAAGAAAAAGCCATTTTGCTGAAAAAAGTCCATTAGAGTTGATCATCATATAATCTTGTTGCTGTGTACAATGTTCTCTTGGTTCTACTCACTTCACTTAACATCATGTAAATCTCTTCAGGCCTTTCTGAAATCATTCTGCTGATCATTTCTTATAGAACATATTCCATAACATTCATATACTATAACTTATTCAGTTATTCCTCAACTGATGGACATCCACTCAGTTTCTAGTTCCTTGCCACTACAAAAGGGCTGCAAACAGAATAATGTTTTTAAATACATACCAGGAAATACATAGGATTACAAAAGAAACCATTTATAAGAAAATACAGTTATAAAGTTTTTTTTTTTTTGTTTTGTTTTGTTTTTTAATTTCATGGACTCCAGATTAGAAAGCCTTGCCCTAGATCTTGGTGACTTCTCCCTTCATTATTACACTTCTGTCATGCTTGGATGATAGAAATTGGATTTGGGAGCAGGCAGGAAAGAAAGTGAATAAGCATTTATTTAATATCTATCATGTGTCACTGCTACCACCTTGGTGCAGGCTCTCATCAGCTCACATCCAGGGCTTTGGCAATAGCTTTGCTGGTGGGTCTGCATGTGTCAACCTAAAATACAGGTCAACCAACCAACCTCTGTACTCAATAACTCCAGTGGCTCCCTAGCATTTGTAGTATCAAATACAAAATCCTCTTGGTGTTCAAAGCTCTTCATCATCTTCTCTCCCTCCCCAATCTTTCCATTCTTCCCTTTTACTTTTTGCCAGCACTTTTTGAGCCAGGGGCACTGACCTCCTGGCTATTCCACAAATAAATCATTCCATCTCTAAAAAGAGGGCACCCTGGGAATCTTTGCTCTCCTTATCTCTGTCTACTAGTTTCTCGCTTTCTTTAAGTTCCAAACAAAATCCCACCTTCTACAGGAAGCCTTTCTCAACCCCTCTTAATCTTAGTGTCTTCCCTCTCTTAATTATTTCCTGTATGTCCAATGTAAAGCTTGTTGGTTGCTTAGTTCCCCCATTAAGTTGTGAGCTTTTTAAGGCTTTTTTGCCTCTTTTTATATCTCTATGAATTAACACAGTGCCTGGTACACAAACATTTATTGACTGACATTATACTGAATGCTTCACAAATATTATTTCATTTGATGCTTACAACAGCTCTGGGAAGTAGGAAGCTGTTATCTTCACTTTACAATTGTGGAAAACTGAGGTAAATGGGAATTAAGTGTCTTGCCCAGGGTGACACAGCTAGTAAGTATCTAAGGTTGGATTTTAATTCAGGTGAACCTGATTCCAAGCCTAGTGCTTTATTCACTGAGCTATTTAATTACTTCATAAGGGCATTACCTTCCAGAGCATCTACCTGCCTCCTCATTTTACAGATATGAATACTGAGGCCCATAGAAATTAAATGATATACCTATGGTCCCCCTGGAGTGAGGATTTGGCCCTGTGCCCTTTCCTTCCAAATTCAGTACTTGTATAGTACTCTTGCTTGTACCTGTGATTATACAAATCCTGTCTTTTCAACTAGTAGGCAGTGACCATATCTTGCATCCAAAGCTAGAAAATTATTATTCAGAGGTTGGACTTGGTAGACTGAAGTCTCTAAAAAATTTTAGATTGTAACAGTCAAATATTATTGTTTTCTGCTTAGAGAAAATAGAGAGATGTTCTGATTCAGCATTAAACCACTAAGAATATGACAAGAGAAAGAGAAGAATTCAGAACCTCCAAGATATTTGCTCAGGAGAGTATAAATTCCCATCACTATGAGCCCTCCATGTGTTCAGAAAATCCCAGGCTGGGTGTGAATCCAGAGGGAGACCAGATCCTTGCTTTCAGAAGCTGCCTGTCTTTGGGGGTGGAAGGAAATACCTAGAGAATCTACCCATTTTGACCGAGTTTACTTGACTGAAAGAGACATGGATTCATGTATTTGGTCATTCTAATTTACCACAATGCTTTAGATCTGACTTAAGGGAATCACAATCTGGGTACCTCCAGAGAATGATGGACTTTGTCTGATGTCTCCAGTCATCTCATGATGTCTCCATGTATCTAACTATTCCAAGCCTAAGTCCCTGGACTTCTCTGTCTCTTCTTTCTTCTCTGGTTTCCCTCAATCAGAACAAGGGCTCTCTTTCACACTTCTTGGCAGCTTTTGAACAAAAAAACCTGATAGTTATTTCCGGCATTGCTTGCTGTCCTTGGAATTACAGTATATAGATTATAGTATGACCAATCAGATCCACCTAATGTGATCTGATTTATCTTCACTACTTCCCCTTGCCTCTTCAGCCTCCTGAGGTACTGAATTACCAATAGAAAAGGGAAGTGCCCATTTGTTCCATTTGTCAGGGAATGTTGAGATAGAGAGAGAGTAGTGAGTCCTTCAAACACACACTGGTAGAGATAAATTGAGCCAGAGTTTCTTAGTGATCCACTAGGATATCTTGACCTCATTGGGCTAGAGGAGGTGGGGTAAATAGGATGACACATCTTCAATCTCAGCATGACTTGCAGCTCCAATCTCTGGGATTGCTCCCCTTTCCTCCTCTAGTTCTCTTCCCCCCACCCCCACCCCTTCCCCAGCCAACCACCCTGCCCTGAGGCGGGAGCTGAGATCTTAGTTTTCAGAGAAAGTGAGATGAAGCATTGCCTGACAAGTGGGTGGGTCCCCTTTGCTCCCCCACCACCCATTTTATGAGCCCCGGGTGGCTCCCTCCTTCTAATATCCTCCCTCTCTTTATGATCCTGCCACCCATCTTTGATGTCTTGCTTTCCTCAAAGGGGCATGGGGAGAAGAAAACCAACCCAGCCAAAAAAAAGGGACCCGCCCAGGGGCTTCCCTGAGTGAGAGAGGGAGGGGACCACAAGCCATGAGCTAGAGGCTTATGGGTGTTGTTGATACATGGATAGGAAAAGTCCTTCACTGAGGTATATGTAGATTGAACCAAATGCCATCTTGAAAAATCTTTCAGTCCCAGTTCATCATATTAAATCTTTGCAAAGAACTTTGACAATCCATGTGTCTCCCGAAGTCCAATGAACCATTTCTGCAATGTCTCTAGATCCTAATCCTGATTCCTCTTGCTTTCTGCAAGAAATCTGCAACCTGGGATCATGTAGTGCAATCTCTCCTTTGCAAATGAAGGAGTTGCAGCCCAGTGAGTTTTGCTAGCTTGACTGATGAGCAGCGGATTTGGAACTTACTCTTTGATCTCCTTTAAAGACTCCGATGAGTGCTCTTTTACCTTGCCTTGCTATTACCATTGGAGAATATGGAGAGTCCTCAGCTGCTTTGTTAGAAAATTCCTCCTTTGACACTGAGAAATGATTGTCTTTATTTAACTTTCTCCAACCAGATTGCCCCAGATTCTTGTCGTTGTTCTTTTTCAACTTCATAGGGACCTTTGCCATTCTTTTCTACCTTGGCAAAGGCACTTTTATTCAATCAGAATGAGAAATACTCCCCCACCATATATCCTTGTCAGCCTTTCCTTTCTCTTTGTCCTCTGGCTCATATCTGAAATACCTTGTAATGATTTAGGAAAGGTGAACGACATGCTTCTCTTATATTGGAGAATTCCACTAAATAACCCCCTATTTCCAGGTTTGGCAACTTTCCCTCTTCTCTATTCTGTTTCTTCTCCTCTCCATTAAATCTTTTTATTCGCTGTGCTCCTATTCTTATCCATCTATAATTTTTATTTTATAACTGCCCCATAATGATCTGGGGGCCATCCTTACTGAATCACTGACTAGTGATTTAATTTGCTTTAGGATTTAATTTGACTTTATTAAAAAAAAAAAAAAAACCATTCTTCATTCGGTAAAGAGCTGGATTGAACAGAAGTCTCTAGATTGTCAGATTCTTGAAGTCTCTTTTCATTGTGAATTCCAGGCTCCTTCATTTTCTCCTTCATCTGAAATTCCAGTTTGCCTGGATGTGGATTAGAATTCAGTGATTCTTGAAGATGATTGTCCATTGTTTAAAGAAAAAGAAACTTAACCACTTTTCATTAAGATGAAGCAGACAAAGACTCCCATTTGGCCTCTGAGAATTCAAAGTCAAGCCTGTCTCTGCAATTTACTAAACTCGGACAGATTACTTATTTTGGCCTTCATTTTCCCTCTAAATCGAGAGGGTTAGAACATATCATTTCTGAGATCCCACGTATCTCTAAATCAAGGATTTTTGTTCCTATTTACTTGTCTCTTTACTTGTTACTCAGCTTAAATCTCAGTGCTTATACTTAATATATTCCATGGTATGCTGGTAAACATTTAACAACCAATTCTCAGAAGGAAAAAAATTGCATGACACACTTTTCATTTAATCTGCACTATTAACATTTTATCTATCACCTTCTTAAATTTAGACAATCAACAGCAAAACCTGATCTGTAGTCATTGCCAATTCTGAATTGTAAATGCTCACACTGAAAATTCAACAATCAGCTCTTGTGAACAGAAATACCCCTGCTTACACACTCCAGCTAGGAGGAAATGTTCATTTATAGCATGATAAAGTAAGGAGAATATTGAGAACTTGGGTTCTAGTCTTATCTCTACTGTTTATTACCTGGATAATCTCAGGCAAGTCATTTATTATCTGTTGGTCTTGGTTTCCCCATCTATAAATAAAGGAGGGAGATGAACTAAAAGTTTTGGAAGACTCTTTTCCACTGTAAATTCATGATCCTGTGATCTTATGATTCTTCTTCCAAATTCTAATCAGTATAATAAGGCAGCCAGTGTAGACACAGCTAGCAATATAGCTGAAATGTAGGCACAACTGGGAGCTTAGCTGAAGTCTAATTCATTAGTGTGTTGCTGTGGGGGAGCATAGAAAACCCCTGGATTTTTAATGAATACACAGTTATATACTTGGGCAAATTTCTACACTAGCCACTTGTAGAAATGGGGCTGGGACTGTAAATGCAGGGCTTATGTAGCTGCACCTCCAATTATCTACTAGAGATCTAATTAAGGGCAGCCTGCTAAAGATGGATTTGATCAGAGGTGATTTTTTTTTTTTTTTTTTGTGCTTAGTTGTACAAACAGACTCCAGGCTTCCCCATCTTCCTATCCTTGCTGGTATGGAAAGGACCTCAACAAGAAAGGAACTCCATTTATATTTTCCAGTGATATATAATCTCTTCCTACTTATATCTCTATTGGCAAGCAGACATCCCAGACCTGGGATTTCCAAAGTAATAGAAGATAAAATAGGATTTTAAAAATGAACACACCATAAGAAAATAAAACAAGAATCTTTTGGATCTTTTTTGTCATATTTTCCTGAGTCACCTTACTGTTTAATTATTTCCTTTTTTCCAAGGCAATATGCCTCCATGGGCATGCGAAAAGTGAAAATGAAGGTTCAGCAGTGTTAAATAGAAACAGAGCCTTTAAACTGTATAGGAGGATCCCTGTTAACTGTATATTAACTCAGAAAACCATATATTAACATTATCTATGTCCTATTATATTTTTACTTCTATGGTTAAATATTTCCCAATTAGTTTAATCTGTTTCAGTCACACTTGGGAGTGTTGTACTCTGTATTGGATTCTATAGGCTCAACCCATCTTTCAGGGGTATTCTGACTTCAATCAAAATAGAAAATTTCACCCACCTCCACCAGATTCCATGACAAACTTATATTTCCCTTGGCTCTTTTAGTCCCAATCCCAAATTTCCCTAAGCAATTATAAGAAAAAAATGTCTACTGGAAAAAGAGAAAAGGAGATTTCTTCTACCTTGGAGAATCCTATACAATTCACACAACAAAAGATTGGGATGATGGTTTATCCGGGTCAGTGGCTCCTGGCCCTGTTGCTAACCCTCCCTTTGTCTTGGTTAAGACTAATGACATCTTTGGTATAGGGAATTTCTGGTGTGGAGACTCCCTCCAATGATGATGATGCAGGTCTGCTGCTTATGTGTAATTTAGAATTAGAACCACGCAGGACACTGAGAGCTTAAGTGAATTACCCAGTTACACAGCCAGTATGTAATGGAGATCATATTAGAACCCAGGTCTTTCTGACTCCTAAATTTTCCTCTAACCATCATATCATGTTGTCTCTCCCATATAGGTTTACCTAGGTTCACTACCATCTTTATCTTCACCTTCCCTGCTACCCCAAGCCCACAGAGTTTGCAAATATCAAATCAGCCTGTTAGATTTGAAAGAAATTCATGGTAGTGGAGAAAGCACTAATCCATAGAGGCAGGGTTTTTGTTGTTGTTGTTGTTGTTGTTTTTTGTTTGTTTGTTTGTTTTTGGTAAATATCTGGCCTCTCATCTGAAGGGTTAAAGAAATGCAGATTTAAGTTGAAAAGAGCCTTAGAGTTCCATCTAGTTCAGGTCTGCCACTCTCTTCATTTCATTTTACAGATATGGAAACTAAGACCCAGAGAAAAAGAAATTCTCTGTCCAGGAGAAATCAGGCAATCTGAGGGGCATTTTCTCCACTGCTATTAGAAAATTGACATTTTTCTCATTATTCTTCCTTTTCTACTTAAAAATATAACCTGGAAGAATATGATTATCTTGAAATATTTTATTTTTTAATTAAAGAGGGTTCATTATACTACCCGTCTCATCTCGTCCCAGAGGAGGGAAATCCTGCATTCAGCAAGTTTGCTAAGAAATAATTATAGGTTCAAATCTTCCCCAGGCCCCGAAATTCAATTAAACTTTTTTTTTTGTTTCAAGTTGCCCAGAGTCACATGGTACATATGCATGTGTGTGCTCACTTGCGTGAATATGTCCTGGTTTGCCTTGTAACATTCTAAGAAATACGCTAATGTGAAACCCTAATAGTCAATTGTTCCCTACCCACCTCCCTGCAATTTAAAGGTCTATCATCTCTGAGAGTGCACAGGTAATTGGTAAAATAATTTAAACCCTTGCTATAGAAGGAAAAAATGTGTGTGTGTATGTGTGTGTGTGCTGGCTTGACCGATCTTGTTTCCATGGCCCAAGTTGTGACCCACTGAATGAGTATAGATATAGTACTACTATGTGGATACACGGTCATCAATGTGTATTGAACCCATTTTTGCCAGTTGAGCTCTACTGATCCAATTCAGCAGCCTTTCATTTATGTGGTGGAGGCTAGTTGTCATGTATATTAATTTCAATCATGAAAATTACTTTGTAATCCATGTGGGTGCAGGACTTTGGGACTCTCTTTCTTTCTTTCTTTCTCCATATATAATAATTTTATTCATGTTTATTTGTTGGATTAGTTTCCAGTTCTTTTTTGTTGCTTTTGTTTTTAATTTTAATAGCTTTTTATTTACAAGTTATATGCATGGGTAATTTTACAGCATTGACTATTGCCAAACCCTTTGTTCCAATTTTTCTCCTCCTTCCCCCCACCCCCTCCCCTAGATGGCAGGATGACTAATACATATTAAATATATTAAAGTATAAATTAAATACAAAATAAATATACGTGGGACTCCTTTCTTCATCTACCCCCCTGCTTCAGTGTTGGGTTTGCCCATAGTCCAATCTATCTGAGAAATTGTTGGGGGAAAAACAATTTGCCTTAAATGAACAGGATAAAATAACCCCCTCAGAAGAAGATGGACCATGAAGTCAGCTCATGAAATTCATAAAGTTAGGGCATGGATACTCCTAGCCCTGGTGGAAAAAATGCTCAAAGGGTAAATTTCCCCAATCCCACGGCCCCCAACCAACTCTTTTTCCTCTTTGGAGATTACTTGCCTGGCTGCCTAAAGCGTGCAGGGAGTGAAGCCAGATAATAAACTAAAAGAGAAACATATCTAATATAAATCTAATAAATGAATTAATAAAATAAATAATGTGAATGTGCCTATGAATCCTCATATATCTTGGCATATAAACATATATGGGCCTATATATATTAGTGGCTTACATAATATATATGTATGCATGGAAATATAAATAGCATGGGGATATAAATGTAGTTATATAACTATGCTTGCATTCTGCTTGCGTAGGGTGGTGTGTGGAAACAGTTAACCATGTATCTCTGGAAGAAAAATGTTACCATAGAAGGGAAAATGAGGTTTAATATCTTAAAGACTGTAGTTATTCACATGATTCCTTGAATGACATTGTCTGAATGAAAAGTGGAAGATTCTGTTAGGTATCCAGATGTTTTCAAACAGCAAGATGGAATGAAGTATCCAGATTTTTTTTTTCTTTTTTGTCCAAATATTCAGCAGGAGATAAAACAGCTAGTTCCTACACAACATAAAGAAACTAGTAACAATGACTTCACAGAGTGAGTTAAGCTAGACCATTCAGACTTAAGCTATTTGCTTTGGGACTTGGGGTATCTAGTTTGGCTGGTTATCTACATTCAGGTGCCAAACCTCCACATTTATGGTTCCTATAGATATGAAGTCTGGTGTTTGGTATGAGTCTACACTGTCTGTTTCATTTTATTTGGACACAACTGTGACTTGGGTCAATATATCCATTCAGTCACTTCTAACTTATCTACTGGATATTCCTGAAGAGAAAAATAAACGTGAATAATAAAAATGAACGTATAAATGTAATATATGTATATATATATATAATTTCTTAGCTTTGTAATTAAGTCAATATTAGATAAACACTTTCTTTGTTTATCTTTTCATGCCAATTTTTTAAAAACAAATTTAATTGGAGTGATAATCATCTAAGGTCCCTGAAGGGAAGAAAATGATGGCCAGTTCACTAAGTAGTCCATGGATTTGCTCACTGCAGGGATATATAGATACCTATGAATTTGCTGGTTTGGAGATGGATGCCCTTGCAGGCTTTCATCAGAACTCTCACTTTTCTCTTCCAGTTTCCCCAAGATGTTGCTCATTTCTCAGTTTGGCTATGTGCCCAGGAACCTTGCTAATGCTAAAGTGAAAGCTGAAGCTAGAATTGGGGGGGTTCTCCTCAAGTTTCCCCACCAGGTGTGGGACTCAGGGAGGCTTAGACACCAGGGCAACTGGGGCATGAGGTGGGAGGGGGAAGGCACGAGCCAACATCTGCCCTCACCCAGGCTTCTGCAATTATTTCCATGCCTGAGCCAGCTACTTGGCTTTACAAGTCCATTTATGATGATTTTTTATGAAAAAGAATATAGATGAGTTTTAATAAGAATCCTCCCTCTCCGGGGCCAGCTCCTTAACGACCTAGCCTTTAAATACACATCTCATCCTGCTTAACTGCTTTCCCTGCTTGTTGGCAAAGCCAAAATGTAGCAGGTAGAGAGGAACAAACAATCCAGTCTTGGAATTAGAAAACTATGTCTAGCATGGGAGAAGTGGACAATTGAAAGTGAGAAACCTGGGTCTTTCAATCCAAAATACCTCCCCTTTGCCCAAAATGTGCAAAGCTTTAAGGTCAACTTTTAAATGATGTTTTTCTTGAGTTAGAATAAATAAAGCTCTCCCCTACCCTTACCTCTACTCTCATTTTTCTACTTCCTTTTCCTGAGAGAAACAGAGAGAGGGAAATAGAGAGAGACCGAGAGAAGAGACAAAGAGAAGGAGAAAGAGAAGGGAGGCAGAGAGAGATGGGGGTAGGAGGAGGCAAGATGTTGCCCATCATTTTTATGATTGTTTGTCTGTTTCATCTTGTAATCCTGGTGCTGTATAAATAACCCTATTTCAGTTTTTATCCAGTACAGAATTTATGTTTTTGACTTTACAGTGAAATGGAGTATATAATTTGCTGGATCCTTCAGACCCCCAAAGTCATCAGGAAACATTTATTAAGCAATTATTTTGTGCCAAGTACTTTGCTAAGTGCTGGGGATATAAAGAAAGGCAAAACAAAACAAAACAAAAAACCCTCAACAACCTGCTCATAATCCTCATAATCCAGTGAAGCAGATAGCCAAACAGCCATGCATGTACAAGATGAGTGTCCAGGAATTGGGACATTCAAGACAGTATTGTCTTAGAGATTTTTTATTACCTCTGCACAAAAAAGTGCCTATTCCTTATTCTCAGTAGCAAACTTTTCCCTTTTTCTACATTAGGACAGAATGGTTCAAGGACATTTCAGGGTCAATAAGTCAAAAAATCCTTTATCCAGTAGCCCTTTAAGGTAGGAAGAGCTCAACTCTAGACATTATCATCTCTGCTATCAACCAATTTAGGCAAGCCTTGAATCCTGTCAATATTTGTTTTCTCATCTGCAAAATGAAAATCAAATGAATAATCACTGATATTTATATAATGCTTTAATATCCATAAAACACTTTATGCCTATTAAATCCTCACCAAAAAAAATTCCGTGAAAATAGATGCTACAAGTGTTATACTCCATTTGACAGGTAAAGAAAGTGAGGTACAGAGAAGATAGTTACAAAAATGATTTCCTTTTGTACATATAGCTAATTAGTGCTAGAGACTATGATACATCTTCCTGTTTCAATCTTTCAGTGTCATTGTGAGTATCAAATGAGAGAACAGGCAGAATGTTTTGAAAAATATAAGGGACTATGTAGGGGTAAAACATCCCCACTATTCCACCAGATTGGGAGTATTATGAGAATAGGAGCTATGTTTTATACCCTTTATCTTGTTCAGTATCTAGCAATAATAACTGACATTTATATAAGACTTACAAAATGTCTTATGCAGAATACCTGCCTGGAATCTCATAGCAGTCATGAGGAAGGTGCTACCATTATTATTTTCACTTTACAGATAAGGATACTTACTCTCAGAGAATTTATGTGACTTCTCCATTCTCATACAATTAACTAATGTCAGAAGTGATATTTTTATCCAGGTCTTCTTGACTCTAAGTCTAGCACTCTATCCACTAAACCCTACTGCCTACTCATTAAATGTTTGTTGGCTGATATAATAACAGCTCACATTTATATGGCACTTTAAAGTCTACAGAATACTTTCCTCACTACAAGGCTGGGAGAAATGGAAGTATTATTGTACCATTTTATAGATGAGGAAACCTAGGCTGATAGTAGTTAAAGGACTTTTTCAAGTTTGCATAGCCAGTAAGTATTGGATCAAAACTTGTCTCAAGTTTTTCCATATTGATTACATTACCTATATCGACAGACCTGAAAGAGGAATAGAAGGAAAACATAAGGACACAATCCTTGCCCTCTAATTGGAGGACTTTCTGGTTTTTCCCTTGTGAAAAATCTCATGTGCTCCAGATTTGAAAATGGATATTTCTAACCTCATATCCTTACCTAATGCTCTAGAGTTTAAGGGGAAATTTTTGTATGTTGGAGACAAAAACAGATAGTGGCCAAGTCTTTGTGGAGGGAAAAATGGGAGGCCCTTTCTGAGGACAAGATCCATTGTCTACAATGTATTAAACATCTAGATATTTTTAACCAAGATTTTTCATTTTTGCATGGAAATTTGATAGCATGTGGACCCAGTCACATATTGGGTTCTAGAGAATCTGAAAAGGTAAACTGCCTTCCATATTCCCCTGGAGAATCAGAACAATTAATGAGTGTGAAAATGGAACTTTCAAGAATTTGGGTTCATGGGGCAAGTTAGGTGAATAATTAATATAAAGAGTCAGGGGACAGAGGCAAGAGCAAGAAACTGAGATCCTCAAATTTTATCTGAAAGGAAACTATTTTGATGATTGAATCTAATTCTCTTTGATTTCTGGAACAATTTTCCTTCTCCCTACTCCCAACTTCATTAGCCTGAGTTTTAGTTGTTTGCTACTACCCCCTATTTGCATACCCCGATTTTTAAGATACTAACTCAGGTATACTGAGGAAATCTAGAGGAGAAAAAAAAAATCTTTTCTCAGAGAGCCAGAATAACATCCCCAGTGCTGAACAATAACTTAGCACAGAAAGAAGAATCGTGTAGGATTCATCCAGGAGTCTTTCTGATGGAGGGAGTCCTTTTCTGAACTTTGAAAGAAGCACAGAATGTGGATTCAAAGAGAGGAGAAATCTTTGGGTGGGATAGGCAAGCTGGGGTCAGTGAGGGGCAGAAGTGTTAGGAATGGGGACAGACCTAATTCAACAAACATTTGTTAGCACAAGATTTTGTCCAAAGTGCCGGGGATTCAAAAGCAATCCTACCCTTAAAAAGTTCACTCTCTAGCTGGTGACAAATTTCTAAGCATACCACTGGCAGACATGTGAAGAAGACCTGATAAAGTGCTAGGAAAAAATGCAGGAAATATTAGTATAGCACAATTTGGGAGATTTACATAAAGTCTGACATCCTTATTTCTAGTCCCCAACCACGGAGAGTTTTAAAAACAGGATTTTTATAGAATGTGGTTGCCCCTGGCTAATTTGATATGACTAGTTTCAGTGTGGTTAAGGGATGGGAGAGGAACAGGGGTTCCAAACTGGGCCCCAGGCCTTGTGAGGGTAGTGGGGAGGTCCAGGTCTTTTTTCAAACACCCCCAAGAGAAACAGGAGCTAGAGGGTTTGGAGTTAACTAGGCTGAAACAGGCCTGAAATCTGTTCTCTGGCCGGGCTCTCTCCAACTTCTTATCCCGACTTGCCTAATTGATACCTTGGACGATGGTGTCATTAACAAGGCTTGAATAATAGCTGGACTGGCCAATTTCAAAACTAGAAGGGGTGATTAATGTGTCTGAAATTCAGCTAGGGGAGTAGGGAAGGAGGAAGAGGTGTCCTGGGGAGACAAATAAATGAGGAGGAGGTCCCCAGATGGTGCCCAGCTTTTTCTGTCCCAGTTTTCTCCAAGTGGGAGATGTGTGGGCCCCTGTTCCTTCTTAGCTCAGTAACTTCTCTCTCTCCCCCTTGCCAACCTCCGGAGCCCCACAGCACACGTCCTGACACCTACAAGCTCGTTACATTATGATGACCTATATTTTTATCTTTTTTATGAGCATCAAAACACACATCTTCTTGCAAGCACATGTGTTTTTCCCTATTGACGTGCAAGTGCCTTTGATGATAATTTATTGTAGGGTTGAGCAGCCAGGTCTTAATTGTACCCTAAAGTTGCTTACCGATTCCCTGCCTCCAAACCAGCCCAAAATGTATCTTTTTCCTAGAGAAGGTTTGAGGTAGCCCTTTTTCCCTGAGATGGGGAACTCAAGAGGGGAGATGATGATTAGGGAGAGGACCTTAGTTCAGTTTCTGTGGATCCAAGCGTCACCAGATCTTAATTGCATTTAGACTATAGGATAGTTTTGTCCTGCTCAGCAAAATCCAGGAAATGCTCTCAGGGTTGTAATTGTCCCTTGTGGCTCAGGGCTGACGTGGCTTCCTTGGATACTCCAGTTCATCCCACTGGGTTTTCCCAACTCTTGTCATCTGGTGAGTTTCCATTCTGACCGCTTGGGACTAGGATTTCAGAATGAGAATGGGATAGTCATGGGTTGGCTTGGAGGCAGGATGTATCAGGCTTCCTGAAGTCCCATTGTCCAATCCCTTACTTTCACACTGAGCCCAGATCTCACCTGGCCTAAGCAGTATCCAATTCCTTTTTGGTGTGTGGGAAAGGAAAGGAGAATCCATCACTGATTTTACCCATTTGGAATTTAGCCTCTAATTATAATTGGAGTGAATGGAGGCTCCTTTCACTGACTTGATTTTCTTTATTCAAGTATCGTTCTGAATGTAGCCTGTTGGGATTAGCTGATGTTCCAAGATGATTAGGGATGTGGTCCATTGCTAATGAAAACCAAAGAGAACAATGAAGATTGGAGTTTATACTGCTCTTCTCCTGGAAGATTCAGAGATCTTAGGTTAGGGGAGTTTTTTCATCTCTAGAGGTAGAATGATACAATGGAAAGAGAGCATCTAGAATCCCTGGACCTAGATTCAAATCCCTGCTTATTACTTATTACTCATTTGACCCTGTGCAAATCACTTAAATTCTATAAGATTCAGTTTCCTCATCTGTAAAATGAATGGTTTGACCAAGATGGCCTTGAACTTACTTCCAGGTCTAATGTTAAATGATTCCTTGTTTGACTCGGAATAAGAGGCTGCTAACTGGCCTTTGCTTACTCACTATATTGGTTATCTATGAAGGTGAAATTGTGTTACTTCCTGTCATAAACTCTCTGTTTTATAGCTCATTTATTCTTTATGTTCAACACATGAATTATGGTTCCTTGCTTGCAACTTTCACAGGCCAGTGCAACAATCTAGAACACCCTCCGTCCACTTTTTCTAACCAGTCCTTCTAAACCAAGCCCCCAACCACTCTCCACCAGAAAACCTTCCCTGATTAACCCAACCTGGCTTCCATCTCTTCATTAATTAGTTGAGAGCTAGACCTCTCTCCCTGAGTGTCTTGTAGGTATCTTAAACTTCTCTGAAATGGAACTTACTCTATTACTCTGTAAACTATCACTAAACTATCTCCTCTGAACTTTGGTATTTCCATCGAGAGAGCCACCAAGTCACTCAAGTTTGTAACCTTGCAATTCAATCTTGACTCTTTCCTCCTTACCTTCTGTTTCCCAACTTGACAATACCTTCTTACATTGTCTTACATCCTTTCCTTCTTTGTCCCAGTCCTGACTCTGTTTTAGTTCAGACCCTTATCATCTCTCCCTGGATCCTTGCAATTTTCTCCTATGGTCTCCCTTCCTCCAGTCTCTCCCCTTTCCAAACTCTTCTCCATATAGCTGCCAAAACAATTTTTCTAAAGTCACTCTCCTGTTCAAAAATCTTCAGTGGCTCCCCATTTTAAAGAATAAATAATCAGTCTCAGACATTTATTAACTTAACCCTTCCCGCTCTCACCCCCTCCCTGGCAAAAAAATAATAAATTGCGAAAGTTTGCAGTTGAATTGAAAGCCTTTCATAATCTGTCTTTCAATTCCCTTTGCAGATTTATTTCATGTTATTCTTCACTTACTCTGCATTCAAGCCAAGTTGCCCCTTTAACTCTTTTATCTTTAATTCTACCTTCTATATAGTCTCTTGCTTCTAGAACTCACTTACTCCTCTGTCCTGTTTCTTAAAATCCCTTGCTTCCTGAGTAAAACCAGGAGAACACTGTATGGAGCAACAGCAAGATTATACAATGATCAATTCTGATGGACAGAGTTCTTTTCAACAGCAAGATGATCCAGGACAGTTCCAATGGTCTTGTGATAAAAAGAGCCATCTATATCCAGAGAGAGGACTGTGGGGACTGAGTATGGATCACAACATAGCATTTTCACTCTTTTTGTTGTTTGCTTGCTTTTTTTCTTTCTCATTTTTTCCCTTTTTGATCTGATTTTTCTTGTGCAGCATGATATTTGTGGAAATACGTATAGAAGAATTGTACATGTTTAATATATATTGGATTACTTGCCATCCAGGGGAATGGTTGGGGGGAAAGAGAGAGAGAGAAAAATTGGAACACAAGGGTTTGCAAGGGTGAATGTTGAAAACTATCTATGCATATGTTTTGAAAATAAAAAGCTTTAATTAAAAAATCCCTTGCTTCTTTTAAAGTTCAGTTTGAGTATCACCTCCTAGTTACCTTCCTGATAAAACAAGTTGTTAATGTTCCCTTTTCCCAAATTATCTCATATTTTCTGAATACACATTATATTCTTTCAGTAGAAGCCAAACTAAGCTTGAAGGTAAGAACTGTTTCTTTTTCTTTCTTTAGTCTGGTCAACCCCAGTATCCCATACATAAAAAAGGAACAAAGTTTGTGATTCCACTGATAGAAGAAACTCCCAGATAAAGAAATTCCTTCTAGTAACACGGTTGGGTACTTTCTCTACAACATACACTCAGAGTTGCCCAGTTCAGGCAGCCAGTATGTGTCAGACGCAGGACCTGATCCTTGGGTTTTTCACATTTTGAGGTCATGTCTCTGTATTTCCTTTGTTTTGTATATAGTATATAGTAGGTGCTCAATAAAAATTTGTTGAACTCCAATGAATTATTTCATATCCCTTTATATGATATTCTTTGTACTTATTTCTCTATCATATGGAGCCTATTTGTCTTGATTCCTGAATTACTATTCCATTTTCTCCATCAGTCTGGGAAATGCCTATGAGGCCAAGGGCCATTTTGTCTCTTTTTCTCCTGCCAGACTCCAGGATACAGGAAAATTCTCAAAAAAAAAAAAAAAAAAAAAAAAAGGGACAACCAGGAGAGATTAATGAATTATTCTGGCAATTAGGTTAAAGATTTCCTTCTGATCCATTTATGGTATAAATAACAATACCTAGCATTTACATGGTTTTTTGAGGTTTGCAAAGCATTTTTTTATCCCCACCAACCCTGGTGCTATTATTATTCCCATTTTAGATATGAGAAGACTGAGGAAGATACAAGTTAAGTGATTTCCTGGGTCATGAAGCTAATGAGTACCTAAAGCTGTATTTGAACTCAGGCTCTCTCTACTAAGTCATCTACTGCCCTTTTGAGAAATGGTCTCCCTGTCTTGCCCAGACTGGATGTACAGCAATCACTCAGAGTCCAATCCCAGTAATGATAGGTACAGAAACTTTAACCTGTATGTTTTTCTGACCTGGGCTAGTTTGTCCCTCCACAGGTAGTCCCTCCCCCTATTAGTGCCAAACAGTGCAGAAACCTGATACTCTTTTATATCTCAGACCTCTCAAACTCAAGTAATCCAACAATCTCAGTGACTCCAGAAGCAGACTACAAATGTAGTCTTCCATAGCCAGCTAGCATACTCATTCTGAAGGGACAAACTAATCTCCAAGGGCCTGGAAATAATGGGACTTCCCTGTCTCAGAAAGCCCGGTTGTATTTCCATAGAAAGATGAGAGCCATCTGTCTTTACTTTGGAAATGTCCAAATTGAGTTTTGAAAGGTCATTTTGACTGGGGCTTTTCCTGCCACAAAACTTTCAGTCCACCCCTGAAGTAGCTAAGGATCTAACTTCTGCCTAAGACATTCCAAAGAGAGATATTGTACATACTCTTTTGGTGAACCATCCTATAAAGAAGTATAGTATTTCAAAGAAATTAGAGAAAGAGGAAAAAGATTCATCTGTACAAATATATTCATAGTAGTTATGTTTGTGGTGGCAAAGAACTGGAAGTTAGGGAAATGCCCATCAGTTGGGGAATGGCTGAACAAATTGATGGTATATAAATGGAATGGAATGCTATCATGCCATAAAGAATTGTGAAAAGGACAGTTTTGGTGAAATCTGGGAACAGTTGCATAAACTAATACAGAATGAAGTGAGCACAAAATGAAGAATAATTTATAACAACATTGTAAAGAGAAATAATTTTGAAAGACTTAAGAACTCTAATCAATGCAATGGTCAATCACAATTCAGAGAACCAGTTATGAAACTTCCCAATATGTAATGTCAAGAAGTAGGATGAAATATACATATATATATATATATATATATATATATATATATAATCATGACTATCATAGGAATTTGTTTTAGGGTTTTTTTGTCATAAAGGTTTCCCCCTCCCCTTTTTTTTTTTTAAAAAAAAAAACAATGACAGTGGATAAAATAAGTACTTTTTAATTGAAAAAAAGAAAATAAAACTTGAACACACACAAAAAATTCCCATATACCTAACCTTAGTTAACTCAGAACACTTCTCATTCTTAGAAATTTCTAAGGACAAAGAATTTTTATATTCATTATTGCATTTAATGTCAATGTCAAAAATGTCTTATTTCAATTCTGGCCTCCTTTCCCAATGTGAATATCCTGCTCTAGTCATCATGAATGGGCTAGTACCTGAAGTATTTAACATGTAGAGTGATTTGATTAAGATTGTAACCTCAGCTCGTGGAAACCATCCACTAAAATGGTACTGTGGGAAAAGGACTGGATCTGGATTCAGCAGACTTGGATTCAGATCCCTAGCTTTCCCACTTATTATCTGTGGAAAATCTCACTTTCCTTTGAATGCCAGATTATTGGAATTCAAAAGTCATCATTGGAAATAGACTCAGATGTCTCTATCAAAAGTACTGAACCATTTTTGTCTCTGAAAATTTAGTGAAACCTATGGGCCCTTTCTCAAAATCATATTTTGTTGCCAACATTCATAATGGAATGAAATGCTAAATTTTAGTTAGACATCAATGAAACATGATGACATAATTTTTGCTGTCCAAGTTCACAAACCCCTTGATAATCACAGATCCCTTGGGAGTACATGGACTTCAGGTTAAGAATGCTGATCTAGATAATTCAGGAGATTTTTAACCTGAATCAGGTAGATAACTGAACCAGATATTGGTCCTGATTTCTATCATCTATTTGCTTCCTCATGATACCATAATCAGAAGTGCTTTTCTTCCTAAATTGTTCCTCATCTTAATCATCACTACAATGGAAGAACAGGTTCAGATAAAACTAGAGAAAAGCCTACCAGACTTAGAAAACTCTAGATTAAATGGTCAAAGAAGTAGACTGAAAAAAGAGATGAAGTACAAGCCTTTGAATTTCCAGACTAGGTTAGGTTAAGTCTTACTTGGAGGCACTCATTAAAAGGGGCATCTTTGCAGATGCAGGGAAAAATTAAGCTAAAGGTAGGACATAAGATGAGAAGAGAGGGGGCTGATTTCTGGAACAGGATTGTAAACCAATCCTGGTTTCACGTCAGCAAAAAGATAAATTTAATTACTTAAAGGTATTTATTTCATTTTTGGCTCTAAGTACATTTCTTGCTTCTACAAATATGTCAGTGACAGCATTTTTCCTGTTAGTTTTCTGAATTGGAGCCGACAACTCCACTCCCATATGCTTGTTGGCAGGAGATGACTGAAGGAACATCTCTGATTATGGTCCATATACTCTGGCAAAGACAAATCTGAATTGCTCAGCTCAATCACCAATGGACCTCTTTCAATTCCCTCTGTTTCATTTCTTTTGACTTTCCACATGAGTTCATCCATTAAACCACTCTCTGATCCCTTATAACCTGTTGCTAATGAACATTTACCCTGGCCATTCCTTGGCTTCCTTACTCTTTTTCTCAGTACAATCCTTCTCCTTCTAATCTGTGCCCCCAAAATCTCAAAAAAATTGGAAATCCTATCCCAATAACACTCCCTTTAATCTTACTCTCCTTGGCACTGATGTCCAGAGAACTGACAAGCAAATTCTAATTTAAACTTGCTTTTTTGTCTTTTTTTTTTTTTTTTTTTAGAGATGTTCCCTGTCTTCTTCATAAGACCAATTGTTTCCTGACTGTGTTTCTTTCTTCCTCTGGTTCTTTCAATCCTCAATCATTCTAATTCAAGAAAATGTTTTTCTAACAATGTCCAATTATTGTTTTTTTTAAAATATGTTTCTCCCATGGCAAAAAAATTATTATATTCCTTGCTATTTCAAGACAGAAGTTTAGAAACTGAATACTCTCTGTAAAAGTTTCCCTAATAAATTTCAGAGCAGGGAAGGCTCTCCTGGAGCATAGGAATCTCTCTTCCTCTTACTTCCCAACCTCTCCCCATTAACACTCCATTGGTTTTGCTGACATAAATTGAGCACTTACTATGTACAGAGAGTCCTGAGATGGAGATGAGGGAGTCGAGTCACTAGGATGACTCAAAAGAAATTGAAATGATTGTCCTTTCCTTCAGATTTACAATGTAATTACTAGATCAGGAAACATTCTCTTCTTGAGCGGAAAGCCCTACTCTCCAACCTTCCCAACCCAACCCAAACCAAGCAATGAACATATAAAGGAGCATAAGACAAACTAAATGTTTAGGGAAAGAGTAATGAGGCTTTCAAAAACAAATATCTTGAAAAGGAAGTCTATAGGTTTTATCAGACTGACCCACAAATTAAGAATTCCTAGACGAAACAGTGATAAACATGATCAGACTGGAGATGCGAAGATAGGAGAGGGGGAAGGCTGCATGGATATGATGGGAAAACTGACTTGGTTGAAATACAGAAAAAGTTAAAGGAAAATCAAGAGAAATTAATTTGACCATATTTTACATGTTTTGTCATTTTTGTTGGCTAAGCTATTCTCCCCTTTCCTTCCCCCCTCCCTGTTTCTTCTATCAAATGAGGGAGGGATAGAGTAGATAATCATATGACACAGTAAAAATAGTACTGGTTCCAAGATCTACAGGACTTGGGTTCAAATTTCAGTTCAGTTCTTAACATCTAGGGTGGTCTTAGATAAATTATTTTATTTTTTTTAGTTTCTTTTTTTAAAAGTTTATTTTAATACACATTATTTTATGAATTATGTTGGGAGAGAAAAATCAGAGCAAAAGGAAAAAACCATAAGAGAGATTTAAAAAAAAATCAGAAAAAAAAAGTGAACAGAGCATGTGCTGCTTTGCATTCAGTCTCCTTAGTTCTTTTTCTGGTTGCAGATGGCATTTTCTGTCCAAAGTCTATTGGGATTGCTTTGGATCGTTGAACTATTGAGAAGAAGCAAGCCTTTCATAGTTGATCATTGAACATCCTTAGGCAAGTTATTTTAACTTCTTTAGCCTTATCCATAAAGTGAAAGAGTTGAACTAGTTTATTTTAGAGGCGTCTTCCAAATTTAAGTCCATAATCCTAAAGTCGCCAAAGTCTGTGTTTATGAGCGTAGAATTGTAGGACAATGATGAAGAAGCTCTATGTGACATGTTTGAAGGAGACAGGGAAGACTTCAGAGGAGAGTAAGTGCCATTTCAGCCCTTAGCATTAAACCCTTTACTTTACACATAGTAAGTATTTAATAAATGTTTATTGAATCAAATTTAGTTCCATCTGAAAGTAGAAGAATGACCTGACAGGAGGCCATCCTCCTTTACTTGCTCTAAGTAGTTTTGAAGGGAGCACAGAAGTGCTTTGAAATATGCAAGATTTATCCCATAAGTTCAACTACCTATTTATTATTATTCTGATTTGGCCAAACATTCCTCTAAGGTATTTTAAAGTCCTTTTTAATCTGGCCCCAGCCCTACTTTTCTGGGTTTATTACATAACACTGTCCTTCAGGTACTCTTCAGTCCGGACAAACTAATCTAATTATTGTTCTTCAGACATGACATTTTATTTTCCATTTCCATGTCTCGATACAAATTCTCTCTCATCTTTGGGATTCATGACTTCTTCATTTAGACCTCCAAGAATCTTTAGTTTCCTTCAAAACTCAACTGAAATAATGACCTTCCATGTGAGGTCTTTCTCAACACCTCCCAGCTTATGACCACATCAGCCTATTTTGTGTATACTTATTTGATACTTAATAATAATAGCTAACATTTACATAACACTTGCTAATATGCAGATAATGTGTTAAAAACTTTATAATTTTTGTCTCATTGAATCCTTACAAAACCCTGGGAGACAGTTATTATTACCCCCATTTTACAGATGATTGAAGCAAAGTGCAAAGAGTATGCATTCATCTGTAAGCCCCTTGAATACAGGAGCTCACTCACTCTTTCCTTTTCTTTCCTTCCTTCCTTCCTTCCTTCCTTCCTTCCTTCCTTCCTTCCTTCCTTCCTTCCTTCCTTCATTCATTCCTTCCTTCCTTCCTTCCTTTTTTTCTTCCCTCCTTCCTTCCTTCCTCTTTCTTTCTTTACTTGTTTTTCTTTCTGTTTCCTTTTTCCTTTCATTGTTTCTTTCCTCATTTGTTCGTTCCTTCCTTCCTTCTTTCTTTGTTTTTTTTTTTAGTCTAGTACCTCACCCAATATGTGAAATATAGTTGTTACTTAATAATAATTTGTTGTTTCCCTCTAACTGGAGATTGTGAAAGAAGAAGAAGGAAGACACCAGCTAAGTACAGAATCTCAGGGGAAAAATTAACTTGGATACAATAAGAGTAATTAGGGAAAAAAACATGCAAGAGATCAAAATGAAATTATAAGTGAAATGAGAATTCTGAAAAAAAAATTAAAAGGAGAACAAATAGCTTAGAAGAAAAAATAGAAAAACTTTGCCCAATTAGTTAACTCCCTCAAAAACTGAATGGAGCAAGCAGAATCCAAATAAGTGGAAGTGAAATAATTTAATTCCAAAGAATTGCTGGGACAAAGAACAAACAATAGATACTTTCCTTAAATAAAATTACACTAAAAAGACAACATTTTAGGGTGCAACCAAAAAAGTTCTCAAAGGAAATTTATATCTCTTAGTACTTTCAATAAAAGAAATAATGAAAAAAATGAATTAGGCACACAACTGAATTTTTAAAAACCCACAAATAAAAAACTTTCAGCCAAATGCAAAATCATTTTTTTCAAATCAGAGAACAATTAAAACTAAAGAAAAAACCCCACTGAACTGATAAATAGCTGAGCTAATTAAAAACACAATGAAATACATTTTATATCCATGTCAGAGTAAAAAAGAATTCAAAATAGATATTATTAATTTGGAAATAAATATTGCCTGATTTTATGCTCATGAAAGTTGAGTTATGAAATATTTACAAAAGTTTTAGATACCCAAGATTGATAGAAAATAAATAAAAATGTTTAAATAACCTAATGTCAAAAAAACAAATTAAACAAACCATGAAGGAAAAGAAAAACCCACAACTGGATAGATTTACCAAAAACTCTGTCAAACATTCAAAGAACTAATTCACAATTAATTTGAACAGTATATAAATTCTTTGCAAAAATTGGGAAAAGTGCTACCAAGCTCTTTCAATGAAAGGAATATGATCCTTATATCTAAACTAATAAAAGGTAAAGGAAAAAAGAAAAGTGGTCAAACAGGCTGCTATCCTAATAATATTGATATAAAACATTAAATAAAAATTTAGTAAAGAGTGTTTAACAACATATTAAAAAGATTATAGACCATGCCCAGATTGAAGGTGTACCAGAATTGCAAGGTAAGTTTAACATTAGGAAATCTATAAACATAATAGACCATATTTATAACAAAAATAATATTTAAAAATACATGACTATATTAACAATTGAAGAAAAAAAGCTTTTGACAAAATACAGTGTTCATTTGTGTTAAATTTTTTAAATCTAAGAATAAATGAGCTATTCTTTTATATGGTAAATAGTGCCTATTTAAAATGAAGAGTTTGCTTTACTGAAGAAATGTTCAAGCATTTCCAATAAGATCAGGGTGAAAAGCAAGGCTATCTTTTAATTAATATAGTTCTAGAATGCTAGTTATAACAATAAGGAAATAAATTGATGAAAGAATAGTCAAATAGGAAATAGAATTATCAGTTTTTTACAAATAGTATGATATCTTTATTTAGAGAAATCTAGAAATCAACTAAAAATTAATTTAAATGATACCTCTAGCAGAGGAGCAAAATATTAGATAAACTGAAAAAAATCACTGGAGCTGTGAGAATATAGGCCCACTAGTGAATGGTTGGTAGAACCATGACAAATGATTCAAACATTATAGAAAACAATTAGGAACTAAAAAAAAAAAATTACTGAACTCTTCATAATCTTTGACGTAGCAATATCACTAGTAGGCATATACCCTAAAGAGATCAAAGCAAGAATGAAAGGACACAAATGTACAAAAAAAATTGATGGCAGCATTTTTTTGTTGTAACAAAGAATTGGATGCAAAGTGGATGTTCATAAATTTGGAAACAGCTAAACAAATTGTGTATGGCATATATATATATATATATATATATATATATATAATATTATAATGCCATAAGAAATGATAAAAGTAATAGAATCAGAGAAAACTGGGAAGACTTTTATGAACTGTTGTAGAGTGAAGCAGGAAGAATGAGGGAAAAAATTTATACAGTGGCTACAATATTTTAAAAGAATAAAAATCATGAAAGATTCAAGAAATACAATTGATTCAGTGACCAGATCCACCTTTTCCACCTCTTAGCAGAGAAGTAATGGATTCGAGATTAAGAAAGAAATGTAGGGGCAGCTAGGTGTTGCAGTGGATAGAACACCACCCCTGAAGTCAGGAGGACCTGAATTCAAATTTGATCTCAGAAACTCAATGCTTCCTAGCTGTGTGATCCTGGGCAAGTCACTTAACCCCAATTGCCTCAGTAAAAAAAAAAAAGAAAAGAAAAGAAAAGAAAAAGATGTACATTGTTAGACAAAATCAATATGCAAGTTTGTTTTAGGTAACTACGCTTATTTTTTAAGGGAAACCTTTAAATTCTTTTTTTTTTTTTTTTGAGTGAGAGTATTTTAGGAAAAATCAATCATAAATGTAATAAGGAAGGAAATAATATCAATAAATTATTTAAAAGATATATAGAAGGGAAGGAATAGAAGGAATTTAACAGAAAAGTAGGGAAGTGCTGAAACTACCGTATTAAATATAAAATATATACCCCCCCAAGCTATACATACTAAAAATTGATAGTTTCAAATGCAATCCCTTTTTCTTATTTGTTTAGGGAAATTCTCGTGTTTATGGATATTTGTCAATTTCATGGTAATTTTTTTTAAGAGCAATGGGCTTGGAGACTGAAGACCTGGTTTATATCCAAGCACTCACACTTACTAGCTGGGCAAGTGCCTTAAACATCTGACCTACAGTTTATTTATCTATAAAATGGGTCTAATAATTCTTGTACTAACCATCTTATGAGAATGTTATGAGGAAAGCATTTTATTAACTTTTAAGTGCTGTAAAAATTCAATTACTATTATCAATAGTAGTAGTGATAGTGATGAAGTATCAGCTACATGGCAATGGATTGATACTTGAGACTGGAATCAGAAAGACCTAAATTCTATTTTCACCTTAGACTCTCACTTGCTGTGTGAACCTGAGCAAAACTGTTTGCCTCAGTTTCCTAAACTATAAAAGAGTGATCACAATATTACCTACCATTATTGTGAGGATCAAATTACATCATATTTGTAAAGTGTTTGCCTAGTGCCTTGCAGATAGTAAGTGCTTAATAAATGCTTGTTTCCTTCCTTAAGCTCCATGGTCAAGGCAATGAAGGCTCTGCCTAAATTTTCTAGGTTGGACGTGATGTGGTAATTGCTATCAGAGAATTTATTAATATTCCACAGAATATAAGCCAGCCCTCTTACTTTAAATAGTTAGAATATTGTAAATTCAACTTTAAATAGTTGAAAATATTGTAAAGAACCCAAGGATTTTAATTGTTTGCTTTCCCTGATTTAAAATGAACAAATAAACAAACAACAAACCTGGCCTCAGATTAGTTTGATAGAGTTCTTACCTTAAAATTTTTTGTTCAGGATGGGACCTCCTCCTGTTGGTGTTTTGATTTTTTTTCTTTTGGTAAGAAAAAGTGGTCCAAAGTCCATACCATAGTTTGCTGGCCGGTGAGGTGCAGTGGACTAACCTGTAGTTGATAGATGCTGTGTCCTACAGCAAAAGAATGATTCTTTTATCAGAAATAAATTTGGCTTTATTAGTGCTGTGTAACAACTGCTTTAAGTTTGAGCCCACTCTCCCCAGGGACTGAGATGGCAGGAGGAGTGAGTTGCTGATGTTGAGGGAAATGCTTTGTAATTTTTATTCCTGCTATTTCTTCTCTCTTTTTTTTTTTTTAAATTTTTTTATTTAATAGCCTTTTATTTACAGGATATATACATGGGTAACTTTACAGCATTAACAATTGCCAAACCTCTTGTTCCAATTTTTCACCTCTTACCCCCCCACCCCCTCCCCTAAATGTCAGGATGACCAGTAGATGTTAAAATATATTAAAATATAACTTAGATACACAATAAATATACATGACCAAAACATTATTTTGCTGTACAAAAAGAATCAGACTCTGAATTATTGTACAATTAGCTTGTGAAGGAAATCAAAAATGCAGGTGTGCATAACTATAGGGATTGGGAATTCAATGTAATGGTTTTTAGTCATCTCCCAGAGTTCTTTTTCTGGGTATAGCTAGTTCAGTTCATTACTGCTCCATTAGAAATGATTTGGTTGATCTCGTTGCTGAGGATGGCCTGATCCATCAGAACTGGTCATCATCTAGTATTGTTGTAGAAGTATATAATGATCTCCTGGTCCTGCTCATTTCACTCAGCATCAGTTCGTGTAAGTCTCTCCAGGCCTTTCTGAAATCATCCTGTTGGTCATTTCTTACAGAACAGTAATATTCCATAATTTTCATATACCACAATTTATTCAGCCATTCTCCAACTGATGGACATCCATTCAGTTTCCAGTTTCTAGCCACTACAAAAAGGGCTGCCACAAACATTCGTGCACATACAGGTCCCTTTCCCTTCTTTATAATCTCTTTGGGATATAATCCCAGTAGTAACACTGCTGGATCAAAGGGTATGCACAGTTTGATAACTTTTTGAGCATAGTTCCAAACTACTCTCCAAAATGGTTGGATTCGTTCACAACTCCACCAACAATGCATCAATGTCCCATTTCCCACATCCCCTCCAACAATCATCATTATTTTTTCCTGTCATCTTAGCCAATCTGACAGGTGTGTAGTGGTATCTTAGAGTTGTCTTAATTTGCAGCTGCTATTTCTTCTCAATAAATATCCTTTTATAAAAAACTAAAACAAAGTAAAATGTAATAGGATAGAATAGAAATAATCTCTTTACTTTCTTCAGTCATATCATGTTGCATTTCCAGGGACTTTTATGAATGGGAAGAGATTGGAAGTATATATTTTTACAGTATTAACTTCCAGTGCTGGTATCTTCTAACCAGGAAGTTATGGGGTAGAGGTGGGGGGCAGAAGGGAAGAAGACAGAGGAAAGGAGGATAGATTCTATGCAAACTAGTGAGCTAATTGGAACTTTTGCATCTAAAGTATCGGGGAAAATGTTTTGCTCATTTGTTGGATGGCAAAATCTGCTCCAACCATGATAAATCAAAACTTTTTGGCATCTTATTAGATTTTCAGTGACCTCTACGCCTCATAAAGCCAAACCTGGAAAAATTGACTCTAAGGAGTACATGGGTATGAGTTTGTTACTTCTTGTATTTCAAGATCAAATAAATGTTTTCTTGAATTTTTCATTTATTAGGATTATCCATTGAAAATAGTGTGTAATATATATAACCAATGTCAAATTGCTTGCTTTCTCAATGGGGTCTGGGAAGGAGAGAATTTGGAATTCAAAATTTGAAAAACATCATATTAAAATTGTTTTTAATGTGTGATTGGGAAAAATATTAAATATGTGAAAAAAGAAATAACAAAGTCAGCAAAGTAGCAGAATATAAAATAAACCCATCCAAAAAGTGATGTGTTTTCCAAAATACAAGCTTTTTGCTTCCTGTTCAATTATAAGCCTGTTGTTTGTTCATCTGATCAATATATCTGGGCAAAATAAAGAAATATATGTATATATACATATACATCCATCTCTCTCTCTATATATATATACATATACATATATACATCTATCTATATACATATAGACACATCTGTACATCTATATTTATATCTATTTAAATACATACATATGTTTGTATATATATATATATATATATATATAAATCTCTTTTATTTGCTTGTTTTTTTATTGAATGGCTGGCTTAGCTATCATTTAAAATAATTTATTACTCTTCTCCTGTTCCTCACTCTATAGTAGGTGGAGGGTTCAGAGGCAAGTTCCAGATCTGGGGCTCAGATATCTCTGGGTGAGGCTGGCGTGGCCATCTGATAACAGATCCTTTGTCAACTACCTTTTTCTTTCCCATATCTGGCCATATCTTATCATAACATCCCAATTTGTGCCAGAGGCTCAGTCAGGACTATGAATGGGAGAGGAGAAGGCTCGCCTATCAGCATGAACATCTCACTCCAGCTGCAGCTGTTCCAGATGCGGCAAAGCTCGCTGACCTTGAGGCACAGAGAGGGAGGCTGAGAGGGTGAGTCAGGGAGGAATGCAGCACTGGTCCTCCAGGAGTTTCGCTCTGTGGAGAGAAGCCATTTCCCCTGTGTCTGCCAGCCCTAGAGGCATCTCCGAGAGGCAGAACCTGGAAACAACTACCTGAGCTGATGCTCTCCTTTGAAACTACTCCAGACTGTTGGAGTGAGGGATTTTGGAGTGACCCTGAGAGGAGACAAGGGACAAGCCATGGCTGAAAGCCCTTGGGTTAGGAATGAACTTGAAATGTCATCTCATCCAATCCCCTGTGCTCATACTGACTGACCTCTTCTAGTTGGGTATGAATCTTTTCTGGACTCAAAAGATATCCAGAAGAGCGGTCTTCCATATACTCTTTCTTTTTTTTTTAATTTTAATTTTTTTATTTTTATAATAGCTTTTTATATATAAAACATATGCATGGGTAATTTTTCAACATTGACTCTTGCAAAAACTTCTGTTTCAACTTTTCCCCTCCTTCCTCCCACCCCCTTCCCTAGATGGCAGGTAGTCCCATACATGTTAAACATGTTAAAAGTACCATATATCCTTTCAATTTCCCATTCTTCTTTGAGAAATAAGTCCTTCTTTAAATCTAACCTAAGTTTCTCATGTTAAAAACAGAGATCTGGTTAGATGAAGACTTGGCAGACATTCTCCTAAGAGCTAGTTGTCTTCTCAGATCATCCCATCCCCAACCCCAAGGGGTGGGCACAATAAACTTTTCCTCTTGCCTGCCACCCCA
The DNA here is from genome assembly GCF_902635505.1 of Sarcophilus harrisii. Classification (NCBI taxonomy): domain Eukaryota; kingdom Metazoa; phylum Chordata; class Mammalia; order Dasyuromorphia; family Dasyuridae; genus Sarcophilus; species Sarcophilus harrisii. The sequence goes on along the minus strand of NC_045430.1, from coordinate 88,234,074 downwards.
ACTCACAGCTTTCCCTCATCTTGGAGTTTAGTGAGGGAATTTAGCAATAGATACACAAAGGGATAGAATGCCTGGGATCCCCAGGCTCCCAGGTCTCACTGCAGAAGATACCCAACGTCTCATAAATCTGATGACATCAGCAACAACAGACTCCTCAGTCACCCAACAACCTGTAATTGGAGCCAGGAATCCACCAAACGCTCAGACACACCCAGACCTTGATGTTGGTTTCCAGAACTAGGCTCTTATATAGCCATTAGGAAGAACCTGCCCAGGGAGGACTTCAAGGCCTCTGAGCCAAATCTCCAACTTTACCACATGCGTGTCTAAGGAAGACACCATTTTGGTTACTCTCTTGCTTCCATCCCCAAAGACTTTCACATTCTTCAGGATGGTTGTTCATATTTTCTGGGATAAGTGGAAGAGAAGAAAATATAAACTCTACATCAGCATCTAGAGAAGCCCTTCTTGGGTCTAACCTAAGTCTTTCTTTCAGAGTCCAGGACTGGCCAAGTCAGAAAACATTCTGCATGGCTTAATTGCTTTACTGAAGGACACCAGACAGGTTGGGTTTGTTCCCTGATATTCTCCACCTCTGTGCCATAATGGAATGTTCTGTTATTGGGAACCAGCAGCTCTCACCCAGACACCTAGGCTCTTGGAAAGGTCATCTAGTCCTTCCCCCTGCCTTCAGGCAAAGTGAACTTAACTCATCCTAGACTGGAAGGTGACTGCCCAAGTTTCACAATTTTTAGAGACTTCTAGAATATCTGTAAGAGCCATTTGGGCCAAATATACTTATGCTTAGAAAATATTCTTTTCTAGTCTCAGTTCTACAATAAATTCCCAACCTTTGCCTCTTTTTTCCTTTTTGGAAAAGGAGGTCATTGTCCTCCTTTTGGCAGTTTAAAGACTTGAGAATCCTTTTCTCATAATCCCCTCAGCCTTCTCTTCTATGGTATCCTAGAACTTTCACAATAATTTTCAAACAGTATTTTTATTTCATCCTTTCCCTGGGAATGAAATGAGACAGGAATGAAATTCATCCCTAATGTTTTTATATTAATATTACAAAGAGGAAATACCATGCTCTTTCTAGAAAATGGATTTTCCTTACTATTACCAAAACCTGAGCACAAACTGAACTGACCTGCTTGCTGTTCTATATTTAACTACTTTCCCCAAAACATTCATTCTTCTTATCAATACAAGGTGAATTTTCCTTATTCATGTATCTACTTCATTCCCCCAATTCAAAAATGGCTTCCTCTTACCTAATTTTTTTTTGCAAAGGTGATTATTTTTGCATGTATTTGGAAAATGTAAAATGCTATTTTAAAAAAAAAGTTTGAATTCATTAGCTTAGAATTCAAATCCCTCCACAATCTGGTGCTGCTCTATCTCCTTAGTCTAACAGTACACCACTCCCCTCCATGGACTAATACCCTCTAATTTTCCCCCTCTATGTTTTTGCTCATGCTTCTTCTTTGATTTTGAGTACTTTCCATGCTCATCCCCTCAATCTACTGAAATTCTACCCATTCTTTAAGGCCCAACTTGGATGATACCTGCTCCATGGAGATAATAATAAATGTAGTTACTTATATGTGTGTCATTTCTCTATTAGATTATGAGCTCCAAGAGGGCAGAAAATGTTTTTACTTAAATTTTTATAGCTCCTCCAGTCCTCTATACATAGTAGGTGATTAATAAATTTTTAAATCTATTCTAATTGTATACTTTAGTTATGTCTTCCCAATATACCTCATTCTTTCCCACCCTGGAGCTTTTGTGTAACCATAGGATCTCAGATTTAGAACTAGAAGTCTTAGAATATATCTTGTTAGTTTATCCCTCGACTTTTTTTTACATATGAGGAAACTGAGTTTTAGAGTTTAGAGAGGTAATTTGACTTACCCAAACTCACACAGATAGTATAAGGAAGAACAAGGATTTGAACCTTCCACCTCCTTACTTCAAATCCTGTCCACTACTCTTCCTACTGTACCATAGATCTAATCCCCCTCATCCCATTTTCTTCCTGTTCTCTTTCTTGTCACTGCTTTTCCTTCCTCCCTTTTTTCTTTCTTTCTTTCTTTCTTTCTCTCTCTCTCTCTCTCTCTCTCTCTCTCTCTCTCTCTCTCTCTCTCTCTCTCTCTCCCTTCCTTCCTCTCTCCTTTCTTGCTTTTCAAACTTCATGTGATCTAAAAGAATCATACATAATGTCACATAATTATCACTGACCTTTTATTTCTTCCAAACCCTGGCTGAATCTTTTCTGCTTTGAGAAACCATTCCTGACTGATTTCTCTGGCTCTGCTTTTCCCTCCTCCCACATCTCAGAAATGATGCTTGAAGAACTCTCTGGGGACTCTTTGTTCTCCCCTTGCCTCTCTGTTCTGGTGTGCCCATAACAGGTGAGTGAGTATTCTGTCTCCCTCATCAAACACAATGATGTAGTGGGAGGTACATTGAACTGGGGTCATAGTCTTCCAGTTTTGGCTCTGCATTGGTCATTTGACCTCCAGTCAATAATTTAATTCCTCTAATCTTTCCTAACCTGGTAACTCCAATTTGGAGATTGGACTATATGTTATAATTGTAAAGTTCCTTATTTGCTCTAAAAATATCATAATTTTCTCATTCTGTCTTTCTGACTCAATCACCACGGAGGCTGGGAATGGGCAGATGTTGATTAGGGACAATATTTTCGCTAATATGATAGAACCAAACTAGTTCTTCCTTCTGTAACCTACCTAGCCATTTTTTCAAATTTCCAGGGGGTGTAGGAGGCATCCATGGATTTAACTATCAGAATCATGTGTCCAATGGCCTGATACCCTAGAGAATTGATGATGATCTCTTGTTGGAAGGTGAACAACCCTCAGTGGAGACACTGATGGAGTATTTGGGCTGACCTCTTTGCTCTTTTCCTCCATGAAGATTCTTAGGTCATGGGTGATTAACTAGAAAGGCCATTTCTATTTGGAGCCAAAATTTCCATCTCCTAAACAGGGTGCTGAGTTCTTACATGATATATCGGTCATTATAGTTAGTAACTAGCCCTATAAAATATGAGACCATAAAAGCTGGTAATTTACAAGGTTGTGTTGAGGCAGTCCTGTGTATGTGTGTGTATGTGTATGCAAGAATGTAATTAATGTGGATACCTTTGTGGATTTGAAGGGACTTGAAGATAGATCATTTTGTCTAATTCCCTGTCTATGATATCAGAAATATACTTAACTCATCTGTCTATCTATTTAGTCCTACATGAATTAATTAAATTCATCCCAACATAGATGGGGATTATAATATATTTTTTGAAACAAGGAGAGTCTCTAAAGAAAAAAGGATAGGGAGGAGGGTGTAGGGGAAAAGGATAGACAGAGACTATATCTGAATATTTTACTTAATAGAATAAATATTATTTATAAGATATTCCTATGCCTTTAATTAAGACATCTGAAATTTCTTGAAAATTAATTGTAATCACCCAGGGAAAGAACTTTGGGAGATACTAAGAACCATTACATTGAATTCCCAATCCCTATATTTTTGCCTGCTTGCATTTTGGATTTCCTTCACAGGCTAATTGTACAATATTTCAGAGTCCAATTCTTTTTGTACAGAAAAATAAAGGTTTGGTCATGTATACTTATTTTGTATTTAATTTATACTTTAATATATTTAACATGTTTTGGTCATCCTGCCATCTAGGAGGGTGGGGTGGGGGGAAGAAGGGGAAAAATTGGAACAAAAGGTTTGGCAATTGTCAATGCTGTAAAATTACCCATGTATATAACTTGTAAATAAAAATCTATTAAAAATTTAAAAAAAGAAAATTAATTGTAATCAAAAGGCAATATTTTAGAAAGGTTGTTTATAAGAAGAAAAATTATCTTATATGACTTCTAGAATAATAGTTGAGTTATTATACTATTTGCTTTGCAGATAGGACAAGACATTTTAAATCTGGTATGAATCTATTCCTGCTTATGACCAAGAATCACAACTAGGAATGAGAAACTAGGGATTTTATCCAAAGTATTGACACGCTATGTGGTGATGGTGGTGATGATTGTGTTTCTTTCCTGGGGAAAGGGAACTACACATATTCTCCAAGGAAGTCCAAAATCATTATCTCTATGCCTTATACCTTCTGATTCTTCCCTAGTCTATGCTGAATGGGATGATCCTAGCCCTTCCTACTAGGTTCACATTACTTTACTATCCCTCTCCAGGACTCAACATTTGAAGGAACAAAATCAAGTTTCTCTGGGAGATGAATGGCTGTATCTCATGGCAGGACTGGATTTGCAGGCATATTGTAAAATGCCTGTGCTATCACTGTATGCAATCTCATCCCTTTCCCCAAGGTTGTTGTGCCAGGAAAACAGATTCATAGTTTAGGTCCAACAATAATAACCAGCTAACAATAAAACTAATCAGTTGGAACATCATATAAGTTTCACTTTAACTGTTTACAAGAAGCTGGTCATAACTAATACATTGTTGATGGAACGGTGAACAGATCCAACCATTCTGGAGAGCAATTTGGAACTAGGTTCAGAAAGTTATCAAACTGTGTATACCCTTTGACCCAGCAGTGTTACTACTGGGCTTATATCCCAAAGAGATCATAAAGAAGGGAAAAAGACCCGTATGTGCAAAAAAGTTTGTGGCAACCCTCTTTGTAGTGGCCAGAAACTGGAAATTGAGTGGATGCCCAAAAATTGGAGAATGGCTGAATAAATTGTGGTATATGAATATTATGGAATATTATTGTTCTGTAAGAAACAACCAGCAGGATGATTTTAGAGAGGCCTGGAGAGACTTACATGAACTGATGCTAAGTGAAATGAGCAGAACCAGGAGATCATTGTACATGGCAACATCGATATTATACAATGATCAATTCTGATGGATGTGCCTCTTTCCAACAATGAGATGATTGATGCCAGTTCCAATGATCTTGTGATGAAGAAATCCATCTACACCCAGAGAGAGAACTGTGGGAACTGATTATGGATCAACATAACATTCTCACTCTTTTTGTTGTTGTTCGCTTGCATTTTGTTTCCTTACTCATTTACTTTCCTTTTTGATCTGATTTTTCTTGCAAAGCAAGAGAATTGTATAAATATGTTTGTACATATTAGATTTAACATATATTTTAACATGTATAACATATATTGCATTGCTTGCCATCTGGGGTGTGGGAGAAGGAGGGGAAAATCTGAAACACAAGGCTATGCAAGGGTGAATGTTGAAAAATTATCTGTACTTAGGTTTTGAAAATAAAAAGCTTTGAAGGAAAAGGAGGAAGAGGAAGAAGAGAAGAAGGAAGAGGAGGAGAAGAAGAAGAAGAAGGAGAAGAAGAAGGAGGAGGAGGAAGAGGAGGAGAAGGAGGAGAAAGAGGAGGAGGAGGAGAAAGAGGAGAGAGGAGGAGGAGGAGGAGGAGGAGGAGGAGAAGAAGAAGAAGAAGAAGAAGAAGAAGAAGAAGAAGAAGAAGAAGAAGAAGAAGAAGCTGGTCATAGTTCTCATTTCATAGAGTTAGTTCATATATACCAGGTAAAACCTTTTTTTTTTTTTAATAGTTTTATTTCATTTATAATGGGTAACTTACATTAACATGCAAAACCTCTTTTCAATTTTTACCTCTTACCCCCCCCTCCTAGATGGGATTTAAGTAGATATTAAATATAAAAAATAACTATACACAATAAGTATAGAGCCAAAACATTATTTTGCTGTACAAAAGAATCGCTCTAATTATTGTACAATTAAGCTTGAAGAAATCAAATGCATGTGATAAATAAGGATTGGAATTTAAATGTAATATTTTAGTCCTCTCCCAGGTTATTTTTTGGGCATAGTTAACTCATTCATTACTGCTCCATTAAAATGATTTGGTGACCTCTTGCTGAGGATGGCCTGATCCATCAGAACTGGTCATATCAATAGTATTGTTAAGTATATAATTATCTCCTGGTCCTGCTCATTTCACTCAGCATCAGTTCGTGTAAGTCTCTCCAGGCCTTTCTGAAATCATCCAGGTAAAACCTTTCCAGGAATCCATACCTCGGGGACAAAACATGGAGATGGAGAAATTCAGAATGCTCTATCCATTTCCTTTAAGCCTTCACCTTGGTCTGTGATTTTGTGATACATAGAGCTGTGATATCTGGATATTAAACTTGTCCCCATGTATTTGGATCACATATCCAGCACAGAGCACCAAAGGCTTTTGATGGAAGAGTAGGTTTTTCTCTTTCATGTTAACTTTAAAAGTTAGTGATATGCCTTCAGATTGCCAAATATATGTCAGATTAAACTTTTTTTGATAATCCACTACGGAGCTGTCATTCTTGAATTTATTTATTTAAATCATTTTGTTTTCCTTTTGAGACTCCGTCACCCTATCTTGTCCAGGTTGGAAGTACAGAAACCCAAACCCACTTGCTAATTTTGTCTGGAAGCTTTGACCTACTCTGTTTCCAACCTGAGTCTATTTTCTCCTTCTTAGGTAACTTGATAGTCCTCTTGCTTCTAAGGACTCACTATGTTCATGCCAAGAATTAGTGTGGACACCCCAAGTTCTTCAGTCCTACTGCAATTCAAAATTCTAGAGTTCAAGTGAGCCATCAGTCTTAGCTTCCCCAGGAAACAGAAGTTCAATCATATACCACCTTACCCATGTCTTCTCAAGTCTTTTTTTTAAAACCTTTAAAATTTTTTAGTTTGTGGAAAATGAGTGGATGCCCATCAATTGGAGAATGGTTGGGCAAATTGTGGTATATGAATATTATGGAATATAATTGTTCTGTAAGAAATGACCAACAGGAAGATTTCAGAAAGGCCTGGAGAGACTTACATGAACTGATGCTGAGTGAAACAAGCAGGGCCAGGAGATCATTATATACTTCAACAACAATACTATATGATGACCAATTCTGATGGACTTGGCCATCCTCAGCAATGTGATCAACCAAATCATTTCCAATGGAGCAGTAATGAACTGAACCAGCTACACCCAGCGAAAGAACTCTGGGAGATGACTAAGAACCATTACATTGAATTCTAATCCCATATTTTTGCCCACCTGCATTTTTGATTTCCTTCACAGGCTAATTGTACAATATTTCAGAGTCTGATTCTTTTTGTACAGCAAAATAACGGTTTGGTCATGTATACTTATTGTGCATCTAATTTATATTTCAATATATTTAACATCTACTGGTCATCTTGCCATCTGGGGGAGGGGGTGGGGGAAAGAGGGGAAAAATTGGAACAAGAGGTTTGGCAATTGTCAATGCTGTAAAGTTACCCGTACCTATAACCTGTAAATAAAAGGCTATTAAATAAAAAAAATTTTTTTTTAGTTTGTAGCACTCTTAAGAGTGATCAATCGACCACTAAACATTTTGTTAAGTATTTACTGCATGCCAGACTCTATGCCAAGCAAACAGAGACAGATAGAACAGACTGTAAGAGAGATAGGATCTGGAGTCTGACCACACTCATTTTTATGTCACTCCTCTTCAGTCTGTCTCTTGATTCGTTGCTGTAGTTTAATTTTATTATTCCAAGTTCTATAGTAATCTAGGGATGTGTTTAGATAATTTATTTCTCATTAATAAAATCTCAATCTCTTTCTCATTGATTAATTAATTCAATCTGCCATCCTTGTTCATTAAGTTTTAATTATTTAATGAACTAGAGAAACTCCTTTTCTCAAAAGTAATTACTCTTATTTATCTATAATTAAATAAATACTTAAATTATTGAATTATACAACTTACTAAAAAAATAAAAGACACAATAAAGACATGCATATATATGTCCCAAAAGTTTTAATGCAATTTTAAGTTTTCATAACTTCAGAAACATAAATGCTAGAAACATACCAAAAAAACTTGAAAGATTAATTATTTATATTTTAAAAAATACTCATCTTTCTTATTAAAATTCAGTATAATTACCACGTTGTGCTATTCATTGCTTTAGCTGATTTTCAAACTTTGTAAAAAAATTTTTTTTAGTTTTGGCTCAGTCCTACCAAAAGGACTGCATTTGTAATCTTAGCCTTAAGATCATCCAAAGAATGAGGTTTTGATGCATACATGACAAAATCATCATAATTCCAAAAGAAGTCTAATGGAGATAGATCAGGTAATTTAGCTGGTCAAACAAGAGTACCTCTTCTACTAATCCATTGGTCTACTTAAAAGCCATCCAAAAAACTGTAGCTGGAAGGGCAGCTAAATGGTGCAGTGGATAGAGCTCCAGCCCTAGAGTCAGGAGAACCCCTTTTCAAATCTGACCTCAGACATTTAACACTTACTAGCTCTGTGATCCTGAGCAAGACACTTAACTCCAATTGCCTCACCAACAAAACAAAAAAACCTGTTGTAGCCATAATATATAATGGCAGGATGAACAATTTTATAAACAGTTAAGCATTTATCATTCAAAATGTAAATAAGAATATGACAAATTTAAATAATTAAACTTTCAAATGATGTTTTTGTGGGATTGTAGCATTTATACTTTGGAAATTATAAAAGCTTAAAACTTCACTTGAACCTCTGGCTCACACTGTATAGATTCACAATATTCACAAACCATAAATATAACAATAGTTGACTCTTTACTTTCCTTGAAACTCAATTTGACTATTTAGTTTACTCCAGATACCCTATTAAAATCAATATTTCTTCTCAAGATTAGTCCTTTTATTCTGTCTTCTCTTTAATAATCATAGTCTTTCATATTCTCTCAAGCTCTTTATGGAATTCACTTTAAAGAAATCTCTTTATAGGATTTCTTCATAAAATAATACATGAGACAGTTCTCACAGGAAAAGTCTTTTCTCACTTTCTTTCTCTGTAAGATTCTCTGAAGACTAGATCACAGATAAAATACACACCATCTCCCTAACATTCTAAGAAAAGTCTTTCATTTTCTTAACTGATTTTTTCTTTCTTTCTTTAGGTGAGATAATCAAGTGATTTGTACAGGGTCACACAGTTAGTAATTGTCAAGTATCTGAGGCAAATTTGAATTCAAGTCTTCCTGACTCCAGAAGTAATGCTGTACCACATTGTACACAGTAACAACAAGATTGTGCGATGATCAATTATGAAAAATGTGGTTCTTCTCAGTAGTTCAGTGATTCAAGGCAATCCCTATACACTTTGGATGGAAAACTCTATCTGCATCCAGAAAAAGTACCATGGAGATTGAATGTAAATCAATACATATTATGTTCACTTTTTTGTTGTTGTTGTTTTTCTCTCTTTTGTTCCGATTTTTCTCTCCCAACATGATTCATAAAGAAATGTGTATTAAAAAGTTAATACATCTGTATGACCAGAAAAAATAAAACAATAATTTTTAAAAATGTTAAAGACTCTGCTGTCTATCATTAAGCTTAGATATCAAATTGACATTTGGAAGAATACACTACATGAAACCATATACTAGAAGGAAAACATTTCAGAAAGAATCAATATATGAAACTTTAATGATGGACATTAACAAGTCATATGTGGAAATGTAGAAGAAATTTCATGTAACTGACTAGAAGAGGGATGGGAGGCTATTAGGGAAAGTGGAAAGGAACAGAATGATGAATGGAGAAGCTTTAAGAGCCAAGTTAAGAATTTTGGTTTGTTTTCTTAATGCCAGAGGTGGTAAAGATGTTGATGTTCATCTTTCCAACAAGAATATCCTTCTAGAAATTGAGAAACTGTGCATGGCATAAATATGAAAATGAAAGGGGACAACAGATTATAGTGGAAAACAATAAATATGCCAACAAGAATTTATTAAACATATGCCACATATCAGGCACTGTTCTAGGTGCAAGGGATACAACTGCAAATGTAGACCTTCCCTGCTCTCAAGGAGCTTACACAGGACTAATTTAATAAACCTGGGTTTAAACCATACTGTCATAAGAATCACAGAAACTCAGATTTGCAAACAAACTTTGTGGCCAGCCCTTACCTGAAGATGAATTCTCCCTCACACACAAACAATTGAATGTGAATCTCCACTTGAAGACCTTCAATAATGAAGAGCTCACTACCTTGTACAATCCATTTCACTTTTGAGCAGTTAGAATATTTATTTCTCATTGGATTAAAATCTGCCTCTCTGTAATAGCCACTTATTTCCTTCTAACAATAAGCATTAACAGGATGACCTTTCAGGGACTTAAAGACTTCTATTCCATTTCAGTTATTTTCCTGTCTTACTTCCCATAGAGAAAATCTTTTTTTTTCTCTTTTCAAGCTTTCTACAATAGTCAAAATTGTTGTGATATGGGAGCCACCTGCTAGGGCTGCTAGCTTGTGATACTTGTGTCCCATGTTTGGGCGCCATATGTTGTGTGCTTTCTAGAGCCCCCACACTGGGGTGCCAAAATATACTGTCCAGACTAGCACTCTGGAGGACCTTGGGACCAGCCTGAGATCTTGGTCTTAGTGGAGGGGTGATGAAGGCAGGAGACTCCTGAGAATGGTACTTTCCTTGGGGTAAGGGAGACTCTTTTCTTAGTATTTTCCCCATTTGGGCTGAAAAACAAAGTGACTAATTTAGCCCTTACCTGAATCCTCCCACTTGCCTATTTTTATACTCACCCTGTTTCCAGTCACAGGGACTTCTCCACTGAACTTGCTGACCTGGTCAGTTGAGCTGCTGAGTGTAGGGCCTCATCTAGAGCCCCACGTTTAGTGCCCCACATTGGGCGCCGCACAATCTTACCTATGACTTTATTGTGAAAACACAGATCTCTTTCGCCTCTCTCTAATTCATAACGCCTTGACTCCATGTCACATTCTCTCTTTTTTACTACAGTATGGAATGAAGAGGTAGCCTTTCTCTTCTTCAAGGACAGCCACTCTACATGTGTTTCATACCCCACCTACCTCCCACCTTCTTCACCAGATTGCTGGTGCAATCATAATTTTCTTCTCTCTAATCTTCAATCTCATTGTATATATTACTTTCTTTCCTATAAATCCTCTATTCCTCTAGTCTCTTATCCTTAAAAGAAAAGTTCTTACTGGGCTTTATCATCCCCTCAAGATATTCTCCTATGTTTCTCTGTCTTTTCTCAACCAGCCTCTTAGAGAAAGCTGTCTACATTCACTACCTCCACCGTTCTCACTTCTCAATCCTTTGGTAGTTTTCCAGTCTCATCACTCAACTAAAACTCTTCTCTTTTAGTCAATAAATTCAGCTTTTCTTAATCCTCATATTTCTTGCCCTCTCACTATTAACCACCTTCTTCTCTAGGGTTTACTCCTTTGGGTTTTTATGAAACTCATATCTCTCTCTTCTCCTATCTAAACCTATCTGAACTGACTCAGCATGTCCAAAAACCCCAGAATTATAATTAATGAATTATATAGACCTACCCTTCTTTCAAAATTCCTCATTTTTCTGTTCAGGTTACCTTTATTGTTCTAGTTATCCTTGATTCCTCACTCACACCCCACATAACCAATCAGTTGTCTATTTCCATGAGATCTCTTATATATCCCCTTCTGCTTCCTTAGCCACCACTTGGTTTAGTCCTTCATCACATCTCACATAGATTATTGCTACAGCTTCCTAAACTCTGGTGGCTCCCAATTGCCTCTAAGATTAAATATAAATTCTGCTTTACATTTTAAGCCCTTTGTGGTATGATCCTAATTTATCTTTCCTAACTTATCACACATGAACACATTCCCCTTCATTCCCACTATGGTCTAGCTAACCTCTCCTTGTTCTCCTTTGTATGTAGCACTCTCTCTCTTTTCCTTTGTATTGGCTGATTTGGGTACCTAGAATTTATTTCTTCATCATCTCTGCCTCTAGGTTTTTCTCTTGTATCAGCTATACCTTTATTCTCTACAAAAAGGCTTTGCTGATCTCCCAGCTACTAAGTGCCTTCCTTGAAAATTGACTTGTTTCTGTTTTTTATGTACCTTGTATAAACCTATATGTTTGCCTGTTCTCTCTCCCTGGCTAGATTGTAAATTCCTTGAAAACAGATAATATTTTTCCTCTTTATCTTTGCATCCCCAGCAGGTAGTCTAACAGGGCCTAACACAAAATAGGTGCTTAATAAGTGATTGGTTAATTGGTTAATTAGGGCCCTTCTAAGTCAAAGTATCCCTAGTTATTTTAACCAAACTTCACTTAGCATATAGTTTCCAGTCCCCTCAATAGCCTGTTCATCCATTTCTGGATGAGCTAACTAACTGTTTGACCTTAAGTAGGTTCCATTCTTCTCTCTGAGTCTTTGTATCCTCATTCATAAAATCAGAGGATTAAATAAAAATTATTTCCAAGGTTCTTCTTCAGCAATTGTCATGCAATGGGAAAGAGAAAGCACTTATTAAATTAGTCAAGTCCTAAATATTTTTTAAGCACTGTGCTGAAGGCTGGAGATACAATGAAAAACCAAAGGGGTTCACAGCCTAATGAGGAAAATATCATGCAAATATGAACAAGATTGATAGGTAGATGGACAGATAAATACATAGATATAAAAAGACAGATAGACATGATAGCTAGATGGATGGATAAATAGATAGGTAGAAATATATGATAAATTGGAGATGTTCAACAAAGAAAAGGCACTAGAATTAAGGAAGATAGTTTTCTAGTAGAAGGTGAGATTTTGTATATGACTTGAAGGAATCCAGGAGGTAGAGATGGAAAGGAATAACATAACAAGCAAGGGAAATAATCAGTAAAAACAACCAGTTGGGAAATGGAGAGTAGATTTAAGGAATAGGGAGAAGGTTTGTGTCACTGGATTGAAGAACATGGGTGAGAGGAGGTGAAAGAATACTGGAAAGAGAGGGGCAGGTTATGAATAAATTTTTCATTTATATGAATAAAATTTGCATCCTGGAGGTAATAAGGAGCCAATAGAGTTTATTGAGAAGACGTTTGGTGACATGGTCAACCTTTCTGTTTAGGAATATTGCTTTGGCAGCTGAGTGGAAAATGGACTGGAATGAGGAGAGACTTAAAGGAGAGCAACTATTGGAGGCTATTGCAATAATTCAGTGTAAGGTGATAATTGTCTGTACCAGAATGATGGCAAAGTCAAAGGAGAGAAGGAAATCTATACAAGAGAAGGTAAAATTGATAGGCTTTGGCAATAAATTGGAGTAAAAAGTTGAATAAGACACCTAAATTTTGAATTTAGGTGATTGTAAAATGATTGCAAAATGGTATTCTCCATAGTAATAAGAAAGTTAGGAAGAGGACAAGGTTGGTGGAAAAGATAATGAATTCACTCTTGGACATGTTGAGTTATTGAACTGAATTATTGAAATTCAATCAGAGATGTTCAGTAGGCTGGTGGAGATTAGAGACTGGAGGTCAGCACAAAGATCGGATAAGATTTAAGCATAATAATTAAGTGCTCAATATGTACCCCAAATATGACTACTCTTGCAGTAGTGGTAAGGATTGGCTAACAGAGGGAAAGACCAGGCATACAAGCTGTCTAAGAACCTAGAGTACTAATCTAAGCATAAGGTGATGAGGGTCTTGACAGATGTAGAAATAGTCTTTTTGGAGGAAAAGACTTGTAGAGGAATTCGCAGATTCTCATAATGATTTAGCTGTAGGAGTAAAGAAAAAGAGATTGAAAGGAAAAGAGAACAAGTCAGTTAAGTAGTAAACTGGATTCAGGAAGACCTCTATTTAAATCCCATCTTACACACTAAGTCTGTATGTGATCCTGGGAAAGTACTCTCTCCTACCTCAATTTCCTCAGCTGTATTGGAGATAATAGTATATAATATCTATATAGTATATATAGATAATAATAAAAAGCACCTACCTCCTAGGTTGTTGTGAGGTCAAAAATTAGAATTTTTATGAAACATTTTGAAATTTTAAGGAGCTATATAAATACTAGCTATCTTTTTAAAGATTTTAAAGATTATGAGTTTATAAGTGCTAAGAACTAGGAAAATAACATCTCCATTAATGGTGATGAAAATATTTAGCAACTTGATTCTGCGTCTCATGTGGTGAGAAAAGTAAAAGAAAAGAACTGACCACAAAGTGGATGAAGTCAAATCAAAAGTGCTTTTAGTTAAAAAAAGAATGGAGAAGAATATTGCCTCAAGTTATATATTATAGATAAGAGGGATTGAAGAGTAGCAGTTTACTTACCATCTCACAAGGTAAAAATAAACTAAAAAAACCCCACAAATACAAACATACAAAAAAAAACAAAACAAAACAAGTCTTAAAGAATGACTATATAGTCCCAAATGTGAGACACAAATACTCAAATAAGAAGTTTCCTGTTGCTCAAGTTTAAGCAAAAGGAAGCAGAAGTCAATGCAAGGGGGGAAATTTTGCATCATAACTATCACTGAGACAGTATTAAACCCAAAACTGAAATATAACTCTCAGTGAATATACATTATTTAAAGGAAACAAGTTATGAAAAAGCAGAGAGGAGGATAGCATTATGTATTTGGAATATATAAACATATGAAGAAATACAAAAAGCAAAGGAGGAAAGCTTGGTGAAAAGTATCTAGGAAAAGGTCAATGGAAGGAGAATCAGAAATGATTTTGTTCTTGCAGATTCTGCAGACCATCTGGATAGAAAGAGGAATTTGATGAAGTGTTTGGGGAACAAATCATTAGCCCAGAACAGAGGCATGATATAATCGTGAGGAAGGATTTCAGCCTGTAGGTAACTCTATCTGCCTAAAGCAGAACAGCTAATAATTCTCATCTTGCCTTAATCACAAGAATCATTCAAAATGTGAATCAACCAACAACAGGAAATTCTATTCTAGATCTGATTTTCACTAACTGATTGGGGGTGAAAATAATGGGAATCCTGGAAGGAAATGATATTCTTTCCTAGAATTTGTACTAGAAAAGTAAAGCAAATCCAGTTATAGGATGAAATGTATCTAGACATAGTTTGAGGAGTAGAAGGATAGATAGATAGATGAATAGAACATTTATTAAATGTTTGTGCTATGTGTCAAGTACTGAACCAAATGCTGTGTTTGTGTATATATATATATATATATATATATATATATATATATACACACACAAGAAAAAGTCTTTGCCCTTAGAAACTTAAATTTTATTTAGATAAAACAACTTAGAAAAGCTGCTCTAAAGCTGGGTTGCGTGACCTGCAGATGTTGAGAAGAAGGCCAGGAAGCGGTATGGAAGTCTGGGTCCTAGAACGGTAAGCTTAAAGGTCACTTCTCAGGACAAGGGGACCCAGGGATAGAGTCTAAGGTTCTATTTAGAGGGAATGAGGATGATGGTGTGATGAGAAGTGATTCTGTGGGTTAAACTTATGAATAGTTTATATGTATGTGTATATATTTATATGTGTCTGTGTATACATACAGTCAAACAAAAAAGGATAACAGATGCTCAAGAAAGAAAATCTGAAGATACAGAGGAACACAATTCCAGTGAAGATGAAAATAGAATTTCTCTACAGAAGTATATAGGAAACCCCACTAATCAATTTAGGTTTATACAAAAATGGAAGAAAGATGTAGTAATGGAGTGAACATAAGGATGTGATATGAATCTGTTAAAAAGACTTTAGGAGTGCTAAGGTTAAGAATGAGCTGAAACAAGCAGTGGAAATTAAGGACAACAAAGAGACAATTTTTAAAAAACTGTACTGGAAAAGAGATAAGCTTCAGATGCAGCTAGATAGCCCAGTTGATAATGTTATCAGCCCTAAAGTCAGGAAGACCTGAGTTCAAATCTGACCTCAGACATTTAATACTTACTAGCTGTGTGATCCTGGTCAAGTCCCTTAACCCCAATTTCCTTACCCCCCAAAAAATGTGAAAAAAAAGTTAGTTCCAAAAAAGGATGGCACTTTTGCTTAGGGGTAATTGGGTCGATAATAACTGAAAACAGAGAAAACTTGGAGTTCCTTAATTCTTATTTGTTTCTTTTTTCACTACAGAGATGAATGGCCTTTACATTTAAAATAACGTAACAAAGATGACTAACAAGGTATTCATACCCAAGATAAATAAAGAAAAAAGTGGGAGCATTTTTCATTAATTCCATTCACTTGGTCCAGATCAATTACAGTTATCCCTTCCACATTGTAACTTTCCCTTTTGTAGTCTCAATATATCTCAGATCAGTATAAGAGATTAAATGAATTTTGTAGAAGCTTCAGACAATACCTGAAAGCCAGCAGACAATATAGAAAAAGCTTAGAAACTCAGAGATACATAAAATATATGTATAGTATTATATAATATCAACGTCTTTTATCCATAATACCATAATAATTCAGTATGGAGAGCCAAAAAATTTATACAGATTGTCCAGATCATGAAGATGCTGTACCTCTAACCCCAACAATGTGGAGCACTAAAACACTATCCAATGTGATTGCTGAACCATTGTCAGTACTATTTTTTAAATTTTAGGAAATAAAAGTATCACAAAATTGGGGAAGGATAAATGTCCCAATTTTCTAAAAGAGGAAGAGAATAGTATCTGAAACATATAGTCTCAAATCTGAGAATGGATTATTAAGAGAGAAATCTTCTAGAAAGAGAAGAGTGACTATAAAGAACCAAAACTGTTTATCATAATAAGTCATACCAGACTAAGATTATTTCATTCTTCAACAAGTTTACAAAACTGACAAATGAGAGAAGTATTGCAGGTCTATTTTGGCATAATAGCAAAGCATTTGATAAAGAATTTTATACTATCCTTGTACAGAAGATAAAATGATGAGGGCTAGATGATAATACAACTAGATGAATATAGAACTCCTTGGATGGTGAGACTCTAAGTGCAGTTATTAATGGCTCAATGTCAGAATAGCAGGAGGCCTCAAGTACTATATACCCCAGGGATTTTTAATTGGCCCTGTGCTGTTTAACATTTTTATTAATGACTTGCATAAAGTCATAGGTGACACGCTCCTCAAATTTACAGATGACAGTAAATTGGAAGGCATTGCTGACACAAGCATTGCATTAAATCTATTAAAATAAAATTCCATATAGATAAATATAAAATCTTACAATTGGGCACAAAAAATCAATTGTACAAAATCCAAGATAATGGAGATAAGGGTGAGACAGTGGTGTTTCTGAAAAATATCTACTAGAGTTTAATGTCCTCAATATGAAACAAAAATATAACGCAGTAGCCCCAAAAGTTAGGAAGGTCTTGAGCTTCATTAAGAGACAGAGCTTCCAGAAATAAGAAGGGTGATAGTCCCTGGGTACTCTGCCCTCATCACACCTTAACTGGAATCTTGTATTGGATTCTAAGTACCATCATTTAAGAAGGAATTTGATAAACTGAGGAACATCTGGTAGATGGTGACCAGAAAATCAAAGGGCCTATAGCATATGATAATCAATTAAAGGTACTGGGGGTGTCACAATGGATAGAACATTCATCCTTGAGTTAGAAAGGCCTACATTTAAATCCAACCTCTACTATCCATGTAACCCTGGGCCAGTCCCTTAATCTGGTTGCCTTAGTTTTGTCTCATCTGTAAATTGGGGGTAATAATAGTATTCAAGATTGTCATAAGGGTTAAATAAGATAATAATTGTAAAGCACTTAGCATGGTGCCTGACATACAATAAGTGCTATAT
Source organism: Sarcophilus harrisii (assembly GCF_902635505.1). NCBI lineage: Eukaryota > Metazoa > Chordata > Mammalia > Dasyuromorphia > Dasyuridae > Sarcophilus > Sarcophilus harrisii. The sequence goes on along the minus strand of NC_045430.1, from coordinate 88,216,405 downwards.
AAATGTTAGCTATTAACTATCATTATTATTATTATTTTTAATCAAGAAAAGAAAAGACTCAGGGAGTGACTCCCAATTGGAGTCAATTGTTAAATTTTTAGTGTGAGCAGTTATACCTTGGATATTAAAAAATGCTATAAACCAGGGTTGATTTATTATTTTGTTGATTATCTTGGTTGGTTGTTGTCCTGCCTTCTGGAAAAGGGCCAAAATGACATCACTATGTTAAAGTGGAGTTACAATGTGTCTCACTGTGGCTAATCAGACCAATATGAGCTTGGAGTGCTCTGCCACAGGTCAGGCACAAATGGTCCCTATGAATATTTGGGATGGCTTCTCTAATTTTGCACATCTTCTGTTTCTCCTGCTTTGCTCAAAGAGCACAGCCCTTCTCTGATGAGGGCACACCATGCTGATGTACGATTCGAGTTTCACAGGGATAAACAATGAGGTCAACACAATGGCTCTGTAGACCTTCAGTTTGGTAGTCAAACTAATATCTCTCCCCCACTTTCTTTCAGAGCCTCCCAAACACTGAGTGGATTATCTAGATTTAAGAAAGCAATGGAGATGATTGCCCATGTATAAAATATATTGGATTACCATCTCAGGGAGGAGAGAGGGGATGGAAAGGAGGAAGGGACAAAATTTGGAACTCAAAATTCTAAAAACTGTTAAAATGTTTTAGCATGTAATTAAGGGAAACATTAAAATATTATATAATAAAAAAGAGAAAGAGAAAGCAATGGAGAAAATCTTAATAATGCAGATTAAATGCTTCTTATCCCCAGAAAACTCATTGTTCAACATTTACCAGTTTACCCATACTAGGATTGGGGAATGGTTTTTGTTGTTCATCCATTTTTCAGTTGTGTCCTGAAAAAAGTAGGGAAAAAGTAGGAACAATAGATAAAAGTTGTATACCGACAAATAGATTTGATGTCTGGGAAAATGTCCTTACAACGAGAAATATATAAAGATGCAATGGGCATCCCCAAGAGGTATGGCTTTCTTCTTGTAGGTCTTTACAGGAATACTGCATGACCACTTGTTGGGGATGGTATAGTGAGGATAACTTTAATGTATGGGATGGACCGATGGCTTCTGGGAGCCTCCCATCTCTAAGGTTCTGTGATTCTGTGAAATTAGCCACATGGCAGGAGGGTGGGACTTCATACAAGCTAGACTGAGGGGCAGCTTGAAGTCCTTGTCCCATAAATTCCCTTCACTTTCTGCAATTTATATATGACCAATGGATGTAGCAAGAACTTAGCTAAGTTTGACTCTTAATCCTTTTATAATCTAAAGTTTAATAAATAAAAAGGCAGGCGGGATGATACGGTTATGAAATCACCTGCCCTAACTTTTGTTTAAGACACAGTTAATGACTGAAAACTTTAATGAACAAACATAGCATGACCATTAAAAAGAAGAAGTCTATCAAAGCAACCGAAGTGCTTGGCTGGCTTGGATTGAACTAGACCCTGGAAGCTTGGGGTGGTGGGGGAGGGAAAGTGAAAGTGGGAGGAGAAGGGAGGGAGAGGCTGGGGATAGTGTGAGTATAATAAGATGGTTTTCATCTATCAACTAGTCAACAGAATGTGCAGTTTGTAGTGTACTAAGTGTTTTGTAGTAGAAAAAGGAAGGAAAGAAAGGAGGAAGGGAAAGAAGGAGGGAGAGACAGAGAGAAGAACAGAGAGGGAGACAGAGATGTACAGACAGAAAAAAAGGAAGGAAGGAAGGAAGGAAGGAAGGAAGGAAGGAAGGAAGAAAGAAAGAAAGAAAGAAAGAAAGAAAGAAAGAAAGAAAGAAAGAAAGAAAGAAAGAAAAAGAAAGGAAGGAAGGAAGAAAAGAAGGAAGAAAAGAAGGAAGGAAGGAAGAAAGGAAGGAAGGAGGAAGGGAAGGAAGAAGGGAGGGAGGGAGTGAGCAATGAAAGAAGGTAGGGAAACAGGGAGTAATGAAGGAAGGCAGGAAGGAAAGAAAGAAGGCAGGCAGGAAGGCAGAAAGAAAGGAAACATTGGTCCTATCCTCAGGGGGTTTGCAGTCTAGTTGGTAAAAAAGGATATATGGAAAGGTAATGACTTAGCACATTCTGAGTCCTGAATCAGAAAGTTTAAGAGAATCTGGTTTAAACTGTCCTAAAGAGCTAAGAGCAAGAAGTTAGAAGAAAGAAGAGGTTACAGTCAGGTGGGATTTCATAATGGCAGGCTTCCTGAAGGAAGGAGAGTTGGATTTAGGTTTTTAGGGAGGAACAGAGAAGAGGAAGAAATCATCCTACTGAATCTGATGCCCTAATCAGAAACCTTATAGGGAAATTAACCACCCTCATACAGGAGGAAGAGACTATAAGTTTTGCTAAAATGGAGAGTCTATTTTGGGGAACCAAGAGAAAACAGGTTGGTGAGCAATTGGGAGAGGCTTGAATGGGAAAAGGAAGTTTAGGGTGGGGCCTTGATAATTCCAGCAGAAGTCTGTGCCTTGATTATTTGTGAAAATAAGGAAAATGGATTGGATGATACTAAGGTACCATTTAGTTCTAAATTTTTAATCCTATGAGCTCTATCATTCCAGATAAAGTTAAGATCTAGAGAATAGATTATTTATTGGGAAATAGTGTATGTGGAAACATGGCTGAAGAGGACCATAAAACCAAATTACTACAATTATCTGAGTTATTCTGATTATTCTGAACTAATTCAGAAGTTAGGGGGAATTTTGCATTGTCCTATGACTCACTAGTGACCAGTGACTTCTCAACAGTACAGCCTAAGAACCTAAAGAATTAATAATCTGAGGTTGCATAAAGAAAAGTCTAGAACCTACTAAGAGTGCTAGAACCTTGACATTCAGAATATGGTGAGAATAATAAAAGCTAGTATTTGTAAAACACTTTTAAGTATCATGTAAAAACATAAAGAGTTTTATGGATATTATCTCACTTGATCCTCAAACAACCTTAGAAGGTAGGGACTCCTATTGTCCACATTTTATCAACAAGGAAACTGAGGCACACATGTTAAGGGACTTGTCTGGTGCCACACATTGTCTGAGGCTGGATTTGAACTCATGTTCCTGAATCCAAGAAGGAAAAAGAATAAGCATTTATTAAGTACCTACTGTGTGCCAGGAACTATGCTGAGGACTTTACAGAAATTGTCCTCCGTTCATTGTATCATGCTTCCCTTTATGCATTTTTCAACCGGTTAAATAGCATCTCAGAGAGGTTAAACAAATCACCCACTCTCAGCATTGAGAGTTCAGTTCGGGGGGGGGCTACATTTTGGGAAATTCATTGACAACCTGGATTACATCCAGAAGAAAGAAGCCAGGTTGGATGAAGGGACTGGCAACCACGACATAGAAGAATTTGTTGAAGTAATTGGGTACCTACAGAAGATGGAAGATTTGGTGAGGATTTGATAGCTATCTAAATCTTTGAGGAGCTGTCATGTAGTAGACAGATTAGGCTTGTTTTGCTTGGCCCCAGAGGGCAGAATTTGAACAATGGGTGACAGTTGAAGAAAGATTTGAATTGCTTGTCTAAGGGAAAACTTTCTTAACAATTCAAGTTGTTCTAAAGCAGAATGGGCTGCCACAAGACACAGACAGAAACTTCCCTTCACTAGAGAATGGGATTGCTTAAGGCAGGGATTCCTGTTCAGTTACATATTAGGCTCAGTGGCTTCTGAAATTTTGAGTTCATTGATTTTCCGTGGAAATCATGGAAAATTTCCTGGCCTGACGCAGAAAGGGCACATCCATATGACTGGAACCAGCACCCAAGCTGTGTTTCGTTGCTCTGGGTTTGATTATACCTACACTGCTGGGCTCTTTCCTACAAATGCCTTGGGTTATCTTTCTCCCTGGTTTTGATCAGTCATGAAATTTCAAGAAAGTAAATGACATTGAGTGGGGATAAACCATATCTTTCATGAAACTATTGTTTGAAAAATAAGTAATTGGTTTAAAAAAGGGTTAGAATACTAGTTAATTTCTCTTTTCTATTTCCTTCTTTAGGCCTTTTTTTCATCAAGTCAGATCACCAGTTTGCCCATGAGAGGTTTAGAAAATGAATTTAATTCATTAAATTTACTCTATTTTACTGTCAACACTAGCCTGTATTTCATTTTTACTCCAGACAAGTGAAGTGTGCTATTCTATTTAGGTATAGCATGCAAGCCTTAACCAAGGATGGAAAAGATCTTCATCAGTTGAACTCTTAAGTTGTCTATTTTTTCTCAACTTTTTTATTTCATGCAGATTTTTTAAAAATCTAAAATCTAAAGATTTTTATTATGTGTCCTGTGTTCCTTTGATTGTGACTCAATTCAACAAATATTTATTAAATATCTACACATAAAATCCCTTGAGACCACAAATTGAAAAATTATAGTCCCATCCCGAAGGAACTTTTTGGTAAGATTCAACATATGCATTGACAAACAATAAAGAAAACAAAACCCTGTTAATAAATATAAAATGGAAAAATAAATTTAGCATGAAGTTGACTATTATTTCTTACTTATTTATAATCCCAGTTGGAGATAGATAGGATAACTCCTGGGGGCATCTTTTATATAGGTAACCTTAGTCTCAATAGCCTATTTGTATGGGATTCTCCTCATTGGTGGAAACTGATTACTTAATACTCCCAATTGAAGAGTGGAATTGGTGAAAATTGAAAAGAGGAGAGATCTTAGTCTTCTTGATTTTTAGTTTCAAAAGAGAAGACTTAATATTTCAGATTCTCTTCAGGTCTTCAAAGAGAGAAAGACCCTGGGAACTAGATGATATGTGCAGGAGCCAGCACTTTATTAAAGACAATCCAAAAAGAAGTCAGCAAAAAATTGAAAATATATACCTGACATTGGCAGTTAGAAAACTCAATCAAGAGAAAGTCTCTCATCCCCTTTAAAGGGAAATTTCTTGAAGTTTCTATTTTAGTAATATTGGAATAGAGACTTGTGAAGAGAGTCCCTATATAAATGAGCTTTAAGGGTTACATATAAACTTTAAATATATTTTATATAAGCTACAATGGTTATATATTTGTTGTTTTTTAATTGTTTAATTGTTTTGGGGGCTTTCTTTGCAAAGATACTGGAATGGTTTGCTATTTCCTTTTCCAGCTCATTCTATTTAGATGGGGAAACTGAGGCAAACAGAATTAAATGATTTGTCCAGGGTCACACTGCTAGTAAGTGTCTGAGACTGGATTTGAACTCAGAAAGACAAAATCCCCGATTTCAGGCTTGGTAATCTATTCAGTGCGCCACCTAGTTGTCCTATTTATACATACATGTACACATTCTATATTTGCTATAAATAACTAATATCACTTATATATGCATATACAGATATATTACTATTAACATTATTATTAACATATATTAACAATATTAACATATTAGCATATCTGTACTAGGGCTGGGGGGAGGAGTATGTTGGCATAAAGAATCTTATATATATTGCCCATAACATGGGGACCTCTGATTCTTCTCTCCCCTTCTTGCCACTTCCCAATCTCAATAAACTATACTTGGCTTCTGTCTACACCCTTCCCTTCCAACTACAGATCATTAGTACATGTGAAAGTCATTAGTCTACCAAGAGGCAACATGACATTATTGGTGGAACCCTAAGTTCACATTTTTCCTCTCATGGTAACTCTGTGAACAGGAGCTAGCCTTTTACTTCTCCAGAACCTCAATGTACTCATTTTGTCCCAGGTTCATGGCACTAATTCTAAAAAATATAGAAGTAAGTTGATTCTTCTGCCCATTCCCCAAGATTTACTAGCAAATATTCTCTACATGAATAAGTTCTTGATCAGCATTACTCTTGTAACAACCCAACACACAGTTCCTATATATTCTAGATGGGGCTTATTGAAATATATTGCAGTAAATGACAGTTGGAAAAATCTCAGATAAATAGTAAGTTCAGGGAGAGCCAAGACCCCCTTAGATACATCCAAGTTATACTCTTCTTAGTCTATAGAATCTCTCCTGGTTTTCTGTCAACTTTTTCTATACCAATCTGACTAGTAGTATCTGTGTGAAGATTACTGGGTAAGTTATCAGCAGCAATATGATTAAAGGATATATTGCTCTTGCATATATAGCCAAAAAAAATCTCTTCTGCCATTATTCTTTGTCAATAAGCTCTTATCTTTAAGTGTTCTTTAAATATTGGCGGCACGAGTGGCGGTGTTTGTGAACAGTTTTATCTGAGTGCTAATTGGCCAGGCACATGAGTTTAGTTTGTGGACAGTCTTTTTTACACTAAGATACTCAGTGGTCTTAAGTACAGGAACTTGAATGTCTTGAAGGAAGCATGTGATGATCTGATTCTCATAATTAACCTGAAGATGATACACAGTTGGTGACATTGGGAGGTAGCAGTTATCCCAGGAAGAGCAGTCTGCTCAGCTTGGATACTAATAAATATCTTGAGAACAACCTTGACAGATGCTATTTAGAGTGTATTTGAGTATAGGATGAAGGTGGGGGTGGGGGAAAGTGGTTTGCAGAAGTTAGAAGAAGAGAAAAAATCCTATTGCACTTTTAACAAGCAAGTTTATGAGGCTACAAGCAACCAAGCTTCAAAGAAACTCATTAACTTTAAACATGCAAACAAAAAATTTTTACAATAAACCATCCTTAATACAAAAGTTTCTTCTGCTTGGGAAAAGAGTCTCCCAAAATGGAAATTAACTTATAATTTTAATATAAAATAAATAGCAATAACAATCACATTAACGAGGCAGCTAGGTGGCAAAGCGGATAGAGTGCTAGACCTGGAGTCAGGAAGATCTGAGTTCAAATCCAGTCTCCTCCACTCACCAGTTGTGTGACTTTGGGTAAATCACTTAACTTGTCTGCCTCGGTTTCCCCCTCTGTAAACTCGGAGAAAAATAGTACCTTTCTCCCTGAATTCTTATGAGATTAAAATGAGATATTTTTAGAGTACTACATAAATTTTAGTTTTCATCTTAATTATAATTAATAAATAATATTAAATAATAATCCTGATTTGATTTATCACAGCCTCACAGGTAGAAATTCATACATCATTAATACCTCAGATCTTGAGGTTGGTCACAGCAGTTAAGGTGAAATGCTGGCTAATGGGAAAAAGGTCACCCAGGACTCAGCTTTAAAATACAGATGATTGTCACTAATAGTATTTTTTCCCAATTACATGTAAAGATATTTTCAACATTCATTTTTGTAAGATTCTGAACTCCTAGTTTTTTTTCCCCTCCTTCCCTTACCTCACCCCTCCACAAGACAATAAGAAATTTGCTATAGATTATACATCTACAATCATTTAAAATATATTTCCATATTAATCATGTTAATAAAGAAAAATCACAAGAAAGAAAAAACACAAAAAAGTGAAAACAGTATGCTTTGATCTATTATCAGTTTCCATAATTCTTTCTCTGGCATTTTCTTTTCTTTCTTTTTTTTTGTTTATTGTTTTATTTTTCTGGTTTATACATGTATGTAAAAATTTTAATATACATTTATTTATGAATCAGGTTGGAAGAAAAAAAATCAGAACAAATGAGAAAAACCATGAGAAAGAAAAAAAAACAGAAAAAAGAATTGAACATAGTATGTGTTGATTTATATTCAATCTCTATAGTTTTCTTTCTGGATGCAGATGGTGTTTTCTATCCAAAGTTTATAGCGATTGCCTTGGATCACTGAACCACTGACAAGAACCAAGTCTTTCATAGTTGATCATTGTATATTCTTGCTGTTACTGTGTACAACATATTCCTGGTTCTGCTTGTTTTACTCAGCATCAGGCCTTTCTAAAATCAGGGTTCAGGGAGAGCCAAGACCCCCTTAGATACATCAGCTTGTTCTGATCATCATTTTTTATACAACAATAATAATCCTTTAGCTTCATGTACCACAACTTATTCATCCATTCCCCAGTTAATGGGAATCTAATCATTTTCTGGTTCTTTGCTACCACAAAAAGAGCTGCTCCAAAAATTATTGTACATGTGGGTCCTTTTCCTTCCTTTGTGATTTCCTTGGGATACAGACCCAGTAGTGGTACTGATGGGTCAAAGTTTTATTGCCCTTTGGGCATAGTTCCAGATTGCTCTCCAGAATGGTTTGGATCATTTCACAACTCCACCAACAATGCATGTGTCCCAGTTTCCCACATCTCCCATCTTTCTCTCTCTCTCTCTCTCTCTCTCTCTCTCTCTCTCTCTCTCTCTCTCTCTCTTCCTGTCATGTGGATGACATTTTCTATCCCAAATCTATTAGGATTGTCTTGGATCAATGGATTGCTGAGGAGAGCTAAGCCTATGAGATGCTGTTTCTAAATCACTTTATAAAAACTGCACCAGAGAACTATCCACCATTATTGTTACTAGGTGACTTCACCTTGCTGGGCCTTGGGTAACTTGGAAGAAATGTGGGCTAGATGCACTCAGCTGCATAGTTCCCAATTTACTTGGTACTCTATATCATGTCTTGAACTTCCATAAGCAAAGGGAAGTGAAGGAAATGGGCAATCCAGGCAAGGTGAGGCAGATGCCTCAGTGATCAAGATGCTTGGAGACCCTAGCCTTACACACCCAGACCTGGGGAAATCTGAGAGATATAATTAATTGGCCTGTGAGGAACTAAATGGGGCATCTAAGGGGCCATCTAAGATGTGAGAACAGACTGCTCTTATAGGGGAGGTGAGTAACCTGTGTGTAGTGACAGAATTAACAACCATGAGGTATGAGTCAAGGGGTGGGGGAGACTTTGCCTGGCTTCTGCCTTCTCACTCACTGTCTATTTAGACTCTGGATTAATTTGTTCCCATTTAATTTAAACCATCTTTACATGAATAAAAAAATTCCTCTTCTCCCAGGATTCTTTATTCCCCTGCTTCCAAATGACATAGAAAACTTTTACTTAGTGCCCATGAAATATATACATATTTATACAAAAATGGGAACAACACTTTTTTCTTTTTTTCTTTTATCACTGTTTTTCCCTTTTCTTCTGATTTTTCTCTCCCAACATGATTCATAAAGAAATATGTATTTTAAAAGCTAATATAAATATTTAACTGAAAAAAATTTAAAGTAAAAAACAAAAACAAAAATGTAAATAATAGGAACAAGTGACAAAATGGATTTCAACTCAGTAAAAATCATTCCCTAAATCTATTTGGAGTGGTCCAAAAGAGGAAAGGATTTCTCCAGTGAATGAGTGAACTCCCTCACATTGGAGGTATTCAAAGCAGAGAATCTAGGGATCTTTTTTGTAGAGGAGTATTGAACAAGAGGTTAGATTAGATGACTTCCTGTTCAAGGTTGTGTTGCCAATATGGGTTTATAAATAAATGCTGTTTTGGAGTTGATCTTGAATCATTTTCCTAACCATTAAACATTTCCTTAGATAAAATAGTGTCTTCTATATTCAGCCCCTGGTTTTCATCATCTCAGACTTCATATCTTTGCTCCTTCAATAGTGACTAATAAAGGCCCCAACTTTACTCTTATCTTTACCCTCCAATTTGACTGCTTCTATTATTGCTCTCATGGATGAAGTTGGCCCCTAGAGAAGTTCGATTTTTGCCTGATTTTTGCCTTTTTTGCCAAAAATCCAAAGTCAGGTTTTTGAACCCAGGTCCTCTGATTTTCCATTGAACCATGCTGTCCCATACAGTCACATATATGGTGTTAGGCTTCAAGTCCCAGAAACACAATGAATTTAAAATCCAGAAATTCTTGAAGTCTCTTTACATCATTTTTTCCCAAGCATACTGTGTGTTCCTGAAAGAGTGATGAATAATTGATGATTCAACAAACTCTGGTTGAATTGAGTGTTTGTAATTCTCTATTCCCTACACCTCTCTTCTGGGAAGCCTTCCTGGACTAAAGCCTGTCCCTATTGTCCCAGTCCTGGCTCCTTGAGATTCCCCTCCCAGTCTTACCTAGAGTTCTACCAGGTTGCCTCCTATCCTTGACTTTACCTATGTCCTGTCTTCATCATCTTGCAGCTCTCTAAGGAAAGCCAGTTAATCAGTCAGCCAGCACGCATTTATTAAGCACCTACTAGATGCCTGGAACTTTGCTAAATGCTGGGGACACACACACAAAAAGGGAAAGACCGTTTTTGCCTAAAGGAGTTGACATTTTATTTCACTGGGGCATTTTTCTTATTTTCTTTGCTCCCTTCCTAGTGTTCAGACTTTTCTCAATCAGCCTTTTTGTGAGATGGACAGATTTGAGCAGAAAGACAAATGAACTGGGTGACATATGCCGATTAGATGGAAGCCTGAGACTTTTACCTAAATCATCTAGAAATTTATTCCTCCTAGATCATAATTTTGTTTGAGTTAAATCTAGATAATTGCTTCAATTTTCCAGTTTGCCTTGGGAATAGAGATGTGGTTAACAGACAACTCTCCTCCTCTCTCATTTTCCAGAAAGCATTGCCCCAGGATTACAGATTTAGAACCAGAAAGGCTCTCAGCCAGCCCAATCTTATCATTTTGGTAGATGCAGAAAGTGAGACCCAGGCAAGGGACTTTGGACCTCCAGTAGGAAGTGGCCAAGGTGGATTGGTGACCCCTGGCCCTCTGGTTCAGATTCACCATTCTTCCCACTGAACTATGCTATCCCACACAAATATAGACACACAAATACGTACACACTCTATGTCAAATACCTGTAGAAATAGTACACCTGTGTATATACACATACAATATCCCAACCCCAAACATTTAAATCCACACCAACCATATTCTGTCTTATTCTCTAACCTTTATTTACACATATTAATGCCTATGTTTGTGTGTGAGTGAATGTGTGTATGTGTGTAGGTGGGTGCAGCCCCCCACTTTCCCTCCCACTCTCCTCTCTGGCAAGGTGAGGCAGGTGGAAATAAGCTTCATCTTGTCAGGATCGGAATCTCTTTGAAAACCTATACAAGTCTAGCCCACTTTGGGAGTGGGCCAGGCGAGCCTGGTTGGCTGGTGTCTCTCTTTAATTGCCAGGCAGTCTCTCACTTCACCATCACCGGGCAAGTCCCAGAGGCTGTGGGGCAGCATGAGCCTCCCCCAGTCCTACAAAGCCAGGCAGTGTGTGGGCCTGATTTGGACTGGAAACCAGCTAAGGGAAGACAGCTATTTATACTTCACCCTCCCACCATCACTCCCAAAATAAGAACTAAATAATTAAAAATGAGGATTTCTGGCCAAAACACAACTTTAAAATAGTATGCAGATGAATGACAAGAAAGAGGATATGGTATTCCTTTCTCCCCTCTTGATAAAGTTCTCAATAGTATTTTTTCTCCACAAAATACATATAAAGATAGTGTTCAGCATTTATTTTTGTAAGGTTTTGTGTTCCAATTTTTCTCTTTCCTCTTATCTTCCCCCTCTCCAAGACAGCAATCAATTTTATATACATTATAATACATTATACATTATACATGTACAATCCTTTCCTTTCTCTGGAGGTCTTTGCCTAGCTTTCCAAACCCTAGGTTCATAGATTTGGAAAAATCAACTTTCCTGTCCCCAATCAACCAGATTGAATCAATCAATAACCAAGTATTTTATTCAGCACTTATATATACCAGGTACTATGTTAGTTAAATAAATAACACTTACTTACAAGGAGATTACATCTGGAAGGGAGAGAAAGAAAGAAAGAAAGAAAGAAAGAAAGAGAGAGAGAAAGAGAAAGAAAGAAAGAAAGAAAGAAAGAAAGAAAGAAAGAAAGAAAGAAAGAAAGAAAGAAGAAAGAAAGAAGAAAGAAAGAAAGAAAGAAAGAAAGAAAGAAAGAAAGAAAGAAAGAAAGAAAGAAAGAAGGAAGGAAGGAAGGAAGGAAGGAAGGAAGGAAGGAAGGAAGGAAGGAAGGAAGGAAGGAAGGAAGGAAGGAAGAAAGGAAGGAAGGAAGGAAGAAGAAAGAAGAAAGAAAGAAGGAAGGAAGGAAGATAGATATATATATAGACAGATGGACAGACAGACAGATGTGAGGGGGAAAAAGAAAAAGATAAGAAACACAAAGACAAAGACAGAAGGAGACAGGAGTGCAGAAAAAAGAGAAAGAAAAAAGGAGAAAGAGAGAAAACAAGAGAGATGGAAAGAAGTATAGGTATATAGATGGATGTGTAGATAGATAGGTAGGTATAAATAAATAAATGCAGAATAAATATAAAGAGAATTCATACAAATATATGCAAAGTAGATGTAAGAGGAAGCGTAAAGGAGATGAGGCAGGATTTCATCTAGACATCAGTCTTTGAACTGTCTTGAAGGAAGAGCGGGATTCTCTAAGGTAGAGGTGAGTGCATTCTAGACTTGGGGGACTGTCAGTGCAAAGGCAGAAACATGCAGAGGACATGGAGTATCATGTATGAGGAACAGAGAGAAGGTCAGTTTGACTGGATCCAAAAGCTGGGGAAAGACAGTTACATACAATAGACTAGATAGACTGGGATGAGGTTATGAAGGATTTCCAAAGCTAAACAGGAACTTGCCTGTCATTCTAAAAACAACATTTTAAAGAGCTGCTGGAATTTATTGAATAGGAAGTGACATGGTTAGCTCTGCACATAAGGAAAATCACTTTCAGCAGTAGACAGGGTAAAGTGTGTGTGTGTGGTGGGGGACATGAGGCAGAGAGACCACTCAGGAAGCTGTGACAATAGTCTAGGCAAGAAGTAGAGGGTTTTAACTAAGGTGATGGCTGAGTAGAAGGATAGACTAAAGAAGATATTTTAGTGGTAGGAATAGCAAGATTTGGTAATTAATTGGAATGTGAAGTGAGGAGAAATGAGTGGAAGATAATGCTAAAGTTACAAATATAGAAAGTGAGGAGGGGAAGATGAAGGAATAACCATTTATATGACACCTACTGTATGCTAGATGCTATACATTGCAATTATTATATCATCTGATCTTCACAATAACCCTTTCACAGCCACCTCCATCTCTCCAAGCTCCTATCATATAATGGGCACTTATATAAATGCTGAAGTCCTTTACAGCTCCAAATCTCTCATTTTGATTATCTCCATTTTGGAGATGCTAAGGTTAGGAGAAATGATTTTCCCATGGTTTTATATATATATAGTGTCAGAGCCAACACTCAAACTGAGGTTTCCTGCAACATAAGAAGTTAAGTCTGTAATCTGGATTCGAGCATTTTTCTCCTTCTTCCCTGGTAGAAAAAGAAACTGATACCCAGAAAGGATGTAATTTACCAAATGTCACACCAGTAATAGGGGGGAAATCTGAACCGGGATCCTCTGACTCCAAATTTAGTACTCAACTAATTAATTGATAATCAGTCACTACCTCATAAGGTAATTGATAATACAGTAACTACCTCATACGTTAAGGGCAGCTCTCTATAAACCTCAAAGCATTATATAAATATGAGCTACATCTATTATTTAAGCCTTCCAGTTCAATCGACTTGTCCCAGGATCTGGTAGAATTGTGCCTAGGGATCCAGCGTTTGTGGAGATCAGTTTGATATGGCTATAGCTTGAGCTCAAGGCAAGAGGGGAGGGGAGAGGAAGAAAAAATATGATTCTAGGGACGAGCACAATTCCTTAGGCCAATTAACTGAGACAGTTCACATGTTTATTATGTTTAAGCTGCTAGAGATTAATTTAAGGAGTTTTATAGACAGTTTAATACTCTCCCAGCATATGGGATGAGCCAGTTTATGAAAAAGGAGAGGGAAAGAAAGCTGAGATATATCTACCAGGGATGACAAATGAGAGATGGAGCAATCGAAGAGTTTTCCATAAATTATCCTGCTCAGAACTTGGAAACTTCCATGCGCATGCAGGTAGATTATCTGCAGGGACTTCTAGCCCCATCCTAATTACCCTTGTTCCCCAGCATATATCTTTTTCTTTCCCTTTTCCCACTAATTTGAGTTGCCCAGTGAATCCAAATTGCTTTAAGTATAAGCTTAAACAAAGTATAAAGAGAAGGAATCTACTAACCTCTCCCCCCCACAAATCATGTAATGAAGTCCAAAACCAAGAATCATTTATTGATTACCCATTACTTTATATTATCTATGTCACCATTTTCTTACTTCGGTATCTTAATTAATGAAGAGTTGGCAACTAGGTGGCTCAGTAGATAGAGTGTGGGGCCTGGAGCCAGGAAGATCTAAATTCAATCCAGTCTCAGATATTTATTAGCTGTGTGACCCTGGACACGTCACTTACTTAACCCTGTTTTCCTCAGTTTACCTATCTCTGAAATAATCTGGAAAAGGAGATGGCAAACTATTCTAGTATCTTTGCCAACAAAATCCCAAATGGAAGGAGAAGGCCATCTGCATCCAGAGAGAGGAGAACTGTGGAGACTTTTTTGTCTGTTTTTTTGTTTGTTTGTTTGTTCATTCATTGACTTTTTCTTTATTGCAGTTTTTCCCCTTTTGTTCTGCTTTTTCTTATACAACAGGACAACTATAAATATTTATAAAGATCTCATATGTCTGTAAAGATTGCTTACTGTCTTGGGAAGAGGGGAGGTAAGAGAGGGAGGGAGAAAATTTTGGAACACAAAATCTTACAAAAATAAATGTTGAAAACTATCTGTGCATTTGGGAAAATGAAATTTTCTATTGAAAATTTTTGTAAATTAAAAAAGACTCAAATAGCCTCACAAATGGAATTGAAAAGACTGAACAACAAAATAATAATTCTGAGTCTGAGTCACAAGTTGTTGTCATCTTAAAGGACTAGAGTGGCAATAGTAAAAGTGTGGGAAGATTAAAAATGGTTAAAGATTGGTGCAGAGAAAGTATAATCTATGTCAAATTGTTTGCCTTTTCAATAAGGAGGGTAGGAGAGGAGTAGAGGGAGAGAATGCAGAACTTAAAATTTGAAACAAAAAAAGAATATTAAAATTGCTTTTACATTTAATTGGGGAAAAATACTAATCTAAAAAGAGATTGGTGAAGTTGTATGGTTTTATTTAGAGAGATTCTTAGAGAAACATCTCTTTGGGGCTGGTCACCTTGCCCTTAAGAAGGACCTGAAATGCCCACTCGCTTATGCTAGATTTTAGCAGGGTGGATCCCTCCTTAACTCTTTTACATGTTGCTGGTCTTTTCTCAATGACTCAGTATCTCATTGTCGATGCTTCCCCCTCTTACTGCTTTTTTTTTCTTTTTTTGAGGCCTCTCATGTGGCACAACTTTCCATGGCTCATAAGATCAGAGCATTTGGATAATGGGACTTTGGAGATTATGTAGCCAGAGGCCCAGAGAGGAAACAAGATTTTACTGTCCATGGTTACCCAGCTCATATAGGGGAAGCTTTAAGATTATTTAAATTCATACTTTCTGATTCCAGATCTATTGCTTTTTACACTCTTGCCCTGGTTGCCCTCCTCTGTCACCCCAATTCAGTCTTTATTTCTGTTGCTAAAACATTAAAATAACGAGTTAGTTTGGTAACTTTCATCAGATAAGTGTTTAATGGAATAAAATAAGAGGTACCCACAATTTGTCAAGCAGATCCCCTTACCAAACTCATCAGCTAATTGCAAGAAACAAATATAAGGACCAGCTTAGATATAACCTATTTGTCTCTGTTTTTGTCTCTCTCTACCTTTGGATCTCAACCACATAGGACTGTGATGAGGAAAATATGTGATGAGGTAAATATGACATTTTTGAAATTATTGTCAATAAATATGTGGCTGAGGAGTGGGAAGATGTTTAAAGAGGAAGGTGGCTAAACTAGGAGAGGTAGGATTTTTTCCTCTCCTTTCTGTGGGATTCTGTTTTGAGATGTTAGGGACCAGATACTGAAAGACAATGCTCATCCTTTGACTTGATGACTCCATTGAGGTTACTTCCTACTCATTTCAGCTCTTGCCCTGGTTAGCAGTGGGGTGGCCAACAGACTCAGTTTCTCCTCCATTTCCCACCCCAATTCTCCCTTACAACTAAAAGGGCTCCTACCACTGTAATTAGACAGTCTGTAATCAGCCTAGCTCCCATTAAGAAATAATGAGGCCAGTAATATGGTGGGTGCTATTGAAGGTGGATTAGTGAAACTCATGTGGTTTCCTCTAGCTCCCTCGCTTTATGGGGGTGACGAGGATGGGACTGGAGGCACAAATGACTCAGCAGTCCTGTCTGGAACCACTCCTGGAGCCCCACCTAAGCCTGATCAAATTCCCAGCTCAGAATTTGTGAAGTTTCTGGGGTCCCTCATTCATATGTTGGGGGGTCAAGGGAGATCAAGAGAAAGAATTGACTTTTGAGTTATGCTACATGTAATAATCTATATCAAAGTACTTACTGTCTCATGGAGAGAGAAAGATTGAAGCTCAAAATTATATAAAAATAAATGTTAAAAAATTGTCTTTACATGTAATTGGAAAAAATAAAATGCTATTTTTAGAGTTTTGTCAAGGCTCAGAAGTCCAAAACTTTTCTATGGACTTCAGATCTTCTTAGGCTGAGAAGTCCAGTGTCATACATAGCTCTTTGTATTATAGTCTTTCCAGTCAATCCCCTCTCTAATATCTCACTTTGGTGTGGAAAGTGACACATGGGACTCTTAGGGGTTATGTCAAACACTCAAAAGCAACTTGTATATGTCTGCCATCTCAACCACTCTAGCTAAGTTCAAAATTCTTTATCATAAGGCTGATCTCCCACCTTCATGACAACCCAAAAAAAAAACATCCAAGTGTTCAATTTTTCAGGATATAGAAGGTTTAAGACCTACACCAATGGAAGGGGACCTAACAAAGAAACACATTTTTCAAAGTCAGAATTATGGTCATTTGTGTACCTGTTTTAGTGTACTTATTATAGATTATATTTTTAATAGAGGCAGGGATTGTATCTTTTACACTACTGGGTTTCGTAGAGTACCCATTATAGTATCTTATAAATCTCTGGCACTTGAAAAAATTCAGATGCAAGTCTTGAACTAAGAAAAATTGAATTAGATATGAAGGCTACCCATCCAGTAACCTGAGGAAACAAGGACTGAGGAACCTTGAATGGTCTTTGTTGATCTTCCACATTAAGGAACTAATTCCTCTCAGTAAGCCTCAATTCAAGTATTAGCCCTTTCAAGAAATCTTTATCAATTCCCTCAATTGCTGGTGTTTCACACAAAATAACTTTGTTTCACACACACTCACACATACACACACAAATTAACTCTAAATCTCTATAAATCAATATATGGTTCTAAATCAATTTATTCATCTATATCTATCTTGTCAAGTTGTTTTTGGTCATGTCTGACTCTTTGTGACCCCATTTGGGGTTTTTTCAGCAGAGATGATGATTTGCCATTTCTTTCTCTAGCTCATTTTACAGATGAGGGAACTGAGGAACACAGAATTAGGTGACTTGTCCAGGGTCACACAGCTAGTAAGTGTCAGAGGTCAGGTGTGAACTCAAAAAGTTATTTTGGATGCACCAACAAATGAAGGGGACAACATTAGAACTGAGGTTTAAAAGAAATAAGTTCTTGTAATTCAGCTGATCAACAAAGATGTGTATGTGTAAGTGTGTGTGTGCATGTATATATGTATATATATATATATATATATATATATATATATATATATAAAATGAATTTACTTTCCTCTATAGGATGTAAGTTCTTTATTTTCCTAGTAAATTTATTTATTTTTAATACATGTTGCTTTATGAATCATGTTGGGAGAGAAAAATCAAAACAAATGGGAAAAACCATGACAGAGATAAAAAAAAACCAGAAAAAAAGAAGTGAACATAACATGTATTGATTTACATTCAGTCTCCTTACTTCTTTTTCTGGATGCAGATGACATTTTTTTATCCAAAATCATTCATTTTCCTGAGTTGAAATCTGACCTCTGACACTTACTAGCTGTGCTTCAACCCTGTGTGCCTCAGTTCCCTCATTTGTAAAATGAGCTAGAGAAGGAAATGGCAAATCAGCATCTCTGATGTCATCCAAAGGCTATTGGGATTGCTTTGGATCACTGAGCCACTGAGAAGAACCAAGTCTTTCATAGTTAATCATCACGCATTCTTGCTGTTATTTTGTACAATGTATTCCTGGTTCTGCTTGTTTCACTCAGCATCAGTTTGTGTCTTTAAAACACCTATTGTGTGCCAGACACTGTAGGAATCATCTTGTATCTCAATTTTGTCTAGCACAGAGTCTAGCACAGAGTAGGTGCTTTAAGAATCCTTGTTGATACAATAGCATGGAACCTAGTTCCAAGAGTTCATTTTTTTCCAGGAGGCAGGGGAGATAATGAATTAACCCTTCAAAGTCCTTTTCATCCCCAAATGGGATGACAGCTTGTGCAACCTCAACTCCATTCAGCCTTGCTACCTGCAGCTTTGCCAGGTGAAAGAAGGCTAGTCTAGGATAGGGGAAAGGGGAGTGGTTTGGGGGTCAGAGAACTCTAGCTTTGTTGCTTTCTTGGAAGAATCAATCCATCTCTTTCAGTCTTGCTTTTTCCAGCTATAAAATGAGGATATTAAATTAAGTTCCCTTCTCGCTCAAAAATTACCATGATTCTAGGAAGTATTTTATGGAGACCATAAACCTGGGGTTTGGAATTCTCTGTCGAGTCTTCTTGCCATCCCTAGTCCTGAGAAAAGATAACCCTCTTTCCTACATAATAGTGTCACAGTCTTAGAGCTGGAAGAGACTTTGGAGGCTAGCTCATTTTAACAGATGAGGAAACATTCTCCTTCCCACTCTCCATGTGAGTGGAGAACTCATTTTCAGGATCATTTGTGGTCCATATTAAATCCTAGTCTGCTTCCTCTTGCCATCTAAAGCATTTTCTCTCTGCTCAATGCTCAATTCTTATGTCTAACTATGAATAAAGCAAACACATTTTGTTATTCCTTCCAGAAAATATTGGTAGGTTGTATGGAAGATTACACATCCAACTAGATCTTGATTATTAAGAATAACTAATTCCAGGAAGTGGTTGAATTATTGAAAATCCTCAGCTTTATTTCTACTAGGCTGGAAACTATAGCTATATTTTACATAATTACAACTTCAAATAGTGTGAATTTCAAAACCTGTGATAACTTCACAGGATTCATTACATTCACTAATTGGAACTTAGTTGAAATATTTTCTTTTTTTGTTTGTTTGTAAAAATCTTTGTTATGAGGGATAGCTTGCTGGGTAGGGGGGGATATATTTGGAAATGAATGAGATATCACAAAAACCATCAAGAAAAATAATGTTTAAAGAAGCTAATAAAAAAGAAGCTATTCGTAAAAAGATAACACTACTGCCATCAAAATACCACAGATTGCCTTTCAAATTTGAATCAAAATGGCCTAGGGGTAAGCATACTCTGTGCCATGGATTATGTCCCAATAGTACAGATAATGAAGAGTTGGATGTCATTTGGAGTGAATGTTTGGCTTTCCTCAAGTGACTTGAGGATTCCTTAGTATGAAGAAAGTGGAGATTAAAGCCACAGTGATTATAAACCTTCCCCCACCATCATTCCTTTTATCTAATTTGTACTCCTCTGGTCAAGTTAAATAAAGCCAAAGTAATATTGAATAAAATATCCATGCTTGACCCATTCCCATATGGAAATGTTTCTCTTATTTTTAAAATTTATTAATTTATTTTTAGTTACATCTCTCCCTTCCCTCGCTCCCTCCTCCACCCACTGAGAGGCAAGAAATATCATAGACATTTATATAGTCATGCAAAATATATATATTTGCATGGGGGGGAACAAATAAGAAAAATAATTAAAGGGAAAAATTATGCTTCAATATGACTGAGTCCATCAGTTCAGTCTGAAAGTAGATAACATTTTATATCCTGAGTCTCTTGGAGTTGCGGTGAATCATTATACTTATTAGTTACTAAGTTTTTTGTGGATGATTATCTTCATATGTTACTATGTATTTTGTTTTCCTGGTTCTGCTTACTTCATTTACATCAATTCATAGAAGTCTTTCCAGGTTTCTCTGAAATTGTCCTTTTTATCATTTCTTACAGCACAGTAGTAGTCCATCACATTTATATGCCACAATTTATTTAGCCATTCTCCACCTGATGAGTCTCCATTTCTAATTCTTTGCTGTCACAAAAATAGCTGCTATAAATATTATTGTGAAAATGGACCCTTTCCTTCTTTCTTTGGTCTCCTTGGGGTATAGACCTAGTAGTGGTAAAGTTCTCTTATTTTAACAACCTTGAGGCAAATAAAAATCAATGTCAGATATCATAAGAGACTCCCTAAATGCTTCAAGGCTACAGAACCAAGAGGACAAGGACTGGCCTATAAAGATGAACACTGTTACTCATGAAGACAGTCTGACACTTCTATAGGCTTTAAAGTTTGCTTTTCATTTTCCATATATTTCATTTTATTTAGTTCTCACAATCATCCTGTAAAGTATTATTACCCTACAGGCATTATTATCACCAAATGAGATAATGTATGTTAAGAGTTTTGCAAGCTTTAAGGCACACAAAATGCCAGTCATTATTGTTTTAGAGAAAGGGAAACTCAGTTCAGCTCAAAGATAAGGGATCAACCCAAAGTCACATATCTAGTATCTGAAGCAGGATTCGAATCCAAGTTCTTCTAGATTCCAAATTCATTATTCCTGCTGCTCCTCTCCCAGTTGGGACTGTCTTGCTCTGAATTTGGAGGACAAAATGATATTAAAAGCTGAGTGTAAACTAAACATATAGACCTTGAATTCTCCTCCTGTCTCTTACAAGAGCTTCTTCCTAAATTGCACAGCTTCCACCCAAGCAGACACACCAGATTCTATTCCTCCACTTCTGAAATATTACTCTTGCTGTGAGTGAAAATGTATTATTTTGTCTGTTTTCATGCATCACTTTCATCATGCCTGTTACTTAAAATGTAAAGGACTGAAGGTTCTATTTCTTTAGTATTTTTCAATCCCAGTCCATGACTCCTAGTCCAGGTTTATGCAGCTCAGTCATTATTCTTGCCCAAGACAAGTGACGTTTCAAAGTCTCCACAGAAGAGACAGTTTACTGTGATATAGTGGAATCATCACTGGGCTGGTGTCAGAGGACAGGATTTCCAATTCCTACTTCAACTCTTCCTTATAATATGTCTGTGGGGGTTAATATTAGGATGTCACTCCTTAGCTTCAATTTTCTCAAATGCAAAATGGGGACAATATACTCCCTACCCCCCAGAGTTGCTATAAGGAAAATGTCTTGTAAACTACTGAATGTAAATCACATCATCTTTCTCATTCTCCATTTCTCCTTCTATACAATGGGACAATAATTTCATGGAATTATTGTAAGGAAAATACTTTGTAAATTCAAAAGTGACATAGGAAAAAGTAAGCTTTCCATGATGACTTAAAGCGCTAGAGGGGAAGGGACATGGAAGGAGTGGAGGAAGATTATGATAAGATAAAAAAAAACCCTCATTTGATAAGATAATAAACCAAACTTCTGGATCCATCTTGCTACTTTCTTCTACCAATGTTCCTGGAAAGAAGAGACAAAAAGTATTCACCTCCCTTTAGGTATAGCTAGATGGATAATAGTTAGCATCAGCTAGTATTCGTCTAGCTAGATGGATAATATTAGGGAAATTTTTAATATTAACAGCGCTCTGAGACTCAAAGCCAAGCTGATTACATTCCTCATAATGTCAGCATCAGAGTCTAGAGTGCCATGGTCTTGGCCAATTCCCTTTCCTCTTCATTCCCACCAGTAAATCTGTCTTGGCAAGCACGCTACACTGAGTGATCTCAAAGCATCTTGTAGGCTCTAATTAGCTCCGTGGGAAGGAAAGTTTAGTTCAGTGTACATTCTGGCAGCTGAGATGATTCGGGGGAGGGAGAAAGAAGTTTGGGGTAGAGGATGAAAAGGAATTGGAAAGCTCCTGAGCATGGACACTAAGATTAATTAATCTATTTACTCAAGGCCATAGAGAAAGTGGAGCTCTGTACAGGCCCTTGCCTGCCAGGCTTCTGAGTTAGGGTTGGGTATGATGGAGGAATGGAAGGGGTGGTCATCCTAGTAACCTACTTTGCTAGAAGTTTGTTTATGAATAATTATAAACCCCATCCCAGATGATGGGTTTGAAGGATCGTTAAGGAGAGTGTGTCATTAAGTCTCTTCTTACCCCTTCCCCACCAAATGATCTAGGAAGGAGATAGGTTGACATTAGAATAGGAACACTTCCTTCCATCACAGAAGAAAAGACTGAAGTTAAAGAGCAGGTGTCGTTTCCCCAACATCCAGGGAAATTGGCAGAGACTGAAATAGATTATACTTACTATAGAGAATTTAGGGAATAAATCAACCAGTCAGTCAATAAGTCAAATTAAATATTTACTGTATATCAGGCACAGTGCTAAATATTAAGGATATAAAGAATGGCACTCTCTCTCCTTCCCTCTTTCTCTCTCTCTCTCTCTCTCTCTCTCTCTCTCTCTCTCTCTCTATATATATATATATATATATATATATATATACCTATGTACATATGTAAAGAGATATAAAAATATAGACATATGGATACATATAATATCTATAAATATGTATGGTATATATATATATATATATATATATATATATATATATGAGATGTTTGTGTGTAAGTGTGTGTGTGTGTGTGTGTGTAAAGAGTCCTGTCCTCAGAGAACTCACATTCTAATGCGGAAGACAAGTGAGCAAGTATGGCCATATAAGATATAAATAGTTTAAATAAGAAGTAAGGTGAGCACTAGCAGTGGCTAGGGCAGGGAAGGTAACAGGGAAACCAGAAGTTGAAGGAGGAAGGAAGGCATTCCAGACACTGAAAAATCCTGAAGCCCAGAGATAGAATATTATGTGCAAGGAACAGGAAGGAGACAGGTCAGTGTCACTTAATTTTAGAATATATGGAGAAAAATGAATGAAGTATAAGAAGTCTGAATAAGAAAGGACCAGGAGGAACAGCTAGGTGACAAAGTAGATAGAGTATCCATGAAGAGTAAAATCTACCAGAAAAGAAGGGAGGAGATGGAATAAAAAGTCTATGTAAAGGGATTTGCTTTGGCAAAGAAAATGGCCAATTGTATCACATGAAGATGTGATACAAGAGTGAAGGAGGAGATAATGGGGAAAATGTCTGAGCCAGTGAATAGATACTTATTACGTGCCTATTTACCATGTGCCAGGCATTGTGCTAAGGATACCAAAAGAAAAAAAGTTAGTTTCTGTTTTCATAGAGTTCAGAATTTGACGGGGTAAATGATACACAAATAGCTATATGTTATGTACATGATAAATTAGGGATAGTCACAGAGGTAAGGAATTAAGTAAAATTGGGAAAGACCATCTAAGAGGCTTTTGACATAGGTTAGGTGAAAGATGGTAAGACCCTAAACTACAAAGGTTGTAGTGTCAGTAGAGATATAAGGGGTTGAGCAAAGGTGAAAAGTCAAAGTTCACTTCTAATTTGCAAATCTTGATGAATGGAAGAATAGTGGTGGCCTCTGCAGAAATAGGAAAGTCTGTCTTGGAGGCAGCTAAAATTGATTTGGGAGAGTTAATAGTCAAATTTTCATTGTGACTAATTTATTTAGACCTCTGATATCAAAAAACAAAAAAATGCTCTCCTTATTTCTTATTTATACCATTTATATTTTATATGTCCATCATTGTTCTCTTGTCTTCCCCGTTAGAATGTGAGTTCCCTGAGCACAGGACCCTTTAAATACACACACACACACACACACACACACACACACACATATATATGTATGTGTGTGTGTGTGTGTCCTTCCTGCACTGTACCTAGATTGATGTGTCATTTTTCATATTGCCTCCAACTTAAAATGTACATTTCTTTCCGGAGAAACAGTAGTTAAGTTTTTACCACTAAGCTATTTAGTAGTAAACTATTTATTAAAACTTTTTTTTTGGGGGGGTTGTGAGCTCTATCTTGGACATACTGAGTTTAAGTAGTTGAAAGTATAGAACTGGAACTCTGGAGAGATAAGGACTGAATAGAGATTTTTTAAAATATGGGAATCATGAACTTGCATTTTAAATATTCTGATAACTATATTCATTTCCTATGTACTTTATTTTATGCATTTGAAAACATTAGTTCAAGAAGAGATCCATAGGAGTTCACTGGATTATTGTTTTTAAAAAAAAGGTTAAGAATTCCAGCCTTAGGAAATGATAGTTAAACTCATGGAAGCTGATGAAATTGTTGAAGAAAAAAAAAAAGTGGAAAAGGCCTAGGACAAAGCCAAAAATGTACCCATAAATAGAAGGGTGAAATATGAATCATTATCCTACAAAGGAAACTGGGAAAGATAGATCTGATAATATTAGAAATCTTGGCTACAGCAACGTAGCAATAAAAAGAACTTGAGGGAATAGACACAGGTAAAGAAGAAGCAAAATTATCGCTTTTTTATAAATGTTATGATGTTGTATTTAGAGAACCCTGGAGAGTCAACTTTTAAAAATTAATTGAAACAATTAATAACTTCAGCAAACTTGCAAGATATAAAATAAATCCACACAAATCATCAACATTTCTATGTAATACCAATAAAACCCAGCAGGAAGAGATAGAAAGAGAAATTCCATTTAAAATAACTATCAAATGTATAAAATACTTGGGAGTATTCTCCCAAGTTCTACCTACTAAGATCCAGATGAGTACTATATAAATACAACTACTTACCACTGTTTGCAGGAATAAAGATAGAGCTAAATAATTAGAAAAATATTAATTGCTCATGAGTAGGATGAGTCAATACAATAAAAATGACAATTCTACCTAAATTTATTGACTTATTAAATATCATACCAGCAAAACTACCAAGGGATTCCTTCATAGAGCTAGAAAAAATAATAAATTTACACAGAGGCAACAAAGGGCAGAAATTTCAAGGGGAATAATGAAAATAAGTAGGAAATCTAACAGTGCCAGATTTGAAACTATATATGCAATAATTCTCCACACAATTTGATACTACTTAAAAAATTAGAAGTCAGACTATGAAACAAATTAGGTATATAACATGCAGAAGGAAATATATCTAATGCTATAGCATTCAATAAACACAAATATCCTGGATACTAGTAAAATACTTTACTATTTGAAAAAAATTCCTGGAAAAATTGGACAGCTGTATGGAAGAAATTAAATTTGGACTAACACATACCTTACACCAAGATAAACATCATATGGCTATATGGTTTATAAGCTCCAAATGGATATATAGTCTAAAAGGTGACATCATAAACAAATTAAAGAAACATAGGAGGAAAATTACCTATCAGAACTATTCCTAGAAGGTAAGTTCATGACCAAATAAGAGGATCATAGAAAATAAAGGGATAATTTTGATTATATAAAATGTAAAAATTTTTGCATAAGTAAATCTAGTAAATCTAAGACTAAAAAGGAAACAATAAATTCAGAAAAACTGCACTAAGTTTTTTGTTAAAGATCTCATTTCTAAGATATATAAGAAATGGAATCAAATTTATAAGAAGAATAAGAGGCATTTCCCAGTTAACAAATGGCCTACAGATATGACCAAATAGTTCTCAAAAGAAGAAACCTAAGCTAACTGTAATTAGATTAAAAAATATTTCAAATCACTATTAATTTGAAAAATGAAAATTAAAGCAATTGTGAGATTTTTACCTTACACTCAGATTGATAAAGATTACAAAAAAAGAAAAACTATAGATTTTGGAG
Source organism: Sarcophilus harrisii (assembly GCF_902635505.1). Lineage (NCBI taxonomy): Eukaryota > Metazoa > Chordata > Mammalia > Dasyuromorphia > Dasyuridae > Sarcophilus > Sarcophilus harrisii. Next base: position 88,190,653 of record NC_045430.1, on the reverse strand, counting down.
GAACTACATGTTAATTATATAGTTAGTAGACCTGTGAATGTATACATTTTGGAATTAGACATTAAAAATAATTTCATAATATATTGCTCTTTGATCAAACTATACCTCTCCTAGGCCTAAATGACCAAAAGATAGAAGTAGAAAAGTCTTATATATACAAAAATATTTGTAGGAGCTCTATTTGTTGTGTGATGATCAACTATGAAAGACTTGGTTCTTCTCAGCAGTTCAGTGATCTGAAGCAATCCCAATAGACTTTGGACAGAAAATGCCATCTGCATCCAGAAAATGATCTTAGGAGACTGAATAAAAATCAACACATGCTATATTCACTTCTCTTTTCTGTTTTTTTCTCTCTCATGATTTTCCCTTTTTGCTCTGATTTTTCTCTCCCAACATGATTAATAAGGCAATGTGCATTTAAAATAAATAAACTCACAACAATAAAAAGCATATTTTCTTCCCTACTTCCCTAATTTGTTTACAATATGAATATTTATATCTAAGTGATGACTTTATATCAAAATCCATTGGAGCCTATTGTGGTCTATGATATAAGATATTGGCATAAACCTAAATACTGTCAAATTTGCGTTCCAGTTTTCCCAGGAATTGTTTTTTAATGAAATGTTGAATTCTTTGATTTATCAAATCCTACTTCTATATTCCATTAGACTTCAAACTTAAACACTTTTGCTCTGTTTCCAATTATTCAAATGTATTTATCTTTTTAGGTTTCTCTTGACTCCAATGTTTGTATTCCAGAGTTTCTACTTGAATATCTGGTCTTTTTGTCAGGAATGCTTGAAAGCCTTTTATTCTAGTGGAGGTCCATTTTTCTAGAAAGATCCTATAGAAATAGAATCATATTCATTGTTTTAGTTACATTATCCATGGATAAGCCTTTGAAGAGTTTAACTGGACAACTTCTTGATCATTGACCTAGAGATGTGACTAGCTTAGAGTGGTTAGAAAAGCATGCAGAAGAGATGGTGGGCATGATCTCCAATCTGGATCAAATCTCCTTTCTTTCTCCATTATCCAGTGTGTCCAAGGGGGGAGGGGCTCGCATTACCCCAGAAGGATGCCAACCATAGATTTGGCTCTTGAAACCCTTGTCTACAAGACTTTGAGTGAACTCCCAGAGGAATCCAGACAGGGAGCCAGGCTCCCTCATTAGAGTACCTAGGGGGTGTGAGATCAAAGGCTCCCTCTCCCTGGGGTTCCTGGCTGCTTCCCAGCTCCCAGGAAATGTGTGTGTGTGTGTGTGTGTGTGTGTGTGTGTGTGTGTGTGTGTGAGAGAGAGAGAGAGAGAAAGAGAGAGAGAGACAGAGAGACAAAGAGACAGAGACAGAGAGATAAAGAGACAGAGAGACAAACTCAGAAAGACAGAGACAGAGAAAGAGTCGGAGACAGGGAGAAAAAGAGACAAAGACAGACAGAGAGAGAAGAGGAAAAGAGGAAAGAGAGAAGGAGAGAAAGAGAGAGGCAGAGAAGCAGAGATAGACAGACAGACGGACAGAGAAACAGAAAGACAGAGAGAGAGAAACAGAGACAGAGAGAGAGGAAAGAAAGAGAGAGAGAGGAAAGAAAGAGAGAGAGAGGAGAGAGATAGAAAGAGAAAGAGAGAGAACAGAGAGAGAGAGAAAGAGAGAGAGAACACACACACAGAGAGAGAGAGAGAGAGAGAGAGAGAGAGGACAGAGATAGAAAGAAACAGAGAGACAGAGAGAACAGAGAGAGAGAAGAGAGAGATAGAAAGAGAGAGAGATAGAAAGAGAAAGAGCAAGAGAGACACAGAGAGGAGAGAGAATATTGGAAGCAAGCTCCAAGAGGGGAAGCAGACATTACGGCAGATTTACCCTGTCTAGCCTTGAGAGGTAAAAACCCCATTTCTTTGGCTAGAGTTCCTAGGATCATTCCTTTGTACCTAGTATCAGGAATAATAGATTGTTTTTAATCTCTTCCAGCTTCTACCCATTTCATGTACAGCTAGTAGAATAATTTCCCTTATGCACTATTTTCATTTTACTGTCCTGCTCAAGAGCCTATGGCAGTTTCCCTTATCCAAACTCATTGGCCCAGACTTTCCCAACTCCCCAGTTTTTTCCATGTGTTATATGTTACCTGCCTGAAATTTAAAAATAAAAAATAAAAACCTTGATAACATTCATCATTAAGCCAAGTTTGGCTAGAGCTTGCTTGAATAGAGGAGGCTGGACAGAAATTATCCTGAAGAATGTGAGTGTGTGTGTGTGTGTGTGTGTGTGTGTGTGTGTTCTTAGATAGTTTCTATCACTTGCATCAATTCCCTGCTTTTCATCCTTTATCAGGACTTTTCTTTCCAAATCTATCCCTTCCCCTGGAAAATCCCATCAAGTGAAAGGAAGAAGCTGGCTCTGCCTCCTCTTTCTTTTCACCCATCTACATCCAAGCAAACTCTTGGCTTGATCACAAGACTTATAACAAATATATGTAGTGAAGCAAAATTAATTATTTGAATGATTTACAAATATATATGTATACATGAATTATACATTTATATGTGTGTATACATATATATGTCTTATTCTGCATCCTAAATCTAGCACCTTTGACAAGTTGGATAGTAGATTTCATTCCAAGTCTTCTGAAATCACAGATGATCATTGTATTATTAATAGTTCTTACAGCTTTCAAAGTTTGTCTTTATAGTGTTGTTTCTACTCTATGAGTTGTTCTGTTTCTGCTTATTTCACTTTTTGTTAGTTTGTAAGTCTTCAAAACTGATCATTTTTATGATTTTGATGCTATAAGTTCCTCACTTTGTCTTCTGTTGGTTGATATGTCTTTCTATGTGTCCTTGAAACAATCTCTTCATTTCTTACAGAACAATAGTATTTCTACCACATTGTGTACAATATATTCAGCCATTTCTATGCAAAGTTTGATGGCCCTTTGGGCATAATTCCAGATTGCTCTCCAGAATGGCAGGATCATTTCACAACTCCACCAACAATGCATCAGTGTCCCAGTTTTCCCACATCCCCTCCAATATTTATCATTATCTTTTCCTGTCATTTTAGCCAATCTGAGAGGTGTGAGGTAGTACCTCAGAGTTGTTTTAATTTGCATTTTTCTAATCAATGGTAATTTATAGTTTTTAGAAAATAGGCTTTTTGGTTTTGCAAGGGTCAATGTTGGTCAATGTTAGCAAAATTATCCATGTATATACTTTATAAATAAAAAATAATAAAATTTTTAAAAAAGAAAATATGCTTTTTATAACTGGATAAAGAAAGAATTCTCAAGCAAAATATAGAGAGGAACATAAAAATAAAATGGACAATTCTTAATTATATAAAATTTAAAAGTTTCTGTACAGAGAAAAGCAATGCTATTAGAATAGAAAAGAAATTGTTAAGTGGAAAAAATCTTTGCAGTAAATTTCAAAATATGTGAGAAATTGATAAAATTTTAAAAATAAGAATCACAAATTGTCAAAGAATATATAAAAGTGGTTTTCAAAAGTGGAAAACCAACTGTAAATAGCCCCTCTATCCTTTCCTTGCACTTGCAATGATCAATCATATATTCAAAAGCCTGATAATGAACCTGATAATGTTTCCTATCTTGTGACAAAGATGTGATAACCATTTCTGTTTATAATATACCTTGCATATATATGATATATATATTGAATAAAATTGAGAATAAGATATCAAATATATTAACCCTGAAATTTGTTCTATTAATTTATAAGGGGTGTGTATCTTTGAGATTTTATTCCATTATTTTGTTTTAATATTTTAAAATAAAAATATTTTATTGTTGTTTAGGTGCTAATCTTCTTCTTTTGTTTCTCCACTAAGGGTATCTCTGAGCTCTAGACCACCCATTCAAAAACTAGATCTAATAATCCTGGGGTAACCTGACCTTTAACAAGGGGGAACTAACAACATTTTTCTTTTATTTCTGGCTCTTTATGATTTCGCTAATGTCTACTACTCCTAAAAGAAGGAAATAAAAAAAAGAGATGCAATATACATCATAAATCAGGAATAGGACAGCTACTTATTTCTTATATATAAAAAAGGAATACCAAAAAGAAAACATTTACAAACTCTCATTGATACCTTTGATTCGTTCCTACACTCTCTCAAGACAGATATCTTTTAGCAATCCAGCCTAGAGTTTGGGCTCATCTTGTTGCCCATAATCATCTTTTTTTTTTTTTTTTTTTGTCATCTTTTTCAACTTCTCCTGCTAATCAACTCCAAATGAGGTACTTGGGCATTTCAGGCCTCTCAAATTCACAAGGCAGCCTCTATGGCTAGAAGTGACCATCTCAATATCACCAATTTTCACAAAAGAAACATAAAATAGAAGAGTCAGAGGCCTAATACCCTAATTCAGCCTTGCTTAGGAGCACCTACACTTAATCTGCCATGTGCTCAGTTTGTCATTTCTATTAGTGTTGGGGAAAAGGGGTCACCCAGAAAAGGAGTGGTACTTTCTAGTGTGTTGATTAGAAAGAGAAGAATCTGTGAGGAAGCTGTTTTCTTTTTAATTGACACAGCACCTATTCCTCCTGCCTTGATAATGGGTCTTGGAGAAATCCAAAGACCATAATCTAATCTAAAGACCTATGCTTTATCAGAATTGAACCAGAAGTGGCTGGGGTTCAATACCAGCAATCCACAAAGTGCCCTGCCGAACTAGCCCTTTCTATTTTGTCATTTACGTATTAGAATACATGCATCTGTTATTTTCAGAGGTAAAACTCCTAGTTAGGTAGTATTTTCTATGAATCTATTGTTTCTTATTTTATTAATACTTTGGAGTTTTCACTGACAAATCACAGCAATATATTCCGAACCTGCATCCATTATAAATGGAAATGAAAACTGCATCCATAACCTTTTAATCAAAAAGTTAAAAAAAAATGAAGGCAATTGGCCTAGATGATCTCTAAGATTCCTTTCATCTCTGAAGTTCTATAATTATAAAATAAAAGACACATTGGAAGTTATTGCGCTCTCCTCAGACTTTAGTGGAGCATACATTCTTTGAATAGATGGTCCAAATATGGGGGTGGTCTAGGTATAGAGATAATCTGTCCAAGGGTGACATAATCACTCTTAGCCTCTCTTCCATTGTGTTATCCAATCAGAGTTGATTGCTACCCCTCAGGAACTTTTTGAAGGATATATGAAACATGAGCCTTCTTCATTATTATTATCTCTTTGGTCTAAGAGAGATGGTCCAATTAACATCCTTTAATTAATGATGTTCTAGCTTATTAATAAAATTATTAAATTACCCAGAAAGAAAAGGAAATGCACATGTTCAGAGACTTCCCCAAAATGTCAGCATGCATTTTCATTGCATGAATATTGACAATAGACTTTTATAACTTGGTATGAACTCTGATAAATCATAATATCGGTCACCAGGCCTCCAGTCAAAGCCACTCTTCAAAGTAGAGAGAAATCTTCACATGATTATTTAGTCACCCTTTTAGTAAATCATAAATCCTGCTAGGAAGTTCTTCCTGTGATTTAACTTCAGTCCCTTACTATCCCTTTGATCTCTCAGTTCTCTATTGGATTAGAAAAATAATCTGTATTCATACTCGGTGTGATAGCAGGTCTATCTCCCTCCACTTATTGCAGAGGAATAGCCCCTACCCCCAGAGGACTTGACAAGAGATCAATTGGACTTTTCTTTTATCCTTTCCTTTTGTTTCTGGTGATTCGCCCTGACTTTCTCTCTGGGCTGTAACTCCTAGTGAGTTATTTCCCATTAATGATGCTGACACACAAGAACCAGATAAAGTGCTATATAAATGCTAAGTAATCACAACCCTGCCTGGCTCCCTGATCCTGGTTATCTCAAGATGTTATGTTCTAGAATCAGACCCTTACTGACATTCATGGTGAATAAAGTATAATAGCAGAGGACATAGCTCTACAGCAGAATTATAGGTCAGGGGCCGCAGACCTGATCAGATATTCTATCAGTACATGTAATGTCAAATATCCAGGTAAACTGATAGGCACATTGAGTCTGGATGATGCTCTCTGAGCCCCTACCACCATAGGGATTTTCAGTTACCATTTTGTGCTGGACATTGCCTCTGTGTACAACCTCATCCATATACTAAAAAGTGTATATATATTGGGGGAGGGAGGATGACCTGATTTTAAAGACACATTTAAGTTCTGGTATTCTTGGAAAAAAGAAATAAAGTTTCTGACCTGGGAGGATCTGTCTCCCAACCTGATGAAGAGCCCAAAGGACAGCTTGGTGTGATGGGAAGAGCAACATATCTAAGGCAGGGGAGGGAAGGCTACTTCTGATACTTATTATATTTACTGATACTTATTCTGATACTTATTATATTTACTACTATACTTATTACAAGTTCCCTAATTATTTTTTGTCATTTACTTGGTTAATAGTATCAGCTTTCTGGTTGGAGTTCTGTTATCATCTCTGCAAATTATAATAGTATCTATATATCTAACCCTAGTTTCTTAAATCACTTAAATCACCTACTACAGGAAATTTCAAACTGGGTGTCCCATTGGCATCCCAAACTCAGTATGGAAAAACAAAACTCATTGTCTTTCCCTCTAAACCCACCTTCCTCTATTATTTTCAAGGTGCCACCATTCCTTCAAATTACACAAATTTTCAACCTTGATATTTATCCTTGTCTCATCACTTTTACCCCACATAGTTGCCAAATCCAGCCTCAGACTCTTATTCACTGGGTGATCCAGAGCTGTTACAAGGATCAAATGAGTTAATAATTGTAAAACATTTAGCACAGTGCCCAGCATATAATAATCACTAAAAATATGTTAGTAGGAGGAGGAAGAAGAGAAGTAAAAGTAATAGAGTAGCATGATAGTAGTGGTGATTGTAGTATGGTTATCCCTTCAACATTCTGGTGATCTGGAAAATTTGCATAACTTTTTTGGCCTTTCCTTTGTACCAGAGAAGTCTGAATTTTTTCCTTTTTTATGATATTTTATAGTATTAAAAGATAAAATATGCTGATATTATACAATACTATACATATATTTTATACATTTTTGAGTTTTTAAACTTTTTCTGTTTCATATGCTGTCCTTTGCTTGTTGTCTGCAGTTTCTACAAAATCTCCCCAAATTCCCATTTAATTTCTTATGTCATCTTGCAATATATTGAAACCTTGATTGGAAAAGTCAAGATGTGGAAGGGATAATAGTAGTTGTAGTAACAGCATCCTCAGCAGCAGACGCAGCAGCAGCAGCAATAGTAGTAAAAGTAATAGTAGCAGCAGCAACAATAGTCTTAGTAGTAGTAGTATGTTGCTGTTTCTCTATTTACACAACTACCTTTATCTCAGGTCTTTATTACCATTCAAATGTATTGTTATAATAGACTATTCTCTCTACCTCAAGCATCTCTCTATGACAATCCATACTTCAATAGCCACCCAAATTATTTTCCTAAAATCTTGTCATTTCTCTATTCAATAAACTCTAATAACTTCTTGTTCACTATCTGTACAAAAATATTTATTGCAGCTTTTTTTGTGACGGGTAGAATTGGAAATTGTGGGAATGTCCATTATTTGAGGAAATCGCTGAATAAGTTGTGGTATATGATTAAGATGAAATACTAGAAATAACAAAGGACATAACTTCAGAGAAACCTGAGAAGACTTATATGAACTAATGTAAAGTGAAATGGGCAGAATCCACAGTAATAACAAAACGATAATGATGATCAACTGTGAAAGACATAGATACTCATATCAAAAAAAACAAAACAAAAACCACTTACAAAGAACCTATTATGAAAAATGTGATTCATCTCCAGAGGCAGGACTGTTGAAAGAGGCAGTACAATGATGTAGATACAGTGATGTGCCTCTGAGATAATTGGGGCTAAGTGTCTTGTCCAGGACAATGATATCCAGGATAACACTCTGATGAGAGAAGAAGAAATAAGTATTTTTTCATAAGGCCTTAGTGTCTTCAAATGGTATTAAGGACATTAAATAAGAAAAACAGGGGATCAAGGACTTCTGTTTTGAGAGTTTTAAGTGGGGAAAGAGAAAAGAGTTGCTAAAAGGTGGTACTAGCTATTTCTCATACTTAGAGTACATGGGAAGAAGACAATATAATTGTGGACAAAAGACTGGGAAAAAAGCTATCAGATGAATCCCACTCTTTCTTATTTGAATAAGACAAGTGAGGATGGAAGACACACATATAACCATAAAGAATTTGGTATGGGAATACATAAGGCTCAACAGATGGAGTTAATAAAATTAAGGAAATAGTGTGCCTGGGTTGGAATAATCACAAACAAAACAGATTTTCTAATTGTGAAGAGGAAAATAAAAGGGGGGGAAGCAAGGAACTGGGAACTAAAGAGATCCCCAACAATCAGGAATTAGCTGAACAAATTTTTGCGCGTAAATATGATGTTATATTCTAAGCTATAAGAAATTATAAAAGAGAAGATTTCAGAAAATCCTGGGAAATTTGAATTTATGCAAAGTGAGCTTATACATAATCAGCATATGGAGAACAAAGACAATAACACTGTGAAGAAAAACATCTTTGACCAATCACACTGCCAAAACATTATTTCACAGAGCTAAAAAAAAATTCATCTGAAAGAACAAAAGGAAATTAATGGAAAAAAAATACAAAGAATAGTGACAGCAGTACCAAACTTAAAACTATATTGTAAAGCAGCAGTCATCAACACCATTTGGTAATGGCTAAGAAATAGAGTGGTGGATCACTGGAATAAATTAGATAAACATGACATAATAATCAAGGCCTATAGCAATCTAGTATTTGATAACCCCCCAAACTCCAGCTTCTGAAATAAAAACTCACTATTTAACAGAAATTGCTGGGAAAACTGGAAAATAATATGTCTCATATAAAACTCAGCATAGACCTACATCTCACACCCCATACCAAAATAAGGACCAAATGGATACATGATTTGGGCATAAAGGATGATAACATAAACTTAAATTTAGGAGAACAAGGGATAGTTTACCTATCAGAACTTTGTAGAAGGGAGGAATTTATGACTAAAGAAGAACTAGAGAACATTATGAAAGGCAAAATGGACAATGCTGATTACATTAAATTAAAAAGGTTTTTCTCAAACAAACCCAACAGAAACAAGATTAAAAGGAAAGTACAAAGCTGGGAAAAAATCTTTACAGCCAATATTTCTAATAAAAGATCTCATTTCTAAAATATATAAAGAATAGTGTCAAATTTATAAGAATACACATCATTCCCCAATTGATAAATAGTCAAAGGATATGAATGAACAATTTTCAGATAATGAAATTAAAGCCATTTATAGGTATATGAAAAAAATGTTCTAAATCACTATTGATTAGAGAAGTGCAAATTAAAACATCTCTGAGGTAGCACCTCATACTTTTCAGATTGGCTAAGATGACAGGAAAGCATAATGATAAATGTTGGTGGGTATCTGGGAAAGCTGGGACACTAATGCATTGTTGGTGGAGTTGTGAAATGATTCAACCATTTTGGAGAGCAATCTGGAACTATGCCCAAAGGGCTATCAAACTGTGCATACTCTTTGACCTGGCAATGCCATTACTGGGTCTGTATTCCAAGGAAATCATAAAGAAGAGAAAGGACCCACATGTGCAAAAATGTTTGTAGCAGCTCTTTTTTGGTAGCAAAGAATTAAAAAAGGAGTGGATGCTCATCATTGGGCATGGCTGAACAAGCTGTGGTACATGAGGGTAATGGAATATTACTGTTCTGTACAAAATGATGAACAAGCTGATTATAGAAAGGCCTGGAAATATTTACACAAACTGATGCTGAGTGGAACAAGCAAAGCCAGGAATACATTGTACACAGTAACAGCAAGAATATGCAATGATCAACTATGAAAGACTTAGTTCTTCTCAATAGTTCAGTGATCCAAAGTAATTCCAATAGACTTTGGAAAGAAAATGCCATCTGCATCCAGAAAAAGAACTAAGGAAACTGAATATAAAGCAGCACATTCTTTGTTCACTTGTTCCATAAGAAATGATCAGAAGGATGAATACAGAGAGGCTTGGAGAGACTTATATGAACTAATGCTGAGTAAAATGAGCAGGACCAGGAGATCATTATATATGAGAACAATAAGATTATAGGAGGATCAATTCTGGTGGATGTGGCTCTTTCCAACGATGAAATGATTGAAGCCAGTTCCAATGATCTTGTGATGAAGAGAGCCATCTTCACCCAGAGAGAGGACTGTGGGGATTGAGTAGGGATCATAACATAACATTCTCTCTCTTTTTGTTTTTGTTCACTTGCATTTTGTTTTATTCGTTTTCTTTTCTTTTTGATCTGATCTTTCTTATGCAGCAAGATAATTAAACAAATATGTTTACATATATTGGAACTAATATATATTTTAACATATATTGGATTACTTGCCATCTAGGGAAGGGGGTTGGGGGAAGGAGGAGAAAATTTGGAACACAAGCCTATGTAAGGATGAATATTGAAAAATTATCCATACATATGTTTTGAAAACAAAAAGCTTTAATAATAAAATAAATTTTTAAAAAGGAAAAGAAAAATTAATGAACTATGGTCAAAGGAATGACCAGAGAGCTTACACTGAAGCATGTTATCTTCCTGCTCACAAAGGCAATGGACACAAGGTGATAAAAGAGCCATATATTTGTAGGCATGGACTTCATTAATCTGCTTTGCCTGGCTATGTTTATTTGTTAAAAGAGTTTTCTTCTTTTCTATTTTGGGGGAAGGACATTAGGGGAAGGGGACATGGCTACTAATTAAGTGACTGAAAAAAGAAGAATATTGAAATATTTTCTTAAATGCACCAAGAGAACAGAAGCAAGTTCAAAAGGAAGCACACAGAAGTAGAACAGGTTTTTTTTTTTTTTTAATATTTATTTATTTATTTATTTAAAACTAACTATAAAATAAGAAAAACAAAAAAGACAGGAGAGGAAAATAAAAAACAAAACATAGTCATATGCCCCATAGAACATCAGGGAGGATTCAAATAAAATTTCCATGTCAAGAAAGTACATATGATAGAAAAGATTGTATTCATCACATTATATTCATCATCTTTTCATAGGATAATTTTAAAGATAACAGTTGAATGTAGTAAATACTTTTAAAAAATTAAGTGTGAAATGTAAATTCGGTTTTGTATACTGTGTTCTACTGTATATGAAGACTACTTTATGAATTTCTGTGTTTATATATTTGTCACTATGGATATTCCCCAAATTCTATAATTTGTACCCATGATTTTCCTGTAAGGGCCTCTTTTTTTCCCTACAACTTTTATATACTTTCCTCAACCATACAAGAGGAAACACACTCAAACACAGGATCAGCACACATGCCATTGCAAATGATCATGCATGCACAAGGAAACATACACACCATCAAACATGCAGCTACTTACAGACACACATATCCATCTATATATCTAATCAGAGACAGATGGATGGTCATATTGAGTCACTCCAAGATCTCTACAATCATATACTTTGTCTCTTTTGAGATTATCAAGGTTTTTTAAAAATTAGCTTCCTACATTGATTCATTGTTGGTGGAGTTGTGAACGAATCCAACCATTTTGGAGAGTAGTTTGGAACTATGCTCAAAAAGTTATCAAACTGTGCATACCCTTTGATCCAGCAGTGTTACTACTGGGATTATATCCCAAAGAGATTATTAAAGAAGGGAAAGGGACCTGTATGTGCACGAATGTTTGTGGCAGCCCTTTTTGTAGTGGCTAGAAACTGGAAACTGAATGGATGTCCATCAGTTGGAGAATGGCTGAATAAATTGTGGTATATGAAAATTATGGAATATTACTGTTCTGTAAGAAATGACCAACAGGATGATTTCAGAAAGGCCTGGAGAGACTTACACGAACTGATGCTGAGTGAAATGAGCAGGACCAGGAGATCATTATATACTTCAACAACAATACTAGATGATGACCAGTTCTGATGGATCAGGCCATCCTCAGCAACGAGATCAACCAAATCATTTCTAATGGAGCAGTAATGAACTGAACTAGCTATACCCAGAAAAAGAACTCTGGGAGATGACTAAAAACCATTACATTGAATTCCCAATCCCTATATTTATGCACACCTGCATTTTTGATTTCCTTCACAAGCTAATTGTACAATATTTCAGAGTCTGATTCTTTTTGTACAGCAAAATAACGTTTTGGTCATGTATACTTATTGTGTATCTAAGTTATATTTTAATATATTTAACATCTACTGGTCATCCTGCCATTTAGGGGAGGGGGTGGGGGGGGGTAAGAGGTGAAAAATTGGAACAAGAGGTTTGGCAATTGTTAATGCTGTAAAGTTACCCATGTATATATCCTGTAAATTAAAGGCTATTGAATAAAAAAAAAAATTAGCTTCCTAAATACAAGTACCCAAGGCTATATTTGGAAGGGAAAAGATGAAACGAAAAATATGTCCTACAAGGAAAAGCAAAATACGGACTATTTCATCAATTAGATTATTTTAATGTCAATCAATATGCAGTCTTATTAATTTACTTTACTTTTAATTTATACTTTACTTAATTCACTTAAGAGAGGTGAAATGCCCCCACTCTTTTTCCTATATCACATAATGGAAATCATCTAAGTCTTCCTGAAATGTAGAAGAGGAAATAAAGCACTATTGTAGTCAAACTACTTGTAATTAATCCTGCCATCCTAAGGATGATGGAAAAGATGGTGGTAGATCAAAAGTCAGATGGTAAAAATCACCCAGCAAACAGAATATAAAACCTTGGATGTTTTGCTTTCTTGTGAGGCTTCAAGTAGTCCCATTTTATGCTCCAGGAAGCTGGAGAGAGTTCCTTTTAAAATCTTGGCTAAATACCCAAGTGAGCTTTCCTAATTTGGAATTACTGGATTTAGACACATTTCCCACTGCATCACCAGAACATTTTGCCTTGATTAGGAATGGCAACTTGGATTTAGTATGGCCTGCTTTTAATAGGAATTCTGCCAAACAGCTTTTAGCTAATATGGGCAATGTTGTTTGTGCCAATGCATTAACATAGTGGAGTCACACTTGAAGGTGTCTATAAAATGTTTAATAAAGAACTCATGATAAACATATCTGTCCATTCTGACCAGTACAAACAATAATTTTGTCAGGGTAAATAGACATACTCATCACTAGTATCTGGCTATCAGGCCTACCACTCATGTTGTTTACACATTCATATGCTTAGAGTGCATGTGCTCATTACAAATTCAAGATGGAGTCTGTCTTGCTGAGATGATCCCCAGTGATTATGTTCCTGGAACACTATAATATATCACAACAAATTAATTTGTATTAAGTCATGATAATATTTAAATCACACCATTTCATGGTTACATTTATTCAAAATGTAATTGAGGTAATATGACCTAGAAGTGGGCTATCAAAATACAACTTTTTATCTAAGCAAAGTGTAAAGATGTCCGGAAATTAATCTTTACAGAGCCAGGACCAACAAAATGCTTTCTAGACCAAACCGGAAGCAGTCTTCCCATATAAGGTGACATTTCCTTCTGTTACAAGCACTCAGCAAGGGAAGTTAAGCTATTTAATTAATTGATTAATCAATTATTTGTTCATATAATAATGAATGGCATTATTTTTCCAAAGTAAAGCTAGTTTCAAGGTTATAAGATTGTTTCTGAGAGCTTTGGGGTGTTTTTCTCTATTGCTATCAATTTGAGTTTCAATTCTGATTTATTCTCCTCACCAATTGTTAGCCTATACTAATTAATGTATTAGTGTTCTAGTTCTATTTAACCAATTAATTAATTAATTGCCTTTAAAAAATAAACATTTACTATAGACATATATCTGGCCATTCTGACCTACTAGTACATGTGTGTGAGTGTGTATGTGTGTATGTGTGAGTGCATGTATGTATGTATGTGCAGTTATTCTTTCTACATTGTAGGGGTTAGACCTCAATCTGGAAAATCTGAGTAAAATTTTTTGGCCCTTCATATCAGAGAAGATATCTGAACAATTTAAATCTGAACTATTAAAAGATAAAATTTGTTGATATTAAAGAATACCATATACATGTTTTATGTATTTCTGAGTTTTTTAACTTTTTTCTTGTTGCCTGCTAGCCTTTGCCTATTGTCTCCAGCTTCCATAAAACGCTCAAATTATTTCTGCTTAATTTCTTATGTGATATATCAAAACTACAATGGAGAAAGTCGCAGTGAGGAAGGGATAACTATATACACACATACATCAAATGCCTGATAAGAATATTATATGTGTATATATATATAAACACATATGTGACACAGAAGTAAAAACATTTCTCTCCAACTTTTAGAGTACACTCTCCCCCTCTACAGAAAATACTACTACTACTACTAGTACTACTTTGGTCCTAGAGGAGAATAGCATTAGACTTAACTCCGTTTCTACATCACATTTATGCCAACAAGTTGATTTCCAAATGCTGTAAGTCAATAAGCATTTATTAGGCACCTAAATAAGCATTTATTAGGCACCTGCTACATGCCAAGCACAAAGAAAGGCAAAAAAAATCCCTGTTCTCAAGTAGTTAAAAATTTAAGCTAAACAGATTACTGGATAAGTCTGAATTTTTGCTACAGCAGAACCTTGCTAGGTGGGCCACATGTTGTCTGACCATTTCAAGCTCAGGAGAGCATAGACACATAACCATAATCCAGTCTCCGATCTCTTACAACAGGATAGAGGAAATGCAAGGGTACCAAGAACAGAGGACCATATTCAGGACCAGAGATCCACACAAGGTACCTCCTAGGGTCTCTCCCCTTTGCATCATTGTCTCTGAGCAGACTACAGACAGACAAGAAAAAGACATACTAAAGGACTGGCCCTGGCTAACAGTGGCCTTTGGAATACACCTCATTTCTATCTATGAGCCAATCTGCAACCTGCCAGTTCTAGGATGTCTGCATACACTCCAACTCAGGAAGCAAGGAATCTCCATTACTTATCTTCATGTCTGTCCAAAACCAGTCTTTTTCCATGTGAGGTATTGCAACAACCCCCTCATCATTCCCTTACCGTGATGGGTTGAGGGCTGAGGTTGACATAAATATAGCTAAATTATTGTTTTTGAGGCAATTTGGATTAAGTGACTTGTGTAGGGTCACACAGCTAGTAAGGGTCTGAGGCTGAATTTGGATTCCAGACCTCCTGACTCCAGGGCCACTAGTCTATTCATGCATACCTACCTGCCCCAAATATAAGTAAATTTATGAGTATTCCTCATAGGCCATTCAGGTCAGGTCAATTACTTCAAAAATGTCTCTAGCACAATTTTCAAATCCAAATACTCCTATGATCCAAGACCAATAACTACCAATTCCTTTAAACTGTGTGAGGAGTCTTATTTAAGGAGTTTTTATGAATGGTCTACTCCTCTTAGAGTGGCTTATGTTGGAAGGCCAAACTTCTCCAAATAATTAACATCCTCTTGCATATGCTCCTGTATTATAGCTATTTGACTCTTTAAGTTCTTGGTACAAAATCGGGCATGATCAATCTTAGCCATTTTTTTGGGTACATCAGCACAGAATTCATGCATGAGTGGATGTTGACTGTAGGGATTAAGAGCAATTTCTGAAATTGAATTGGAGGAGGATTTATCATAATCATCTTTCATTAGTCAGAAGGTTTTTACTATAAGAGAGGGAGGAGGAACACTGTTGTGCAACATTAAATGATTCTGTCAGGTCTAAGTCTGAAAGTTTCAGGGTCACCTTTCTTAGGGACAAGACTTCTACTTTAACTCTCCTTCATTTGGGTTAAAAGTAAAAGAGTAATTCTGGAACACTCATAACCTCACATCATTCCAGGAATATGAATGACATCCAAGTCCATGTCTGAGAAGTGAGAAGTCTGCCCATTTATAGAGAAAAAGCAGAACCATGAAAAAAGATGCCCCACCCACCTCCACCGCCATTATTTTCACCTGGCTGCCCATTGCAATCTGCAGTCACCTGAATTTGCTTCCCTTTGCTGTGCTGTTGAGCTTTCACGTGGAACCCACTCACATTTCCCCTGTAAACTGAATCACTTATCCATGAACAGTAACACTTTGACCTGGATTGAAATGAGATCGAATCACATTTGCAGTCTCAGAAGGTTCTACCTGATGGGCTAAATCCCACTATTTGCAATTAAAGTAGGATACTATTATCTTTACAGTAAACATCAAATAATTTCTTTTCTTGATGGCCCAAAAGGGAGATTCAATGTTCTGAAAACGAGAAATTTTCAATCAGGATATTAATACCTTACAGCAATTTAAAATTTCTCTCTCTGTCACTCTCTCTCTTTCTCTCTCTCTCTCTCTCTCTCACACACACACACACACACACACACACACACACACACACACACACGAGGGTATAACAAATAATGGATAGAGAATTCTGACATAACATTCAGAGTGAGGAAGACTTGTCTTCTAGGAAAATCACTTAACCTTTCAATTTTCTAATCCAGTGATGTCAAACTTCAGTAGAAGAGGAGATCACTAAATGGTACATAATGACTCCTGCATTGCCTATTAATTTAAAAAACCACACATTAACATTATCTATAATCCATTGTATTCTATTTTGTTAAATATTCTTAATTTACATTTTAATCTGGCTAAACCTGTGGCTACTAGGCCTCATTTTTAACATCTTTATTCTGGGTGATTCTTTAAGACCAAGCTGCAGGAAAGGTGCTGATCTGCATTGCCAGAAAGGTGTTTTTTTCTTTTGAAGATCTTTATACCAAAGAAATCCCAAATCTTGTGCCTTTCCCTGTTTCATACACAAAGATATAAATGTCATCTATTTTCTATCATTTTAATCAATTATTCAAAATTACCATGACTGGCAGATAGATTATTAGCAATATTTTCATTAATCAAAGATAAAAGCAAACAGCTGTACTGAAGGCAAAATAAATATTCAGTAAATGTCCAATTGTCATCTAATGATAACCAGCAATCACAATAACCAAAGTCTTTACAATAATCTGAAATTTAAAATCCCAATTTTGAATAATCCGTTTTTTCCTCTCAATTTAAAATATATTAACATTTGGATCCCCCCCCCCCCCCAATCTAACAGAAGCTGTTTTTTACACACATATCTCTAGATATGGGAGCTTACTCAAGATCTTTTTGTCTTACTGCTTAAAACATTTGAGAATAATTTAGATATCCACAAGAAAGCATTCCAGGTCACATTCAAGATTTTGTTTAGTTATATCACATATTTACATTTTTATAGAATATCTTTTAAACAAAAGTACAAAATTTAGCTACTCATGTCAAGAATGCTTCTTTTCTATGTTTCTCTGTCTCTCTCTTTTTCTGTGGGTCTCTTCATCCTTATATGTCTCTTTGTTTCTGTCTGCCTCTCTTACACACACAGACACACTCAATCACTTGATAAAAGTCAAGATAATCTATCCCAAGAAAGCTTCCCTAGTCACTAACAATAAAGCATCCCCAAATGATAAATGGTCAAAGGATATGGACAGTCCATTTTCAAAGGAAGAAATCCAAACTATTAATGATAATGTAAAAAAATGTTCTAAAGTACTAAAACAGTTAGTAAAACTAATTCAGGCCAGTTCCAATGATCTTGTGATAATGAGAGCCACCTACATCCAGAGAGAGGACTGTGGGAACTGAGTATGGACCACAACATAGCATTTTCACTTCTTTTGTTGTTATTTGCTTGAATTTTATTTTCTTTCTCATTTTTCTTTTTTGATGAGATTTTTCTTGTGCAGCAAGATAATTGTATAAATGTATATGCCTATATTCGATTTACATATATATTTTTACCATGTTTAACATATATTGGATTACTTGCCATTTAGGGAAGGAGGGTGAGGAGAAGGTGGGGGAAGAATTGGAACACAAGATTTTGCAAACCTTGCATATGTTTTGAAATTATCCTTGCACATGTTTTGAAAATAAAAAGCTTAAATTAAATAATAATCATAGTAAATTACTAAAACAGCTCTAAAGTTCTAACTCATATCAAATTGTCAGAGATAATAGTAAAAAATAAAAGAGGGGGGCATCTAGTTGTAGTGCATAAAGCACCAATCCTGAAGTCAGGAGGACATGAGTTCAAATCTGGATTCAGATATGTAACACTTCCTGGCTGTGACCCTGGGCAAATCATTTAACCCCAATCGCCTTAGCAAAAAATTAATTAATTAATTAATTAAAGGAATTAAAAAATAAAAGCGGAAAATGACAAATACTGGAGGAGCTGTGGGAAAACAGGTACATTAATGTCATGCTGGTGGATTTGTGAACTGGTACAGTTATTCTGGAAAGCAGTTTGAAACTATATCCCACCAAATTGTTACATTGTCTTGACATGTTACCCACTGTACTACTAGGCCTACAACAACAAAGAGATCAAAGAAAGAAGAGAATATTTACATACAAAAAATATTCATAGCAGCTTTTTTTGTAATGACAAAGAACTGAAAATAAAGGTGCCTATCAATGTGGGGATGATTGAACCAGTTGTAATGGAGAAATACTGTGGAATAAATATAAATAAGGTGCTACTACAAGAAATAATGAAGGGAACACTTTCTTTTCTTTTGGTATTTTTTTGTTTTTATTATAGCTTTTTATATACAAAACATATGCAGGGGTAATTTTTCAGCATTGACCCTTGCAAAAACTTTTGTTCCAACTTTTCCCCTCCTTCCTCCCACCCCCTCCCCTAGATGGCAAAGTCCCATACATATTAAATATGTTAAAAGTATATGTTAAATACAATATATGTATACATATTTATACAGTTATCTTGTTGCACAAGAAAGATCGGATTTAGAAAGAAGGTAAAAATAACCTGGGAAGAAAAACAAAAATTCACGCAGACAATAGCAGAAAGAGTGGAAATGAAGGGAACACTTTCAGAGAAATCTGGGAAGGCTAGTATAAATTGATATAAAGTCAGATGAGCAGAACCAGGAGAATTATACAATAATGACACTTCAAAGACAAATATGTTTGAAAGCCTTAAGAACTCTGATCAGGGTGAATCAGTTTCTAATTCCCCAAACCCATAGCATAGTAACTTGCTATCCTCCTCCTGACAGACAGATAAAAGATTTAAAAAGCAGAATAAGAATTATATTTTAGGACATTGCCAAAGTGGGAATTTGTTTTGCTTGACTGTTTATTTGTTACAAGGACATTGTTTTCTTTTTTCCTTCTCAGTGGAAGTGGGAAAGGTAGAAAGGAGAGAAAATAAATGCTTATTAGGTATAATTTTTTAAAATATGAAATAAAGTGTGCGTATTATATGTGTGATTATTACATACCCCCACAGTTGCATAAATACATATATAATCCTCTCTGCCACGTTCCTTCCCTGGATCCCCCTGCTGTAGTAGATTAGCTATTAATTCAACTTTAGGCAGGAAGCCAAGGAGCTCCTAGCTTCCTTCCCTCCCCCCAGCTCTCCTATCACTCCTGTGGAGGTGGCTATATTTATCCTATCTGTTACTTAATCCAGTAAATCTTCAGGGATTGCCTGGACTTTCTGGATAGTAAATGCATCTTTGGCCACATTAGAAAGGATGATACTGCCCCATCAGCATTTTCTTCAGAAACACTTTTTTTCCCTCTCAAGTGGTTATTTGTTTTGGCTTTTCTTTTTTGCTTTGTGACTCATCAGCTTTCCAACTTTGTCTCCCATGACTATGCCTTGGATCCTCCACTCCAGCCAGGCAAGCCTATACTCTATCCCCCCACACCCCTTCCCTGTCACAACTTCCCACAAGCCATTCTCCATTTGAGACATGTCTCCCCACTCCTTTCTTCCCAGCCCATTACCAATTCTTCCCTCCTCCAGAGAGCCTGGACTGACCTTTCTGATTCTCATCCCATTTTCTCAAAACCCCCATCACTGATCAAAGCTCTGCATTTCATGACATTGAGAGCACCCAATAAGGAAGTCTGAGCATTTGTCTTCCTTTCCCTTTACTTCCCTTCACCCCCCTTCACTTCCTCCCTGCCCCCCCCCACCCCAGTGCCCAGTACAGGGCTATACACAGCAGGATTATTAATTGAATAAATGAATGAATGAGAAGCTCTATCTTCAATTCTTCCCCTCTCTCTTCCTAATTAATTTGATGTGTCTGTCAGAAACTCCACTCCCAGAGGGGTCTTTTCAAAAGAAGCAGAGGGGGTGTCAGAGGCCTTGCTCCTCTCCCATCCCTTCCCAAATAGCCTAGTATTTCACTCTGACAGCTCTGATCTAGTTCTCGAGCTATTTTCCTGATGGTTTTATTCCAAAGTCATTGCCAGGGTCATGTTGCTGAAATCTACCAAATGACAGCATCCCCTGACTCTGGTGCTGAGTTTCACACATTTTACAGGTGCAAATACCATCAGGAAATTACAGAGCCAGAGACAGAAAGAAATCTTGAAAGTCATCTTGGCCATTCCCCTGTATCCGTCCAATCTGCTTTTCATCCATTTAAATAGATAAGAAACACTTCTAGTTAGAGCTTTTTCTAAAGGAGAATGCTATAACCTCTCTGACTATTCTATTGTGTGGCAGCCTTCACTCTTAGGAAGCCTTTCCTGGTGTCTGACCTTAATCTCCACTGTTTTTATTATAGTCTCCTGTTTACTTCTGCTGTTCTCAGAAAGTAGACAGAGGCAAGCCAGTTCCTATTCCTCTTAATTGAGCAAGTGTACACTATACATCACAAACTAAGGTGCTGACAATTAATTACCAGCAAAACATCATTGGATCCATTGTCCTTCATTATAATTAACCAAAGACTTATCAAGTGCCTACTATGTGATAAACATTATGTTAAACTCTCACTCTCATTATGTTGCCAAAAAAAAAAAAAAAAAAAAAAAAAAGCCTGCCCTCAAGGAGTTCACCTTCCCCATTGGGGAAGACCACAAACAAACAATAAAGTACAAACAAGCTACACACAGAATCAATAAGAAATAATTAGGGAAGTCACTAGAATTAAGAAGGACTTGGAAATTTTTCCATAGTTGGGATTTAAAGGAAGCCAGGAAAACCTGTAGGCAGAGATGAGGAGGGGGAGAATTCCAAGAAAGGGGGACAGCTAGGGAAAATGTCGAACACAAAGAGAATGTCTTGAGGCCAGTGTTAAGAAGAGAGTAAGGTATAAGGAGACTGGAAAGATAGGAGGGATAGGTTTACGAAGGGCTTTGAAAATCAAACAGGGATTTTTGTATTTGATCCTGGAGGCAATAGAGAATGCCTGGAGTTTTCTGTGGTGGGAGGAATGAAGATCAGATGTGCCCTTTAGGAAAATCCCTTTTAGTGGCTGAAGGATGGATTGAATAGGGGAGTCTTGAAAGAGGCAGTTGCCACCAATAGGCTACTAAACAGGTATAAGGTGAATAGGACCTGCATTAGAGTGGAGGGAAAGTCTCAGAGGACAGAAGGAGGTTTACGTGAGAGGTGCTGCAAAGGTAAAAGGTAAAAGGTCTCAGGCCTGAGACACAGCTTGAATATGGGGAGAAATAGTGAGGAATTAAGGATGACTCCTGGTTTCCAACCTCCAGGACCTGGGAAGAGGGTCTTGCCCTCTATAGCCATAAGAGAAGTTAGGAAGACGGAAGGAGGTGTTTAAAGGGGAAAACTATGAATTCAGGCTATGGTTGGTCGTGAAAATAATTTCCAGATTATGTTATTCAGAAAACTTGGCTATAAAAGCATTTTTAAAAATCCCAAGGTCCCTAATGTTAATCAATATATTGAATTGGCATTGCTATCACCCACATTTTTCAATGCCTTGCCCAACTTGGACACACCCCAGTCCATATCTTTTCTATTAATTTGATTCAGAAGCTTTGGCAAATGCATTAAAATTAGGTTTGCACAAAACTAAACTGGATGGAAATAAATTTCATAAATGATCTGTATATTTTGCTTAAAACCCACCAAACACTGGATAACTGGAAACCTCATTCTAGGTAGACATTTTTCTTTCTCTGCAGTGGAAGTGCTACTTGTGAAGAGAGGGGCTAAATTGGAATTAGAATTCAAATTTATATCCTGGCTCTTTCACTTTAGTCAAGTCACTCATTTCTTCGCAACTAATTTTCCTCATATGAAAATAGGCGGTTATGTTAAATCTTATTCAATATCTTTCTCAAATCTAACATTCTGTGAATCTGTGATCCAGATGTTCAGCACTTCATAAACAACCTTAGAAAATGTGGTACTGCTGTGTGTGTGGTTACATTTTTTAATAGTATTTTATTTTTTCAAATACATGTAAAGATAGTTTTCAACGTTCATTTTTGCAAAACTTTGTTTGAAATTTTTCTTCCTCCCTGCCTTTCCTTTCCCCTCTCTAAGACAGCAAGAAATCTGACATAGGTTATATATGTACACTCTTTTTAAACATATTTCCATATTTGTCACATTGTGCAAGAAAAATGACTAAAACAAAACAAAAAAAAATAAACCATGAAAAAGGAACAAAAAACAGACGGACAGACAAAAAGGTGAAAATACAATGCTTCAATCCACATTCAGTCTCCATTGTTCTCTGGATACTAGCGGCATTTTCCACTGCCAATTGGATTGCCTTGAATCACTGCTTGAGAGGAGACAAGTTTATCACTGTTGATCATTACATAATCTTGTTGTTACTGTGTACAATGTTCTCCTAATTCTAATTATTTCACTCATCATCAGTTCATGTAGGTCTTTCCAAGGTTTTTTTGAAATTAGTGGCTAAATTTTTTTTAACAAAACCACTGACCCATTTCTTCTCCACTTGAGGTGGAACTAGATTCCTCCATCATTTGAGCTCCAGCCTCAATAGATTGGCTATCCCTTCTTCCTACTTGATGATATTAACTTCAGCCTCATCTTAGGGACATTATAGTGATAATAGGGTTTGGAGAAGGAGCCCCCTGCCAATATATCAGGATGAAGAAAGATGCCAAAGCATCTGTCAAGCAGTAGAGCTCTCAGGCAACTTGTGTTATGTCCCATGGAACTACAGTTAGAATGCAAAACAGGATAGGATTGAGGGAGCTCTACTCACAGCTTGTCATGTCCCATATGGGATTCAGATAATTGGGAAGAATGAGAAGATGTCATTTGAGGACTGAGGTAGTATTAAAAAAAAAAAAATCAGGTTTAAATTTTTTTGTTTTAAAAAAAAGTCTATCTTGAACATTTTCTTTCTTTTACACATTTTCAAATTTTATTATTTATTTATTTTTAATACATATTTTTTAAATTTTGAATTACAAATGCTTTTCCTACCTCCCATCCTTCACAAACTGAGAAGGCAAGCAATATGATATCAATCATACATATGAAATAATGCAAAACAAATTTCCATATAATCCACAATTTTAAAAGCAAAATAATAATAATAATAAAGTGAGAAAATTATGCTTCAATTTGCACTCAAGATTCACCCATTTTCTCTCTGGAGGTGGATAGCATTTTTTAAATTATGAGTCCTCTGGAATTATACCCTGACCACTTTCAATAAAGAGTTGTTTTTTTTTTTTTAAGTGACTTCAAGTCCATTTTCAAAATAGGGTAATTGGGGTTCTGTCTACACAACAGATAAAATAGAAGCTTAATTAAAAAGAATCTGTGTACAATCAACAAATCAATCCATTAGCATTTATTTATTAGGTGTAGAACTGAGAGATAACATTTAACTAAAACAGGAACCTTCCTCTCAAGTATAGTGGAACAACCCAAACATTGATAATGGATGTGATAAGAACATTAGAGGTGCAGAATAAAGTGATCTGGTATGAGAGAGGGAAAATTGCTATCTATGGGATTAGGGAGGAGGAGATAAAGGAAAACAAAATTTCCGGGAACATTTGGCCTTTTAATTAAATAGTATAAGATGAATAGGAATAGAAAAGGTGAAGAAAGGGAAGATCTAGGGAATAGCATGAGTATAAACATGGAAAGATTTCTGGGGACAGAAATAGTCTCATTTATGCCTGTGCACTTGTGCCTGTGCACAAGTGTGCACAGAGGGAAATAATATGGAAAAAAATTAGAAAGTTGGGGTAGTCTTAGATTGAGCTGTGAAAGCTAAATAAAATTTGAATTAGAACATTCCTACACCTGAGGGCCTAAATAATTCTGATGATCTATTTACACACACCAGATTAATCAGGTGATATCAAAACTACCCTTCATTTGCAGCAGTTCAGAGCCTGAATGTAAATAATTTGTCTAAGCAGTCTAAATTCCACCAGTAATTGCTTGACATTTTGCTTTTGTAGCAAACCTTAAGGTTGCCCAAAGTGAGGGTTCTTCTTTGAAGCTGAGAAACCTCAGAAATAATTCTTTGGCATGAAAACCATCTCTATATCACTAATTCTTTCTCCAGAAAGATCAAGCTCAATGAGTAATATAATCTGGGAGATATGAAAAGCTATCTGGGGATTAAATTGATAAAGAATAGCTTCTTCTCCACTTCCCATTTGTTGTGGACTTGTTAAATTCTCTAGAACAATGGCTCTCAAACTTTTTCAGTCGGGAGCCTCCACCTAGACAGATTCCCCCAGAATATCATTTCTCCCACATTCATTTGCCAGTAGAAAAACAATACACCTTATTTCAAAATTTTCTTTATAATAAAGGAGAAGATTGGTGTTATATCTGATGAGAAGCTAATTAAGGGCATCATAGGTGAATAACCAGTTCATGAACAAGGAAAAAAAAGATTCTTTCTCCTAAATAAAAGCATGAATAATTAGGGAGCCCACAATAGGTAGTGCAGAGGATAGGACGCTGGGTTTTGAGCCAAAAAGATTCATTTTCCTGAGTTCAAATCTGACTTGAGATACTTACTAGGTAAATTACTTAATCCCTCAGATACTTACTAGGCAAATTACTTAATTATTTTCCCCTCAATTTCTCATCCGTAAAATAATCTGGAGAAGGAAATGGCAAACCACTCCAGTATCTTTGCCAAGAAAACTCCAAATAGGATCATAGAGTCAGACAAGTGAACAACAAAGGTCTCTCGTAAACTACAAAAGGTCACTCTAGAAAATTCTCCTGAAGGTGAATATTTCTCTCTAAATGTAGTACCCTTTCTCCATCATCAGATTTTTTTTTCCCCAAGATAAGTGACATTCTAAGGACACATAGTAAATGAGATCTTGGAATATTCTTCAGAGTTCAGACAATGCTACAGAGCTATAATAAATGCCTCTTGAAAACAGAGTTAGTCACCTTTGGCATATTTTCATTGGCCTCCCATACTTGGCAGAAACTCTCAGGCAACTGTTGGTGAAGGATCCCTTTTAGCTTCTGACCTCTTTAAAAGTAAGAAATTATTATATCCACCTGAAGAGACTAATAGTCTACACACTCCCAATTTCTCTTCCTAGTTTCAGAAGACTCCAATCCAGACATATTTACCAGGGCAAAATAATTGTTTTACCTTTATTTCTACACCTGAGCTCCTTAACCCAATAAATGTTGCAGATCTCACCCAAGCAGAGCCTTTCCCTCACAGTGGGTTCACTGTTAGGTTAAAGTTTTTGTTTTATTTTATTCTTTTTCAATAAGTTACTCATTGCAGTCGGGTCAGAAGACACTTCTGGCTAGGATAAGATCATCGCGGTAGAGTCGAATATTGACAATGAATAATGATGATGAAGATCATAATTATCAATATGACTCTTGCATTCTCCTCCAAGGAGAGGGGGAGCAAAACTTGAGTGGACAAGCCACATGGCTCTTACAACTTGATCCTGGTTTGTTAACCCTTACTCCCTTTCCTCTAGCCCTGGTATGAAACATAAAAGTATGCCTACCTTTTCCCTTTAAATGCACACTTCTGCAATGAAAAGCGATTTCTGAATGAAGTTGAATCTACAGGAAGTTTAGTCTTTTTTTAATCTTCTTTTTATTTTATTTTATTTGTTCAAAGGGCTGGAGAACAAGCCATATAGACACCACTGCATATGCATGCCAATTCAAAAGAAACAATGAATTTCTAAATTCGGCAAACAGTTCACCTATAGTGTAGACTCGAGCACGAAAGGTTAGAGCGAAAGCACAGGAGGACCAGTCATCGGTCAGGACTATCTATCCCAAATGTTTTACTTGAAGGCTAATGGCAGGAGAACTGGGAGAAGTGAGCCCTAGACGCGACACCTGGGGGGCTCTGATCACGTCTGTAGCGGGTAGCCCCTCTCTGGGCCTGTTCCTTCATCTTTAAAATGATGGGATTGGTCTGGTTTAGAAGTTCGGAACCTTTTCGGCTCCCCGAGCCAACTCCTCTAGCGATCAGTTGAAACTCTAGACCCTTCCTCAGAAACAGATTTTGAATTTTGTAATTATTCATAAGACGGAAATGCTAAGTTTCACTTGGAGACTTAGTTGGAGAAATATGTAATTTTGTTCCTTCGTCCAAATTAATGTATTTTGGAACTCGACGATCTCTTAATATTTTCTTTCTGCTTCCTCATCTCATTTCTAAGAGAACGTAATGCCTCTGGTCCTTCAAGTTGCCTCGGCGCCCAGCAAATCTGACAGTAGTAAGAGGAAAGAAGTTCTAAATGGGACCAAGCCTTCAAGAGCTGCTCCTGGGCCGGGGCTGGTTCCGATCCGCTAGACGTGAACGTCTATGGGTTCCTTGAACGTTTCGGAAGGGACTCCCTCCGAGGGCCCAGCTTAAACCGAAGGGTTGTCAGTTCGACTCTCGAACTAAGCGAAAACCTCTCTTCTCTTCATACAGCTGGCTTGAGAATTGGGATTGTTTCTTTATAAAAACGAGTTTCTGACCATCCTCTGGTCAGGGCCAGCGGGAACGCTGGAAACCTAGTTCTCGTCTCCTTCGGGGCAGAAATGGGGGAGGGGTTAGAGAGTCAGAGAAATTTAGGGTGGAATTTGGAGCAACAACGACACAAAGAAATAAACAATGGTATATTAACATAATTTCTGCGATTCGAAATGATATATGTATGTATGTACATATATATATTTCCCTCGAAGAACTTTTCTCTAGTTTTTGTCCCTACAGGGAAATGCTGCGCTCCAGGTGACCCAGAAGCTTCCGCCTCAGGGTTCCGGGTGAGAGCTCTTATTGGGTTTGAGGAGACTTGCTCACCCTTTGCCGAAGACTGGACTTTCCCTGAGTTCGTATTGGAGCTGAGGACCACAAAGAATCTTTCACAAGAGGACAGCGCTTTCCGGACCTTTGCTCTCTAGAGGTGTGGTCCACGTGGCCCGACAGTCTGAATACTTCAAGTAAAAGAAGTCGCTTCCCAAACTCCCCACCCCCACACGAATCTCAAAGAAATTATCACCTCGATTCCAATCTATGCTTAGCCCTCCTAACTAAATCTCGAGTCTTCTGCAGAGAAGACTGCTAGAAACTCCGTGGAAATCCTGAACAATTTTTTTTGCCTCGACTTCCGCTTGATTTCGGCTAGGAATTCTGTCCTCAGCTTTCTAATGGATGGATATGAAAAGATTGGGCTGTCAGGTTACCGAAATTGTTTCTCTATCTTTTTTGAACTTCCCTCGGGTGAGGAAATTCAAATAATGCAGATTTGGCCTGTAAAGATGGGGAACGAGACTGCTTCTTCGCCAGTGCGGGGAGGATTTTTATTCGAACCGCTTTTCTGTCCATATTGCTCTGGAATGAATCTCTGGGATAAGAGCTGGCTCTTGCCCAGAAACTCGGGAAAAGCAACTGTTTTTACTGATTGAAGAAGCTTCACTCTTCTGCCAAAGCTTTATTGCAGTAAGCCTTGTCTATGCAGTAAAAAATAAAGGCAAAACTTCCGATTAATGAGAGCGGATTTGCCCGAATGACCTTAATAGTTGAGGCCAAGCTGGGTTTTCCTACTCATTCGGTTTCTTCTCAATTAACCGCATAACTGTCTTCACCCCACCTCCACCCTCAATTGATCCACGTAGACAGACATAGAGCTCTTTACAAAGTAGGAGTTGGGGGGCGGGGGGGGCGTTATCCTCTGCCTTTATTTCCAGAAGTAAAATAAATTTCCTCGGCATCTTAGTAACCTAGAGGAATAAGTCCAGACCACCCCATCTCCTCCATTTCTTTTCACCACCAGATAATTTAGGCAAAACTCTTTTCTTTGGCTAGTGTCACAGGTATGGGGCGGGGGGGGGGGGTTCGGTAGAAAAGAGAATTACTGGGATACCATCCATCACTGTTGTCCTAGGTAAAACCTTGTTTTGCCGGATGCAGTTGTTTTCCTAATGGAAAATGTTAATGTTCTTCAATGGATGAGTGAATTTCTACTTTTTAAAAGAGAATTCTCGACAGAGATATGAATAAAAGGAGCTAAAGCACGTCGGCTGATGATGCTTCTGCTTGTGTTCCTCTGGGTGCATAGAGAATCTGCCTTCTTGGTCTGTGTCCTAGCCAATACTAGCTAATAATTTCCCGTCTGGCCGGCAATTACATCCTGACCCGAAGCGACTGACACAAAGTTTCCCCCCCTAGGATAATCAGGGTATTTGGCCGCAGCAGGAGTCTTCGAAGAATTTCACCTTTTAGATCTTTATATGAGATATAAGAATCTTCTCCCTTTTCTGCTTATGCCGGGGTCGTGGCTCAAGCAAATGACATCGTAATCCCCTCTGTCTCAGTACAGAGCAATTGGCAAATCCGCAAAATAACCTGAATTAGATTGGGACCCGTCAGGGCACCCATAGTGGAGAGGATAAAGAGATCTGATCGATTGTTCAACATGGTTTCTAGTCCCCTCTTCTTTCAAAGTCTCTTCAAGGAAAACTCCTGTAAGAGGTAATTTGGATTCCGAGAATTAACGCTACTTTTCTCAATCTCCCTATGGGAGAGGTGAATTCATAGTAGAGCGTTCTGAAGCGGCTGTGCAGAAAGATTGCAGCCGGAGCATGAAAGTACCCCTAGTCTATGTCTGCATACACAAGTGGATACCCGAATGTTCTCTACTTTACTATCTCCTATTGCTAGTTAATATGCATATTTGTACAACAAATGGCAAGTAACAACCTCCAAGCATCCATGAGAAGTCAACAAATAAACTGATCTGGAATGGGAGCATCAATTTCAAACAGAACTGTTGCTCACAATCACCTGAACGTAACACTGATCCACGAATGTTTAAGGACTTTTAAAGAATAGATTTCTGTATCCCGAAAAAATTCACAGTTTCCAAACTCATGGAATGAAAAGCTCTCAGAATATAGAGACCTAGTGGAAGAAATTAAAACCCTATGGGAGCATGTGTCCCTTGTTGTCCTGTCTGCTACTGAAACTGTCTCTCGGAAGGTGTTTTCAGTGTGTCCAAAGAAAAGGACCTTCCATTCCGATACTTTTGTTCCATTACAAAAAGCAGTTATTTTATTTACTTGAGCAGTAATTTGCAGTGTTTTAAATATACTAGAATAATAGCAGGATAGCGAGTTAGCTTCTAGCCGTTTCTGTCCGAACCCTATCCAAAACAGATGGGAAGAAGACTCGACTACCAGCGTGAAAATCATAATATACAGACTCTGAGACTCGAATTATCTGAAAAATTTGGTTCCCAGGGTAGTGATAGGCCACTAGAGGCTTTAAAATTCCCATTCCTGAAATAACATTTGCCCAAAACTTCTTACTACGTGAGTCCAATCCTCTTCGCTCTCAGTTTCCCCCTAATTCTTGACCGTCCACCCAAAATAAGCAGATACAAATATATAAATAGATGCCACCCCCCCTTATCTCTCTACTCGAGAATATTCTGGCTAACGCGATTTTTGCTTTCTCCAAGCTGGTCTGTGTCTTCCCTGAATTTGTCCCTGTCTTGGAATTCGTCCTTCTCTTGAGCTTGCTCAGATAAATGGCTTGGAGTAGCAGGGATGTGTCTTAGGCAGATTTAGAAGGTAGTTAGCATTAAAACTACCTTAAACTTCCTTTTTGGTCTTCAGCAAGATGATTCCGATGAGTTAATTTATTCATTAATGTGTGCATTAACCCATGCAATAGGCACATGTATATTCATCTCTGTGTTATCTTAAAAATAGACGCATGAAGGTATGAGCTAACATGCACTTTTATTAATGACTAACAAAAGGCTCCATATACATATCAGTGCCATCAATTTTGAAAATATTTCTATTTGTATACAGCTAAAACTGTACACACAGAATAAATACTTATCTCCACTACTAATTACAGAAATTACACCTGGTTAGATACCTAACAGGAATCCAGAAATATATATATATATATATATATATATATATTGGCACACAAGTATTTATACCTATCTCTATATATATGAAATTACAGACCACTGTATAAGTATCCATTCAGCTACTATTGCTCGAAAACACACACACACACACACACACACACACACACACTCTATGCACTTTGATATCCATGATCATGTAAAAATAAACGTTCAAGTGTCAGCTAATTAATTTTGGAAACATATTGGTCAAAGTCTATCCATCCCCACATATCTATTTATAGAACAACAAAGCATAAGCAATTATGCCCACCTATGTAGGCAGAAATCCATATAATTATTCACCCGAATACATATATACATACACCCTTATACACACACATTCTGCCCAGTGTACTCGATACCCTCCAGTACTCTACCAAGACAAAATTTCCACCCAAGTGGATATCCAAAGCTATTCTCATGACGAGGAGAAATCTATAGTTACAGGAGGACACACAGACACCTGGTCACTTTTCCAGGTGGAGAGACCAGACACTTCAATAGTTTAAGGAAGGCATTTCCCTACTCCTATCTGGATCTTTTAAAGTGTATATGGCCATGATTTTTGGCAAGCTTGGGATTTCTTTGTTCAAAATTACTGAATTGACTGAAAAGCAAAAAGTCAGTTAGTTAAAAGGAAGAGGTGGAGAGAGCAGGGAGCTGCTATTTGGAGTCAAAATGCGGTGAAGTTAAGGGGAGTCAGAGCTTCTTGGCCCCTGCCAGCAGCCATTCGTGACTAACTTGTCCTGAGGAAATAAAGAGAAGAGAACGAGAGTTGGAGGAAGGAATCATCCAGGAAAAAAGTTGAAAACATAGATCAGTCAAAAAGAAGTCGACAGGAAAAAAAAAAAAGTGAGCCAATTTCACTGCGACCGTACTAAATCTGAAAGAGGAAAAAAAATCCCCCTCCCCAAACCCTGAAACTCTTTCAAGCACACACCAAAAATTCTGAGGTCTGTATATTAATGAAACTGGAATTGGCTGAACCTGTGACATGTTATAAAACCTTTTTGTGAACATAGCCATGGTTTATTTCTCTAATTTCTCTGAGATAAACATTTCCCTTCTATTTATTCATAGCCCTGAATATAACTTCCGTTGACTCCCCTAGAGAAGTGTGTGAAGATGTATGAGAAGTTATTTCTGTATCAATCCACATCTTTCTTTCTCCCTAGCTAGGGCACTGAATCTAAACCACAAGTCTAAAATTGACCGTGTGTGTTCCTATTAGAAAAAAAAAATCAGAAAATACTGATAAGCCTAAAAATGGAGAAAGAAGTGTGTGTTTTGTGTACGTGGAATAACTCAATACTCACTGTGCTTTAAAATATAACAAAACTCTTTCATACCATCCATGCTGTTTTAAAGTCTCTCAATAGTGGCGCGCGCGCACACACACACACACACACACACACACATACACACACCTGTTTATAAGTGTACGTACAGATAATATAAGCATGCTGTAACTACCTATAGGAGTGATGGATATACAGAAATATATCTATTCTGTTTTCAAGAAAAATTGAAGGGATGCTTGAAGTTAAAGGGGTAATGATGGTGATGATTAAAACGTGATTTTAAATAAGCTACAGGTAAGAACTTCTCTAATGTCTAAGCAACGATCAGTTTCTTACGAATCCCAACTCTGCTATACTGATGGCTTCTAATGGAGATTAAACTTGCACTCTTCCCCTTGCTAGCAGGGCACATGGGCACCCTATGAGAAAAGGAGCTACTGGGCAGGTTTCCACGCGTCCCTGTGCCCCCAATGTTTCAGGTCCTCTCATTTCCTTCCCACTCATTACTCTTGGTCCTCCCCCTCCTCTCCCTGAACCCTACCTAACAAGTAAGTCCAAATTAACATGTCCCAACAAGCGTTGCATCGGACATAGCCCGTGAATAGAATGTACTCGTCTGAGTGTCCTCTCTAGCACAGTCCTGTGAAAATGGCCAGTCAAACATAGACCAGCCAACAGACTTCAGAACCATCGATCCCCGTGTCCGGCCAGTTCCCTTTTCTTTTCTCGAATTAGGGTTTTCTTCTTTGTGGGAACAGTGTGTCTGAACTGGAGAGGGAAAAGTGGGGGTAGATTCCCATACTTTTGACTTCTCAATATATAACGGGGAAAAAGTACATTTCATCTCACATTGTAAAGGGGCTTCCAGAATGCAAAGAGGAAATCTTCTCTGGAGGGATAAAAACATGGGTGCCAAGGAGAGAGGGCCTGGAGAAAGTGTGTAGCTGATGATATTGGTGGGTGGATGCAATATGGGACTTTAAACTGTATCTCATCTTAGTTCTGGAGAACTGCCTCCGCAAAGCTGAACTGCTCAGCGTTTTATTTCATTAGAGAAAATTAATTAAAATAAACAAACACGGAAAAGACATCCCAGGTCCCCCACCCACATTCCGGACCAGAGATCGTCAGAAGCAGGCTGCAGGACGCTGCAGCGACATCCCTTTCCCCTGTTTAGCTAAACGGATTTTGTTTTTTGCCTTCGTTTCTGTCTCGTGCCCTATTCCCTGGGAGGGAATAGGAATGAAAGTGAGAAAAACTCTTCCATTTACTGCGAAAAAAATTTTTTAGGGGGAGAAGATTTTGGAGCCCTTTCTTCTTTTTTCTTCCCTCCCTTCGCCGCTCTCACCCCCTCCTAATCTGGATTTAGTTGGGATTCCAGAGACATTTCCGATTTGATTTGGGATCTGTGGTCAGAGCTGGGAAAGCGTGATCACGGTGCGGTTTCGGGTGTGATTCTGGAAAAACAGGAGACTGCTTCACTTAACACCCTTTTCTTTTTTTCCTTCTACCGCCTCCCCCCACCCCAGGTTGGCCTCCCAGTCTCTGACACATAGATTCAAATCCCTTTCATCTACTTCTACCAGATCTGTACAGGTCTGGCTAGTCTTTGCAGAAACTATAAGGGATTATTAAGCCCTCTTTCTGGCCTAGTTAGATTCAAATTTCCCGCCTTTCTTCATTTTTCCCCCTGCAGCAGACATGATTTTTGTGGAAGTATTGAGCACCCTTTTTGGTCCTGGGAGATGCCATGACCCCCTTCCTATTGTAACACAACTTAAAAAATAATTTCTCAAGTTTCTCTTTTAAAAATCTGAAAATATCCCCTAAAGAAGGTGGGGCATGGGGAGTAAAGCGTTCTCTCACAGAGCCCCAACCACAAACTAAAATAGATGGAGGAAGAAATGATGGAAAGCGATAAATACCTTTTCCAGCTATTCGGTTTGTTGACTTTCTGGCCAAAAGGGGCCTTCACTTTGTTAGATCTTGAATGGAGGAGCCAAATCCTCTCCCCCAGCTCTTCCAACCTCTTCCCCAACCCCCCTCAGCTCCCTTGTCTAACTTGAAAATGAACTTGGACTTCTCTTTCAGACAGGCCCTAAAACCAAGGGGGGATTTTATTTGTCTGCCTTTGAAGGACTTCCTAAGCAGGGGAGGTGTTTTGGGGAGTTGGGGGGACAGAAGGTGCTCTTCCGCATCTGAAGGGGGGGGGGTGGAGGGACTGGAATAGAAAAGGGGGAGGAGTGACTTTGTTAATGTCAGCTCTAGGTTTACTTCCTTCGAATTCTTTTGTCAATTTCGGGGGTGAAATTGACCCACGGAGATGCAAAAGAGAAGGGGGAATGGGAGGGAGTGAAAGCTAAAAAAGGGAAGGGTGAGAAGAAAAGTTAAGAAATAGGGAGAAGGGGAGAGAAGATAAAAGGCCTTTGGGGAGGTTGGAAAAGGGGGGATGGAGATCGAGGGTTTGAAAAGGTTTGAGGGAAGAGGGTTAGAAGCACAGGAGGGGAGGGGGATAAAAGAGTGAGGTGGGAGTTGGGAAAGAAAGAGAACTGACATTGGGGACTGGGAAAGCTACAGATGATCGCTGGAAATCTCTATTAAAGGAGTGATTGGACCTTCTTGTGAGCAACAATCCAGAGCACAAGTCAGAATCAACAATTCCTATAATTTCGGATCTGGTGGCATTCTAGGGGAGGATCATCCAGGAGAAAGAAGTTGACTGAAGGTTGGAAAAAAAATTCAAGCAAGAGAGTGGATAACGAGTCAACTCAAGACCTCTCTTGAATCCTTCCAGATCAGGAAGAGATTGAGGTGAAGAAAAGTGCTTCATTTTAAGCCAATCAACCTTAACTTCAACTTTATCAACGTCTTCATTAATTGGCTTAGCCTTTGGACCTTTGAAAGCTGTGGAGCTGAGATCTCCAGAGAGAGAGATGAAGTGGGATGTGGAGGAAAGAAGACAGTTCTGAAAATGACAGAATCCTAGAACAAGATGCAGATTAAGGCCCTTAGCAATCCCAGTTACCCAACCAGCCACTACTCTTACTCTTGGTTAGGGGACAGGCACTATAAGGAATTGAGGTGGAAGAAGCCAGAGCTAGAGGAAGATGTCCCAGAGGTGAGTTTTCAGACTGGGGAAGAGAGGTTGGGTCTTTCTCTGAGGAATGGGCTGTGGGGGTGGAAAGATCAAAGTCAATATAGGTAGCAGGGAGATGGAGGAGCCTGCGTCTGCGTCGGCACGCTCTATAGGCCGCCTCCAGACCTCAATGAGCCCTGGGGAATTAAGAACGGAAGAGATGGGGGCGGTAAGAACTCCTGGCCTGGCTCTTTGAGCTCTGCAAAATGGGCCTATTAGCCTTTTCTAGTTTACTTGCATCTTTCCTTTCCTATGCTTCCTATCCCAAATCTCAACATCTTTTTGTTTAGGAGAGGGTGGTTGAAGAACCCTGTGAAAGAAATCAACAAATAACAACTCTCTCCTCTCAGTTATCCCTCCATTTCCTTACTTTTTTGCTCCCTCTCCATGAAGGTCTTTCTTCTAATGGATTTTTTTCCGTTGTTCAAATTATGTTAGCTTTTTATACATTTGCTTCTTCCACCCTATAGCTAAGATTGCGATCAGTACAAACCCTATTGGTAAAAGGTATTTCCAGATCTTCTCTCTCTCCCCCTAGCATCCCCCTCAAGTCCCTTGTTCCACAGCTCAGAAATCTGCAATTGTGGAACTCCTTTTCTCTTCCTACCCCACTTGAGAGAATTTTAAAAGGAAGCAAGAGAAGGAGTTTCACCTGAGTTCATCAAATTCTTCTTCCTGAGAGGGTGGAAAAGGAATGGATGGAGACCAGTGAAGAAGAATCCATTGAAGTTGAATCTCCAAAAAGGGATTTGGTAGTTGAGGTGGATATAGGTAATAAAATATTCTATTCTTACAGCTATGCTAAGTGAATTATGTGAGTTAGGGCCTGGTGTCCACGTTCCTGACTTGTAGACAGAAGCACAGAGGCATAAAACTTCAGATATGCCTGGGCCCTGCATCAGAGATGAACTGCTATTATTAACTCGAAGTTCTGACCAAGTTTTGGACTCTATAGAGGTCTCCCTCGAATTCCAACATAATCTGATACTTTATCTTCTTAGCCTTGCCCTGGTAGAAAATATGTCTTGAGAAGCAAGCCTTGTGTAAATACTCACGTCCGCCTATAATATCCACACCCATTCACATACATATACCCCAAGATCTATATTTTCACATAAAAGATATATGCAAAGGTACTATCAGGAATCAGGGGATGGGGGGAAAGGGGAGTGGATATCAAGTTTGCTTTTCCATGTCTCTGAACATATACATGTGGCACAGAACATTCCAAATAGCCTACACAAACTTCTAGATACATAGACACACAAACATAGGAGTTTGCAGTTAGATGACAAATTGAATTTCCTCCTTATGTGGTGAAAAATTCAGAGTCACTTTGAAAACTCAAAATTCAGGATCTCCAGCAAGCAGGAGCTGAAGGAAGGAGGTGGGAAAGATTTTTTCCCCAGACCCTCAAGTTATCTCAGTGCCTCAGCAAACCATCCTTTGAAAAGGTAGCTGAGATGAGAAGACCAGAACCAGATCTCTGTCCGGAGAGAGACTGGAAGGGTATGTGAGGGGGAGGAATAATATTTATTTGGACTTTAAATGCACCCCCCTTTTCCCCTTCATGAAATCAAGTCTTCTGTATTTTTGCAGACCCCTGAAGTTGATGGGGAACTGTGGAGGCCAGGAACCCAACTTATTCTCTTTATTCTGATTTTAAAATTTAATTGATAACTAGAGAGGACTGATCTCGGAGCTTAACCCAGATCGGCTAAGCTAGGCAGGTTGTACTAGGCTGAGCTGAACCACGAGGAAGATCACATTTTACTCTAGGTTTCTTGATGAAGTTGATATGTAATTGCTCCGACTCTACTGGTCCATTTTTTTTTTCCTTCCTGGAGATTTTTATTTGGTTTTATTTGTATCTCAATGAAAGTCACGTTTTGAGAGAGTGAGGTCTGAGGAATGTTGGGGAAGGAATTACGGGGCACTTCTCAGCTAATTAACGTTTAAAAATTTCATCCGATACAAGCTCTGTAGACTTCTCCGTGGGGCTGATTCTTTTTTTACTCTACACAATTAGGATTTTTTTTTTTTTTGAAGCAGGAGAGGAAAGGGAGCTTACGGGGACTGGAGCAATCAGTCCAGACAAAACAGACTTGTTCCCAATTCCCTTCTGTGTCCTCTGCCCCCCACCTCCACCCCAAGTGGTGCAGAAGGCCTTGTTCTTTACTCTGTCTTCTGAGGAGAACGGACTTTAGTTGCCTCTCTCTTTCCTCACTTCTCGCTGCTAAATTTCGGCCGGCACCGTGCCCCTAATAAACGGAATTGTAAAATGCCCGACTTAATTAAATCTATATCTCATTGCAATAGGAATAGTTAATGTCCTCACATAAACCTAGAAAAGAACATACTATTAATTTTATTTATTGCAGGGCTACCTTGCTGTAGAAGCTTTCGCGTGTGCTGACCCGGGAGCCCCGTTGGAGAAATGGATGGGATTGCTTCTGGAAACCCCAACAGAGTATGGAGATCTAGGGAAGGAACCTGGATTCTACCAACAGGGCTCTGGTTTAGCCTTGGTGTCAGATGGAAACAAGTCAAGCTCGGGCCAGACTCCCCAGATCTGAAAACCAAGAAGGAGTTAGGGGAGCATAGATAAGTTTAGAGTTTAGCGTCCTTTGTTCCTTCAGAACTACAGAGCCAAGGAATTGAGTATCTGAATTGGGGCCAATACTGGATGAAAGAGACGGAAAGTGGAGGATGGAGGGAAGCATTGTTTTGCCCCCCCCCCCCTTCCCCAAGCTGGAGTCTAAACTGTGTCCGAGCCTCTCGGAAGAGGCAGCTCTACTCTCCAAGAAGACCCTGGAAGGGAAGGTCACACGTCTCTGT
Organism: Sarcophilus harrisii; assembly: GCF_902635505.1. Taxonomy (NCBI): domain Eukaryota; kingdom Metazoa; phylum Chordata; class Mammalia; order Dasyuromorphia; family Dasyuridae; genus Sarcophilus; species Sarcophilus harrisii. The sequence goes on along the minus strand of NC_045430.1, from coordinate 88,153,007 downwards.
CTAGACCCAGATGGATTTTACCTTGACCTTGGACTCGGGGCTGTTTGGGGCCGGACAATTCCCTGAAGAAGCAAACCCAACTTTTTTTCTCAATCCAACTTTCCTCTCTGCCTTCCTCTTGCTATCGTTCTTTCACCCAATTCTCTACAGATCTCTATAGACCTATCCCCAACCCCCAATATACATTTTATTTTCCTTTTACTGACCAGCTTCTAGACAGACGCTGTCTTGTCTCAGATGACCTCCCCCCAAAATGAAGATAATTAAAAGTTTCTGCTGAAGAAGACCCCACACGAACACACACAGACATACACAAATCACAGTTTCTGAGCCAAACTAACCATCTCCTTCAGGGCCCCGAATAAGCCACTTAGTAGTTAGGGGGAAGGAGCGGCGGCAAAAAGATTCCTTTACTGTTCAGCAGGAGTTGGGGTCCAGGGAATAAAAATCTCTGGAGCATCTCCGTCCTCTTACTCGGTGGCTGATCGACCCAGAGTTTAAAAGCACACGGTCTTTAAGCCTGGGGACTGAGAGCCGGGGAGAGAGGAAGAAAAAAAGGGACACCGAAAGGACTGAACAGGAGGATCTGTTCCCCATCTTCCCTCGGCCTTTGGTTTTTTCCCTTTGCATTCCTATTTCGGCTCTTCACAGCTCAGCCTCACCCAGGAGGAGAAGCAGCGCTGTCCAAGATGGGGAAGCAGCTATCGAAGATGCTGGGTACCCGGGGGTTTCATTGAAAGACAGGAGACTGGGATCGGAGAACCGAACCCAGACAGAAGAGACCGAGCTACCGAGCTTTAAGGCGTCACACTTCACGTCTCTCTCCCTCCCCCCCCCCCCTTTAAGTGGGAAGGCAGCCTTTTTTCCCTTTTAAAAATAAAAGCCCAGTGTTTTCTCGTGGTTATTCTTTTCCTAGAAATGTGATGGTGGTTGAATTTGAAGGTGCCATCCTCCACCGTCTTCTCGTAGTTCGCCCTTAAAAAAAATTTTTTTTTGACACAGATGTGCTTCCGAGCGTGGTAGTTCAGCTGGAAATTTAGCCACCCCTGCCGGCTTCCCTTCTCATACCGAGCACGCCCTTCCAGGCTCTTCGGCGCCGCCGCCCCAAGCTCTGCACCCGCCTACTGTTCTGTTCCCCAGCTCAGCGCTTCCACCAGGGGGTGGAAGCCCCTCGGGAGGGGTCCTAAGCACCCCTGGGACAGAGGGAAACGAAAAAGGAGAGGGTAAAGGTGGGAGGCATTTGCCTTCTAGGAGCGAACCGGCGGAGCGGACAGACCGAGGTTAATGCCAGAGCACTAGACAAAAAGGAACGCGAAAGAAGTAAAGCAAAAATCTATTCGCATCTTTTCCTCACCCTGTTTCACCCTCATCCCTTTGGTGCGAGCATACCCGAGTCGAAGCCTAATACAGGCTAGGATCCTGATATTTCTAACACCGATTGTTACCTCTCATCTCTATTTCTGCATCCCAATTTAGTTCTATTCCTACTTTAAATTCCGTTTCTAATTCTCTTATTCCCGTTTTGCTTAAATCGTCTCGATTTCTAGTCTTTCTGTCTGCTTCTTTTATTTTCTTTCATTTTTAGAATCACTGTGGCTTTTTTTTTTTTTTGGTCGGGAATGCTGTTGAGGAGAGACGGAATATAGGGGACTCTCGTCTCTTTCTCCCCGGAGCCCCCATCCCTTGGCGTGGAAAAGCCTGGACAGGAGGCAAGCAATGGCCAATGGCCAGGAGAATGATCCCCTCTCTTAGGGGCGGCCTCGTAAGGATGAGAGGTTCGTCTGCAGAAGACTCAGGGAGATGGTCTGTAATGGAAATAGCTCTATCATCAAAGCCTCTCCGATCAGAGTCTCCTTCCAGCTGGGAGCTACGGGGGAGCTAGCTCTCCTTGGTTGGAAGCTGAAACGCTACCTCTTCCCTCACACGCGCACAAGCACACATTCCAACACCCCACTCTTTTATTCTGTTTGACCAATTTTTAAAATTCTCTTTTCTTCCACAGACCCTAACACTTAATCTGTGACTTCTGCAGGCTCTGTAGCCTCCATTTACCGGGGAAGGAAGGAGATGGGGGGGGGAGGGAAATGAGTGGAAGAGATGTAAATCGCCCCCATACCCACACTACCCATTCTTGAACTCCCCAGGGGGAGCCACGGAAATCAGCCCCTCCTTCCCCTTAGCGTCTACCAAATTGTGCCCGCTCCCCTCCGCCCCCCATCGTGCCCCCCCTTTTTCCAGGCCCTCCAAGGGGCGTAGCCTCAGCTATTTAAATCTCCCCACCCCCCCCTTCCAACGAGCCAATCGGCACCGGGCTGCACCTTTCCTCCCCCCCACCCCTCGAATGGGGCGGAGAACCCAGGAGACCTGGACTGGGTATCACGTGCGAGGACAAAGTCACGTGGTAGCAGGCAGGGAGGAGAAGAGGAGTTATTTCGTGCGAGTGTATTTCTTAATGAAGCGGGGAAAGAGAGTGAGGCGCATGCGCCAGGACCTAGTTGAGGGGGGGGAGGAAGGAGGAGAGGAGGAGGAGGGGGAGGAGAGAGGAGGGAGGAGAAAGGAGGGGGGAGGGGAAAAAAGGGGAGCGAGGTGTCTCCCTCGCTCTCTCCCTCGCTCTCTCCCTCTGGCAAGTGGAGTTTTTAAAAAGCTCGAGCAGATCATGTCATGACGACTTCGCTGCTCCTGCACCCGCGCTGGCCGGAAAGCCTTATGTACGTCTATGAGGACAGTTCGGCTGAGAGCAGCGGAGGAGGAGGCGGCGCCGGCGGCGGAGGAGGCGAGGGAGGCGGAGGAGGCGGCGGCGGCGGCGGCGGAGGAGGAGGAAGCGGAGGAGGAGGCGGGGGAAGCTGCAGCGGAGCCAGCCCCGGCAAAGCCCCGATCATGGACGGACTGGGCGGCAGCTGCCCCTCCAGCCACTGCCGGGACCTGCTCACCCACCCGGTTCTGGGCCGGCCCCCGGCTTCCCTGGGCGCCCCACAGGGCGCCGTCTACACGGACATCCCCGCCCCAGAGGCGGCCCGCCAATGCCCCCCGCCACCGGCGCCCCCCACCTCGTCCAGCGCTACCCTAGGCTACGGCTACCCTTTCGGGGGCAGCTACTACGGCTGCCGCCTATCCCACAACGTGAACTTGCAGCAGAAGCCCTGCGCCTACCACCCCGGGGACAAGTATCCCGAGCCGTCGGGGGCCTTGCCGGGCGACGATTTATCCTCCAGGGCCAAGGAGTTCGCTTTTTATCCCAGTTTTGCCAGCTCCTACCAAGCAATGCCCGGCTACTTGGACGTGTCCGTAGTGCCGGGCATCAGCGGGCATCCTGAGCCCCGCCACGACGCCCTCATCCCCGTCGAGGGTTACCAGCATTGGGCGCTCTCCAACGGCTGGGACAGTCAGGTGTATTGCTCCAAGGAGCAGTCGCAGTCAGCCCACCTCTGGAAGTCTCCTTTTCCAGGTAAGGGGCTTTTCTGGAGCGACACTCACACCCCCATCCTCATCGCCATTTCCCGCCTCCCATCCCTCAACCCCCCCTTCACACACACCCTGGGGCTCCGCACCCCAGCCACCCCCGCTGTCTGGCCCCGGCGCGCCCGGCTGCTGAGGGAGCCGGCCGGGCGAGCTGGGTTGAGGAATGCGCCGCTGAAGGAAATCTGCTCCGACACGTTCCCTTGAGCTGCCCCGCCGAAAGTGAAGCAATAGCAGGCGCCCGAGCGCCTGGCTCCCCGGGCTTCCAGCGCCCAGGGAATACCGGCTTCGGCGCCCTTCACACTCCCAGGCCCAGACACACAATTGGCCCGACTTATAAAGCCAAAATCCAAAACAAACAACAAAAAAAGAGAAAATACTACGCAGGATTTTAAAATATCCTCCTCCGACTGAATTGCCCAGGTATTTCGGGCATCACTCAGGTTCTTTAAAGACCCTGAATTAGTCAGATGGTTTGATTACATTTTAGCCATAGGACTCTTTTTTTCTTAATTATTCTAATTGTTGGGAACCTTGTAACTGTAACGCCCTTGCTTGTCCTTTTTCTAATTTTTGAAGCTTAAATCTGATTAACTTTTTCTTCCCAAAATGAACAAAAAAAAAAAAAAAAAAAAAAAAAAAAAAAAAAAAAACAAAAAAACAGAGGGAGCATCCCTGGACCTCTTGATTCAAGGAACATGGAGAGAGTTTTGGGGAGGGTACCCATAGCATCGAGAGGCATAGAACTAGAAGAACAAATTCCTAAGCTGAGGGTGGAGGGAAAAGACAAAAATAATGTGCAGGCTTGTATAGGGGAGGAGAGAAGATGAAAAGACATGGGTCTTCTGCCACCTTTTTCATTGTGCTTTTGGATGCGTTCATTTTCCACCTGGGGCGAACCAAAAGCGATGTTCCTAGAGGAGGGAATCATTCGGTAGTAACTATCACCCACCCCATAGGAAGAAAAATCGAGAGGAAAGATGGGATGGGATGAAGTGTGTGCCTCCTAATAGAGGAGATTCTGCCCTATCGTAAAGAGTGAAAGGCAGATCTGGGGACATCAAGGGTGGATGAGAGAACTTGTCTTCCTTAATCCTCTTAGCTTCTCTTATGCCTAGAAAGAGAAATCTGAGCAACTGGCATGAAAGAGCTATAGAATCACTATAAACCCTTACTGAAGGGGGGGAAGGGGGTGCCAACTCAGAGCAGGGTACAACCATTCTCTCTCTGGGATCACTGCTTATAATCTCCCATGCTAGAGATACAGAATAAAGAATAAAAGTCCTGTCCAGGGTTGGGCCTGAGAATCTTCGGTACATGGGATTGGACTAAAAAAGTGAGCTCAATATTGTAGAGACCTAAATCAGACTGCACATTTATCATACCGAATAAATTTCATTTTTAGTTCTATTACAGGATACATATTCTATAATGGATATGTCTTCCTGGATAGGCTACACTCAGCATCCGTTTCTACATACATACATACATTTAGATGTGTCTCAATAATCCTGCATCTGCAGCCCCTGCTCCTTCCATCATCTATCTAATCCAGTGGAGCTTATTTGGAAATCAGTAGCTCCTAACAAGGAATGGATAGAGGGGGAACTCCTTGAGCACTCTAGGAACAGGCCAGAATAAGGGGCACTGTGCCATTCTGTCCCAATGTCTAGACAGCAGGCAGAAGATAGGCATTGGTAAAGCAAAGGAGTTAGAGACAGCTTAGGGGACTAGGGGGCCTAAGGCGATGTAGCATTTTGGAGTTGCGGGGAGACAAAGTAATCTTTGCAGATGAAAAGCTCTGAAAAATAAAGCTTTAAAATAAAAAAAAAAAACTAAGCAAAATGAAGACAATACTGGGAGATTTACTAAATGTTTGATGTATAACATAATGTAAAATTCAGTATCTCAGCAGCTACATCTATATAGCCATATATTATGCACACATGCCATATATACATACATGTATGTTCATGTTTTGTGTATATGTGTATATATCAGCATATATGTATACGTAGTGCGTTCGTACGTATAAATAACTGAACTGGTGGTGAATTAGTACAAAAGGAGATAAAGTAGATTAAATTCAAATGCATTTTTATCTTTAAATGTGTCTCCATCTTTTCCCTCAGGTGTTTAGACTTTTAAAATTCTTTAGAAGAACCAGGATTTAAAAGTTACTAATGGAGAGTGTTGTTTGTTTAACCTATATTCAGGTATATACAAGATTGTCTCTCTTGTGTATCTCTGAGTGAATGGAAATTGATCTCCGTACATAGAATGAGATAGAGAACAGTAGACGATTAGTTAAAAAAAAAAAAAAAGACATAATTGAGGGGAGGGTACATTTCCTAGTGATTAAAAAAATTCTCTACCTGTGTAGAAAGACAACGTTTACTGAGAGATCCAGAGGGAAAGAGAGGCAAGAGAGGAGTGGAAAAGGAAGAGAGGAAGGAAGTGGAAAGAGAAGGAAAAGAAGAGGAGGGGTAAAAAGAGAAGAAGCAGAAGAAAAGAGGGAAATGGGGGAAGGAGAGAAGACACTGAAGAAAGGGGGGAAAGTGAAAAAGAAAAAAGAAGAGAGGGGAGAGAATGGGAAAGAGAAGCTATAAAGGGAGGGAAGAGAGGAGAGACAGAGGAAAGTGGAAATGCTGAACTCTGGATGTACTTGAGAAATATCCCACTGACAAATACTTCGGTCTCTAGTGACCAAAGTCCTGTTGGCACTGAGCATGTGGGAAAAGGGGCAAAACATGTCCAGAATGAGATACGTGTGCCTGGGACTGTACTGTATTTTGGTGAACTGAGAATGTTGGGGATGTGGGATGAGGGTACACAAAGATATGAACAGCTTTTGTTTTTAGCGTTGAGTTCAGTGAAAATTGGAGAATTCTCTCATTTGATCCACAAACCGCATAGTCCAGGCTGCCAAGTGGATTTTGGAGGAGGGCATGAATACTTTGGCTTGGTCTTAGAATTAACTGGAGTGATGCCAGATTTGCCGACTTTTTGCTCTGTGGCGAGGAGACACAACTCTGGGGTTCCCATACCAGACGTCCCCCCCCCCCCACCATTTCTCCATCTGCAAACTCATCCTAGTTTCTAAAGAGCCCAGTTGAAATGAAGAAGGAGCTTTTTACAGGAAGCGGGGATGGGGGTGGGGAGAAGGGGCTGTTTTCTGTGGAGACCAAAACAATCCATTTGTGTTTAAATAAGACAACCTTCCATCAAACTGCTTCTTTCACAAAAATCTCTCAAAGGGTAGCTATAACACATAAAGGAATGGGCTGCTCCAAGCTAAGCAGAAACTTTGTTGCAATTATTTGTGAATAATTATTTAGCTAATCTACACACACAAAATGTTCCCCTTCCTTAACCTAGCAATATGTAGACGAGTTCCTACGCCAGTTTTGCAAACATAGAGTCAGCAATACTAACGTTGTGAATCTCAGGATGGAGATAGTTATTCATAGGGAAAAAAATTCATTAAATTAAACAAGCCAGCTGATGCAAGGAAAAAGATATGTCGGATGTATGTTTTCCAAGCTGTGCAGCAATGTGCTAAAATTGGAGTTATGTAGACAGCCAAGTCGTGTCCTTTTGATAGTCTACTCTTTCCCATTCTTTTCTTTCCAGGGATTATTTTTCTTAATATTTTAGATAGTAACCCTACAGTAACCATCTAGTCCCTGTAATACATAGGGCTTAAGTAACTATAGACAAGGGCTTGTGGGACTGGGAATATGCCTTAGTGAGAAGAGTAAGAGCCTGCTCTCCTGTGGAACTTTTCATGTCCTGTTCTTCTTACCAGAATTTTTGCCTACATTCCTGAGATCTCTCTACATGGGTAATAGAGAGAGTGGAGGTATCTTCCCTTCCTGACTTATCTATTTCACAACACAATTCATCCTGAAATATCCACAAAATTGAATGCAAAAATTGGAGGGTTGTTTTTGATTATTGGGGGGGGGGAATTAGAGGATCTGAATGATTGTCCCGATTTTCCATTTCTTGTTGGAAGATCTTTAAGGCTTGTTGAAGGGCTGTGGGGTGTGGGTGGGGTGGGGTAATTTGGTTTTGTGGGCTTGAAGAAAGGGAATATTGGGAGAATGGAAAAGGGGTGTGTGTGTGTGTGTGTGTGTGTGTGTGTGTGTGTGTGTGGACATGGAGTCTCTCAAACTGGGAAAGAGAAGGAGATTGAGTTAGGGTGCCTTAAAAAGAAGCCAGCACTTCTTTAATGGTCTGTAGGGAGTTAGAAACAAAGTTTGGATCTTTAAGAAGCAAAAACTTGAAGAAAGAGCTGTTCCTCTGTCTTACCCAACAGGATGGGTTAGGGAGCTTCTTCTGACTCAGGAAAGCCACTGAAGACACGTGGTGAGTGGGGAGAGCATGTCTATGCCCCAGGAAACCTACTCAAAGAAGGCCACTCATGGATGCCACAGCTGGGACTTTCTTACCTAAGACCATTTATGGAATGATTGTGTTCTTCTTCAATGGTTTGCTTTATTTCCTCTTGCTAACTGTACCTGTTTAATAAAAAATACCCAAGACCAGGAAGAGAAGGCAAAAGTGAATTTTCATTATTTCAGAGTTTTAAGGCAGGAGTAGGAAGTCTAATCTAGAAGGGGCAATGCAATAATGGAGTTTCCCCTTTCTTTCTTCCCCCCAGCTTTTACCTTTTCCTTTGTCCTCCCTTCCACCCCCCACAAAATCAAAGAAAGCATCAAGACTTCTTCTATTTTATTTGTCAGAATGAGGCAAAAATGTGTCAGGTTTGAGACATGAATTTTCTAGCTCCTTGAGATAAATTAATGATTCTTGAATTACCCACATAATAAAAGCTAAAGTGAATTGGGGGGTTTGAATTATTCAAATAATTGAGGTGCAATGGGTTAGGAGAGAGCAGCTGAATTACTTAGATCACTTAAACCAAAATTAGGGAAGGGGAAAGCCCTGTGTGAATTACCCCATCATTAAGAGAGCTACATCTTTGGAGGGACTTTGTCCCAATCCTCAAGTTCCTGCCTCCTATACCTCAGCCATTTCCCACCGGGGTGGAGGTAAGTCTCGGGTGTTGACTTCATCTTACAGATTCTCTCCCGTGTTTCTCTCCAGACGTAGTCCCCTTGCAACCCGAGGTCAGCAGCTACCGAAGGGGCCGAAAGAAGCGCGTGCCCTATACCAAGGTTCAGCTGAAGGAACTCGAGAAGGAGTATGCGGCCAGCAAGTTCATTACCAAAGAGAAGAGGCGGAGGATCTCAGCCACCACCAACCTCTCAGAACGCCAAGTCACCATCTGGTTCCAAAACCGCAGAGTCAAAGAGAAGAAGGTGGTCAGCAAAGCTAAGGCACCCCATCTCCACTCTACCTGACCTTGGAGCTCTGAGCCCCCTGTGCCTCCCCACCTATTTATATCCCGCTTTGTACCATAAAAAGAGCCCACCGATGGACACTTCGCCGGTGAACCGATTATTTAATATTAATACTAATAAGTAATATTAATGTGGAGAAAGAGGGGAAGGAAGGAAGGAAGGAAGGAAGGAAGGAAGGAAGGAAGGAAGGAAGGAAGGAAGGAAGGAAGGATGGACGGACCCTGGCAGTGGGTGCAGAGAGGGGATGTACACATTCTTCTTTCTCCACCTCACTACTGTTCCAGGTGAAAAGCAGAGCTTTGAATCCAGAAATATTTGGGCTCGTATAGGTTTTGGGGGCTGGATTCCAGTCAGTGGCTGGGGAGCAGTTTAGGTACAATCTTCAAGAAGGTTGAACCTCCATTGTCCTCCTTTTCCTCACTGCGTCTTCCTTCCCAGCCATTCATAAATAGACCCTCACTTCCAGACCCCAGCAAAATATATGGAAGGTAGAGATGAAGTTTATAGTATCATTCCAGTAAAATCCAGGTTTTTGACTCTGCCCCCATATTTCTGGGAGCAATATAAACTCCCCCTAATGAAGGCTTGTGGGGTAGGATGTAGAGGGCTAACTTTCCCCTCTTGGATCTTCATCACTTCCTGTTGGGTGATTGTTTAGAAAGGTATCCCAATAAGTTGTGTGTGTATTTTAAAAGTCATATTAACATTAATAATAATTATGAATTGGCCTGGGAAGTAGGGGGAGTCCAAGACCCAGTGCCTGGATCTGTCTTTTGTATCTATGTACTATATTCTTCCTTCCCAAGTTTCAAACCCTACTCCCTTGTGGCCTCATCCTGCTTCTGTGGCTCCCTCAAAAGTCCTAATCTGTAAGACCTTCAGATGTTAAGACCCCAGCCCTGGATCACCCTATAGAGCTCTTGTCCTGAGCCTGTGTTAGGCTACACCCAATGCATTCTCTCCTCACTCTGCTAGAAGTTCAAGAAAAACACAAAGATACCCAAGCTGCTAATATGTTTATTTCTCATTGAGAATGGGGGAGGTGGGGGTGGGGAAGAGCCTAGGAATTCATTTCATCTTAAAGGAAAAAAATTAAAATTTCACTTAAAAGTAAACAAGAAAGAATTTCATGCACCAGAGGTTTACTTTCCTCCACCCCCAAGAAAACCATTTCTGATCCAAATCATTTTGGCCCCCTACACTTTCCTTGACCTCCTCCAAGGTCCAGATTCTTCAAGCAAAATCAGTTTTCTTGGAGGGGGGTTGAATTAACCCTGCTTTATGGGACAAAGTAGACATGTCTTAATAATCCCTTCTATAATGATCAGCTCTGGGCTGTTGGGGTTCCAGAATTTTTCCCACTTTTCTCCCACCCCTCACTAGCACCTCACAAAACAGTGTTCTTTGGAAATGTCACTCTAAAATCTCTTTCTCTCTCTTTTTTAAAAAAAAAATGTCTTGTATCTGTATATAGTATCGTGGTGTCTGAATGACAATGTACTGAATGCAAAAAAAAAAAAAGAAAAGAAAAGAAAAGAAAAAATAACAACAAACCTGTTTTTAAAATAAAATATCTTTTTTTTTTTTTTGGCCTTGACCTCATTTCTCAGATTCCTTAAAAATCCTGTGATGTCTCATTAATGTCACTGAAGGCTCTTCCCTATCACTGCAACATCCACACAGTACAAAGACAGAAGACTTATTTCATTGGAACCCAGTTGGCAGCACATCTGACTGAATAGGCCTAAACCTGTATTTCCTTTACGAACAATAATCTAGGTTACTGTGGCTATGTAGACACAGTTTCTGAGATTAGAAATTGGAGAGTAAGTTAGGGAAAAAATATCAGGGGGGCATGATATGTGTTGAAGCAGTTTTGAGTACAATATGGTGGCTTTGTGGCATGATAAAAGCCAGGAATCTTAAATGTTCAAGTGAGTAGTTATGAAAAGAACATTTCAATTTGCATGTAGGTGGGGAAACTAAACTAGTTCGGATAGAGGTCTTCTCCAGGGTGAAGGAGAAGGCAAATATTCCGTTCGGGATTATATGGCTGTCAGAAGACAATCATAGTCAACTGAGTTCATGAAATTATCGGCAATCCCCATTTCTACACGTTTTCTCTTTCAATTGAGTATAGCTCCAAAGAGGGTAGGGAGGAGGCCAGTGTCTGACAAACAGAGCCGGATTTCTTTCTGGAAATATCAGAGATCTCCCCTTCAAGTCCACACCGCCAAAACTAAGTGGAATTAACAGCAGTGAGAGGACTTTGGAGTTCCCTAGCCATTGGACTCCTTTAGAACTCAAAAGCTAGTAAACTCTATCCCATTTTTTCCCTGTAGAATCTTGAGGGGAGAGGAATCGGGGGACCAAACGGAAGAATCAACCCACTCCTCTTTTACCTGTGTAGACGTGGCTGCTAATTTGTTTCTCTGGTCTCGTTCAGGTCCTATCTCCCTATCTAGCAGAGTTAATGAGATCGTTAAGTTGTCAAGTTAAGAGACTTTTAAAAAGCAATATAGCCTAAAACAATGTTATCTCAGATTAAATCTTTATTGCGGCAATTTTTATTTATATATAATATTTTCTTTTCTCCTGAGACGCAGAAAGACCTGAGGCAACGGGTTGGAAATCGGAGAAGTTGACTTGACTCCTCATTGATTGCCGGGTGCCTCAAGCTTTTTCCAATTCAATTTAAATAAACGTGTCGGGGGTAACAAAATTCTTTTATCCCCAGCCTCAACCCCAAACCAGACATCCGAAAGACCAACAGAATTATTTTTCTCCTTTTTACTTCCAGCACGTTCCTTTCCCCCCCCATCCGGTCGGCGTTGTCTAAGTAGTCTCAACTTTCCGGAGGATTCGGAACTAGCTCTTTCCGTCTAAATGAACTGAGGAATTATAGAACTAAAAGCACGCTCCCCCAGGGAGAGAGTTTATTCTTACTGTACTGTGTCCACCAGCCTATCTCTTCATCCAGAAATCATTTTGTTCTACTTTGAAGGTAGAGATAGTTGGGGGAAAGGAGCAAGTTAGTCCAATGGGGAGTTGGAGAGGCTTGTGAGGTCTTAAGCCCTGGAAGAGAGCATTCGATGAGACTCTTCAATACTCCGAGAGCGCTCTCATTTTCTTTATCATAAAAAGTATTGAAGACAAATTAGAGTGATTTGTGAGAGGGTAGAACAGCAAACCAGCAAATTGAGAATCTGTGGAACAAGTAGTCAGTCCCTAGTTCCAGTAGAAGAGTTATCGTTCCATGAAACACAAGTATAGCCAGAGCCCATCCTGTAGCCCTTGCTGACGGCTAGGGAACCACAAACTTGAGACTTTTAGTTTGGAAGAAACAGACCGGTTCATTGGAGTTTGTAGATATTCAAAGAGGCTGTGTCCCCTGTCTCCAAAAATGTGTATTAATAGGAATGTATGGGGAGAAGGCAGGAAGGCAATGGAAAAATCTTATTTGGCTCCTAAATTTGGATGATTTTGCACTATAACTTTCCTCCCAAAAGGTACAATGGGTAATTTACGAAGTAGATGTGTGAACGTATATATGACTGGAAGAGAAACAGACCAAGACACGTAGGGACTGGTGTTTTGTGAAAAAAAAAAAAATGTTTGTTTAGAACTGCATAGTGTTGTGAGAGGAAGTAGAAAAACACTTGCTTCCTCGATAACTTATGTTAGGGGTCTCTCCTCCGACAAGTGTATGTGTTATTGTTGGACAATTTACATATATCCAAGTGTAAATTCATACAAATGTTCTTACGTGACTATGAGGAGTGTGTATCACTAAACCAGTATTCTTTCTTCATTTGATTCATACCTGAGTGCCATGTAGACATGTAAATTTCCGGTGTGCCTGAAGTGATTGTATGAACGAATACTTATATTTTCTTCTAAATTATATCCACAAGTACTTTTCCCTCTTTCAGAAAGTTTCCAAATTTGTGCTATGCTTTTGTGTATGACGGTGTGGCTATATAGAAGTAAATATTTGGTGTGGGTAAGTGTGCTCAAGAGTCTACTAAAGGTGTGGCTGTGAATATGTGAAATAAAGAAGACTGTATCTGAAAAAATGCAATGTATGTAGTCACATAAAAATATCAAGGTAGGGGAAAATCTTTCTAGAAAATTGGGATCCTATTCATCCCCTCCTTTTTTCTTTGTAAATTCCTAACTCTTCAAATTCCAGGTGCTCTCAGCTTTGGCCTCTAAATCTTGCTCTCCTCATATCTGAGAGCCTTCCTTTATCCTCTATGATTAGCCTCCTTGAGAATGATTCCAGGACAAAGAAAGGGGCATTCCTGGAAAAGTCTGGCATCCCTCACTCCGCCGCACGATGCGGGATTTAGGGCAGAGTGCCCAGAGATCTCCTGCAAAGGGAAATAGACGAACACACCTTGAGTCGATCAAGTCCACAATATTTTCCATGAGTTGGTTCCCTTCTTTGTCACTCTCTCCTCCACCCTACGGTGGCCATTTTGATGATCTATTGCTGCTAAAGGCAGGTTCAAGGGTGGGGAAGGAAGACTTCAGTGCTCATTCAATTCAAAGGGAGCACAGCCTGCGTCTGAGGCTCACAGTAATCTTCCCAGCCTTCCCCTATTTATTGGGCTGTCTTCTCTGCCCAAGGGTCAGGTCCTGTGTGAAATTCATTCCTAAACTCTGTGAAAGAGGAAGTTAGGGAGAGAAAGGCGACAGACCCCCAATATTATTGTCCAGGACCCCGCCCCACATCCCTAGTTTAGTACTGAGCTCCTCCCTCTCCCCTCACCACATAGAGCAAAGTTCAGACAGATGTGTCTGTTGACCACAATGTCTAGGCACTTGGAGACACTTGGGAGGGAGGACTGGAGGCTTCAGAAGTGAAGGAACTGATGAGAAGGGGGAATTATGGAGGGAGAGAACCGGCAACCAACCAGGTCTTTTCCTCTTTTAGCCTTGACCGTGACTAGGTCTTTCTGACCTTGACATCACAGGGATCGGTGAGTGATGGAAAGGAGGAGGGCGGGGGGAAGGGGAGAAAGCCTTGATCTTCCGGTGGCCAGAGAGGGGGAGGGCCGACTCGCCGTCCCCCTTTGCTCTTCCATCCCCTCCTCCTTTCCCCCCACCCTGCCAGGGAACCCGCCCGCTTCTGTTTACAGATAGAGGAGGTGTCGTCTTCAGTCTAGACAGGGAAGCTAATAACACCAATAAAAGGAGGAGAGAAACTGTCCCTAAGTCTTCTTCCTATTCTTCAGCCTTTGGTCCGGGCCCTTCCTCCCCCATCCTCCTCAGCCATCCCGGCTTTAACTTTCCAATTGGGGTTGGGTTGGGGGGACGGGTGAAGAGAAAAGAGAACTTCGTGACGCTAACAGCACCACCACCCCTCCCCCTCGGCGTTAATCACAGAGGTAAGTTCTCGCCGCGCTAGATCCGGGCCACACTCCAGGGTAACTGTCCATTTACTAGTCAGAGCGCAATTTGGGTTGTCTCTGCGGGTCTTGATCTCTCTTCCCCATTTCCATCCCGCCGTCAGCTTTCACCCCACCTCTCAACTTTCCCAGAAAAAGAAAGGAGAAAGTCTACTCCTTCGATTGGAGGGAAGGGGAGAAGACTTGAGAGTCCACCATTCCAGGGGTTCCGAAATCAGCCGAAACCTGAAAGCTGGGCAAGAAAAGAGCGGGTGTTTGGACGCTTTACCATAAGCCACGGTCACGGCCAGTCTGCTGAGACAGTGGTGTATAGGGCCAATCCTCTTCCACTATCAATACTACCACCATCACCTCACCCCACCACCTTCATTCAGAAGGCAATGGGGAAGAAGAGAGCAAAGGGCAGAGGGGAGGGAAAGAAAGTGCCAGTGGCAGTGTGGCTATCAGGGAAGGGGGCAGAGACTCGAGGATGGAGAACTCTAGGAAGCACTAGTCTCTTATGGGGCCGTCTGTGATGGTGTGTGGGTGTGGTGTTCTGGAGATTTTTTTTTTTTTTAAACCTGATCCCTGCACCTTTGTGGAGTCTCGGGCGTCCCTGACACTAATTCACTGGGCGGAGGAGATCCTCTACTGGCGATGGAGGGAAAAATGTAATACAACGAAAAAATTTAACTGTTAGCTTGCCAATCCTGCTTCTCTAGGAAGCCTGCTCTAGGACTCCCATTTCTCTCTGGCATGAGAAGGGGGGAGGGGGATCGGATAATTTCTTTTCGATTCCTCTCTACTGAGAGGTGACCCTTGTAATCTCTTGGACTGTGAAGATTCTCACCCCCCAACATACCCCCCCCTTCTTTCCTTTACTATCATTCTCTGAACTGTAATCCAGAATTTCGAGGTGTGCCTCTGGATTAGGGAGAGACTAAGACAAAGTCAGTTGATTTGTTGAAGGTGAGGGTAGACTCCTAGGCCCTAAAGTCAAGTCCACGCTGTCTCAGCCCTCCCTGGTCTTTCTCCCATTTAGGAAAGTCTCTATCTCTCCATTCCATCTCCATTCCCGTCTTTATCAATCTAAACCTGTAGAGATGAGTGAACCCATCAAATGATTGGCGCCATGAGTTCTCTGCCATTCTTCAATTGTACTCTCAGAGTCACCCACTTGATTTTCAAACCGATTTTTTCAAATGTAGGAGAACTGAGAGGAAAGAGAAAGGGGATCCCTGATCCCCAGCTCTAGAAAAAACAAATGATATCCCAGGTGAGGCTCCTTAGAAGATTTCTTTTCTCCTACCCCCCCCTTACCCTCACAGCACACACCCCTCCAATATCCATATCTCAAAAGCAAATGCTATTTCCCCAGTTCCAAATATCCTAACCTGGCAGAACCAGAGAAGGATGGAGACTGAGGAGGTTCAGTTCAGGAGGGTCATCTCCATTTTCCATCCCTCATCCCAAGTCCCCTTCCTCTTCCACCCTCCTCCCTTTCCTCCCTAACTAACTTCCCTCCGGGGGGTCTAAGTAAGTAGATCCATTTGCATAAATGGCAGACCTTTTTTTTTTCTTTCCCCTCTGCAAACTAGACAGTGACCTTGAACTGAGCCGTCCAGGAAGCAAAAAACATAGCACCCCCAGTGATTCCAAACTGAAACCCAGCCACAGTAAAGATGCGGTAGTGAGCAAGCTGTGTCTGGGAATCCCCTTTACCAATGTAGGGGAGGCATAAGTCTGCTCCTAATGGTGAATGAAACACCTTCTGGAGAGTCCAGTGGGGCCAAGTGCTAGTGTGACTGCAAGCTGAGTCTAGAAAATTCGCCTCACACCGATTTAGGGCTGTGAATGGAAACAGAAACAAAAGGTGTGGTCATGGAGAGAGGCTCTGTGTGTGTGTCCCTTGAGTAGGTCGTCAGGAAGGTGTATAATCAAGATTAAAAAAAAAAAAAAGATTTATCAGCAAGAATCCATTTCATCTATTTTAATTAATCCAGGAATTAATTAGTGAGGGAATTGCTGAATTTAGGTGAGCAAGGTTGAGAAGATGATTTTTGTTTCTGCCTTTTATTGATTAATATCTCTTTGTATCAGTCGGCATCAGTCAATAAGTCCTGTAGGGTTCATGTTCTCTGTCCAAGGCTGTTTATCCATCTTTAAGGCTGAATGGCTTTTGTTTTACGCTTTAATCCTGCATCGCGGAATTGGCTGAGGTAGAAGAATGATATTGTGTCTCTCGGGTTTTCGGCTAGGGACCTAGCCTATGTGTGTCCTCGCTGTAGCTTCTCCGGAATGTGCTGCTCTGCGGGCGTCTTTGGTGATGCCCCGAATCCGTGGCTTCTCTGCGTCTGTCACCACGATAGGATGGGCAAACCCGGGAATTTGAGTCGTATAAAGGGAGTGCTGCTTGGGTTCTGGGCAGGTTGGGGGGGTAGATTATCAAAGGCGTCTCGGGTTAACATAGATTGAACCTGGGTCGGAGCAAAGCAAAATAGGTTGGGGGGGGGGGAGGGAACTTTGCGGAGATTGGGTGATTTGGGTTGCTTAGATCCGTAATTTCCACACAATGAAATATTCAATTTTCTGACATAAAAGGAAGAAGATGAGGGAAGAGCTGAGGAGGCAGGCGTGAATTGAACCCAGACGAGGTTAGGGGGTGGGGAAGGGGTATGGTATTCCCTACACTACGTCCTTAGGCTCATTCTGCTTTCTGAAGAGGAAGAACGAAGAAAAAAGGAGGGGACATTCTCCAATGTAGATGGAGATTTTTTTCTCCTTCTGGATCGCTGATGACTTGGGAGATATGGTACATTTTGACTCCACCAATAATAATTGTATTCTTGTTAAGCCAACCCAGGAGGAAAAAATAGATCCCTGGGTAGGAAAAAAAAATCCTTCCCCTCCTTCGCCCCCCAACCCCATAATCTGTTTTAATCTATCAACAATTTATCCAGTTTTCTCCTTTGATTGGGCTCTGGTAGATCAGGAGAAGGGGGGGAGGCTTTCCAACTGCTTACTCAGAGGCAAAGAACCCTTTTTCTCTACCTCGATGGAGAAAAGGAAGGGAAGAGAAAAGAAGGGAAGGAAGAATCTATTCCCTATATAGAAACTGCAATATGATTACACTTATAACTAATTTCTACAATGATATTATCAGAAACAAAAGCTTACTGCTAGGAATATTGCCTAACAAGGCCCTGTATGTCAGTGTGAATTTGCACCGGAGTCTTCTGATAAAAATAAAAATAACAATATATTGCTCACCTTACCAAAAAATCTTAAAATAAGAAGCGCCATTTAAAAGATTGACAGCAGTATCTCTTGAAAGGAGAATGCTACTTTTAAAATAATGATATTAATTGTTATAGCAGGAACAGCTAACCACAATGATAATTGGAAATGGCAGACTAGATGTGAAATTGGTTGTCATGCGGACTCGCCTCTAGTTAGTAAAAAGACAAAGACTTGTCCCCTATTCTAGTCTCTTTTTCCTTAGGCTAGAAAAACGCTGTTGGCAATCGGAAAGGACTAATATTGAAATACAATCTTTCCATGGACCAGACTTCTTCCCAAAGCGCTTCGATCTGAGGACTTCTGCAATCTCAGCGCCAAAACGAGGATTTAACCGGGGATGGAAGGTGAGGTTGGGCAACCGAACTCGCCCAACACCCCATCACTAGCCATAGAAGGACATGTATAAAGAAAAGAGTGGGATAGAAATGGTAAAGAGTCGGAGAGTTCGTCTGATCTAGTGGACAGACGGGCGGAATTTGGGGCAGGGGAGGAGCACGTATTTCTGTCTGTCTCAGAGGCGACGGTTTTAGGATACGAAACCGTCCAGGGAACGGTGGAATTTGAGGAATCTGGATTTTTTTTTTTTTCGCCCATTTCGTCCCTTTAGCAGATAGACGGCAAGGAGAATATTTACATATGGGTCTCCTTTTTCTTTTGCTAATTATCTAGTTATCAATTGGTGTGTATACGCGCGAGCACACACACACACACACACACACACACACACAGCACAGATTTTTCTTTATCGATATGCTCAGTGTCTCTAGATTCTTCTGGGCCACTCTTTTTTTCTCACTTCCATTCTGCCTTTTGTCCCTTAATAACTTGGGTCTACAGTATGCTAAGAATTTCAATGCTGCTTGAAATATTTAGCCTAAAGTATCCAAATACTTGGTATACATCGATTCTCAGGTCTAAGATATTATGAAATATCCAGATTTTTATTATGATTATTTTTAATCTGGAGTTTCAGTGCCCCGTAAATAAGGTCAAAATATATCTGATTTCCTGTTCGGCATTTAATTTCCATTAGGTTAAAGCGGGAGCATATGTCCTTATTTGCAGTCAGCTAGGTGTTTAATTGAAACTATGAATACCCTTTTGGAGATAGAGACTTGTACAGATTTTTATTTTTACCCCCACTTTCACTCGAGGGTGCACAATGGTAGTTATTGGTATGGATTGGTCTGGGCTAGGATTGAATTCGGTACTACCCTTCAGCCCTAGATCCGTACGAATCTTGGTCTCCCAGCTAAACCCTGAGCTCCAGCCGAAGCCGCGTCCTCTACTGGACTGGTTCCTTCTTGGGCATCCAATTGCCTCGATTCTTTGGGATCTTCTTGTTGCTCGCAAGCCTTCCTCCTCGTTTCTCCTCAGAGCAAGTCGTGAGGAAAGAAGGTAATCTGTTGCAAGCAATCTTTTAGGGAGCGGACCCTACTCAGTTTCGGGTAGAGGGAAGAGTGTGGAGCCGGGTGTCCCTTTCCTTCCTGCCTTCCGCATTCGTCCTACGATACAAGGAGTGGAGGTAGAAGGAAAAGGTGTGTTGTTGAAGAAGGGAGAGGAAAAGAGGTCTTGAGGCATCATTTCCCCTCCGGATAGGTTATTGAGTGGGAGGAACTCCCCTCCCCAAGAGTCTGTGGTGCCCTCTCCCAACT